>NC_085845.1:61590523-62968023 GCF_035594765.1 Anolis carolinensis
CACATCACACAATAAAAGCCTAGTCAGTAGCCAAGGGTGACACAATAGCAATTCAATCTTGGGGCAGAAGAATGAAATTATAGTTGTGCAATATATTAGGAGTACTAATAGCATGGGTCAGTCTTCTTTGCTGAATTATGCTGGTGCCTCAAAACATCACAGATGCCAGGAATCCATAGCATTGAGCCAGGACAGTGAAAGTAGTGTCAAACTGCATTATTTCTGCAGTGTAGGGGCACCCAGAGTGTTCATTCCAAACTACTTCTCAAGGAATTTTGCTCATTTCAGGGGCTTCTACAATACCCTGGACACCATTGTCACAGTGCAAGCAAAGACATTTAACACTAGAGGTCAGTGTGTTTTGAAAGAAAAAATTCAGAGGCTTCAAACTGCTGCTAGCAGCATCTCATCAAGGACTCCTTTAAACTACAAGTCTGAATACTTCATAGGACCACAAATTCTAGGGGCCATGGCAATTAAAGTGGTGTCAAGGTTCTATAACTGTGTATATAGAAAAAGAAATAGATTATTGTGTCAGGATATCCTTGGAAGAAATTACCTGTGAATAAAAAAATCTTCATACCGCATGCTATTGGTACCTCTTCATTAAAATGAAAAGATACAATAGAAGCTTTTCATGGGAATATAGAACAAGGCAGTTTCTAAAACTAAGGATTTTCTCTATGGTATAGAATTGACATTGCAAAATAATAAAACAGAAAAAATAATGACACACACAGAGGGATCCTTCCACTAATGATCAGAAATAATTCAAGGAACTACATATAGCAAGAATGGTGCTGAAGGGAGTCACATCTGCATATTTTAAATAGTCCCATAAAGGTTTCCTTATCTGACGGTAGGGCCCTACATGCTAGAACTCAAGAATAATCATTCAATCTCATCTAAAGAGGAAACTCATTTTAATACATACATAGCAGGCCTCACACTACATCAGACAATATCTAACTATACACATAATAATAGGTGAAAATATGTATGTGTGTATGTGGCAGAGGTGTCCACTTGCACAGACAGCCTCCCGCCTCCACAAACAGCTACAGTTCCCACTGAACAGGAGACACCAATAGTCCTCCCTCCACTGACATGCAGGTTATAGTGAGAGCCATGAACATGTAGCCCAAACCCTGCCAGTGTCCTCCACAAACACCATTCTGCCCCCACCCAAGTGAAGGCTTTCATGCAAGGACAGTTTCCTCCTAGATGTTCTGTTTTTCTTCCACAATTGACATCCCAGGGTTTCTTAATTTGCATGACCCCACCCCCTGCCTCTCCCTTAACACTTTCCTGTCCTTTCCTATGGCACACAGTTAACAGGTAAATTGATCAGCAACTGAACAAGAGGTTTGGGGAGAATTCACAATGATTTACAGGAGCTGTACTTGACCTACTTCCAGAGAGCACTGTGAACCCAACCAGCATTGGATCTGGACCAGACGTGCCACAGACCACCTTCACTGATACTGTGACCACCACCAACAATGGACTGGGACCAAACTTGGTACAGAGAAGCCCCATGACGAACTCAACATAATGCAGGGGTTACTGGGAATGGAGCTTGATTTTAGGAGTTATAGTTCACCTGCATCCAGAAAGCATTGAACCCAGCTGACATCAGATCCGGACCAAACTTGGCACACAGATCCACATAGCCAACTGTGCATACAGCCTGCACTGGGGGATGACTGACCTCTGATCTGGGAGTTTAGTTCACCCTTATCCAGACAGCATTGAACCCAGCCAACAACAGATTTGGACCAAACTTGAGTGATATTACCTAACACTACCTCGCAAGTGCAGCTGGTGGGAACGAGGGACAGGGCCTTTTCGGTGGTGACTCCCCAGCTGTGGAACACTCTCCCCATAGACATATGACAAGCCCCAACCCTTATGAGCTTCAGAAGAGCCCTTAAAACATGGCTATGTGCTCAGGCTTTCAATGAATAAATGGCAAAGATGATATGGACTGATTTTGGCTATAACATGAGGCTCCTTGGATGAATGGATCTAACCTTTTGTTTAAATCTTTTATATTCTATATTTTTATATTGTATTTCTAATTTTTAACTGTTTTATGTACTGTGTGTTTTTAACTGTGTATAGGCATTGAATTGTTGCCATTATTGTACGCTACCCTGAGTCCCTTCGGGCGGAATATAAATACTGGAAATAAATAAATAAAATAACATCCCAAAACAAACAATGCCTTCTTCTAATAACCCGGGCACTGCCAGGTCCCCAAGCTAGTGTGTGTGTGTGTGTATATACATACACACACACACACACACACACACTCCACAAGGGAAAGGGATGTTTTAATGCAAAAATGGAGACATTTCCTTTAATATATCATCTGCAAAAGTGCATGTCATCACTCCCTTGTACAGTGGCCTTTTGAAATCTGCTGGGTTTGGGTAGCATATACAATGCACATATAAAATTATATAAAAAGGCAAACTCAAAGTTTGCTTTTTTGATTTCTTTTTTAAAAATCAGGCTGTAGAGGATTGACTCTGTGAATACAGAATCTATGTATACAGAGGGCTGACTATATTTGAAGGGAAACTGATCTATTTTTATACACGGGAGCTTTCCCCAACTAAAGCACTACACATGCATTTTGTACCCACATCTATACTCAAGGTGACAACCTGTCAAAGTCCCCTTTCATCTTGCATGACTTTTGTCTTTAGAAATCATCTGTAACACTAACTATGCCTTTCAGACTACTAGACTGCTGCGTGTTCTGCTGGTGACAAAGAGAAATGTTATCCCTTCCTTGGTGAGGATGCTTTATAACTTTCTTGAGTCACTGATTAAAGCAGCACTTCAGGATGAATTCCTATAAGAGTTGTGGATTAAAAAGTAACCTCATCCACAACCATATGGTAAACAATAAAATAGAGATAATTACCAGTTAATCTATGGTTTCCAAACTAGGAAAATATTCAAAAGTAAATGTAAGGCCATTCTTATTGTGCTTATAATTTTGTCAGTGTGTTGGGTGGCTTGACGTACCATATATACACATGTATAAGTCAACCTCATGTATAAGTCAAGAGCAGGGTTTGGGGCCAAAATTATTGATTTTCATATGATCTGTGGATAAGTTAAGGGTTATTTCATGGAAACAGGAAAGCATTAATGCTGCCCAAGGGAGTCAGCTAACTCTGTCCATTTTCCTGTCCAGGTATTCAAAAAGCCAGAAATGTTGTCATGGTGGAAAAAGTAGACAGGGTTGGAGTTGCTTTTAGGTTCTCCTGGGACTTACACTCTTGTCTTTTGCCACTCTATTCAGAAAAATAGATGGCTCCTTTTTAAAGTAAGAATTAAGGTACAGTACTCATACAACTCATTGAGAAGTTGATCCAGTTTTTTGGGGTTAGTTTTTTTACTAGAATTTCTAAACCATGAATATACATGGCAACAATATATTATCATATCCATTCTCCTACACCTCCACTCCTTCTTTCCTTCTTCCACTGGAATTTTCTTAAGGGGTAGGGTGAGTGAAGTATTTTGTGCAGTTGCTCTAATTGCTGTTGCATGGAGTATTCTGGGGAAATGCTATTTTACAAGACTGTAGATTATTGGATAAATAAATGAAATAACATGTGAAATGGGGTTGCTGGTAGTAACAGGCAAATTTTATCCACAAACTTGCATATAAGTAAAGCCCACATAAATTAAAATGGCAATAAATGGATCTCATTCTACAAGAAAGGTGGGGTATAAAATCAATCAATCATTTACTAATCAATCAATGACCCTCACAGGGAAGTGAGGGCCCTATTTCTGGCAAGCTAAAACATTTTTTGTCTGATTATACTTGAAATTTTTGGTAGTTTCCTGCTAAATACTTGCAACTTTTTTGATGTTTAGTGCAATCTGCTGAATATCCCATTATTCTGCAGTCTATCTTTGTTCTCATGCCAGCAAATGAAATCATTTTCATCACAGGAGGGGGCTGAGACTACAACAATATTTATTTGAGAAGTGTCGATTTAATTTAAATTAAAACCTTCTGTGAAAAATACATTTAGAGACTGTCATACACATAGGTATGTGAATAAATTTCCTAAAGAAGACTGAGATCATAATTCACCTCTGACTGGCTGTTTATAGAGTATTTGGATGTACATATTTGGATGTACATTCCAGGAAAGTCCGCATCTTCCCAGGTACAGTCCTTATGGAAATAGCATCTCGGGATCACCATCCGTGACCCCGGGAGCAGTCCCCACAGCCATTCTGACTATGTGGGCTCAGACAACCCATGGAAGTAGGATTGCAGAACCACCCTCCCCTTCCTGTACCTCATTTTGGCAGTAAAATTAAACAAATGGATCTTTATCGAAGCCTGAAGGCTGAAGGCTTCTGCTGGCTCTGTTTTGCAGCTAAATGGCACAGTGGAGTTCTGGGGGGATTCCCCCCTCCCTACTCCTTGGTGAGGACCCATTTCTTTCCTTTTTACTGCTAAAACGGGGTCCAGGGAGGGCAGGAGGATGAGTGGCTGTGCCTACCCAGGCTGATGCTAGTTCAGCATGGGTGGATGTCTGTGTCCCCCCTCACCAAAACGGTGGGATTTTGGCGCCCCTGTGTAGCCTCCAAAATTGCATGAAATTGGCATTTTAAATTTCACATGAATTTGGGCCAATGTAGTAGGATCCTCAGTCTGTGTTGAATGGGATTATACTCTCTCTAAAACTGCAGATTAAGCTCTGAACCTGGGGGCCCAGATTTCATCAGTGACCAAGAGTGTTTTTGCACAGTTAAAGTTGGTGTGCCAATTGCACTAATTCCTGGAGAAGACAGATTTGGTCACAATGCTACAACTCTTGGTTGCATGCCATTTGGATTACTACAATGTGATCTATGTGGCAATGCCTGTATTTTCATTTATGATCCCAGTAGAGCTCTAAGACCATCAAGAGAAGCTTTTCTCTTTATCCTACTACCTTATCAAGCTCATTTGGCGGGGAAAAGGGGGCATGCCTTCTAAGAGCCCTTCCAGACAGGCCCAAAATCTGTGATAGATTGCAGATTAACCTGAGGCATCCAAATATCACCTCAGGTTAATCCAGATGAATCCAGAGTAAACTGGGATTTCCCAATTTACTCCAGATTTTTTTAAAACCTGCATGGTCTGGATCTGTTGAGTTGTTGGACCTTCTGATATCCATTGCTATCACAGTTCTTTGGGCTCTGACAGCTCGAAGGCGTGGGATGGCACCCCACCCAGGCTCCCATCCTTGCTTTCCTTATCAGGTCAAAATATTTATGTTTTACAAATGGAAAGGTTTAATGCTGTAGGATACTATAAGTGTCTATATGGAGGGTTTTTAATGCATTTTAATTCCCAGCCTAAACCCAACTGCTTAGGTCTCACCTAGAGTAAGCTCATTGAATCAAAAGCCTTTACACAAGTATTGATTTACCATGCAGCAATTGATTCTATTGGTCTATTCTAGATGGAGATACAGATAGAGTTTAGGGAGGTCACAACGACCATCCTAACGAGACTTACTCTATGTATCGGGTCCTAGAGAAGTGCACTTGGAGAGGACCAGGCGCAGAGCCTTTTCTGTTTCTGCCCCTGCCTTATGGAATGCCTTGCCGCCCTATATGAGAGCCATGCGTGAGTTAGGGCCTTTTACCCTAGCACTCAAGGCATGGCTCTTTACTAGAGCTTTTAATCTATTTTAATTTTTATCAATATTTGTATGTATGTATTTTTATCCTTTACAATTTTATCTTGTAAATCGCCTAGAGCATCGTGGATGGAGGGCGATTAATAAGTAATTAAATGATGATGATGATGATGATGATGTAGGTGTTAATTCTGTTAATTCTTATATATAAATATATCGTATAAGTTTCTGCCTGAAAGAGCAACTGAGAGGTCAAGTTACTCATGTGGCAGAGTTATATAATCCATTGTAGAGTAGACTTTATTGCTCCTGGCATCACTCTGTTTAAAGCACTCCTGCTTGTAACGTGTTTCCTCTAGGCCAACGTAATAAAAGCTACTGAATAACCTACATTTAATAACCCTAGCAGCAAAACAGAGATTGGCATCATCAAAATAAATGGAAATGCATTTTACCACATTCTCAGGTAACGTTTAAAATGGTTACTAGACTCCAATGTACAATCATAATAACCACACACTCTGGCCACATTTACTATACCTGCCAAACAATTCTTTCTTTAAAAAGCATGTTCAATTTTCACATACTTGCTAGCAATATATATATATATATATATATATATATATATATATATATATGAATGAAAATGAATGCAACAAACTGCTATTCTGTCACTTCTTTTCATGAAATTCTTTATGTTAATGTTAGGAAACATTCACCAGAAAAGTCTGATTTGGGAAGAAGGTACATTATTAAGAATGAACGACATTTTCCACGAGAGTTTTCTGCAGACTGTTGTGAAACTCAAACTTCTTTTCTGTCTTTACTTTACTTTCTTCCAAGCTTCTAATGAGGCTCAGACTTCACTATTCTTCTAATCTGAATTTCCCTGGCCCGGTCTTCCTCAACCTTTGCTTGAATTTTCAGCAACTCATTAGTTGGAATGAAGTACTTAAAATCTTTCTTCTTCAGTCTTGAGGATGAACTGCTAAATGGCTGGGAACATGATAAGCTTCAACAAGAAAACTGAGGGGCAAATAAGGACAACTATAGCATTCCATAAACAAATTGTTTCCCAGTTTGTAAAATTCATGTGTATTAATCAGCCTCATGTAGTAGCTTCACTTAGGCTTTAGTAGACTTACTTCTGCCCTGGAGAAAGACCTAGATAATTCTTATCAAGGTCCAGGCACCTGATCCAAATCTATATTGAACAAGTTGGATGGATTTGATAACCTAGGTTTAGGTTTTATCCATAGTTATTCTAGTCTGAAGCAATTTTATCTAAAACATTGCTCTCAGCTTTACTATTGACTGCAATATCCTTAAAGATGATGGAGATTTGACTCATTTAACATCTCAGATCCTCAGTTCATCAGCCATATTACCTACACATTGGTTCCATTTGTTCTGTAAAGAAGGAGGGGTTGGATTTTTCATTCAGCATGCTAACTGCCAAAAATAAATTATTCCTCTATATTTAAAGTAATTCTTTGGCAAAGCGGCATCAACAATTCACTCTGTACTTTTACAATGTAATTGTTCCTGTATTTTTTAGAATGTGTATATTTCAAAGTTACAGGTTATGATTACCAGTTCAGGATTGTCCCAGACTCTGAGTGTAATAGGCTAAAATCTGAGGCGTATAAATGGTTTTCAGAAATATCATTAAACATTATGTATCCAGCTCAGGCCACAGTTAATGACAGCTTGTCATTCAAAGACACAAAAGAGAAATTAGGGGAAGTACTTTCCTGTTTGGAAATTAAGATAGCACCTGCTTTAACAGCTGAGCTGGAATTTGCATGTGGTTCTTGCCTGCAGTTGTGTTCACCAAGATGACCCTGAGAAAATGCAACTGTATTATAGATCCAATTAATTAAGTGCTAAAGAACCTTTGTTATACAAATCTTTGTTATACAAAGGTGTATTGAATATGCCTCATGAAGAATGTCAATTGAAGGCCATAGCTGATAGCATGAGATCCAACTATAAGTGAAGCATTATAGAACGGATACTTCTTTCTTTCTGTTATCCCCACCCCTTTTCTATCTCTTCTGTTCTCATATACGCATGCACATACACATACATAAACACACACAGGAGAACAGAAACAATTTCAAGAGATGTGGGATCAAGAAACCAAAGCATCCAAAGCGAGGGATAGCTTTAAGAAGGTTATGAAGTAAGGCTGAGGGATACAACATGGTCAAAGGGTTCAGCTTCTTGGCCCAGTTTTAAATGCTTTAAAAACATGTTTCAGATCAACACCCATTACAAATTAACCTTTAGTCAAGATGTGTATAAAAAGTTCACAACATAAACCAGTTAACTGTTGCCTACACTACAGTAAAAGCTAAGCCAAACTCCAATTTCAGAATATTTTAGCACCTCATCACACGAGGTGATTTTAGCACCCTAGGATTCTGTCAGGATGCTTCCTCTTTGAAGCCCTGCATTGCCCATCACATGAAGTACTGCAACTTCTTGTGGGGCTCCATGGAGGAAGCATCCTGACAGCATGGCAAGAAGCTTCCCTCAGAACATGGGAGGCTTCCCGTGTTCCGTTTGAAAGAACCGGGCCAGCACTGGGTGAAGCCATGCAGTGATGCTTCCCCATGTGGGATAGGGAAGCATTTCTGCAGATGAGGCTGGGCACAGGGTACTGGGATTGCCACACTGCCCCACTGATTTGCCACAGAGGACGGCCAATCAGACCGGGAGACCTCATCCATGTGATGAGGTCCTTAGGGAGATATACACAAAAGCTCTGAGTTCCTAGGAGGAAAGACACACCAGAAGTGTTTAAACAGAATGAATCAGCACAGTTCTACAGTCTCTACCTTCATTAGAATTCTTACAAAATCTGTATCACAGCAGGTCTGGAATAATCTAACAAAATTACTGAAATTCCATCCTTTACACTCCAAGGTCACCTTTGGGGAACATAATTAATTCTGGATCTTATACACTGATTGAAAGGGAAGAGACAAATAGAGGAAATCTATTGTAAGGAAACAATCAGCAGGAAATCACATAGAATCAATTTTGTGTTAAATGAAGGTTTGTGTCAGCAAAGGTAAAAACCTTAGGTTGCAGAGTATCAAAAGAAAAATATAATAAGGCTGCAGCAGAAACAAAGCCCCGAAGTAATGTGGTCAAATAAGAAGCTACATTGTAGCATAAAGTCATCTTACTTTATTGCTGTAACAGAAGCATAATACAGGAACAAAAAACTCAGAGAGAGAATACAGGCAGAATGCAAAGAATATATAAATGAAAAACATAGCTCCACCTGTATCTGATTGATAAAGCTCAAAATACAAGCATACTACCAGTTAAAGGTACAGACCTACTGGCTAAATATGAACTATATAATTTTGCAAACATTATAATACTTTCAACAGTTTGAGTCTAAGCGGACAACTATATGGAGAATGTTCAATTATATGAATTTTTATTTAGCAACTTAAGAGCTGGAGATTTAGAAAAAACCAAAGCTACTGATTATAAACGTCCTTGCCTTGTAAACTGTTTTCTGGTTCCTTGTTTATACGTATGTTGTGACCTAAAATTAGCTCTGTAGATAATGCTTAAATTAAGGATTTTAGGGGTGTTTCGATTAGAGATAAAGTAAGAATTCTTGAGCACAGAATCAAAGTAGGCACAGCTTGTTGGGATCACAGCCCTTGTCTTGACTTTGCTTATTCACAAGGCACCCTTATCTCACTCTGGGTGGATGTAGCATAGCCACAAATGACAAACAAATCTCACAAGGCTCCATCTAGAAGTAAGTGAAGCACATTGGCATCTACTGTTACATTTTCCCATTGTTGCTCTTGGATTTAGGATTATTTTTAACTACAGCTCCCAGAATCCTTCAACTAGCACTTGGCAATGAGGAGTTTCCAAAAAGTTTTTTTAAAAAAACAAGGTTGTTTGTCATTCAACCACCATCTGACAAATTACTAGATTCACTAGCATTTGTCATGAATCCAAATGTGTATCCTATTGAGAACAGCACATGTTTGACTCAAGGACTAAGGACGTCATCACACTAGAGCATGGATCCACTTTAAATCCAGCTTCTGCCTCCTGCAGAATTCTGGGGCTTACAGTTTATTATTATTTATTATTATTTATTACATCACTTCTACCCCGCCCTTCCCACCCATCAGGGGACTCAGGGCGGCTTACAATATAAACATACACATCAAAAAACGGTTTTCATCAAATTTAAAAATCCATCAAGATTAAAAATTACAATAAAATTAAGAATATACATTAAAAATATACATAATTATACATTTAAATATACATTTAAGGCGCTTTCCATGTCCAGGTGTCAGTAGGTCATATAGAGAGAGGGGCCTTTAAACAGCTCAGCCAGACAGGTACTGGCCCTCATTAAACTACAAATTCCAGAATTTTGCAGGAGGCAGAAATCAGATTTAAAGTGGATCCATGGTCTGGTGTGATGAGGCTGATATGTATTCTTATGCTTTATTTTATTCTCCCATCACCTATGCAAGATACAAGGATGATATGTCAGCACCAGTGGAATAACATATCCCTATCTCAGATAAAACTAAGCTAATGGCAAAGATGAAACTGATACAAGCAAAATAAAATTGAATAAAAATTAGAAGAGATTTGGAGGGGGTGGGGGAGGAAGAAGAGGTGAAGAAAGAAGAAGAAAGGGATTGAATATGATCCTATTGGAATATGATTTCTTTGATACCATTTGAGATAACAGTGTCTACAGCCCAAGACACAGATGTCTTCCTTTACTCAAGACAAAAATGGTTATACCAAAAATACAGTGGGCTTCATATATCCTCATTCCTGCAGTCACAGGGGGAACAGAATTGTATATGAACAGGGTGAAAAACAGAATTCTGATCCCTAAATTTACATACATTAAAATGTCTGGGATAGATGAAGTAATCAAATGGCAAGAACATTTCGCAAGCAGTACTCCCTTTCAATACAGGACTATCTTCAATACTTTGGGGGCATTTCTTTTCCCTAAATTAGGACATTAGGCATGGTGCAAAGAAATTTAAGCAATGTAAATCAACTTTTGTTGGTTTCAGTGAAAGAAATGCTTTCATCCTATGTTTTCAAATGGGATATGTATGCTTACAAAGAAAACATTAGAACTAGGGGAAAGAGAAAGGTGAATACATAAAAGACTAAAACGGTTTCCTATTTAAATAAACTAAACCTTTGACTGATTCTTCATGGTATTTTCAAAGCATAACTTCACCAGCATACCTGTAGAAGTCATTTGTTGTTATCATATGCCTTCAGCTCCAAATTATGGTGATCCCAGCATAACTTTTTATTGGAATGATTTATTCAGAAGAGATTTCCTATTGCCTGTCACTGAATATTGCCTTCAGCTCTTGGTATTCCCTGCTAGTATTCCCTAGTAGCTAGTTCCTAGCTAGTATGCTAGTATTCTTGGTATTCCCTTTCCAAGTAATAACTAACCCTGGTTAGCTGCCAAGATCAGAGAGGAGTTGGTGCCTTCAAGGTATTGTACCTGTAGAAAATAGTTTTACAGCAGTTTAACGGTGTATAGTTTGAACAACTCTGTAAGCTGCCTAAGAGGAAAGCATAATCTGGTTTGTATTGTTTTTTTATTATTGTTTCCTTGCTTATTCCATCTCTTTATTACTAAAATCCATGTGGGGGTTTTTTGTGTGTGTGGAATTACATTTTAAAGTTGAAACAGATGAATAACATTCCGCCATTGTCTCGGCAGAGGCTTCTCCAGTAAATGTTAAACTATGAATTTTAAAGTGGCATTTTATTGGTATGAATTATTTTAATGTGTTTTAATCTTATGTATTAATATATGTATTTTGATAGTTTTATGTTTTTGTCTATGTATTTTAACTATGTTAAATACACCTTGTATCTTGAGGAGAGGTGGGTAAGAAATAAAATAATTATCATCATCATCATCATCAGCAGCAGCAGCAGCAGCAGCATTATCATCATTGCCCTCCAATTTCAGGCAGTCTTGGATGACACACACTTCCTTGACCTTTTTTAAACTGGCTTCAGAGCAAGACATGGAGTTGACACTGCTATGGTCACCTTAGTGAATTATCTCCATCTCAACACTGTCAGGAGTGTGTGCCTGTTGGTGCTTCTAGATCTCTCAACAGCCTCCAATACTATGGACCATAGTATCCTTCTGGAGTGCCTGGAGGGACTGGGAATCAGAGGCACTGTGCTGCAATGGTTCCAGTCATACTTCTCAGGCAGGTTCCAGATGGTGGTGCTTGGGGATAGCTGCTCCTCAAAAAGGAGCTGTAATGTGGCATCCCACAAGGTGCCATTCTATCCCCAATGCTTTTTAATATGTACATTGAGCCACTGGGAGAGATCATCTGTAGGCATAGGGCAGGATGTTATCAGTATGCTTATGATACCCAAATATATTTATCCATGCCTTCAAAAACAGCTAAGGATAGTGTGTCTCCTCTGGATGAAAGCCTGGAAAAGCTAATGGATGAAGAAACTGAATCCATACAAAACAGAGGTGCTTGCCATCAAGTGTACTAATCTGGGGATGGAGGTGTGTCAATCAGTTCTGGATGGGGTTATACTACCCCTAAAAGACTGTGTTCACAGCTTGGGAGTGCTCCTGGATCTGTCTCTACAAATGACAGCACAGGTAGAGGCGATGATCACGAGTACAATCTATCAACTTACTTACTATCAGCTTCAGCTGATATGCCAGCTGTGCCCCTTCCTAGATATGGAGGACCTTAAGATGTTAGTACATGCACTGGTACCCTCAAGGTTGGACTTCTGCAATGCGCTTTACATTCGGCTACCTTTGTATCAAATTCGGAAACTCGAGTTGGTTCAAAATACAGCAGCCAAATTGGTTACAAGAACATCTAGGAGTGAGCATAGTACACCTATTCTAACGTCTCTCCACTGGCTACCAAATAATTTCCAGGCAAAGTACAAGGTTTTGACCTTTAAAGCCCTATATGGTTTGGGTCTCTTCCGGCAGGCCTACCCAGACAGTTATAGTGACAAATTTTAAACTTCTACTTTATATCTAATTTTTCTTTGTGTATTTTAATGTGTATTTTGTGGAAATGTGTTTTAATATTAATATGTGTATTCTACATAGTATTTTTAAATGATTACGTGTTTTGATAATGTTGTAACCCACCTTGAGCCATGAGGAAAGGGAGGGAAGAAATAAAATTATTATCATCATCATCATCTACTAGTAGTACTACTATTCCTATTGCCAGAAACTGGAGTGCATAGAAACGTTGGTGCTATGGATTATACTCAGAAAATGGCTTAACTCATGAATCTGAAACTTAGCAGTGAAAGAAAGGGACATTGAGGATACAGCCTATTTGTGATAGTTTAAACTTTGACCAGTGACTTCCATCAATTTGAAAAGGAAAGTCCTGGATCTTTTTCTCCAGAGGCTTAGCTGGGTCTAGGCTTTGCTGATTGATTTCTCTGCATTGCACCATTTGGGATTTTTTGTTGTGTTAGGTCAAGATTAAGGTCAAGGCTTTGCCCTAGTAGTAGTATAACATAGCTGTAGTTCTTATTTAAAAATCAGTGTTTCACCCAATCCCAACCATACAGTATGCTAAAACATATCCTCAGTCTGAACCTGTGTTGCCTGGTAACAAGTTACAAGTGAAACAGAAAAAATAAAGGAGGGAGAAAGTAGGTGTGATGACTTATTTTATATTTATGGTTTAGCCTTGGGTAGTGAATATGAACTAGCAGGCAGAGGACTTGATCCCACTTAAGACTGGGAATTGTCGATTCTGAATGGTAAATTTGTAAGCCCCAAAAGATATTTAAATAAATAAGTTATCCTTAATTTCCAAATTTATAAATCTGTCGAGAGAGTTACCCCAGTGGGATTCTATGCTAAAAAAAACTTATTTCAGAATTTTCTACATTTTTAGAGTGATGCTAAGTTCCTGAAATAATAATCATCATTTTCTTATAAAATTTCATATTTATTGGATTAAATGCATATTTTAAAAATGATAACTGGAACTGGGCTGATTTGCAGGGAACAGACCAGTTTTGGGCTCAGGTCTACCATCTTTGCCATTGCTAGCAATCCAGCTCTGAAGATGTGAAGATGGAATTCATCTCAACATACTATTCTGTATCATTATCCATACTACCAAAATAACATCTCTTTTGGAGCTTGAGAGGACATAGAAAGTCCAGAAACAACACGTTAAATGAAAGAGGGCTTTTGTTGTTGTTGTTATTATAGTTAATTGATTATAGAGAAAAAGTCCAAAGCCCCATTAAAAGCACTTAGAATGTTATTTGTATGCTCCTTAATTCAGAGCTGAGCCTAGCAGACAACCCTCGTGTGCCAAACCTTTGGTGTGTTGATTTAATTAAGCATTTAATGGAAAGAAATTCAGCAACATCAAAACCTTTATTTTAATACTGGAAGCTATTGACTCACAAGACTGCATGGAAAGGTTGAGCCTAAACACATTTAGACAGAGTTACATGATTTGGTGGTGCAATGTATTAAAGCGCTGAGCTGCTGAATTTACAGACCAAAAGGTCGCAGGTTCAAATCCAGGGAGCAGAATGAGCGCCCACTTTTATCCCCAGCTTCTGCCAACCTAGCAGTTCGAAAACATGCAAATGTGAGTAGATCAATAAGTACCGCTCTGGAGGGAAGGTAACAGTGCTCTATGCAGTCATGCCAGCCACATGACCTAGGAGGTGTCTACGGACAACGCTGGCTCTTCAGCTTAGAAATGGAGATGAGCACCAACCCCCAGTGTCGGATACGACTGGACTTAACGTCAGGGGAAAACCTTTACCTTTTACATGATCTTAAAAAGTTCTTTTTAAAAAGACCTTGAAAGAGAGGCCTTCAACCATAAACTGAATTCACATTCATTAAAAGATTAATGTCTATCACACATAACTTGTATCACATATAAAGATGTATAAAGATACATGGTAGAAATAAAAATCTTTACTTTAAAAATATTATAGCAGACTAAAATGATGGGGTGCGCCCGTGTTGTTAGCCCCAGCTTCTGCCAACCTAGCAGTTCGAAAACATGCAAATGTGAGTAGATCAATAGGTACTGCTTCGGCAGGAAGGTAACAGCACTCCATGCAGTCATGCTGGCCACATGACCTAGGAGGCATCTATAGACAACACCGGCTCTTCAGCCTAGAAATTGAGATGAGCACCACTCCCCAGAGTTGGACTCAACTAGAATTAATATCAAGGGGAAACCTTTACCTTTGTTAAAATGAAAAATGAAACATTTTCTGCCTGCTGAGTTAGATCATGAGAATTGCTCATTTTGCACATTTTGATACAAAAAGGCACATCTTGGCAGGAGAGTTTTCTGTGTGCAAACACTCCTTAGAGAAGTGTGAAAAGTCTTACTACCATGGTTGACCATATTCTCAATGTGGTATTTGAGTATACAAATACATCCTTTCTCATCAAGAAAAAAAAACAAAGATTAATGAGTTTTATTTATATCTGTACTCCAGAGTGAACATATGAGGTAATGGTGGGGAAATAATGAAAAATATAATGTTGAGATACTCTTAGCAAGGAAATCAATGGTTGGAGAGTATTAAGATGTGCCTGCTGTCTCAACTGTACTTCTTATGTTTTGCGGATAGAATAATTTGGTTTAAAATGCCATGGAGTAGTGAAGAAGGCAGTCCTTTCTCTTCTTGCATTCTTGTCTACAACTCTTAGTTCCTTGGAAGCACCTAGGTCTCTTGATTTATTAAAAGAAACACATCAAAGAGTCCTTAAATGCTCCAGCTGTGTTTTGTTTTATTGCAGTTAGATCTTGATATAATCAAGAAGAGGCATTTGAATCTTGGTATGAATACTATACTTCCATTTCCTCCAAGAACTCTTTGACCTCCTCTGAAACCTGGAGTGCTACACTACACAATTGCTGCACAATAATTCCACTTTACCTGCCATGGTTCCTTCCAATTTTTTTTGACAGAGAGTACTAGTGTGCCCCCCCCCCAAAGTGCAAACTCCCAGATTCCACAGGATGTAGTTATGTTAGAATTATAAAGTGGAATTATAGTGGTATATTTGTATAGTGTGAAATGGCTCCACGTAAAATGTGCTTGCTTCCAAGAAATGTGATACTTGTGTTGTTGAAGGCTTTCATGGCTGGAATCACTGGGTTGCTGTGAGCTTTCTGGGCTCTATGGCCATGTTCCAGAAGCATTCTCAATTGACATTTCACCCACATCTATGGCAGGCATCCTCAGAGGTTGTGAGGTCTGAGGATACCTGCTATAGATGTGGGCGAAACATCAATAGAGAATGCTTCTGGAACATGGCCATGCAGCAACCCAATGTGATACTTCGAGGACATCAATCCTTCTGTAAACAAAATATGCACACTTAATTTTTAGTTTAGCTTTTCTAACACATAGCCAATAGGCAGAAGTGATAGCTAATGCCTAAAGGTGCCAGCAATTTACCATCACTGTGTTGTCAAAGGTTTTCATGGCCAGAATCACTGGGTTGTTGTGCATTTTCCAGGCATTCTCTCTTGACGTTTCACCCACATCGATGGCAGGCATCTTCAGAGGTTGTGAGGTATATTGGAAAAACTAAGCAAAGAAGGCTTATATATCTGTGGAAGGTCTGGGGTGGGAGAAAGAACTCTCTGTTGGAGGCCAGTATGAATGTAATTAATCACATTGATTAGCATTAATGTCCTTGCCAGCTTCATGTCCAGGCTTCTTCCTACCTGGGGGAATCCTTTGTTTGGAGGTGTTAGCTGCCCCTGATTGATTCATTTCTGGAGGATGCCTGCCATAGATGTGGGTGAAACGTCAGGAGAAAATGCTTCTGGAACATGGCCATACAGCCCTGAAAATGCACAACCACCCAATTCACCATCACATTTGCCTAATCTGTCCAGGTCACCCAGGAAGAGACATATGCTGGTTTCTAGAGCCTGACAAATTGCACATGCTTTCTACAGCTAACTGGACTCTATAGGAAATTGATTAGCACTCCTTTGACAATCAATTAATTGCAGCAGACATGGCCTACCCAAAATTTTATCTTCCTTTTTCCATGTAGTTCTTTATTCTTATTTTAGAGATATTCATAGCACTGATGATACTATGAAAAATTAGATAATAAATCATTTAACTCCATGTCAAATACAACATTGTCCTAGGAAAGGAGCAGCACTGGATGGAAAATATGCTCCCTTTGGCAGAATGCTGAAATTGCATTGCAGAGACCACAATGGATGTTCAGAAAATAATAAAGCATGTGCTGTGGGATTTAAAACGCCTCGAGAAAAAAAGGAAACATCTTCTGCATAGCAAGAAACCCAGCACTTAATAACTTCAACAGCAATGCTATCCTAGCTATATTCTCAAAGGATGGCTGCATAAAAAGAAGGAAAGGAATGACTAATAAAGGAGCGATGTTTCCCTCTTATCTTGTAAGCAGACGTAACTACATAACAAATCCACAAAATTGTAGGTAGCCATCAAAATGCTAGGTGTGGGTTGTGCTCCCTTTTAAGACTACCCCAATTATGCTAGGGAGAGGGACGATACAGACAAAATGCTGCTCCTCCTTTATGCAGGACCGATCTGAAGTAAACAAGTAATCTGGCTGTTATTATGTAACATCACATTGTTTGGTAGATGGCACTGAAATGAAAGTGTTTATAGGCTTGTGTCAAAGATGACAAAATTTGGTTACAATGTAGGAGACTGCTTATGCCACACTTAATTATTCTTTAATTACAATCTCTATATTTACAGTCTGCAGTCATCACACCACTGATAGGGGGAGGGAGGGATTTCCAAACAAGGGTACAGATGTTATCTTCTTTACCCATCTTCTACAATAATTCATTTGATGCTGAAGACGTGACCAGTTTTAGTGATCTGAGCCACTGAACTGCCCCTGGGCGATAACTGCAATTAGAAGGACAAAAATAACACTGGCATTTGCTCCCTTTTTGTAACAACCTGGGGAGGGGGTTGGTCCTAACAAGCTCCCAGAAGACCAGTCACAAAAACTACTAAGGATCAGACTTTGAGTTTGACTGGCTGCCTTGTGTGATGTGACACTAAACCTTCCACTGGTCTTGGCATCTGATTCTCTCCTCCACCCCTTTTAATGTTCCTCCAGCAACAGCAAGAATACCCCTGTGGAAAGAATAATCAGGCCATTCCAACTGGATGGCCCCTTACAAAGGTCTTCTTCCAGGGGCAAACAAAGTATGGGCAACCTGGAAGTCCCTGAACAGACTCAGAAGTGAAGTTGGCAGATCAAAAGACAACCTGGCAAAATGGCACTACCTAGAACAGTGGTTCCCACCCTGTGGTCCGTGGACCACCAGTGGTCCCCAAGAACTAAAATATGGTCAGTGGCCTCATCGTTACAACAACGTTGCAATGAGAGTGACTGGTCTCGCAAAACCCTCTTATAGTGCTGAGGCAATGGGGATGTCGGGACTGACTACTCACAAAAGGTGCAACAACAAGCCTCCTGACTGCTGCTTCTCCACCTCCTCTTTCCCCCTGAACAGAGTCATTCCATATGGTGCCTGGAAGCAGGGGTGTCTGGGTGTCTTTGTTTTTAGGCCTGTTCCTGGGGTTATTTGGAGTGCTGATTCAGACAATTATATTGGATAGACCAATGCTTTTTACAAGAAATAAATAAATAAAAAGAAAAGGAAGGAAAACTGCCATTTCTAGATGTTCTGGTCATCCGCAAACCCAATCAACAATTGGGCCACACAGTTTACAGAAAACCTACGCACACAGATATACCTTCATAAAACCCTAACCATCACCCAAGTCAAAAAAGGAGCACAATCAAAGCCCTGACAGACAGTGCACAAAGAATCTGTGAACCTCACCTCCTCCAAGGTGAACTAAACCACCTAAACTGGGCTCTACAAGCCAATGGATACTCCACCACAGACATCAGAAGAGCTGCAAGGCCAAGAACAAGCCATGAGAATCAAGACAAAGATCCACCCAGAGGAAAGGTGTTCTTACCATACATCAAGGGAACCACTGACCGCATAGGGAAACTGATGAAGAAGCACAACCTACAAACTATCTACAGACCCACAAAGAAAATCCAACAAATGCTACAGTCAGTGAAGGACAAGAAGGATCCTCTCTCCTCTGCAGGAGTCTACCGGATACCATGCAGCTGTAGACAAGTATACATAGGGATCACCAAACGCAGCGCCCAAACAAGAGTCAAAGAACATGAAAGGCACTGCAGACTAATTCAACCAGAGAAATCAGCCATAGCAGAGCACTTGATGAACCAGCCTGGACATAGAATATTATTTGAGAACACAGAAATGCTGTGTTCCAACAACTATCATGTCAGACTACACAGAGAAGCCATTGAAATCCACAAGCATGTGGACAACTTCAACAGAAAGGAAGAAACTATGAAAATGAACAAAATCTGGCTCCCAGTATTACAAAACTCTAAAATCAAAACAGTAGAT
This sequence comes from Anolis carolinensis, assembly GCF_035594765.1. Lineage (NCBI taxonomy): Eukaryota > Metazoa > Chordata > Lepidosauria > Squamata > Anolidae > Anolis > Anolis carolinensis. The sequence continues at coordinate 61,609,755 of NC_085845.1, forward strand.
GGGAACCAACACTCTGAGGACAGAGGATGCCCCCAGGCAAGAGACAAAAACCTTTCAAATGCTAATTAGGGTGATTAACTGAAACATTAATGCTGGCTTCCCAGTGACAAAGGATTCTTGCCACACCCTGGACTCTACACAGATATATATATTCTTTCCTTTCCTTACTTAGTTTATCCATACCTCACAACCTCTGAGGATGCCTGCCATAGATGTGGGTGAAACGTCAGGAGAGAATACTTCTGGAACATGGCCACACTGCCCGAAAGACATACAACAACCCTGTGATCCCGGCCATGAAAGCCTTCGACAACACAATAAATACATTCTCTCTTCTGTCACACTTGGCATTGGTTTCATCCTTCTTCTTTTTTTTTCCGTGTCAGGAGCAACCGGAGTTGCTTCTGGAGTGAGAGAATTGGCCGTCTGCAAGGATGTTGCCCAGGGGACGCCCGGATGTTTTGATGTTTTATCATCCTTGTGGGAGGCTTCTCTCATGTCCCCGCATGGAGCTGGAGCTGATAAAGGGAGCTCATCCGCACTCTCCTCGGGTGGGATTCGAACCTGGCAGCTTTCAGGTCAGCAACCCAACCTTCAAGTTACGAGGCTTTTATCCCCTTGGCCACCGGGGGCTCCAGTTTCATCCTGACTTGAGGCTTATCTACACTGAAACTAAAATCTACAGAAATTCTCAAGATTGACCCTGATGGTTGCAGAGCTATGCAGATGCTCTGCCCCAATCCACAACAGCAGCAGGGTAGAATCCAGATGGCCCTATTGCCTTCTTCACCATAGCAGCTCAAAATCCCCTGGCGATTACTGGACTGGAAGTCTTGCATGTCATCTGAACATCCTGGTTCAACTACTGGTCCACTTCAAATTATAGGGCTGATGTAGACAAGCTCTTGCTCTTTTTTTTTCTTCTTCTCATAACTGCCTTTGTCTCACAGCTCCAAGCTCCTCTGATCCTATCTCAATTGAGGCCCAAACCTGACAGTACCCCTGACATGGAGTGATGACCCAAGATATTCATGAATCCATCAAATCTCCTCTTAAAGCCAACCAGTTTGAAAACCATCATATTTAGTGGCAGTAGTGTGCTTTTCCACACTATAACTATGCCAGGGATAGGGATTATGCAATCCTCTTGAAATTGTTGAGCTGCAAGACCCAGTCACCAAAGCTGGCATAGTCAATGGTGAGGAATGCTGAAAATTGCAACCAATGCAGTGTTGTCACTTGTCAGTTTTCAAAATCATAATAAGGGGCAGTCAAAATTCATGACATGCATGGTTGACAATGAAGACGCAACCATCAACAAATTTTTGTTCTTCCTAAATATAAAATGGAAAGCATTGCTGCTAGGTATGTATTTCTCCATAAAATTAACACATAGTCCATATTCCAAAGTTACATGATGCATTTTGGTCTTTATCTGACAGCCTTAACCCAGCAACATATGAAGGGCTATCATGTACTTTCTGGAGCCCCTGGTGGAGTAGTGGATTAAGTGACTTGAAGGTTGGGCTGCTGATATGCAAGCTGCCAGGTTCAAATCCCACCCGGGGAGAGCGCAGATGAGCTCCCTCTATCAGCTCCAGCTCCATGCAAGTTGCTCCTGACATGAAAAAAACAACAACTTTCTAATACCATCCAGAATTGTATACACTTCTATCATGTCCCAATTACATTTTTAAAGCTAAACTGCCGTCCGAATCCCACCCGAGGAGAGCACGGATGAGCTCCCCCTATCAGCTCCAGCTCCATGCAGGGACATGAGAGAAGCCTCACACAAGGATGGTAAAAACATCAAAAACATCCAGGCGTCCTCTGGGCAACATCCTTAGAGACGGCCAATTCTCTCACTCCAGAAGCGACTCAAGTTGCTCCTGACACGGAAAAAAAAAAAGCTAAACTGCCCCAAATATGGTTGCCTTTTTTTCATAAGAGAACTATTCTAACCTGTTTGGTGGTCATTTTGGATTTTTGTTTTTCCTTTTCACTTCTACAATGTCATTTTACTGTTTTATTTTTCACAGTTTTATTTTTGATATCGTTTCAAATTTGGAAATTAGTCCTAGCTAAAAATTTTAAGGACCAATTGAATAACAATCAGATATTGTGGACCAAGCTATTTATCTGCAGGTGGCCTAAAACAAAATACAACTTGCAATATTGAGGCTAGGAGCCAAATAGTGTTTTCCTCTTGCCACCAGAGCTATTAAAATGAAATGCTATTCAGTAATTGCTTAGAAATTTTGCATTGTGGCTGCCTGAGCCTATAAAAAATAAGAGATAGTTATTCTAAGCAATTAAACAAAAGAACCATAATAGATTACAAAAATGACATTACATATTAATGTCTCTGATACTGGCACACACAAATAACTTCAGTCTCCCTTAAGAAATGAAATGAAATGAAATCAAGGATGTGGAAGTCAAAAGATTCCTTGCCTGTTTTCCGTACACGTCATATTCTTATTGTGAATCACATTGTCAAATGGCGATTACAGAGTATTTGCAGATTCCATATGTTATGTAAAGCCAAGTGGAAGTGGGACAAACTCTTCAAATCCTGGAAAAGTTCCCCAAAAAGGCAGATAACAGACTCTGAATTACCACAGAGAAAATATTTCTTGTGACTTGTACATTCCCACAATTATAATTCCTCCTTTTTAATGTGATCACTATTTGTAACGCAAACCATACTGTGATTGATATTAAACAAAGTACCCATAGAAATTATAACTCACTTGCTGTTTCTATTTCTAATTAATTAATTAATAAATTAATTAATTCCAATTTTTAAAATGAATTAGATACATAGTTTCATCCATGTACCTTTATTCAACCGACTGCTGTATCATGGATAAACATGGAATGGGGTCTTATTTTGATATCAAATCAGGCATCCTAGGGATCACAAGTGATCTCTCCTTCCTATTAATTTCTGTGTGCCATTATGGAGTTTTGGAGTTCGATGTAAAATTTATGCAGATGACACTGACCTTGGAACCCCAGGCGTCAGCGGTGGCTAGGAGCACCTTTGCCCATACCTTGAGATACCAGACTTGCCCATAGTAGTCCATGCCTTAGTTACATCTCACGTAGACTACTGCATCGCTCTCTATGTGGGGCTTCCTTTGAAAATGGTTTGGAAGCTTCAACTGGTACAAATATTGGCAGTCAGATTACTAACTGGAACTCCATACAGGAAGCAGACAACTCCCATGCTTTGGCAGCTCCACTGGCTGCCAGTCTGCTTCTCAGCTAGATACAAAGTGCTGTTTATTACCTTTAAAGCCCTAAACAATTCAGGCCCAAGCTGCTTGAAGGATCGCATCTCCTCTTATAGACCTTCTCGGACACTGCAGTCAGCAGAGGAGGCCCTACTCTTGATCCCACCCCCGCCTCAAGTGTAGTTGGTGGGAATGAGAAAGAGGACCTTCTCTATGATTTCCCCTCACCTCTGGAATGCCCTCCCTTAAGAGATAAAAATGGCCCCTTCCCTCCTATCATCCTCTCCTTGAAAAAAATTACAACTTACTTGTGAACTTTAGCATATGGAAAGGAGGACTAGGGAACAACAGTCAGCTACTTCATCTTTGAATCGAATATTTTCATTGTTCTCTGGCCTTGGCGGTCGGCCTGGCACTGTCAGATATTATAGCACTAGCCAACCTTGAACTTTTAAATATTTTTACATTTTTTAGGGAACCTTCAGAAGCTCATTAAACTGAAGCTCATGTTTTTATGGTTGAAATGATTTTTATGCTTTTATGGTTAGATATAATTTTATTATGTAACTCTTTGTGCAATTTTAGGTTTTATTTATAATTGGTTGTTTAATGTCGATTGGTGTTGGGATTGGATGAGTTGTTATTTGTATCCTTGTCTGATGTTGTGGGCAGGCATATAATGTTTGCCTCTGTGTGGTTTTTGGTGTGTTATAATCCACCCTGAGTCCCCTTGGGGAGATAGGGCGGAATACAAATAAAGATTTATTTGTTTCGGGTTTTTTTGTTACTGTTTACTAGAAGGAAACTCAGCTTCCTTCTAATAAAGTGGAGTTTGAAGAGGAGTAGAATGATGATATTCAAAAGCTAATGCTATCCAGTTGTCTTGAATTTTGCTCTCTTTCAAGAACAACAAGAAAAGTGAAGAGACACTGGTGTTGGGTAAGATGATATAAATTCTCTCTGTCTGAAAGGACTGAATACAGAACTACATGTCCTTGTAAAACAGCAGTCCATGTCAAATTCCCCACCCCTCATCTGCAACATGTTCAATTCAATTCTTATCAAGGCATAATTTTAATGTGAGTTTGGTTGTCTCTGCTAGCAAATCCTAACAAACTTCAATAAGAAAATACATCCCAATGTGATCACAGGACTTGAGCATCATGACAGAATAGAACAATTGGATACAGAGCGATTTATGATGTAATGTTTCATTTTAAAAGATAACTGGGAATGTGAAATGTTCTTCCCAAATTCAAAGTTCAACTACCCCTCCTTGAGTTCTTTCCTTCTGAGACAGATCAACCTGTTTTGCACTTATCAGAGGGATCGTTTTGAAAAGAATCCGAAAGTTGGGTCACAAGACCGATACAAAGCAGACTTGCTCAACCACATAATCATAGGATCAGAATGTTATTTGAAATCTTACAGCTACACATAAACACAACACTCCTTTGTTCACCGCAGTTATCACACATGTATATCAATCCTTCAGGTGCCTTAAAATTCTCACAGATATTCAAACATTGGAATGGTAGGCAGATAACCATTAATAAACTGCAGTTTATTGCCTTGGAGTAAAAAAAAAAGTATCTAATTCCATATTAATGTTATATGAACCTGCCCTTACTCCCTTTCAACAGAACATTGCAATGGTTTTTTTTTTCAGGAAATAATGCAAGTACCTGAATAATAAATTGTCTGCATCAGTATTTCTTTGCAACTTTGAGTTACCAGTATGTTCATGTTGCTCTCATTAATTAACTTTCACTGGTTCTTTGATGACCCTTCTCATTTCCCTTTAACTGTTTGGACATTAATCCATTCGGAGACCAAGGCAGCTTCCCAATTCAAAATGTTGCTCATAGTTGACATAAATACTCCAAGGTAAGAGGAAATTTCTTTTCAGTGTATTCCAGACAAAATTAAAAATGAAGTCTGGGGAAGATGACTGCACTGATTCTTCCCCTTCCCCTTCTAGCACTAAGCAATGGAGTGGTTTGTCTGAAGATTTACAGTCACTCAATAAGCTGCTGAACTTATGACCACAGTAAGGAAAGTAGGGGTAGGAGAGCCAGCAGTCTGAAGAATGGGAATGAGACAAGATACAGAGAACCTCAAAACACAAGTGAAAATGAGAAGGGTTTCTGGTTCTCTGATTTTTCAAGTAGTGATGAGATGGGTCTTTAGGATTTGATGACAAAATAAGAAAGGTATTCTCATCCATTCCCCTAAGAAGGCTGTGAAGGACCCCAGAGAACATCACACAAACTATTTCCCATTTCTATAAGAATAAATGTAAGTAAAGTTCACAATTTTTTGCTACTCTCAGGTGTGTTATCACTTCAAAGAGGCACATGTAACAAGAAACACATTATTATCTCAATGCATTTGTGTTCATGAACATATAGTCCACATGATAGGCTTTCTAGGAACAACATTGGTTGTGGGTATGTGTAAGCATTGATATGAAGACATTAGATATCATTAAATTATTATTAAACTTTATTTATACCCCACCACCATCTCCCAGAGATCTTGGGGTGGATTACAAAAGCACTCAAAGGTGCAACACACAAAATACAAAAAGCACTGAAACAATAGCATAAAACAATAGCAACCAACATAAGCATCACAAACCTCCCTGATTAAAATCAGTAAAATATAGCAACAACTGCAGATATGAAACAACAGGCATCAATATCAGTCTCCTAAAGTGCTGCTCATTATGGGATTCTAAATGTGGTCAAAGGCTTATAAAAAAAACCACGTCTTCAATTGTATATGGAGGGCTTGGAAAGTGGGGGCTAGTCTGATCTCCCTCTGGAGGGCATTCCAATGCTGGGGGGTCACCACCGAAAGACCCTCTCTCTCGTCCTCACCAACTGCATTTCAGACGGTGGTGGGACTGAGAGGAGGGCCTCCCCGGTAGATCTTAGTGCCCACACCAGTTTATAGAAAGAGATGCGATTTCGAAGATAGGTTGGACCTTAAGTGTATAGGGCTTTCTAGATAATAACCTGCATTTGGAATTAGGTCCGGAAACTCATCGGCAGACAGTGGAGCTGCTTTAATAGGGGCATGGTATGCTCCCTATAATCAGCTCCAGTTAGTAATCTGGCCGCTAACCTTTGCACATTGTTTGAACATTGTTTCCATTTTTATATTACTATATGTTCCAAATACATGGAAAGTTTATTTTATGAGCTGAGAAATGGGTGGGTGTGTATGTTCATAAAATATATATTCAATGTGGGCTTGGGAAATAAAAGCATTATAATACCACCCATTTCAATATTCTTTTCAAAAATCTTCATATGATTTTTAATACATATTAGTTCTTTCCTGCAAGGGCATGAATTTTTTCTAAAGTCAACTGAATGGGAAAGGTCAAGAGCTTCAGTCCTACCAGCATGGAAATGCCTGCTCCAATTGGTGTGTTATGGCTGACAGCCAAAAGCTACCCATGCTCTAATGAGGTGAATTTCCTATAACAAATAGGAGAATGATTGCTGGAGAAATATATGCCACTTCTAGCCCAGTCATAATAATTGTATATCTTGCATGGAACACAACAGCAAAAAATGAAAATGAACTGAGTATAAGTCTATGTGCCAAAAGAAAAACTAAAAAGCAGGTTGTAGAATTCCTTTAAACACATATACCATGGACTCTTATATTGTATTGCATTTATGTATTTATTTACAGTATTTATACCCCGCCCTTCTCACCCCAAAGAGGACTCAGAGCGGCTTACAGAACACACATACAGCAAGCATTCAATGCCATTATATAGTTAAAGGCAGACAATGCACACAAATAGAGGTAAAGGCATTTCCCATCTTATTTCTGGCATCTTGGAGGCTGTGCTCGACTCCGGCTACAGGGGGAGAGGGTGCTGTCGCTCCATCTTCCATGCTAATGAGCTTTTTTGTCATGCTTAGATGTCCTCTCGATTGATGTCCTTAAGGGCACCTTTTTATTACCTCCCCCTAAAATTGTTACCTATTTATCTATTCGCATCTCTGCTTTTGATCTGCTAGGTGGGCAGGTGAGCTAGGGCTGATAGCGGGTGCTCATCCTGAACCAGGCTCAAACTGCCAACCTTTCAATCAGCAAGATTTTCTGCAGCACAGCAGTTTAGTTTGCTGTGCTAAGCCTGGCCCATTGTATCCATAGGTCTTTATAATTCTAAATATTTATTCATTTATATTATTTCTCTACTAATCTTATCCAGCCATGAAACATTTTTGCTCTTCTAGATTTGGGAACAGATATTGCTGATCATTGACTGAAATAAATGCATATATATTTGGAAACAGAAAATGTTGCATATGCTTTAGATACATTTTGCACTAAGTAATTATGGCACTTTCATTTGACTTTACCTTTCTATGCTACAGAATCCTAGACTCTGTAGTTTCACAGGATATATTTTTTTTAATTACCAGAGAACTTTAGTGCCTTTCCAGGCTAGAAATCCCAGAATTCAATAGTATGCAACCATAACTATTAAAGTGGAAATAAAGGGCTGTGATTATACAAACTCACTGGTATGGTGGTGTCCTTTAGTCCTAATAAAAAAAAAGTCTAACAAATTCCACTGCACAAAACAGAAAATAACATCAACAGAGATTAGGGCTATAACTAACTTTCTCAAAGCCTATAGTAAATATTATAAGGAAAACTGGTTTACAGACTCTAGATTGATTGACGTGTGACATTGAAAGCTTAGCTTGTGTGATGGCATGGAATGTGCACAAATATCCCAAGTTCTCATGGAATAAAATTTTCAGAATGTCTGTGATCCATTTCTTTAAGAGATGGAAAAGCTGTCTTTTTGACTGAGATAAACATTAGGGGCCGAAGTAACTGAAATGGATTAGGAAGAGATTTCAAGACCAGAGGAAAGGAAAAGAATGAGAATAATATTAGTGGTCTTGGATGCCATCTATTCAAACAGTGCAGCATGCCCAACACAGGATAAAACTGTAATTTTCTTAACAAATGTCCATTTAATAATTTAATAAAACTGCAGCAAAGCAAAACAACCACATGTGAATTTGAATACAATATTTCCAGAATGGCAAAAATTCCCATCAGTCCAATATTCTTCTCATCAGGGCTTCTCAAATATTTTCAAAAAATTCCCCCATCCCTAATAAGCAGCATCTGTGTAATTAGAAAATATGCAAAACTTTCTATTCTGTATCTCTTAACTATTGCTTAAGTAGTGTGAATTTCTCAACATTTGAGAAGTTGGATGTGTCCAAAATCCATCATTTTGACAAGATATAAAAAGTGACATGTTGCACATACACTTTACTGGCAAAGGAAAGTGCAGGATGCTTAATTCTTTGTTGCAGATAAGTGTCTGTACATCTGCTACTTTATTTCTATGGGAACCATTTCCTAATAAAATTCAAAGACAACAAAACTTTGACATAGTCTATATAACTTTTCCAATTGATTTTCAAGGCACAAGTCAGCCTCAGCTCACACTAAGGGAATTCATGTGTAAAAAATCTTTTTCTGCTTTTCTGATAGAGGCAGGTGGAATCTTTCACCCACAGTAAGACCACAGGATGCTTTTAGAATATCATCCTATAAAATTAGCATAGGCAAAATACATACCAGGAGAGCTATCTAATATATAATTGCTAGGGCTAGTTATATTAATACTATTGAATAAAGCCAGTCATCTACATTTACGAGTTTAATTTTTGTGAATTTGATCATGCTAATTTATAGCTAGCTGACTGCAGAAGAGTTGATTAAGGCCATTTTTATTGTAGAAAACAATATGTCTAAAAGCTCCATGGAGCATTATTTGATATTTCTTGCTTTGACACTTTCTGGTTTGTGACCTTCTGCTTGGATTATTCTCTGGCATTACACTTGATTTACAGTAAGGCCTCATCTACACTGAATTCATAATCCAGTTCCTGATTGCAGATTATCTGATGTAAACTGGAGTATGAGTCTGCCATATAATCCTGTTTAAAACCAATAATCTGCGTTCAGAAACTGGATTATATGGCAATGGAGATAGGGCACAAGATTGCCTCTTGTGCTTTTATACTAAAGTGCCTTGACTATGCTTCTGCTCTTGATAACATACCATGTGGTCTGAAATGCTTATTCCTCTGACTGCTGTCTTGGACTGTGGATGGGTCTGAACTCTTGCCACCTTCAAACAACATGGGCAGACATGTACATTTTTGAGTGTAACTCCAGCCATATATGCGTGTGAGAGTGTTTGTGTCTTTGGATAGCATAGGGAAAGTTTAACACCCTTGTGATATTTGTTTTGCTATCTTGCCCTTGTTCAGAAAATTTCACCTCATTTTCTATCCCTGTGATTTGGCTTGTTGGGGAAACAAGGATTGACAAGAAAGCTTCAGATGAGACACCTTTTCCCCATGAAAACTCTTTCATGAGTGATTTCCTTTCCTAGGAGTAGATTTCTCTCACTTCCTGTTGTCTCACCTCCATTCTTAGCTATGGATCATTTCTAATTTGGATGTTTGTAACTCAAGGACTGCCTTATAATTAAGTAAAAATAGCTATGTCCCTGGATTTGGAAGACCTTAAGATGGTTGTTCATAAGTTATAATTGAGGTCTTATTTATGATCACTATATTGATAATAGACTTTCCAAAAAGCTTTTTATTAATTGCACTCTTCAGGTTTTGCAAATCTATGGTTGCTTTTATTGAGTTAATCCATCCACAGTGTATTGAGTCAATCCATCTTCCTCTTTCCCTTTCAACTTTTCCCAGCATTATTCCCAAAATGTTGACCTGACAGGTAACAGCACTATCTGTTTATTTCAAGCATACAGTTAGAAAATTCAATTCGGGATGAAGGTGCCCGTTATGCATTTTTAAGAGACGTAAACACACAAATAACACTGGCCAACACACATTTTGGTGCCTTCAATGACAGCCTTATTTCTGGGTCAACCTTGTATATTTGACCTGCCGATTAAAAAAAATGGTACCAGTTTCCCCCTATTGGCTCTAATTTTTGAGTTACAAAACATACGCCACATACCAGCCTTCATCTGTTCACCCATAAAAATCCATGATAATGATTAGAGTTGTGTAATCCAGGTAAACCTTGATTGGTGGGAGCCTCGATTCATTTTTGGGAGCCTCCCAAATTCAGGAGGGTAGGTATCTGTTTTCACTCTGGGGTACCAAAAGATCAGTTTTCTATTGGCCCACTATTGGGGGGGGGGGGCTTCCCAGGCACCCTTTCTTGTCATTTTAGACATTTAAGCTGTTTAGAGTAGAAACAGCATAGAGGAGAGGTGCTGCAGGCAGACGCCCACACTTTCTCTCCTAGGCCTGCATGCCACACACACTCTTTCCAAGACATTTAAAGGAAGCAAGTTCTTAAAGCTGTTACTTACTCTAGAGGAGATGTGCTGCAGGCCAATGTCCGCGCTTTAAGGAGGTTTCTTGTTTTTAAACCTGTTTTTTTCTACTCTAGAGGAGAAAGGTTTGGCTGCAGACAGGTGCGCACTTTAAGGAGGCTTTTTACCTTCTACTCTAGGTACCTGCACTTTCTTTCTGAGGCCTACACGCCACACACTCTTTCCAAGGAATTTAAAGGGGGCAAGTTCTTACAGCTGTTTCTTACTCTAGAGGAGAGGTGCTGCAGGAAGGTGCAGCAGAGGCTTTCTCTCCCAGGTCTGCACCACACCAGCAGCCACACACTCTTTCCAAAACATTTTAAGAAGGCTTCCAACTTCCAGGTAAGGAAGAGTGATGACCTCCTGGAGCTATCCTTCCTGGGCTTCCTTTAAAAAAAAATCCTATTTTTCCTGGCATGCTTCAATCTCCTTTCTACTTTGGATTTAATGCTTCCTTACAGCTGTTTCTACTTTCTCCTCTAGAAGAGAAGTGGTAGTAGGTTTCAGGGAATGAGAGTTTTCATTATGTTTGCTGGGACATTAATAAAAAAAGATTCAACTGTGATGCCGAATAGGAGAGGAGGAGCTGAAATTGGCTCCCACTTGCTTTGGTGTCGGGCAGGTTTTCATACCGGAAAGCTCTTCCTGTTACATGCTCCCGAAGTACCAAAGGTATAGGATGAAATGGGGAAATGAAATCCATGCACAACCCTAATAACAATTTCTAAGAAACTAGAGCTGAAGCAATTTTCTGAACAGTTCCCCAAATAACCCCAGGAACACGCCTAAAAACCAAGACACCAAGAAACAGCTCGAGCACCGTATTAAGACCCTTAAGGACATTCAGGCACTCGAGCTCTTCTTGGACACTGCACAACACGCTGCTGTAGATCAGCAGCCTGCATCACACCAACACCACCAAGACCATGATCAGGAACCTTATGGGGAGATCAACTCAAAGGTAGATAACCCTCAGGCTTGGAAGGAGGTCACCCATAGAAGGAGACGCAGGACCAGGCAGCCTCCGCAGAACTCCTCTGCTCAGCTGCATTTACACAACAGATTTGAAATTCTTACATCATTAACATACAATCAGGAAACACATCTTGTGGAGGACCACAGTTTCTTAGATACCACTCAGTGGACCACCCTGGATCAATGCGCAGGGGATAGCCCTGACGGGGACAGTGCATCACCACAGTCACACTTATGTAATCATGCAAATGCTCCATCCCCAATCATAGACCAGGAGCAACAGGAACATCCTTGGGAGAGTAATGGGCTCTCGGATGTATCTCAATGGATTGTCATTGATGAATGCACTGGGGATGTTGAGGAGGAGGACAACACTTTACACCTACATGATTCACTTCAACAGGAACACTCTTCAGGGGACATACACACTGTCTTGCACAAAAGGGACCCTGTCAATCCTCAAAGGAAAAAGGTCTTGGTAGTAGGTGACTCCCTCCTTAGAGGAACGGAAGCCATCATTTCCAGACCGGATGGGATGGCTCGAGAAACATGCTGCCTCCCGGGGGCAAAAATACACCATATCACTCAGAGGCTCAGCAGGCTCCTAAAGCCCCATCACCCTCCCCACCTTATGTTGATTCATGTAGGTACCAATGACACTGCTAGGCATACTTTTCAAAAGATCACAAATGATTTTCGAGCTCTGGGAACAAAGCTAAAACTGTATAATGTACATGTGATCTTTTCATCCCTCCTCCCTGTTGTAGGACACGGCTCTACAAGGGCCGGAAAAATAGTACAGGTCAATAACTGGCTCAGAAAATGGTGTCAAGAGGAGCATTTTGGCTTCCTTGACCATGGTCTACTCTTCCAAGAGGATGGACTACTGGCAAGCGATGGGGTGCATCTCACACAAGTAGGAAAACATCTTTTTGCACACAGACTCACAAACCTCATCAGGCGCACTTTAAACTAGATCCACTGGGGGAGGGGAACAACAGCCCGGCGAACACTATATTACCCACGACCACAGGGAACCGCCGAAAGGCTAAACGGAGGGCTGCACAAACACAGCAAGGACCAAGTACAGAGAGCACAATAATCCCAAATAAACAGTTCGAGGGGAGGTCACAGGGGCTTACATGTCTTTACACTAATGCTCAGAGCATGGGAAATAAGCAAGACGAACTCCAACTCCTAGCACAGCACCACACATACGATGTCATAGGCATCACTGAAACCTGGTGGGATGACTCCCATCACTGGAATTTAACCATTGAGGGCTATAACCTCTTTCACAGAAATAGAACAAAGGGGAGAGGAGGGGGAGTAGCTTTATATGTCAAAAACAGTTACGTTGCAGAAGAAATGCAAGACTGTAATCCGGGAAACCAGCTTGAAAGCATCTGGATAAGAATCAAGGGAACCGGGACTCAAAAAGATCTTGTCGTGGGTGTCTACTACAGACCTCCGAGTCAGGATGAAGGACTTGATGAAGCCTTCTGTCAACAGCTGACCAAACAGGCACAAAGAAGAGATATAGTAGTCATGGGCGATTTCAATTATCCCGATATCTGCTGGAAAACAAACTCAGCCAAGAGTACAAAGTCCAACAAATTCCTCACTTGCCTTGCAGATAATTTTATGGTCCAGAAGGTAGAAGAGGCAACAAGGGGATCAGCAACTCTAGATCTAATCTTAACAAATGTGGAAGACCTGATCAATACAGTTGAAGTGGTTGGATCCTTAGGGGCAAGTGACCATGTGCTCCTGCAGTTTGCAATACAAAGGAATGCTGAAACTAAGACAAGTCAAACACGCATTCTGGACTTTAAGAGAGCTGACTTCCAAAAAATGAAGGAATTACTGAGCGGCATTCCATGGACACCGATATTAAAAAACAAGGGAGTTAAGGATGGATGGGAGTTTTTCAAAAGTGAAATACTCAAGGCGCAAATGCAAACAGTGCCAACAAAGAAGAAAAATAAGACAAGTGCAAAGAAGCCAGAATGGATGTCGAAAGAACTTCTAACTGAGCTAAAGCTCAAAAGTGACATGCACAAGAAGTGGAAAAGGGGAGAAATCACCAAAGAAGAATTCAAACGTATAGCCAACACCTGTAGGGAAAAGGTTCGCAAGGCTAAAGCGCAAAATGAGCTCAGGCTTGCCAGGGACATAAAAAACAACAAAAAAGGCTTTTTTGCTTACGTTGGTAGAAAAAGGAAGAAAAAGGAGGCGATAGGGCCATTGCAAGGAGAAGATGGGGTGATGGCGACAGGGGACAGGGAAAAGGCAGAACTACTTAATGCCTTCTTTGCCTCGGTCTTCTCAGAAAAAGAAAGCCATCTTCAACCTCAGCAACACGGAATGGACGAAGGATTGGGGGAAATCCAACCCCAAATAGGGAAACAAGTTGTCCAGGAACACTTGGCCTCTCTAAACGAATTCAAGTCCCCAGGGCCAGATCAGCTACACCCAAGAGTACTGAAGGAACTAGCGGAAGTTATTTCAGAACCACTGGCAATTATCTTCGAGAGTTCTTGGAGAACGGGAGAAGTCCCAGCAGATTGGAGGAGGGCTAATGTGGTCCCTATCTTCAAGAAGGGAAAAAAGAACGACCCAAACAATTACCGTCCGGTCAGCCTCACATCAATACCAGGCAAGATTCTGGAAAAGATCATTAAGGAAGTGGTCTGCGAACACTTAGAAACAAATGCGGTCATTGCTAATAGTCAACACGGATTTACCAAAAACAAGTCATGCCAGACTAATCTGATCTCTTTTTTCAATAGAGTTACGAGTTGGGTCGATACAGGGAATGCTGTGGATGTAGCGTACCTGGATTTCAGTAAGGCCTTCGACAAAGTCCCCCACGACCTTCTGGCAAACAAACTAGTAAAATGTGGGCTAGACAAAACTACGGTTAGGTGGATCTGTAATTGGCTAAGCGAACGAACCCAAAGGGTGCTCACCAATGCGTCGTCTTCATCATGGAAAGAAGTGACAAGTGGAGTGCCGCAGGGCTCCGTCCTGGGCCCGGTTCTGTTCAACATCTTTATTAACGACTTAGACAAGGGTTAGAAGGCATGATCATCAAGTTTGCAGACGACACAAAACTGGGAGGGATAGCTAACACTCCAGAAGACAGGAGCAGAATTCAAAATGATCTTGACAGACTAGAGAGATGGGCCAAAACTAACAAAATGAAGTTCAACAGGGACAAATGCAAGATACTTCACTTCGGCAGAAAAAATGGAAATCAAAGATACAGAATGGGGGACGCCTGGCTTGACAGCAGTGTGTGCGAAAAAGACCTTGGAGTCCTCGTGGACAACAAGTTAAACATGAGCCAACAATGTGATGCGGCTGCTAAAAAAGCCAATGGGATTCTGGCCTGCATCAATAGGGGAATAGCGTCTAGATCCAGGGAAGTTATGCTCCCCCTCTATTCTGCCTTGGTCAGACCACACCTGGAATACTGTGTCCAATTTTGGGCACCACAGTTGAAGGGAGATGTTGACAAGCTGGAAAGCGTCCAGAGGAGGGCGACTAAAATGATTAAGGGTCTGGAGAACAAGCCCTATGAGGAGCGGCTTAAAGAGCTGGGCATGTTTAGCCTGCAGAAGAGAAGGCTGAGAGGAGACATGATAGCCATGTACAAATATGTGAAGGGAAGTCATAGGGAAGAGGGAGCAAGCTTGTTTTCTGCTGCCCTGCAGACTAGGACACGGAACAATGGCTTCAAACTACAGGAAAGGGGATTCCACCTGAACATCAGGAAGAACTTCCTCACTGTGAGAGCTGTTCGACAGTGGAACTCTCTCCCCGGCGCCGTGGTGGAGGCTCCTTCCTTGGAGGCTTTTAAGCAGAGGCTGGATGGCCATCTGTCGGGGGTGCTTTGAATGCGATTTCCTGCTTCTTAGCAGGGGGTTGGACTAGATGGCCCATGTGGTCTCTTCCAACTCTACTATTCTATGATTCTATGATTCTATGAAAATGGTAGTGGGGAAGAAATGTATTACATTCATAACTATCTACTCATGATTTAGGACAGTCAAGATTGTTCTTTTAAAAAAGGCAAAAAGCTTCACAGTTCTTTGGACAAATTAGTGGAATGTTAATTTCATCACAGAATGGGAAAATTCCGTAAATCAACTAGTCTGTTCCTATGCACAAACAGGATATCCAGTAAAGCATCACTGATGGGTGCCTATCATATGTCAACAATTCTATCAGGATGTACATGTCACATCATGTTCTACATCTATTAATACTCTTTGAACAGATGACAAAGGCATACTCATGCAAGATGTAACAGTCGGATCTTCAGATAATGAAAGCACAGAAAGCTTCCTTGCATTGGAGACAGTGAACGTGTGATGGAGTGTCTGGTTTTGTTGGAGGGCAGGGAAATACTCCTACACCAACATGAAGACTGTATCAGCAGAGACATCATACTACTATCCTCCTTGACTCTTAGTTTATATGTTTATCTTGTATGAAGGAATATCTGAACATGGGCAATACCACCTGTAATCTGAGATCAGTCTGCCTGGACACAAGATTAATCATCTCAATTAGAATGAAGAGATGCTTCCTGCTTCTTGGCAGGGGGTTGGACCGGATGGCCCACAAGGCCTCTTCCAACTCTATAATTCTAGGAAATCCCCACATGTCCCAATTGCTATGAGCCTTTCCTCTCACCATCTCCATGTTTTAACAAAAGCAATTAATCACAAACTTCACTTCAGTTTCTGTGATAGCAGAAACAACTATAGTGAGGACATAGAAGAAGCATTCTTAGTAGTTGTTTTTTGACATGGGTCATTGATATTTTTATAACAAAAATCTTGTATTGTTTATTGTTTCAGTTGGTTTTGATTTCAATCTTATATTGGCTTCCATCCCATGAAAAAGACAAAATGTAAGTGAAATAAAATATATAAATAATATTTTCTCAAGAAAAATTGAATTATGTATTAAACAAATAAGTTTATATTTAAAACTGTACTATATGGCAAATCAATTAAGGTATATTATTGAAGGGATTATAGGACAAGAGGATTTAGAATGGTTAGAAGAAGAGAGTAAAGATATAGATATGAAATTAGAAAATATTTTCTTCATAGGGAAAACCAGGAATTCGGAGAAGAAATGGTATAATAAAATAGGGAACCCCTTTTTAAAAAATATATTAGAAATTTGGGCCAAGTATGAAGAAAAACTAATACCACCAATCTCCCCATTAACACCGGTGTTAATTACAAAAAATTTCCCAATGAATCTCAAAAGGGAGTTAGAAAGAACATTTAAAGAAAAAGGAATGATGAAATTAAAGGATTGGGAATCAAAAATGAAAAATCTAGGGGAAATAAGGAATCAACTATCAGGGAGTATTGGGTGGTATAAAGTTCTACAATTGGAAAGCTGGGCAAGGGAAATAAGAAAGAAATATAAGGGAGATAGAGAACTTACAAAATTTGAGAAGATGATTAGTCAAAGGGGGGGAAGGGAAGGAAAAGAAAGAACCAAAGGTATAACAAGTGATATTTACAAATTGCTAATAGATAAAGAGCAGGAGCAGGATCACCTTAAAGAAATGTGGGAGTTAGATTGCAATAAGGAAATACACCCTCAAATTTGGAAAGAAATGTGGAATATGCGTATATTAAAAAACATGTCTATAAGAATAAAAGAGAATTATTATAAAGTGGTTTGGAGATGGTACCTCACACCAATTAGATTAAATCAAATTGATAAGAAATACTCTAAGCAGTGAAAGTGAAGAGAGTGAAAATACTATATGAGCTTGATATATATAACTCTGTATTGCAAATTTGTTTAAGAATGTATAAGTTTCAAGTATAAATAAATAAAAATTTAAAAAAATGAAAAAAATAAGTTTATATTTATTCTACTTGCTTCAGCCACTCTTCTTGTAGCCTCGTCTGCCAAAGAGTGCCTCACTAAACTACAACTCCCATGAGTTCATAGTGTTGAACCATGACAGTTAAAGTGGTGTTGAACTGCATTAATCTTACAGTGTGGCTGCAGCCTTAATAATCCATTTGATGTATCCTCAATATTGTTTTTTTCTGACACTTACAGAACTCCATCAGTCTCCTCCCCAACTCACTTTTCTGAACACACTGGCAATTTTGGTTGAGGTAAACTTGGGCATACCTGGCTTCATAAAATATAGACAAACTCTAGTATGCATCCAATGGATGGTCCCAACTAACCCATTAATCAATTGGATTTTAACTGACTATGCAGCAAGTCATTTAATAGGTCTGCTCCACAGTGGGAACTGAATTTAAGTTTTAGCCTTTAAAATGTTTTATACTTAAAGGAGCAAAATCCTAATATTTGAGTAATCTTTCATAGAAATTAGTGGACTGTATTCCTTTTTTGAGTGGAGTGAATAGATTAAGACACCTTCTACACTGCCATATAAAATCCAGAATTATCTGCTTTGATATAGCAGCGTAGACTCATATAACTCAGCTCAAAGCAGATAATGTGAATTACCTGTTTTGATAGTCTGGATTATATGGCAGTGTAGAAGGGGCCTGAGCCACCCTCTCCTACAAACCCATTTCAATGTTCCCCTATTCAATTATAAAGTCAACATCAAGTATGTCTATTTGTTCTGACATTGCCATACATTGAACCTCACTTATTCCATAGGAACTTGATTGCATTTGTATGCAAGTGACAATATTAAGAACCTATGGCAGGGCAGGCACGGTTTCTTTCCTATTGTGTTCTCAATATTACTGGGCTTCTATTTGCCTCTCTTTGTTTTAAGGACAGCTGACCTGTCACAAGTCATTTGAGGTCTCTGTACTGCCACAGTACATACATGGCACCTGGACAGTACTCAGACATACTGTATTCTCTGTCATAATGCAGACCAGAATTATTTTTAATACAAGCTCTAGTAGAGGTACATATGCAGTACACACATCTTTAGAACACAGATGCCAGCAGGATATGGTTTCTATAGCAACTGAAGAGATATAGGGAGGGGTGTTATTCACCGAGTACATATAGGCAAGCAAAGCAAAGTTGAATTATAACAAACAAATAATTGAACACTTAGCCCCAGAATTATCCATGTACTGAGCTTGATTGGCTGATGGCTTCCATGCAAATGTGGCAATGAACCTCTGTCATGTTTTTCTGACAACCTTAGAGGAACTATTCAACTATCCTGCATGTCACACAGCTCCTTTAAGATTCAGACCAAAGCCCAGAGCAGATTCATTTCTCATTTATGTGGAAACCATCCGCCACCAGATAATTAATGAGATCCAACTTCTGTGAGAATAGGCCTGGTTCCTCCTTCTTCCTACAGATTCCTTCAGATACATTCTTATGCAGTTGGAAGTGCCATCATCACAGCCAGTCTGAGAAGCAGACATTTTATATCATGGTTTCTACACCTACTCCCTGCTCCGAGCATTCTATATTTCTATGACAATTCTTATCAGCCAGCCCAGCCACCAAGAAAAAACCACTCTTGCAATCTGTCCGTAGGTCTAAGATGAAATATTCCCTACCTCCCTCTACCCCAGTGGTTCTCAACCTGGGGTTCCCAGATGCTTTTGGCCTACAACTCCCAGAAATCCCAGCCAGTTTACCAACTGTTTGGATTTCTGGGAGTTGAAGGACAAAAACATCTGGGGACCCCAGGTGAGAAACACTACTCTACCCAAAGACTGAAATGTTTAATTTGACTTGGCTTTGAATGTCAACTTCCATGTCAGTGAGCCAATGACTGCATGTCAGGTTTTTAAGGTGCTGCCCATGGTTCTGAACCTATTTTGGACATAGAGTTCAGCACTTTGGTGTCTCCATTAAAATGTATACTAAATTCCAAGCTCATTCACTGTCCCACCTGTTAATGCCATTCAATAGTATATTTTGATATGAGGTTATCTCCCTTCCCTGGTGGTCACACACCACAGGGCCTTAACAAGCCACAGCATCCAAGGCCTCTATATCACATTGGCATTCCCTTGAGCCATCATCAGCCACTGCAGCTGCTTTTCAAATAGACAATATTTGAATATTTTACATAATTTAGATGGAATTAGTGCCTGGATTAGCTTATTTTCCCATTACTGCTTATCCATTTTTCCTATTGTCTTATGTATACTAAGACGGTAAGCCTGTAGGCAATGACTGTTGTGTTTTTGTCTGTGAGAATGTATTAAAACTGTATCGTCCTAGAATTTTGATACATTTTAACATTTTGCAAATATTATTACTAAACCAATGAACAATTTGATCTCAGCTTCTATACATAGATTTGACATATTTGGCTCATTTACCAGAATATTACCTCTAGGATCAGAGGAAATGGGTCTCTGAATAACAGTTGCTAGAAAACATGAGTGGAATGGTGCTAGTATGCTCATGGGCTCCTTGTTGGCTTCCCATAGGCACCCAGTTGGTTACTGTCAAAATGGAATGTCAAACTATACAGGCATTTGAACTGACCCAGCAGGATTCTTCTTATGTTTCTATGACAACATGCACAGTGATACACCAAATTATACAGATAGCCAATCTAATATTTGGCTGAAAGAATCACCCCAAATAGCAAGTGATATGCACCTTTCAAACACATGTACAAATCTACCAGTTCTAAAAATCTAAGAGGAATATGCATCTCTGATGACTTTTGACTCATCTTGGATAATAATAATAACAATAATAATAATCATAATCATAATCATCATCATCATCATCATCATCTTTATTTTTATCCCACCATCATCTCCCCAGAGGGACTTGGGGCAGCTTACAGAAAGCACTCAATAGTGCAACAATACACAAATGAGTCCAGTATCTGCAGCTCATTGGCAGATAGGAAAGTGAAAAGGAAAACGTTTCTGGAAATGCCTTTAATTTATGCAAGCCAATTTTTCATTTAAGTAGTGAAGATGTTTTATTCTATTCACTGCCCATCAAACTTTGGAAACTGTTTTAAACATATGTAACTGTATTGTTCCATTATATCAGTTAGGAGTCACAGTTCTCAGGAATGTGGTCCAAAGTCTCAAAAATTAGATCCCCTTTTCTCATCCTCGTGGTGATAGAGAGTAATCTCAGTGTGAGAATGCTTCCTTGAAAAGTGTACAAGTATACATTTTCCTCATTTGTTAGACTTGGTATTTGTTATTTGGCACACATTGTGCAACTGCTGGATGTATTATACTTGATGACATCACCAGGATCTGTTCCTTATACCATCACCCTTTATAATATCACCAATGACTTCACAGTGAATTATCCCTAAACTCCAGATTTGGACACTGAAATCTCAGGTCCCTCAATACTAGGGTCAGGACATAATAACCCCAGTTTCAAGAGAAAATTCAACATTCAGATAGTTTCAACATTCTCTCTCTCTCTCTCTCTCTCTCTCTATATATATATATATATATATATATATATAGAGAGAGAGAGAGAGAGAGAGAGAGAGAGAGAGAGGATAGATTTTGGGGAGGGGGGGGGGTCTTAAAATAAGTATTTAATCATGCTTAGTCCCATCATTCCCACCCACCCACCCTGCCCTTAACACTGTAGGAAAGGGCATGTAAATATCCTAAGAGAAATAACAGTCAGACAAAACTAGAAATTTGTCTGAACCCAAATCCAACTGTAAGCCTCAGACAAAGTAATTCCACTGAATCAAATCATCTTGGTAAATCAACACATACATTAATTCTTTTCATTCAATGGATTTACTCTAATTGGGAGTAACAGTTGGATTTAGCCCAATATTTAGGCTGGCCAAGTTAGGCTAAAATTGTTAAACCAAATATAGGGCAACAAATTAAAAGAAATCTTCAGAAGCTGATTGAAATAGCACAATTTGGCTACTGAAAAGGGTTATACAAATTTCTGAATTATCAGATTTTAGTTTAAAAATCAGTCTTTGGCACAGTAATGCACATCAGATAATTTCAGCTAATGAGTTCCATACTAGACAGTTGAATATGTAAGCTGAAATAAATGGAACAACTTGTTCCTCTGTCAGTATTCCACATTACGATCAACCATATTTCTGAGATGTTCTTCCTTTGTTGTCCTCTATCTTTAATTTTTTTTTGCAAGAGAGCCTCACAGTCTTTTTTTAACAAACAGATGGCATCCCCTACTCAGTATGTACAGCAAATCCACCTGCTGCTCTGCCCATAGTCACCACTGAGCTGCTATGATGCCTTCTTCTGTTTGTGTTTGATTGCAAAATAAAATCACAATATTTCAAAAGCACCACAATGCTGAAACAGAAATTGGCCAGATTTTAGGTGCCATGGAAATATATTTTACTATTATCAGTTATAATGTCTTTAACAATATTCACCATACTCTAGTGATTTTTAAAATATCACTGTCCGAAATACCAAAAAATGTTCATGAGTCCTAAGGCTGCCCAATTCACACGTCAAGGGATTTTTCGTTTTCACCTTGCAGGCAGTCCATTAAAGCTTAGCCATTTTTAATCAAAGGATTTCATAGACCATAGAGCAGAACAGTGACTCACCTTCCATGTTTCTAACACAAGCTTCTATCTTCCTTTTGGAGTATATTGGTCAGCTTTCAGGCTGCACATTAAGTTTACAATTAGGAGTATCCATAAAACAATAAAATTTGATGAATGATTAGCAAATGCCATTAACTTATTAGCACATTTAAATCCTGCATCATGTGTATACCATGCTGATCATGTCATCTTTAAATTAAAACACAGTTCAAATGTTGAGACAATCCTAATTAATTCCAATAGTTTGGAGATTTGTTTCCCCCCAGGAAATGTCCCAGATTTTCAATAAGCAATTTCACCATGAAGAGCCAAGACAATGGTGTTCCTGGAAGACAGGATAATCTTTTTGAGCAAATTGCCTCTACTATGAAGTAAACTATGTTTTTAGTAATTACTGTACACAATACACATTGAGAACAAAAACAAATTCCTCTAAGTCTCTAGAGATTTCTCACATCAAGACCAACTTAAACCAACCACACAGGCCTTCAATATCAAATATAAGGCAAAAGCCAGAGTCCTACCTCCAACAGAGCTAATCTGACATCTCCCAGAATCTACAAGTAGATCTTATACACTTTGTTCGCTAGCATCTAGTATACATTGTCAGGATTTTTTCCCTATAACTCCAAATCCCCCAAAGCAATGTTTCATGCTGTGGGAATATTGTCTCTGAACAATATATTGTTGTTGTTTTAGAATTGCTTGCCTTGGGCAAGACATACATTCTTAGCCTCAGAAAGCCCCATGATAGGCTCACCTTAGTCAGAAATGGCTTGAAGGCACATTACAACCACAAACCATAGCTTAGAATAGTTCAGATTTTCATGAACTTGCCTACCCCCTTTTAAAGCTATTTAAATCACCACCCATCAACCCATCCTAAGAATTCCGTAAATTAAATAGTGCACAGTGTCATAACGGAGCTAGCAAGTTAAAACAATATGTCACAGTTAATAAAATTCACTCTCTGTGCTTCATTTGATTTCAGTGTGATCATTATGTACCTAAGCTGGTTATGTGATGACATCATTAGAAGATGAGTTATTTTTAGTAAAGCACCAAAACAGCATGCAGAAAAACTAGAAATGGAGCAGGAAAATTTGCCATTTTGAAAGTTCTTTTTGGAAATTAACTCTACAAATCAGGCATAATGGTAACAAGTTGACTTTCATATCACCACCATATTTGTGGCACATCAGTCTCCACTCCCTGACCCTTACCTAAATTTTCAACTATAGTAATACCATTGCCTCACTGAAATACTGGTAACTATACTAGGTCTGACACGAAAAACTTCAAGATAATTGATAATGGCACCACTAGAGTTGATGTCACCCAGTGTAGTAATTTATGGTGTCACCCCCATGGGAGGATAAATTCAATTCAGAACAACTCTCTTGTTCAGGGTCACAGCCACTGTGGGCAAAATGACTGTCTTTGGCAGTGATGCCTGGGAGTGGGTGTTAAAGGTGCGCCACTGATGCAACAACAGCATTCTTCAGAAAAAAAAGAGGAGGGGGATCAGTCACTTGTCAGAATGATAGGAGGGAGGATGAGAGTTTTCAAAGGGTCAACACCCTTCTCTTAACCTTCCCCAGTAATTTGGCATCTGCCAAAGGGCAAAGGAAGAAAGATATCACCCTGAAAGTCAACTGAGCTACTTATTAAGAGTTTAGGGAACATCACAGCCCACAGTTATGGGAGGAAGCATGCACAACTTTGAGGATCACTGAAAACCTACCTGTGGGAGAGAAACAACACCAGGGATTTATTACCTACAGGGGGATGATGATGATGATGATGATGATGATGATGATGATTATTCTCTCATGAAACATTGCATATACAATAGGGAATTGACCCCTCTAATGATGTCACTCAGTGTAGTATAAAATCTTCACACCCTTCTATCACCTCATCACATGCGCAGCCAGAATCAGGCTGTCTTGCCATGTCCCAGCGGTGCCAGTGTAGGAGGCATGGCAACCTGTCACCCAGCACCACACTCAGTTGTGGCTTTCCCCCTGCCTCATCACATGGGGAGAATCCTGTTTTTGGCAGATCAACCCATCTTTCCTTATGGAAAGATGGTGAGTCTGCTGTTGTTTGCTGCTGTTATTTTTTGGCAGCAGTTCGGCTGCAGAGCCACCCCAGAAGAAGCTATCTTGGGTGTGATGGGAGCCATGAGATTTTATGACTTACCTCTAAAAAACCCCATCAATGTTGACAAAAAGGTAAGTGTGATAATTGAGAAGCTAACATCAGTGGGAAGTGGGACTTTTTTACAATGTCCCTGAAAGCCCATTTCTCACTCTTTCATATTCTTCATATCGAACATCTCCCCAGCAGATAGAAAGTCATTATGTATAGCACTCCATGAAAAAACCTCCCATCTTTTTATATTTTTATGACTTTATGTTATCACCTTATATGATTATTTTCCATGAGGCTATGCATTTTTTATTTATGACTTGAGGAGGCTTGTATGAGTGTGATGCGAGGATGAGTGTTTTCAAGTGTTGTGTTGATTCTACTAGTTGCTTCACTCAGTCATTTAATTCCTTCAATAGTTAGAATCTCTCATTTTATAAGAATAAAATTTTGAATCATCTTTCAACTGTGAATTTCTAAAGAGGAAATGTAACAATATGCAATCCTATGGCTACCCATTCAGCACACATCATTCAGTGTTTACTCTGAATTATTTCTATCTGTGCTCACTGGAATGAACTCAGTCACACTCTCTCTCTCTCTCTCTCTCTCTCTCTCTCTCTCTCTCTCTCTCTCTCTCTCTCTCTCTCTCTCTCTGCCTTTTCAGCTCGCAAGTAGGGATGCAAAAGTATGAGATATATAACCAAAAACTAGGATTCCACAATCTCAGGGCCTGGCCCCTCTTCTCTGGTTATCAAGATAATGGGGACGAATCTCAGAACAAGGACACTGTCTTGAAAGACAAAGAGACATACACATATACACTTTAGTCTGAATCATGTTGATAGTCCTAACCAGGATAGATCCCTTGAGACAATGAAATTTATTTATATTATGTCATTACTTAACAATTGATGCAGTGGATATATCTGGGCAACCCCAGGTCTCATATTACAGCCCTAAAATCTCAGGACATGGGCTGCTCCTGGCCTGACAACCCATCGCGTACGATGACTAGTATTTGGGAGTGATCGTTTTCTCCCTGAATATGTGAGCCGTGAATCTTGACTATCTGTTGGAATATTTAAGATGTACCAACACTGAATATATCTAAATAAGCCAAATACATAGCACCAGAAGCCCTCCTGCAAACACATTCCAATGGGAAGCAAATCCAGGGAAGTTCTTTTTCTAAAATTTCTCTTTCTCTTCAAAGATGAAAGATACATGAAACAAGAAAAGCTTAAATCCTCATTCCACAACTACTAAATAAAATTCTTTCTTAAGAGGCATTTCATGTAATGTCTCTGAATACAGCACAGGGTGTCCCCTGTATGCCCTGTTAATACTACAATATGATTAAACAAATATCTAAAGACATCTTTGTATCCACAGGATAAAAAGCTTGGAAGAGAGTTTCCTACTATCAGGAAAAGAGAACACTTGGTAAGGTACAACCCTCCGGCAAGCTTGAAGAATTGTGACAGCGAAATAAAATGAATGACAGCAGCAGCTATTTGCTACTGCTATTAGGCACAACATACTGGGATGCACTGCACATGAGGTCACTGAAATTTAGGGTAAAAAATGGCTTTGTGTTATGTTTAACATACACCTGCATCATTTTTAATTAAAACAAAAAAAGTTTTCTCCCCAGCTAGCTACTAGCAAATAAAGTCTTCACACAATGATATCCTCAGATTAGTTATTGGTCTTCGAAACAATGATTGATCACTGAAAGATAAATTCACTGTGTAATTTGATTGAGGATATCACTATAAAACAATAACTAAACATACAATTGACTTCTTCATCTTTAAGGTATTGCAAAACCTGTTGCTGGTTTTGTTACTATAAATTAATATGTTTAAACTGATTACCATCAAATGTTTTAAATATGAGCTTTAAAACATGCTGTTGAGTTTATAGTTTGGCTACATATTACACTGGAAAAAATAAATCCTTAGTTAAAATCAGACAGAGAAGCAAGCCAGATAGAAGAATTGGTTGTAATCTAAGAATGGATGTTTAGCATTTTCCACAGATTTAGCCCTTCCTGTCACAGAAAATGATTTCCAACTTTAGAAGGTAAGGCTTTACTACAAATTAATAGCAGCCATTTTACAGAGAAATGTTAGATCGAGAAACAAGCATTGAGAAAGGGTAAAACACTTCCTTATCTATTATTACAGTTCCAGTAGATCCTATGTAATATAGTGGCTTGAGCAATGACTACAACTCTGAAGACCAGGGCAACCTTTCTGCTCACCTATGGAATCTCACTAGGTGACCTTAGGCAAGTCACACTCTCAAAACCTGAGTCAGAGGCAAGACAATGTCAAACCTACTTTGACCAAATATTGCTAATAAAACCCCTGGATAGGTTTGCCGCAGGGTTACCGTAACTCAAAAAAGACATGAAGGGTTTTGAGAAACTGCAAGTTGCTTCTGTTATGAGAGAATTGGCTGTCTGCAAGGATATTGCCCAGGGGACGTCCAGATGTTTTTGATCTTTTACCATCCTTGTGGGAGGCTTCTGTCATGTTCCTGCATGGAGCTCATCCACACTCCCCCCGGGCTGGATTTGAACCGGCAACTTTCAGGTCAGCAACCCAACCGTAAAGTCATCAGTCCTGCCAACACAAGGGTTTAACCCACTCTGCCACTGGGGACTTGAAGGTGCACGCCACCAACAGCAACAACAGCTCCAGGACCTATTGGCTCCCAAGAAATCATTTTTCCTTTGTAAAGCATGCTTTGGGCGCCATACAACAGGGCTGGGCTCCAGATGGTGTTGGACTACTTCAGCATAGCCTATAGAGAGGAGTCAGGGGTGCTGCAGTCCAGCAATACTTGGAGAGCTACAAATTCCCCATACCTAACTTTTGGAATTAAACCATAACTTCCATTCAGTTTGCTTCCAAATTAATAGACCTTTTTAAAGTCTGTTTTATATGCTGAATAACATTTTGCTGCATGGGTTGTATTAATTTGCTGTTTGATTTATTATTATTCATATACATGATAACAGTACATCCCCATTTAGTTACAGGCACTATATTATATTTTGGAATAGAAAGACAGGTCCCTATGCATAGCAAGAGTATTCATTCAGCAATTTAAAGTTGTCTTATAAACCATGAAGGGATAAAGATTTGGGAGTCATTTGTCTTAAAATGCCATGTAATGTTATGAAAAAATCATGCAGAGTGAGTTAAGAAAGAATAGGCTACATTACCCCTTTATATGGATTTCTAAATTAACAAACCATTACATTACAAAGGATGAAAGCACACACTATATAAAGAATATCAAAAGGCATGTTTTTTAAAGCTTTCATCTTCCAGGTATTTTGAGCAGGGAATACATTTGCTTGAACTGTGTACATATCACAGTGCTTTTGAAAACATTAATCTTTTTGTGTTAACACTTCAGCTGTAATCTGTGCATAAACCAACTGTTATCTTATACAACCACAATACCCACTTCTTTTGTTGAGAAGATGGTGTATTTTGCAGAACTAGGAACAGATTTTCTTAATCTGTGGTTCTTCCCCCCGCATGTCTCCCAAACATCTGGAAGGAGGAATGTTTTCCACAAGCTAAGAACTGCATCCTGTTCCTTCCATTGTGTCTTGAGAAAGAAGTATCACAAACATGCTGTTCTACATAGCAGCCCTTAAGGTAGCTTCAAGTGAAAAACCTCATGCCTGTCTATAGGCCCTTCCACACAGCCATATAACCCAGAATATCAAGGCAGAAAATCCCACAATATCTGCTTTGAACTGGGTTGTCTGAGTCCACACTGCCATATATTCCAGTTCAAAGCAGAAAATGTTGGATTTTATTCAGCTTTGTGAAAGGTTCCTAAGAGTGCATCTCCACAGTATATAATATATAATACATCATAATATATTTATTACCCACCTCTCTTTGCAGCTTGAGGTGAGGTACAACATAGTTGAAACAGCGAAGTAAAATAAAGCATTATTAAAATACATA
The DNA here is from genome assembly GCF_035594765.1 of Anolis carolinensis. NCBI lineage: Eukaryota > Metazoa > Chordata > Lepidosauria > Squamata > Anolidae > Anolis > Anolis carolinensis. Next base: position 61,638,105 of record NC_085845.1, read on the forward strand.
TACACACAGATAAAATGCAGGTTAAAATTTACTGATAAAATGCAGGTTGAAATCCATAAGTTAAAATTGACTGGGTAGGCCTGCTAGAAGAGATAGGTCTTCAATTGTTCCTTAAATTCTTACAGCTCATTTAGCTGTCGAAGCTCTTCCAGCAGGTCATTTCACAGTCTTGGGGTGGCCGATAAAAAGGTCCTCTGGGTGACAGTCAACAGTCGAGTTCTGGAGTAGCCACCCCGCAGAGGACCTAAGTGTGAGGTGGATTGTACAGGAGAAAGTGATCCTGTAGGTAACCAGACCCCAAACCATGTAGGGCTTTAAACGTCAAAACCAATACTTTGTACTTTGCCCATAAACTAATTGGCAATCAGTTGAGTGACTTCAGTATGCATGTAATATGTTCACTCCTGGATGTTGCTGTAAGTAGTCTGGCTGCCATGTTTTGAACTAAGTTTCAAAACTTGGTAGAGAGGTAGTTCAGTGTAAATCACATTGCAAAGACCCAACCTTGAGGTTACCAGCACTACCATGTTTAGGTCCTCTAATCCTAGGAAGGGGAACAGCTGGTGTATCAGCCCAAGTTAGTATCTGTCCTGACCATCACATCTACCTGAGCTGACACTTAGAGGGATGGATCCAGGAGCACTCCCAAGCTGTGAACACAGTCTTTCAGAGGGAGTGTAAACCTATCCAGTAAAATTAATGCAAGTCTTATGGAATCCTGAGATTTGTAGTTTGGAGAGGTACAGACATCCATAGACAGAGAAGACTAAAAACTTTGTAAAGCTACAACTCCCGTGATTCCATGACATTGAGCCGTGGCACTTAAGGTGGTATCAAATTGCATTATATAGATCCCCTCCTTGTTGCTAGTTGCCCTGCTCTGGTATCACAGACACAACTGCAGCAGCAAAGTGTTGTGGCCAGCAGGGAGCAGGGGCAGCAACACAAGGAAAAGCCATTCCCCTTCCCTGAGTTGAATATGATGATAGTATGGTGTCCACCTGGACATGGGATCAGGCTGCATTAGATCCAATCCAGCTATGTAGACTGCCACTGCTACTCTCTGTCAGTCACCGCAATCTGTGAAAATGCCTGGCTACTATGGATTAAGGCAAGAAAACCCAGAATACTTACCAAAAATTGGAGTACGATGTGCAGGCAGCCAGCTCTGAGTTTGCAATGAGCCTAATTTTTCTTGTTCATGTTGACTTCCCCTAATTTTTTCTCTTTCATAGCTTTGGTATATATATCCAAAGGAGAGCCATGCACTGCTTACACAATTGTAATCATACATTACAAATGTGAGAAAGCAGAAGTGGGATCCCAACGGAATATTACACGACAACAATAAACATCCTGCACTGTCTTCTAGCATAACTGTGGACAAATTGTTAAAAATCAAATCGGTCAGAGAATTGAAAAGACATAGCTAACTTTATAATAAGTCCATACATTTCCAAATAATTCTGCCAGAAAGGTACTCCTCTCTATCAGGAACGATCTGTTAGAACTGACTCAGATTGCACTATAATGAAATAGAAGGGATTATTTTGTCATCAGATGATATTAAACAAGGGCTACCAAAATGTGAAGCAGATCAATCATCATGAAAGTGATCGTCAAAGATAAATCAAACAACAACAGTCAGTACAACATACTGTCAATCAACATGCAGCCAAATCAATCTAAACAATACATGGTCAGTGCATCCAGCGATTTACAGCAAACTAAAGCAGATCAAAAATATAGATGCCAAAGTGCAGTAAAAAGAAATCAATAAGCTGAATAGGGAAATATATATGTCAAGTAAATTTTGACAATTGTCATGACAGAAAAAATGGTGTTTCATTGGGTACTCTGTGCACAAGACTCAGAAAATGAAATACTAGTTCTGCAGCTCACTCTTATGCCTAAAATCCAAGCACTAGACTTGTACATGGATCTATATCTGAGGATAACATTAGTAGGATGGTACTGGATTGTCAGCCAACATGGGTTTTGTTGTTGCTGCACTAATTCTTCCCAAACCATAATTAATCATGTGAGAACTGTAATCTGTGGAAAAAGCTTTAAGACACAAAGAAGCATCTTGTGTGTCTTCAGGGCATTTTCTCTAACTCTCCAGGCTAGCAAAAATATATACTCTATGCATAATGAAGGCACCAGGAAACTTTTCTATTTTTCAAGTAGGTTATCATTTTTGCTGGTAGAGAAGCTGCGCATGTTGCTGAAGTTATCCTGGCCATGGATCCTGTTGACACTTTCCAGCCTGAGACTGGGTCCATGCATTTTTATTTTTAATAACGCACAAACTTAAAGATATACACTATTCTCGATGAATGTGGTAGTTAACCCAACACATTTTATGAAATGAAACAAATGAGCATCCCTACAAGCAATGAAGTGAGTAATCATATTGAACACGCTAATGAATAGCTGGCTGGGTTTGGGAGCAATACTGGGACTTCTGTACCCTCCAGCTCTAGAGATAAATTAAATTGAAACATGAACCATGATAGAAAGAAGAAGGAAGAGCAATGCATAGATCTTTATTAGGTCCTACCATCAAAAGAGCCATAAAGTTGCCTTTAGGGCATCCTACTGAATGAACCATTGCATATCTGATATTGCCAAGAACATGACATACGATGTGAGGAATCAAGGACTCATTTCAACTAGTCAACAGGATTTTTAAAGAACTTTTTCTGAGAGCAGTCTAACTTGCTATGTATATTTTTTGATAATGAAATCAGTAATACCATATGCCTAAATCCTTGGGTGACGTCAAACATATCTCAGCACTGGGGTGGGGGGAGGGGGCAATAGCTGTGTCATATTCTTTAAATCCACTTCTATAAACCAATAAGCCTTAGACAGGAGGTTTATTCTAGTCATTTTATTATCTGAGGTGATGTTTTCCATGAAAGACTGTCACTTATACATTGATGATAAGGATGATAAGGATAGCTAAATTGGTCCTTGAGGTTTTCATAATCAAGGTTCATCATATATATATATATATATATATATATATATATATATATATAAACAGGATACTGTTGTCATTGCAAATAGCTGTAAAGTCATGACCTCCATGATTCTCAAAGTGTGAAGCTTCCTCTAGCTACCTAGAACCAGAATATTGATTGGGAAATCATGTTTTTCCTAGTCCCTGAATTCACCTGTAACCATTATCTGTCACTGTGCTGTCTGCTGGATTCTGGGGGTTTAATCCCAATTTTCCAAGGTCTGGCTAACACCACTTCTGATTTTATCCAATAACAAATAAGTAATATGTCATATTTGAGACGGGGCTGGCAAGAAACTATTCACATAATTCCCCCTCTACCATTGTTTTAGTACCTTCCCTGTAAAGAAATGTTGAATCTAGAAAATATGAATCCTTCTGGAAATGCAATTTTCCTGCATCGGAGTGTAGCGACAGGGAGGGCTGAGAGCTCGGTTTGTTGTCCTCTGCAGGGAGATGCCAGTATTAACTGTCTTGGCACCACATGCCAGGACACAGGGGAAAGGGCAGTGGACTACTTAGGCAACTCCACCCAAAGTTCCACCTCTATGTATTTTGATGATCCACCCTCCTGTCTCCTTGTATGTGTAAGTCTACTAGTCACTTTAGGACAGGGTAGGAATGTTGATCCCTATTTAAGGGAGGGTTTAACCTACCCTACACTGGCAGGAAGGGGATGGAAATTGGTCTGTGTTATACCTACTGCCCCAGATGCTCCCACATCAGTTTGCTCACTTCCAAGAAACAATTTAAATATGTAACAATAAAATTGCTGTACTTTCATCTAATATTTGTGTCTGGCCTCTTTATTCCTCTGATCAAACAAAAAAAAATCCGTAATGGTAAGAAGCCACCAACTAGAATATCAGTTCAAATAAAAGCTTCTGGTTGCTTGTGTCCTTTATAGATCCTAGTGATTTAAACAGAATTATATCAGCCAAAATTCTATTCAATGTTGAGAGAGTGTAAAGTTCTGCTAGCATACTTCTCTTGAGTTTCACCTTCTGCCCAAGATACAACCTCACTTTGAGGCACTAAAGCACACTCCATGGTCAAACAATGGTTGGGTTGAACATCATGAAAAGTAACACCTTTTCCTTTTCTTTGCCTGTAATATAGTATCAGGATAATCCCTGGAGCATCATACATATAAAATAAATAATAAAATAAAACTTTATTTATACCCCGCCACCATCTCCCCAATGGGGACTCGGGGCGGCTTACATGGGGCCATGCCCAAGACAATACAATAAACCATAACATAATACAATTAAATAATACATTACATAAAATAAACAGTACAACATAAGATCAAAACAGCAATATAACACGAGCGGGCCGCATGAATACTACATACATATGCACAGGGAGACGTCTTCTACAGCCATCAATATATATGCACACTAGCGTCACCTAGAGGATCATTTTCTCCCATACAATCTGCCCCTTAGGATCCTGAGGTCCTCTGGGGGATGCTCATCTCAACCAGCCAGGACCCGACTACCGTGTTTCCCCGAAAATAAGACAGTGTCTTATATTAATTTTTGCTCCCAAAGATGTGCTAGGTCTTATTTTCAGGGGATGTCTTATTTTTCCATGAACAAGAATTCACATTTATTGTTGAACAAAAAAATGAACATTTATTATATACTGTACAGTAGTTGTCATCACAAACCAGCATAACCAGACAAACTGTGAATCCTATCAAGAATTACTTGTTACTACCATTATTTCCATGTACAACTGGTATGTACATTTACCAATCCTGCATGCTCTGGTGTTCTCTTTGGCGGGCATGCTTCCAAACAAAAACTGCTAGGTCTTACTTTCGGGGGAGGCCTTATATTTAGCAATTCAGCAAAACTTCTACTAGGTCTTATTTTTCGGGGATGTCTTATTTTTGGGGAAACAGGGTAGCAGCCATCAGCAAAAAGACCTTTTCATTGGCCGCCCCAAGACTATGGAATGATCTGCCAGAAGAGCTCTGACAGCTAAATCAGCTGTCAGAATTTAAGACGCAAAGACCCATAGCTTCTAGCAGGTCCACCCAATCAACTTAGAGTTTTGGATTTGCATTCTATTGCCTTAGTATTTTGATCTTCGTACCATGTGTTTTGGTGTATGTATTTTATAGTGGTAGTGCTCTGATATATATATATTCTGTTGTATGTATTTTATGTTGACATGTTTTGACTGTGTTATATCCAGCCTTGAACTGTTAGGAGATGTGGGTAACAAATATTATTATTATTATTATTATTATTATTATTATTATTATTATTGATCTGATAGCTTTCATGGGTATATCAGCCTAGTTAGGAAGCTGCTGGTGAATGCAGGAAACTAAGATATATGTTGTAGAAATACATATTAAATAGTAATTGCATCTCCCTCCTTCATTCCCTCTCTTTCTGTATTTGTCTCTGGTTACATTTTCACAAAATAGACATGGATAGAAGATCTTCAATAAAGCGGATTCTTTCTTATGTCACTGCCCTACTTTCATACTGCATCACATGCAAGCACTTAAATGTGGCTACACATAGGATTTCCATTAGACACATTAGACACTCAGAATTTAAATAGAGACCATTTCTATATTTTATCATATCTGCTGAATAAATTATTCATACCTCATTTATGAATGCTCCACTTAAAAGCACAATATAAATAAATCACTATAAGACAATGCAAGTCAAGGGGAATTCAAAGGGAGGGTTGTGGTCTTCTACATTGAGATTTTCCCATGCTTTCTTCAAAACTAATTTGACAATGCAACCTTCTTTGAAAATTGCTCTTCATTGCTGTTTGTTGGTTGTATTCAAAAGCAGCTGACAGAGAAGAAATTTTGTAAAAAGTTCAGTGCAAAAACAGACATAAATGACAATCATCTGAGGCTCCCAAATGCTTTCAAAACAGCCAGATGAAACCACTAATATACAGCAGAATCTCAAGAACTAGAGGGTGTTGCCCCTCTTTATTAAGCTTACTCATTTTATTAAGCAGACTAACAAGCCTCAGATTTAGTTGAAAGACTGGAAATGTCCTTTGAATGTTACAAGGCTTGTTTGATATGAACAGAAAATAGCCAGCAAGGAAGAGAGTTCAGGTCCATCATGATAAATGGTGATAGAAGTTGAGAACAACCCTGAAGATGGCTGTAGTGGAGTTGTCAATCTGCCTAATGCTCATAGTACTTATGGTAAGAGAGTGTTGTAGTGTAGTGTGATTTTCTCAGAGATGCAGACCTCACTCAACAAGCTGATGTTTGATACTATGTAAGCTTTGCTACCTATTTAAATTAAATTTACAAGGACTTGAAAATGTGAGCATGATCAAGGGAGCATCCATTGGTTTCCACAATGTTTACAACAAGACACAATCAACTACACTCACAAGCAAGAGTTTTGTAGGTGGGCAATTCATTCTTACACGCTGATTTTTCAGTAGGTATGTGAAAAAATATGCCTGAAAGTTATGGAAAGCTAAATAGACTTTCAGGAACATGCAAGAGGACCTTTAAAATGTCTATTATACACATGCTGTGGGCTAGTTGGCATTAATTTATCTACTAATGACAGCATACATAAATCTATTCCCAACGCCAGCTCACAAAAGTTCAGTAACACAGAGAAGGTTATAGAGAAAGAACGGCCCTAAGTCTCCCAGTGATTTTCATGGTTCAATGGAGTCTAGAATTTGGATCTCCCAAGTCCCAATCAATGACTCCATCATTATTAAACCAATGTTCATTACTCAACAATTATAAACCACAAAGATATTTATTTGGTGAAGCAGAAACTGATAATTGTTGCCTGATAAATCGTTGACTGTTTGCACACCATCCTAAATTCAATCCACATTCTTTGGTGCTGGCCAAGAAGAAAGTGTCATGAAATCCTTATGAAGTGGATGATTTCTTTAAAATGAAAAACTAAAATAACAAATGTACAGCTTACCTAAACGGTGGCAAGTGAGATGCATGTTAACCAAGCAGATTTCTTCCTCTCTCCCTGTCCTACTGCCCATATCTGAAAGGTGTAAACACCAAGTAGGCAGAAAAGAAATTAAGTATTATGTCTTATGCATTCAAATTAAATAAACATGGGAAATGCATAGCCTTAAAATGGAACAAATTCCTGACTGTGTGGAATAGTCTTCTCTTAAGAACTGAATGCAAGGCAAATTATGGAAAACAAGTGAAAAAACAGTCATAAAAATGCCAAGTAACTCAAGAACTGCTAAGCAATAGTTTCCAACCATTAGATTGGGTGCAGAAATTCACTTCAAGACTTCTCATAACCAGTTTCCTTGTGTTCTGCCAACTCCATGCCTATTTTATCTGAATGCACTATTGTGGTCAAAATAATCAAATGGGGAGTTCTGATTAATGAGTTATGGAGCCGAATCAGATTAATTCATTATCTCTACCATCATAAATAAGTCAATTTGGTATTGACTTTACATGTGTGTGTATACCCCTCCTCACTGCTTTGGCTTACCCCCCAAAATTGCAAATAATCTCTATTGTGAGCTTACACATCCTATATATCATGATTAAAATGCACCTGTGGGAAAACCTTTTTAACTATGAGACAAAGAGATGAAATTCTAGAATGAGTTAAGAGGCTGTAAATTGCAGTTAATTCAAACATTCAAATAAGTTTTATTAAAAAATCAAAGGCAAACCACTGGATCAGATAAAAAAGAGTAGGGAATGCAATAACCTTACAGATGATGTTGAACTAAAGCTCCTGTAAAGTCTTACATAGTGGACTCTGCTTAGGGCAGATGGGAGCTCCATTCCCTATCCTTGAACCCAATTTGTTCCAATTTGCTAATTTAAAATCAGATAGATCGGAACTGCTGGGGAAAACCAAGGAAAAGGCAATGGTTTCCCTTCTAATATGAATCAGTGGAAGATATTTCATAGAAATAAAGTTCTTCCCCCTCTCCCACTTTTATGTTTAACCCTCAGTCTCTGAGGAGAATCTCTGGAGATTTGGAGGCCTTTTGAGGAATGTGAAATAGAGTGGGATCAACAGTTGAGTTGGATGAGATCCACAGTGGGTAGAGAAAAATCTATCCCAATTGGGCAGACCTGTCTCTGATTTGGGAGGAGTTCATTTGGAGCAGATGTGGAGCAGATAATAGGAAAACAGCCTTCTTTCTCTCTGCCAGAGATTCTAGAATCCTCTTAGTCTGTTTTTTTTTATTTCACATGCAGCACAGTTATGCATTAATTTTGCCTCTACAACTGCAAGCACTATGAACGTTTCAGATGTAAAAATGCTAAAACTATTATTCTCATTGCATGGATGAAAACATCCCTGGGAAAGAGGTTATGTAAGACTAATTTATAATGCACAGTGTCTGATTCAGAGGCTTCTTCCATTTTCAGCAACTCCAATAAACACATGAACATTTTGTTCATTCAGTGCCTTCCCCAGAGCTTGGAAACATTGCCTTTTTTTGGATTACAACCTGCACAATCCCACAACAACATGACTACATTGAATAGGATTCAAGCAGTTCAAAAAAGATAACTTTTGCAAACAACGAAAATCTCTTGTAAATTCATAGAATAGATTTTTGCTCACACATCTAACCTAAAAAACCATCAGTTTCTTCTCTAATGTTATCAGCTCAACCTTGACTTAATAAAGCACTTTACTGATTGCAAATTGAATAGTTAGACTCATTTATTACTAATACAAAACATGTGTGTTGACAGATTCTAATCCTTCAGTCCAAAACAAGTGGAGAAAAGAAGGGGAGACAACATATAACACAGCTGCTCACAAACAAATATGGAAGCCCACTGAGTAACAACAGCACACAACAAAAGATAGAATGATCCATACAGGCATAGTGAGAGTGTGTGAAAATTGAAATTGTGCTAAATTACTTCCACAATGACATGCATCATTTTTTTAAAGACATGTTTATTTCATATTGATTTGAAATATATATACCTGGCATTCTCATTGTCCATAGCTACATTTTTCCAAGCTACACCTGCAATTTCTATACCGTAGGGATAAGACAGTTGTGAATCCAGGATTGTAGTTTATTAATCAACTGGTTGAAGTGTGTCATTATATGGGTAAAGGTCTGTTTTCTAGTGTTGCACTCTAGCCATGAGACACCTTTTCACCCAGCACCACACCAGAGCCCAGTATTCTAGCAACAGTAGTTTATTAAGAAAAGCATGTACAAAAGGGAGAAAAGGGCATTTCCAAAAAAAAACAGTAGAAAGGGCACTATAAAACAGCAGTAGTCCATATACAAAAGATCAGTAGTCCAAAATAGCAAGGTACATGAAATCAAGATCATAGGCATAACTCCATAAACATGAAAAAATGAACTTTTTCCAAAGCAAAACTCTTTCAGGAACATAGACAATCACAGGATATTAGAATCATGAGTTGGAGAGCTGAAACAGGAACTTGAATTTATGGCAACATTGTCTGCTCTGAAGACATCAAGTAAACATCACTTAATTTAAGCCCAGGTCTGACGAAGAAGCCATGAGATCATGCCTTTGACACCTGGGTTTCAAAGACTTCTCACAAAGTCTTTCTGAACACCTAATTAATCTATCCTTTACTCCCTCCATGCAGAGGCCTAATCTGATATTGCGGGAAAACCCCCCATCTGCTGGAGGCCGATTCCCAAGAGAAACAGACTTTCCCCCTGTTGCTAAGGAACAACCATTTGAATCTGTCTCACTCTGATCACACACAGATTCCTCAATGAGAAACCCATCACCCCCTCACCTTCTGAAAAATCCCCAGCATCTTGCTGCTGAGCCACAATATCAAGCTTTTTTCTTTTAATTACTAATATCACAAGGGTTGAAATATTTTCCTAAGTTTGCAAAAATATAAAGAGTAAAATCATATTACAACCCGAAAAAGAAAACAATACACAAGCCAGATTCACATGTGCTCATTTTGCTAGGTCCTTATCCCACACATATTAGTCATTCCAATTTCTGTCTATAATTACTTTCTCCTTGTTTTCTTATATACTATTACTATCTATAATAATACCAAAGAAATGAAGCACACAAAATAATGAAATAATTTTGGGGGAGGAAATACAATTAAGTGAAAAAGAATCCAGATTTTCACAGTATCAAGACAAATATTAGTGTGGTTGAATTACACCACTTCGTGTTAATGTAGAATTCAAGTCAGGTAAACTTGAGTTACTCACAGTCCATTCAGGGTTAAAGGTATAAATATAACTATCAGTATAAAGTAAATTAAATTCAAAAACAATTAAGATAAAAGATAAATAAGTAACAACACCCGAGATGGTCAAGTGAAACATTAATCATAGTGATGCTTAGATAATTATTACTTGCAGGGAAAAGAAAAAAGAATGCCTACTTATGTAAAGCAAAGGATCTCTCTGGTTTAAGACCTGCATATGTGCAGATTCCCATTATAACCTATATAATCATATTGAATTCTGCTGTTCTCTAAGACATGCAGTCATATAGGGACTACTATGTGTCTCCAGTAAAGCAAGACATTAAATTTTCATTTAATGTTAATTGAATGGACATAGGCACCAACCCAACCACATTGTGTTATGCTTTAATTAATTTGTGAGTAAGCTAATTGGATTTATAACTTCTCCAGATGGGATTTCACAGCCATGCCCAATGGAACCAATGCTCTCAAAAGTTTCAGTATTTGCAATACAAGAAACATACAAAGACCAGCATTTTATTAACCAGATAGGTACCTCATTTCTTAGGCCCATTCCACACAGCTGTATAAAATCCATATTGAACTGGATTATATGGCAGTGTGGACTCAGATAACTCAGTTCAGTGCAGATATTGTGGATTATCTGCCTTGATATTATGGGTTAGATGGCTGTGTGGAAGGGTCCTTAGAATGTCAACTGCAATTCAACTCATATGTTGCTGCTGTTTATAGAATCACAGAATCATAGAATAATAAAGTTGGAAGAGACCTCATGGGCCATTCAGTCCAACCCCCTGCCAAGAACCAGGAATTCGCATTCAAAGCACCCCCAACAGATGGCCATACCTCTGCTTAAAAGCCTCCAAAGAAGGAACCTCCACCACAGCCCGGGGTAGAGAGTTCCAATCACTCAGTCAATCGCAAAGACTTAAACCAGGGGTCCCCAAACTAAGGCCCGGGGGCCGGATGCGGCCCATCGAAGCCATTTATCCGGCCCCCATAGCACAAGGGCAGAAGGGGGTTGGACTAAATGACCCAAGGGGTCTCTTCTTCTCTTCCAACCCTCCTCCTCCTCCTCCTCCTCCTCCTCCTCCTCCTCCTCCTCCTTATTATTAATATTGAGGCTGGGTGGCCATCAGTCAGGGGTGCTTTGCTTGTGCTTTCGGTGCACAAAGGCAGAAGGGGGTTAGACTAAATGGCCCAAGGGGTCTCTTCCAACCCTCTTTTTTATTATTTTATTATTATTATTATTATTATTATTATTATTATTATTATTATTATCATTGAGGCTGGGTGGCCATCTGTCTGGGGTGCTTTGCTTGTGCTTTCAGTGCACAAAGGCAGAAGGGGATTGAACTCAATGGCTCAAAGGGTCTCTTCCAACACTCTTTGTTGTTGTTGTTGTTGTTGTTGTTGTTGTTTTGTTGTTGTTATTGCTCAGTGACCAACTATAGTCTGGCCCTCCAACGGTCCAAAGGATTGTGAACTGACCCTCTGTTTAAAAAGTTTGAGGACCCCTGACTTAAACAACCACAATATAATTACTGCAGCTAAAGATTAAAAAAAACCAATGTACACTTAGTGCAAATGCTAAATTTACATTTTTTTAAGTGAAAGATCATCTTTTTATAATGCCCATAACAAGGAGGGGAACACTATATTGTTGTGTTCATGTGTGCTCCTACACAAGACGGTAGTGCACGTACTGGTAAATTCAAGTTTGGACTTCTGCAATGTGCTTTATACTGGGCTACCTCTGTACCAAGTTTGGAAACTCCAATTAGTTCAAAATATGGCAGCCAGATAGGCTATGGGAACATCTAGGAGTGAACATATTACACCCATATTAAAGTCACTTCATTCGTTGTCAATTAATTTCCAGGCAAAGTACAAAGTATTGGTTTTGACCTTTAAAGGCCTAGATTGTACAATCTTGCAAAATCTACCCAGGACACTGAGGTCTCCTAGAGAGTATCTACTCAAACCAATCAGAACCTGACTGGTGACCATCACCCAGGGGGCTCCCAGACATCACTTAAACCTGTGCTAAAGAGGGTTTTAAAAACTCTATTCGGCATGGGTTTAAATCCACCTTCCCCCCAAAAACCTGAACTTTCCCAGTTGGGTGTCTAGATGCCATCCTGGTGACTACTGGGATGGCACCCAGCTATCCCAAACCCCCCAAAAACTATGCTAAAAACTTTTTCTAAACTTACTGGGCCACTATTACAGTGGTCCTGGGGTCCTCCTGGCACATAGAAATTATGTGCCAGGAGATGGGGGAGGGTGAAAAGGAAAATTGCTCTTTGCCTCCTCCATCTCCTAACGTACCCACAAGAAGGACTCCAGGACAACCGTAATGGCAACCCAGTAAGTTTTTTAAAGTTTTCAGGGCTTCTTTTGGGGGCTTGGGGGGAGGAGGTGGGTGCCATCTTGCACCTTTGGGCTTCAGAAAGCCAAAAGGTGCAAATGGCTGTGGGAACTCCCCCCCCCCCGGGTATTTCCAGGATTACCCAAGGGTGAATCCACACAGGTCTAATACCCCATTAGACCTGGGCCTTTCAGGACAAAGCAGAGCTTACCTGCTTTATCCCAAGTTAATTTGTCCAAACGACACCCCAAGTAAAAGCCCAATAGGCCCTGCATTTTTGGGCCAGTCTGGAAGGGTCCCCAAAGGATGTTTTAATCGGCTGACCCAAGACTGTGGAATGACCTGCCAGAAAAACTACAGCAGCTAAATCAGCTGTCAGAATTTTAGACACAAACTGTTCTGGCAGACTTCCCAGTCAATTTTAATTTGTGAATGTTATCTGTGTGTATCTTGTTATACGTATTTTATAGTGTTGTATTTTATCTCTATTTTAACTATATTGTACTCCACCTCAAGCCACAAGGAGAGGTGGGTTGTTGTTGTTGTTATTCTAGTTATGGTGACCTAAGGAAAACTTATCACAGGGCTTTTTTCACAAGATTTGTGCAAAGCGGGTTTTTCATTGTTATCCTCTAAGGCTGAAAGGAAATGGCTTCTCCACTTTGGCTTTTCATGGACAACTGGAAATTTCAATCCTGATCTTCTGAAATCCTAATCCAACATTCAAATGACTACCCCAACACTGGCTCAAAATATTATAAAAAACATTATAATCATGACTGGTTTAATACCATTGTGCTACTTCACAATTGAAAGATTCCCACCCCCACCCCCTGGACACACACACACACATACAGTTAGCAGTGTTGGAGAGACAAGATATTACCTTCATTCACATAGAATACAATCTCCATATTTTTCTCACTGATTCTATAAAGACTTCACTGATACCTTGAAAATGTGGCTGCCACACATAAAAATTGGATCTTTAATCCTGTGTATTACAGCAGCCATCTCTAAGAAGTGCACTGTGACTCTTCATTATACAACTTGATCCTCGGTCTCTGTACACCTCATGTATCCATAATTACTGAATAGCAAATATATGTGAGTGAGCTGATGATCCTTATGGGGAATATTGCATTGGCTTTTGTTCATTTTGTAGTCTCTGAACTGCATTGCACAGAATATTCAGATTTTTGTTTTGGTTCCCTCTAAAGACAGGCGCTATCAAATTATTTCAATTCAAGCGGGGGGGGGGGTGGTTTCTCTCTTTGCTTTCCCCTTAGGAAAATTCATTATTCATGGCTTGAGGGGTTTTGTGGTTGCTTTTGGTGGGTTTTAAGAATGACAGAGCCCTGGGCTGTTTTTTCGTTTGGGGTTTTCTTTTTAGTTTTATCTACAAAGCAAAGGTGCCATTGCTTTTCAGTACAAACAAAGAAGAAAAGATGCAATTGGAGCCTTCCTCTGCCAATATATTCTTTAAAGCAATGCCCCCTCCTTCCTGGCCCTGTATTTTTGCAGCATTTGAGAACCACAGGCTGCTGACGCCTCTCTGCGCATGTTTAATCGACCACTATGGTTGCCATGCCAACTAGCAGAGAGAAGTCTAAGCCTACACTTGGTATTTCAATGCAGTGACCCAATTACTGTCTGTCAACAAATTCACTGGGACAATAGTAAGTGTAACACATTACTGAGATTAAATCCCATAGACTGGACTATAAAAATGTCTAGAACCCAAACCTTAAAGCAGTTTCACAGGGCAAAATACTATAAATAGAGTTAGCGGTAATGCTTCCAAATCCTTCATATGTATCCATTGCTTTAAAAAAAAAAAAAAGCTTCTTTCAAAACCATGCCAAAGAATTATCTCCATTCAAGGTCCCTTTTGTTAGTGGCTCGCAACAAGAAAAAAATACATCTCTGAACACAAATGTTGCCATGTCCGTGGAACTATAATGCTTTGTAATCCAAATGTTCTTGAAAATGGGAAATATGTAATCATTACAGCTTTTCTTCTGCAAATACAAGATCTCCAAGTAAAAGACAAATGTGTCAGCTTTGCACAACATAGTCACATATAGGGACATTGCAGAAATGAAACCGTAGACAATGGCAAAGCTAGTCAAGCAGTGTTAATACAGAGTATTTGCTTAGAAGGAAAACTAACAATTGCTATGGATAATTATTTCAATTGTTTTCTAGAGCGTTTTGCATCTAAGCAAATAGGGACCATTTTTTCCCAAGCTGAAACACTCTTGGCTTTTATTTAATGATCTCCACAACATCTATGTTCAATTGTACATTTCCATTGTTAACACAGACAGATGGATTGTTCTTTTATAAATAATGCAGCTGAAAACCATCATCGTGAACAATGATCTTGTTTGTGGCATAAAGCCAATCCCACACTTGTATAAATAAAACACATTAGCATATATAGTAATGTACTTTATTAATATAATAACACATGGTGACATAATCAAAATCAGGTACTGTTCTATTATCCAGGCGGACTCCAAATGGGGGCCTAAACAGAAAAGGATAGTCCATTTTATGGAAAGGGGGAAGTTGAAGAAAGAAAACTATTTTCCCCATTTTCGCTGGTTAATCCCTCCCTCGCCTTCCCATATTATAAAGTATGGTTGTTTCGATGACGGCAACATGAGTGGGGGAAATGAAAGAGAAACAGGAAAATGGTTTAACTCTTTCAACCGCCTCTCCCCCACGTAAAATAGACTATCCTTCCCTCTCTTGCGCCCCCTTGTCTCCACCTGGATAATGGAACAGTATCCAAAAACAACCCCATACGGTTAGCCTCAACCAATCTAGAAAATATGTCTTTTACCCTTTTTGATAAAATATATCCTATACAGAGATGCTATGGGGAAGTCAATGGTTAAGAGTGTGAACTACAAATCCCAGTACAAATCTATCCTCAACAGTATAACCATTGGTATCTACAGTTTTCCCCTGCAATATAATGATAATACTCCACCTACTGCCTACTGGAGCAGACAATACTGACTTAGATGAACTAATCATTTGGCTCGCTATAAGACTTTTAAAAAAACCTATTTTCTCATTCTATACAAAATATTTTATCTGTACTTGTCACTAATATTGCCAATCACAATCCAGTCATCCTAGTCCTTGTGTAATTTACAATGGCAAAAAGGCATCATTTACATGCTTTCTCAATTTTTCCAAATGGTTCCATTCAGCGAAAACAGAATCACTGAACCAAGAAATCAGCCAATTACAATTTTTAGAAACTATAAATAGAAAAAGTGAAGTAAGTAGAACTATACCTCCTTACAAATTTTTCTTGATAGAGATAAAATGATTTTAAATTGCTTTGATTAAAGCCAAGGTAGGAAAAAATACTTTATAAGGTCTAAAATATAATCCCTCCAAGAGATGAATTAATTGAGATAAGACCCTCATTTCTCTGTACAGAATGTGAAAGAAGCTGAGCAAGATATAAAACAAAATGAAGACAAACATTTCATGTGGGAAGTAATTTCAGCAAGTATTTTTAGGCAATGGAAAATAATATAGGATTGTTGAATGAGTATAACAGGCTATTTTCAGTAGTTATTCTATGACTTATTCACACGTGCCGCCAGAATGGCCGAGTATCGCCATAAATCCTGGTGATCTCAGCGGCACCTGCCCAGAGGGTGTGGGGACCTGTTGCAGAGCTCCACACCATCCCAACCTCTTCCACAAGGAAAAGCATCAGGAAGCTGGCTGTCACTATAAATTCCTATGGGAAGATAGGTGCTTCCTGTCTTTTGCCACTGGCTGTTTTTTGGTGGCTGCGGGGCTTTTTTGCCAGTTTCGCCACAGAATCACCCCAGAAGTACTTCTCTGGGGTGTGATGGGAGCCATCAGGCTCCTTGGCAAAACTGGCCTCAATCTTGTTAGCAGTCTCAACTAAAGTACAATGATTGAATTAATTGCTGATTGGCAAGTCAACATTTATGCAAATTCTATTGATTCAATGAGTTTACTCAAATAGGGACTAATAATAGGATTTGGGACTAAACATTTTGAAGAAAAATTACCCATGTGGCTGAAACAGTAGGAAATTGTGGACTGCCCTGTTTCCTCATTTACCTTCTTTAAGTCCTTTGCTAGCTTTGACACTTTTTGGGGGTTGGCCAGAAGAGTAATCATGGAAACTCTATAACACAATTGAGAAAGCCAGACATATTTCTTCAAGCAGACAGCCTGAATGCCTCAAATGGCTGGTGGATTCTTTTTCAGTGACCAGAAAATACCTACATCCTCCGTGAACTTCTTCCCACTTCATCAATACAAAATCCTCTATAATATCTTCTATTATTCTATCTTCCATTGTCACATTATATCCCTGTAACCCTATCATCATTACATATAAGAGTGATGTAATCATGGACTGTTCAGGAGAGATAGGCAACAACAGATGCATTTTGAGAAACAGGAGAGGATTGGGCCCCATCAGCACTGACAAAAAATGCAGATTGAGCTGCACTCAACTGGATTGTATGAGTCTACACTCATATAATCCAGTTCAATGAAGTTAATCTACATTCTAAAACTGCATTATATGGCAGTATAGATGGAGCCTTAGAATGTGAAATTTGATGAACTTCAAGATCATATTCAGAATAACAATGCAGGCTTGCTTCTCTGAAGAGCTAACATGAGGCAGTGAAATTACTGATTGTAAGAATACTACATGACCTACCTATGCCTATGTTCTATTAGTATATTCAGAAAAACTCAAATATTCTAAAAGTTCATATACGACCTTGTCACACATACCATGAAAATTGTTGTGAATAGCCGCATCCTGGCAGAGGTTGCACAGGGCACATGGAGACCTGTTGCCCCATGCCCTGTTCTGTCATAGCTTCCTTTCTGCCTCATCACATGAGGGGAAGCCTGTTTTTGATTAAAGGTAAAGGTAAAGGTTTTCCCCTGACGTTAAGTCCAGTCATGTCTGACTCTGGGGGTTGGTGCTCATCTCTATTTCTAAGCCGAAGAGCCAGCGTTGTCTGTAGACAACTCCAAGGTCATGTGGTCGGCATGACTGCATGGAGCGCCGTTACCTTCCTGCCGGAGCGGTACCTATTGATCTACTCACATTGGCATGTTTTTGAACTGCTAGGTTGGCAGGAGCTGGAGCTAACAGTGGCAGCTCACGCCGCTCCCGGGATTGAACCTGGGACCTTTCGGTCTCCAGCTCAGTGCTTTAACGCACTTCGTCACCGGGGTTCTCCAGGGTGTGATGGGAGCCATCAGGCTCCATGGCTGAAGAGAAAAATATTGCCACCACCAAAATCCGGTACGTATGAAGAGACTCCGAAAGTATCTCTTTACAAAAGAAGCTGTATGTCTTCAAGACAAAAATCCAACCAGTGCCATCTGTTTAGGTGGTGGAAAAAGCTATATATCTCTCCCCAGGGAGATCAGATTAGCCCCTACCCTGTCCAAATTCTGCAAAGACTTAAAGACATGAATGCTTAAATGTGCTTTCGAACAATAGGTCAGTTTCATAATTTATTACTGCCCATTTCTAATAGTCTACTGCCCTGATTCCAGCACTTTATCCTCACTCCTGACACTACTGTCCTGGGTCTTGCATATGCCTTGCCCCTCCCTTGCAGTTTTAATAGTCCCACTTTTCAGTTTTGATGCTCGCTGATGTATTTATGATGTTTTATTCTATCACTTAACTGTTTTAATTGTATCGTTGTGTTCTTAATTTTATATCTGTTACTTGATTCTCAGGGCTTGATCCCCAAGTAAGCAACCCCAGAGTCCCTTCAAGGAGATGGAGGCAGGTTATAAGAATAAAATGGTTGTTGTTATTATTATTGGGTCTTGTATCTGCTCAGCAGCTGTTCACTTAAGAACGTACGTAGGTGAAAGCACTAGCAAATTCTGGCATTCAGACAAAAGGAAGGGAGTTAAAACCCATATGACTTTGTGAACATTGGTTGGCTTCTATAAATCAATGTGGATGTTTTATGTTTAGGTTTCTATGTCACCATATAATTTTGTTTGATTACACTTTGTTTGATTTATTGATGTTAGGTTCTAATGTTGTTTTCGTTTGTGGGGTTATTCTAGATTATTTTGTCAATGCATGTTAGTTTTATTAAAGCATTGAATGTTTGCCTTTTTGTATGTTGGAATCTACCCTGAGTCTGTCCTGGGGAGAAAGGGCAGAATATAAATTAAGTTTTTATTATTTTATTTATTAAGGAGGGGAACTGTAGCATTTGCCACCACAAACTGCAATATTACCTGCCAACTTGGATGGCTTTAAAAATAATTTGATAATCTCATGGAATAGCTACTATTTAGGATGACAATAAATTCCTTGTACAGTACTATCAGAATCAATAGGCTTATGAGTATCAGGGGTTTTTTGGGGGGAGGGGGGGGGGGCAAAAGAGCCAGTGAGTGCCATCACACATATCCTGTTTGCTATCCTTATGAAAGTGGGTGGCCACTGCATGAAAAGTATGCTAGACAAGACACCCACTTTTTTTGGAACCAGTATGGTAGTCCTCTGTTGAACTTTTCGCACTGTAAAATTAGTTTTGTAAATCTTCAAGCACCTCATCTTTTCAGTTCTGATTCTCATAAAGAGAATATAAGAAAAGAAATTGGATGAGGTGACAGAATTCCAAATGGTGGTTTCAAAATCATGAAAATATCATTACAATTAACTCCCCATATTTTTGGATTCTGCACTCAACTACATTTGCAGCATGAAAATATTTTTTTTAATGTCCGAAAAATAAAAATTGATTTTAACATTGTATGTTTGGGACACCTGTACCTTTGTATATAATGGGACTTGAGTATCCATGGATTTGGCATCCATGGGGGAAGAGGGGACACAGAACCAAGCACCAATGGATACCAAGGCCTACTGTATTTACTAATATAGCAAACAATCTCTGAATATTCATTGGCTAAGAAAACTCTATGGGGCCACCATAAATTTAGTTTACTTTAGTTTTACATTTTTAACAATCCACTGTATCTGTAGGAGAGCTAGATGTTCTTTATTGTCTTTTATCTTCATCACAAATAAGGATACATGAAAAATTGCTATTACTGTATGGTCATTTCATAATGACTGAGTTGGATTTCACAATTGCTTCCCAGTCTTCTGGGCCCGGCACTCACATATTCCTTACTGGTTTCATACATATAGCTTATGAACTGCATCCAAGTTTGACGAAACCAAAATTGTCATCACACTGAAATAATCAAACAATTGTTTGAGAAAGTTCTGCAAACCAAGATGTCAAGTTATGATGAAACCAATTAGTGGCTTCTGCTAATTTTACTCTTATTAATTATGTATCAAATTGTTACTTTCTATACATTTAGCCATCAAAAGAAACATTGAAAATGAAAGATAGCTTGCATTTTTTTTCTAGGAAAATGGGGCATGTGGTCCTCAGGGATGGCAGGTGGATCAGCAGCTGCAGAGACAGAGATTGTAGCACACCCTTGATTTTCCCACTAGGGTGAACAACATCTCTGCCATGGCTACTTGAGCACTAGCAGAGTTGCCAGTCCACTTGGAAAGCAAGGATGGAGACAGCTACCCTTACCTAAAAGGAAGTACACAATGGTTATCCCTTTTCTGAGAATCCAGAATACACTACAATTCAAAATTGTCCACATGGCGGCTAAGATTGGGACATCTTTACTTTCTGATGGTTCAATGTATACCAACATTATCAGGCCCATAGCCAGGATTTTGATTGGGGCTGGCTGGGATTTTGATTCTGAGTGAGAGAGGATTTACCCTAGCAAACCTTTTGTATCATTATCCCAATATCCCCTTGCATATGGGATATATTGAGCATGGTGATCAGATCATGATATGAATAAACATAGCAGTTTAAATAATACATGTAAGGCCTTCTCACGGACCACCCTGAAAATTTCGGGGGGGGGGTGAAGCCCCTCAAGCCCCCCCCCCCCCCCAGGCTACATGCCTGAACATTATTAAAATATTTCTTCAAATTTCCTTCAGGTAACGCATATAAAAGAATTAAAAGAACTCCATATTTAGACTTGGGTATCATCTCCAAGCTATTTACTGCACCCCATATCATTAAGCACACACCATGGTGGAAATGATTACCTATGTCAAGCCTTCTCTAGTAATGTGTGTCAATGATCCTGTTTGTATTTATGTTCTGGTATGCAGCTTCCTTTATGTTTCCTGAGAAGTTATAAAAGGGGACCACATGATCATTACAGACTACAGACTACTTCAGACCTCAGATCACACACTTACTTGTTCTTTTGTTGTAAGATATGTCCTGGCCGGATGGTGCAGAAAATTATCTCAAACATATCTGAAACTGGACTGATAAGTTTTATTCCTGTGTATGGTGAACACATGAAGGTTGTGAGTAAACCAAATACCGTATATACTCGAGTATAAGCCGACCCGAATATAAGCCGAGGCACCTAATTTTACCACAAAAAACTGGGAAAACATTGACTCCAGTATAAGCCGAGGGTGGTAAATTTCAGAAATAAAAATAGATACCAATAAAATTACATTGAGGCATCAGTAGGTTAAATGTTTTTGAATATTTACATAAAGCTTAAATTTAAGATAAGATTGTTCAATTCTGATCAAATCATTATTCTCATCTTCTTCAATGTAAATGTGCTTATGTATCCTTTTAATAATAATAGAGTAAAATAATACATGTAATAATAATAATAATAATAATAATAATAATAAATACAGGAAAATAATACATGTAATAATAAATAAAGTAAAATAATAAATGCAATAATAAGATCAGAATGAAATAATAAATGTATTATTAATAATAATAATAAAAATAGAGTAAAATAAATGTAATAGTAGCAACAATAATTTTACCAATAATAATAGAGAAAAATAAAAATGTACCATATATTCTCAAGTATAAGCTGACCCAAATATAAGCCAACCATGACCCTCACCCAAGTATAAGCCGAGGGGGGCTTTTTTCAGTCTTAAAAAAAGGGCTGAAAAACTAGGCTTATACTCGAGTATATACAGTATGTTATTTTTATCCAAGTCTACTTCATTTTTGTCTCTTGAGTGCTTGATATAAAACAAGTTGTTTTATGGGAAGTTATATATATATTAAACACTGAAAAACACTTCTGAAGCACTACTGTTTTTTATGCACTGGCAAAATCTCTCTTTTTCTAACATATCAGATAGCAGGTTATTCAGTCTAACAAATGAAACCATTGTCTTGCATAATTATATCTGATCGTATACCACAAGTGAAGATTCTACTCTAAAGGGTTTTTGGCTCTTCTCTAAATGGCATTTTTCCAAAAGGTTATGAATGCTATTTTCCAAAACACCAAACTATGTCTGTCTCATTTATTAATTTTTCTTAACTCTTCTTGCTTCCTTGAAACCAGAAAACTCCAAC
Source organism: Anolis carolinensis (assembly GCF_035594765.1). Taxonomy (NCBI): domain Eukaryota; kingdom Metazoa; phylum Chordata; class Lepidosauria; order Squamata; family Anolidae; genus Anolis; species Anolis carolinensis. The sequence goes on from NC_085845.1 coordinate 61,660,206, forward strand.
TATTTGCAATGTTACACACTGACATCTAGCCATCTCCCAAATCTTCTGCAACCAGATCCCAGAGAATTTTGAGTAGATTCGAGTTCACTAATCTTCGGGTCTCTATCTAGTCAAGCCTTTTCTATAATATCCTGCACTTTCTCCTTGCCTTTTGTGAACTTTTCTACCCACTAAGCAAATAGTTCCCTTAAGCTGCTCCCCTGATCGCCAACATTTATCACTCTGTACTTAAAAGGGCAACAACCTAATTAAAGGAAGTTTGATTAATGATATGAGTTTCATTGGAGTGATCTATTAATTATGTTTGTGTAACTCTGCATAAGGGTCAAACAATATTTCAGAAGGAGGAAGAATTATTTCATTGCTCTGGGATTACATGCACATGTGTATAAGGAAAAATCAGGCATGTAAGAGAAGGAGAGATACATTTTGAAATGGTGATTGTGGGCTAAAGGAGGAGAGAATGAAGGGGAAAGGAACCAAAATATACATGAATGTTGGTGAAATGAAAATGTAGCCAAATATTTATTACTATTTGAGTTTTGACATGACATGACATGACATGAAATCCTCTTGGGAATTTGGCCTGTGTAGAATCTCTGGAAAAAATTCTTGGTAACTTTGGGAAAGCACTTTCTCTTAGCTTCAGAAGAAGAAAATGGAAAACTGCATCTGGAGAAAAAACCACCAGGAAAAACTCCATGATGTTGCAGCCATAGGATTGTTGTAAATCAGACATGATTTTAGGACATAACAACAACAACAACAACAACAACAACAACAACAACAACAACAATGTGATAAGTCAAGGTGTGGCTCAACAAAAAACTGAGAAGTAAAGCAGATCCAATAGTCCCTGTGCTGGCCTTTTCTTCGAATCACAGAATCATAAAGTTGGAAGAGACCACATGGGCCAGCCAATCCAACCTCCTGCCATGCAGGAAAAGCATAATCAAGGCACCCCCAAGAGATGGCCATCCAGCCTTTGTTTAAAACCCTCCAAAAAAGGAGCTTCCACCACACTCTGAGATACTGAGTTCCACTGTTAAACAGCTCTTACAGTCAGGAAGTTCTTCCTAATGTTCAGGTGGAATCTCCTTTCTGGTAATTTGAACCCATTGCTCTAAGTTCTAGTCCCCAAGGCAGCAGAAAACAAGCCTGCTCCCTCTTCTTTATGATATCCATTCACATATTTAATCATGGCTATCATCTATCCTCTCAGCCTTCTCTTCTGTAGGCTAAACATACCCAGCTCTTTAAGCTGCTCCTCATAGGGTATGATTTCCAGTAGGGGTGTGCAAGTTGGCATAAAAACATACCATTTTCAGCTCCGTTTTTGGCTAATCCCTCATTCTGTTTACAGAGAAATTGTCAAAATTGGTGGTGGCAGTGGAGTGCTGTTTTTGTTCAGGAAAGATTCAGCCCATTGGCTACAATGGGGAAGCTTTAGAGGCTTGTTTCTCAGTCGGTTTTAGGCCTATATGCATGAAATCTACCTCAGTTGTAGACCACATTTATGACTGAAGGCCTGCCAAGTTTCATAACAATTCACTAATCTACCACAACATTTTTGAAAATAAGACAAACCCCAAGATAGGGTTTTGGGAATTGTAGTAGCTGGTTGTGTCTATTCTCAGCCAATTAGACCATGGACACAACCAGGCCTTTTGTTGGCTAAGAAACAAAGAGAGAGAAACTTCAACTCCATTATTCTCTGAGAGGAGCTCAGAGGCTTTTCAATGCCTGCCCTACACACGTGCTGCTGGGAAAGTGAGGTCCCATCAGGGCCCTTTCTGGAAGAGGGGCCTAAGGAAGTCTTCCAGAAGAAATGGACGCTGCTGCCAGGGGAAGAAAAAAGAGACACTGTACAGTGCACTTAACCCCATCATCTTCTGGAGCCGAAAGATCCAGCTAGTTGATTTGTTTTGGCTGGCCTTCTGGCTCCCACCCTCCCCCCCCCCCCCACCCCGGTCCTGTTTTCGGGGATTTAGCAAACAAATCACCGAATTTTCTGAATCTACTTCAGTCCAAACAGATATGTACACAGCCCTAGCTCCCAGAACTTTGATCATTTTAGTTGCCTTCCTCTGGACACATTCCAGCTTGTCAATATTCCTCTTGAATTGTGGTGCTCAGAACTGGACACAGTATTTCAGTTGAGGTCAGACCAAGGCTGAATAGGCTTTAGTCCAAGATCCTTTAAGGGGCTCCCAAGGTGGGAGAGTGGGCATGAAGGTCCATCCTACACACACCGAAAAGAATCCAGCCTACTGCCAAAACAAGATAATAAACAGCATATATAATATCATAGTGAAAAACCAATCTGATATGGTTTTAACCCAAGAACTCAGAAAGAAATGGTCAAATCTTGACACACGTGGAAAGCAAGAAAAACTAAAAAAAAAAAACTGCTTAGTGGTGAATGCTTTTGAGCTCCCCAGATGGGCCAGAATTAACTCTGCTACAGTCATATCTGCCTAAGGAAGTCCCACTACCAAGCTCATTTCTGATTGGCTAAGTATGACATCAAAATAACCTGTAAGATATGCATCTATGTAGAACATGAAGATGATGTACCAAACTCATGCCCTGCTCCACAAGCTAAAGCTAACCCAGCTGATTCTGAGACCTGGGTTTGTCATGAACAGGTTTAATAATAACTTATATAGCAAATGATAGTCTTTTAAAATAACCTGGCCTCTGAATAATTTCTAATTAGGCATTACAGCTGAAGTTATAGGAATGTGCACGCTCTATGATATCATAGCATCTCACAGCATTCAAGGAGCTCACTGAACAATGACAGCCAATGTTTAAATAGATGGTGTATCTGTGGGATTAAGTATGTATAGAATCCAATCTGCTCTGTTAAACTGATGTGGGTGCAAGAGAAAAATATACCAGCTGTCTTTAGAAATGTGAGAAATGTGAGTGGAGATACTGAAGCACTGTATATCACAATGCTTGAAATAAACAAATGCAAATAATAAATGTCATGAGCTGCTTCGCTCACAAAATAGATAGCTCCTTCCAATGATAATGATACAAAGTGAACCTGTTGCATTTATTGATCATAGCTGCAAAGTATTACTATTATGCAATATTATCCTTTACCAATAACAACATGAATATATATATTTTTCTTGTCAAAATGTGCAGATGATCACCTGCGTGGTAAAGGGATGGTGTGAAACCATTCAAGGTCTTATGAAAACACGGGAAAAGATTAATTAAACTATTTATAATAGGCTGAAGATGTGGTCACAGTGTTGCTAGGGGTGAGAAATATGTAGTTTGACAGATGGTGTAGAAGGAGAGAGAAAACGATGGCTAAGCTGCAAACACTTTAACCATCATTATCAGAGCATACAAATATATGCCCAGTGTTTAAAGCAACAAAGCATTAGACCATCTATGTGGGATACTCACTGTTCCAGCCTGAAAAAATCATACAAAAAAGATGTCAACAGGAGTGCCAGTTCTAGAGTAGAAGAATAATATCCATACTATCATTTTTACGACTTTTACTTTCATTCCCATTTCTTTTGGTTTTGTTCCTCATTTTGCACCTCTTCTTTCCATTGACAGATCCGTACAGCTATGTCACCCCATATCAAGTTACTTTACTGAGTGCTCTTAAATGTGGTACATGTTCTACCAGCCTAAATTTGTCTCCATAGCAACCCTGCAATAATTACCAGTGTGCATATTTCACATATAGGAGATGAAAAAAGAGACTGACTCAAAGCCACTAAGCTAATTTATGGACAAGCAAGGATCTGAATTCAGTCCATGTTTAACCATTTGTCCTGATGTGATGCTCCACAGAGGAAGCAGCTGGGGACTTCACACAGGGCACAAAGTGTGCACGCCTGTCCTACTAGCAAGTTTTTTCTGGATTCTCCCATACATACATACAGATATATCACACTGGTAAATCTTAGAACAGTGGTTCTCAACCTGTGGGTCCCCAGATGTTTTGGGCTTCAACTCCCAGAAATCCTAACAGCTGGTAAACTGGCTGGGATTTTTAGGAGTTGTAGGCCAAAACACCTTGTTATCCACAGGTTGAGAACCACTGTCTTGGAGGGAACCTAGAACGTATCTTTGAGATGTGGGTATATATTGGACATAATTAATCAGGAAGAAAAATATGCCATGCCAGGTACCAAAGATTTTGGAAACACTACACTAGAGCTTCCATAACTTGGTAAGGAGTTCATATACAGGAATATGTAAAATGTATACAAATTAATTTTCCAAGCAAGACCATATATCTTCTTTTGACATGTGCAGCATTGTGAAAATATTCTGGTTTGTTCTGTGACTTTTTTGGAGACACAGCTGTCTTTATTGAAAATATATGATAACTTTTTTGTCATCTGAACAAAAATTACTAATGTCGCATGCTCACACATCATTTTGTTTTAATGTTCTTCTTTTTAGATGTCTGCTGAATGAGGTAATTGATAGCTCTTCCTTTAATATCGTTAAATCCATTCTTCTTTATTCATACTGTTGCTGTTCCCTCTGGCTCTATGATACCAGTCAGTTGGATATACTATAGCCAGAGTGATAACATCACATTGCCAGAAAAGTGATCAGATCTGGCCGTGTGATGTCACAAAACTCATTCAAAATAAAGACAGTGAATGTTGCCCTCACTCTGAGTGAATGGATTTTTAGCCCATTGTAATGGAGTGGATTTTCTTCACTGAAAGCTCTGCCAAAATGTGCATCTGGCACAACCCACAATTGTATACATAAAATAATTTAAAATACATTGTATTAATATACAGTGTTCGTCAGAAACATACCAAATAATCAATGTTTCACATATGTGTAGAATCATTATTCTTACCTTCACACAGCCTTTTCCTTTGTTAAAATGTTATTTAGAATTGCTATGCCTGTTCAGAAGTATATAAATCAGAAAGAAACCAATGTAAATAATCTCTATTCCTGTTGTGTGGAATTTTCTATGGATCCCAGTTGCATAAAGTATGATTATAAACTATAGTAACAAGAAAATTATGATTTCAATTAAGAATATTACTTGTAATAGACTGGGGATATATAGAAAATTATCTGCGAACTATTAAGAATGATGTATAACATGTTTGGCATTTCTATTGTCACAACAACTGCACAATAAGACTCATAACGGTAAAGGTAAATAAAGGTTTTCCCATGATATTAAGTCTAGTTGTGTCTGACTCTGGAAGTTGGTGCTCATCTCCATTTCTAAGCTGAAGAGCCGGCTCCTGCTGGAGTGGTACCTATGAATCTACTCACATTTGCATGTTTTTGAACTGCTAGGCTGATAAGAGCTGGGGCTAACAGCAGGAGCTCACCCCACTCCCCAGATTTGAACCTCCAACCTTTCGGTCAGCAAGTTCAGCAGCTCAGTGGTTTTATCCGCTGCACCACCAGAGGCTCCTAATAATAATAATAATAATAATAATAATAATAATAATAATAATAATAATAATAAATAAGACTCATAGAAAGTCAAAAATATCAATACTATCAGGATGGAAAAACAGAGGAAGGGAAAATTGTGTTTCCCTTCTACCTTGCTGATTTGGTTCTTGATGAATGGATAGCCCAAAGGCATATTATTTAAAACAAATATGTAATCCAAATTGGTGCTCAGTGATTTGAACCTGAATCCATAAGTTACATTAACAAAGAAAAGAAGGATTTATCAGTAATTTATTTTAATTTATTTAATCCTATGGGATTCAAAGGCACATAAAATGACTCAGATTCTACTTCTATGGTTTAATAGTCCTTCAAGACTGATCTGCTTCTATTTCATGCTTCTTTTTTTTGCAAAACAAACAATGTGTTATTCTCTGGTTTGTGTGAAACTGATTCCTGCTGAAAGGCTCACTTGCTGCCTGATTCCAAACCTCCCTCCCCACTCAAATTAAAGCTTCAAGAAAGCATTTGAAAAGCATTGCCTGGGGCCATTTGTGTTCACAGACAGGGTTCAGAGGTTGCAGGGGCTTACTACATGAGAATTAAAACACACAGCATCCCCTGTCCTCATTTAATATTTATGAAGCCTTCATTGAACAGAAATGCAACCTAATTGCTTAATTCTTAGTGACAACGATCATTCAGGCAGCATGATCAGTTGCAGGCTCAAAGACTACTGAGACCTGCCAAAAACAAACAAAGCAAAAATGGTCGCATCTCCAGCAGATGGTTCTGCTATAAACGACTTGTTCTCCTCCTACACATGAAGTGTCTCAGGGGAAGAGGGGAGTATCATCAGCATCTAACATGCTTTGTGATATCAGGAGCCCCATCAGCGTTAATCAGTTTGCTTAGCCCAAGTTTGAGCTTAACCACATGAGTGTAAGAAAGAAAGCATTTTATTTGTCCAGACAAAGAAAGGATGCAACAAATACTTCTTCCAGCTGACTTTCATGCTCTTAAGTAACTGGTTCTCTTAGAAAATAACTGCTCATGTTTTACCTAAAATTCAAAATGTATTGATTTAAAATCTATCACTGAAATAACAAAATAATATAGGGTCATACTATTGAAGTGTTCTTTCTTCTTAAATGTTCAGATTGTGCATTCAATGTTTTTTCTACTTAAAAGAGCTATCTCAGGCCAGAGTCCTACACTACAAGCATTGGCAGTCATTACTGCTAAAAATTTCAGCACCACCATCAGAGATTCAGTAGTAGTTGTTGCCGCTAGTTCTATAAATATATGTGGTTGCTCCCTATTGGGTTATATTTTAATTAGAGATATGGGGGAAACCGGATGACTACTTTTACTAGTGTAAGATGAAGCTGATTCATAGAAGAAGAAAGACAACCCCCCCCCCCCAGCAAAACGAGTTCCTGTGAAAGCCACAAAATCCTGAAAAACCTCAACAATTCCATCTGTTTCTACCAATATAATACACTATCAATTAGTATTTTTGAATAAGGTTTTAAATTTGTTTTGTGCTGACAAGGTATACAATTCCAACATTTATCTCCCCCCCCTTTAGCCAGCTTATGCACTCAGTCCTTTTTACCTAATGGGTAGCTTTATTCCCTGGCACTCCCTGCCCTCTTTCTGTACTGGGTTGTGTTGTATAGGACTTGAAGTGTATCTATGCTACAATGGATCATACTGTATCTTACCATTTTAAAATCCATAGGTTCAGAGAAGCATCCTGGAGCTCTCTAGCACAATATTCTAAGATGTGACAGCTAAAGAAATATCACAATATTAGAACTATGTAGTACAGATACACTCTTAGGGAGAGACAAACAACTGCACAAAGCTTAAGGGGCAATTTTTGCCTTAACTGGCTTTACTGTTTTGTTTCAACCAACCAGTACCACAGATCCTGTCATACTACAGAATAATAGCACAACGATCCCACTGCCATACCCATATTATATGGAAAGGAAAGTCTGATGAAGCATTGGGAGCACTGTGGTGAATTCTAAATATATTTTCATAAACACCAAATCCCAGGATTCTATAGGATGAAATCGAGAGCGTTAAAAGTGGAATCAAAGCACTATAATTGTAGTATTCAATAACATTTTTACAGATTAAAACATTTCAATATTGTCAAGTTAACAGAAGGTATTAGGACCTCATCACATTGAGGCTGGGATTCACCACAAATCGTGGTAAATCTGGCAGGGCCTGGTGGGGAGAACCTGTTGCCCCCTGCCCTGCATTGCCTGCCATGTCCTTGTCCCCATCCTATGAGGGGAAGCATCGCTGCCCGGCTTCCCCCCGTTGTTTCCTATGCAACACGAGAAGCCTCCCGTGTTGCCGAAGCAGCCTCTTACCACACTTGGACTTCAATTGAGGAATGGAGCCCTGCCTGAAGTAGATCAATGTTATGTGATGAGAGCCGGTGGGCTCCGTGGCTTAAAAGAAGTCCAAGTGTCATAGGACAGGCAATTTTTCTCATCTGATGAGATCATGTGTGAGGAAGCAGGAACAAGCTAAGAGAGGCTATAATGGTTTGCCTACGCCTGAGAATACTGGAATAGGAAAGATGCAATTCTTTCCTCTCCCCCATACTGTGTTAATTGAGTACAAACTACTGTATTGTAAAACCAGATAATCTGAATTTAATATGGCAGTATAAAAGGGGCCTATGTTGTGTAAAAAGACCAGTATTAATTGAACACTTTTTTCACTCTATTTTTGTGTTTTATCAATTCCTAAGGATCCAGTGAGGAATGCCAATTGTGAGGAATGGTTAAAACTAACTGTAACATTTCAGTGATTTAAGGCAATGGTTGCCCCTTTTTAACATTTGGAAGGCAGGAAAGGAGTTCTGAGTGCAAATATGGATGGGGATTACATGAACCTCATGGGTTACACTTTCTTCAGCATTAATCTTAGACTATAGTATTATTATTTTTAAAAATAAGAATTGTTTTTTATTTAAAGATGTCATAAAACAAGAAATTAATCATTATTCTGATGGGCATATTTTCAAAACTTTTGGATAGTTAGTTGTAACAGCAAAAAGAAACACAAGACAAAGACATCTAGCCAAACATATTTTTCTAGCTTTTTAAGTACAATTTCTCCAAGTCTGGATCTACAGCATATCTCTGATCTCCTTTCCCTCCACTTCTCTAAATTCAGTTTACGCATTCTCAAATTCTTATGACTTCTCATCATCTTTAATTATTTCTTAACCATCTTCATCCGAATTACTTTTTCTTGTACTTTTATTTCTCTATTTTCCATATTTATTTATATTCATTAGTTTGATTCACTGGTCAACATTTTGGTCAATGAGAGGACAGAATTATTCAAAATCCCTGGATCCTGGATGGAAGTTTTGACCCGCAACACGCTCCGTGATCTTCTCCTGGGCTGAAACTGGGTTGAACTTTTAATCTTCTTCTGTATCTTAGACCTTCTTTCATCATAATCTTTTAAATAAGTAGCAATATTTTACTTCTCCTAAAACACAAAAGTATTGAAATGTACATTATTTCACATACTATTTCCAAACAGTATGTGTTTGTTGTCCTTCCTCTCTATTATCTTTGTTCAAGAGATTATACTTTTTGGCACATAATTCTAGTATTATGGCTAGATAATAAATATATGAAAACTGTCTGGATAAGGGGGTATGTTTTGTATATGTTTTCAAAACAGGAGAAGCTACCTAAACAATATGCCTATAACAATATGCACATTTAATAAGTCCCGAGAGAGAAACAATAGCTTGCCTCTGTGTTTATTGAAGGTTGGTTCCATTATATTAGCTTCATAGAAGTGTCTTGTCCTATTTATTTGGTTAATTTATCACTGGATTTATGTCTCTCTTCAATTTTAGGCATCTTGACAATGATAGACCAGGGTCTGGAATTATTGGTTGTCACTGCATTGTAAAGAAAACTTTCACATGATAAAACTATATTATGTAAAGGTTTCTATAGATCTCTCTCTCTCTCTCTTCCCTCCCTCTCAAAACAACTAATATTCTAAGATGCCAAGAATTGCTCCTATAATTTATGTTAATGAATGGGACATTTCAATTTCTTGTAAAATTCAGGCAACTGCAGAATTCATTGTCCCAAAGGACTAGAAAATAGGCTTGTAAAATTATCTCTAGCAATAAAACCAATGCATTGTATTCCTTTATCCTACCAAGGAGGATGGCCATTCATGCCTTGCCAAAAAAATGTCTCACCAAACATAGAGGACAAAAGTAGACATATGTATATATTTGCGCAAAACTGGCAGACACAAATGTATATGATGAATAGAGGCAAATTTAGAGATACTCTGAAATACAATGCATTTCACCACAATGAAAAAAAATGGTGACCAGTATGCTACTTCAGTTTCTTGTGCTATGGTAACAGGTTTGCGACAACTCTGCTCTTATGATCCTTATCAAGTAAGTCTACTTGGTCTACACTAAGCCAAAATAATAAATTTATATCCCACCCTTACGATGCTTACATAGTTGCAAAGATTTGAGCAACTATCTGAATTCTTTCCCTCTTTCACACACAGACATCTACACAGCTTCACACTCTCCTCATGTGATGATTCATTGATGGGCTGTTCAAGGTAGGCAGATTACTAGTAAAACAAGGACTTTGTAGCTTAAATTCACCAAAAAAAAAATAGGGTGAAAAAGTACAAGGGAATTACACAATCTCAAAGCTGTAACAGTCCCCCCCACACACATAAAAATAATTGTAATTTTTGCATAATATTGAGATGTCCACCTAAGAATAGCATGGCTTTTAGAGCTTTACTGCATATACCTAACTAATGCATGAGTAAGACTGAACATTTGTTAATGTAAGTCTGAAAGCAATGCGGTAGACAATGGTTATGATGATGTGGTATTTGCTGAAGGGAGATGATGTGTCTCAATAATGGAAGGTGAGATGTGGAAGCAGGGACAATGCAGATGGCGCAGACAGTGCACAGCTGTTTAATGGACTGGGGTGGGAACTCTCTGCATCTAGACAAATAAGAAGGCTGGGAAATAATATTCCAAATGCTCATGTCAACTTCTCTAGTATCTTCAATTTTTAATGACTAGACCAGATGGGGGCAAGATGTATTCTAACTGACCCATTAATAAAAATGTAGCTGACCTAGAAGGCTTCAGTTATTATAACTTAATTGCTTGCTAACGGTTTCATACATTTATCATAGATTATGCAAGAACTTAATATTTTTGCCTCAAGAATTAAAGCCCGTCTTTTAAGTGAATGTTTGAAATAAACATTGAGGCATAATGACAATAACATATTTCTTTGCTTTTCCTGTATGTACTGTATATCTAGGACTAAACCAGATGTTGAGCAGCATAAAGTACCTCCTGATTTCTTTTTAGCCGAAAAAGCACCTCAGAGTCCACCTTTATCTCATTTTAATTCTATAAACTTTAAATGCAAATAGGTCTTTAGGTCCTAGAGGAAATTACTTATGTGGGAGCCATATTGCGAATGCCTTAGAAGCATATAAGAGCTTTGCAGCTTAATACTAGTAGTGCTCCCTTGCTGTGTATGTGGGAATATTTTCAGCTATCTTTGGTCTATGTCTGGAGTGATGAGAAAGCTTTATCAAAGCCACAGGGTTAAGTCATAGCAGTGGGTTTTCCCCATATATCCTCATTTCCTTTTCTGTTATTTCCAGTTGAAGGCTTAAAGACTTCAGTAGCCTTAAGTCAGGGATGTGGCTGGTCAGTTTTTGATGCTCCAAATAATTTGTACTTCAGAAGCTCCAGCTAGGATGGCTGACTAATGGTGAGAGTATGAGGAATTTGGTCCAAAATGTCTACAAGACATTTTCCTGACCCCTGCTTTAAATTTTAGAGAATGGCAGCTACTCAAACAAGATTGGTCTACATCAGTGGTTACCGGCTGTTAAGAACACCTAGAGCAGGGGTCCTCAAACTTTTAAAGCAGAGGGCCGGTCCACAATCCTTCAGACTATTGAGGGGCCGAATTATCATTTGGAAAAAAAACCAAACAAATTCCTATGCACACTGCACATATCTTATTTGTAGTGCAAAACAACAATAACAATGAAAGACCAATACAATATTTTAAAATGAAAATAAACCTATCAGGATTTCAATAGGAAGTGTGGGCCTGCTTCTGGCCAATGAGATAGTCAGGTTAATTAGAATTGTTGTTGTTGTGTGTCTTCAAGTCAATTCAGACTTTGGGCGAGCCTAAGACCAAAATTATTTATTTATTCATTTACTACATTTATTTACTACATTTATATCCCACCCTTCTCACCCCAAAGGGAACTCAGAGCAGCTGTATGTACATACAATATATTATATTATTAGCATAGCACAATATTAGCATTATATATTACTATATTGAACTATACTACTATACTGTAATATTATATGTAATATATAACATATAATTAATTAATATTATTATATGGTATTATTATTAGTACTATATTGTATAAAATGATAATATTATTATCAATATCATATGTATATACAATATATTATATTATTAAAACTGATATAAAATATTATATTATAAATGAGGGTGGGGGCCAGGTAAATGACCTTGGAGGGCCGCATCCGGCCCCCGGGCCTTAGTTTGGGGACCCCTGACCTAGAGGGTCACAGGTTGGGAACCACTGGTCTAGGTAGACCTTTGATCCAACTCTGGATTTGCTCTTTCTGGTCCTTTTCAAGTTTGGTTGTCTGCTGCTTCAGGTGTATTCAGACTATGCCCTAAAGAATGAAAATTAAATCTTGACCTCTGTTTATGCATTTGACACATGACTGTGATAAGAGGTAAGAGCAATCAGTTAATCAGTGGCTGTTTTTGTCCTCTGTCACAACTTGGGGGAGGGAAAAGCCTTTCATTAGAAGCCTTGCTTACATAGGGCTAGCATTCTTGGTATACAGTGGTTGAAATGTCTAACAGATTTGGGTCTTGTCTACACAGCCTTAAAGATGCCAGTACTCATCGTGCTGTTGCTCCTGGTAGTCTTCATGATGTTCAGCCACTTCCAGACCTAATAGCAAGCTGAACTGAAATAAACCACAGCGTGGGCAGCAGAACCTAATCTGATGTAGACCAAGAGCCCAGGTATCTTGTAGCAATGACACGGGCAGGTAGGTTTGAAAGTTGCATGACCCCAGGAATTACTGTGATAGCAAATGGAGGGTAAGGGCTAAGATTTTAGCCCAGGTTACCCCTGGAGCCTGCCAGCTCCTATCAAATGAAGCTGGTGGGTGAAGGAGGGCAGAGCTGGTGCATGCCACCACCACGGCAATATGGGAGGCTTCCCATGTTGCTGTTAGAATCAATGGGGGAAGCTGTGCACGCCACATGCACTCCACACTTCCACCCATGGGATCAGGGACATCTGCAGTGGGGCGATACGGGGCATGGGGAGCTGGGTTCCCCATGTCCCCTCTCAATGCGGCATGGGACAACTACAGTGGCCATATGACAAGGCCGTATAGTGGTTGGAGACATTGGGATAGAGACACAATTATATGGGAAGGGAAGTTCTGAAGTTACATGAAGTAAGCAGAAAATGTTGATGGTATATCACAGATAAGAAAAAAGGTTATGGGAAAATCGGATGTACTAATCCTCCTATCCTTCCGTAGGAAGGTTAAAACTTGGTTATGGGGCCAGGCTTTTGAATAATAATTGGCAGCGTTAATTATTATCATGTAAGCTGAACTCAATCGACAGACCCAGGTTTTTGTTTTGTTTTTTGAACAGAACACGCCACCTGTATTTTATAATGTGTTTTATGAATACTGATGTAAGTTAATAATTTTTTAAGTGATTTATATTGCACTGTATAATTTTTATATGTGTGTTTTATTGTAAGCCGCCCTGAGTCCCCTGTTGAGTGAGAGGGGCGGGATATAAATATTGTAATAAATAAATAAATAAATAAATAATTTCACATGTATTTGGAACTGCATCTGAAAGCAATGAGGTTATGCATTAGATTATGTATTGTTTGCAGAGAAACTTACCATTGTTGTCAAAATAAAACTGACTGTATTATTAAAGAAATAAACACATAGAATATGTTCCCTGGAAAGCACAGGAGTATGGTATAGATAGATTATTTTAAGAAGTGGATTTTATTGATAATATTCTGTCATTAAGGAAACAGCAACTTCTTTTTTGAAGTATGTAGATAACGGTGAAAATGCTGCATAACATTTTAAAGGGGGAAATGGAGTGTGAAATTTTAAAAGAAGAGATGTCAGTGAAAGAATCCAAAGTGAACAAAAAATTACTTTATGGATTCTGCTCTATTCTGAATGCACAGAGTAAAGAATCACTGTGTGCACTCATGTGGTAAATGGAGATAAATGAAGGGAAATGCAGTCCCCTATGAAAAATTCATCTATGAAAGTAATCACAGAGCCACTGAGTGTTTGCCCACCAGCTATTTTAACATATTAACATCTAGATTTTAAAATAATATGGGTCATATTCACAGGTTACCTGGCTTCAATCAATACACAAAAAAAGGAACAGTGCATCTTTCCCCACTCTATCATAAAATTCCTCATGTGGAAAGTCTGAGGAGCAGAAGCTCCTATTTGCATGGAAGACTCTCCGTGTGGAGCTAGGAAGCTGGGAAGTCCTAGTTCCTGCTCATGTGGAGACTCTTCATGCCAATAGGAATCTCCACTTTCCAGATTTGTTACTTTTAATGTGAGGAAAGCAACAGCAGAGAGGATAGGTCGTCCTTTTTTTCTTGTGTTGAATCATCAGAGGTATTCTCATACTACATTTAGTCCAATGGATTTAAATCTAGAATGGCATCTCGAATGACATCATTACAGGCCAACTTCATGAAACTGTACCTATTGCATCAAATCTAATAGACCTTTTGTCACAGTACACAATGCACAAAGAACCTAATTATCAAGTTTTATAACGGCATCTATTACACAGATCGTTAAACACATCATGGGATCATGTGTTTCAAACTGTCTATGGAAATCATCCAATCACAGGTGAATGCAACCTTCAGAAGTATTCAAACATGGGCTTGCTGTCTGAATTTGCCATATTGATATATATATACACACACACACACACACACACACACACACACACACACACAGGGAAGCAGAATCTCTGTACTTTCGATTTTGGAACATAACAAATATTGACAATATATATTCACAGTTTATGTCTAATTGGTAGTGATTTTTGCTATCTCAAATGTACAAAGATACTCTCAAATGTCCACTATATGCCATGTACTAATAGAAGAATTAACATACCACAAATTAAACATGATGGATATAGTTTTCCATCACATGGTACCAATTCAAATGTAATACTTGCCAAGTAAAAGAGATAATGTCTTTGTCACCCTTCCACTCAGCCATATAACCCAGAATATCAAGGCCGATAATCTACAATATCTGCTTTGAACTTTGTTTTCTGAGGCCACACTACCACATTATCCCAATTCAATGGAATTCAGTGGAATTTATACAACTATGGGTAAGGGGCCTCCAACACATTGAGCAGCGAGGAGCACTGAGGAATTACAACAAATGTGTAGTACAGTAGAGTCTCACTTATCCAAGACTTGCTTATCCAACGTTCTGGATTATCCAACGCATTTTTGTAGTAAATGTTTTCAATACATTGTGATATTTTGGTGCTAAATTCATAAATACAGTAATTACTACATAGCATTACTGCATATTGAACTACTTTTTCTGTCAAATTTCTTGTATAACATGATGTTTTGGTGCTTATTTTGTAAAATCATAACCTAATTTGATGTTTAATAGGCTTTTCCTTAATGCCTCCTTATTATCCAACATATTTGCTTATCCAACATTCTGCCGGCCCGTTTATGTTGGATAAGTGAGACTCTACTGTATATGGAAGATAATGATGAGAATAATTGGCCTAGTTTGCTTTGGAACAGGTGTAATAAAAATATACAATCTATGACAACAACAAATTCCTTTCTGTAAGATGGTTTTTTGAAACCTATAGAAAAACAACCGATATTGGGATAATTTTTATGTAGATGTGAGATGTATTTGGAATCATGACAGTGTTCATTAGGTATGAACAGAAATAAATGGAAACTATTGTGCTTCTTTTTTAGTTACTTTAACGCAATATAGTCATGACATTGTAAGGGTGTTTCATATGAATTATGCATTACATTTAGATTTCACATAGGAGTTGACTGAATGGGTCAATGTGAACACTGCTGAAAAAATGACACTATGATGTCATTAATATTTATTTTCACTTATCACCGCTGGCTGGCTTGCATTAACAACAGAGAATGGTATGCACTCTTTTATATAAATAAGACAAGGAAAAAACATAGATACACATATTCTGAGAGAAATTAAATATATATGTAGAAAGGATATATATCATATATGGTGAGTATACCAGAAAATGTAATTCATGTCATAATTCATTCATTTCTATATTTTACATATACATTTCCTCATATTTTACATACACATTTCTGCATATTCAAATTTGAATTAAATATGTCTTTATAATGGAACCCAAAATTAAGTTTAAAAAGGTATCTTATATAAATGATAACACCCCTATCCACTAGTTTAGCAGCATTGATAGAGCATGGGCAGAACAGACCATATGAAGTCTACAGGACAAAACAGGATAAAATCTTATGTTTAGTAAAATTTACAAATACCTTACACTATTCTTAATTCACAAGACATACTAAGCTTGACCTGACATAAAATTGAAACTGGTAAAAACAGGCAGTGAATCTAACCTTTTAAGAGTGTGGAGCAGATCGAAATTGTCAAACTGTGACAGTCATTCAAAACAAATTGTGAAGGAGGTGGGACTGAGAGCGGGGCCTCCTCATAAGATCTTAACCTCTGTGATGGTTCATAGAGGGAGATGTATTTGGACATCACACATCAATGCAAACAAAGACCATCTAAAATTTCTAGATTGGAATTATTTTCAACTATCCTTTACAATGCTAGAAATATAGGGTCTTATGGAAAATTTAGAGGCAGAATTCTTATTTTGGAGGCATGTCTGCAGCTACTTCCTTGTCCTACTAGTACTTTGCTTGTCAGCACTAGACAGCCTGGCAACTGTGCCTCAATCACCAAAAATCCAATGTAATGGGGAAACAGAGAAAGGCAACATCGAAAACACAGGACTGCAATAATTTGTCCATGACATCATAAGGTTTTCTATAAAATTGAATAATAATACCAAAAAATGGTTTGACTGGAAGCTGTCCATATGTTATTTTCAAAAGTCACATGCCATATGCTTCAAGGACAATGTCTGAGGAGGAGGCTGAATTTCTCCTTCAGCATACAGCAATGCTGGGGGCTTTTTAAAAAAAAAAAAAATCTGGCCCATGTCTAGGATTGCCTAGCAGGATACCTCTGCTACAAAACACAGAAAAAAGGTCATGAGGACCAATAGGCTCTTTCTATTATACAGTTCTTATTAATAGCATGTGCATCAATTGGTGTTCTGTCCAGGATTTGTGCCAAAAAAATCCACTTAATATTGATCAAGAAATTCTATTTCTATCTACTCTAGCTCATTCAAAACTGCATATCAGAAGATGTTTGAGGACCTGCCTGCTCCTGGAAACAAATTGTGAGCTTACTTGTGGAAAACTTCTCTCATTCACGCTATTAGCAACCACATAACAGTGGCCACTTTATATTTATTAAAATTCCCAACATGCATGCAAATATACGTATTTTCACCTAAGTTGTTTTTGACCAACCTGGTATGCAAGGGTGATAAAATACCTTCTTACCTTTTTAGTATACTGATCTGCAAATATCTGCATAGAGGTAGCTTTAAAAATTGTCCACAAATTTAAAATTTTACCATTACTGAGCCTACTTCCTAGTGAGAATGATCACATGACTTACTGGCACTTGTCACCCCATCCCAACACCTTCCTCAACTCCAGTGTGGAGTTGTCTGTTGGGGACAGCCCCATGGAAAAGGCCATTCCTTTCTAAAGTGGATTAAGGACCAAAGAACTGGTTGGAACATGATTCGCCACTAACACTGTCAGGATTTTAGCCGGTATGATTTTTTTTTTCTTTGGGTCCTTCTACATAGGCAGGTAATGCAGCTTGGAATTGGCTTGAAAAATGCTAGTTCCGAGCTGCATTGGGACCCAATTCTCCCCTTGAGAAGATAGAAAAGGTGCCCATCACATGGTAACAGCCTTTTCTTGGTTCTGAACCATGGGATTGGCAAAGGAACCTGGGAAGAGTTGGAGTAGGGCTCGTTCTGAGGTTGGGGAGCTAAGGATGGCTATGGGGACAGCAATTTTGTATCCTGCATCGAGATCTGGAATGGCTGTCCCCACTGCCTCAACATTGGGAAGGTCCAAATCCTGCTGCAGGATTCGAGCCTTCCCTATTGTTTCTTTATCCCAGGGTGAAGCCACATTAAGTGATTTCCTCCAGGTTAAGTCACATCAGCCTGTGTACATTGTGTGGATGTGCACAGGCCAATGCATGTCCACATGGCATCATTTGGCAATGTAGATGCATCCTATCCTTGAGTTTACACATTGAAAAAAGCTTGTGAGTGTATCACTGATAAAATAGCCTCCAATTTACTCAGGGACAATGTGTTCATTTTTTCCAGTATAAATCAAATTAAAAATTTATGCACCAGGAATGCACAATGGTCTACATTTAAAATGTAAAATCAAGTACTACATATCTAGTTTTTCAAACAGCAGTTTAGGAGAAGGGTCACACACTTGAAATCATGCTTTTGGGCTTTATACTAAATGCTTTTATTTCATTTCTCTTTATTCCATTTGTCAATCGAAGACATTATAGAGACAAGGTTTCTCAACAGCTTCTAAAACAAACCCACTTTAGTTAATGTTTGCTTTTTATTAATTGATTTGCCAGTGAACCTTCTTATCCTTGAGGTGTACATTAAACCCATTCCTGACCTGTTTTATTTTTGAACTCCAACAATGCTGTTGTGCCCACATCCAAAACTAGCCATGTGAAGGAAAAGAACATCATTAAATGCATTCATTATTCCATAATGAATAATTAAAATAGACAAAGCACTGTATCCAGAGGAGATTGCTGTGGTAAGATAAACCACATCCATGAAAGAAACTTATCTGTATCCAACCTGAGGGTAGCACATACACAGAGAGAATTAATGAGCTTCCAAGTGAAGGTTTGTAAAAGGAAAACGGCATGCTACGTGATCTTGCATGGTATTGTTTTAAAGGAAAAGATGTTCCAGCAGGAAGAAGGAAAGGGGATCCTTTTTTTCTTGCACCATTAGGCTGCTCAAAAAAGAAGCTGAGGTGAGATGGTGTCAGCAGAATGGCTGTTTCCAAACCTCAACATCATTCAATGCCATAACTCCCTACAGTTGCTTTTTCTTCAAAAAGGCCCCATGGGGTTTACATACAACTAATTCTAACCTCTACTTGGCCCCATGAAAAACAGTGCCAACATTAAGTTGAGAGAAGCAACTGCATCAGCTGGTAGATACCAAAAGACAAGAAAAAGGAGAAATGTGAAGGAGAACAGAAAGAGTCCAGTTAGAGCAGTGGTTCTCAACCTGTGGATCCCCAGGTATTTCGGCCTACAACTCCTAGAAATCCCAGCCAGCTTACCAGCTGTTAGGATTTCTGGGAGTTGAAGGCCAAAACATCTGGGGACTCACAGGTTGAGAACCACTGAGTTAGAGCATCATGAGGTTTGACCACTTCCTATGGAATTCTAGGGTTTGTAGTTTGATAGGGTGCCAGAACTCTCCAGTGAGAATGCTAAACATCTCTTTAAAACTTCCAAATCCAGGATTCTATGGGATGGAATCCTGAAGTTCAAGTGGAATCAAAACCCTACAATTGAATACAGGCAGTCCTCAGGTTACGAAGAAGATAGGTTCTGAAGATTTGTTCTTAAATTGAATTTGTATGTCAGTCGGAACAGGTACATTTTAAGTGTAATTCCAGCTATAGATAGATAGATAGATAGATAGATAGATAGATAGATAGATAGATAGACAGACAGACAGACAGACAGACAGAGGGAGAGCTTGGGATAGCATAGGGAAGAGTGAGCACCTCTATGGTGTTTGTTTTGCTGTCTGTGCTCCTGTTCAGAAGATTTCAGCTCACTTTCTGACCTTGTAATAATTGGATTTTGAAAAAAAAATGGCTTGTGGAAACAAGGATTAATGGAAAGCTTCAGTGGGGTGAATTTCTCTTCCGAGAGGTAGATTTCTCTTACTTCGTGTTGTCTCGCCCCAGTTCTTAACTATGAGTTGTTTCTAAGTCAGATGTTTGTAACTCGGGGGCTGCCTGTACTGTGGATGGGCCCAAGCTGCATACTCCTTGAGCTAGAATGTTGCTTTCAGGTGAAGTGGAGGCAACTGTAAAAACATCAGCATTGGCCCACTATTCAAATAGTATACTAGTCTACATTTTTTCTGTACATGGTATGAGGAAGAGCCCCATATTTACTCGAGTCTAATGTGCCATAAAATCTTATGCACACCTCAATTTTTAAAATCCTGAAACCCAAAAAAGTATTTACCATATTACGCAAATATAATGCATACTCTAATTTTGGGAAGGTAATTTAGTCCAAAAAGGTGAGCATTAGAGTAAATAGAATTGAGTAAATACAGCCTTTTGCACCATGGGTGAAACCAACCTAAGCCAGTCCTGATCCTAAAAGACCAACAAACTTGTTGGCTACATTCACATTTTATCTGTTATCTATATAATTAAAATAGGTATCAATATTTTTTAACAAAATATAATACAGTATAGTGTTTAATAGTGGTGTGAATGGGAGGTGTGTGTGTGTGTGTGTGTGGAAAGACAGGGGGTTGACTATCCCTTATCTGGATTGGATTTTGATTTTTTGGATTTGGAATACCTGTATTTGCATATACCTACATAATGTCATCTCTTGGAAATAGAACCCAAGTCTAAGCACATAATTCACTGAAGTTTTATATACACCTTAAACACATACCCTGAAGATAATTCTGTACACAACATTTTAAATCATCTTAACAAAGCAAAACACTGAACTTTCAGAAAGCAAAGGTCTCACTATATTAGCCACCCATGTGGATAATTTCAGATTTTTGAATATTTTGGTTACCAGAATTCTGGAAAAGGAATGCTGAACCTGTATGTGTATTTTTTAAAATATTTATCCTATAACATATGGTCACTTGGCAATAAAATGGATTTAACCAATTTAGCAAAAGTAAAAAATTCCCCCGACATCAAATCCTGTCGTGTTCAACTCTGAGGGTTGCTGCTCATCTCCATTTCTAAGCCGAAGAGCCGACGTTGTCCGTAGACACCTCCAAGGTCATGTGGCTGGCATGACTGCATGGAGCGCTGTTACCTTCCCGCCGAAGCGGTACCTATTGATCTACTCACATTTGCATGTTTTTGGACTGCTAGGTTGGCAAACATTTAAACAGTATAAAATCATCACAAATTTAACTTGCTAAAAGCTTACCAAAAAACTTGACAAGTTAACACAAGACCATTTAAATCAGTTAAAAACAGTTTACAGTCGTAACACTTGTGTTGATTTGGACTAATTCAGCTAGATCTGAAATGCCATGTTTTTACCTGGCACTGACATGTCGTCATTGATGGCACCAATCAGGTCTCTGAGAGGAGAGTGTTCCACAACCAGGGCAGCACAGCAAAGAATGGATATATTATTCGCCTCCAAAAACAAATGAGCTGACAACTTATATGTGGGAAAACATACAATGTAAGAAGGAACAATGGCATAATCCATACTTCATTGTCTCTGCTGAACAATTTCTGCTGAAACACAGCCATCCACAGAAAAAATACCCAACTGGACAAATGAGTCCAGCAAATAAGGACTTTTGTTAATAGGACTGCTGTTTTAACAATCAAAGCTATACATAATTAGTTTATTCAGTGCTTAGACTATAGGTCTTTCACATATAGGACAAACAAATGAATACATACAGTAATAACCAGATTATAAAACACAACACGAAATACACCATTAAAATACTATGTTAATCATTAAAATGCTACATACATCAATGGCGAGATGCCCCCTTAAAATCTATATATATAAAAGAGTGATGGAATCACAGCAGCAGACAAAACAACAAAACTAAACACCCCACAACCTCGAAAAGTGACAGCACAACCCCTCATCCATGCCTCTAGATTGATACAACAAAAAGAAAAGAAAAATAAAGTCCTAATTAGAGGGAGAGGAATAATTATTTTTCTCCAATTGCTGCCAGTTAGAAGGCTAAGCTCCGCCCACTTGGTCTCCTAACAACCCACTCAGCCCAGGAGACAGGCAGAGTTAGGCCTCACTTAGGCCTCTTCCACACTGCCTATAAAATACAGATTATCAGATTTGAACTGGATTATATGGCAGTGTAGACTCAAGGCCCTTCCACACAGCTATATAACCCATTTATAATCTTATATTATCTGCTTTGAACTGCATTATCTTGACTCCACACTGCCATATAATCCACTTCAGTGTGCATTTTATACAGCTGTGTAGAAGGGGCCTCATATAATCCAGTTCTAAGCAGATAATATAACATTATCAATATACAGTAGAGTCTCACTTATCCAACATAAACAGGTTGGCAGAAGGTTGGATAAATGAATATGTTGGATAATAAGAAGGGATTCAACTACCACCAATTCCTCAATACTTTATTTCCCATACCACCATACTTTGCCACAGCAACGCGTGGCCGGGCATAGCTAGTACTACATAAAATGCTATATGACAAGCTCTTGCATAGTGAAAAGCCAAGTAAAATTTAGTATTATTAAAACTTAAGCAAGAAACACTTTGGATATAGATTAACGTATAATGGCCTGCTTCTATTATGCATTCATCACATTTTGCAAGATTCCAAATTCTCTGCAGAACATGTCAAACAATGTAATTAATTTCTTCTAATTCAGTAAGATATTATTACACGTTGAATCTCTCTTGTCCAAAATGTTTGGGACCAGAAATATTTGGGATTTTACTTTTTTGATATATTTGCATGAGATATTTTGGAGATGGGACCCAGGTCTAAACACAATATTCAATTATGTTTTGTACATAGTTTATATGCTTAGCCAAAGATAATAATTTTATGCATGAAACAAATTGAACAATGCAAAATCAAAGGCGTGAGACAGCCATCCATGTGGACCATCTTGAATTTTGGAATATTTCGGATTTCAGAATTCCTGATCAATATTTATTTATGTTATAGTCAATGTCCAAAATGTTTTGTAGAGATTTTCATACACTTCTGGTAAGTCTCTGACAATATATAATACAAAGTGTCGTTAAAATATCAGGCATTGCTCACTGGAGCTTTTGGAACCTGGTTCCAGAAGGCTCAAGTGGATGACAGGATCAGAGGCTGGCTGGGAGATTCTGAGAGCTGTGGTCTTAAAAATTTATTCAAGCTCTAGTCGATACTGGAAGACCAGACAAGTACTGATCTTTCAAAGTGTCGCAGCTTGGAGTCCTCATCAAGGGAAGACAAGCCCAAGACAAAAAGAGATAAAGAGCAGACTCATAAGACTTTGAGCCTTCTCTTCAGCTTGATCTCATACTAGCAAGTCTAATGACTGCTGAAATTTTTTGTACTTTTCTCTCTACTATAGTGTTTTAATACTACTTTACGATTCCATATGATATAATATGGCTCTATCATATGGAATCCTCTATCATATGGGATTTACAGTGTAGTGTTGTATTTAGAATTATCCACCAGAAAGTTCTTGTGCCTCATCAAAGTTCACATGGTTCCATAGGATAGATTCCATAAATACAATGTGTTATAATTTTATAGTGTAAAGGAATCCTAAGTCTTGGCTTTCCCCCCAAACACAATAACAACCACTGGGGGAAAATTTCATGGCCAGGGGGCAGGGCAGAGATGGATAGGAGGAGCAAGTGGGGTAGCAGCAGTAGTAAATGACAAAAAATAAAGAAGATTTGAGTGTCATTCAGCAGTTATTTTACTGGTATTTCTTAATGGTGGCGAAGTGCGTTAAAGCGCTGAGCTGCTGAACTTGCAGACCGAAAGGTCCCAGGTTCAAATCACGGGAGCAGCTTGAGCGCCCGCTGTTGCTCCAGCTCCTGCCAACCTAGCAGTTTGAAAACATGCCAATGTGAGTAGATCAATAGGTACCGCTCCGGCGGGAAGGTAATGGCGCTCCATGCAGTCATGCCGGCCACATGACCTTGGAGGTGTCTATGGACAACGCCGGCTCTTCGGCTTAGAAATGGAGATGAGCACCAACCCCCAGAGTCGGACACGACTGGACTTAATGTCAGGGGAAACCTTTACCTTTACCTATTTCTAATACATGTTGAACGTCCATTATCAATAATTCTGATATCTTTGTTCCTATCTTCAAGCTATCTTATTGTATACATATATGCAAGTACAATTGTTATGGAATAAAAAAAATCCAAATCCAAAACACTTCTGGTGTCAAGGATTTCAGATAAAATATCCTCAACTTGTGATCAGTTTGAAGTTAGACTTGAAGCACTATTGATGGGCTCTGGCCTATCCTCTCTTCCATCTCATTTTCAGATCCTGAGTCCTGGATATTCTTCTGGTTGTACAGTCAGCACATGCATATTTCTCAGTTTGAATATCTTCAATCCTATTGGTCTTCTTCATTATCTTCTCCCTTTACTATGGCCTTCCTCAATATCAGGCATGGGCAAACTTCAGCCCATCAGGTGTTTTGTACTTCAACTTCTAGAAAACCCAGTCAGCTTCCCAGCTGTTAGGAATTATGGGAGTTGAAATCAAAACACATGGAGGGCTGAAGTTTGCTAATGCCTGTTCAATATGGTGCTCCCCAAATGTGTTGGGCTACAACTTACATTGTTCCCAGATTGCATAGGATGCCTTGTTAATATTTCACTGCAAAAATCTCTCATTTAGCATGGACACAAGTCAGATTGTTTGTGAGATTCTGGGATTTTCCCCCCAAAAGCTTCCAAAGCTCTGGCTGAACTGGTTAGAAGAAAGGAAAGGAAGTTGTAATCCAACACATCTTGAGGTTGGGGAAGACCTACACCCTGCAAATCTTGCACAATTTGTAATCAGCCAAGACAAATGCATCCCATCAGAAAGCCTCCTATTTATGCTTCCTGTTTGAGACTGCCAAAATGGCAGTGTCAAACTCATAGAATCATAGAATCATAGAATAGTAGAGTTGGAAGAGACCTCATGGGCCATCCAGTCCAACCCCCTGCCAAGAAGCAGGAAATCGCGTTCAAAGCACCCCCAACAGATGGCCATCCAGTCTCTGCTTAAAAGCCTCCAAAGAAGGAGCCTCCACCACAGTCCGGGGCAGAGAGTTCCACTACTGAACAGCCCTCACAGTCAGAAAGTTCTTCCTAATGTTCAGGTGGAATCTCCTTTCCTGTAGTTTGAAGCCATTGTTCCGTGTCCTAGTCTGCAGGGCAGCAGAAAACAAGCTTGCTCCCTCCTCCCTATGACTTCCCTTCATGTATTTGCACATGGCTATCATGTCTTCTCTCAGCCTTCTCTTCTGCAGGCTAAACATGGCCAGTTCTTTAAGCCTCTCCTCATAGGGCTTGTTCTCCAGACCTTTGATCATTTTAGTTGCCCTCTCTGGATTCTTTACAACTTGTCAACATCTCCCTTCAATTGTGGTGCTCAGAATTGGACACAGTATTCCAGGTGTGGTTTGACCAAGGCAGAATAGAGGGGTAGCATGACTTCCCTGGATCTAGATGCTATACCCCTATTTATGCAGGCCAGAATTCCAGAACTCTGGATAAATCTCTTCTCATAAGTACGGCTCACACTTGAACACTAGCCTCCCCTAAATCCTCTTGTTGCTGCTTCCATGGATCCTCTGAGCAATAAAACCAGTTGCTGGCCAAATGATCCTAAGTTGATGTTGGAGGAAAGAATTCTGAGGGAACCCCTTGACTCATCTTCACTAGTCTTTATTCTTGAATAAGGAATACATTGAGTTCTGAATACAAACATCCTTTGCTGCATGTCCACAAGCTCTATTTCTTAGGACCTCATCACACTGAGGTCCAAAAAGTGGGTGATAGTGGGGGGATTTGCCAGGCAGCATGGTAAATCCAGCCGGCAGTGGGGAAAACCATCACCATGCATACCACATTGCTCGCATTGGCTTTTCCCCATCGTCACCACCCAGCTTACCTCCATACTAGCCCAGTTCTTGTCAATGAGAACATAGGAAGCCTTCTGTGTTCTCTAGGAAGCATCCTAGGATGCTTTCAAGAAGACACTGAGAGAACAGAGCCCCAGTGGAAGTAGCCCTGATGGGCTCTGTCCTCCCAACGTCCTGAAAGCATCCCAAGATGCTGAAAAAAATCAATGAGATTAGGTCCTTACTCCCATATTCCCCAATTCCTCCCTCTACTTTTTGCTACAAAGGGTAAGTGTCACTTTGTGATCTGCCAAAGGGCCAAACTAAACAAGGTAAGTTTGCATTGAAAATAAAATGGCCATGGAAGAGGGTACCCAGATTATCATGCAGAGAGGGTCTTGATCCTTTCTCCTGTTTCCAAATTAATTCTTCTACCTTTCCATTTCTCAAATATATTTTCCCTGCATGAGATTCTGCAGATTTTGCTCATAGCAGTTTCCTTCATGTTGGAAATCTTAGAATTAGAGTGAGCCAGCTAAACTGAGGAATTGGTTGAAGGGAAACAGCACCCTTATCTCTCAATGTTCTAGTTCTGATTTGGTGAGGACTGCTGTGAGGTTTGAGATTGTTTGGGGGGGTCACACAAATATAGGCAAACAAAAGCATTTATGCATTTAGCATATTATTTAGTCTAAGAAACTGCTCACATAATCTGAATTTAGCATGAAAAAATACAGACTGTCTTGATCTCACAATGTCCCCTTGAATTTAGCCAATCTGGTCAATGAACACAAAACTGGGTTCTGTTGCCAGAATTTTACTTAGTGACTTTGTTATGGCTCAGAATAAGGACAAGTGGACTATAGAAATGAAAGGGCTTCTCTTCACTTGAATGCTGAAAAGGATACTGTTTATTCTCATGGCTTGGAGAAGACCCAAAACATCTGGATAAACAATTAATTAATTCAGATCATCATTCGCATACAGGTTCAAAGACACAGGACTACAGTGTGGACCTAGATAATCAGGAATTTCATGCAAGTAGGTAATGGAGGGCTATTGTGAAATGGCCAAAATTAACACACAATTATCTTTTTCAGTATGTTAGATCTTGCTGCATGCATATAGCAATTTAGCAGTATCCTAGTATAGAACTAAACCATTTGCATTTTCAAGGGGAAAAGACAGGAGGATTTGAAGGGGATAGTTATCACACTATTCTTCCAATGAGATCAAGGCGGCACACAACTCTCCATACCTCATGTTATCCTCACAACAACCTTGCAAAACAGTTGATGCACAAAGAGAAGGAGAGGGGAGAAGGGAACTGCCCTAAGGTCACCAAGTGAATTTCATGGCTCAGTGGGGACTATAGCCAGGAACTCCCAAGCCACATCACACTAACAGATTGCACTGAATCTCATGTTAGCAAATGTTAACAGCCCAAAGAAGACTTGTTTACATAATGCTTTCAAGTATTGAAAGCACTTCCCAGGTATTATCCAGCTATAATGCTTACAACACGGATATAAGGTAACATACTGTTATCTCATATGCTGCAACAATCCAGTGAGGTAACATGGTATTATTAGACGCAATACTACAAAAAGGATGTCCCTAGTGTGTTTATGGCAAAGGTAAAATTTCACCTGGGGACGGATATTATGACACTACTATGAAGTAAACAAATCAATTTCTGCCATTTATTGAACATAAAGAGTAAAAATAAATATGTTCATGTGGATGTGTGTGTGTGTGAGTGTTTATGGGTGCATGGTTATGCGCACAAGCAATGGCATCGAATTGAATGTAAAATTAACAACATTATTCAATCTGCTCGTTTTATCAGTCAGTGGTACACAAATACGATTGTTGATCAAGTAATAACATGTCACTTGTCGCAACAATTTGCATCATGTCTGTGAGCTACATTAACATGAAACCATCATGGCTGCTAGCTACATGCAGTGTTGTGGTGTGCAGAGGAGACGCAACACATGCTGCTGTGCAGTAGGCAGGGAAACAATTTATACTTCATTCAGAGATGGGAGAAGAGGAGATCAAGAGAGAGAAAATATTCCAGTTAAGATGGCAGCATATACAAAACAATAGCACTTGTGTGATTCTGTCACAATTAATATGACAAACGGACTGTTTTAAACCAGCTTTAAACAATCACACCACAACATACAATGAAGGCTCAGGAATGCATGAAATAGTAGCAACATCCTGCTTTACAAAATCACTTCTAGGAATGAGGGCACCAAGACTGCGAATAGCCCTTAAATACCTCTAGGGACTATAATGTATTTCATTGCCACATAAATATCTCTCCATTTCAGATCATAATATTCACATCTCAGGATACTGACACCTACATTTACAAAATAGGCATCCAAGTGTAATTTTTCATTAGTGCTTAGCATACATGTTTTCTATTCTGCTCCCAAACAATGTCAAGGTAATAACAATTCTTGCTTTAAATCCAGATTAAAAAAATAAATGCCACCTTCCCATTTTTGTGAACATGGAAAAGAAATTGGATCTTACTCATAACATATTGTATGGGGGAAAATACACTATTTGTCTATGCCAAACTGTTAAAATAATTTATTTTATTAACTGTGAATACATTTAGTGATGCTTCCATGAAGCTGTCCTGCAATTCTGATTTATACCACTTGCCCTGACTTTCCTTTTGGGTTCGTCATCGTGAATTTGTGGCCAAGGTTGGAACGTTTCCAATTTTTCTATGATAAAAACAATTGTGTGCTATTTCCTCACAAGCTTTGAAAAAATGTATTTAGTGTACACTGTTTGTAGGCTCTGAAAGCTGCATTTAATGCATGCAAATGCTAATCTCTTTTTTTGAGCTGATGATGAAATTGCTTGTTTTGATAGCGTCAGCAAGCACATATACTTACACCATTAGCATCAAAAAAATACCTTCCTGGAACACACTGTTTGAAACATTCTTAAAATTCATGCACAAAATTACTGGTGAAATTTTTCATTTCTGCACAGAAAAAAAATGCAGGCATCCATGATAATTTGCCGTACCAAGAGTTAGTAAACACTGAAAAGCTGCATGCCATTTAAGTGGGTCAGGTCTAATGAGAAAAGCATGACATCTACATGTAGCAGGCAGACTGAACATGGATATGGAAGCTGGAACACAGATGCAACAGCAAGATTGAGGGTTTGGGATACCGAGGTGTTTTCATCAGTTCCCAAAGCCATTTTAATAAAACTGTTTTGAGGTAGACTGTCCCTGTAAGCACATCGGACTTAGATGTACTCGCATTACAGGTGCATTGGTTATACAAAACATCTGCTTTAATAAGTGCTTTTTAATGCCCAGAGCAACACAAAAAGCACTGATGTAACAACTGAGGATGATGCAGGAGATGATAGGGCGGGGGAAGAGGTAGGGACTTTTAACTAGTGTAAAAATGCAGAGCTATCACCTGGCGTGCAGGGCAATAAACACAATGTGTCTTTTTAAAGGTGGCACATGCTGTAGTGTCCATTACACATAATGTCCACAATAAATTATGCATAAAATAATATATGAATACTCATCATTTACCATTTTATTTAGAAACAAAAAATGCAGTGAACATAATTAGAAAGAAAGGGAATGTCAAGGCACAATCTTTCAACATTTACAACCATTTTCTCACAATACACCACACAACAAGGCTCGTCCAACAGATAGCAGGAGAAAAAGGGAGAAAAAAGACACAGAGACAGCTCTACCACAAATTTGCAAAATCCACTCAAGAGTCTTTGTTTAGACTGGAAACCCATTCAGAGGTGTCAAATAATGGTCACTTTGTTAGATGGCTAAATGCAACTAGCTGCAAATGTTGTGTGTGAGTGGCTCTCTCTTAGTTCACACTGGGCTCCCTTGACCCAGCTAGACAAGCGTGAAAACATGAAATAAATGAAGGTTAACAAAGACTTGTCTGGGAAACACTTAGTATTAAATGCAGACAGTATTTTACATATAGGACTAGCGTGTGAATTCTTTAAGCCTGAACTATTTGGGAACAATGTGGCAAAATACTAGTAAACTATCTTGCCGCATGAGCTACAAATGCCCAAGAAGAAGAAATCAAGAAAAAGCATCTATGCAAAGATTTTTGTAATTGTGCAAAGACAGAGAGAATAAACCGAGAGGCAACTCCCCCCAAAAAACCCAACTAGTTTATCACAATACCTTTTTGTGTCTGTCCTTCTTCCATATTTTCTTCCATGGCTACCTTTTCTTCACGAGAAACAGCTGCACAGGTTTAATCAAAAGCCTCGCTCAGATGTTGGTAAAACTGTGGATTTATTTTCCTTGCGAAGCTTCAAGAGCACTAGCTTAAGCAGGTCCTCGGAGCTTAGCTAAGACTCCCCTCACTCTCCTTGCTTGCTTGGAGACGGGCTGTCAAGTGTAATTTCATTCAAATTACTCTTCCGTGAAGATTATCAATTTTTCTTCGCAAAGCTGTCCATTGTATGCCACTGTAAGCAGGTATTCAAATGAAAAGCCTGTGAATTTTGGCTGGGGAGGGGGGAAAGAATTTGGTTGGGGTCCCAGTAGCAGTGTCGCTGTGATTCATAAGGCTCGCTTTGCATATAAAATGGGGAGGGGGAGAAATTGATGTTTGCATTGAAATCTGTGCTTTAAATTGGAAACAGGCTGCATGTGAACAGATGGAGGGGTGTCTCCCTGAAGCAGACGAAGAACCTATCATTCCCCCTATTTGCTACCAAAATGGGAAAGCCCAGATGCCTGTAGCTTTAGATGCTGCAATACTGCAAGACTTTTTTTCTCCCTTCCATAGACTACCAGTATTTCACTGCATTTTCTATTAAACATGTGCTATTCTCCATTTAAATTAAAATGGTTTTAACCATGCTAATGCAGCAACACAATTCAGTTCCGGGGGGACGGGATGAACTGATAGGGATTATATAGCATATATGTTTCTGTGGTTCAGTCAAATCAACAAGAGAATGGAATATACTGTATCCCCCATAAAATATAGCCTTTCAATTTTTGACAAATCTGGTCTTTTAATAAATTATACTCCTCCAAATTGTGTTAAAAATACTCATATTCTTATGTGAAAAAATCAACATGAATTAATTGGATTTCACATATAAATACATTTAACTTTTAACATTGCAATCCTACACATGAATACTCAAAAGTGAATCCCATCAGATTCAATGGGATAGGCATTTGGTTCAACCTACATAGTATTGCAGTCCTTGTATTCTATCTGATAAACAAAGACGTAATATCTACCTATCACAAAGCTCACTCCAATACGGTGTAAGAAAAAGGGATGGCAGAGGTTAAGTACATCATGGGAGCACCCACTTATTTGTGGAGTTCTGCAATCTGATTTTGAATGCAAATTGATTGAACACTGCAGTCTGGAAGTGCATTTACATTTCCGTACCTTAGATCATTGGGTGACAAGAGAATTACTTTGGAGTTCAACACACCGCAAGGGAGTTCAAAGGGAAAACACATCATGTGTATTTCATTAGTCCTTCCTGTTTCCATATAACAAAATATGAATAAAACATGCCATTTAATATATAAGACGAGTGGTATTTTACTCTGCTGGTTCTTGCATTCTTTTCTAAGTGACCCAGTGGTGATGGTACTAGGGTCAGGAGAAATATCGGTGGTCTTGGATGATGTTTAAATTCAGACTGCCACAATGAGATTTGACATTTATATTAATTTCATTACTAAACAAATACTAATTGTAGCATTCACAAACTAATCACAGCTCGGCTGAAAAGTAGCAAAGTCAATACCGTAATATATTGTGAGTGATTAAGGTCACTAGTTTAACTGAAATAGTACAAAGTTACCTCTATATGTAATCTAAATCTAATATAGGCAAGTGAATGCCATGGCTTTATTCTGTCCACTGTGCCCTGGTCTGCCTATGGCAGCTATATTGGACTTATGAATAAGAAGTGGCTAGTAGAGTGCTGCAGGGTTTGGTCCTGGACCCAGTACTATTCAACATCTTTATTAATGACTTGGATGAAGGTTTAGAGGGAGTGTTTATGAAGTTTGGAGATGACACCAAATTAAGCGGGATAGTTAATACTCCAGAGGACAGGATCAGAATTCAAAATTACCTTAATAGATTAGAGAGCTGGGCCAAAACTAACAAACTGAATTTCTACAAGGACACTTAGGCAGAAAAAACAAAATGCCTGGCTTGACAACAGTCCATGTGAGAAAGATCTTGGAGTCATCATAAACAACGCTGAAGATGAGCCAACAGTGTGATGCAGCAGCTAAAAAGGGCAATGGGATTTTAGGCTGCATTAAAAGGAGTATAATGTCTAGCTTGAGGGAAGTCATGGTGCCCTTGTATTCTGCTTTGGTTAGACCTCACCTGGAATATTGTGTCCAATTCTGGGCATCACAATTCAAAAGAGATATTGACAAGCTGGAAGGTGTCCAGAGAAGGGTGACTAAAATGATCAAAGATCTGGAGACCATACCCTACGAGCAGCATCTTAAAGAACTGGGTATGTTTAGCATGCAGAAGAGAAGGTTGAGAAGAGATATGATAGACATGTACAAATATATGAAATGGTGTCATAAGGAAGAGGGAGCAGACTTGTTTTCTGCTGCCCTTGAAACTAGGACTCAGAGCAATGGCTTTAAATTACAGGAAAGCAGGAGCCCCCCGGTGGCACAATGGGTTAAACCCTTGTGTCGGCAGGTCTGCTGACCAATAGGTCAGTGGTTTGAATC
Organism: Anolis carolinensis; assembly: GCF_035594765.1. Classification (NCBI taxonomy): domain Eukaryota; kingdom Metazoa; phylum Chordata; class Lepidosauria; order Squamata; family Anolidae; genus Anolis; species Anolis carolinensis. The sequence continues at coordinate 61,692,712 of NC_085845.1, forward strand.
CGGGAAGAGCATGTGAGCTTCCTCTGTGAGTTTGAGCTCCCCATGTGGGGACATGGGAGAAGCCTCCCCCAAGGATGGTAAAACATCAAACATCTGGGCGTCCCCTGGGCAATGTCCTTGCAGATGGCCAATTCTCTCACACCAGAAGCTACTTGCAGTTTCTCATGTCACTCCTGACACAAAGAAGAAAAAACAGGAAAGGAGATTCCACCTGACCATATGAACTTCCTGACATATGAGCTGTTCAACAGTGGAACTCTCTGACCCAGAGTGTAGTGGAAGCTCCTTCCTTAGAAACTTTTAAACAGAGGCTGGATGGCCATCTGTCAGGGATACTTTGATGTGCCTTTCCTGCATGGTAGGGGGTTGCTTGATGGCCCATGTGGTCTTTTTCAACTCTATTACTCTATGAGTCTATAAGACAAACCTTGCTAACTCCCTATGTTTCATTAACAATCCAGTTCTGAGCATGCATACTCAGAAATAAGTTCCTCTACATTAAGTGGCGCTTAAGTGTTGATAGGTCACATATCCTGTAGCCTAGCACAGTGCATCTGCCAATGAGCTTTCATCATGTGCCCCAAAGCTATACTACTCTGTGGACAAAATGAAGAAAACATTCAGGGAAGAAAAGTTGATAACATAGGATCTTAACTCATTCTAGTCTCCCTATGGATTTCCTGGACTATAGCTGCATGACCACCCAAAACAAATATAAGGAGAATGCCAACTGCATCAAGGATGGGGTCCAATTTTCACCTTATGGCTTTCAAATGTATCACAACTTTGCATTTTCAGGAAATTTACTTTTAGTTTCACTTGATTTTTTTTTAATTCTTTCAGCAAGGGATTTGGGAGATCAAGGAAACCTAATGGTTTAGGACCCATATTTAGTGGGGTATTTGAAGGTGTCCTGGAGGGCTTTGTGGGTCACCAAATGGGCCTTAGGGCTACACACCGTCCCTGTTGTAACCTGCAAATCGTAATCTCAAACTTTGATTTCTTGGTCTTCTAACTTATGGCAAGTATGGTATTTTGTTTGATTAATCTAAAAGCCAGCTTTAGATTTCACTAACCTAACCAAGCAGCACAGCTGGTTAAACCACTGAGCTGTTGAACTTCCTGACCGAAAGGTCGGCAGTTCAAATCCTGGAAGTGAGGTGAGCGCCCGCTGTTAGCCCCAGCTTCCGCCAACCTAGCAGTTCAAAAACATGCAAATGTGAGTAGATCAATAGGTACCACACCGGCAGGAAGGTAAGGGTTCTCCATGCAGTCATGCCAGCCACATGACCTTGGAGCCACCTACGGATGACGCCGGCTCTTCGGCTTAGAAATTGAGATGGGCACCAACCCCCCCGCCCCCTGAGTCGGACATGACTAGATTTAATGTCAGGGAAAACCTTTACCTTTAACCAAGTATATCAGCAGCAACATCAGTCTGAAATACTTCAGTATTTCAGGACAACTGTGAAATTGTTTCTCCAACACTATTTTACTTTTACTTACAGCAGTAAAGATACAAAATTGCCTATGAGAATGCAGTTACATATCTGTCAATCTTTAGTGTAACTGGGCTCTAAGCCAGCTTCATTGTTCAATAGTGGCCATTAAAGCAAGAAAGAAATACGTAACTACTTGCATACTTATTTCTCCTGGGTAATAGTCACTAAATTAACCATGACGCTAACTCAGATTTAGCCAGTTACTCTGCTGACTCTTTGTGTTTTGTTCACTAATAGATTTCAAAAACCACAATAAAAAGGTAAGTATTTCTTTTGTTTTTACACTTTCAATCTCATTCACTTCATAAATTTTTTCAGCAAGGAAATTACCCAGCTCAATAATAATAGGAGAGTGAAAGGCCATCCTTAGCCCAGAAGGAGGAAACTAGATGTCTGGTTTTGTTTCAGTATAATCCAGTTTACTGTCAACAGATTTCAACTTTTAACTCATTTCATTTTTAACTCACAGGAACATGTTGAGAAAGGTGGGTTCCATTAAAATGTTAACACTTTGAAGCCAAGTAGAAATTTAGGGGTCCTGCACCGAGCAGGGACCAGCAGGACCCAGAAATGAGGGTCCACAAAGCCTGGTGAGCTAGAGAAGCCAATAAAGGTTTTTCCTCTTTAGCCAATAAAAATCTCACCAGGATGAAGCAAAGCCACCAAAGTTTATTTCTGTTCCAGCTGGAAAGGATGACGACCACAGTAATCTGCTGAAGAAGCCAGCATGCCAAAATACAGAGAATTACACTTTCTATACATTTTTCCAATTTGAATTTCCTGTGCCCACCCCCTGAGCTGGCTTGATGCTGTTTGGTCAGGGTGCTTCTGACATCAGCAGCCTGGGAGGAGTGACTGGGAGGGTTTACATGCCTCATCCAATGAGAACACGAGCCTCGCTTGTGACGCTGCCTCCCTGCTGGCCAACGGTGATAGTTGGGAACAGTAAAACAAAGAGGAATGTTGACATAATAATAGGATTATGGTTGGCCCTTCCTGAGCCCTTTTGTCAAAGAGGTCAGGTGATAGCTGGAAGCCATCCAGCCTGACCTATCTATGAATATTTGAAACAACATTTTCCTTTGAGAGGGTCTGACACATTAGTGTCAGTTCCATTTTCCAAATAGCAGCAATCCGGATATCTTCATGGGATCAGATGACCTTAGATTCTGGGAAGAGGAAATGTCATTGTTGGGAAGTCTGCAACATTCCCTGCTCCTCGCAAAAAGGAAATGTCCTACATGAAAAATGATTAACATGTTCAAGAGCTTTCAGTATCCCAAGTGGCCTGGTCTCCAACCCTCCCAGGCTTGGGGGAGGGGGAGGGGAAAATCTAACAGTCTATTGTCCACTGTGCATGGAAGTGCTTTTGACAAGATGATGATCTGAGACAACCTGAGGCACCCAGATCTTAGAACTGCTGGTCAGAGTTCACAATGGGGTCACCCTGCTTCATATTTATACAACAATACATACAATGATAATAGATGATATGAGATCACATACATAAAGGGTCCATAGAGGATAGGGGAACCCATACAAGTGGAGGCCTGCCAATGTGGAGTTCTCGGGGTAACATATGGACTGGGGCTCAAGGAGCAGCATGCAGAGCTGTACGAGTGGAAATTAGGCTGCCATTGAGGGAAAAAGGAGTTCTTTGGGGGTCCCCATCAGTTCCTGGGAAGGCAAGGAACTCATGGGGATCCCCAAGACTAAGGGGACGGTGCAAGGGTACATGGGGAGCATGTAGGATGGAGGAGAAAGGGATCCCTGCCACCTGGAAATTCACAAGGAGTCATACAAGATTCAATGAGGCATCGATTGAGAAACCTAGCCAGTATATAGGGGTCTGTGTGTGTGTGTGTGTGTGTGTGTGTGTGTAGGGTTCATAAGAACAGAAGTGTGCCTGAAGCAGTCCATTGCCAAAGAATGAAAGGCAGTTCAAAAGGTAAACTAGTAACCACAAAATGACCACAAAGAAGAGTCTACGGGGCATGTCAAGATTTAGAAAGCAAGAGAAGAGGGAATGTCATACAGTGCCAAATGGAGATTGTGGAGCTGTTGTTTTGCAGCAAAAAAAAGTGATGGGTACGTTGTAGCACAGCTGACCCAATTATCTCAGGGTTTCCCTTTTAAGGCAGGCCAAAGCCTTTTCTGTGATTTTCTTGCTACTGTTTCTGTGTATGAAACTCTGGATGAAATGGCTCCGGCCTCTTCCACACTGCCCCTATATAACTAATAAAATGCCACATTATCTGCTTTGAACTGGAATATATGGCAGTGTGGACTCAGATAACCCAGTTCAACGCAGATATTTTGGGATTTTCTGCCTTGATAGTCTGGGTTATATGGCTGTGTGGAAGGGCCCTCAGTCTATAACTCCATTCCATTAGGGTTTATATGGAATGATGGGGAATCTGCTTCAAGAACACAGCTGCCAGTTTCCTGTAGCTCTGACTGGGCCTTGTTACCTTGTCTCTGCTCTTCCCCTTCCTCACATAAGGAAACTTCATCCAGGTTGGACATGACTTTCTGGTGTATGTGTGAGCATGTTACAAATGTGGTTGATGATAGGAAATGGGACTGAACAAAGTTTAACAAGACATGCATTTTCTGGTCTTCTAGGAGGAAACGTCAACGTCCTGCATAGAGGTTGTCAAAATCCTCAACAGGTTTCCATTTTGAATGAAAAACAAAAACTTGGATGGTCTAAAGTACTTTCTAACCTCATAAGAATTCAAATGAATTTCTGAAGTGTTTATACCTATATTCTACAATACTCAGACCCAGACCCAGAATTGGGAGTGTAATGTATTGTGCCTAATAGTCGACTTCAATAACAAAATAATCCTTGTTGAGGAAGAAGTCCCCCAAACAAGGGCCAGTATTTGTGCCAATAATTCTGCGGCTAGCCAGAACATGTCAAATTGATGCCACAATGTTTTTTGCAGGAAAATGTCATATTTGTCATGCATCATGAATAGGAAAATACATGATGTTCACTTATCTGCAGGTCTGTTTCAGGAGTACAAAGAAAAGTGAATATCTTGTTCTGTCAAAAGGTACTAACATGGTTAGCAGACCTAACCAGAGGAGAAAAATAACTTCCATCACAATTCATTCATTATGAACATATTGTTTATCATATTAACATCATATTGTAACCAAGATTAGGGTCCCATAGTACAGAAAATGTGATCATTTCCCATGTAGTTAAACTCCATGCACTATTACACATATAATGACTATTTAAGATGTTTTCAGAACTAATAACATCAGTTTATTTATCTGGACAAAGTTTGCAATTATACAATCAGATTTCTAGTTGGAAAGTACTGTGTTAAGTGCTGTTCATAAGTTGGTCTAGCTCATGTAAGAATGATGAACTGGAAATCTGGAAAGTGTAGTGTTACTGTGGAATTTTGAATAATGAAAGTGAACAAATGTGTCTTTCTGATAAATAGCTATCCAGTAATATGACAGTCTGGTGGCTGCCATTCCACTAAGAAATAACACATCAGTTACAGATGTTGACAGAGTGACATGGTACACATGGTATACAACCATAAAACAATGTAATGGGAATAGAGCCCAGGTGAGGAAATGTATTGTATATAGACAGATCTCAGAGCTAAAGTCCCAGGGATTTATAATACTTCTCCAGGGCTCTAGGAAAGGAGGAAAAACTCAGAGCAACACTGGAGAAAGAAATCTATTTTATAGATTTGCATTGGCTTTAAAGTCTAGGTACCCCTTTCAGCCATTCTCAATAGGCACAAGACATCTCTCATTCAGTGTTTTTATGAATATTTCCCTAGTGCAATATAAGTGCACCAACAAGCCATAAACACGGTGGGGATTACAGGGGGAGACAGTAAATGTATATATTTGGAGTAACGCAGTGAATTGAATACCAGATCGGGTACTCACAAGCTTTCTTCTTCTACAATCCTTGGTGGCCCAAGCTCAAGGCCTGAGAAAAACCCACTGAGTCAGAAAAGACACAAAAGCCATCAGTCCAACCTCTTGCCAGAGGGATAGCAGTGAGCTTTTTACAGCAACAGCATCTACATAGATGATGCCAGTGCTAACAGGAATGTTGGCAACCACTACAACCGCTGGGCACATTTTGCAGACTGGTCAGCCACCATAATATGTTTTTCCTATCTCTGGGTTGCCATACCACCTCATTAGCTGGGGTTCACCCATGTTATGGGCCCATTTACAGAAAATGTTCTATGCTTGTTTCTAAAGTCTGCAAACAATTCCAGCCCAACCTGTAACATCACATGGAGTCTTTGACCCATGCTCAATTTGGTTTCTGAAATCTGAATGAAATGCTGCTGAACTAGCAAACCTACAATAGATCCTTACTATCAGGTGTGAGTACAAAGGGGGTATATTTTTCTCTTTCCTCTATGGCAGGGGTTCTCAAACTATGGTCTGTATATCACTATACAAGTGATAGTGAGGGGCTCCACAGTGCTATGCTGCTTCCTGCCTCCTCCTCTTTCCTCCTCTGAGAAATGCAGGGAAATTAAAGTTTTGAGCTGCCATAAAAAGCAGTAGCAGCAGCAGTAGTAGTGTCCTCCCAGGGCACAGTCCCTTTCTCCTCCCTGTTCCTCACCACCCAGACTCTTTTCCTTGTTACTGGGACCCTTTCCCCCCACCTCCCTCACTTCCCAGACTCTTTCTCAACCTTATTTCCCTCTCACCGCTCAGGGATGCTTTAATAGTGTTTTTCCTGCATGGCAGAAGAGGGTTTGATTGGATGAGCTCTTGGCTTTCTATTACTACTACTATTACTACTACTACTACTACTACTACAAAGGCTGGGTGGCCATCTGTTATGCTTTTCCTGAATGGCAGAATGGGGTTGGACTGTATTGCCCTGAAATCTTTCACTGAAATACTGTTAAGTTTATGTTGGTTAAAATTGTTTTTTATTTTAAATATTGTATGTTTCTGTATTTTCCTTTCTTCTTCTTTTTTGTACTGTGTGAATTAGTTCACACAAACATTCTCCATCCATCTGCCACTGGCTGGTCCCATGCCTGATATATATACATTATATATAATATAATATATAATACATAAACATTTCTTGGGGCTCCATGAGAAACTTTAGTTTCAAAAAAGGCTCCGTGGCTGAAAAAGTTTGAAAACTCCCGCTCTATGGTCCTTAATATATGCAGTAGAGTCTCACATATCCAACATTCACTTATCCAATGTTCTGGATTATCCAACACATTTTTGTAGTCAATGTTTTCAATATATCATGATATTTTGGTGCTAAATTTGTAAATACAGTAATTATTATGTAGCATTATTGCATATTGAACTACTTTTTCTGTCAAATTTGTTGTATAACATGATGTTTTGGTGCTTAATTTGTAAAATCATAACCTAATTTGATGTTTAATAGGCTTCTCCTTAATCTCTCCTTATTATCCAACATATTCGCTTATCCAATGTTCTGCCAGCCCGTTTATGTTGGATAAGTGAGAGTCTACTGTACAAGTAATGAAGGCTCATATGCTGAGAGAAAGGTGGTTACTTGCAACAGGAAAGTATTGATTCTGTATAAATTATACTCCTCCACAGGGCTATAAATCAAAGGTAACATCTTTGTTGAAGGGGAAAATGTTATATTTAAGTTGTTTCTCGAATGTGTCCTGTCACTTAAGAAAGCCTGGGTAGTTTCTGGAAAAGAAAGAAAGAATGAACAGTTAGGTAAGCTCCTATTTAGGAAGGGAAGGAGAGAATGAGTGAGTAAAAGAAAGAAATGCTCAAAACTTGGCCCGCTCAGTGTTCAATTATTTAGTTCATTGAACTTTCCAATATAGCCTAATTCTTGTCTGAACTGAGCTGCAACCATTTCATCTTCATCCAAGCACTGATCCCAGCCAGATACTATGCAGCGCAATCAAGCATGATAGCCGGCTTGATGAAAAAGTGTCATGGCACTGACACACTGACACAGTAATCTGCAATCAGAGTATATAGAACCTATTGGCATTTGCCTCTTGTATTTGCATTATACCGACTGTTGACTTATGTTATGTAACCAGGCAAACTCATTTTCTTCCTCTTAAAAGTGTTGGTGGGCTTATGACATCTTTTTTTGTATTTGTTGTACTTTGTCTTTATTTCTCATAAGAAAGCCTTTGCACAGTGGTTCTCAACCTATGAGTCCCCAGATGTTTTGGCCTTCAACTCCCAGAAATCCTAACAGCTGGTAAACTGGCTGGGATTTCTTAGAGTTGTAGGCCAAAACACCTGAGAACCCACAGGTTGAGAACCAATACCTTTGAAGGTAATTGCTTTAAAGATATTTTTATATTAATGAACTAAACGGAAGATTCTGAGAGTCAAAGAAGCCAAATTTCCAAGCTCTAACTGCAAGACCGGCAGCAAGAAAAGAGGTAAGGTGTCAAGGGATAGTCTCTATATTTATACATCCAAAACATTAGCACTTTCTTCAACTGATATGCTGATAACAAGAAAGCCCTATTCCTAACTTTGTTTGAAAAAAAGGTGATGACCTTAGTGCCTAAGAATGCTTAAAAGTAACTCTGAACCTCATCAAAACGAGAAATTAATAAATGCCATATGAATGCCATGTGCTCCTGCAGTTTGCAATACAAAGGAATGCTGAAACTAAGACAAGTCAAACACGCATTCTGGACTTTAAGAGAGCTGACTTCCAAAAAATGAAGGAATTACTGAACGGCATTCCATGGACGCCGATATTAAAAAACAAGGGAGTTAAGGATGGATGGGAGTTTTTCAAAAGTGAAATACTCAAGGCGCAAATGCAAACAGTGCCAACAAAGAAGAAAAATAAGACAAATGCAAAGAAGCCAGAATGGATGTCCAAAGAACTTATAACTGAGCTAAAGCTCAAAAGTGACATGCACAAGAAGTGGAAAAGGGGAGAAATCACCAAAGAAGAATTCAAACGTATAGCCAACACCTGTAGGGAAAAGGTTCACAAGGCTAAAGCGCAAAATGAGCTCAGGCTCGCCAGGGACATAAAAAACAACAAAAAAGGTTTTTTTGCTTACGTTGGTAGAAAAAGGAAGAAAAAGGAGGCGATAGGGCCACTGCAAGGAGAAGATGGGGTGATGGTGACAGGGGATAGGGAAAAGGCAGAACTGCTTAATGCCTTCTTTGCCTCGGTCTTCTCACAAAAAGAAAGCCATCTTCAACCTCAGCAACATGGAATGGACGAAGGATTGGGGGAAATCCAACCCCAAATAGGGAAACAAGTTGTCCAGGAACACCTGGCCACTCTAAACGAATTCAAGTCACCAGGGCCAGATCAGCTACATCCAAGAGTATTGAAGGAATTAGCGGAAGTTATTTCAGAACCACTAGCAATTATCTTCGAGAGCTCTTGGAGAACAGGAGAAGTCCCAGCAGATTGGAGGAGGGCAAATGTGGTCCCTATCTTCAAGAAGGGGAAAAAGAACGACCCAAACAATTACCGTCCGGTCAGCCTCACATCAATACCAGGCAAGATTCTGGAAAAGATCATTAAGGAAGTGGTCTGCAAACACTTAGAAACAAATGCGGTCATTGCTAATAGTCAACACGGATTTACCAAAAACAAGTCATGCCAGACTAATCTGATCTCTTTTTTCGATAGAGTTACGAGTTGGGTCGATACAGGGAATGCCGTGGATGTAGCGTATCTAGATTTCAGTAAGGCCTTCGACAAAGTCCCCCACGACCTTCTGGCAAACAAACTAGTAAAATGTGGGCTAGACAAAACTACGGTTAGGTGGATCTGTAATTGGCTAAGCGAATGAACCCAAAGGGTGCTCACCAATGCGTCGTCTTCATCATGGAAAGAAGTGACAAGTGGAGTGCCGCAGGGCTCCGTCCTGGGCCCGGTTCTGTTCAACATCTTTATTAACGACTTAGACGAAGGGTTAGAAGGCACGATTACCAAGTTTGCAGATGACACCAAACTCGGAGGGATAGCTAACACTCCAGAAGACAGGAGCAGAATTCAAAACGATCTTGACAGACTAGAGAGATGGGCCGAAACTAACAAAATGAAGTTCAACAGGGACAAATGCAAGATACTTCACTTTGGCAGAAAAAATGGAAATCAAAGATACAGAACGGGGGACGCCTGGCTTGACAGCAGTGTGTGCGAAAAAGACCTTGGAGTCCTCGTGGACAACAAGTTAAACATGAGCCTACAATGTGATGCGGCAGCTAAAAAAGCCAATGGGATTTTGGCCTGCATCAATAGGGGAATCGCGTCTAGATCCAGGGAAGTCATGCTCCCCCTCTATTCTGCCTTGGTCAGACCACACCTGGAATACTGTGTCCAATTTTGGGCACCGCAGTTGAAGGGAGATGTTGACAAGCTGGAAAGCGTCCAGAGGAGGGCGACTAAAATGATTAAGGGTCTGGAGAACAAGCCCTATGAGGAGCGGCTTAAAGAGCTTGGCATGTTTAGCCTGCAGAAGAGAAGGCTGAGAGGAGACATGATAGCCATGTACAAATATGTGAGGGGAAGCCATAGAGAGGAGGGAGCAAGCTTGTTTTCTGCTGCCCTGCAGACTAGGACACTGAACAATGGCTTCAAACTACAGGAAAGGAGATTCCACCTGAACATCAGGAAGAACTTCCTCACTGTGAGGGCTGTTCGGCTGTGGAACTCTCTCCCCCAGACTGTGGTGGAGGCTCCTTCTTTGGAAGCTTTTAAGCAGAGGCTGGATGGCCATCTGTCGGGGGTGCTTTGAATGCGATTTCCTGCTTCTTAGCGGGGGGTTGGACTAGATGGCCCATGAGGTCTCTTCCAACTCTACTATTCTATGATTCTATGATTCAAACCACCCTCCAGCCGCATAAAACAGTGTCCTTTCCCCTATCATAAGAATTACTTTAGCCTTTGTGCTAAGATCTAATTTTTCTTGGAGGATATGGAAGCTCTCTGCGACTACCATATGGTGTTCTAAGTGGTTGGGTTAGGGTCCACCAAGAAACAAAGTGAAATCTGAGGTGAAATCTGAATCTGTCTTCTTAGAGAGGTGATAATGCCGCCAACCCATATGTGCTGACCCTCTTTTGGCAGAAAAGGCATATACAGCATGGCCTGCATATCACTGAACAGTACTTGAGTTTTCACTTACCCATATCTGAAAAAATATATTCTCTCTAGGCATTTTCTAGGTCCTCCAGCACAATTCTATGATACGTTTCCACTAGAAGTGGACCATTAACTCATGCTGGAGGACCTAGAAATGGCAGAGAGATGTTCTGGGTCCTCCAGTACAATTCTATAGTATCATTCTGCTGGAAGTCCTTGATTTCAATTGGTTTAACCATCATCCATGGTTTGGCATTTCCATGACAGGTCCAGGAACATATCTCTCACTGATTCATTCTAAGTGCCAATGAATATTGAAGGGTGTTAACAATGCCTACACCAACACAGTTGGAATCAGAGACACTAGACATACCTTCATACCTATATCCTCCTTAGTCACAGATAGAGTAATCAGATAGTTGACCCCAATTACTCCAAGGTAATAGTAGACATTTAAATCTCATCATTTTTGCCCCTTTCTCATCATTTTTTTTAAAAAAATATCCTTCTTCCTGATATTGCCAGCTGTATAAAAGCCTATTCCCTACTGCAGGTTTTATTTTCCCACTGTGTAAAACTTGTAAATGTTAGACATTTCCCACTTTTACAGTATATAAAGTGTAAAAATCTACACTTCAAAATAAATCCTGAATAGCACTAGTTCTGAAGCCAATACAAGCCTCTATCTAATTTAACTTTAATATATGTCCATCTGACAAGCTTTAATTTTATACATATCAAATGCATATTCAAGTATAGATTTTAATTTTGTAAAAAAATCAAATGCATTATCAGGTACAGCCTTTTATTTCACACTCTTCTGTAAGTATTAATGTTGACGGAAAGCTACATAAAGCTCTTTTAACTGAAGACTGGAAAAAGTAGTTACACCAACCAATTTGTAACATGGCGAAGTGTTTTACAGTCTCAGACTTTGCCAATTCTATTAAATTAAACCTTTACAGATAGAGGAACTATAACTATGCTTTCATCTAAAGAAGTGGTACTCATGGTTCAGCTGTAAATGTACACAGAAACAATAGTATGTGGAACAGTTTGACAATAGGAACTATTTTTTCCCTTTCCTTGTCAGACTTTTTCTTTCTCTCTCTTTCAAGGGCAACTCTCAGCAATAAAATACCACCTGAGCAGAGGTGGTGGGGCATCAAATAACAGTGGCAATACTATTTGTGATTGGTATATGCATACACAGAGTCACTCTGTCGAAGGAGATGGAGGATCAAGGACTACAGATGGGGGCAAACATTGGCCCAAAATGTTGCTACCGTTCTTCCTCATTCTTTGTTTCCTGAAGGTTATGTCTCCATTGAATCAGTTACTGCCATTGATCTTTTAAGTGATAAGAAGATGGGAAAGAGAAGGACAAAGCAATTACCTTTGCATTCATTAGTTAGGTGGGCAATACTCTTCTTTGTCTTGCCTTTCAAAGGTTGCCTAAAATGCTGGGGCCTCAAATCACTTGAACCATCAGTGATCTGGCTCAGAATTTAAGGATAGATTATGGTTATTCTTGTTGTGCACCTTCAAGTTGTTTATTACAGTAATTTAACTGTAATATTAGGTGAGGTGTTAAAGGATAGTCTCCATATCTATACATCCAGAAGTTGTATTAGAGTCCAACTCAATACAGGCACTCACTGAGTTACAAACATCCAACTTACAAACAACTCGTGGTTAAGAATGGAGGTGAGACAAGAGGAAGTGAGAGAAATCTACCTTTTGGAAGGGAAATTCATTCCTGAATGAATTATCATGGGGAAAAGGTGTCTCAGCTGAAGCTTTATTACCAATTCTTGTTTCCACAACAAGTCCAATTTTTCAAAATCCAGTTATCACTGGGACTGAAAATAAGATGAAATTTTCTGAACAGGGGCACAGAGAAAACAAATACCATAAGGATGTTAACTCTTTCCTGTGCTATCCAAATCTATCTATGTATCTACAGTATTTGGCTGGAATTACACTGAAAAATGTATATGTTCCCACTTACATCCAAATTCAATTTAAGAACAAACCTACAGAATCTATTTTGTTCGTAACTTGGGGACTGCCTGTAAAGTGCTGACTTCCATTGCCCTTTCATTGACCAACCCAAGATCCGATCCCATGGTCTCATAAGCAGAGACCTATTAAAGATAGTTTTGTAGCAGCTTTTTCCCATGTCTCATTTAGATAAAACAACCAATTCTACTGTACTTCCCATTACTTTGCACTGACTTCTACTTTGATTTATTAGCAGCTTTCTCTATATCTTAAATAAAGTATGCAAAGTTTGTAGAATAATATAAATGTTTTAGTACCAAAACCTGTCTTGTTAATCTAGAATCCCTTGAGATGACTTTACTGGTAACATTTGCATTTGTCTTATGATGGTCCTTAGTAGACTTTTTCTACAGAAATAAATTAGCAGGATAAAGAAACAGATGGGCAAGATTTCATAGGAAGAAACCATAATTTAGAATCATAGAATCATAGAATCATAGAATAGTAGAGTTGGAAGAGACCTCATGGGCCATCTAGTCCAACCCCCCGCTAAGAAGCAGGAAATCGCATTCAAAGCACCCCCGACAGATGGCCATCCAGCCTCTGCTTAAAAGCTTCCAAAGAAGGAGCCTCCACCACAGTCTGGGGGAGAGAGTTCCACAGCCGAACAGCCCTCACAGTGAGGAAGTTCTTCCTGATGTTCAGGTGGAATCTCCTTTCCTGTAGTTTGAAGCCATTGTTCAGTGTCCTAGTCTGCAGGGCAGCAGAAAACAAGCTTGCTCCCTCCTCTCTATGGCTTCCCCTCACATATTTGTACATGGCTATCATGTCTCCTCTCAGCCTTCTCTTCTGCAGGCTAAACATGCCAAGCTCTTTAAGCCGCTCCTCATAGGGCTTGTTCTCCAGACCCTTAATCATTTTAGTCGCCCTCCTCTGAACGCTTTCCAGCTTGTCAACATCTCCCTTCAACTGCGGTGCCCAAAATTGGACACAGTATTCCAGGTGTGGTGTGACCAAGGCAGAATAGAGGGGGAGCATGACTTCCCTGGATCTAGACGCGATTCCCCTATTGATGCAGGCCAAAATCCCATTGGCTTTTTTAGCTGCCGCATCACATTGTAGGCTCATGTTTAACTTGTTGTCCACGAGGACTCCAAGGTCTTTTTCGCACACACTGCTGTCAAGCCAGGCGTCCCCCGTTCTGTATCTTTGATTTCCATTTTTTCTGCCAAAGTGAAGTATCTTGCATTTGTCCCTGTTGAACTTCATTTTGTTAGTTTCGGCCCATCTCTCTAGTCTGTCAAGATCGTTTTGAATTCTGCTCCTGTCTTCTGGAGTGTTAGCTATCCCTCCGAGTTTGGTGTCATCTGCAAACTTGATGATCGTGCCTTCTAACCCTTCGTCTAAGTCGTTAATAAAGATGTTGAACAGAACCGGGCCCAGGACGGAGCCCTGCGGCACTCCACTTGTCACTTCTTTCCATGATGAAGACGACGCATTGGTGAGCACCCTTTGGGTTCATTCGCTTAGCCAATTACAGATCCACCTAACCGTAGTTTTGTCTAGCCCACATTTTACTAGTTTGTTTGCCAGAAGGTCGTGGGGGACTTTGTCGAAGGCCTTACTGAAATCTAGATACGCTACATCCACGGCATTCCCTGTATCGACCCAACTCGTAACTCTATCGAAAAAAGAGATCAGATTAGTCTGGCATGACTTGTTTTTGGTAAATCCGTGTTGACTATTAGCAATGACCGCATTTGTTTCTAAGTGTTTGCAGACCACTTCCTTAATGATCTTTTCCAGAATCTTGCCTGGTATCGATGTGAGGCTGACCGGACGGTAATTTTCCCCCTGTTTTCCTGTTATTCCCCGACCCATGTCCCCATTGTGGAAATAACCCTTGTTTATGATATAGGGGAGGGGAGGTGGAATAACCAGCAAAAACAGGGGAAATTGTTTTCCTCCTTCAATTCCACCCCCCCCCCGTAAAATTATTTTCTCTCTAGCGCCCCCTAGTGGCTTCCACCCAGATAATGGAACAGTATCCAGGAAAGTATGGCAAGTCTACAACACTATGTCTGAGAAGAGATGTCATGCACCATGTCTGGAAAAAGATGTCCTCCCCACACTAGCATGGGTTGACTAATACGCCTGAATAATCCCTACTGACATTCCTTTTTCTGCACAAAAATAGATACTACTGACAAGGAAGAAAATTATGATCACAATAGCTTAGATTTATATGGAGATTTTGTTGTTCCAGAGCAGCAACCTTCATGTATTTCCAGATCATGACCACAATTAAAAGTGTTAAATTTTAACCAGATGTTTCCCCACAGCATGACCAACTTAAGTGAAGCAATTTACATTTTCATCACAATAAAAGAACTTCCATGTGATCTGATAAATAAAATTGAAGCCATATGTGTCAGAATTACAGCCATTATCCTTTTTTAGTCCTGATAGTTAAGGGCACGTTTCATCTCTAAAGAAAAGACAATATTTTCTGCTTCTTTTTTTCTTTTTTTTTGGACATACATATATTTTAGATGCAGGCATGTTTATATTTTGACATTATGTAAAGAGTGAGGTAACAACCTGTTGGATGGTTGTTACTTTTTTGGACTACTGAATAATTATGGAAGCTATAACTTTAAAAACTTTGCATTGGCCTTCACAATGTGGAATAGGTATTTCACATTCCTTGAACATTTCATTTCTGAAAATTGGGACATGTGTGGCCAAGTAGTATCTTAAGTATTGTCAGGATAGCAGAAAGTATTAATGAGGAAGGACACAGTCTAGGGGAGGCTGCAGTCCTTTGCTTTGGCCTGGGAGTTTGGGAAGGGCAAATTTCACCCCCTTCTCTACTTACATCTTCTCAAGTTAATTGATTAAGAACTACTTTTGCACTTTGAATTCAGTCGGCAGAAATAGAAGTAAATCAAGAACCAAGGGGGAAGTGGGAGGAAAGAAAAACTGGCATATTTTTAAAGTTTCTGAAAATGTTTGATGACAGAGGACTAATTGGGTCTGCCTGTCAAGAGTCAGACGCCAGTTAACATACAAAACGGAGTTTATTCCGAAGATAAGCCAGAAAATAACATAAACACAGGAAATATCCTTGAAACACTTCACTTTTCAGTGTTTCGAGAGTAGATTGGACAATAACAACTCAAAAACGAGCCACGCTAATTTCCCATGCTGGCATTCAATAAAAAACTAAATAACGCTTCAATTCAGCTTTGGAAAACAAATAGAGTTAATTGCTGGAAAATAAACAAACTAGAAAAACAATAAAGCTGCTTCCACGGTGCAGATAAGCCAAAAGCCTCAAAGGGATGATGAATGGCCGTCGTCAGAGGAATCCAAGGTCAGGTCAGGAGGCAGCAGAAATTCTGAAAGACAAACCAATAGTCAGAAGCCGGGAGTAGCCGTCAGTCAGAGGGTGTAGACAGAAGCCAGGTCAAATTCAATCCAAAGTCCGAAGAGGGTGCAGTCATCCAAAACAGGTCCACGATAAGACACAGCAAGAGCCAAGCTAGGTGATATCAGCAGATTCAAATCATAGTCCAAGTCCAGTCTTCATGGAAACACAGAGATCCCAATGGCGCCTCAGCAACACCTTGCCACACGCAAAGTGCAGTGGCCAAACATTCCCATTTTATTCCCCTTCCTCCTGGGTGACCAAACACTCACACCCAAACACCAGGTGTCCCAAATCTACTCAGAGTCTGAACTCCACACAGCTAGAGCTCGTGGATCTGGAGTACCTAGCAATTCGTCGGAGTCCCAATCATCCTGCCCACACTTAGCCCCATGAACACTTAAAGAACCATCCTCCCTTCTCCAAGCATCCCAATTGGGATCAGCTCCTGCAGAAACCCCAGGTTCAGAAGTATCCATAGGCCCCAAATCCCCAGACATCTCCGGTGGCTGTGCCCATTCAGTGCCCGCTTCCCCAGCCACCACCTGTTCCTCAGCATCCATCTCCCCATCTGAATCTTCCTCAGAAGATCCCCCATATAGCTCTCTAAGTCGCTTCCTGCGCAACTCCTCCAGTGAACCCTCATCACGAGGGTTTTTTCTTCCTCTTCGAATTCCATCACCATCAACCATAATCCCCGAAGGCGCAGTCACAACACTGCCCCTGCCAAACCGGGACAGTTGAAAATTATGCTGTTCACCATAAAAATATTTCACTTGCAGTGGATGAATAATATATGCAAATCAATCTGGAGGAAGTTGTCTTGGATGGACTGTACTTAAAATACAAGTTACTTTCCCCAAGAAATGTGCTAGGTGGGCAGTTTGCCCTTCCAACTTAGTTTTAGTTTAATTATACAAAAATATATTGCAAGAGGGACATTTGGACAATTTCTCTGTTCCCCCATTTCAGCAGTGATAGATGCACAAACTGTGCTGCCCTATGCGAGTATTTTTCAATAGAGGTTTATTGTGTCAAATGTAAAGAATATGCACATCAAAAAGAAAATAATACAACAGAGGGAATGGCTGAGTTGCTCTCTATTTTCAGAAAAGCAAATTAAAGCTCTGGATGTTCCCTCAGTAGCATAAATGCCATAACAGAATGTATATTCATAATTAAGATCACACTATTCCACAAAAATGCAGAATTATTTCAAAATTATATCAAAAAAAAAAAGTAGGATAGTGTTCAAAACCTTCACATGCTACACTCATTTTCTGCTTTACTGAAGGCAGTAAGGACTCACCCCTTCAAATAGTCCACTATAGATCTGTAGTCTTTTGTCTCCCAAAAGGTTCAGGGGTGGCACAAACTGCGTGTAGCTGTGGGTCTGAGTTTAGCAACCACGTCAGATACATTGTGGATATAATTTTTCGTTATCCCTAGCCTCTCTTGTTGACTTATCCATCCAAATGAAATTTATCCTCTCTTTTCACTAGAGGACAAGAAAACATTTAAAAACCTTCACAAAAGAGGAGGCTGAAGGCAACAGGGTATAAAGATCACTACACAAAAGCCTTCCAGCTGAGCTGCTCCCTGGAGAGCTAAGAAGATTTACAAACAAACACAGTCCATAAATGTTAAACTATTTTAAAGTCAGCATTAGCTGATTGTGATTACAAATTGCCTGGTGTACAGAAGTTGTAAAAATCAAATTGCGTTCATAGCAATTTAGCACCAGTAATTTTACACATTATATTGTTGAAATGAAGAGTTTACCTCTGTCTCTAGACTGCTTTCCTAATGATAAATGAAAAATGCCTAGAACTCTTAACTCTGCTGGCTCTATGGACGCAGCTATGAAGTAATTCATGCATATACAGAGACACACAAGTGCCTGTTTGTTTGTTTTTTTTTCAAAAATCTTCAGTCTTATCTCTGGCTTCACCTCTCAACTAAAATAGTGCATAGCAAACTAGTTCTATAACTTTGGGTTAGTTATCCCAAATTGATGAAAATTCAATAGGGAGGCTGGATCTTATTATCCACTCAGACACCCCATCCCCAAAAAAGAGGTTTTGCGACCTATGAGAAGACTCTCATGGAGACTCACAGAGCAAGATCCTGCTTGAAAGTGTAGCAAAGTAATTTAATTGATATACTATTTTGGGGGCGGGGGGGATACATTCCACCTTTCTGTCATTAATGATAGCTAAGACAACTAACAATAATAAATTAGAAGCAGAATACATTTCTTCCTACTCTTGAAACCGTTTTCACATTAAGGGTTGTTAACCTGTACTCAGCTAATAAGTGAGTGAGGCAAAAGTAGGATATTCAGAATTCTATTGTACTATCTAGTTCTTTTATCTCTCTGTGTGTGCCATTTCTACTTTACTACCACATAATAGTCAATTTCATATATACGTAGAGAGCAGAACAAAATTATGGATTTTTATATGACCCATGGATAATTTGAGGTTCATTCTACAGAAAGGGAAAAGTGCCCATGTCGCCTCAAGGAGCCAGTTGCCTCTTGTTACCACTGACATTTTCCCACCCAGGCATTCAAAAGTTCCACAAGTGGTGCCAAAAGTTTGTGCATCTTTTAGTTTCTCTTGGGAAATATTAAGCTTTCATCTTTATCTACTCTTCTCAGAAAAGGCAATTGTTCCTTTTTAATCAGAGTTAAGATACCATATTTACATTGACCCATGTATAGATCAACCCAGATTTTTGGTGTCGATTTTTGAACTAAAATTTCTACTTATACATACATATATAGGATAGCTCCCTCTTCTCGCTGTATCTCCTGCACACTGTTTCTAACTTTTTATCTTTCTAATTCCTGAGTGCACAAAAACCAGAGCAGGTAACTGAGTAGAAGTCCAGAGACTAAAAAGTAGTTCCAAAGCCTAGATGATATTCCGTATTACATGAAGATAAGTAGAGATATATCAACCATTTGGCTTCAAGTTTTCTACCTCAGCCCTAAAGCAGAAAAAGTGGGAGTGTTTAACACTGCTGCTGAAGCATGCTATCTTGCATTACATTCATTTATTTGTTTGGTTTTTTGCTTACTTATTCCAATAAAATAGAATTAAGCAATAGATAATACAAGGGAATTCCATAGCTACTGAGTAGCTACTGAGAAGCCTCTGTTTCCTCACCAAATAAGTCTGTGATGATGGCATCACTATCCCCTAAGGTTCATAAAGACAAAACTATCCCCTAAGGTTCATAAAACTAATAATAGTTATCACAGCATATTTTAAAGGATTTATAAATGTGCATTCATCCACTAGGATCTAATTATGTACTGTACTTCCACGGGACCATGCAGGTTCCACCACAACTGATCATTTCTTCTCCATTCTTCTCTGGAGATCTAAGAAAACCTTTGGAGCAGATTTTGGTATTCAGAAGGCTACAGGAATTATTGAGGGGACCATCTTGATTCTGCACACACATGATATTAGAATACCTCACCAATATTCCATACAAAGAATACCAGAAACCTTTTTTTAAATCATTTTACCTAGTATCCAAATGAGTTATAATAGCCCACTGAAGCAAAATATTCATAATGTTAGAGAAGATGTGAGGAGACAAACCAAGAATAACACTCAGTATAATACACTTAGGAATGTATCCAAGCTGTGTTTCCTTTATAAACTTAAATTAGACATCCCTTAGTACAGTATCATTAGAAGAATATCCTAATCTGGAAAACCAAATCATATAAATGAAATTCAGATCAGCTTTCAAACAGCAAAATCACCCAGCACATATATCGTATTTCACCGCATAATAGTCATGCTTTTTCCCCCTTTGGGGGGAAAGGAAGTGTGACTATTATATGGTGAATTAGTAGCAATTTCTTAATAAATGCTACGGTAACATATTCCACTTTTTCCTAGCCATCACTGGTCAGCAGTTTTCACTAAATTTCATTTGAAACACTGAAACCCAAATGAAGTAGTTCCCATAATCCTTGGATAAACTAATAATGTTAAAAGCCTATTTTTTATTCAGATTTTAAAAAAATTAAATCTTAAGGCCATGAAACAAATATTGAAAGCTCTTTCCAGTGCATACCAGAAGCATGGTACTTACCGACCATTATTTAATATGTCGGATTTGGAATGTACAATCTGAGTTGGATTTGTGATAGCAACACCTGTTTGACCAGTTTATGGACAAGGAAAGCCCATTCCAGATCAGCCATGAAATCCTCCTACAGAGGTCAAACAAAGGTGAGCCCTATCTTCCTACACACATCAACCAAACATTGTGAAAGACAAAGCCTCCTTTGTCCCTAATGAAGCTGAACGGAATCATGGGAATAAATGTGTAGAACTTGGGAAAGGTTTTTTTTTTATTACTTCTCCCAGAATTCCTCTGTCAGTATTACCATTGACTATCCTTGGTGAAAAATTGTGAGACCATGCTAAAAAGTAATATTTTCAAGCTGAATTTTAATATTCCTCACAAGACATTTCACTTTCATTGTAGGCTCAGCTTTAAGTATACTGTAGACTAAGCTTTAAATCAGAAGATGTCCTATATCTAGGATAACAATGAAGAAAAACGTATATATGTATACATATACATATATACATACAATTAGTAATACATAATATTAATACACATTTCTTTTAACAACATTACAGTAAACCACACAAGAGCAGCCTTATTTTTAACACTTTCCACCAAATAAATCGTATCTATTACCATTCCACATGATCAAAATAGAATAAAAATTCATTAAATATATTACAGTTCTACATTTCTATTACAGTTCTAAAATCATATTACAGTTCTACAATCAACCTTAAAGGATTATGAAACATACTATGAAAACATTGGCATTTTCTGATGGCATGCATATAAATATTGGGTCTTTTTGGTACTGTGTCCACAACAGATGTTAGTGAACTTAATGCATCTTCTATAAAGGGCTGCTTTTCAGGAAGTTTCTGATATGATGTTAGTAGGATACTAACTAAAATCTGCATCAGCACCTCAGTACGATATGGGATAAGGCAAGCTGGGAGCCTGTGGTTGGACTCCAGGAATGAGCAGCCCCATCTAGTCTGGCTAACAGTCATGGATGATAAGACTGTTATTCAAAAGTATGCAACCTAAAGCAAACAAGAAAGTTGGAAGTTTCTGCCTAACATAGTAAGGAACCCTTGATTAAATTTTGTACTGTTTTATACTTTGTTTTACTATGCCACTGTTATTAAGTTTGTTTTACTATGTTATTGTATCAATATTTTTACTGTATGCTGTCAGGTATCTTGTATGTATTATATTTTGTTTTTACTGTAATTGTTTTGGGCTTGGTCCCATGTTAGCCGCCCTTGAGTCCCTTCGGGGAGATGGAGGCAGGGTATACGAAGGTTGAATGAAAAGTAATGCCTCCACCTTTGTTACTTGGGTTTGGATGGGAATATTTTAATAAATCAAACGTAGAAATAATCCTTAGAATGAGCTCTTTACCACTATTCACCTTTCCACATAATCACCAGACAATTGGATACATTTCTGCCAACAATGAACAAGTTTTCTGAAGCCATCATGAAAGAAGTCGACACTCTGTTTCTGCAACCAGCATCTCACAGTACCCATTGCGCACAGATCTTCCGATAGCCAAGAGCAATAATGTGACCCACACGTTCTTGTGAAATGCTGATTATGCTTGAAATTTCTCTCTGAGTGAAATGACGATCATCCTGAATCAATCTGTCAACCTTTTGCTTGTGAAACTTGGTGGTTACTGTCACAGGATGCTGCATGTTTACTTCTTGGGAGAAGAGCAATGACCAATCTCAATAAAGTAGTGACATCACACTGGCAATGTAGGTCCGCATACTTTAAACAGTGGTATTCCCTGTAGTGACCTATGGATGCGAGACCTGGACCATAAGGAAAGCTGAGCTAAGGAAGATAGATGCTTTTGAACTGTGGTGTTGGAGGAAAACTCTGAGAGTGCCTTGGACCGCAAGAAGATCCAACCAATTAATTTTTAGTAAATAAAGCCCAAGTGCTCACTGAAGGGAAGGATATTAAAGGCAAAGCTGAAGTACTTTGGCCACATAATGAGAAGACAAGATACCTTGGAGGAGATAATGATGCTGGGGAAAATGGAAGGAAAAAGGATGAGGGGTCAACCAAGGGCAAGATGGATGGATGTTATCCTTGAAGTGACTGGTTCAACCTTGAAGGAACTGAGAGGTGGCAACAGCCAACAGAAAGCTCTGGCATGGGCTGGTCCATGAGGTCACGAAGAGTTGGAAGTGACTGAACTAATAAACAACAACTTACATTGGTGTCATATGTTGCAGATTGCTGAGACCATGATATTATTATTATTATTATTATTATTATTATTATTATTATTATTATTATTATTATTATACCCTGCTTTTTCTCTCCACAAGGAGAGAGAGAAAACAAAATAAAAGGGAGAAATGGAGAAATGAGATAGTAATGTTGAATGAGAAGCTGTTACTCTAATAACCTACCCTTTTCTTCCCTTTCATTCAAAGCTGGCCACAAAATCAATATAGTATTGAATCAGCCTTTTAAAAATCTATCTTCACAATCTCATCCATCTGTATACCACCAATCTGTCAGCAACTGGGTTGATAATCAGATTAACTACTCCCTGTGGGTGAAGGCAGTTAATTCATGGAGTTGATCTAATATTCAACCCTATGTTTGCCCAAGAGTAGATTTGGGGTAAAAATGACTATTTGGAGGGGAAAAATATTTTTGACATCCCCTTGAGATAATACCAGAGATTAAGGGAAATGAAAAAGATGGGAATGTGTGGAAGAAAAAAAGGTTTACCTGAAGAGATATCAAGATAAGAGTGTGGAGACTGAAAAGGAGGATAAGATTCAGAAGGAAAGGACAAAAATTGGAAAAAGCTGGAACAGGTAAAAAGATCAGAAGGTAAAAGAGATGGTATGAATGGATGGTGGGGGAGTGGGTGTATATTTAAATGTGTGTGAGAGAGAAGCAACAAGAGAACCAGAGTGATTGACAATACAATTAAACTTTTAAAGACAGAGAATAGACTCTGCTGCTTCAGTCTCATTGATTCAATAACAATATCTTGTAAATAATAATAATAACAATAATAATAACAACAACAATAACTTTATTTTTTCACCCTGCCTCCATCTCCCCAAAGGGACTCGGGGCTTACATATGGCACAAGGTGCCTAAAACAATGCATAAAATAAACACACAGTACAAAACAAAATAAAACCACTAGTATATAAAACAACAATATAAGCTCAGAACAGCGCCAGTAACCTAAAGTGTCATTTGTCATAAAAACACGGCCAACTATAAACAAGAAGAAAGGAAAGGGATAGTGCAAGTTGTAGCTAAGGAAGAAGGGGATGAGATGAAAGTGCTGTGCTGTATCATAATTACGGACTATTGGGGTAGACATTCTCAAAGGTTTGTCTAAACATCCAAGTTTTCAATTGCTTTTACTCATATCCAATTTTTCCTAATTATGGAACATAAGCTTCCCAGGTGATCTCCTATCTAGGCACTGACCAGATGTATGACTGCTTAGCATAGCTGCAGCATTGTAGTAAAATCCTCTGCCCTTTAGAACCCCATTTCTCAGCCTGGTGTTTTCCACATGCATTGAGCTACAACTCCCACAATTTCCCATAGGTAGGGCAAATGACTGTGATGATTTGAGGGGCAATAAGATGATGGAAGCTACCTTTGGTCATGGCATGAAAGAATATGAAATCAGAAGAGAAAAATTAAACCACTGGTGTGACGGCGCGAGTGGCGCCATCTATGTGTTGGAACTATAAGTTGCAAGATTTGAATTGTTGTATCATGCCTGATTTTGCCCTTACCCTGTAAATGCAGTTGGATTGGTTATTTATATCTGTCAATCAATGTTGTTTGTACCTGTTATATTGCTCACTCAGCAAAACTGTTTGGCTCCACCTCTTCCTGGAGTAGGACTGTGTTTCCTCCTTTTCATTCCATCAGCAAGTTCTCTATCGGATGGACATGAAAGAGAGGCTTGGCTCAAAAAGCCCTTCAAAAGTTACCTCTCAGCACCAATTCTGAGGCTCTTACCCTTGGGACTCACACTTCATGTTCAGGGCCAACCTGAACAACGTTGAGGAGTCTCAAGCGCCTTCACATCAGTCCTTTGGCAACAGAGGAAGACTCTTGTCTTCAGATATAGGTCATTGGACTGAGGCTGAGTTTGCTCCGGCATTCACAGCCAGAGAAAGAGGGATCTGGACAAGCTTCATGGACTTAAACAATCAAAGACTTTAATGTATATTTTCTTTTACCCCCTTTGTGAAGAATAAACCCAGTTTTTGAGTTAACTACAGTGTTTTGGTCCTTGGGAGTTCCAGTTTCCCTAAAGGAGGGCAAGAAGCAATCCCCTGGGGAAAGATGCCTCCATGCCTCTTTCACTAAGAGTTTACAGCCCCAGGCGCGACGGCACAACTGGGATATTTTCATTAATTTAATGTCTTTCAATTAAAAATTACAAACAAACACATATAACCATATAACAAGATTTTGGGGTTAGAAATAATGACCAAGATCTATTATTTTCTGTCACTTGAGACCACAACGTTTATGTCAACATGGGCTAGAATTTCTCTTAAAGGGCATAGTCCACAGCTGCAGAAGCAGCCGTTATATGACCCTTGTCTGCCCTGATAAGTGTCATAGTATTGTTTTTACCAGCTTTAGGTGATAAATCCTTAGCTAAACTTATAAATCATGAACCTATATAAGCAAATTTCATATGGGAAACTATTGGATATCAGACAACCTTGACTGCTTCCCTTGAAAAGTTATTCTATTGAATGATTCCATACATTTTTGCATAGCATGCATGTAGATATTCACAACTTTAGAAAAGGACACGTGTATTTTGTAATGCCTTCACTATATTTTGTTTTGATCAAAATAGCATATGGAGTTTCATTTCTTAAAGCTTAGACGAAATTTTAAAAGTGTTGCCACAAAATATCATGCTATAGTCAGAATAGTATTCTAGGTAAGGATGCAATTCATATAGGAGCATGAATCAAGCATACGAAAGTAACAATGAACGCAAAAATGTTTTCCTGAAAGTGTTAGGTTTTTATTTATTTTTTTACCTGGTCATGTGGTAACCATGCGCATCTTGATTCAATTTCTGATTTGTTTTGGTTTGTGTCCTGCAATTTCAATTTCAAACTTTAAAAGATACTGTCTTGGAAAAGATGATTAAATATTTTTGAATTCCGATTAAAAAATAACATTTATTTGAGAAGGAAGTCTTGAATTGTGAATTAGTTCACATTCGTTTACCATTTTCTCAACAGGATGTCTCAATGCGTTCATTTCTTTCCTATATGCGAGAATAGATAAATTATCTGTACTGGCCAAGATTAGAATAATTTTATGCATTTAATTATTTTCATATTTAGGGCTGTTTTGTGAAATTGTATTTCAGCAAAACCTAGTTTTGTATAAAATAATGGATTTTTCCACATAAAAATATGTGCACAAAACTATTGTTAGTAACAAAAACAGAGTACAAATGTGCAAATGAATTTTTCACACAAAGTTCTAAAATGTGGAAAAAAAAATCACACTAATTGATCATTTTCTTAGCAATGTGCCAAGACAGGCTTTCTTGTGGAGAATCAGAAAGTTTATGAGTGTTCCTTACACTGCAAGTGGTGAGGCATATTCACATTGTTCCCATTGAAGATGGCCATGGTACCACTCTGTGGTTTGTTTATTGTGATGTGCAAACCAAGGAACATCAGGCATCTTGATTTAGATCTTTCCCAGCAAAGTAAAACAGAATTCATAAATGAACCTAAAATAAACCATGGATTTCATTTCTGGTTTAGGCAAATAGAATTTTGGGCTTGTCATGCTATACAAATCAGGTGGCATGTCACTCATGCAGTGTAAACAAATCAATGCAACTGTACCAAAAACACAAATTTCTAAAGTTCAACTCTAAACACACTACTGAAAGATGAAAGAGTGATTACAGACTTGTTCATTACACTATGCAACACAACTTTTGTTCCTGGGTTATAAATGTCATTTTCTAATTGGTTCTATCATAAAAACATGGAAAAGGCTTAATAAACTACCAAACTATGTTTTTGCAGGCCATCTGGCAGCACATTTTGCCAAAGTTTTTCAATGAATATCTCATTCAACATAGTTTGTGGCAGCCATAAAAACGAAGCTTCTGCAATATAACAACTACTTTGAAAGTAAGCACCACACAATTTAACAGGAAATAATACTTTCAGTCCAAGAACAGAAAATTTTTCAAATTTTGTTACATAGTGTTATTCAACAAAGTTGTCTTCTGAAGATTCAAGACCATCTTTGAAATAATAATAAAAATATGTCTTCAAAGCTTTTTTAAATAAAAAAAAACTTTCTGAAATCTGTTTAATGGAATAAATACATTTTCTCAGTTCTGTTTGAAAATCAACATGCTGATGAAATAAACCAAGTTCTATTAGCCATAGACCCTAGTTTGTGATCAATATACAGCAGGGGTCCCAAAACTTTTTAAGCAGGGGGCCAGTTCACGATCCTTTGGACCATTGGAGGGCCGGACTATAGTTGGCAACCGAGCAATAAATAATAATAATAATAATAATAATAATAATAATAATAATAACAACAACAGCAACACCATGTCACGCCCGAGGCAACGGAGCACCAAGAACCAGACGCAGAGGCCAATATCTATCTAATATCTTTATTAAGTAAATATATAAAAGTAATAAAAACAAGTGAAGAATATAGTTCAGAAGCTGACCTATCAAATGAGGTCAAATAAAGTCCAAAAATGTATTGTCCAATAAATGATATTAGAGTTCAAAGTTTTAAATCCAATAACCGAAACACACACTATTGCCAAGCAATAGTGTGGGGAAAATGCCCAGAGTCTTTGAAGTCCAAGGTAGCTTGAGAACAAGGCTGGAAACAAACTTGAATCATTAAACAAGGTCCGTGACTAGGAACAAGGCGAAACAGAGATTCTAAGAACAAGGTCCGTGGCTAAAAACAAGGCTAGACAAATCTTGAATACTTGATCCGGAAAGCAAGGAACTGGGGTTGCGGACTTTGCGAAGTCCACACAAGGCTGGAAACACGAAGTTGCTTCTGGAGCTGCTCTGTTGACTCCGCAACAATCCTAACGTGCCAGGCACCTATATTGGGGTCTCGTTTTCCCGCCAACGACCTCTTTCCCTAGAGAACGGGAAACGAAACCCAACTTTGTCCAGATGTGAAACTCCTTAGAATTTCCCAAGGGAAGCATGGCTAATCAGCCTGTTGTTTAGCTGCAATCCGTAAGCTCCTGCGAGTCTGTTCTCTCACTCCCCTGTCTACCGAATAGGACTGTCTCCTAGGGAACGGGGGTGAGGAATGCCCAAGGTCTGTTTTACTGGGTTCTTGGGCGAAAACATCCGGCAGCTGGAAAGATTCCGGCTCTTGTTGAACCAGTGAAAACCCCATGTTTTCGTCTTCATCTGTCACGATGGCACTAGGAGCAGGACTACAAGGCCCATGAGGCATCACACACCAATAAAAATAAAAAAGAGGGTTGGAAGAGACCCTTTGGGCCATTGAGTCCAATTCCCTTCTGCCTTTGTGCACTGAAAGCACAAGCAAAGCACCCCTGACAGATGGCCACACAGCCTCAATGTTTAATAATAATAATAATAATAATAATAATAATAATAATAATAATAATAATAATAAGGGTTGTAAGAGAAGAAGAGATCCCTTGGGTCATTTAACCCAACCCCCTTCTGCCCTTGTGCCGTGGGGGCCAGATAAATGGCTTCGATGGGCCGCATCCGGCCCCCGGGCCTTAGTTTGGGGACCCCTGATATACAGTTTGCAAGTGCTCTCAACACACCAAAGAAAGAATCCAAGGTTTATTCTATTTTTGGGGGGAGGGAACAATGCCAGAAAACATGATAAAGCAATAAGAAGAAGCCATTACAGATCCCAGATGTGTCGTGTCATGAGGATGCATGAGTCCTACCCATGGGAGAGAAGCAGGATAAAAATATAATAATAATAATAATAATAATAATAATAATAATAATAATAATAATAATAATTAATAAGGTGAGTAAGTTTAAAGATGTTGAGGTGGGAATATCTGATTTGTGTGATAAACAAAGAGTTGGACATCTTGTGACAGCAACCACCGAGTTTCACAAGCAAAAGGTTGACAGATTGATTCAGGACGATCATCTTATCACTCAGAGAAATTTCAAGCATAATCAGCATTTCACAAGAACGTGTGGGTTATGTTATTGCTTTGCTTGGCTATCGGAAGATCCAACTCTTTGTTTGTTACGCAAGTCAGATGTTCCCACCTCAACATCTTTAAACTTACTTGCCCAATGATGCACAGTACTCACATCAACACAATTACCATAAACAGCTTGCATTCTCTGATGAATCTCCTTTGGGGTGACACCTTCTCCTGTCAAGAATTCAATGACAACACATTCCTTAAGTCACATTGACCGACGGTCTGCACAGGGTTCCATACCTCACACTTTAAGAACACAATTGTTCAATGCTAAGGCTTCCCGCCAAATGGAACTGTAGAGGAGAGTCTACTGAAGAAGCCAGCACCTGCTGCATACCAGTACTGCCATCTGTTGAGGAGTTACGAAGGTGGAGGCATTACTTTTCATTCAACCCTCATAAAAATAAAGTAGTAGTAGTAGTAGTAGTAGTAGTAGTAGTAGTTGTTGTTATTATTATTATTATTATTATTATTATTATTATTATTATTATTATTATCACCCAGTCATAGATAGAACAATATGTCCATTAATAAGATATGCCAGCATGGATCAATAACCGGAACTTATGGTCAACAGTACTGTGTTCCCTCACTACTTCACGGTTCACTTTTCATCCCTTGCTGTTTCGCGGTTTTTCAATTAATGTTAATGTACACATTTATCGCTGTATTTTCACTGTTTTGCGGGTTTTTGTGGTGTGCAAAGGGTTTTGGAAAGGGGGAAAGGGAGAAATAAAGGGAGGGGGAAGGGGAGGGAAGGGTTGGAAATAAAAAAGGGTTATTTAGCTTTCATTCTTCTTCTATGCCGTGTACTGTATATTGTAACTGCTAAAATACAGACTGCATTGTAGTAAGTGGTCTGTGGTTTGCTCTCCTTCACACATAGAATAAATACAGTGTCCCTACTTCGTGGATTTTCACTTATGAAGGGTGGTCCTGGAATGTAACCCTCACGATAAGTGAGGGAACACTGTACTGGGTTATCATTTGTGCCCGTTATATGTTTCTCCATCAAATGTGGTTTGTTTTTCTGTACCCTAGTGGTGAGGATAGTCATCTGAGCAATTCTGCTCCTGATGAATTCAGATCTCTGTGCCCATCCCAGATCTTAAGAAAAAAAACATCAGATCCTAATGGACACCAAATTGAAACAAAAGGATGATAAATGAAAGGATTTCTCTTCTCCTTGAAGTGTATGGGTGCTGTCTAAAATGAACTTCCAACAGGAACCTATAAAAGGCTTATATAAAAAGCAAAGCACAGCAGATCAACCTACTTGAAAATCTCCATTGCCATGACAACAGAAGCACAGTATTAAAGGGCCAGCGAGCTATTGCAAAACCAATTTGGGAACATATAGAATCTACTCTTTTTAGACATTTTGAATATGAAAAGGGTCCTTATGTGTATAATATTTTTCCAATATGTCTCACAAAATTGGCAAAGAACATTCAGATTGCTTTAGAAGAAAAAAGAAAAAAAAATAGCAGGTATTCTGCTATCCAATTGATGTTATGAACACAAAAGGAATGGTTTTCTAGATCTGAAAGGGTTAACACACTTATTGTGCAAGGGGAAAATGAGCTCTTGAAAATGTTACCTATATATATATATATAACGCTATACACAGAAAGACAAAAATCTAAGCGTATTTGCTATTAATTAATTTTTCAGACACATACATTGTAAGTTAATATTTATGACATTGCATGTATACAGAACCGATCCTAACATATTTGCTTTAGAAACAAGGACATTGGCATATAGTGGAAAGATAAAGAGAATAAGCACAGTGAAAGATATAACATTATGTGTGTCAGAGTGGATAAATTTGTTACCCAGAAGCATCATCAAACATCAACTAATTTTGCAGCTCTTCTATTCTGCTAATTGTTCACCACCTCATTGTCACACCTGCCAGTATCAAATGTATTTCATAAATTCTAGGCAAGTGCAGCAAAAGCATATAATTTTCAAAAGGGTATGGAATTCAGCATCCTCTGAATCCCACACTCCCTCCCCCCCCCCCAAAAAAAACCCGCTGCCTCCTCTTATTACTGCAGAAAGAGACTAAATTATACAGGGGATGCTTGTCAAACTTTCAGAAACCATTAGGCGAATGAGATTTCCAGTGGTGAAGGAGGGAAACCCTTTAAAGAAGCAAAATACATTATGTATCTCAACTAGACACACATGCATCTATTCCATTTATACAAATGGTAGGCTGTACCTTTTCTTGGTGCAAATCTTTGATGTAATTTTTAAAGTACACACCTCACTACTCAACAGCAGTTGTGTGTGTATCTTTTCATCCCCATCCTGCATGCAACATAATTTACTATATTTATTCTACTTTATTCCTCTGCCCCAAAGCATCTTAGAATATCACATTGCATTTTAGTTCTAGTGGTCCCTCCAGACCACTCCATCCCAGTGGTCTTTTTTTTTTCCTCTTTCTTTGCAGATTCATGTTATTTGAGTGATTATATTCCTTCTGCTTATGTGATTGTTTTAGTCAATTGTTATGTTTTGTTTTTGTTTCTAATTCTTATAGCGTTTTATAGTGTTTTCAGTGTTTTATTGTACAATGTTTTATGCTGATTTTATATTGGAAACCGCCCTGAGTCCCTTTCGGGAGAGAGGGCGGTATACAAATAAACTTTTACTTTTACTTACTTACTTACTTACTTACTGTCACGTGAACTATAAAAGAGCTATTTCTATGGGCCCATCTACACAGTACCTAAAACACAGGATTTCCCATGTTAAGAAAGGGGGTAGCTTCGTGACATTACCAACAAACATGTACTGATTCATTGCAATGGCCAAAAAAACACAGGATGAAAGGTTCCCCTTTTATTCCGATTCTGCCCAAAAATGTGCATACAGTAGAGTCTCACTTATCCAACATAAACGGGCCGGCAGGATGTTGGATAAGTGAATATGTTGGATAATAAGGAGGGATTCAGGAAAAGCATATTAAACATCAATTAGGTTATGATTTTACAAATTAAGCACCAAAACATCATGTTATATAACAAATTTGACAGAAAAAGTAGCTCAAAATGCAGTAATGCTACGTAGTAATTACTGTATTTACGAATTTAGCACCAAAATATCATGATGTATTGAAAACATTGACTACAAAAATGCGTTGGATAATCCAGAATGTTGGATAAGTGAGTGTTGGATAAGTGAGACTCTACTGTATTTGCATCACTGTATATCCCCACACTTGGGAAAGACACACAATTTTCTTCCCTCTGTCCTGTGGAGACTGCTCCAGCACATGTCCGCTTTTTAAAAGTCCAAAACAGCCGATCAGCTGATTTGACTGTGAAACGGTCACACAGCTGATTTAAAGGAAGCACAAATGGAGAGCAATTAGAATTCTCTTTATTTTAAACTGTATAATATTAAATGGAGCTTGAATAAACAATTAGGGGAAAGGAGAAATCCAGCAGAAGTTTTTTTTTTAAAAAAAACACTCTATTATGTGCTGAACCTCATATGTGCACATGTGAATCTGCTTATATTTTTATAAAGACATTTGCATGTGCACATATATGGTTCAGCACATAACAGAGTGATTTTTAAAGAAATCTTTCTCCTGATGTCCCTCGTCCACCTCCTATCTTGTACAGAGGAATCCTGTGAGGACAGTGGAGGAAGAAATCTCAGGATCTACAGGTCTGCGTGGGGACATGTTCTCAGATCCCGGGTGTCTTTGTCCACCTTTAAAACCTGTGTTTTCGTGCTGTCTGAAAGCACCCCATGTGTTCAATTACAAAAGAGGACAAATCCAAAGAAGTAGTTTAGTGAACTATATCCACATGTAATTACATTTTGTGGAGCTCCAATTAAATCAATGAGAACTAAGTTAGTTACAACTAACTGAAGTCTCATTGAAGTCTACTGTACTATGACTAAACCTTAATCCAACCCAATGCTTATCAGGAGAACAGCAGATCAGGGTCTGGCATCCTATAGGTTGAAGATGTATTCTTCTATCTAATAATTTATCACATTTCATTAGACGCTTGATACAACTTGCACTTCACTGCTTACAAATTATAATCAGAATACTTATTTTCCAGGTTCCCTTTTTTCCCAACTTTAGTTCCACCATGAGATGATTCAAAGTTGGCCCCATTGAGTTCAATTGGTCATATTCTTACCTAGTTAACTGGGGATAACCCACACTGAATCTTGCAGATTCTCCTTCTCAATATACATGTGTGGAGTGCCACTATTTATGTCCTTTTACAAAATAGGGACAGAACAAAGAGAGAAAAACCTAGCCAAGGCCATATATTTCTGGTGAAGATAGAATTACTCAAATAGTACTGAGATTTCAGTAGCCACCTAAGTATAGGAGACTCTCACAGCTGTAGTCCAAAAAATTAACTTATCCAAAGTCTAGAATAAAAGACAGAATTCTTTACGTTGCTACACCCATACTCCTACAAGAGCGATTTATTGTCCTCTCCCTTCTTGTTTTTCTCCTATAATACGAACACTCTTCTATTTCATAAGGCTGCTGGTCATTAAAAGCTTGACCTTTATTCTGAATAGCCAATGGTGTATTTTAAAAAAGAGAAAAGATTTGAGCTACTGTAATAATAGGTATCTCACCATGGCACTACCTTTCTGTGATGATGGGACTGTACACTCCTGTGAGGCAAGAGATTGTTGCTGACAGTTGCAGTTCTGCTGGTAAGGTCTCTGATGTCAGACAGGATTTGCTAAATGTGTCAAACAGCTTCTTGGCAGCAATAGCAACAGGGACACTGGTGGAGAATTTCTCAGAGACAAAAGCAGTAACACTATACCAAAAAAAACTGGTTAGTACTGTGTAGAAAGTAAATCCCTTTTGAATATATTTCACCATGAAACCCCTAGCATGAGACAATCCAAAATGAAAAAAGACATAGTAATTAAAATGAGATTCCCGGGTCAGAAGTCACTCATAAGCTGCCCAGTAGACCAGAGGACAACTACAATCATTCTTGTGGCTAATGCTGCAATTGAACACAAGCTGAAAGGCCATTAAGTTGTTAACCTCCTTGTAGTGTAAGGAAGAATCTTTCCCAACTTACCAGGATGATGATTTTCATTCAGGATCATATATCTGGAATATATTATTTAATCCCTTATCAATCCTGATTCAGATCATCATAGACTTCATCACCTCCCTTGATTCTCAATGTTCAGAGTTTAAGGAACAAACAAGATTACTGGGTGTAGCGCAGGTGTGATGATTTCCCTTCATTGTCCATCTCCTGAGGATGGGGCTGCGATGTGAATTTCAAAGAGAATTTCAAATCCAGGAATTTGGCATGCCATGGATGGTGATTTCAAACGGAAGCCTTCCAAATGTCAACTGTGTCACAACTTCCACCAGCTCTAGACTAGATGTCTAATGACCAGGAATAGAGGAATTGTCATCCAGCATCTGGAGGTCCACATAAAATGGTGTGGTAGGCTGCATATGGCCTGTGGGCCTTGAGTTTGACACATGTGATCTAGACAAAGATTTCAAATAGAGAACTCTTCTGGACAAGGAAGACCACTGGCTAGATTACTTTTATCACATATGTTCTCTGCCTGGGTAAAATCTAATGGGTTTTTAACTGCTCTTATTTTAACTTTTTATTTCTTGTTTAGTTACATTTTGTAACCGTTCGTTATTGTGGATATGTTGCTATATAATGAAAAATTGAGCAATATTTAATGCTATTACTAAACAGAGTAAACTCATCAAAATGGACATGACTTGGTAACTGCGTCTTAAATCTTCTGGAGTCTACTCTTCTGGAGACTAACATTGGATTTCACCTTTTCTTTTATATTATATTATTGTATTCTAAGATCTCATCACATTAGCCTTGGGCTCTGTCCTAGGATGCTTCCAGGATGGAGACAGGAAGGAGACCACCAGACCTCATCACATGAACTGTCCTGGAACAGAGCCCAGAGAACATACTTAGAACAGGGTCAGCCCCGGCGGAAGCCAGGTGGCAACATTTCCCCCTATGTGATGGGAAAAGCGGCAATGCAGGGAATGAGGCATGTGGGTCAATGGTTTCCCACACTGCCCCACTATTTCGCCATGCTGCCCAGTGAATTTCCCCCACTGTTGTCTGCATTAGGGACCACCAGGTGATGAGGTTCTTGGTGTATTCTTGTGATCTATATTATATTTTTCATAAGGAAAGGCAGGATATGAATATTTTAAAATAAACAAATAGCCTTCGTCGTGATAGTAATAAATCTGAAAGAATGGTCTACCATTTATAGCAGTGTGAAACATGATATTTTTATTAGGAAAAAAGATACAAAAATTAAATCCTTGTGTTATAAGAAGTCAGCCATAGCTATCATAAATTTGATATACTCTTATTAACTGTACAGTATTATTAACATTGCAAAGCAACACTAATTGGACTAAATTTACTTCACTATTGATGTAAAATGAATTCTTATCTATAGGGGTTAATAAAAATATATACAGTATAATGCACGCGTGCACACACAGAGCCTTAATTGGCATACAACAACAAAACTGACATACAACACAGCTATATACAGTAAGAGGAAATCATAGCTAACAAGAAAAATACTTAAAAGTAATTTCAAGGATAAAACTTGCAACAGTCACACAAAAGAATTATTAGAGTTGTTCAGAAGACATGGAATTTTATAACATGGTATAATGCTATAACAAGCTATAATGTTTTAATTTGTATTCCACATTTTAATATTTCTGGGGTTTTATTTTAATAATGGTTAATTCCACAGCATACAAAATGAAGGCTCTTCCTGTGCTACCCATGCCTGATTATTAATAACAAAAGTGGTAAAAATATGGCGGTCAGTCATTTATCTAGTAATTTATGTCAAGCATCTATCAATCTGTATGTTACTTATTCAGGGGTGACAGTGTTAATTATGCAGCAAAATACAACAAAACCCCATACTAACAAAACAGTGATACTTATACTGGTGAACCAAAATGCCCTGTATCCCAATCCTCCCATAACCAAGTGGCATGACCTCTGCCTAAACTGAGAAAACATTTTTATTTACACATTCATTTGGCCACTATTTGGTTCCTATGGAAGTTTTCTTTAGCAGTCTCTCCATGTTATGTTTTAAAAATGATTTATTTCAGTTCTCAGTTTTGACATGATACAATTTAATTACTCTGTAATGTTACATTAAGTTTGGGCTATACAGTATTTTCTTTCAATTCATCATGTGAGTTGCCTTTACCCTGCACTGGGAGAAAGGCAGGATATTAAACAATTAAATAAATTATGTACTTTTAGTTCCACTCATATTGTGCAAAATTCTGCAGAGACCTTTGTAAGACTGTACAGTATTTCACACCATTGTAATTCCTGGACTCAGTTTCCGTTTTTCAAGAATACTTGTTCTTTATGTCTACTTGGCACAATTGTGGACCTAGCTTTCCTAATATTGTTCAGTTTCTGTTCTTCAAAAGCTGCAAAAGCCAGAAGATTAATTTTAGTTGAATCCCTCCTGACTTATTTCAGTTCATAAATAAGGGCTGAAAAACTCAGCTTATCTTCGAGTATATACAGTAACTCACATAAAAGTAGCTGCTTCCCACTTTGTTAAGGTTACCATGTAGAACCTGCTGTGTATCCTCCATACCTCTGATAAAGATGCTCCGATTATACAGCCACCAGTGACCCCCGGTGGCGCAGCAGATTAAACTGAGCTGCTGAACTTGATGACCGAAAGGTAGGTGGTTTGAATCTGGGGGGCTGAGTGAGCTCCCACTTTTAGCCCTAGCTTCTGCCAACCTAGCAGTTCGAAAACATGCAAATTTGAGTAGATCAATAGGTACTGCTTCAGCAGGAACGTAATGGAACTCCATGCAGTCAGTCGGCCACATGATTTTGGAGGCATCCATGGACAACACCGGCTCTTTGGCTTAGAAATGGAGATAAGCACCAACCTTCAGAGTCAGACACCACTAGACTTAATGTCAGGAGAAAACCTTTTCCTTTTCCTTTACCTTATTATACACATGTCATGACACATGTATACATCTTTGTTCACACACATATGTGAAAAAGAACACACTGTGATACTGGTTTTTGGAAAAGGAGATACCCCCCCCCCCCCCATTTAAGTGACCATATAAAATCATGATCTAATTTAGGCATAGATGTTGTAACTTAAGCAGATAGAGTGTCTCATTTATTTATATAGTGTCTTATTTATTGAAAGATAATTCACAATGATACAAAAACCTAGCTGTGGTTTAATAGGTAGGCCCATCTGTGCCCTTTATCTCATCTCAGGCAGCACATTATTTGTTCTATACATTTTCATAAGATATGGGGTTGTCATGTTCAATACTATAGACAGGGGGTGGAAAGGAGGTGATAATCAGAAGAACAACATGGGAAACAGATGGAGCATCTAATTTGAGAGGTTTCACCAGAAAAAAAAAATGAAGCTGTGGAAAAAGACTTGGGAGGGTATATGCTCTCTGGCTGTGAAGACACTAATTATTAAGTATAATTGGTCAGAAGCTAGGCACTACTGAATGTCAAGCTGTTTTTCCACCATGACTTTTAAACATCCTCCTTTAGACTATATGAATTGGTATCCCCAAGTGAAAATTACTTTTACAGTTTTTGACTGGCAAGTGTTTTTTCAATTTGACGCTCATCTGCTATTTTCCCCCATTAATAGAACAACTGTCTACGTTAGTGACAGTGAAATTTTAAGATCTGATAACATATGCATTGATCATAAACTGGATAATTAAAATAAGCCACTTTGTGCCAAAATCACATGCTTTTTATCAAGCTGCAAAAGCTGCCTGTTTTTCAAATGGGATTCCCGAATTATAAGTTGGCTTTTTAAAAACATGGATCAATGACTATTGACATTGGGTTATACCTAAGGCTCTACTGTAGATTTTTGTCTTGAAACATGTGCTTTAGAAGGAGAAAAAGTATCAAATCTCTTGAAAAAAAATCTTGCCTTTCCCCCAATTTTTTTACAACCATTGCTCCCCTTGATGTCTTCATACTTCAGAGCAATCTCTTCCACTTCTGGCAGACCTTTTTGCTTTTTCCCAGTCAATTTGAAAAGATAGAGCAAGCCTTGTTATCTCAAGGTGTTACATAGCCAGTCAGATCTAGCAACACTGAAGGCAAATGAAATTGAAAGGTGAACTAATATGACTTCACATAACCCAGAAAAATCCTTGAATAAGTGGTATGTCCATAAGTATTGGTTCACCATTCAACAACTGATTGAATAGATTTAAACTGTATACATATGGGGGGAATCAACACAAAATGGGAATTTCATCTTCTTGCATAATCTAAGAACAACCACTGCTTGGAATAATTTTCTATTTTTTCTAGCTATGTCCTCTAGCATGCTAGGTTCCCCAATTGATGCTAGGGACCCTACATCACTCCAAATCTCTTAGAGAATATTTCAGCTCCCAAATGGTACAGTAGAGTCTCACTTATCCAACATAAACGGGCCAGCAGAACACTGGATAAGCAAATATGTTGGATAACAAGGAGAGATTAAGGAGAAACCTATTAAACACCAAATTAAGTTATGATTTTACAAATTAAGCACCAAAACATCATGTTATACAACAAATTTGACAGAAAAAGTAGTTCAATATGCAGTAATGCTACATAGTAATTATTGTATTTACGAATTTAGCACCAAAATATCACGATGTATTGAAAACATTGACTACAAAAATGCGTTGGATAATCCAGAATGTTGGATAAGTGAATGTTGGATAAGTGAGACTCTACTGTATTACAAAACGTATCTCTGCAGTTTTGTCTAGACCGCCCTCCCATTTTATAAATGGTGGTCTTTGAATTGCATCATTTTATTATTTTACTGTTCTATTATTGTATCATATTGCATTACTGTGGTTTTAATGTGTTTATCTGCTTGAAGAGGTTGTCTTTACATGTATTTTATTTTGTTTATTGTTTGCTCTTTGGGATTGGCCCTGTATTAGCCACCCCGAGTCCCTGTGGGGAGATGGAGGCGGGATAGAAAAATAAAGTATTATTATTATTATTATTATTATTATTATTATTATTATTACTTTATTATGACACAGCAAACAAGATAGATATGCTGGATTTCGTATCACAAAATCATAAGTTGAACACTTTCCAAGTGTCTAGGACTGTATGATGTATTTTCGGATAATGCGTGCATATCCCAGTAGGGTGGCCTTTTGCAGTTGGCAGATCGTGATTTTGTCAATGTCTATTGTTTCCAAATGCTGGCTGAGATCTTTTGGCACGGCACCCAATGTGCTAAAAGTATATTTTATTGGCCTGGATCATTAACATTCATTAGTGTGAGTGCCTCTCCCAAGTGTCATGTTCAGTAAAACAAGAAGACCTTCTCCCTCAGGAGAAGAAATATTAAATTGTTGAACTGCACCAGTCCTAGACAGCATAAATAATGTTGATTCAAACATTGAGAGTTGCAATCCAACAACATCTGAAGAGCAACAGGATTCTCATACCTGCTTTATGAGATTTGAGAACAATCATACTTCTTTCCTTCATGCCAAATCGAAATACATACCTTATAGGTTAAATATTCTGAAATGTATACTAGACTGGGGGCTGCAGTGGCACAGTGGATTAAACCACTCACCTGCAGAACTTGCAGACTGGAATTTTGGTGGTTTGAATTCCTGGGACTGGGTGAGCTCCCGTTGTTTGCCAACCTAGCAGTTTGAAAACATGCAAATGTGAGTAGATCAATAGGTACCGCTTTTGCGGGAAGGTAACGGCGCTCCATACGGTCATGCCAACCACATGACTTAGGAGGGTTTCACGGACAACACTGGCTCTTTGGCTTAGAAATGGAGATGAGCACCACCCCTCAGAGTCAGACTCGACTAGCCTTAATGTCAAAGGGAAACCTTTACCTTTACTATATTAGACTAAACATTTCAAGTTTATCTGTCGTCAATATCAATAGGGTGTGGCTGCAATGAATAATTTTATAGGTATGTTTCAAGAACATATAAAATCACTTATGAGCACCATGGAGAATAAATAAGTGTCAAAAGGTAAATGCAAATGATGCACTGAGAAAGGTGCAGACAGATGGTGCAATCTTCCTGTGAGAACTCAAGTTCTAAAATAGACACAAATATGAGGCAGTAATTTGTGCGCTCACTTGCCTTGTACATAATGTTACCAATTAAACCTCCAAAATTATCCCCATAATGAAAAATGATGATGAAATAATATTCACAAGTGCCATGACGCAGATCCCTGAAGTTCTTGAATTGCTTTGACAAAGAATTTAAGAATGGGTGTTTTTATTTTTCAGTGTAAGTGAAACTAAGTATAGGTGTCATCTCTTTTTGTCAACATTTCAAAACATCTGAATGCATAGCCATTTGAAAACAAGGATTCCAAGAAGCTGAAATGCATTTTAAAAATAAGTCCATATGGAAAATTTAGAGACTGAACAAGATGATCTGCCTTCCTGTTCTCTTCTTATTGTAATTCATTGAGATTATTAGGAATAACATCAGAACTTCTGAAGCACATTAACCAGCCCGATGAGGCTATTAAGGCAGGTTTTTAAAACAGAGGTCATTAAAATATGCTTGTTCTGGCCTAGCAATTATCATCTTAAAAATGAAGCACCAACTGGAGTTATAAAAATGGAAACACAAGCATTTTTTAAAAAAATTCCGGGACTCAGCCAACAACACTACAGTCTCTCGATGTACAAATGGCAGGGTGTAGGAGGAGACTTGTCGTAATTCAATACAACCCAAACGAAATGTAGCAAGAAACTAAGACTAGAATGACAATCCCATTCCTTCTTATTCTTAGATTATAATTAATGCTTCTCGTACTATGAAAAGATCTCAGAGGGACTGGGTGTTGCAACTGACACAAAAAGCACTGGGTGGCATGAGCAGAATTCTAGTCGCAGAAGGATTTATCCTGGTATTTATTAATGAAACGTTGTTGTTTCAGGGTTGTTGTATGTTTTCCGGGCTGTATGGCCATGTTCCAGAAGTACATACAACAACCCTGTGATCCCAGCCATGAAAGCCTTTGACGACACATGAAACTAATGTAATTTTTACAATTCTCTATTCAATACACCTTCATGCACATATATCTCTTCTGTTTTGGGAGAAGAAAAAAAGAGGATTAAAACTAATGAAATATTGTGTACCTTTCTGTTAGCAGGAATTTTCCTTGGAAAATGTCTATAAAAAGTCATTTGAAAACGACACTCACACACCATCACCCATCAGGCCATCCATGCCTTTTTTCTTTTTCTTTTTTTACATGCAAGGTGCTGAGTGTTTCTGCTCTCAGATGAAAACACAGAAGATCTCAGTTTTGTTAGCCCTCATGCAAAGAATGTAAGGAAATGTTTTTGGTTTGAAGAAGAACCTACCAGGATCAGTTTGGGTTTCTATGAGTCCCTCAGAGGCCAGAGTTATTCTAAAACTATTCAGTTTACCTGCTGCATTTCTTTAAACCAAGTGGTCTTCTGTGTTCAAAGAGTGTTTACTAAATCATGATAATGGAAGACATCTATCTGTGCTACCGCTTTCTTATCTGAAAACAATTTTTCTTCCTTCCATGCAAAGATGAAATCTCTTTGCAGAAATAGGGAGAAATATTATATACACATTCACCCCCATGTGTTCTGTCCCCCTCTTCCCTATTAGTGTGGAATTTTCATGTGATACCACATGCATGTCTCTCGCCTACCTTTCTGATTCCCCGCTTTTTGGTTAATATTCATTTCCCCTTTCTTTCTCCTTATGTTCCCATTCCCCTTTGTCCTGTTACTTGTCCTGACATCACTCAGAGTGGCACAGCCCACAGTGGGTTAAACCCTTGTGCCAGCAGGACTGATGACTTGAACGTGGGTTGCTGACCTGAAGGTTGCCGATTCAAATCCAACCCAGGGAGAGTGTAGATGTTGTCTTACACTCCCTCTATCAGTTCCAGCTCCATGTGGGGACATGAGAGAAGCCTCCCACAAGGATGGTAAAAACATCCGGGCGTCCCCTGGACAACGTCCCCTAGGCAATTCTCTCACACCAGAAGCGACTTGCAGTTTCTCAAGTAACTCCTGACATGAAAAAAAAAACTCAGAGTGACGGAGAACCAAGGGAGGGAGAAGAAGAGGGAATCCCACTCCCCCCTTTCCCAGAACTCCCCATTGCCATGTCTAATGTCAGGGCAAGCAAGAGAGAACAGACAGGTAATTGTCACAGTCAGAGATTACCGCAACATGGGAAATGAGAGAGAAGGAGACCGTCATCCTGTGTTCTCAGACCATCTGAGTCCAGGGAACAGGGGATAGCCAGTTGCTGCTGGTTTCTTTTTGGTACCAGTCCAACTATCCCCACTAGCCCTAAGTCAAGGGAAAATCCAAATTTTGAAACAGAAGTTGGATTTTCCCCCAACTTTGGGTAATATTATGCAAGGTCGTATTAAGGTGGCCTTGCCCATGTTACTGCAGATCAGTCCTGTGTGATGTTTGGGTGCTGTGTGGCTGATCTTCATCAACACCAATCTAAGTAGTCAGTGTCCATGGGGCCAGATAAGGGAACAAAACTCCCACAGTTTTCAGACTGGCTATCCTGAACCCTCCCTTACACACAGGAAACATTTGTTGTTGTGCCTCTAGCATTTTTCAAGCATGCCAAATGCCCTGCATATCAAAAACTATTGGGAACTTCTACCTCTTTGAATCCACCCCCATGTGGTTATGTGATTGTCTGGGTGGTAATGGTAAACAACATGATTCCTAATTTTGCTATCTTCACTCTTCTTCTGACTTAAGGGTGAGCAAATTTCAGCCCATAGGATACATGTGGTCCTTACAGCCCATTTTTGTGAACTCTGAAGCTCTTCATGACTTTATCTAAGCCTTCTAATTTTTAAAATAAAAAAAATTGGAGAATAAACATACACAAGAATATCCCAATCCCAAAAAGCACCCTAATATTACCCCTTCCCAAACTTCAATTTTCCCGTGCAGTGCTCTCCGAATGGTGACAGGGCTGCAAAATGTCACGTATCAGCTTTTTGAGAGGAACTGCACAGGAAAACTGAAGTGTTTTCTGTGCTGGTTTTTTGTAGTGAGAGATGTGCAGATTATAGGAGATTCTGGAGGAAAAATTGGCACTTGGAATTACCTACCCCCAATAGTTAATATGAAAATCATCATGAGAAAGTCCTAATTTGTACAGTACAGTTTGTGACTAATCACAACAATCTCTGCTTTGCATGACATTAAAGCATTTTCACTGTCTTTGTAATATTTTTTAAATCTATCTAGGTTATTAAAAGCTCTTGGGGTAATATTTTTCTGGGCCAGAAATTTAATTTTGTGAATGTATAAACAATCAACCATGCTCCCCTTTCACACCATTGTTATACTGAGAATCTCAAAATGCAGTGAGATGACGTTTGTATTGTTGCTGCTGCAGTTGTTTTCCAGTGTTGTGAGTCATGTATCTATTATTAGAAAATTGACATGAGCCATCCCCACAAATACCAAGCAAACAGCAAGAATTTAAACATCACATCTGTTTACATTTCTTTTTTTCAGCTAAGAG
Organism: Anolis carolinensis; assembly: GCF_035594765.1. Classification (NCBI taxonomy): domain Eukaryota; kingdom Metazoa; phylum Chordata; class Lepidosauria; order Squamata; family Anolidae; genus Anolis; species Anolis carolinensis. The sequence goes on from NC_085845.1 coordinate 61,735,798, forward strand.
AAATAGTTGGCCAGTATTAGTGTTTTCCAGCATCCGATGGCCAAGCATGTAATAGTTGGGAAGAGGCATGCTTTAGGAAGGCGCAGTTCACTAAATATCACTGCTTTATGAACTCTTAAATAACCCCCTTTTTACATTAATGGAAGTTTGGAAACAAGGCATTATTAGTCAAGTTCTGTTAAGTGTGCTATGTCACAAGACAAGTGAATCAGAAGGAACACTATAGTGTATAAAATATTGAGATGTGAGAAACTGGAGCACTCACCCCGTGCCAATAATCTTAACACAGAACGCTTTAATTTGCCATTTAAAAATTTGTAAAAAGTATATCCCGAGTGCACTGATCTAAGCCATATCAAAGAGTTTATATGTGTACAGTACATAATGACACGGTCTCATGCTATGTTAAAGGTAAAGGTAAAGGTTTTCCCCTGACATTAAGTCTAATCGTGTACGACTCTGGGGCTTGCTGACCGAAAGGTTGGCGGTTCGAATCCGGGGAGTGAGTCGAGCTCCCGCTGTTAGACCCAGCTTCTGCCAACCTAGCAGTTCGGAAACATGCAAATGTGAGTAGATCGATAGGTACTGCTCCGGCAGCAAGGTAATGGAGCTCCATGTAGTCATGCCGGCCACATGACCTTGGAGGTGTCTACAGACAATGCTGGCTCTTTGGCTTAGAAATGGAGATGGGCACCAAGCCCCAGAGTCGGACATGACTAGACTTAATGTCAGGAGGAAACCTTTACCTTTACCTATTTTTCATTAATAACTCCTGCTATCTTGATCATACTCTGATGTTGTCCCCATTTTCATCTGTAAAATGTTGGAAGGTGCATGTTTCTTCTATTTCTTTCTTATGTCCTTACTATCTTGACGTAGAAATGTAATTAGTTGTGCCACACTAGAATCTACTTCTTCCATATAAAAAGGTTCCAGACAAGCTTTTCTCTCTCTCTTGTGGAACAATCTTAAGTACGGAAGACAAGCTATTTTTTATAATGTTACTGTACACATTAGACAACATATGTGAATTATTTGGATTCTTGAAGGATGCTATATAAATCCTGAATATATTAGTCATCATTATGATCAGTCTAAGACTTCCCTGAATGCTGAAGTTTGTGATTACATACAAACACGTCCAATTAATAATGCCCCAAAGGCCAAATGATCTGGGGGCCCTAGTTGATAAAAGAAAGTTATGCATGTCAGAACCCAGATTATGGAATTCTACATACACCATCATTAATTATCAAGGTTGCTCTAGAATAGATAAATTTTTGATAAGCACTGGAAATTAATATTCATTTTGACATAAATTAATTAGCACTGTGCCCTGTTTAATTTGTGACAGAGGCCTAAAGGAATTTCATATTATTATTCCTCATTCCTAGAAACACTCCCTTTTAAAACACTGAAATTGTTAATTAATACATTGATGCATCCTGTTTTTAAAATATTTTAAAGTATTTTCTGCTAAAATCATTTATATATAAACAGAGAAAGATGTAAGGGAAAACAACTAATAACAATTGCATTTATCTTTATAAACAACATTACAACAATAATCATTAAACATAATTTTGCAGGCATCTTGGAAAGAGATGCAAATACCATCACAAAGTTTGCACTGCTAAATTTTTAGTCTTGAATAAGAATGGCAACTCCTTGATCTCTTTTTTTATTGTGAAATAATTGTTTCTTGGAATATATGTATGGGAATGAACTGGCATGGATTAGTGGTTTGAACATTAGACTATGTGATGAGTCATGGGCCATGTAGTCCCGTTCATGGCACTGTAGTCCCAGATGAAGAGGAGAACTTGGGTTTTTCACCGTCTCAGTCAGAATTGGAACCTTCCCAGCCAGATTTGGGAACCTTGCACCTGCAAGAGATTTGTCTTCCAGAAATCTGTCAAACAAGCCCTGAGTCTAAATCTCCTGTGTTTTCTCGCCACGAGTTTTGTAAACAACAGAGAGGAGTTCAAGCGGCCTCTCGTAGGAGTGCTAGGATAGCTGCTAAGAATTCAGCTGATTAAGCCTGCTTTCCATGGGAAACCTTAAGGAGTCATGCATCTGGACTCAGAGATTAGCTTTCGTTTCTGGTTCCCCAGAGAACTGCTCTTTGGTGGGAAAACTAGACCCTATTTAGGTGTTTTACCCACAAAGGGGTTTTGCGGAGTCAATTCGTCAGCTACTGGAGTAAGTTGTGTGTGGACAGCGCGCTCCGTTTCCAAGCCTCGTTCCTGTTTCAAGCCTTGTTCCTGATTCCAAGCCTTCGCTCCGTTTCCAAGCCTTCGTTCCCGTTTCCAGCCTTGTTTACCTCCACGGACCTTGCCTTGTTTTCCGGATTTTGCCAAGTAATTCCACGGATCTTGTTCTCGCTCCTCGTTCCTTGTTGCCTTGTATTAAGCCTTGTTTCAAGTTATTTCCTAGCCTTGCTCAAGTTCAAGGACTAAAGGACCTTGTCATCTCCCCTCACTTTGCCTGGCAAAGTGAGTGTTTCGGTTATTGGATTACAACTTTGGACCTTAATATTTTATATTGGACATTGTTTCTTTGGACTAATTTTGACCTTTCCTGAAAGGTCTACTTCTGAACTATTTCATACACTTGCTTTTATTAACTTTACATATTTCCTTAATAAAGATATTAGATAGATTCTGGCCTCTGTGTATGGTTATTGGTGCTCTGTAGCCTGGGTCGTGACAGTTTGACTCCGCCACCCTAAGCACCAATTAACCTAGGCCAGAATGTCTACCGGAGCCGGACCGGGAGGCCAGCCGCTCAGCTACACCATCGACAAGGAGGAAGTGGACCGCATCCGTGATAAGCTCAATGCGCAGGAGGGAGAAATAAAGGGATTGAAGGAACGCGGAATCCGACTCCCGGCCCTGGCATTGCCAACCAAGTTTTCTGGAGAAGCTTCTAAGGTTCATGTTTTCCGTCGCCAATGCCAAGCTTATCTAGAGGCCCGCAATGCCGAGTTTCCCCAAGAAGACATCAAAGTGGCGTGGATCTACAGCCTTTTAGACGGGCCAGCGGCCAACTGGGCGACGGCACTGTTCGACCAAGTTTCCCCACACCTAAGATCAGCGCAACACTTCTTGGATCACATTAAGGCGACTTGGGGGATCGAAGACAATTTGGAGGCAGCCGGCCATAAACTCCGGCGCCTCTCTCAGGGGGACAGACCCTTGTCCCAGTACATAGCCGAGTTCCGAGTGCTGGCCCACAGCACCGGATGGAATGATATAGCCCTCAGAGGACAATTTCGGGAGGGTCTCAACATCGAGATGTTGGAAGAAATCTCCAAAGTGGATCCCCCCCACTCTCTTGAAGCACTCATTGATCAATGTTTACGAGCTGAAGTCATGCTTGCCAACAGAAAACAATGGGTCCGAGGCCAGAGCGGTAGAGCTGGGGTGAAACCTCCCGCTCCCACCAGCGTCCAGCCGCGTCCAGTATGGAGACCCCCGCCACCAGCCCCATACCCCAGGGGGAGCGAGGAGGTGCCGATGCAGTTGGGCAATGTGCGTCCCAGGTTAGATGCCGCCGAGAAGGCTCGCCGCCAACGCCTAAATCTCTGTTGGTACTGCGGAAACGGGGGCCACTTCGCCAGAGAGTGCCCAGCCAAAGGGAAGCCCCCCGCCCGTCTGGCGGCGGCGTCCTCCACGGAGACGAAGATGTCTGAGGCGGCTGGCGCACAGCCGGCGGGGGAAGCCAGCGACCGGGCGTAGAGAGGCTCGCCAACCCGGTCAAAAAACCCACTCAAGTGCCGCCAACCGGGGTCCTATTTCTTCTAGTGGTCACCTTGTGGTCAGCAAAAAAGGGGCCAGTCATGGTCCATGCCATGATAGACTCAGGAGCTACAAACAATTTCATTGATAGAGAGTATGCTGACTCTCTGGGATTACAATACCATGACTTCAAGAATGCCCGTGTGGTGCAAGCCATCGATGGCCGCCCCCTCAAGACGGGTCCCGTAAGCCAGTGGTCGGAACCCACCAGAATGTGGATAAGGGAACATATGGAAGAGATTTCCTTCTTTGTTACCGAGGTTCCCCATTTCCCTGTAATTTTGGGAATTCCATGGCTGACACTTCACGACCCAAGCATCTCCTGGTCCAACAGAGAACTGCAGTTTGCTTCAAAATATTGCCAAAACCATTGCCTTGTAGCCAAGGTCTGCCATGCCACAGACACTGAACCCATTATCACCTTGCCCAAGAAGTACTCAGAATATTGGGATGTATTCAATGAAAAAGAAGCTGAGAGATTACCCCCACATAGACCTTATGACTGTGCCATTGACTTGGTGGAGGGGGCCCCGATCCCGCGAGGACATCTCTACTCCCTGACTGAACCGGAGCAAGAAGCTCTCAGGGAGTTCATAGAGTCAAACCTTCGCAAGGGATTCATCAGACCCTCTCAATCCCCAGCCGCTTCCCCAGTGATGTTTGTGAAAAAGAAATCAGGGGACTTACGCTTGGTGGTGGACTATAGAGCATTGAACAATATCACTAAGCGGAACAGCTATCCCCTGCCCTTGATCTCGGACCTACTAGACCGACTTCGAGGAGCCAAGGTCTACACCAAGCTGGATCTTCGGGGGGCTTATAATCTAGTTCGCATCAGAGAAGGAGACGAGTGGAAGACCGCCTTCCAGACTAAATTCGGATTATTCGAGTCCCGAGTTATGAATTATGGATTATGTGGAGCTCCCGCAACGTTCCAGCATTTTGTCAATGACATCTTTCAGGATTATCTAGATCGGTTCTTGATCATCTACCTGGACGATTTTTTGGTGTTTTCTAGATCACAATCAGAGCATGAGAACCACGTCAGAATGGTGTTACAACGATTGCGGGATCATGGACTTTATGCCAAGCTGGAAAAATGCGCTTTTGATCTACAAGAGGTAGATTTCCTGGGGTACCGCGTCTCACCACTAGGGCTCTCCATGGACCCGGCTAAGGTTTCAGCAGTATTGGAATGGCGGGCGCAACCAACAAGAAAGAGGTGCAACGATTCTTGGGGTTCGCGAACTACTACCGCAAGTTCATTCCAGACTTTGCCCGCTGGTCTGACCCAATCACCAGCTGCATCCGTGGGAAACAGCCTTTCCGCTGGACAGATCAAGCAGAGAAAGGGTTCCAGCAACTAAAGAAATTATTCACGTCCCAGCCAATCCTTCAGCATCCAGATCCTGAAACCCCTTTTGTTGTGCAGGCGGACGCCTCCGATGTGGCAATTGGGGCTGTACTCCTACAACCAGTGGGAGACCATCTTCATCCTTGTGCCTTTTATTCCCATCAATTGACCGCGCCAGAGAGAAATTACACCATTTGGGAAAAGGAACTATTGGCCATAAAGGCAGCCTTTGAAACTTGGAGACATTGGCTAGAAGGGGCCAAATTTCCCATTGAAGTCCATACTGATCATCGAAATCTAGAGCATCTAAGAACTGCCCGCAAGCTAAATCAAAGGCAACAACGCTGGGCTTTATTCTTTGAACGTTTTAACTTTCAAATTCATTATGTAACCCCAGCCCAGACCAAGCAAGCAGATGCTCTGTCACGGAAACCGGAATACGCTGCTGGGCGCAAGGAGACCTTTGAGTCCCAGCTGCTACAACCCGAGAACTTTGCCACGCTCACAGTGGGAAACACCAAATCCACTCCCATTGAATCAACTTCCCCTACTCCAGGACCCCTTTGTGCTCAGGAAATCAGGGCTAGTCAGCAAGCAGACGCCTGGGCACAGGACCAACTTCGCCAAGGACTACGTTTTCCCTTTTCGCTTAAGGATGGGCTACTTTGCTATAGAAATCATGTTTACATCCCCCCAGGACCGGGCAGGGAAAAAACACTTCGTCTGTGTCATGACTGCAAGCCAGCAGGGCATTTCGGGCTATTTAAAACCATGCATTTGATCCTAAGAGATTTCTGGTGGCCCAAGATCCGCAAGGATGTGGAAAAATATGTCAACACCTGCCCAGTATGCCAGCGCTCCAAGACAAGAAGAGAAAAGCCCTCAGGGCTTCTGCACCCCCTCCCTACCCCATCCTGCCCATGGGAAATAATCTCTGCGGATTTTATCACTGATCTACCACCTTCCTGTGGATTCACCACGATCCTAGTGGTGGTGGACCTTTTCACCAAGTTAGCCCATTTCATTCCCTGTGATGGCCTTCCCACGGCCAAAGAAACTGCAGATCTATTCCTCCAACATGTTTTCAGATTGCATGGATTGCCCAAGAGTTTGGTCACAGACCGTGGGTCCCAATTCACCTCTCGTTTCTGGAAAGCACTACAAAAACTATTGGGCATAGACTCTCGTTTATCTTCGGCTCATCATCCTCAAACAGATGGGCAAACTGAGCGCACCAATGCCACTTTGGAACAATACCTTCGCTGTTATGTGAACTACCAGCAAGACAATTGGGCTTCCCTGTTATCGCTGTCAGAGTTTGCCTACAACAATGGGGTCCAGGCTTCTACTAAAGAAACGCCGTTCTTTGCAAACTACGGCTTCCATCCACGTTTCTTTCCCCCTGTCATTGAAACCTCAGAAGTTCCCGCAGCAGAGGACTGGCTGCAGGAACTCACAGCGGTGCAACAACTCTTGCTCCAGCAATTAAACCAAGCCAAGGAGGACTATAAACGTCACGCGGACAAACATCGCCAGCCGGGCCCCGAAATCAAGGTAGGAGACCGGGTTCTTCTGTCCACTCGCTTTTTGCCCTCCCATCGCCCTTGCCGGAAGTTAGATGCCCGTTTCATTGGCCCCTATCCAGTGGTGGCGCAACTTAACCCCGTGACTTTCAAACTCCAACTTCCGCGTTCAATGCGCATTCATCCAGTGTTCCACCGCTCCCTGCTCCTTCCGGCGGATGGTGTGCGCCCTGATACAGACCGGCCGGCCCCCCCTCCTGTTTTGATGAATGGGGAGGAGGAGTTCGAGGTTGAGGACATTTTGGATTCTCGCTTTCACCGCCGCCGCCTACAATATCTCATTGACTGGGTGGGTTTTGGCCCCGAGGAACGCTCTTGGGAAGACGCTTCCACAGTCCATGCTCCTGATCTAACCCGCCGCTTCCATCAGACCTATCCCGCCAAGCCGCGGCCTCGCGCCTCGGGGAGAGAGTCCCGGTTTGAGAGGGGGCTTGAGGAGGGGGATAGTGTGATGAGTCATGGGCCATGTAGTCCCGTTCATGGCACTGTAGTCCCAGATGAAGAGGAGAACTTGGGTTTTTCACCGTCTCAGTCAGAATTGGAACCTTCCCAGCCAGATTTGGGAACCTTGCACCTGCAAGAGATTTGTCTTCCAGAAATCTGTCAAACAAGCCCTGAGTCTAAATCTCCTGTGTTTTCTCGCCACGAGTTTTGTAAACAACAGAGAGGAGTTCAAGCGGCCTCTCGTAGGAGTGCTAGGATAGCTGCTAAGAATTCAGCTGATTAAGCCTGCTTTCCATGGGAAACCTTAAGGAGTCATGCATCTGGACTCAGAGATTAGCTTTCGTTTCTGGTTCCCCAGAGAACTGCTCTTTGGTGGGAAAACTAGACCCTATTTAGGTGTTTTACCCACAAAGGGGTTTTGCGGAGTCAATTCGTCAGCTACTGGAGTAAGTTGTGTGTGGACAGCGCGCTCCGTTTCCAAGCCTCGTTCCTGTTTCAAGCCTTGTTCCTGATTCCAAGCCTTCGCTCCGTTTCCAAGCCTTCGTTCCCGTTTCCAGCCTTGTTTACCTCCACGGACCTTGCCTTGTTTTCCGGATTTTGCCAAGTAATTCCACGGATCTTGTTCTCGCTCCTCGTTCCTTGTTGCCTTGTATTAAGCCTTGTTTCAAGTTATTTCCTAGCCTTGCTCAAGTTCAAGGACTAAAGGACCTTGTCATCTCCCCTCACTTTGCCTGGCAAAGTGAGTGTTTCGGTTATTGGATTACAACTTTGGACCTTAATATTTTATATTGGACATTGTTTCTTTGGACTAATTTTGACCTTTCCTGAAAGGTCTACTTCTGAACTATTTCATACACTTGCTTTTATTAACTTTACATATTTCCTTAATAAAGATATTAGATAGATTCTGGCCTCTGTGTATGGTTATTGGTGCTCTGCAGCCTGGGTCGTGACAGACTATGACTCAAGACCAGGAGTCAAAGCTCCACTCTGCCATGGAAATGTCACGACCCAGGCGGCAGAGGCACCAATAACCATACACAGAGGCCAGAATCTAACTAATATCTTTATTGAAGGAATATATGAAGTTAATAAAAACAAGTATAGAAAATAGTCCAGAATTAGACCCTTCAGGAAAGGTCAGAATTAGTCCAAAAAAGCAATGTCCAATAAGAAATATTAAGGTCCAAAGTTGTAATCCAATAACCGAAACACTCACTTTGCCAAGCAAAGTGAGGGGAGATGACAAGGTCCTTTAGTCCATAAAACTTGAGCGAGGCTAGGAAATAACTTGATACTTGAAACAAGGCTTGAACGTGGAACAAGGTAACTAAGAACAAGAACAAGGTCCGTGGAATAACTTGGTAAAATCCGTGAAACAAGGCAAGGATTAGTCCTGGGAAACAAGGCAAAGTCCGTAGGTAAACAAAGGCTGGGAAGCAAGGCGAAGGCTGGATAGCAAGGCAAGGCTTGAGCTGAAGCGAGGCTTGAATCGGAGCGCGCTGTCCAGACACAACTCGCTCCGTAGGCTGACGAATTGACTCCGCGAAGTTGCTACGCGGGCAAAACACCTATATAGAGTCCAACTTTCTCACCAAAGCGGTTCTCTGGGAATCAGAAACGAAAGCTAAACTCTGAGACCAGATGTTAAACTCCTTAAAGATTCTCACGAGAACCAATGTTAATTGGCAACATTCTTAGCTGCTATCCTCGCACTCCTGCGCGAAGCTGAATCCAAACTTCTCTGTTGTTTACAAAACTCCCGGCGCAAGAACACGGGAGAAGTAGGCTCTGGGGTTGTTTGACATACTTCTGGGGCACAACTTTCTTGCAGGTGCAAGGTTTCCAGATCTGCCTGGGAAGGATCTGGCTGAGAGGAATCCAGTTCAGACTGGGAAGGTAAAAAACCCAAGTTTTCATCTTCATCAGGGATTACAATGTCCTGAGCAGGACTACAAGGCCCATGGTTCATCACACTATCCCCCTCCTCAGGGCCCCTCCCAAACTGGGGTCCTCTCCCCGAGGCGCGAGGTCGCGGTTTGGTGGGATAGGTCAGATGGAAGCGACGGGTTAGATCAGGAGCATGGACTGTGGAGGCGTCTTCCCAAGAGCGTTCCTCAGGCCCAAAACCTACCCAGTCAATGAGATATTGTAGACGGCGGCGATGAAAGCGAGAATCCAAAATGTCCTCAACCTCGAACTCCTCCTCCCCATTCATCAAAACAGGAGGGGGGGCCGGTTGGTCTGTATCAGGACGCACACCATCCGCCGGAAGGAGCAGGGAACGGTGAAACACTGGGTGAATGCGCATTGAACGCGGAAGTTGGAGTTTGAAAGTCACGGGGTTTAATTGCGCCACCACTGGATAGGGGCCAATGAAGCGGGCATCTAACTTCCGGCATGGGCGGTGGGAGGGCAGAAAGCGAGTGGACAGAAAAACCCGATCTCCTACCTTGATTTCGGGGCCCGGCTGGCGGTGTTTGTCAGCGTGGCGTTTATAGTCCTCCTTGGCTTGGTCCAGTTGCTGGAGCAAAAGTTGTTGCACCGCTGTGAGTTCCTGCAGCCAATCCTCTGCTGCGGGAACTTCTGAAGTTTCAATGACAGGGGGAAAGAAACGTGGATGGAAACCGTAGTTTGCAAAGAACGGCGTTTCTTTTGTAGAAGCTTGAACTCCATTATTGTAGGCAAACTCAGACAGTGGTAACAGAGAAGCCCAATTGTCCTGTTGGTAGTTTACATAACAGCGAAGATACTGCTCCAAAGTGGCATTGGTGCGCTCCGTTTGCCCATCTGTTTGGGGATGATGAGCTGAAGATAAGCGAGAGTCTATGCCCAGTAGTTTTTGTAGTGCCTTCCAAAAACGAGAGGTGAATTGAGATCCACGGTCTGTGACTAAACTCTTGGGCAATCCATGTAGTCTGAAAACATGCTGAAGAAATAGATCCGCAGTTTCTTTGGCCGTGGGGAGGCCTTCGCAGGGAATGAAATGGGCTAACTTGGTGAATAGGTCCACCACCACTAAGATCGTGGTGAATCCACAGGAAGGTGGTAGGTCAGTGATGAAATCCGCGGAAATTATTTCCCATGGGCGAGATGGGGTAGGAAGGGGGTGTAAAAGCCCTGAGGGCTTCTCCCTTCGTATCTTGGAGCGCTGGCATACTGGGCAGGTGTTGACATATTTTTCCACATCCTTGCGGATCTTGGGCCACCAAAAATCTCTTAGGATCAAATGCATGGTTTTAAATAGTCCGAAGTGTCCTGCTGGTTTGCAGTCATGACACAGACGAAGCGCTTTTTCCCTGCCCGGTCCGGGTGGGATATAAACATGATTTCTATAGCAGAGCAGCCCATCTTTAAGCGAAAAGGGAAAATGCAGACCTTGGCGAAGTTGGTCCTGCGCCCAGGCATCTGCTTGCTGACTAGCCCTGATTTCTTGAGCACAGATGGGTCCTGGAGTAGGGGAAGTTGAACCAATGGGACTGGATTTGGTGTTCCCCACTGTGAGCGTGGCAAAGTTCTCAGGTTGTAGCAGTTGGGATTCAAAGGTCTCCTTGCGTCCTGCAGCGTATTCCGGTTTACGTGACAGGGCGTCTGCTTGCTTGGTTTGAGCTGGGGTCACATAATGGATCTGGAAGTTGAAACGTTCAAAGAATAAAGCCCAACGTTGCTGCCTCTGATTTAGTTTGCGGGCAGTTCTTAGATGTTCTAGATTACGATGATCAGTGTGGACTTCAATGGGGAATTTGGCCCCTTCTAGCCAATGTCTCCAAGTTTCAAAGGCTGCCTTTATGGCCAGTAGTTCTTTTTCCCAAATGGTGTAATTCCTCTCTGGTGTGGTTAGTTGACGAGAATAAAAGGCACAGGGGTGGAGGTGATCTCCCACCGGTTGTAAGAGTACAGCCCCAATTGCCACATCAGAGGCGTCCGCTTGCACCACAAAAGGGGTTCCAGGATTTGGGTGCTGTAGAATTGGCTGGGAGGTGAATAGTTTCTTCAGTTGCTGGAACCCTTTCTCTGCTTGATCAGTCCAGCGGAAAGGCTGCTTTCCACGGATGCAGCTAGTGATGGGGTCGGACCAGCGGGCAAAATCTGGAATGAACTTGCGGTAGTAGTTCGCGAACCCCAAGAAACGCTGCACCTCTTTCTTGTTAGTTGGCGCCCGCCATTCCAATACTGCTGAAACTTTGGCTGGATCCATGGAAAGCCCTAGAGGCGAGATGCGGTAGCCAAGGAAATCTACCTCTTGTAGATCAAAAGCGCATTTTTCTAGCTTGGCATAAAGTCCATGATCCCGCAATCGTTGCAACACCATTTTGACGTGGTTCTCATGTTCTGATTGTGATCTGGAAAACACCAAAAAATCGTCCAGGTAGATTATCAAGAATCTGTCTAGATAGTCCTGAAAAATATCGTTGACAAAATGCTGGAACGTTGCGGGAGCTCCGCATAAACCGAAATTCATAACTCGGGACTCGAATAATCCGAATTTAGTCTGGAAGGCGGTCTTCCACTCGTCCCCTTCTCTGATGCGAACTAGATTATAAGCCCCCCGAAGATCCAGCTTGGTGTAGACCTTGGCTCCTCGAAGTCGGTCCAGTAGATCCGAGATTAAGGGCAGGGGATAGCTGTTCCGCTTGGTGATATTGTTCAATGCTCTGTAGTCCACCACCAAGCGTAATTCCCCTGACTTCTTCTTCACAAACATCACTGGGGAGGCGGCTGGGGATTGAGAGGGTCTGATGAACCCCTTGCGAAGGTTTGTCTCTAAGAATTCCCTGAGAGCTTCTTGCTCTGGTTCAGTCAGGGAGTAGAGATGCCCTCGCGGGATCGGGGCCCCCTCCACCAAGTCAATGGCACAGTCATAAGGTCTATGTGGGGGTAATTTTTCGGCTTCTTTCTCATTGAATACATCCCAATACTCGGAGTACTTCTTTGGCAAGGTGATGATGGGCTCGGAGTCTGTGGCATGGCATACCTTGGCTACGAGGCAATGGTTTTGGCAGTACGGTGAAGCAAACTGCAGTTCTCTGTTGGACCAGGAGATGTTAGGGTCGTGGAGTGTCAGCCATGGAATTCCCAAAATCACAGGGAAATGGGGAACCTCGGTAACAAAGAAGGAAATCTCTTCCATATGTTCCCTTATCCACATCCTGGTGGGTTCCGACCACTGGCTTACGGGGCCCGTCTTGAGGGGACGGCCGTCTATGGCTTGCACCACACGGGCATTCTTGAAATCATGATATTGTAATCCCAGAGAGTCGGCATACTCTCTATCGATGAAATTGTTGGTAGCTCCAGAGTCTATCATGGCGTGGATCATGACGGGTCCCCTTTTTGCTGACCATAATGTGACCACGAGAAGGAACAGGACCCCGGTTGGCGGCTCTTGGATGGATTTTTTGACCGGGTTGGCGAGCCTCTCTACACCCGGTCGTTGGCTTCCCCCGCCGGCTGTGTGCCAGTCGGCTCAGACGCCTTCGACTCCGTGGAGGACGCCGCCGCAAGACGGGCGGCAGGCTTCCCTTTGGCTGGGCACTCTCTGGCGAAGTGGCCCCCGTTCCCGCAGTACCAGCAGAGGTTCAAGCGTTGACGACGGGCCTTCTCGGCGGCATCTAGTCTGGGACGCACATTGCCCAACTGCATCGGCACCTCCTCGCCTCCTCTGGGGTATGGGGTTGGCGGCGGGGGTCTCCACACCGGACGTGGCTGAACACTGGCGGGAGCGGGGGGTTTTGCCCCGGCTCTACCGCCCTGGCCTCGAACCCATTGTTTCCTGTTGGCAATCATGACTTCAGCCCGTAAACATTGATCAATGAGTGCCTCGAGGGTCTGGGGAGGATCCACCTTGGAGATTTCTTCCAGCATTTCAATGTTGAGACCCTCCCGAAATTGTCCTCTGAGGGCTACATCGTTCCAGCCGGTGTTGTGGGCCAGCACGCGGAACTCGGCTATGTACTGAGACATGGGTCTGTCTCCTTGAAGGAGGCGCCGGAGTTTATGACCGGCTGCCTCCAAATTGTCCTCGATTCCCCAGGTCTCCTTAAGGTGATCCAAGAAGCGTTGTGCTGAACTTAGGTGGGGGGAGGCTTGATCAAACAGGGCCGTCGCCCAGCTAGCCGCTGGTCCGTCTAGAAGACTGTAGACCCACGCCACCTTGATGTCTTCTTGGGGAAACTCGGCATCACGGGCCTCTAGATAAGCTTGACATTGGCGGCGGAAAACATGAACCTTAGCAGCTTCTCCAGAAAACTTGGTAGGCAACGCCATGGCCGGGAGGCGAACTCCGCGCTCCCTCAACCCTTTTATTTCTCCATCCTGCGCGTTGAGTCTGTCACGGATGCGGTCCACTTCGTCCTTGCTGATGGTGTAGCTGAGCGGCTGTCCAGCCGGCGCGGCTCCGGTAGACATCCTGGCCTCGGTTAGTTGGTGCTTATGGGCGGCGGAGTCAAACTGTCACGACCCAGGCGGCAGAGGCACCAATAACCATACACAGAGGCCAGAATCTAACTAATATCTTTATTGAAGGAATATATGAAGTTAATAAAAACAAGTATAGAAAATAGTCCAGAATTAGACCCTTCAGGAAAGGTCAGAATTAGTCCAAAAAAGCAATGTCCAATAAGAAATATTAAGGTCCAAAGTTGTAATCCAATAACCGAAACACTCACTTTGCCAAGCAAAGTGAGGGGAGATGACAAGGTCCTTTAGTCCATAAAACTTGAGCGAGGCTAGGAAATAACTTGATACTTGAAACAAGGCTTGAACGTGGAACAAGGTAACTAAGAACAAGAACAAGGTCCGTGGAATAACTTGGTAAAATCCGTGAAACAAGGCAAGGATTAGTCCTGGGAAACAAGGCAAAGTCCGTAGGTAAACAAAGGCTGGGAAGCAAGGCGAAGGCTGGATAGCAAGGCAAGGCTTGAGCTGAAGCGAGGCTTGAATCGGAGCGCGCTGTCCAGACACAACTCGCTCCGTAGGCTGACGAATTGACTCCGCGAAGTTGCTACGCGGGCAAAACACCTATATAGAGTCCAACTTTCTCACCAAAGCGGTTCTCTGGGAATCAGAAACGAAAGCTAAACTCTGAGACCAGATGTTAAACTCCTTAAAGATTCTCACGAGAACCAATGTTAATTGGCAACATTCTTAGCTGCTATCCTCGCACTCCTGCGCGAAGCTGAATCCAAACTTCTCTGTTGTTTACAAAACTCCCGGCGCAAGAACACGGGAGAAGTAGGCTCTGGGGTTGTTTGACATACTTCTGGGGCACAACTTTCTTGCAGGTGCAAGGTTTCCAGATCTGCCTGGGAAGGATCTGGCTGAGAGGAATCCAGTTCAGACTGGGAAGGTAAAAAACCCAAGTTTTCATCTTCATCAGGGATTACAATGTCCTGAGCAGGACTACAAGGCCCATGGTTCATCACAGGAAACCCATTGGGTGACTGATCCTATACGTCGGTTTCAACTAGAAGTCAAACCCTACATGGACTTCCAGTCAATAATGCAGTTTTACACACACACACCCCAATTACAAGAAGTCAGTTAATGTAGACTGGTGACGCAGTTTCGATCCAAACTGGTCCACTGTCCATAGGGCATTTTGTGAGATTTTTTATCCTTTTTAAAAAAAAATCAGAACATTAACAGGAAGTAACTTCTATTCACTTCCTGTTGTTAAAAATCCCTAAAAAGAGCCTAAAGGGACTGTAAAATTATTTCCAATGCACCCTAGAGGTTAAAAAAAGTTTGTTTATTTGCTTGTTTACGGGTGTAGAATGTGCAATCTTTCAAGGTCTCCAGGAGTGCTAATGTGGTCCCTAGACCCCACATTTACCCATCTATGACTGGTGAGAAGGAGGCATGCTTGTTTTCTGCTGATCTAGAGACTAAGGTCCTTCCTACACATGCATTAAAACTCAAGAGCGGGTTACATGCACCTATCCATGCATGTATATCCCAGTAGTCATGGAAAACACATGCTTTTCTTCCCTCCCCCTGCGTAGACTCCTTCAGAGCATGTGCGTTTCTGAAAAGCCCGCTGTCAGCTGTCAAACGGGGACACAGGAGGCTTTCAAATTCTGTCTTTTACACTTTATAATATTAAACAGAACTTGAATTAACAATTGGGAAATGACAGAGATCCAGGGAAGTTTTTTTTAATTGCACCATTATGTGCTGGACCTCATATGCGCATATGCGCATCTCTAGAGTGAATTTTTAATGTCTCCCATCTTAATCTGCTTTAAAAAAACAGCTGTGTGGATGGTGGAGGACTAAGCAGCAGGACTGACAGGTCTGTGTTTGGACCCCCTTTGAGGTCCCATATTTTAAAAACCCATTTCTTTGTCCCACGTTTTGGCGCTGTCTGGAAGCGTCTTAGGACACTGAGCAATGGACTCAACTTGTAGGAAGGAAGACTCCACCTAAATATTAGGAAAAATATTCCTTATGGTCAGAACTGTTCAGCAATAAAATATGCTGCCACAGAGTGTGGTAGAGCCTTTTTTCTGGAGGTTTTTTCAGAGAAGGGGATAATTCCTTTTTTGATAAGGTACAGTACTTACTTGTGGATAAGTTTACTCAGGTTTTTTGGATTGTTTTTCTAAGTCAAATTTCTAGACATATACATGAGTTTAAACAGTAAGTACGTTCTACAATTGGAGCAGTGAAAGAGCAAAAGTGAGATGGAAACAAGAGGCAGAACGATCCCTAAGAATATTAGTCTAAGAGAGGTTAGGATAAGTGGATAAGGCAAGAGGAGATTTCTGGTCACTAAAACACTAGGGCATGTTTAACTCTTTAAGCACTGCTCCTTAGGGTTGGGCCTGAATTAGATTGAAGGAAAATGATTTGTAATATTCGGTGGTCCGTTTTATATAATCTCTGAAAACAGAATGGGAGGAGGGTACTGTAAAGCCCGGCAAAATAGATTGAGAAAGCCAGACTTTATCAGTTCCTGGAGAGGAAGGAGTTAAGTCTGTAATATACCTGAGGCAGAAGTCTGCCGCGGGGCTTCTGGAGAAGATGGGATTATTGCAGTGTCTTTTTCTCCCTCCCCAATGTTCATCCATTTCTTTTTGGAAAGTGTCCTAGGCTCCTCCTCCAGAAAGCACCCTGCTGCCCTGCTGGAAACTCGCTTTCCCAGCAGCACTTGCATGGGGAGGGCATTGAAAAGTCTCTGAGTTCCTCTCGGAGCATAATGGGAGTTGAAGTTTTTGCTCTGTTTCTCAGCCAATAATAATCCTGGTTGTGTCCAATTCCCAGAACTCTTTTTTGCAGTTTGTCTTATTTTAGAAAATGTTATGGTTTAAACTTAAGAGAATTCTTTAAAAAATCAGTAGATTGGTGAATTGTTTTGAAACTTAGCAGGCCTGCAGTTTAAAAGGGGTCTAAAATTGAGGTAGGTTTCATGCAGATAGGCCTTAAAATGACTGAGGATTGAGCCTTTAAAGTTTTTCATTGTAGGCAATGGGCCAAATCTTTGCCAAATGAAAATAGTAACACCCCTCCCTATTCGAGTAACTTCCTGGTAAACAGAATGATGGGTCAGCTGACAATGGACTGTGAAATGGCATGCCTTCTGGCCGATTTGCACACCTCTACTGCTCATTGTTGCATTTCCAACATGTTGAAAATGTGTTCAGCTGAACTCATTACCATCATGAAACTTTCTATGAGCTTTCAGTCAAATCAAGCCCTTATACATACTATTGAGTTCTACATGTTCAGAAATAAAGCTTTTTAAAATAATTTTTTAAAAGAATGTCTGAAATTCCCATAGCACAATCATTGTAATGCTTTGAGTAGTAAGAAAACAATCATAAATAATTTTATAACATTCTCTTTAAAAACAAAAATAGCGCATCACAAAAATTAGCAATTTTCCTGACATGAACTCAATTGCTCAAAAGGAATAGTTATGTATTTATGAGTTCACCAAATCTCGTTGAATTCTGTAAAGCATTAGTCATCACCTTCTTAAAAACCTCACAACAGATATTTAGGGAATTTTTTAATTTGTCAGCAGGGATATTATTTTGCTGTGGGGGTGACATGGGGAATACAAATGAAATACTGTGGAAAGTGATACATACCCAGAATAAGATTTTAAATGAAGATTGATACGTTTTCATTCAATTCTACTTCTGTGTCTCATAGGATGAGAGTAACTATATTATGCATGACTGGAGCATCACAAATCAAAGAAAGGATAGTAATATGTTATCTCAAGAACTTCAGGTAATTTTCTTAAGAAAAATTAATCACCATCTCATAGGTTTCTGGCTGTAAAGATGCTAGACATTCTATAAGGTGATCAAAAACATGCATGCAGTACTGTTGTATCAGGGTTTGTTCCATTAAGTGGTTTCCTTGACTGGCAGCTAGTAAAAATGTCTGCCAAGCTATCATTTAAATTTAAAGATAGCCTAGAGAACTAAACAGATGAAATAAAAGATGATCAAAGGCAGGAACTGTGCAGGAAGGAGTAATTAGGCTCAGATGACAAACTAGTTTCGTTCAAAGAACAGGGAGAAAGCACCCTGGCCTAGAATATGCAATACCTTTTCTGACCAGGCAGGTTGAGTACATTGCTTCTGCTCATTATCTGCAAGTTAAAAAATCACACTAGCTCTTTTTCCTTGAAAAGAAAATAACAAAATGAATACAAACCCACAATAAAAGTTTCTTTAGAGAGCAATTTTCACACCAGAACAGCAAAGGACCAAAAAAAAAATAGCTTTTAAAAATGAAGGTTTTTAAGATCAATTCATGGGGCGATGGGGTTTTTAACTTTGAATATATTTTAATCGTTTTTATCTGTGGAATTTTTAATACTGTTTATATTCAATTCTGTTTTAATGTTTGTATATTTGTATATTTTAAATTGTATGCAAATGCTTTTACGTTAATTTGCTTTGAGTCACCTCTAGGAGAGATAAAGTGGGGTATAAATAATATAATAAATAAATAATAAATAATAGCTTCTAGATCTCTGTATAATGAATGATTGGTCAATTTTCAGAAAATTAATCCATTGTCCTGTTTTTCAACACTCTGCTTCTCAAATATATACATATTTCATCAATTAGTTTGGAGAGTTTTTTGTAATTTAAAATTAGCAACTTGTTTGTGTGCTCAAGTATCTGACTTATTGCAATAGGCAAACCTATAAGGGCCTTTCTTGGCAAGATTTGATCAGGTTGCTTTTGCTTTCCTCCGAGGATGAGAGAACTTAAGGCATCCAAGGTCACCCAGTGAGTTTCCATGGTCAAGTGGAGATTCCTCTTTCTTTCTATCTATCTATCTATCTATCTATCTATCTATCTATCTATCTATCTATCTATCTATATTGCCCTTCCTTTCTTAATTTTCATCAGTAGTTATTCCAAGTCTCTGCTCCAAGTCTTGTCACACATAAAAGTGCTGACCTGAGTTGTAACAACACTTCAAGAGATTACACTAGTATGTTACTGTTAAACAAGAATTTATCTAAGGTCCGCTATTATCCACAGTTCTGCGTATCCACACGAAATCTGGAAATGTTTCTCCTGCAGAATCAGGGGTCTTACTGTACTACCTTACATACAGTTACTTGCTGCTTACATATAGTTACTTGCTTACAGTTACTTAGAGTCACCATAATTTTAAAATATGACTTGAAGGCATACTACTACTACTACTACTACCAGTACAATTTTGGAATATTCTGCTTACTTTACAAATACTATATTGTAACCGTAGCAATTTCCCTATAAATTGTGCCACTACTATATGCCCCATGATTACAGAAGGCTGACATGGAGAATAATGGTTTACTCTGAGGCTGAGAGAATGCAACTTGTCCAAGTCACCAAGTGTGTCTCCATGGCCAAGTGGTCTCCAGAGTTGTAGTTCAATGCTCAAACCACTCTAACCACAATAAGGAGGATACATTCCACTAGGTTAGCCAGTTTGGTTTTTACAGCAAACATACATTGTTATTTGCTGTCAAATCAAATTTGATCCATGGTGATCCATAAACTATGACTATCAATGGTCCTGCCCAGGTTTGCAAACTCAGGATAGGACCGCTGGCTTTCTTGATTGAATCAGTCCATTTATAATGTGGTCTACTTCTTTTCCTACTATTGTCTACTTTGCAAAGTATTATCACCATATCCTATCTGTCATGTTATGTGATGATATGTCCAAGGTATAGCAGTCTCAATTTAATCATTATGTTTTCTAGAGAGTTCAAACTTGACTGCTTTTGGATCCATTTATAGCACATAATATCCACAGATCTCTCATTCAGCACATTTCAAATGAGCTGATTACTTTCTTATAAGCTCTTCACTATCCAACATTCACAACCATATAAAGAATTTAGAAAAAGTAAGGAATGGATAATTCTAACTTGGATGAGATATCTTTGTACTTGAAGATCCTGTCTAGCTACTCCATAGCTGCCTTTACAAAGCCTATCCTTGTGATTTCCTGACTACATTTTATATTTTATGCAAGGACTAAGACAGGTAAATTTTATCATACTGAAGAAGTGCATCAGGTTTATTTACTGCTATTCAGAACATCCTATACATTCTGTACATTTGGAAAAGTTTGCTTGCATTCTACATTTTGTTGCTTGTGTATCTACTTACCTCATTTTATAGCCAAATTGTTAACTACTTTTTAAAATGGGAGTACAAAAGTACTGTGACTACAAAGTATGCATAGTTGAGGGATGTGATTTTCTTTTAGTGTTTCTGAGGTCATAGTGACAATCCTTTACTGAAATTCCCAGAAACACCATTGAATTTATTTGCTTGGTTAACCACATTCTAGCAAGAGGCAGATGATACTACAGCAATTACTTAGGAATTTGCCTTGTCATGATTTGGTCTTGGGATGTATCACATTCATGTCCATGTTTTGAGGTTTTTAAGTGCAAACTAAAACTTCTAATGAAGAGTTCCACCTTAGAAGCATGCAATGTGAACCAAGATCAATTGTGATAATTAATTTATTTGGGAGTATTTCTTTGTAAACATTTCTTCAGTGGTGGGCAGGGAGCTGGCCTTCTGCGGGGAAATAGGGCAGCGTGTTTATTCTGTGCAACAAATATTTGCAAGTACTTTTTAATATTCTCTTTTACAAGCTGCCATCTGTTTCATCCTAATCCAGAGATGCAGCTACATAAGGCAGCTAGTGCAGGATGACCCTGTTCCTGGAAAGGGTAAGGCCTTTAGGCTGAGTTGTCCAGCTGCTAGAACTCTAGTCATGTGAGAAACAGTTAGTTTGCCATATGCCAAGATAGAGCTTTGTCTGCATGGGGGAAGGGGGTAGGTCGCAAGGAAGGGATGAAAGCATTCTTTTGCATTTTGTGACCTATGCAACTTGAAGAGTATGCAGTGATTAGGTAAGCACTAATTAATGAAGGCATTGGACTTTCTGTTGAAAAATGAAACTCAGTGAAAGTGTATGTAACTCGGCAAGAAATGAGCATCACATAGAGGGGAAAAAACAAATTTCCAAACAGATGAGTTAAATTCCCTTGCACAAAAGATCCACTGAAGGCTGAATGTGTCATTCCATACTAATACACTAATACACCCAAACACAAAATAGCTAAAATGTGGCTAGAAAGGGTGAGAATCACATAGTGATCTGTACCCAAGTGAACCCCCAACATCTTACCCTCCTGCCATCCCCCCAGCAGGAGGGCAAGGGATGTAGGCTCCACATCAGTAGATAAAGGTGTCAAGCAATGTCAGGATCTCCCCCTGCAATATCTCCAGTGTCTACAACAGTTTTAACAATAATATTGTATCTATGTTCTATGTCAATAAAATTCATGTGTTTCTTGTCTTATTAAGGTATCTCTCACTCTACCCCATCTGGTGCTGGAACAAGTACAAGCAGAATTGGCAACCAACCACAAGGGCCTACACTCATGTCTTTCACAGAGCTTTTACAGGGCCCAAAATATTCCATCCCCTCAAAAATTGCAATGAAATTGCATTTCCCTGCCTTAAGAACCACCAGTAACTTTTGTGACATCTGCAGTGGTTGGGCCCCAACTCTTGTCAGCACCAGCTAACCTGGCCAAATGTGAGGGTTGTTGAGAGTTATTATTCAACAACATCTGGAGGAACAATAATATCTCATCCTGACATAACAGTAGTCCCTGTCCTCATAACAGATCCCTTTGCATGTCTATCAATATTGCAGTGGAAAACTGAAGGGCACAGAGTATCCTGTCCACCAGTCATGGAAGCAAAGAGCCAATATGAATGTGGCTGGGCAGAAGAGAAGCAAGTAAGCAACATAGATACTTCATACATATTTACTAGTTTATTGCATTTTCTAGAGTCTGAGAGCACATCTACATGTACATCCAAGTCTGGGCCAGTCCAGAGTTGTTTAGATGCTCTGCCCAAAGCCAAATTAACAGCGAGATGGAGTCCAGACCATCCAATAGAGTTGAACCCGAAATGTCCCTGCTGGACAATCACCTCGCCTGTCATCCCTGACACTGCAGGAGCCACCTACAGAGCTCCTGGCTGTCACTGAACATATTTGATGACATCAGCAAGAGTATCTGCGGTGACAGCAGACCTGTAGCCCGGGGGGGGGGGTTAAGGGTTCAACCCCACCCCACCCCCAAATGTTTCAGGTTAAAAAAAGACCTGGTTTACTCATGAATTTCAACTGGTTAAGCAATTCATGAGTAAACCAGGATTTTTTTGACCTGAAACATTTCGAGCGGGGGGATTAAATCCTTAACCACCACCCCGGCTACAGCTCTGTGTGACAGGTATGGCATGGCTCTAATCCATCAACTTTTCCTTGTGCTGCATGGTGGTATCAGGCCATATAGACAGTGGATGAGTTCAGATTAGAGCCAATCCAGCACACCACACAAACTCTGAAATGTGGGGGGAAATATCATTCTGGAATATTCCTTGAGTTCTTCTAAATGGAATAAAATGGGATTTTGCCCCATGTTATGGATCAAAGGTCCCAGGTTCAACTTCTGGTCAAAACAGTGGTATAGGGCCAGTGCAGACAAATCCTGAAAGAATATTTTGGACTATAACCCCCAGCATCACCAGCATCCAGTGGCTATGACTATAGTACAGAAAGGTTTCCCAAGTTCTGATTCTGTGACACTTTCAAAACATTCCATTCCATTACAGCTGTTCTAAAATATACTGATCAGGATCTAAAAGATCATATGAAATCTTTCAAGCATACACAGAGATTTGCAGACTATTCACTTTCACAGGAAGTTTTCTGGATTCCAGAGGACACTTACTTAGGTGATCCCTTGTTGTCTGAGTATGATGGCCTTCCAAGTGTAGTGTCTTGACGGTTGATATGTAATATTCTTCCACAGTGAGGACATCAGATTTCAGGTAGAAGGCGGTCCCAGTCAGGGTTGACTTGACACACCTTCCTCTTGGCATGTTTCTCCCTTTCACCCTGCATTCATGCCTCTTCAAATTCCACAGCACTGCTAATCACAGCTCACCTCTAGCTAGAGCACTCAAGGGCCAGAGCTTCCCAGTTCTCAGTGTTTATGCCACAGTTTTTAAGGTTAGTTTTAAGCCCATCTTTAAATCTCTTTTCCTGTCCACCAACATTTTATTTTTTGTTCTTAAGTTGAGAGTAAAGTAACTGCTTTGGGAGACAGTGATCAGGCATTCAGACAATGTGGCCAGTCCAGCAGCGTTGATGGTGTAGGAGCATCGCTTCAGTGCTAGTGGTATTTGCTTCTTCCAGCATGCTGACATTTATCCACCTGTCTTCCCAAGAGATCTGCAGGATTTTTTGGAGGCAGCACTCGGTAGATTGTCACCTTGTCGTGGTGAGAGAGCTTGCGTGTTCCAATAAACATGCGGGCGTAGCAACTAGAGTCATGTACTCCCAGGAGGGGCCGCAGGGGAGGATCCAGACTAAGTACAATTCGAAGACCTAAAGACCTCAATGTTACAATGACTGTGAAGGTGGAAGACGGCTGCAACAGATTGAAGAGCCACCGTTGTCATGTTAACTATGCCACTGGTTGGGACCCTCACTCTGCGAAGACTGTGTGTTGATCCAAAGGAAAAAGTCTCTCCGATGCAACATTGCATCCAACAGTCATCACAAGGAGATACTGGCCACCCCTAAATTCATCTGTTCAGGCATGCTCAGTCTAGCTTCTCCAAATCCTGACCAAGAAAGGCAATGGAACCTAACGGGACTTATCCATGTTCTGAAGTTTATATGATAATGTTAAGAAAAACTAATGCTCCCACAACTGCTTACAATCAGAATTTATTTTTCTTGTTTTTACTATGGGTGTGCCATGTGAAAGAAACTCCAAGTGTGAGGCAATGAAATGCCGCCAGAAAGAGGGTCTCTGTGTGCTGAGGAGAGAAACATTCTTATGTGTGGAGCCATAAACTTAATGTTTTTAAAGCCTGCTCTTGTGTTGGCCATCAAAACAAAGGGTGCCCTCCTACACACATTTTCTTCACATGTAAAGAGGCTTTACAGTGAGAAAAAAGGATTGTTTGTGGAAGAAAAAAGGAAAGTGAGAGAAATAGGGACTGGTGCTTGAAAAGTTAGCATAAAATACACTGCACAAAAAGAATAACGCAACTGTCTTAGTGAATGGACGTCCTTGTGTCCGCTGAACCTTGGCAAGGCAAGTACTCTGAATCTACAGTACTGTTTAAGTGACAAGAATAATAAGTTTCAACACTTCCTCTGGAAGAATAACGCATTTGTCAGGAGGGTTATAACTTTTCCAAGATCCTTTAAAAAAATTCAAAAATAGTAGAAAAAATTGGCTACATCAAAGGCCATGACTTTAAATTAAGGTTGATATCTTTTCCCCATGTGAACAGGCATACAGACATTTTTTTTCAAGTATTTCCTTTACAGTAGAATCAAATTTCCCTTGTGTGGAATCCTAATGTTAAAAATATGACATGTTACATTTAAAAGTTGACTTCAGCAGTTTATAAATTAGCTGACAAAACCATACAGTAATTTCACATAGTGTTGTCGAAGGGTTGTTGTATGTTTTTCGGGCTGTATGGCCATGTTCCAGAAGTATTCTCTCCTGACGTTTCACCCACATCTATGGCAAGCATCTTCAGAGGTTGTGAGGTATGGAGAAAATTTCACATAGAACTGTCTTCTTCATTACAGAATTCTTTCTAATACTGTATGGAAGACAATACATTACTTGCCATGTAGCTGAACTACAACCATTTAATTATTCTAAATCTAGGTATGAATTTGGCTACAAAGTGCTTATATTTCTTGTTAAGATTGTTTTTATGCTTTTATAATTTTATGTTGTTTTAAACTGCTGTTTGTTTATTCTGTTTTATGTAATGATGTATGTGTTTTAAATTGACTATTTTATGATATTATGATGTTGATTGGGCTCATCCCCATGTTAAGTAAGTAAGTAAAACTTTATTTATATACCTCTCTATCTCCCCGAAAGAACTCAGAGCGGTTTCCAACAATAAATACAAACAACATACAGTACATAAACAGCATAAAAACACATTATTAAACAGGTTAAAACCAATTACAACTAAAATAACAATAAGCGACAGTCACAACAACCTTTGATCGACGGGATGGGGATCATTGATCAAATAGGTTAACATAAACTATATTCAGAGATAGATGGATCTTGTACAGCATATTTCAGGGCCATTGGTCGGCAGAGTAACCAGAATGGATTATTCAAAAACCTGCCAAAACTACCAGGTTTTCAGTTCCTTACGGAAGGTGAACAGAGTAGGGGCTTGCCTAATCTTCTTAGGGAGGGCATTCCAGAGCCGGGGGGCCACTACCGCTCCCTCGTCCCCACCAATCATGCTTGGGACGGCGGTGGAAGCGAGAGGAGGGCCTCCCTGGCAGACCTCAAAGCCCGCACCGGTTCATAGGGGGGGGGATGCGATCACGAAGATAGGCAGGGCCCGAGCCGTATAGGGCTTTATAGGTCAATACCTTGCACCTTGAATTGGGCCCGGCAGTTTATCAGCAGCCAGTGAAGCTGCTTTAATAGGGCTGTTGTATGCTCCCTATAGCAAGCCCCGGTTAGAAACCTGGCTGCCGACCTTTGAACCAGTTGGAAATTTTAGACCGCCTTCACGGGCAGCCCCACATAGAGAGCATTGCAGTAATCCAGTCTGGGTGTAACCAAGGCGTGGACCACCATGGCCAAGTCAGACTTCTCAAGGTACGGTCGCAGCTGGGGCACAAGTTTTAATTGTGTAAAGGCCCTCCCGGCCACCGCTGACACTTGAGCTTTAAGCATCAGCGATGAGTCCAAAAGGACCTGTGCCCTCAGTGGGCATGCAACTCCATAGAGCACAGGTTGCCAACCAATACCTTGATTAGTCCCACGACTGACCAGGAGGGCCTCTGTCTTGTCTGGATTAAGCTTCAACTTGAACTTGTAAGTAAGCATGTAAGCCGTTTCAATTCCCCTTGGGGAGATGGAGGTGGCATAAAAATAAAGTTATTATTATTAATGTTGTTGTTGTTGATGATGATGATGATGATAATGTCACGTTGCCTCCAAAAATGTGCAATCATGGAAGAAAAAAAGCACAAGTATAGTACTGCAAGTCTACACAACTGAAAAGACCTCCAAATTGTTGTATTACTGCTCGCCACCCAGGGCAATTATTTAGCCTCAAACGGTGCTCCTAATTGTAATGCATGGTTTCTTCAGTTTTTACTCTACTTTGAACCTTTTCTTCTTGAGATTAAATCAATGACCAACTATTGATTCCCCAGCCACTTGAAAAGCAAGAACATTGCTTCTAAATTTCATCTCAAGCAAACCATTTCTGCTTCATCCTTTTTTACCTTGCCACAGTAATTATAGGGCAACTGTGATAGTTGTAACTTAAGTGTGAGTTAGATTAATTGCATTGCCTCATTATAACCAGAAATCTAGGATCACTGAGTTGAGCTATATTAGGCATTCAGAACCAATGGTATGTATTGTTGGGATACAGAAGTAGTCTGAATCAGTACTTCATGGGCTATCTGATGTGGGAGACCAATAACCCCCCCCCCACCCCACCCCCAATGTACCAGGATCAGTACAATATTTGTGCCCACAGGCTACAATTATTCCTTTCTTTCCTGGAAATTCACCAGAGACTGACAGCCAATAGCTTAGGGTTACTCAGAACACTAATACATCGACCATCACTTTGAATAACTCTAGTTCAGATATGTCACAGGATTTTGTTATAGGTTCCGTATGTTTAATTTACTATTTTTCATTTGTTTGGGTGCAATTGTGTATAATATTACTGAACTTTGAAAATATTTACCATAACTGAACTTGTGGCATTAGCAAGCTATATAGCATCCATGGAGACTTATACCAAATAAAATGTTTTAGTTTTCAAGGAGACACCACTGTTTTGCTACAAATGAACACAAAACATTTGAAGTTATTCCAATTTCATTATACTCTCTTCTATACTGCCATATAAAATCCAGATTGTCTGCTTTGAATTGAATTATATAGCAGTGTAGATTTAGACCCTTTCTACACTGCCATATAATCCAGATTATCAAATCAGATAATCCACATTATCCGCTTTGAACTGGATTATATGAGTCTATACTGTTATATGTAGCCCCCGGTGGTGAAGCAGGTGAAACCAACTGGATTATATGAGTCTATATTGTCATATGTAGCCCCCAGAGACAAAGCAGATGAAACCGCTGAGCTGCTGAACTTGCTGACCAAAATGTTGGAAATTTGAATCTGGTGAGTGGGATGAGCTCCTGCTGTTAGCCCCAGCTTCTGCCAACCTAGCAGTTCAAAATCATGCAAATGTGTCATCATGCAAATCAATAGGTATCGCTCTGGCGGGAAAGTAATAGCACTCCATGCAATCATGCCAGCCACATGACCTTGGAGGTGTCTATGGACAATGGCGGCTCTTCATCTTAGAAATGGAGATGAGCACCAATCCCCAGAGTCAGACATGACTAGACTTAATTTCAGTGGAAACCCTTTTTACCTTACACTGCCATATAATCCAGTTCAAAGCAGATATTCTGAATTTAATGTGGCAGTGTAGAAGGGGCTTCATATAATCTAGTTCAAAGCAGAGAATGTGGATTATCTGCTTTGATAACCTGAATTCTATGCCTGTGTAGAAGGGGCCTCAGAGGGTATTTTCACTTCTCCTGGCCTTAAAACAAGAGGGTCAAAAATAGAGCAGAATTGCCTGCTCTCCTATGGCCTCTAGGGAACATTGGAGTCTAAAATCTCACATTTTTGTTTAATACTCAGAGGCTGGATCTACACTGCCATATAAAACAGATTATCAAATCAGATAATCCACATTATCTGCTTTGAACTGGGTTATATGAATCTACACTGTCATATAATCCAGTTCAAAACAATAATATGGATTTTATATGGCAGTGTAGATGGGGCCTGCTTTGAAGTGGATTATATGAGTCTACATTGCCAGATAATCTGGGTTAAGCAGATAATCTGGGATCAGATCCTGGCATATAGGGCAGTATAGATCCAGCCTGAGAGTTTAGGACACATCTCACTATTTTAAAGTGTCTAATCTACTAATTTGCAGTGTGACTTCCAGTCGTTCTATTTTTTCTACATTCTTTAAAGAAACAGTGGAATTCTTCATATACTTCCAATGTGCTAATGGTCGCAGTTTTTTCAATGATTGCCTATTAGTAGATAGGGAAATTAGACAAAATATATGCTATCATGTTTCCCTGAAAATAAGACAGTGTCTTATATTAATTTTTGCTCCCAAAGATGCTCTAGGTCTTATTTTCAGGGGATGTCTTACTTTTCCATGAAGAAGAATTCACATTTATTGTTGAACAAATAAAATAAACATTTATTCTATACTGTGCAGTAGCTGTCATCACAAACCAGCATAACCAGACAAACTGAATCCTATCAAAAATTTCTTGTTACTACCATTATTTCCATGTACAACACTCTATGGTACGTACATTTACCGATCCTGCATGCTCTGGTGTTCTGTTTGGCGGGCATGCTTCCAAACAAAACTTTTGCTAGGTCTTACTTTTGGGGGAGGCCTTATATTTAGCAATTCAGCAAAACTTCTACTAGGTCTTATTTTCTGGGGATGTCTTATTTTAGGGGAAACAGGGTAGTAGCTCTGTACAGAGTATTTCTTCAATGCCTGAGTTGCTTCGTGACTACTGCCACATGCCCCCTTTCTTCCCATTACTTCCATCCACTGTGGTGGCTCAGTTATTATAGCAGAACATATCAACAGAATTCTGGCCTTTGTTGTTCTGGCCTTTGTTGTTCCATCAAGAAAATTGAGGCTTCTTTTCATTCAATATCTTTGCTTTCTCTGCCCATGGATCGAGAAATGAATCCAAGATTTAAAACTGAATGTAATCTCACAATTCAATAGTAAAAAAAATGAATTCATACATGCTGAAGAGACAGCACTTGAACTAGCAGATTGATTTGCATGAACATTTGGATGAAGCTCTTCTCTGAGAGAATATTGTTTTTCCATTTCCATTACAAAAAACCTCCAACAACTCAAGCTGAAACCCCAGCTGCAAAGCACTATCATTATAGTGAAGCCTCAGGGTGAGGGAGGAAAGCCTCTTGGATAAGCATCCAAAATATTCCATTAACAGTAAAAAATGCAAATGACAGTTTTTAATTAAGCATTCCATCATCAGCTAATAAACCGTAATATGACACTTTCTGACTGTGTTCAAATCCCTTTATACTTTAAATGGTATTATTACGTAAAGAAAAGATTTATATTTAATATCTGACATGGCGAACATCATTGAAAAAACAATGTTTAGAATTTCATCTGTTTTGATTCATTCTTGAAATGTTGTAGTATTCATTGTTCCCTGGCCAAATTCAGGCTAACCTTCTACAAACTAGACTACCATATATGTTCATGTATAAGCCAACCTTGTGTACAGGTCAAGGGCAGCATTTGGGGGCAAAACTATGGATTTGAATAAGAGATAAGAGGCACAGGGCCCTTCCACACAGCCCTATATCCCAGAGTATCAAGGCAGAAAATCCCATATTATCTGCTTTGAACTGGAATATATGGAAGCTTGGACCCAGATATCCCAGTTCAAAGCAGATATTGTGAGATTTTCTACCTTGATATTCTGGGATACAGGGCTGTGTGGAAGGGCCCTCATTTTACAGAGAGCAGAATGTGCCAGCATCACCTGACGGACCAGGTGCCTCTGGCCTCAGCTGCTGTTTTCCCATCCAGACATTCAAAAACGTCTTTTGCCACTTTACTCAAAGAAAAGGGTGGTTAATTTTTTGATTAAAAATATGGTGCTATATTAACTTTCATCCAAAAAAAGGAACACCCTGTTTTCTAACAGCCTTATCACATAGGGCAGAAGAAGTATCCTAGGACGCTTCTTGCCCTTTAGCATGCTATCAAAGGAAGGGAATTGTTCCTTTTAATAATAATAATAAAACTTTATTTATATACCGCCCTATCTCCCGGATGGGACTCAGGGCGGTTTACAGTCATAAAAGCAACACAAACATTACATAACAACATAATACACATTATTAAACAAAGTAAAATAATACAATTATAACCATAAATTACACTTACGAGAGTTAAAGGTATAGTACTTTGACTTATGGTAAGGCAAGCCAGAATTTTGGTGTTGATTCTTTTATCTAAAATGTCTAGATTTATACATGAGTAAATATAGTAAGTGTTCCTTACTATAGTTTTGTAGCTTGAGGAGTCTATTCATGTGCTAATAACAATCCTTATACATTGTAAATTTTTATAGTTAGGGGCCAGGCTGTGGCGCAGGCTGGTAAACAGCTGCTGCAATAAATCACTCTGACCATGAGGTCATGAGTTCGAGGCCAGCCTGTGGCGGGGTGAGCACCCGTCAATTAAAAATAAAATATAGCCCCTGCTCGTTGCTGACCTAGCAACCCGAAAGATAGTTGCATCTATCAAGTAGGAAATAAGGTACCACTTATAAAAAGTGGGGAGGCAAGTTTAACTAATTTACAACATTGGAATGAGGAAGTGAGGAAGTGCCATCAGAGTGGATGATGAAACAGCTGCTCCCCCCTGTGGCCAGAATTGAACATCCCCTCAGGAGAAGGTTAAATTGCCTCTGCATCTGTCTGTCTGTTGTCTCTGTCTCGATGTGTTTATGGGCATTGAATGTTTGCCCTATATGTACATAATGTGATCTGCCCTGAGTCCCCTTCGGGGTGAGAAGGGCGGAATAGAAATACTGTAAATAAAAAATAAATAAATAAATAATCAGCAAGCACAATACTTATAACACTTCCCACATTAAAATAAGTCATTTAGGACAATTCAAGATATACATATCCTCCCAGAAAACACGAATATTGTTAAGAATGCACCAGATTTCCAGTACATGACTATTGATAGTCCAGAAGTGCTACAATAAAAAATTAATGAAATCAGGATATTGCTGTTTGTCAATAAATCTACCACAATAATAAATGACATAAATCCATCAGTTTTTTGTTTCAAACACTTGCCCTGAGAGTTAACTTTGAACTTCTTCCTGTTCTGTTTCCTAGGCACATCTACACTGACCACTGAGATCAGTGTGAATCTGTCAGAGGAAGAAGCATTTCATTACATGTGAACTCCAGTAACCAGTTGAAGGCCTAGATGGTTCCAGTATCTGCAGTATCTGCAACTTGACAGCCATAGAGAGTGCATTTTGTTTCAATTTCCCCAGCTATAATGCACATGTGTAGATTATTGGAGCACCCCATTCATAAATCACTTTGTTGTGTGATGTCATTTACACTAAAGCATGCTGATGTGCATTAGGTCTCTGTTTTGGAGGACTCCCTGACTTCGGTTATTTTGGTTTAAAGCCATTAAAGTGTACTGCAGTGTGCGTTTGCAGCACGTATCTTATAGCACTGCACAAGATGCATTCAAACTGCCCCCAGTTTTAATCTATTGTTGTACAAACCACAATTCTGAAATAGCTTTATAGTAATCAAGTACTGTTACAATAACAAGATAGAAATACCAGCCTCCCAATAATGAATCCACCCTATGTTGCTATTCTATTATAAGAGTCCTGCATGGTGTTTCATTATTGTAAAAAAAAAAACTGGCAATACAATAGTAACAAAGACACTGGCTGTGTCTACATGGGCCAAGTAAAGTAGACTTATCTTGCAACTGCTGTGAGAGGCCCACATGAGAGATTTTACAGGGAAAACCAGCTGATTCCTAATCCATCTAAAATGCAGACGTGTGCTTTTCCTCTTAAGAACAGACAAGCATCTCGAGCTCTGAGGATTACCTGGGAAGGAATCCCACTGAAGCATTGCTGTACAAAATACCTGGGAGTTACCCTGGACTGTGCTCTGACTTACAAGAAGCACAGCTTGAAAATCAAGAAAAAAGGGGGTGCTAGAAATAATATCATATGAAAGCTGAATGGCACAACCTGGGGATCACAACTAGACACAGTGAAGATGTGTGCCCTTGTGCTTTGCTACTCTGCTGTTGAATAGACATGCCCAGTGTGGAATACATCTCACCACGTTAAAACAGTGGATGTTGCTCTTAATGAGACATACCACATTATTACAGGATGTCTTCATCCTACACCAGAAAGGTGAAATTATACTGTTTAGCCAGTATTGCACCACCTGACATCCATCGGGAAGTAGCAGCCTGTAACAAAAGAACCAAGGCATTGACATCTCCAGCTGATCCTCTGTTTGGATATCAGCCAGCAACCAACGCCTTAAATCAAGAAATAATTTCCTAAGACCTACAGAAATACTCGCAGGAACATCTCAGCAAGCGAGAGTCTAAAAGGGGCAGGTTAAACCCCTGAACCTCAATAGGTGACTAATACCAGATGAGAAATTCCCCTCCAGGCACACAGAAGACTGGGCAACTTGGAAGGTGCTGAACAGACTCTGCTCTGACACCATGAGATGCAAAGCCAATATTGGGGCTACAAAGTGGAGTCCATAACATGCAAGTGTGGAAAAGAGCAAACTACAGACCACCTATTACAATGCAGTCTGAGCCCTGCCACATGTGCAATGGAGGACCTTCTTACAGCGACACCAGAGGCACTCAAAGTAGCCAGCTTCTGGTCAAAGGAAATTGAGGATAATGCCAAGTTTTTAACTTTGTTTGTGGTTTTTCTATACATTATAACTGTATTCTCAATTCTGGCACGATAAATAAATAAATGAATGAATGAATGAATGAATGAATGAATGATTTTATATCAAAAGCACTACTTTCAGACATTAATCCAACACAAAAGGAACTGGAATCTGGGTCAAGGGAAACCAGGATCATTCCAAGATGTTCTGGAGTGATCCTAGTGTTTTTGAAGTATGAATTTCTGAATTGGGCTGGATCTGGTCCAATCCAGTGTCTGAACATAAAACAGACCCAATGCTGAAAATATCACTTCCGCTGATCAAATGGCTGGGTGGCCTGTTGTGCCCTCATCAGAAGTGACACCGCTAGTAAGGTTCTACCAGGGATTCGCTTTTGGCCAACAAAACAGCATTTGCAGTCTCAGTGGACTCTCAGCCAAGTAGGTGATCTGGACAACAAAGGGCTCCAGGATCATTCCTGTACTACATCTGAGGCAGCCCCAGAGCAGAGTAATCTAGTTTATTTCGGTAGATGGAGCCACTATGAGGCAGTGGTTTCCATTACATTGAGACTGTTCACTTATGGATGCTGACTAGCCCTTGGAACAGTGGATCAAAAGATCCACTGAACCAGCTAAGAACACAAAGTGAATTAACTGCTGCACTCTCAAATAAGACTTCTCAGGAGTAACTTTACTCCAGTAGACATTTTAAACACCAGGATATCTCCCAGACTAATTTTATTTTCATTAAACTTTACAGATTAAATGGGAAGTGCTTATACGTTACTTCAGGATCCATGGTAATAAAATGCCAAAGAACAAGCGACAAGCTGTTTGTGACTTAAGGTACTCAAGGAATTAATTTTATACTAGCATATAGTGTACTGTAATTAGAAATGGCTTTCCACATTGTGATTAAGCTAGTAACTATAGTAACCAAAGCCAAAGAGAACAAGTAAAGGAAGACTAGTTGAATAAGCTAATGAAAATCCTGTATGAATGTTTTTATTTAAGTATATGCAAATATATATTTGGAACATTATAAAATAGTGGTCATTACATTCTATTACAATAAGGTTATCTGATAGCACGAAGTAGAAAAAAATGACTTTTCCTGTAATGTGCACCTTAACGTTAACTGTTTCCATTTTTATATCAGAAGATATCAACCCACACAGTTTTAACTCTTTAAAATTACATGGTATAGCATTTGTAATTAAATATTGTCGCTTTCCATGTCTTGTTTGTAGGTTAAATGGGTAGAACAGACATTATGCCAAAGTACCCTTTGCACTTTGCCACATACACATATTTGTTGTTTGTTTATAAAAATGTCAACATAAGCTTTAAACATATATTTATGAAACAAACCAGGATATTTTAGAACTGAAATGCTTTAGAATTTGGAATCTGAACATATGTTTGATTTAGTAAATGCTTTTTTTAGAGGAAGGGTTTAAATAAAGATTTGTTGCTATGTACAACTCTATACTGAGACGCACTTTGCAAATCTGAATTGTAAACTTGTTTTATCATTTCTTAAATTTTCAAATACAGAAAACCTTAGCTGAAATATGAACATTTTCAGATTAGGAGCAATAACTAAAAAGTATCTCAAAATTACTTACAGTTTTATTGGGGGGGGGGGTTAAGGAGATAGATTTGGCCTTTGATTTTTAGAAAGATTAGTTTTAAACCATCAGGACTGGGATATTTCTGAGAAGAATAAGAAGAATGATAAGAAATGTTGTGGACCATTTCTCACAGAGTTGAAAGGAACAGTCAGTTCAATCAGAAAAATAGTATCAATTTAGGTGGACTACATTGTACGTTTAAAGAGAATTTGAAATATGAATATTCAAGTTAGTTAACTGGAGAAACTCGCCAAATTCTAAGATTGGAACATGTAATTTATGCCTTGGTTTGCATGGCTTTCCTTTGCATGGATAGACTCATTTATTTATTTATTTGGCCTATTTATATCTTTCTCTACCCCAAAGGGGACTGAAGGCGGCTTACATATGGCAATTATTCAGTGCCTTAAACCAGAGGTTCTCAACCCATGGGTCCCCAGAAATCCCAGCCAGTTTGGCAGCTGTTAGGATTTCTGGGAGTAGAAGGCCAAAACATCTGGGGACCCACAGGTTAAGAACTACTGCCTTAAACACATATAAAACATAAGCTTAAAATAAATTGAATTAAAATTAATACATATTAAACATTTAAACATATTATACTTGTGCTCAAAGTATGGGAGATGCTTGAAGGTCTGGACAAGAGGTGTACAACTGGGATCCTCTAGATGTTTCTGGAATATAACTTCTGTCACCACTGCTATAGTAGACATTATTGGGGTTATAAATTAAATAAAAACCATGAGAGCCACATCTACTCCCTCTTGATCTTGAGAAATTTTCAAGAATGTGTGCTTGCTGTCAAGAACTTGTAAACCATTGATTGCAGATCTTCATGTGTGTATTCAAGAAGAAGACGATGAAATTATCTTTGTTACTAGATTTGAATAGATATTATTTAATATAACCTCAACAAATACAATGCTCTCTGATGTGCTGGACAACTCCACCATAACTAGAAGATTCTGAGATTTGCAGTCAAACACTTCTTAAAGTCATCAGGTTGAAATACTGATTTAATGTTTGGTCAATGACATTACCACTGTATCTTCAAATTCTGACAGCTAGAGCCTGATAGGATGCCAGAAGACTCATCAGCTATGTACATCATTATGATAACATCAGTATAATATTACACCAATGTATCATGCTGGAAATAGAGTGGGGAGTTCCCAATACTGCTTTCAAAAAGAGATGGCTGTGGATACCTATGTCAGCATCCTGGTCGCAGGCTTGAATTCAGGGAAGTAGACTACTAATGTTTGAGACTGAACTTCTGATATGGAGGCTGAAGTGGTCACGCTTGAAGCTGGCAAGGCCAAGAAGAACCATCGCATCAAAGTCATGTCTTTAATTATCACTTTCTCTTGAATCCAATAAACCAAGAATAGCAAACAGCATGGGGAGCATTCCAGATGTGAGAAGAAACATCCATCTAATATTAGTAAATATTGCAAAATTCTAACGAGGCCAGGCTTTATAAATAAAATTCTGTTCACATAGCTTTCCTTCTACCCTTTTTGGTAACTCATATTTTAAATGTTATTTAAAACATTTTGATCTTGTTTGAATTATAAATAAGGTAAGTAGACTCATTAATGGAATCTATGGAAATGTGCTCATTTAAAAATACTATTCATTAAGAAGTGTAGAACAGCGTCATCATTAACCTTATAGTCCCTTAGCGGAACATCAGATTAATAAATGAGATATCTGCAATACTTATTTTTTTCTTTACTGCAAAGGGCATTAGAGATGCTAAAAAAGAAAAGTCTTCTTATTTGCTTACTTTATCAAGAGATGAAACATAATTGTTTTGCAGCATTGCATTTTAATCAGTCATGTTGAATGTTGACACTTGAAGAATTTGCAAAAAAATAAATAAAAAGTTGTACACATTTTAAATACGTATTCTGCTTGCCATGCTCTGTGACAGCCATCATTTACAGTCATGCATTAAAATTATTTTAATGTGGAAAAGGACCATATTGATGTAGAAGGGATTTCTAAAATCACTCATGGAATTGTGTCCTATATACACATATATAAGACTAGAAATGTCAGTTCAAAACCTGGGTCACCGTATTCACAGATCTATGTAAGTACTGTATCTTGAGGTTAACATATACATAAGTATATACAGTAATCTTTTTTGCTTCTTTTTTTTACTTGTCAATGTTGATCCATGGAAAATCTAGACTTTGTCATCCCCCACTGCTCTAAATGACAATAACTGTAAATGCATTTTTATCTATGGGATGCCTGAAGAAATTGATGCCATCCTTGGGAAATATTGAGCCATAGACCTTAGCATCTGAAACTGCACGTGGTTCAGGTTATAGAAATAAGTAGAAGCCATTAAAAAAGCAAATTAGTGGACCAACTGGCTTTATTTACAAGGGACAAATAGACTATTGGGCATTTTTCCTTGATGACAATGTTCTCCCAACATTCCCCTTGAGGAGATGTCAATGAGAGATCCAAAATGTTGATTCCTTCCTCTCCATATTTTTACAACTAATATCATACTAGATTAGACACTAGGCTTGAGCAAATTTTTTCATTAGTTCGTTAAATTCGTTAAAAATTCATTTCGCAAGTACTTTTGAATTGATATTTGAACCATCTGCTCACTGCCTTACAAATATTACGAATTTGAATAATAAAAGTACCTTTTTTCGTTTGTTTCTGATGTCTTCGGATGTAGCTGTAGCCCCTCTGAGAGGAGAAGCCATGTTGGCATGCCTCTCAGCCAATCAGAGCAGAAGAGGGAGAGAGGGAGAGGCATGGCCATCGATCTGCTAGCATTTAAAAAAAAATGTTGCTTCAAAAATCCCCAAAAATCAGTGGATGGGTCAAACATTATGAAACTTGATAGGCTAAGAGTGGTTAATTTTTGCTTCCATTCTGGCAAATTTCATCATAATAGCTTTCATAATGCAGGAGAATGAAGCCTCTGAATATTGACCATTCTTTTAAGTGGAAATGAAGCAATTCGCCATAACGAGAGAAAAAACTCCATTTCCCAGAAGCCTTAGCAAGCCAATCAAAGTGGAAGGAAAAAGGACAGGGAGGCGTGGCCATCGATCTGCTAACATTTAAAAAAAATGTTGCTTCAGAAATCCCCAAAAATCAGTGGATGGGTCAAACATTATGAAACTTGATAGGCTAAGAGTGGTTAATTTTTGCTTCCATTCTGGCAAATTTCATCATAATAGCTTTCAAAATGCAGAAGGAAGCCTCTGAATTTTGACCATTTATAAAAGCATTGGGCTGAAGCAAACGTTTCTCCAATAGTACTATGCCCACTTACAAACTACAATTCCCAGGTGTTCCAGGCCCTCTCTCCTCTTAACATTCCCCACCCCCTTTTGTCCTCACTTAGAATCATAGAGTCATTGAACAGTAGAGTTGGAAGAGACCTCGTGGGCCATCCAGC
Source organism: Anolis carolinensis (assembly GCF_035594765.1). Lineage (NCBI taxonomy): Eukaryota > Metazoa > Chordata > Lepidosauria > Squamata > Anolidae > Anolis > Anolis carolinensis. The sequence goes on from NC_085845.1 coordinate 61,773,258, forward strand.
CCAACCCCCTCTGCCAGGCAGGAAGACACCATCCAATCCCTCCCAACAGATGGCCATCCAGCCTCTGCTTAAAAGCCTCCAAAGAAGGAACCTCCACCACAGCCCGGGGAGAGAGTTCCACAGCTGAACAGCTCACAGTGAGGAAGTTCTTCCTAATGTTCAGGTGAAATCTCCTTTCCTGTAGTTTGAAGCCATTGTTCCGCATCCTAGTCTGCAGGGCAGCAGAAAACAAGCTTGCTCCCTCCTCTCTATGACTTCCCCTCACATATTATACATCATGTCTCCTCTCAGCCTTCTTTTCTGCAGGCTAAACATGCCCAGTTCTTCAAGCCGCTCCTCATAGGGCTTGTTCTCCAGACCCTAGATCATTTTAGTTGCCCTCCTCTGACCATCTTGACCAAACTTTCATACAGTATCTGAATTCTTGGAAGGTATGAGAAGTTTAGAGAGAAGGAGGGAGGGAGAGGTTTGAATTTTGGACTCCAATTGTGGCTTGATTCCCCACTCAGCCACCCACTTGGACAAGTCACACACTCTCAGCCCAGAAAAGCCAATGAAACAGGAAATAGCACTTTCAAACCAGGAACTAATTTCCTTATTCAGAGGCTGATGGCCATCTGTCAGGAATGATTTGATGGTGTACTATGATTTCTGTTCCTGGGTGATAAATGTCATTTCCTAATTGGTTCTGTCATAGAAACATGGCAAAATCTATGACACTGCCTGAACTTTGTGCAAGCGACATGGATGGAACATATTATGGTTTGGTCCACAAATTTAACAAAGTTTCAGCCACAAAAACAAAGTTTCTGAAGTAGAACAATGACTTTCACAGTAAAGACAACCCAATGAAACAGGAAATAAGACTTTCAAACCAGGAACAGATTTCTGCAATTATTAAAAAATGGTTTATTATAAAAGCTATGAAAATTCGCCAAAAATCAGAGGATAAGGGAAACGTTCCAAATTTTGGTGAGCTATCAGTGTTAAATGTGTTCTACCACTGTACCAAGTTTGAAGAAGATCACTCAAAAAATGAGCACGGGAGAGTCCTGTAAAATCTCCCCTTGTGCTGTTTTTTTTTTTGCTACTGCGCATGCGCATCCGCCATTAACGAATTACTTTTGAAACTAACGAATTTTCGTTAAATTTCAAAAAATTTTGAGGGCAAAATTCGGAAATGACATCAGAAATGAAACGCTGGCGCCCCCTACTTTTGAAACGAGTTTAGAATCAATTTTTTCATGGATCGCTCAAGCCTATTAGACACATTGAGAGCAGTGATTTCAGTATTGGACTAAACTCCAGTAGACCAGAGTTTACATCCCTGATCAACATAAAAACCTTTGGCATGCCACATTGTCTCAGCCTTAGAGGGAGGCTATAGAAAATCTCCTTTAAATCTTGCTAAGAAAACCTGAAGATTTGGTGGCCATAGGTTAGAGCTGACTTGAAATCACATAATAACAAAACCTAACAACTGCTCAATAGTAAAGGCAATGATCCTGTTAATGCTTCAGTGGGCCTTTTTCTAGATGGGACTGGCACTTAGGTTGAGATTTCTGAGTGATTTTGACAATAATATTCAGGAATACTAAATTCCCTGGATGTGGACATATATATTTATCAATGGACTGCTTTCTTCCCACCAGCACCCATAGCTGTCAGTGCAGATGGGGAAACACAGCTTGAGCTACAGCTTTTTTATGGGACACACAATCAAAATTATTGTGTGATAAAACTGTAAGGAAAAATAAGTTGTTAATGGTCAGTTTATCTATTTCAGAAGGTTGGATCAGGACAAGATATTGCAATGTAAACAAATACACAGCGAATACAACTGTATAGGGTGCTTAAAGAAGAAAGCTGTCTGTCACATGCAAACAAAATTGGCCCTATTGTTATCTGTGAAATGTTGGCGAGAATGATATGGGTCATGGGCAATCTATAAAGGAACAGCTTGTTAGATGAAAAGCAGTCAACACAACCTATGAGGTCAAGTTTTCTTTCTTTTACTTTATGTATTACATTTGAATCCCAGCTTTCTCCCAAGAAGGGATTCAAGGTAGCTTGCAGTAATTTTAAAACGATTAAGCTAAAACAGACCCAAAACAGAATAAATTGCAAATATTAAAAATGTTTTCTAATGTTGAAAGGTAGTAAGAAATGTTCAAAACCAGGTATCTGCATAATATACTTTGAAAGTGATCAAATCCATGTGGTAATAGGACTGGGACACATTCTCAGTTTCGACCATAATAAAGGCTTGCCCTCCAGCTAGAAAAAGGTAATAAACTGCACCTGTAATTAGGCGATTGACACAGGATGAGACCATACACATATCAATCCCATACTGGCAGAGCATTTTTAAAACTTTTTCCAAACAGAGAAAGAAGAGGATGAGGGAGTACAGAGAGCCTGAAGTAAGAATAATCGGGACATTCCTAGGGATACTGATGGAATTGGATTATATGGCAGTGTAGACTGATATAATACAGTTCAATGCAGTTCGATCTGCATTATATGAGCATACACTGACAGTATAATGCAGTTCAAATTGCATTACACAGTTGTGTAGATGGGGTCTAAGATGCTTGCTTACAAAGCAACTCTATTGTACATGTGCGAAATATGGACTATCTACAAATGTCACTCTCAATTTCTGGAAAGATTCCACCAGAGTTGCCTTCAAAAAAATCTGCAAATTTCTTAGGATGAGAGGCAGACAAAGGTCAGCAAAGACCACCAACACTGAAATGATGATTCACCACCATCAACTTTGCTAGACTGGCCATGTTGTTCTGAATGCTCAATCATTGTCTCTCAAAGTAGTTACATAATTCTCAACTCAAGAATGGATGGCAGCAAAAGAGGTTTAAAGATGGTCTTAAAAGTTACCTAAAAATATGTGACATAGACACCAAAAACTGGGAAGTCCTGGAACTCAAGTGTTGCAGCTGGAGGTCAGCTGTTACCAACAGTGCTATAGATTTTGAAGAGGCATGAATACAGGGCGAAAGAGAGAAACATGCCAAGAGGAAGGTGCATCAAGCAAACCCTTGTTGTAACCACTTTCTTTCCGAAAATCTAGTCCTCATGAAAGACCATGTGGATCCAGAGTAGGTCTCCACATTCACTCATGGATCAGCTGCCAAGATTCCACCCTTGGAAGACAATCATACCCAGCCACAAGGTAGTAGCAGTTTCCACCTTCAGACTGAGCATGATATACTGTTGAAAAACATAGTCCAAATGTCCTTTATAAAACACTATATTAAGTTGTATGATTTGCCCATAGAGTTAAATGGTGCCAGAATAGTTTTCTATTCAATAATCTATTACATGACAGAACCAAATACATCACAATTTGACATATATAGTTAGTTGACCATACAAGTAAGCCATACTTTAAGAGAACAAGTACACAGTTAAAAAGTATGTACAAAGATAATAGTATGGGATGGTTATTCAGCAATAAGCTATAATATATATTACAAGGCAATGCCAATAAATAAAGTAAATATTGCAAATCCACGCCAATTTTATTTTGAGCTTGTATGTGGATTGCAGCAACAAAGCTATACTTTTCTTAATATGTTCGGAAGTATTATTTAACAACATCCACTGTACTCCACATGTCTGTGTATTGTATGAGTCATTTGCTCAAGTTCATTTTTTCCACTCTTAAAACTATTAGAGACTGATCTCCAGATAAGGAAACCCAACTGGATCTGGGCTATAGGGCAGTGTAGATCAAGCCTTAGTCAACAGAGCAGCTGAGTCAGCAGATTGCTGTTGGCAGATCTCTGAGCTCATCTGGCAGAATAGCATTTCTGCTGGCAAATTTGTACCTCATCCAAATTCTATGTACAATCTACAGCCAAAATATCTTTAAATTAGGATTGCACTGCCTGCCTCTTTATCATGTCCTATACTTTCTCTACCTGAACAAGTATCCTGGTCTTCCAAAGTGCAAATGTAGAGAAGGTTGTCTTAAGAGAAACAGTTCAAACCCTTCCACTCCTGTCTGTTATGAACTCAAAATCACTCCCTAAATTCTTTTGTCTCTCATGGGAAGACAGATTTGCTTAACATATGATATGAGCCTGATAGAGATTTGCAAGCAACATAGGAATCCAGTAAACATGATGTTGGAAAATGAATTCACATTTAATTATACTGATTTAATTTTTGCTGTCTCTGAATGTTCATTACAATCCATTGAGAATTAAAAGCCAAGCTACTGCATTTGTTCTGCCAAACAGAAACCCATTGCATCTTGAAATAATGATAATAAAACTTTTTGGATTTTATGACAAATGAGATATTCAATAAATATTAACTACTCTTGCCACCTACTTTAAGATTATAAAATATGAAACTATCATGTTTGGTACATTAAAATCATAGTTTATCCTGAAAATAATTACTAATCTTCCCCCCCTCCCCCCGGCAAAAAAATGAAGTTACAACGTCCTACAAGTGAACTTTTGAACAATAAGTAACCCCTTGCTAATTCATGAGGAACTGGCAATCCCACCCTACCAAAAGCAACTAAAATAGGAAAAACCACCAACATTAATAAAACAAAGTTAATTTGTATCCTCTAGTTCCTTGTTGTTTCAAGAATTATAAGAAGCACTCGTTTCCATAAGAATGGAAACCAAGATTAGGAAGTACAATGATCTGCTGCTATACATCAGTGTTTCCCTGATCGTTTGATGTGGGAAAACTGGCTTTTTTCTCTCTGTGTGTGTGCAGAAAGCAGTATTGTATTTGTGTGTATTGGCTACAGCTGATCTTTCCTAGAAATTTGATGTGGACTGCCAGCTGATGGCTTGTGCACTGGCACCTGTCCCAACCACCGATTTGAATAGCTTGCTGAAGGTAGTTTTACATTAAGATAAGCGCAATATGTAGTTTTAGAAATAACACGTGAAGAGTAAATTCATGTGCACTTTATTTTAAACATTTTGGTCAACATTTTGAAAGAAAATGATCTATAATAATTTTAGGGGTTTTTTAAGAAAACATGGTAGGGACAAGGAAACAACTTTTTTCCAGATTACCCACTCCCACCACCACCACCTTTCACATCTCTAGACAAGCAAGCAACTTTGTTAGTTCTCAATGAGAAGCACTTCCAAGGTAACTATGTAACATAAGATGCTCACAGGGCATTCCAGTCATCCTCTTGGTACATGACCCACTTGTGTCAATCCCATGTGGCCACCCTTGAAAGGAACACATATAAACAAACAACATAGTAGGACCTCCAGAAAGGCAACATGACATATCTAAGTTGCTTACCATATGTAGAAACATGACTGCATAAGGTGTCCCCATTCTAGCACAAGCTATCCTACCCAACTCCATCTCCAGTCAAGAGAAAAACAGTTTTCCGATATTATTGGCTTACTTTATGGAAGCATTTTCAAGCCAAAATGTTTACAGAAAAACTGATGAGGTAGCCAGAAAGAATTTTAATTACTGATTAAGGGAGGAAGAGGGATTGCCAAGTACATAAAGGATACGAAGCCAAGGGTCAGGAAATAAATCAGCATTAAAGTTGGATATGTAAATAGGCATATGCTAATAGACATATTTTAGGGCCCCAGAAAATAGATTTGGGGCAGGATGACAAGAGTTCAAAATAAACAACATAACTTAGTGGATCAAATGCAGAAGTCCATCTGGAAAGCTTTGAGGGCTAGAGGGCACATGAACAGTCTAGACTCCTGCAGCATTTTTCTAGAAAAGCACAAATCCACTTCTATTAATAGTATTTTTGCATAACATATCAATTCACACCTAATAAAACAAGTCTGTGTCCAGGATTTAATTGTAAAGAATGGGATTTATTCCTTCAGAGGATTGATAAGGATAATTCCTCTACTTTCAGAGCCTTTGCACACACTGATAGAATCATAGAATCAAAGAGCTGAACATTGCATCCATGGGGCATTGAGTCCAACCCTCCTCAATGTAGCAAATCTGTCTAGAGGGGTTGTTGACAATTTTTAGTCCTCCAGAAATTATAATAAACTATGGCATGTTCTTGGTGGTATGGGGATACCAAGTCACCTTGTCTGTCTCCTGAGAAATCTGTATAAAGACGAAGCAGCCACAGTAAGAATAGATCACGGAACAACAGACTGGTTCAAGATTGGGAAAGGAGTACGGCAGGGCTGCATACTCTCACCCTCCCTATTCAACTTGTATGCAGAACACATCATGCGACGTGCAGGGCTTGACAATTCCAAGGACGGAGTTAAAATTGCTTGAAGGAACATTAACAACCTTAGGTATGCAGATGATACCACTCTGATGGCTGAAAGTGAAGAAAAGCTGAGGAGCCTTATCACCAAGGTGAAAGAAGAAAGTGCAAAAGCTGGGTTGCAGTTAAACGTCAAGAAAACCAAGATCATGGCAACTACACCTATTGATAACTGGCAAATAGAAGGAGAAAACGTGGAGGCAGTGACAGACTTTATATTTCTAGGTGTGAAGATCACTGCAGATGCAGACTGTAGCCAGGAAATCAGAAGACGTTTACTTCTTGGGAGGAGAGCAATGGCCAACCTTGATAAAATAGTGAAGAGCAGAGACATCACACTGGCAATGAAGGTCCGCATAGTCAAAGCAATGGTATTCCCCATAGTAACTTATGGTTGTGAGAGCTGGACCATAAGGAAGGCTGAACGAAAGAAGATAGACGCTTTTGAACTTTGGTGCTGGAGGAAAATCCTGAGAATGCCTTGGACCGCAAAAAGATCCAACCAGTCCATCATCCAGGAAATAATGCCCGGCTGCTCACTGGAGGGGAGGATATTAGAGGCAAAGTTGAAGTATTTTGGCCACATCATGAGGAGACAGGAAAGCTTGGAAAAGATCACAATGCTGGGGAAAATGGAAGGAAAAAGGAAGAGAGGCCGACCAAGGGCGAGATGGACGGACGGTATCCTTGAAGTGACTGGCTTGACCTTTAAGGAACTGGGGGCGGTGATGGCCGACAGGAAGTTCTGGCGTGGACTGGTCTATGAGGTCACAAAGAGTCGGAGACGACTATGTGACTGAGCAGCAGCAGCAGAAATTTTATATTGCAACTCTCAGACGCTCTGAGTTGTGCAGTCTGCAGAGAGAATGTGGACTGAACAATGAGGATGTTTGAAAAGTATTAAAAGTGAAAGATCCTCTATGCCACATTCCCCTACTTAACATCGCTTTGCAGGCCATGTGATGCGCAGAACAGATGGGTGTTGGAGTAATGCCAACGGCAATATGGTACCCACAGGGATGGGCGAGGCCTCTTGGTTATTCTCCCACCCAATGGTCTGGTTCATTCTGTATGGCATGTGAAAGACTAATATGATCGTACAATGGTACATTGGTCAACTCGTGCTTGAAATAGATAAAAATTGAGACAAATAGAGAAGATGTTATGATCCACACAAAAGCTGAGGAATTGATAATCTAAGTCAGTGGTTCTCAACCTGGGGTCCCCTGATGTTTTTGGCCTACAACTCCCAGAAATCCCAGCCAGTTTACCAGCTGTTAGGATTTCTGGGAGTTGAAGGCCAAAAACATCTGGGGACCCCAGGTTGAGAACCACTGATCTAAGTGCTAAGTACTCTCAGAAGCTCTAGTTTCCTTATCCAACAGTCAGAAAGTCTGGGACCTGAAGTCCAAAACATCAAAAGGACCAATGTTTGAGAACCATTGAGCTTGAGCATCCTCATCAGGTAGCTGTCCAGCCCAGTTTGGTATCTTGACAAAGATTCCAACTAATCCATTATGTATGTCAATGATTAAAAAATATTGAAGTGTTGGCATCAGGACAGAACTCTATGGAATTCTACTTAAGGCTTCCTTCTAGTTTAAAGAACAGTCATTGCTTTAACACAGGGCCCTTCTATAACAACACTATAATGCAGTTCAGTACGGGTGGTTAGACTGACGAGTCTGGGACTGGTTTGAGGTCAAGGTGGGATTACATATACTGCAGAACCTGGCCTCAAATTGCTATGCAGAGCTTTTTGTTTTGTTTGTTAGTTTCAGGAGAGCTGCACACCAGTGCTTCAGAAACATAGAAGATGGGGGGGGGGGGAGAAAAAGTGACAGTTAGGAGTGGAGGCAATCAATTACCTGTTCCAAAGTGCCAGTTAGCCCCCTGCTAGTCAGCTATGTCCCTGAGGCATTTTTGAAAGCTCCATCATCCACATCCAAAAATTGTTTTAATCAGATGTCCTGAACTCGAGGGTCGTTGTGTAAATAGATCCTTCTCTGGCCTGTCCCACAATTGTGAATTCTAGTTTATTATCATGCCCTCCCCCAAAAGTAATTACTTTGATTACAGTGGCCAACTCAACCCTATTGGTTAGAATTAAGTCCCAATACTGGAACTATCCGTTATCATTTTGTTATAAAATGAACTCTCCTAGTTGGGAGATGTGTGGACTCCCACTGTAGGATTTACTTGCACAACTTTGTGAAGTGCAACTCATCTGTCATCAGTAGTTTTATGTCGGAGGCTGGATCTACACTGCCATATAATTCGGATTATGTGAACAGATAATCCATATTATCTAATTTGAATTGGATTCTATGAGTGAACATTGCCATTTAGGCCCCTTCTACATAGGCCTTAAATTCCAGAAGAAAGCGGGATAAAAGGGGGGGGAGTGGCTAGATTACGCACTGGATCACAGGATCAGGTAAAAACACATGACAAATAGGTTAGTTTAAAATTTGCGACAGAGAGAACTGTATATCCCCGCACACGCAAAAACTCGAGAGTTCCTTGCTATACGCTGGTATAGACTGCTCCAGTGCTTATCCTCATTTTATAATCCCAAAACAGCTGATGAGGGATGAAAACAGATGGAGCCAAATGGAAGCAGGAGAGGAAAGCAATTCCCATGAGAACTCTCTCTAACCATTCCTTTGTTCTCATATTTCTGAAATTAAACAGAGCTTGAATTTACACAGTGGGCACCAGCATGACAGGCAAGTGACCCTAAAAGGAAACAGGGTTGAAGAGGGCAAACTTTAAAGAACCAGGAGGATGAGGAGAGACGATGATAGGAAATCTGCTTGTGTGTACTTTGTTCTATCCACACCAGTGCTAATGAGTTACAGAACATCTTGGAGAGTCAATAAGAAAACAATTAAAAGAAACCTTCTGGTGGATGTCCCATACCTTTTGTGGTTCCCTTCAATCTGCATTATCCAAACCTTTCTGGATACTGTGGGACCATTTCCCAGGACTAATGGCTTTGTGTGAGAACTCTCCTAAAAGTAATGGGATTTTAATCCCACTTTCTTATTCCGGATTAAGTATCTGTCTGGAAGGGTCCACAAACTAGTTCAAGGCAGATATCTGGGTTTTCAGTGTAGACAGAGCTTAAGATGTGATAAATATAGATCCAGAAGTCAAACCTCTCCTATCTCCACCAACTACGTAGCTAGTCATTTGCTTTTAGCATCTTCCTGTCCCTGTGTAGTCCTCCATCTTTCAATAACAGAACTGGCAAGAATATCTCTTTCACCTCAATCCCTTCCAGCTTCCAGCCAAAAGCTTCACAATCCTAGATTATGTGCTAAGAAGTGTTTTTTGCCAATGCTTCTGATGAGCATGAATAAGGAGAAAGGGGAACTGATCTGTGTTCTTGATCAGTTTTGGCAATTGACATCCTGGATATGTGTATCAGGAAGCCAGCATACTTTCTGATTTTGTCAGACTGGCACACAGGTGGATCTATTCCTCTGAGCAATAAATTTCACTTTTCTTTTCTTCTTGTTGTTGTTGGGGTTACATTGACATGACATATCCTTGGCATGTTGTATCCATTGTTGCCCTCTCCTGTTTGAACATCTTCAGTGTTATTATCCTCCCAAAGATATAGGAAGCAATTGCTTGGATGGAGCTGTTCTGAATCTCTTCTGCATAGTCTGCTCCTGGCAGTGATTGCCCTCCAGGGTTTTTCCTCACTGGCCTCTTCTTTTTTCTTGGCAGTTTCTTCCTGTTTGTTCTGTAGGATCCAATCTTCCTCTGTTTTAACCAGGATGCCCTTATGTTCACTGATGCACTGAAGAGACCCAGCACATAGCTCTTGTGCAGTAACCATCCCTTCCAGGAGAGTTACCAGCTTATACTTGCTGCAGATGTAGTCTATGTAGTTTTCTAGCAAGATGACAGACATTGCACGTACACAGCCACAAGCAATTTCTGCTTTCATCGTGGCAGTTATTTATCTCTCCTTCCTCCCTGTAATACCTATAAGAGTACAAGTACGCATGCCAGATGTATACCTCGGACTCAAAAGCTTCTCCCAAAACCAGCTCCTTTTTTGCTTACAGCATCTTCAGTAAAAGCTGGTTAAGTATTCAATGAGCTCCAGAACCTCACCTCTTTAGCTGGAGCTATCACTTTTTATGCTGCCTAAAGACCTTCTCCAGAATGTATCCGTCCAGCAAAGATCTAAGGGCACTGAGTAGCTGCAGGGAAGAATTTAGTTAAGGACATATGTACGGTATGCATGAAGGAGAATCACTCCACCCAGGAAAAGAACCCCATTGTGTCCTATCTTATGTAAATACCAACAAGATCTTCAGAGATACCATTAAGGGGAAACGTGTTTCTGCATCTCCATACTTGTTTCTGCATCTCCCAGTCCTGACTGAAATAAAATGTTTGAGATGTCCAAGTACAGTAGAGTCTTGCTTATCCAACATAAAGGGGCCAGCAGAATGTTGGATAAGCGAAAATGTTGGATAATAAGGAGGGTTTAAGGAAAAGCCTATTAAACATCAAATTACATTATGATTTTACCAAAACATCATGCTTTACAACAAGTCAGATTGGATGACACAAATGGGCAAATAAGTAGGTAAAAGAGACAATCATTCCTAGCATCTGTGTTGATCAGGTATTAATTACCATTCAGCTTCATTTTCGTTCAATCTGACAGAGAGCTTTAGTGATCTGCAAGTAAAGCACAGTCTGCAACTTGATTTTTACTACGTGTGATCTAAAAAGAGATGGGAACAAAATGACAAACTGTTTTCAAATGCAGCTCCAGATTGCAAAATATGTATCAGAGATACATAAAGGTCTATTGCCCTCTTCTGGATGGAATGATGCATGACACATTGTTTGTTGCTTTATTATCACAGCCTCCTTCTTGTACCTGCAGAGATTTTTTTTTTAAAAAAAAACCCTGATGTATCAGGAAAAAAGGAAAGTAATTCTCACACTTCTACAGGAAATCCCTAATAATGTTCTAGATTTGTTCAAAAGCAAACACAAATGAGCAGGTTGTAGTTCCCTTTCAGAACGACACCAATGACAGTCACCGCCCTACCTTGAGAGTGCCTTGTTTGCTATATTTAGCTCCATCCTTTTCATTGTCGTGCTGAAGATAGCTAGCAAAATTACTATTGCACATTGTTTCAATTCAGTCCCAAATAGCAGCTCACATTAGGTTTACCATTTGTGATAGAAATTTGGAGATCAAGACTAGAGTCAATGCTTCTACATTTGCCACTTGCAAGGATACTAATATCAATGGAAAGCTGAGTGCAAAATTTTGCCTTTCTGTGTGTTGCCAATGCTTGTCTTCTATAGAAGCCACAGAGAAGATGGAAAAAGGACAACTGGTTTTCTTACTACTCCCACGGCTGCAGCTGCTGATGCTGTGGCCTTTGTTAATAGCAGCCAGAAAGGGAAGTCACTGCCTTGCATTTTAACAGACTCTGCTCCTGAGCTGAATCTCCCAGATAGTTAGCATTTTGCTTGGACTGCAAAATGCTGATCCAAGAAGGCAAAGATTCTATTAATATTACAAGTCGGTGTGATATTTTTAAATTCATGCCCCACCTAAAGTTAAAAAATAAAATGTCACAAAACCCTGCAGGAACAATTCATCTTCTGAAATTTGTGGTAGAAATCTAGAGAGCTAGTTTAAGAGATGCATACTGTGCTTCTTTTGGATGTGGCAGTGATATATTGCAGCACATTGCTGCAGTACTGTTCTGAGGGGTTTCTACAATTGAATGTAAGGTTGCATTATGTAAAGAAAGTTCTTTAGTATGAATAAATGTGTGAACAATCATTCAGATATCAAGATAAGGCATGGATAGGGAAGGTGTGACCCAAGGGTTGCATGCGGCTCCATTCCCCTTTTTGTGTCCCACCTCTCCAACATCTAAAAAGTTCCTAAACCTCACCCCCAATTTCACCTGAAAATTATGCCAAATGGAGTCGTGTTTTGAACTAAAAGCAACCCCCTCCCCTTTACTTTCTTAAGACAAGATGCAAGGAATCCTATTGCCATTAGCCCTCGATGGATTGTCACTTTGTTGTGGTGAGGGGGCTTGTGTGTTCCAATGAACTTACAGGTGTAACCACCAGAGACATGCACTCCAGAGGGGGGGGGGGGCAGGAGAGGTTCCATACTGAGCACAATTCAAAGGCCTCAACAGCGGATTAGGCAGAAGATAACATGCCACATGTTACAATGGCTGTGAAGGCGGAAGAAGGCTGCAACAGGCTGAGAAGCCACAGTCGTCATGTTAACCACACCACTGGTTGGGAATCTCACTCTGCATGGACTGTGTGTTGATTGGCTATGCACTGACCTCCACACATTAAAAAAACTCTCACACAGGCATTTTCCAAGAACTTGGAAGACCATTATATTTGGACAATGAGGGATCGCCTAAATAAGCAGCTAAAGGAGGAAGCATAACAGAGCTCAGTCACCCCTCAACTCCCCACCACTTATTCTACCTGTCTGCACTGGAAACTATGGAAGAGGTGCAATCATCATTAGCAACCTGAACTGCTGGAAAGCACTGGTTGCTTCCTGACAGCCTGGCTGTGTGAGCTTTCAGGCAGGCTGTGTAGGAAGCACAAGAGCTGGATGGAGGAATTGCCTGTGTTGTGGCATAAGCAATTTCTCTAGCCAGACTTGCCCCTCCCACATAGCTCGTGTTGAAGATCTTCAGAACCAGGTCAGCACTCAGCAGGAAACAAGCAACTGATAGTGATGGTAGTGTTTTCTTGGGAGAAAAAAGAAGAGGCTGGGTAGGGTGGTGAAGGAGAGATCAATATGCCATGGCTCACCTTCTAATCAGACAATTCAGATGGCAAGAAGAGTCAAAATCTCCTGATAATGATGGTCTTTCTGAATCTGAGGAGTTGAGGATTGAGCTAAAGGGGAAGCCTCCTCCCTAGCAGGAGGCAGTAGACACTGATGAATAATTACAATCATACATCAAGCAATGATGGGACAAGGAAAGATTGCACTGCTTCCAGTGGTTATTAAGTAGGAGACATTGACTTAATTTGACACCTGTGTCTGGAGACAACTGTTATAAATCTCCCAGTTGCTTCCTGGCAGCTTTTCGGGTTTTGTGTTTTTCTGACTCTGTTTTACTTCTTGCTGGCTTTGTTTAGCTGGACTATTGATTTGCTGAATAACTTCTGGACCGATAGACAATTGCTCTATTGTTTCTTCCTTTAGTTTACTGAATACACTATGATTGACCCACACTGAATTAACTACTGGATTGTGCCTGACTTGGACTGAATTAACAGTGTATTCTAACCACTTAGTTCCTGGGTCACTTGCTGACTTGAACATAAAACACAAGAGCTCTGTCACACCTCCTTCATCAACTACCAGCTGAATCAATATTTTTGCTTATGCTTTTAAACAAAATTGTTAGAGATTGTAGAAAAGTCAGAGGTTGGGACATGCTGTGGAAAATGTAATCCTCCAAGGCCCCCACAAGAAGCCAATGAAGCCTTTAATAAATGGTAGTTGCCTACCTCATGACAAACCATGATAGAACTTTCAGCCTGTAGAAGAGAAGGCTGAGAGTAGACATGATGGCCACGTATATATGAGGGGAAATCATAGGGAGGAGGGAACAAACTTGTTTTCTGCTCCCTGGAGACAAGGATGCAGAACAATGGCTTCAAACTACAGGAAAGGAAATTCCGCCTGAACATTAGGAAGAACTTCCTCACTGTGAGAGCTGTTCAGCACTAGGGCTCTCCGCCCCGGAGTGTGGTGGAGGCTCCTTCTTTGGAGGCTTTTAAACAGAGACTGGATGGCCATCTGTCGGGGGTGCTTTGAATGTGATTTTCCTGCTTCTTGGCAGGGGATTGGACTAGATGGCCCATGAGGTCTCTTCCAACTCTAGGATTCTATGATTCTACAAAATCTAGTTTCACTCAGAAGTATGCAATCCCGTCTTCTTCTATAATACCCACAAGGAGGAGTAAAGACGAATGTAGTTCTAGTTTTAACTTGCTTAACTTTTTTGTGCCAATTGAACCAGATAAACTATAGTTAATCTTGCTCATGGTTTAGATGAAGAAGCCAACATCAAACCAAATTGTATTAATCTATGTTTTCCAACGAATCATAATTAAGTTTAATCATATGAGTACACATGATCTACTATAATGTAGTTAATCTAAAATGTAGAGTTTCCATGGTGACTGAAACTAGCTTTCAACATAAAACATCCTTTCTTCATATCACCTCTATTAATGGTTCTTTTTCAGCTGAACAGTCAAATGCTTTTAAATATTGCCTTCAACTTAATGGAAAACTTTTGCTTTCACAAAGGCTTTCCAGAAGTGAAAGGAAATCAAAGGGTGAAGGGCATATTCCACATGTTTTGACAGACATTCACAGGAGTGGTCCCAAATGATAATTGCTATATGTAAGCCACACCTCAAAATAGAACTAACTTTGAAGACAAAAGGAGGAATCAAAATGATCACTGTAAAGTAGACTATATATGAGAATGCAGTGCAGACAAGTAGCTAAAATGCAATTTAATAAAATAAACTTCTCCACGCTGTCTGGCTTTTAAATTGGACATTTGAAACATATTCCACTGCGGGAAATGTATCTCACAAGTTGCCTAAACAATGCACCTTAAGAGTGAATACATTTTGAAATTCCTATGAAAGTCCATTTTGCAAACTTAGCACTAAGTTGACTGAGATGACATTCCCCTCAAACTAAATTTACTGCAATACCCATTGCTAATTTTAACCTTCTAATATTCATGCTGCAATACAATGAGGTACAGCTTTGGAAGCACAGTTGTACTTTAAAAACTGAAATCTGGAGAATTAATTTTCATACTTTAATAGTTCTGTAGTGACTAAATTATATTAAAACAATTTAATAATTTTACTCATTTCAGATGTAGGGGTCCTTCAAAATCCAAGCAAATATCTGCTGTCTCATTCAAATTTTTGCAGATTAATTAGTGTGTCCAGAAGGAAGTCCCTTTTATAAATATTGGTAACAGGGAAGAGAGAAAAATGATAAATTTAATTTTTGCTTATTCAGTAAGTTGCCAATATTTCCCACTCTAAATGAGAGGGGTTCTGCTGAAAAAAGTACCATTTTAATTTAAATACTTTTCAAGATCAATTCTAATTTTTCAGCTTTACAAAAACTCACACAAACATATGTGGTGCAACAGGTCCTTTTTGATCTTGACATACCAGCAAGGTTTCAAAAACCTTCTAACAAATGAACAATTGTAAACTGCACTAAGGGGATTTGAAAAGTTAAACACGAAGGAATCATGTTTTCTATGCAATGGTGCAACTTGTATTTCTGATACTTTTGAGCACATGATCTATTTCCAGCCAGGGATAAAACAACATACATTATTTCTGTCAAATATCAAAGATCCTGTAGGAGTTCTTTCCAAAGGAGTACAGAAACAGACTCTAATGATTATATTCATTTTCTTTATAGAAGATTTAAATATAAAGCTTTGCCTGAGCATTACAGTTTGTTCACAATTCTATGACCTCTAGCAACATAGTTTAATATTCACCAGAGACTTTCCTGAGTTGTAAATATATGCCTGCCAGTTTCCAACTGGGGAATGTTGCGAAAATGTGAAAAATGACGGCAAGGAAGCCTTGGATATTGTTGCAAGTAGGATTGGCGCACTTTATGAATTATCACACTTGCCGAGTATAACTACAAAGCTGTACAGAGCTAGTTTTTGGATAGCACAGCATGATAGCGAAGGGAATTAGAAAGAATTTCTACTACATGGTTAGCATCAGGTATATTCAGCACTGGACAAAAATCTTATCCTTTAGCTTGAGCTGTCCAAATATTCGAGCCCCAAGTGACAGATTAAACTCCTGAGCTGCTGAACTTGCTAACTGAAAGGTCAGCAGTTCGAATCTGAGGAGCAGGGTGAGCTCCCGTTGTTAGCCCCAGCTTCTTCGAATTTAGCAGTTCGAAAACATGCAAATGTGAGTAGATTAATAGGTATCGCCCGGCAGGAAGGTAACTGTGCTCCATGAAGTCATGTCAGCCACATGACCTTGAAGGTGTCTACAGATAATGCCAGCTCTTTGGCTTATAAATAATAATAATTAAACTTTATTTATAAACTGCTTTATCTCCCCAAGAGGACTCAGGGCGGTTTCCAACATAAGCAAAACATTCAATTGCCAATAGGAGACCATACCACAGAAGTAACACCATCGAACAAAAACATGCAATCATGCTAAAACAACCTCAAAAAAATTAAAATCCTGTTTCAGTCTACAGTAGAGTCTCGCTTAGCCAACCTTCGCTTAGCCAATGTTCTGTATTATCCAACACAGTCTGCCTTTTAGTAGTCAAGGTTTTTTGTAAACATTGCGATATTTTGGTGCTAAATTCGTAAATACATTAATTACTGCATAACATTACCGTGTATTAAACTGCTTTTTCTGTCAAGTTGTTTTAAAACATGATGTTTTGGTGCTTAATTTCTAAAACCATAATGTAATTTTATGTTTCATAGACTTTTACTTAATCCCTCCTTATTATCCAACATTTTTGCTTGCCCAACATTCTGCCAGCCCGTTTATGTTGAATAAGTGAGACTCTACTGTACTTAGAAATGGAGATGAGCACCAACCCCCAGTGTTGGACATGACTAGACTTAATGTCAGGGGAAAACTTTTACCTTACATCCAAATGTTCACGTATGTTATTGCCCTGTAACAGTTAGCAACAAGAACCCTATAAGAAAGGTCAACAATATAATGGGTTTTATCGCACAAAGCCCCTATCCCATGTCACCAGATACATGCCGACATGAGCACCTTCATTATGGCATCTCTCTTCATTTATAAAATGGCACTCATAGTTCTGCATACCACCATAACCCTGTCTTCCCACACTTCCATTTTTAACAACAATTTCACAGTTCCAGAAATTTTTTAAAACGCAAATATGACTGTAAAATATAAAAGAAACAGCTCAGTAATAGTGAGGGGGGGAGAAAAGAGTAAAAGAGGAAGAGAAACCCATCACCTTGACATCATTTCAGTGCTGGCATGCTGGACCAAAACTGAAATGGACCCATTACAAAAGTGATGGAAACACTGTAGAATTGGCAGCTTTTGACTGTTTTTTTTCCTCATCAATAGCAGAGGAAGGGAAGCAGACCAGCAAACCAAAGGTAACAGTCCCACTTCGATGCAGTTTTGACTCCCTCGTGCAATAAGGCCCTCAGTTAGCAGCCATAATGGATCGTCTCTTATGTACTGACACTGTCAGCACACTCTAAAAACTGTATTTACTCTATTATAATGATCACCTTTTTTGACAAAATTACCTTCCCAAAATTAGGGTGTGCATTAGATTCACACAATACAGTAAATCCTTTTTTTGTTTCAGGGTTTTGGAAATTGAGGTGCACATTAGATTTGAGGACATGTTAGACTCGAGTAAATACAGGTACACACTCTGAGCCATATCAGCTTTCAAAATTGGAGCTGTTTTAGACATTTGACCACAAGTGGGCTCTTCGTGTGGGCCCACACACTGCATTGAGCATTACGTTCCTGCATTCAATATGCAATAATAATATCTGATAAACAAATAATTAGATCAAAGAACAAATGAAACTCGAACTCTCACTATAAGCAATGATAATTAAATCGAGGCTGTCATGCTTTGTATCTTGAGATGAAATGACTCATCTCATAAAGTTGAAGACAGTGTGAAAAGAGGAAAACCAATATTACAGGTGAATTGATACAATAAAGGAAGCCATAGATCTGAGTTGACTTAACTTGAGCCAGGATGTTAATAAATGGTGTCTCTGGGAGGTCTCTTATTCATAGGATTGCCATAAGTTCAAACCAGCACACAACAACAACAAAGTTGTTAGTACCTGTAGCATCACAAGGCAGTGTGACCTAAGACAGCCTTTTACAACCTGGTGCTCCGTGAATATTTTGGATTTCAATTCCTATGAGCCACAGTCAGCATGGGCAGTGGTTAAAAATGCTGGGAGGCACTCTAATATCTAGAAGGTACCATATTTGTGAAGGCCTATCCTTTATTGATTTAAATGCAGTCTTTGACAGTATCAATAGAGACATTCTCTGGCAAAAATTAGCAGATCTCGGAATTGATCGCAAACTACTGCTCCTGATCAAAAAATCTATATACCAAAAACTATATTCAGATCAGAATGGGAGTCAGTGAAGCCCTGACAGAGAGAGTAAAATCCTACAAAGGCATAAGACAAGGCTGTCTATTAGCCCCTTTACTTTTAAACCTTTATATTAATAATAAGCCTGATTACCTCAGAGGCTCTGAAGCCTTGAGTCCCCTTGGGTGAGAAAGGCGGGGTAAAAATGTTGTAAATAATACTGATGCCAAAAACTGGAAACAGACACATAAACACACTATTATATGTGGATGATATGGTTCTGATGTCAAATACACAAATTGGATTAAGGAGGTTACCAAGCAAACTGAAGTCTATACCCATAAAAATGAGTTGACAATAAACAAAGCTAAATTTAAAAAGGTGTTTGGAAACCACTCACCAAGGCATAAATAGTTCCTAGATGCTGACAGTACTGAACAGGTCAACACATCTTCTCAAACACTCTGCTAAGATTACTAACCCATAGATACCCAGGGTCCTTAAGCCCGATAATAAAAGTTTATAAAGTAAAGATTGTCCCTATGATATTATATGAGGCTGAAATTACCAATAATGGAACAAACCCAATCAAAATTTCTAAGACAGATGCTGGGAGGAGACATAAGAACCACCAATGCTGTTGTCATAGTTGAACTGGAACTATACTCTATCGAAGGTCTCACCAAAGTCAAGGTCTTCAATTACTGGTCAAAAATTTTTAAAAAATAGAAAATGGTAGACTCCCAAAAATATGCTTGGCAGAACAAACTAATGGCCTAACAAACTAATAAACTAATTCAAGCTTCCTGGTCAAACCAATTAATAAGGTTCCTCAGTTTCTCTTCCTTAGGTCACAACAGAGATGTTGAGAAAAGATTAGTAACTCAAAGGATTTCAGATATTTCAGGCTGAGAGGCCTGCTGTTGTGCTGCAGAAGAGGCCAGAAACATCTCCAGCCAGTCTGCCTGTTGCTGCCTCTGGGACTCCTTGTGAGTAGACTGCAGCCCCAGGCCCTTTCCATCTGGGTGTGACTCAGCACTTCCTAGGAAGGACCATCTATAAAGCCTGAGTCCACAAGGCCCTGGCAGGGCTGAGAGGCCTGCTGTTGTGCTGCAGAAGAGGCCAGAAACATCTCCAGCCAGTCTGCCTGTTGCTGCCTCTGGGACTCCTTGTGAGTAGACTGCAGCCCCAGGCCCTTTCCATCTGGGTGTGACTCAGCACTTCCTAGGAAGGACCATCTATAAAGCCTGAGTCCACAAGGCCCTGGCAGGGCTGAGAGGCCTGCTGTTGTGCTGCAGAAGAGGCCAGAAACATCTCCAGCCAGTCTGCCTGTTGCTGCCTCTGGGACTCCTTGTGAGTAGACTGCAGCCCCAGGCCCTTTCCATCTGGGTGTGACTCAGCACTTCCTAGGAAGGACCATCTATAAAGCCTGAGTCCACAAGGCCCTGGCAGGGCTGAGAGGCCTGCTGTTGTGCTGCAGAAGAGGCCAGAAACATCTCCAGCCAGTCTGCCTGTTGCTGCCTCTGGGACTCCTTGTGAGTAGACTGCAGCCCCAGGCCCTTTCCATCTGGGTGTGACTCAGCACTTCCTAGGAAGGACCATCTATAAAGCCTGAGTCCACAAGGCCCTGGCAGGGCTGAGAGGCCTGCTGTTGTGCTGCAGAAGAGGCCAGAAACATCTCCAGCCAGTCTGCCTGTTGCTGCCTCTGGACTCCTTGCCTACTGCCCCCCTCCCTTTTTCCCAGCGCTGGCCTACTGCCCTCCTCGCTTTCCCCAGCATTGGCTATTGAGTGGTAGAGTGGTATACTATAGGAAGGTTCTCTGAGAAGGTAACAGGAAATGAGTTGGAAGGAAACTTCAGGGAAGAATGAACTCGCAAACCTATGTGATCTGCTGGGAAAATCATTCAACACCGTCTTGCAACAGCTGGAAATACTGAACTTGAAACTTGACCATCTCTTCAAAGGAATTTCCCTGATTGTAAAAAATCCTTCTCCTACGGACATTATAACAACTATATCAACCAGGCCCATTAACATGAATAAGGAATTAAGCTCTCTGGAAGGCTGTGGGGGAATTAAGCCTAAGGAGGAGAAGGTAGTCGTCGGATCAGGCCTTGGAGTAACTAGAAAGGGGGGTGGGGCCTTATCTGGGGGAATGAGCATGGGGAGGATGGATAGGAAGGATACCAACAATGCCCTGCAGAAGCCGAATAATGAGCTGTCCTCTAAATTGGTTGAACAACCTTTGGATACTTCTGTCACGACCCAGGTTGCAAAGGCACCAATAACCCAACACAGAGACCAGAATCTAACTAATATCTTTATTGAAGGAATATATAAAGTTAATAAAAGCAAGTATATGAAATAGTCCAAAAGCAGACCTTCCAGGGAAGGTCTAAATTAGTCCAAAAAAGCGATGTCCAATATGAAATATTAAGGTCCAAAGTTGTAATCCAATAACCGAAACACTCACTTTGCCAGGCAAAGTGAGGGGAGATGACAAGGTCCTTTAGTCCATAAACTTGAGCAAGGCTAGGAAATAACTTGATACTTGAAACAAGGCTTAAAACGTGGAACAAGGTAACTAGGAACAAGAACAAGGTCCGTGGAATAACTTGGTAAAATCCGTGATACAAGGCAAGGATTGGTCCTGGGCAACAAGGCGAAGTCCGTTGGTAAACAAGGCTGGGAAGCAAGGCGAAGGCTGGAAAGCAGGGCAAGGCTTGAGCAGGAGCGAGGCTTGAATCGGAGCGCGCTGTCCAGACACAACTCGCTCCGTAGGCTGACGAATTGACTCCGCGAAGTTACTACGCGGGTAAAACACCTAAATAGAGTCTAACTTTCCCGCCGAAGCAGTTCTCTGGGAATCAGAACCGAAAGCTAAACTCTGAGACCAGATGTGAGACTCCCCAAAGATTCTCACGAGAAGCAGTCTTAATTGGCCACATTCTTAGCTGCAATCCTCGCACTCCTGCGCGAAGCTGATTCCAAACTTCTCTGTTGTTTACAAAACTCCCGGCGCAAGAACACGGGAGAAGTAGGCTCTGGGGTTGTTTGACATACTTCTGGGAGACAACTATCTTGCAGGTGCAAGGTTCCCAGATCTGCCTGGGAAAGATCTGGCTGAGGGGAATCCAGTTCTGACTGGGAAGGTAAAAAACCCAAGTTTTCCTCCTCATCAGGAATTACAATGTCCTGAGCAGGACTACAAGGCCCATGGGTCATCACAACTTCCTGCAATTCTCAACATCTTTTACGAACAAATAAGGTTGCAGTGGAAGTTTCAGACTCATTATTGAATAGAGGCAGGTGGACTTCTAAGCGAGCGGTCCAGATATCTCTCTCTCAAATTTTATCCATAAGCCGGTCGGAAGTGAAGATTAAGACTATCGACTGGCTTTGTAGGGAGTACCAATCCTGGAACCGCTCCCTGTGTCTTATCATCGGCTTGGAAGATAAAATATTAAGGGATAAATTGTATTTGTGTGGGCCTAAACTGCAACAGTGGGGCATCACTCTTAGGAGGGTGCTAGTAGACCCACTAATTCGCCCCTTGGACATCGGGCCGAGTATGGATGTTCAAGATTCCCCATTGCGAAGTCATGCTTGTTCTACCCCCCAGTCCCACAACAAGTCTCCACTCTTGTCTAGTTGGCTTACTATTCATGATGAGGCCAAATCAATCGATGCCTCTCTCCCAATAATGGAGAGAAGCTCCTTTTGTAAACAAACAAGCACTTTTGGAGGCTTTCCTTTCCAGGACAGTTGACTAGTCCCGGCAACTGGCAATTCCGCCCAGTTTTTCCATCAGGGGGAGGAGGGCTTGACTGGAGGTGGCCCCATTGAGGTGATATGGGGGAGGAGAAAGCACGGTCACCACCAACCCAGGGAGAAGCGCAACAGAGTTTTTGCGACCCTGGAGAGGATTAGGTGTGGTAGTCTTCAGGACAGACCCCCCAACCTTAAGGTCCTGCTTTTGAACGCCAGATCTGTCAATGGTAAAACAGCTGTCATCCAGGATTTGATCCTGGATGAGAGGGCAGATCTGGCATGCATCACCGAGACATGGCTGGATGAGCTGGGAGGTGTGAATCTTACCCAGCTGTGTCCTCCTGGTTTCGGGGTGCATCAACAGGCCAGAGTTGGGGGGCGGGGAGGAGGAGTTGCAGTGATCTTTCGGCAGTCCATCGCCCTGATCAGATGCGCCGTTCCACAATCCCCGAGGTTCGAGTGTGTCTTCCTGAAGGTGGGAGCCCGAGACAGCTTGGGGATTCTGTTGGTGTACCGTCCACCCCGCGACCCAGCAGTCTCTCTGTCCGAGCTAGCAGAAGTGGTCTCCAATGCGGCCCTTGTCTCCCAACAACTGATAGTTTTGGGAGACTTTAACATTCATGCCGAGTCCACATTGACAGGTGCAGCTCAGGATTTCATGGTTGCCATGACAACCATGGGGCTGTCTCAAGTTATATCAGGGCCCACACATCAGGCAGGACACACCTTGGACCTTGTTTTTGTTGTGGACGGTGGGACAGTCAGAGTGGAAGAGCAAAACATTCTTCCATTGTCATGGTCTGACCATCATCTGATCTGTTTAAGTATCGCCGTGCCTTCTAACCTCCGCAGGGGTGGTGGACCCATTAAGATGGTCCGCCCCAGGAGACTGATGGATCCGGATGGACTTCTGAGGTCTCTTGGGGATCTTCCTGTCCTGGAGACTGGCGATCCTGTCGATGTCCTGGTTGATCGCTATAATAGTGAGCTATCAAGGGCATTGGACACGATCGCTCCCGAACGTCCCCTCTCACTGCGTAGAGTCGCGTCGACTCCTTGGTTTACCGAGGAGTTGGCTGTGATGAAGCGTAGGAGGAGGGGACTAGAGTGCATCTGGAGGAAATCTCGGGACGTGTCCGACCAAGCACGGGCTAAAGCCGCTATTAAGGCGTACTCCGTGGCTCTGCGAGCAGCCAGGAAAGTTTTCACGACTGCCCGCATAGCGTCTGCAGCCAACAGGCCATCGGAGTTGTTCCGAGTTGTGGGGGAGCTCCTGCGGCCTCCTGAGGTCCAGGGGCTTCCCGATGACTTGGCAACTGGGTGCAGCGATTTCGCGCACCACTTTGCAGGCAAAGTTGCTCAGATACGCCTTGAGCTAGACTCCAGCTCAATTGTGGTCTCAGCGGAGGTAACCGAGGTACCTGTCTGTTCGATCTTATGGGATTCTTTCCGGCTTGTTCTTCCTGATGACGTGGAGGGGATTCTTGGGTCTGTGAGGGCGACCACCTGCGCTCTGGATCCTTGTCCCTCTTGGCTGGTCAAGCTGGCCAAAGATGGGTTGTTGGATTGGTTTGTGACCATAATAAATGCTTCTTTGGTTCAGGGGTCGGTGCCATCCTACTTTAAGCAGGCGGTAGTAAAACCACTACTAAAAAAGCCTTCGCTTGACCCATCTATTTGTAACAACTACAGACCAATCTCCAACCTCCCGTTTTTGGGCAAGGTTCTGGAGCGGGTGGTTGCCACGCAGCTCCAGGAATTTCTCGATGACACTGATTTTCTGGACCGCTCGCAGTCTGGCTTCAGGCCTGGGTACAGTACCGAGACGGCTTTGGTCGCCTTGGTGGATGACCTCCGCAGGGAGCTGGACAGGGGGAGTGTGACCCTGCTGGTTCTCTTGGACATCTCAGCGGCTTTCGATACCATCGACCATGGTATCCTTCTGGGGAGGCTCGCCGGGATGGGGCTCGGTGGCACGGTTCTGCAGTGGCTCCGGTCCTTCCTGGAGGGTCGTTCCCAGATGGTGAAGCTGGGGGACACCTGCTCGGACCCCTGGCCATTGACCTGTGGGGTCCCGCAAGGGTCTATTTTATCCCCCATGCTATTTAACATCTACATGAAACCGTTGGGAGAGGTCATCCGGAGTTTTGGAGGGTGTTGCCATCTCTACGCAGATGACACGCAAATCCACTACTCATTTCCATCTAACTCCAAGGAAGCCCCTCGGATTCTGAACCAGTGCCTGGCCGCTGTGGCGGACTGGATGAGGAGGAACAAGCTGAGGATCAATCCTGACAAGACAGAGGCCCTCCTGGTCAGTCGCCCATCTGATCGGGGTATTGGGTGGCAACCTGTGCTGGACGGGGTTGCACTCCCCCTGAAATCACAGGTCCGCAGTTTGGGGGTCCTCCTGGATTCAGCGTTGACGCTTGAGGCTCAGGTGTTGGCGGTGGCCGGGAGGGCTTTCGCACAACTCAAACTTGTGCGCCAACTGCGACCATACCTCGTGAAGTCTGACTTGACCACGGTGGTGCATGCCTTAGTTACCTCTAGACTGGACTACTGTAATGCGCTCTACGTGGGGCTTCCCTTGAAGACGGCCCGGAAATTACAATTGGTCCAGCGCTCGGCAGCCAGATTAATAACAGGGGCGAGCTACAGGGAACGATCTACTCCCCTGTTTAAAGAGCTCCACTGGCTGCCGTTCACTTTCCAGTCCCAATTCAAGGTGCAGACCATCATCTATAAAGCCCTAAACGGTTTGGGACCCACCTACCTTAGGGACCGTATCTCCTACCATAAACCTGCTCGTTCCCTTCGTTCATCCGGGGAGGCCTTCCTTTCGCCACTGCCTCTGTCCCAGGCCCGTCTTGTGGGAACGAGGGAGAGGGCTTTTTCTGCTGTGGCCCCCCGACTGTGGAATTCATTGCCCACTGAGATTAGGCAAGCCCCCACCTTGTTAGCCTTTAAGAAAGATCTAAAAACATGGCTTTTCCGATGTGCCTTTGGGGAGTAAATGTAATATATTGCTCTGGCCATTCCCCTTGGTTTTTATCCTTTAGACTGCTCCACCATTTTATTTCCCTGTTTCCCCTTATTCCTATGTCTCTCTCTCCCGAGTTTTTAATTAAGTGTTCATGTGGCCCGCCCTGTTTTTTACTGTTTTCTCTGATTTGTGCTGTAATGTATATGATTATTTTTGCACTGTTATATTGTGTTATGATATGTTGTTTTATTTTGTTATATTGTATGGTGTCTGGGCATGGCCCCATGTAAGCCGCCCCGAGTCCCCGTTGGGGAGATGGTGGCGGGGTATAAATAAAGTTTTATTATTATTATTATTATATTAAAGAGCAGAGAAACATAGCCACTCTATCAAACACAAGCCCCTTGAAATGGTTAGATCATTTTAAACAAAACTTTCAGCAGACACTTTACTTAAAAGTTGATATGCCAAGACACCTGAGAATCGCTTTTACAAGGGCCAGATTTAAAGAAATGGAGTCAATGGAGAGACACAGTAGATTTAATCAGATCCCACCTGAAGAAAGATTCTGTATCTGCGACGCCCTTGAAGTTGAAAATTTGAACCACATATTACATAACTGCTGTCTATACGAAAAAGATAGGAAACAACATTTATGGCCATTTATCTGTAATAAAATGAGCTGGGATACATTGGCCAAAACCACATTTTTACTAGCTGGTTTGAACCCAGACTTAACAACAAAAGTTGCTCTTTATCTTCATAAAGCACTTAAAAAAAATTAGAGTATTTGATCAGATTGGCATACAGCGTAAGGGGGACGAGGACACCTGATGCTCATACTTAGGATTAAGGTATATTTGGCTATCAGTTCGCCTCCTGCACCTTTTTCCTTCTGTAGATGTATATTTATATCTACATTTTTATTCGGACTACATGTATTCTGTCCTTTGTGTTATATTATGTATTTTTATAAGGCCAATTGACTGATCATTAAAAATTGCTTCCCAGCTCCAGGGATTCCTAGATGAAGCTGAGTTTTTAGATCCATTGCAGTCTGGGTTCTGGCATGGGCATGGCACCAAGACGGCTTTGGTCGCCTTGGTGGATGACCTCCGCAGAGAACTTGACAAGAGGAGTGTGTCCTTGTTGGTTCTCTTGGACATCTCAACGGCTTTCGATACAATTGACCATGGTATCCTTCTGGGGTGGCTCTCTGGAATGGGTCTTGGGGCACTTATTTGCAGTGGCTCCACTCCTTTCTGGAGGGCTGAACCCAGTTGTGAAGCTGGGGAAGACTTGCTCAGACCCTTGGCCTTTGGCCTATGGAGTCCCACAAGGTTCTATTCTGCCCCCATGCTCTTTAACATCTACATGAAACTGCTGGATGAGCTCATCTGGAGTTTTGGAGTTTGGTACCATCTCTATACAGATGACACTCAGCTCTACTACTCCTTTCCACCAAACTCCAAGGAAGCTCCTCGGGTGCTGGACCAGTGGCTGTCCACTGTGATGGACTGGATGAGGGCTAACAAGCTGAAGCTCAATCCTGACAAGACAGAGGTCCTCCAGGTCAGTCGTTCGGCTGATCAGGGTATAGTATGGCTACCTGTGCTCGATGGGGTTACACTCCCCTTGAGGACACAGGTCGGCAGCCTGGGGGTCCTTCTGGATTCAGCGTTGATGCTGGATGCTCAGGTGTCAGCGGTGGCCGGGAGGGCCTTTGCACAACTGAAGCTTATGAGCAGCTGCAACTGTACCTCCAGAAGTCTGACTTGACCAAGTTACCTCCAGATTGGACTACTGTAATGTACTCTATGTGGGGCTGCCTTTGAAGATTTTGTTTATTTGTTTTTTTTTTTATTGGGCTTGTCCCCATGTGAGCCGACCTGAGACGCTTCGGGGAGATGGAGGCGGGATACAAAAATAAAGTTATTATTATTATTATTATTATTATTATTATTATTATTATTATTATTAATAGTTTGGTTTCATTTTGTTGTGAAGGCTTATCTCTATATAACTCTGAAAACAGTTGCAGGAAAACAACCTCGCTATTCTGGATGATGTCCTCCCTGCTCATATACCATGGCGGTAATGAACATATAAACACAATGGGAAGACTGGTAACCCTATCTTACACCTTAAACTATTGCAATATTTTTTTCATCATTCTTACCTAAAATTGATTTACACACAGGCTAAGAACAATCCCTGACTAAAGGAAGCCTAGAAAATGCCTGTTCAGTTTTATTATTCATGCATTTATTACATTTATATTCTGTCCTTCTTTCAAAGAGTTTAAGGGACAGTTTCCCCATTTTCTCAACTTTCCTGTGAAGTAGATTAGACTGAGAAATAATGAACGATCCATGATGACCCAGTAAATGTCATAACCATGTGGGGATTTCAACTGCATCCCCGCCTGTCCAAGTCTAACATTGTAAGTACGGCAATATGCTAACTCTTCAAACATGTTTATCCATGGAAAAAATTAACTCCATTCCTTGACTGTTTCATCCATTCCTCAATGTTCTTGATGCTATATTTTATTTATAATGTTTACATTAAATCTCTCAGCTTTATTTTAAACTCATTGTTTCTTGTCCAACGCTGATAGACAGACTAAACAAACATTTGTTTCTTTTCTAAAACATGAAAATTGTAGCGATCTTCATTTCTTTAAAATAAATAAACAGTTTCATCAAGTTTTCATTCTATGATTTTCCTGTCCAAGTTTCAATGTTCTTTTACATATTCCCTCCGGCATCTTGGCCAAATTATCTTTCCAGAGACATGGGGCCCCAAACTAAACAATTTTAAACACAAACACATACACACATATTCAGGTCAGCCATGAAGACAGAAACAGATACAAGTTTTCAGCCATTCATCACTTGAAACTGGTGGTAACAATGCCCGGGGTTGTTGTTGATTATAATAATGATGAAGATTTTGCCTTTTGCTGGTTGGCACCCAGACAAATATAATAAAAAACTAATAACATACAAAAACATTTAAAACACTTGAAACAAATTAAA
The DNA here is from genome assembly GCF_035594765.1 of Anolis carolinensis. NCBI lineage: Eukaryota > Metazoa > Chordata > Lepidosauria > Squamata > Anolidae > Anolis > Anolis carolinensis. The sequence goes on from NC_085845.1 coordinate 61,801,552, forward strand.
ACAACGACAACTAAAACTCCGGCACATTATACACTGTCTGTTTCCCCTGACAAATTCACTTCTCAAAGGTCTGCTTGAATGGGAAAAAATGTTTTATTTTCTAGTGGAAAGATAGCATGGAGGATATCATTGAACCTCTCTAGAATATTTTCTATATCACATTCAACTTTAAAAAAATGATTAAAGCAAAATGCATGATGGAGGTAAACCTACATAGATTTTAATGACATCTCACCGAATACTCTGTGTTTAAAAGGTAAAGTTTTCCCCATGACATTAAGTCTAGTCGTGTGTGACTCTGGGGGGTGGTGCTCATCTCCATTTCTAAGTCAAAGAGCCGGTGTTATCTGCCAAGGTCATGTGGTCGGCCTGACTGCATGGAGCGCCATTACCTTCCGACCAGAACAGTACCTATTGATCTACTCACATTTGTTTACAAACTGCTAGGTTGACAGAAACTGGGGCTAACAGCGGGAGCTCTCCCCGCTCCCCAGATACGAACCACCTACCTTTCGGTCAGCATGTTCAGCAGCTCAGCAGGGTTTATCAATATTAATACTGGATATCACTATATCTATTGGAGCCACCATGATGGACCAGTTTTAGGTTTCATGTCTTCCATGACATCCACATACTAGTGAAATGCATTACCCTATATCCCCAAAAATAAAACAGGGTCTTATATTAATTTTTGCTACAAAAGATTCTTTAGAGCTTGTTTTCAGGGGCAGTCTTATTTTTCCACATTGACTTTTTAAAATGAACTATATCTAGGGCTTATTTTTGAAATAGGACTTATATTTTGAGCATCCTCAGAAATGCTGAAAAGTCATGATAGGTCTTATTTTCAGGGTAGGTCTTATTTTTGGGGGAACAAGGTAGTATCCTGAAATATTCTTCGGAGCAGTTTTCAATTTCATAAGTTGATGCAGCTCTGTGGTGGAATTGTAGTTTTTTTGTTCTCATGTTCAAACCACTTTATGAGGGCTTTTAGACCAGATACTGCTACTCTCATTTATAGAGATGGGAAGGGAGTGTTCATTAAGATGGCCTACCCACAGATCCATAAAAGAAATTATTAATGCCTTCCAGATCTCATCAAAACACTGTTGTTCTCCCCAATCCCCCAATATTTTTAATTAATATCTTTAACAACAAAAACATGCACAAAGAAAAGCAACAATACTTATAAACACAGACAAACTTAGCTACTTTGAGTCGCCTTGTGGAGTGAAAAAGTGAGGTATTATTATTATTATTATTATTATTATTATTATTATTAGAGAAAACTGGCAAAAGAAGGCTTTCCATGGACAGTTCCTAAAAAAAATTGAGAGCAAAATTGACAAGGAAAAAACATGGATGTAGCTCACAAATGGAACTTTGAATAATAATAATAATAATAATAATAATAATAATAATAATAATAGAAGAGAAAACTGGCAAAAGAAGGCTCTCCATGGACAGTTCCTAAAAAAAAAGAGAGCAAAATTGTCATAGACAGAACGCCACCAAATAGAGTAAAACTCAGTTTATTGAGGTTACAGAACTAAAAATGCCCGTAGGTAACAAGAACAAGGCAAACACTTAACTTCAGTGTGAAAAGTAACAAAAAACAGCTCCGTTTGAACTAAAAACGGTTCAAAGGAATAAACCGGATTAAACAGGAGTTTAATCCGGATTAAATCAAAAGTGCTTACTTCAGCCTGGCGAATAAAGCAAACAAAAGAGGATTAACAGAGTTCAGAATGAAAACAATAAACTGGCAGCAGATTCTTCTCTGCTACTCAAAAACTACAGATGAGTAACTCAGGCTGTTTACTCCTCCGTGCAACGAGCGATATCCGGGTCCAGGCACATCAATCAGGGTAACGGCGGTCAGCAGGGTCCCAATCCGGTCCGAGGTCGAAAGCCAAGTGCAGACGTCTAGAATTCCACAAGTCTCACCGATAGCCACAGAAGGAGTAATCCGGGGTCGAGGTCAATCAGTCCAGTGTCAATCCAGTGTAGGTAATCAATGTCCGTCAAAAAGACGACGGAGGTCCAAGCTATCAAGATTAAACACAAGTTGCACAGAAAAACCCCACACAGTTCCTCCCGCCATCTATGCCCAGTGTCCTTGGTAACTTACGTATCCAGCAACGAATCACACCCGTCTTCAGGAAGTTCCCCAACAAGAGCCCAAGCGTTCGTCCAGATTACCTTGCCCAACGCAATTAGACCTTGATCCTAAACCCCATTTTATCACAATTCAAACTCATCATCGCTGTCAGCTGCCCTCCCAATTCCAGGTGCCCCATCATCATCATCCTCATCAGAGCTAAAACACCTTTGACTACGCCCTACAGCATCCCCAGCTGTGGATCCCGCTCCATCCCTCCAGCCCGTCCATGGGTCTGATCCTGCAGCCCGCCAATCGCCTCCCATGCTTTCACTGCCGGTGACACCCAAATCCTCCCTCACACGAGTCCACTCCATGTCATCCTCCTCCGAGCTGACCATTTCTTCCTCCATTCCCTCGGTAAAACCCTCAAATGAGTCCTCATCTGTTGGTTCTGCAAATAAATCCCGAAGCCGTTTCCTTTCACGCTCCTCAAGAGTCTGACTCTCGAGGAGTCTTACGACCCCTTCTCCTAGTATCAGAGCCAGAAGGCTCAACCATAACAAAAATTGACAAGGAAAAAACATGGATGTAGCTCACAAATGGAACTTTGAAAAAAGAGACTGAGGGCCTGATTCTTCTAGCCCAAGAACAAGCAATTAGAACAAATGCCATCAAAGCCAGAAATGAAAAGTCGAATACAGATTCCAAGTGTAGACTCTGCAAGCAGGCAGTCGAAACAATGGATCACATACTCAGATGCTGCAAGAAAATCCCACAGACAGACTACAAACAGAGGCATAATACCGTGGCACCGATGGGCCATTGGAACTTGTGCCACAAATACCATCTGCCTGTGACAAAAAACTGGTGGGATCACAAGCCTGAAAAGGTTACAGAAAATGAACACGTCAAACTACTCTAGGACTTCCAAATTCAGACTGACAGAGTTTTGGAGAACAATACTCCTGACCTCACGATCGTGTTAAAAAACAAAGTATGGATCGTTGATGTTGCAATCCCAGGTGACAGCAGAATCAATGAGAAGCAACTGGAAAAGCTTATGCAATACGAGGATTTAAAGACTGAACTGCAAAGACTCTGGCACTAGCCAGTAAAGGTGGTACCAATGGTGATTGGCACACTGGGTGCAGTGCCTGAAGACTTTGGCCAGCACTTAAAAACAATCAGCACTGACAAAATTACCATCTGTGAGCTGCAAAAGGCCACCCTACTCGGATCTGCACGCATTATTCACCGACACATCACATAATCCTAGACACTTGGTAAGTGTCTGACGTGTGACCCAATTCAACAGCCAGCATAGTGATCTTGTTTGCTGTGTACTAATCTCATTGTGTATCAAATAATAATAATAATAATTAGCCCAACAAACATAAATCTCTATCTACAATTCTTAAGTTTGGATCTACACTGCCCTATATCCCAGGATCTAATCCCAAATTATCTGATTTGAACTTGATTATTATGAGTATACACTGCCTGATAATCTGGGATCAGATTTTAGTATATAGAGTAGGCTTGCTCAAATAATTCGATTTCCCCGTTACCCGTTATTAATTCGTTACTTTCGTTTGTTTTGAAGCAATATACGACCTTGATTGTACACACGTCTGGATATTGTGGTTTCGAATCGCGAGAGGCCGTTTTTCGTTATGTCGTCGTTTTTTTCGTTAGGAAAAAAAAGCTTTTGCAAATCACCCAAACTCCCACCATTCAGGCCCTTTCCTTTTGCCCCTCAGCAAAAGGGGCTTCACGGGCTCAGCCAATGGGAGGGGGCGAGGGGGAAGGAGGCCGAGGAGGAGGAGGAAGACGGAGGGGGAAAATGGCCGCCGCCGCCTCGCCTCAGCTCAGGCCTGATACTCAGAGGTTTTCACGTCTGTGCGAAGCTAGGCAAGTGGGGTTTATATATCTGTGGAAGGTCCAGGGTGGGAGAAAGAACTCTTGTCTGTGGGAGGCAAGTGTGAATGTTGCAATTGGTCACCTTGATTAGCATTGAATAGCCTTGCAGCTTCAAAGCCTGGCTGCTTCCTACCTGGGGGAATCCTTTGTTGGGAGGTATTAGCTGGCCCTGATTGTTTCCTGTCTGGAATTCCCATTTTCTGGGTGTTGTTCTTTTACTGTCCTGATTTTAGCTTTTCTGTAGCTAAAAATGCATATAAAATTGATTCTATAGGGAGGATAAATGATTGGATTTCAACTCCTACAGCTTAGCTTTCTCTGCCAATAATGGTACCATATCAAACTAAACCTCCCAAGATTCTGTAGCAGTGAGCCATCTTGGATATTGTAAGGGATTTATTATTATTATTATTATTATTATTAGACCTTGCTCCCAGGAAGGTGCCTTCGCTGTGGCTCCCAACTTATCTATCTACCTTTCCACATATTCTCCACATTGTGTGTATGTATATTATATATACATGAGCCCCGATGGTGAAGTGTGTTAAAGCACTGAGCTGCTGAACTTGCAGACCGAAAGGTCCCAGGTTCAAATCCCGGGAGCAGAGTGAGTGCCCGCTGTTAGCTCCAGCTTCTGCCAACCTAGCAGCTTGAAAACATGCCAATGTGAGTAGATCAATAGGTACCGCTCTGGCGGGAAGGTAATGGCACTCCATGTAGTCATGCCGGCCACATGACCTTGGAGGTGTCTATGGACAACACTGGCTCTTGGGCTTAGAAATGGAGATGAGCACCAACCCCCAGAGTCAGACATGACTGAACTTAACGTCAAGGGATACCTTTACCTTTACCTATATATACACACACACACACACACATATGCAGGGACTATATATATATACACAGTATTTTATATATATACACACACCAATTTAACAAAGTTTCAGCCACAAAAACAAAGTTTCTGAAGTAGAACAATGACTTTCACAGTAAAGACAACCCAATTTAACAGGAAATAAGACTTTCAAACCAGGAACAGATTTCTGCAATTATTAAAAAATGGTTTATTATAAAAGCTATGAAAATTCACCAAAAATCAGAGGATAAGGGAAACGTTCCAAATTTTGGTGAGCTATCAGTGTTAAATGTGTTCTACCACTGTACCAAGTTTGAAGAAGATCACTCAAAAAATGAGGGCGGGAGAGTCCTGTAAAATCTCCCCTCGTGCTGTTTTTTTTGGCCACTGCGCATGCGCGTCCGCCATTAACGAATTAATTTAGAAAATAACGAATTTTCATTAATTTCGAATTTTTTGGGGGGGCAAAATTCGGAAATGACATCAGAAACGAAACGCTGGCGCCCCCTGCTTTTGAAACGAGTTTAGAATCAATTTTTTCATGGATCGCTCAAGCCTAATATAGAGCAATGTAGATCCAGCCTAGAACACCAACATATACTCATACATAAATTGATTTTAAAAGTGTATATGGAAATGGAAGAAACACTACTGATGTGAACATTACCAAGTATCCTTTCCTGTTCTTCAGAGAATAAGAATTCTGCTGGAGAAATACAGAAAAAGAAACAACTACCAGGATAACTAGAATACAGACAGCAATCTTAGAGTGATTACAATCATAATAATACCATCCTTGTTTTCTGCAGGGATAGTAACAAAGTATTCTCACTTCCTGGTTAACTTTCCATTTGCAGGTAGCTGCCTAGCAGAGCTTTTCGCAGGTGGTGGAAGGGCTGCTTCATTTGAAACCTGACAGGGATTAGAGCAAACACACAGGGGCTTGCAGTGACAGTTTCCAAGGTGCCTTGAGGGTACAACTCACTCTGATCTTGATGCAATTATTGAACTGTGTGGTGACAATAAAGATGTCCAAAGTACTATACCTTATGTGAGATCAATTTCAATTCATGCAGCATGAAGTTAGAGACAAAAATTCTTAATTTGTATTTTTGATACTCACCTTTCATCGAGCAGGAAGAAGTTTTTCCTTATGAAACCTAATAGTCCTACTACATTCAGAAAGGAAATCCTGAAGATGTTCTTTCTTTTCAAAAACCCAGAAGATAGGAACAAGTACTATCCATTTATTAATGTGGATAATCAACTACAGGTACATTTGGTTGAAGTAAATTAGCTAACTCCAGTGCAACCCAAATGCTGATCTTCATTTGGCATCACTATTACCTTGGTTACGTGATGTTCAGAGAGAGAGAAGTTTGCCTATGTTGACTCTCGATGGTCTTTGACACCTACTAAAACCATGGGCGACTGTGTGGGATGGGTGTATCTAAAAGAACTAACAACAAAATGAAGACTCTGTTCTAGCTCGCATGGTTGGTATCCAAAAGAAGCGGCACTAGATATCTGCTCAAGTCCAGGTAACTCTTGCAAAGTTTTGTTTACAAGAGTTAGGACTCCTCAACATAAAATAATATGGCTGGATTAATTCATTAGAAGTTTTGGAATAAAGCTGAATCAGTCTAAAGTGCCTTTGGTGTTCTTCGATTTCTGTCTGGGCACCGCGTTTGGTGGTCCCTATGTAGACTTGTCCAAAGAACACAAAAGGCACTGCAGAATAATTCAACCAGAGAAGTCAACTATAGCAGTGCACATGATAAACTAACCTGGATACAGAATATTATTTGAGAACACTGAAATTCTGGACCACTCTGACAACCATTATGTCAGACTACACAGAGAAGCCATCGAAATCCAGAATTTCAGCAAAAAGGAGGAAACCATGAAAACAAACAAAATTTGGTTACCTGAATTTAAAAACACCAGAATCAAGACACTAAATAACAACACCACTCAGAAACAAGAGAACTCCAGACAACAAGGAATCAAGGGCCAGTTAACACCTCCCAAATAGAGGATGCCTCCAGGCAACAAAGGCCAGACTACCTCTATGCAGACACCCTCATTGATTGACTTTGCAAACTTCATGGCTACTCAAATGCTAATTCAAGCTTGCTAGTTGCAACGTCCACACTTTCTTTACACAGACAAGTGTGTAAGGAGAGAATGCTGCTGGAACATGGCCATGGAGTCCGAAAAACTCACAGCAACCTACTGTCAGGTGTAACTCTGCAGGTGCTGAATTGGAATCTGGGTTCTATTATGGGTTGGCTGAAAGTCAGTAAACTGAAGTTGAGCACTGATACAATGACGACACTATAAATAAGCGTGCAATTTACATAGGATTAGATTCACAATGAAGTACAGTAGCAGGTATGTGGCTTAAAATCGTGGAGTTGGAAGATACCATAAGGGCCATCCATTCCAATCCTCTGCCATGCAAGAACACCCAATCAAAGCATTATTAACAGATAGTCATCCAGCCTCTGTTTAAAAACCTCCAGAAGGAGACTGTCATGCCCCAAGTAAGTACAGTCCACTGCTGAAGGGCTGTTACCATCAGGAAGTTCTCCCTAATGTTTAAGTATAATATCTTTTCCTGAAGTTTGAACCCATTGCTCCATGTCCTGGTTTCTAGAACAGCACAAAATGAGCTTGCCCTCTCCTCAACATGACATCCTTTCAAATATTTAAACATGGCAGCAACTCTCAACTTTTCCAAGCTAAACATACCCAGCCCCCTAAGCTTCTCCTCGTAGGGCTTGATTTTCAAATTTTTGATCATGTTGGTCACCTTTCTCTAAACAAGTTCTAACTTGTTACTATCCTTCTTGAATTGTGGTGCCCAGAACTGGACAAAGTATTCCAGATGGGGTCTGACCAAAACAAAATAGAGTTGTAGTTCTCAAGACAACCTCATCCCTTCACATCTCCATCCCAGATGGTCACAGTGGCAAGAAATATATCACCATAAGATCATCTTGAAAATCTAAATCAGGCTATAGTCCAACTTTTCCCCAACCTTTTTTTGACCAGGGACCAGTTTCACAAAGGACCACTTTCCAACATTAGTGCCAAAAGGGTTACGAATCAGTTTTTGGTCAACTTTAGATTTGGTTTGGTTAATTGGGTTGCTGATTCAGAAAACTGCATTGGATAGACCTCATCAGCTCTAGTTTCTGATACAGAACATATGCTATCCAGTAGTCTCCATCTGCTTGCCCACAGAAAACCATATTTAATAATCTAGAGCTGATTTGGTCTATCCAATGCGATTTTCTGAATCAGTACCCCAAATAACCCCAGGAACAGGCCTAAAAACAAAGACACCATGGCGCCCCTGCTTCTAGGTGCCACATAGAATGGCTTGGTTCAGGAGGAGGGAGGAGGAGAAGCAGCAGTCAGGAGGCTTGTTGTTGCGCCTTTTGTTAGTAGTCAGCCTCTCCCCTCTCAACATCCCTGTTGCTTCGGCACTATAAAAGGGTTTCAAGAGACCAGTTGTTCTAGTTGCAACTGTATAGTAACAGTGAGGCTGCGGATCATATTTTAGTTCTTGGGGACCATGGATGATCCACGGACCACAGGTTGGGAACCACAGTCAAACCGGACTAGCATTCTCTTCCCAGAACAGCTAACCACATACTCATGGGAAGCTACAAGCAGGAACTTGAAAACAATGTCACTTTCTTCTCCAATTCCTTAGTTAGTAAAATGTAGTTATAAAATGTCTTGAGAGCATAATGTATCTCACATATCATGTGTGTTTTAGTCCAAAGAAACGCTTTGTTTAGTGTTGTATAGGAACTACTGTTCAAGAAAATTAAAACATTATCATATGCAAAGTTGCTTTTGCTAATAAAAATATATATTTGTCAGAAATATGAACAAAAAAATGTCTTGACAACACAAGAATAGACAGAACATGACCATTTTACAATCCTTGCCATCCCATTGCTCCCAATTTTTCAGAGGCATGCTGGCATCCAGAACTGGTGACACAGCGGGATAAAAGGAGGAAGGAATTATAACTGAACAAATTGCAGTTGACTTTTTTTGCCTCTTTCATTCTTTTGTCCGAGTGCCTCTAGATTCCACAGCTTAAGGGCACTGTTGCGTGAGAAAAGAATAATCTGATTTTCTACACCAGCAGTACTTGTTGCATCCTGGAACTACATTCAGACTAAAGGCATTCTTTGGGAGCAATGAACTGCTGCCTTGCTTCCAGAGATGGGATACTCATTAGCAAGGAGGGGGAAACACTTGGAACGCTATTTACATCAAAACTAGCTTTGTTAACTCAGGCATGTAGTAAGGAATCTCGAAGATCACGAGTGTATTAGCTGTAGGCAAGCATCCCTTCTAGTTTGATGGAAAGCATAAAATAAGATTCTAAACATGAAATTCATTTCTATTTCATTTTCACCTAATACACATAGCCTGAAGGTAACTTTATACATCACATTTTGTGCATGAAACAAAAGTTTGTGCACATTGACCCAGTAGAAAAACAAGGTGTTGCTATCTCAGCCATCCACGTGGAACATCTTAGAATATTTTGGATTTTAAAATCCCATGTAAAAGATATTCGACTTGTATTACCATTGAGATTTTGAAGCATTTCGGATAAGGGATGCTCATTCTGAAACTTGCCCATTATAATTTGGCCAACAACATTAAAGGTCCATAAAAATCCATCCTGACGTTCAACCTCTGCTCAGAGACCCATCCAGGGCAAACATCTTGTTGCTAACAATCGAAATGTGCATCTACACTGGAGAATTAATGCAGTTTGACACCACATCTGTGGCAGGCATTCTCAGAGGTTTTGAGGTCTATATTAGTTTCCAATATACCTCACAACCTCTGGGGATGCCTGCCATAGATAAGGGCAAAACGTCAGAAAAGAATGCTTCGGGAACATGACCATACAACCCGGAAAACTCACAGCAACCCAGTTGTGAGGTCTGTTGGAAACTAGACAAGTGGGATTTATATATCAGTGGAAAGTCCAGGTTGGGAGAAAGAACTCTTGTTTGTTTGAGGCAAGTGTGAATGTTGATTAGTATTTAATGGCCTTGCAGCTTCACAGCCTGGCTGCTTCTTGCCTGAGGAAATCCTTTGTTGGGATGTGTTAGCTGGCCCTCATTGTTTTTTGAACAAAATCTGGCTACCAGTATTTAAAAACTCTAAAATCAGGACAGTAAATAAAGAACAACATTCAGAAAACAATGGTGAAGATGACACGGACTGAACTATGGACAAAGCATGAGGAAGAACGGATCTGATTTTATGTTTGAAATGTATATTTTAATTCATAATGTATTTTAATAGTTTTAACTGTTTTATGTGCTGTTTTATATTGGTTTGTATGGGCATCTAAGTGTTGCCACTGTTGTAAGCCGCCTTGAGTCCCTTTGGGTGAGAAGGGCGGGATATAAATGTGAGAAATAAATAAATAATAAATAAAACAAAGGAATTCCAGACAAGAAACAATCAGGGCCAGCTAACTCCTCCCAACAAAGAATTTCCTCAGGCAAGAAGCAGCCAGGCTGTGAATCCTTTGTTGGTAGGTGTTAGCTGGTCCTGATTGTTTCATGCCTGGAAGTCCCCTGGGAAACACCTCCCAACAAAAGATTCCCCCAGGCAGGAATCAACCAGGCTTTGAAGCTGCTAGGCTTTTCAATGCTAATCAAGGCGACTAATTGCAATATTCACACTTGCCTCCAACAGACAATAGTTCTTTCTCCCACCCTGGACCTTCCACAGATATATAAACCTCACTAACGTAGTTTCCAACAGGCCTCACAACCTCTGAGGATGCCTGCCATAGATGTGGGCGAAATGTCAGGAGAGAATGCTTCTGGAACATGGCCATTACAGCCCGGAAAACTCACAGCAACCCAGTGATTCCGGCCATGGAAGTCTTCCACAACACAAGTTTGGCCTCTTCTCAAAACTTGGACGGCTGCGACAAACCTATTGTTTTCCCAATTCGACGTCCCTCCATTTCTATCCCGACAAACCCATGATAGTTATGAGTTGGATCATAATGAACCTTTCCCCCTCCCCGCCCCGAAAGTGGAAGGTTCCACTCCACGTTCTAAAAGCCTAAAGTAGAACCTAAATGGGAACCTTCCATCTTTCCTGGAGAGGGGGGGATGCTGTCAGCGCCCAATTCTCAAAGCGAGAGGGAGGGGGGGACGCGGTGAGCCTATTGACGCCAACTCTTTCCAAAGTTTCCATGGAAGCCGGGCGTCCTCTTTGCTTCCCCGCTTTGGCTTCACTCACCCATGGTGATCGCACCGTGCCGTCTTCTCCAAACTCCGGTCCTTAGAGAGGGAGAGGCGGCTCTCAGGGACCCCTCCGCACTAGAGATCCCCGGGCAAAGCGAGCTAAGCAGCCCCGGCGTCAGCAAAACAGAGGCGGGTCCAGGAAGCCCTCCCCCTCCAACCCCATTAGCCTCCTCTCCCTGGAAGCCCCTGCCTCGCCCTCAGCGGCCCCAAGCAGGGGGGAGTTTGGAGTTTAAAGTTTCCCCCAAAGTCACTGGAAGATTCACATTGCCCGCCTTTCCCTCAGCCTTTCCTTCAGGGTGCCAAGGAGTTCTTCATCAGGGGATTGCTTGCATCTACACTGCAGAATTAACTCAGTTTTGCACTGTCAAGGCTCAATACTGTGGAATCCTGCAAGTCTGTAGTTTGGGGAGGCATCAGTACTCTTTGGCAGAGAAGAGCACTTTAAATACACGTTTATGCCAAACCAAATTCCGTTCTACTTTTCTAAACTAACAAGTCAGCATGGCATAGTGGTTTCAGTGTTGGACTACAACTTTGGGCCTCTGTACATGGCATTAATCGACCTTGCAAAGGCATTCGTGACACAGTGAATCCTCCAAAAAGTCGGGTGCCCTGACAAATTTGTGAACATCCTGCGCCTCCTCCATGATGACAAGATGTCAACAGTTTTGGACAGCAACGGCTCCCAAAGTGACCCATTTAAGGTGGAATCAGGTGTCAAACAGGGATGTGTTATTGCCCTGACCTTATTTTCCATCTTCATCACTATGATACATCACCTTGTTGATGGGAAGCTTCCCATTAGAGTGGAAATCATCTATCCGACCGATGGCAAGCTATTCAACCTCAGCAGACTGAAAGCCAAAACCAAGGTCACAACAACATCTGTTATAGAAGTCCAATATGCTGATGATAACATAGTCTGTGCGCATTCAGAAAAAGACCTACAAGCCACTCTAAACACCTTTGCAGAAGCAGATAAGAAGCTTGGCCTCTCATTGAATATCGAGAAAACCAAAGTGCGCTTCCAGCAGGCATCCCTCTGCAAGGCCAGGAATCTCCCTCCTCGGCTACATCTGGTTCCAGCATTGTCCCAGGCCAGAAGGCTGAGAGGAGACATGATAGCCATGTACAAATACGTGAAGGGAAGTCATAGGGAGGAGGGAGAAAGCTTGTTTTCTGCTGCCCTGCAGACTAGGATGCGGAACAATGGCTTCAAACTACAGGAAAGGAGATTCCACCTGAACATTAGAAAGAACTTCCTCACCATGAGAGCTGTTTGGCAGTGGAACTCTCTCCCCCGGACTGTGGTGGAGGCTCCTTCTTTGGAGGCTTTTAAGCAGAGGCTGGATGTCCATCTGTCGGGGGTGCTTTGAATGCGATTTCCTGCTTCTTGCAAGGGGTTGGACTGGATGGCCCGTGAGGTCTCTTCCAACTCTACTATTCTATGATTCTATGAAACTCCAAGGCCCTCATCTTCATCAGGTTGAACCACAACAAACTCATACGCCTATGAAACATGGGGCATCTACAGCCTTGAAAGTGTTACAATCTCTTGACCTCAGAGGAGGGTAATGGCCCACTCCCTTTGAACAAATCTTGCCAAGAACACCCCATAATAGGCTCACCTTAGAAATGACTTGGAGGCATATAACAACAACAAGAACAAGGAGCCACGATGGTGCAATGGGTTAAAGCCTTGTGCCGGCTGAACTGCTGACCTGAAGGTTGGGTTGCTGACCTGAAGATGGTTCAAATCCGTGAGATGGTGTGAGCTCCCATTTGTCAGCTTTAGCTTACAGGGACCTGATAGAACCTTCCAGCTAACACATCTGGGCGTCCTCTGGGCAACAACTCTGTAGACGGCCAATTCTCTCTCACCATAAGCGAATTACAGTATGTTCTCAAGTCACTTCTGACATGATAAAAAACAACAACAAAATAATATAGTTTTCAGTCTGGTGGCCTAGGGGATAAAAGCCTTGTGACTTGAAGGTTGGGTTGCTGACCTGAAGGCTGCTAGGTTTGAATCCCACCCGGGGAGAGCCCGGATGAGCTCCCTCTATCAGCTCCAGCTCCATGCGGGGACATGAGAGAAGCCTCCCACAAGGATGGTAAAACATCAAAACATCCGGGCGTCCCCTGGGTAACGTCCTTGCAGACGGCCAATTCTCTCACTCCAGAAGCAACTCCGGTTGCTCCTGACACGTTTTTTTTAAAAAAGTCTGTAAAGAAGGCAAATGTTGCATTTCTCCCCATTCTTCTGAAATGTGTTATTTCAGAAGATAAAAAGGATAACAGGAAAAAAGTCTATAGCTTTCACATTTCAGAATGTGAAAGCTCCAAGCCCTAGGGGAGTGGCGGCATATAAGTTTGAAAAATAAATAAATAAATAAAATTTCTGGAAACGTTGAATCACTTACTCATCATCTGTCAAATGACAGGGGTTTGCTTATTCTCAGTAACACTAGACCTGAACTGGAGATAGCAGAGGCTCCTTTCAGTGTTATTATTGGGCTGAAAGTCTTCTGCTTCCCAAACCTCCTCAAGCAAGGAGACAAACAGAGGAGAGAAGCAACTACATCTCTGGCTCAGTAGCACTTCCAGAGGTTGCTAGAAGGGTGAGTTGAAGACATTTCATTCTTCTAAATTCTCTCCCACACAGGAAAGAGATTGGGAGGCAGAAGCACTGGGTTGTAAATCTCCACCCAGCATTGGAAACCCAGTGATATCAGGCCAGTGGTGACTCCATCTGATGTCATTTGGCCTACAAAGAGAAGTGGGTGGGATTTTCCAGATGTCCCACTTGACGTCTGTTCTCCACCCGGGTTGTAAAGATTCCTAATTTTCATTTCATAGTAACATTTTGGTCTGTGAAGATAAGAATCAGATATTACTACTATGTGATCCTCAAGAGGGAATGACAGCTACGAACATGTAAGAATTATGTTTGGGTTGGCTAGATTTGTTAAAAGGGAAACCACTCTCCAACTTTCAAATTTCTTAATAAACACAATGGGAAAGCTTTGGATATACTACAATGACCAGTGTGTTAGCATTATAAAATGTGTGTAACAGTATAAAACTGGGGAACAAGTCATATTTATTTGTTTATCATATCAGAAGTGAATTTAGAATACACTTATAATGTATTAAAAAACACAAAAAAGTTAAAAACTTGGCATTATACTAAATTTCTTTTGACCAGAAGCTGACCACTTGGAGTGCCTCTCATGTCGCTGTAAGAAGGTCCTCCATTGTGCATGTGGCAGGGCTCAGACTGTATTGTAGTAGGTGATCTATAGTTTACCATTTTCCACACTTGCATGTTGAGGACTCCACTTTGTGGCCCCATTTCTTAAGGTTAGTTCTGCATCTTGAGGCTCCAGGTTTTAACTTGCCACTTTTGGACTCTCACTTGCTGAGGTGTTCCTGTGAGCATCTCTGTAGATCTTAGGAAGCTATTTCTTGATTTAAGATGTTGGCATGCTGGCTGATGTCTGAACAGAAGATGGGCCGGAGATGAGAGAAACTTCCTTGCAGGATAGTAACACATCCGGTTGTCCCTTGGGCAACATTTTTGTAGATGGCTGATTCTCTCACACCAGAAATGACTTGCAGTATGTAACTAACCAACCAACCAAACAAGTCATATAGTAGTGGTGTAGAAACATGTTTAGTGTATTTTCATCCCTTTATCCTGTTCCTATGAATGCCCCTGGTGGCGCAGCGGATTGAACAGTGCTCCATGTAGTCATACCGGCCACATGACCTTGGAGGTGTCTACTGACAATACCGGCTCTTCAGCCTAGAAATGGAGATGAGCACTAAGCCCCAGAGTCAACAACTAGGCTTAACATCAGGGGGAAACCTTTACCTTTACTATGAATGCCCCTTTCTCCAAGCCAGAGTCCTGCATACACTACTTTAAAAGCACAGAATGCAGTTAACTTCATCCCAAGTATACATGCATGTTTTCAAATTCCTGTCATTATTATAAAACACATATACAGTTAAATCCAGTATTATGTTTACACCCAAGGCTTTTGGACGGCATTCACTTTGCACAGGACTGCAATCTTAAACTATTGGCATACCTTCAGCTTTGTTTTGAGTACCTTAATTTAAATGCCATTCTCTGTGATAGATACTATTTATTTAGCTCATATGGGGATTCCAGGATCGTGATGGATCAGCAGGCCCAGAAAGTTCACTACCACTGTTATCAATCACTGGTGGACAGTAATATTTTTTCTTTATACTATCTCATGCAAGCTCTCCTAATCCAGTTGGTTTTGCTATCCTTTGGCCGTAGATTTGGGAACTAATAGAAATTGCTACGCTTTATACAGTGTAAGTCTGAACATGCTCTAAAGCACAGGTATATTAAAATGCTATCTGCAAAACTAGTTTTCTGGAAAACTGGCAGAGGCACAAATTGAAAATACAGTCTTTCCTTGAAAAGTAGTCATCATGCTTTCCGTATGGCCCACTGAATCAGCACCCAACATTCATTCTAGAGGAATTGTCTCTTATATTTGTAAAATATAGTTGATAGTATGACATGATATCTCTTAGTTTGGTTATGTTGCAGTTCAGTGAAAACAACCACACATCAGATTACATTTCTATCCAGCAAAACGTGTAGGCAAATATGAGCCTTTTATTTAGAAGTGTATTGTTATAACCTATATTGGTTCTGGGTTATTGTGAGTTTTTCAGGCTGTATGGCCATGTTCCAGAAGCATTCTCTCCTGACGTTTCACCCACATCTATGGCAGGTATCCTCAGAGATTGTGAGGTCTGTTGGAAACTAGGCAAGTGGAGTTTATATATCTGTGGAATGTTCCATGTGTATTGGTCCTTTCACTACCGTGGGGATTACAGGCGTGTGGGCCATCCAGTCCAACTCTCTGCTATACAGGAAAAGCACATTCAAAGCACCCCTGACAGATGGCTATCCCCCCTTTGTTTAAAAGCCTCCAAAGAAGGAGCCTCCATTACACTCCGGGGCAGAGAGTTCCACTGCTGAACAGCTCTTACAGTCAGGAAGTTCTTGCTAATGTTTAGGTGGAATCTCCTTTCCTGAAATTTGAACCCATTGCTCCAAATCTTAGTCTCCAGGGGAGCAGAAAACAAACCTGCTCCCTCCTCCTTGTGACATCCTTTCACATATTTATACATGTCTGTCATATCTCCACTCCACCTTCCTTTCTGCAGGCTAAACAACCATACCCAGCTTTTTAATTCTAGATTCATTATTCTACCTATTCTTTTCAAATGAACTTCATGTTTATTTTATTTGTTCAAAAATGCCACTGTTTAAATCTGTAATGCTTAAAACAACCACATCAGAAATGTGTTGGCAGCAGGTACACATCATACTCTATAGAAGTCAAATGAACCAACCTTGTGTTCACCACTCCACCCTCAAATAGCCACAACATCTGATGTCTCTGAAGCATGTGTGAGGGCAATGCTATATAAAAGTGCACAATGATAATTCTGGCTGCACATCACTAATTATATATTTTATATTTTATGTGTTTATATTTATATTTTTATAAAAAATAATTATATATTGTAACTTATCAGTGATGTGAAAATTTTGCATCACTTTGGAGAGGGTTGTGTGTCATTTGCTTCTCTCGGTGTACCTTGTTTTCTTTCTGAACATCATTTCATTGCCATTCTATAAAAATAAAAAAGAAATTGATTTTTTTCGTGTCAGGAGCAACATGAGAAACTGCAAGTCACTTCTGGTGTGAGAGAATTGGTCGTCTGCAAGGACATTGCCTGAATGTTTTACCATCCTGTGGGAGCCTTCTCTCATGTCTGCACAAGGGAAGGTGGAGCTGACAGACAGGAGCTCACCCTGCTCCCCGGATTCAAATTTTTCGGTCAGCAGTCCTGCCAGCACAAGGGTTTAATCCATTGCACCACCGGGCGCTCCATAGAAATTGAATAAAAAGCATGTTTTTTAAAAACCCAAAAAATTCTATGAACTGTCTCCAGAGAAACAATAGTGGAAACCATTTCTGTCATCCTTTTAAGCTTTTTCTATCCTTCATCTATGCCAGCATGACACACATTTTGTAATTTGAAAATATATTGTGATTTTTTTCACCTTTTTCATCAATGTATTTGTTTATTAAATTTATATTCCATCTTTCTTCCAAAATGGGATTCAAGGCAGAGGCTCAAAGCTGGGTTGGTTTTCCTTAATTTCCAGTTTTTATAGTTAAGTTGGCCTCTTGCTGTGATTTCAAGAAGTCTACAAACACTACACAGTCAGGTTAATGTTCAATTTCATTTCCAGTTAGACCTCCACAGCTCTATCACTCAGGCAGTTTCAGAGCTGTATCATTAAATGGAAAATTCTCTCACACAGTAGGCATTTGACAGAGAAATGGAAAGTATAAAGAAAGACTATTTTCTTCATTTGGCTGCCACTATCTGATGATTTTTGTCTAAAAACTTCCACCCATCTCTGTGATCTATATTTTGCTCTTTCAAGACCATCTCTTCCCTTACTTGTTGAAAAATACAGTAGTCATCGTTGACCAAGAACAAGCCACAAGAATAAAGACAAAGATCCACCCAGAGGAAAAGTATTCTTACCATACATCAAGGGAACCACTGACTGCATTGGGAAGCTGATGAAGAAACACAACCTACAAACCACAGACCGACCAAGAAAATCCAACAAATGCTATGTTCAGCAAAGGACAAGAGGAATCCTCTCACCTCTGTAGGAGTCTACCATATACCATGCAGCTGTGGACAAGCCTGCATAGGGACCACCAAACACAGCATTGCCCAAACATGAATCAAGGAACATGAAACACACTGCAGACCAACTCAACCAGAGAAGTCGGCCATAGCAGAGCACTTGATGAACCAAGCTGGACACAGCATATTATTTGAGAACACAGAAATGCTGGACCACTTTAACAACCACCATGTCAGACCACACAGAGAAGCCATTGAAGTCCACAAGCATGTGGACAATTTCAACAGAAAGGAGGAAACCATGAAAATGAATAAATTCTGGCTACCAGTATTTAAAAAGCTCTATAGTAAGGACAGTAAATAAAGAACAACACTCAGAAAACGGGAATTCCAGGCAAGAAAAAATAAGGGCCAGTTAACACCTCCCAACAAAGGATTCTCCAAGGCAGGAAACAACCAAGTTTTGAAACTGAAAGGCCATTCAATGTTAATCAAGGTGGTCAATTGCAACATTCACACTTGCCTCAGGCAGACAGGAGTTCTATTTCCCACTCTGGACATTCCACAGATATATAAACCCCAATTACCTAGTTTCCAACAGACCTCACAAACCTCTTAGGATGCCTGCCATAGATGTGGGTGAAACGTCAGGAGAGAATGTTTCTGGTACATGGCCATACAGCCTGGAAAACTCACAGCAACCCATTGTTTTTATTGTTGTGTGTCTTCAAGTATTTCCAATTTATGGATATCCTAAGGACATCTGACAATGGAGTTCTCCTGGGCTGAGAGTATATGATTCATCCAAGGTCATTCAAAGGATTTCCATGGCATTGGGAATCAGAAGCATTGGGCACACATATTAAAGGCAGAAGTTTTCCCCTGACATTAAGTCTAGTCGTGTCTGACTCTGGGGGTTGGTGCTCATCTCCATTTCTAAGCCGAAGAGCTGGTCTTATCTGTAGACACCTCCAAGGTCATGTGGCCAGCATGACTGCATGGGATGCCGTTACCTTCCCGCCAGAGCGGTACCTAGTAATCTACTCACATTTGCAGTACCTATTGATCTACTCACTCACATGTTTTTGAACTGCTAGAATGGCAGAAACTGGGGCTAATAGCGGGAGCTCAACCTGTGCCCCGGATTCGAACTGCTGACCTTTTGGTCAGCAAGTTCAGCAACTCAGCAGCTCAGCGCAGTTAATCCGCTGCACCACCGGGAGTTACATTTCCATGGCATTGGGAATCAGAGGCATTGCGCCCACCTACACTGCCATATAATCAGTTTACAAGTGCAATATATGGTCAGTGTAAACTCAGGCTGGATCTACACTCCCATATAATCCAGTTTCTGTATCCAGATCATTTGCTTTTAATTGGATTATATGAATCTACACTGCCATATAATCAAATTCAAAGCAGATAATCTGCATTCAGAAACTGGATTATATGACAGTGCAGATGGAGCCTCATGTAATGGAGTTCAATGCATTTAAACTGCATTATATGAATCTACACTGACCATAGAATATAGGTAGTTTCAAGTCCAACACTCAAGCAAGTACACAGCATAGATCTTATCCATTACAATCAGTGTTGCAGTCTACAGCAAGCATCTATGAATCAACTCATTTTACATCATTATGAAGCAAGAATCCCCCCCCCCCACACACACACACACACAACCACAGCATTTGTCCAGATATTAGATGTACTATGCCAGTTCCTTACATGCACTCTTTCTGATGGTTTTGTTATTTTGTCTGTTTTATCTAGGGACACGTTGTCTAAAATAATGTAGGCTGGTCTTCCATAGAATTTGTCCTCTTTTCTTCCATTTTGAACAGAGGCCTTCCATGACACAATAAAATTTTGTAGAGATAACATTGTTACATTCTAGTTTCTTTACAGCACCTTGAAAGATTATCATTACATTGTGCAGAAATGCACAGACAGAGAGAGAGATCTGCACTTCATTGAAAACTGCTTATGTGATCTTCACATTTTCTTTTACACATTTTTTTTTCGAAAAAGAAGAGTGTCCTCAACATAGGCCTGTATTCAGTAAGAGATAGACAAGACAGCCACTTTGGATTCCATTTCGACAAACTAAAAAAAATCCTATTTTCTTTTTTGCTGGAAAAGCTAAACTGAAAATGTTGAGCATGTGTGTCTTCATTTAAACCAAAAACCTTTGTTCCATGTTTGAAGCAAATGTGGATTGTGTACATGATTTTGCATCCCATTTGTATCAGATGACAATTGCTGATATTTTCATTTTCCAAAACACACAGAAACACTTAATAAGAAACAATGTTGATGCTGTAAATGTTAAGAGATCTGTGTCACAATTGCCTAACTTGTAACATCATTGACATTGCAAAAATAAGGCAAAGCATGCTTGATATTGTCTGCCCCATAAAAATATTGTATAGTTAATGGGAAGACTGTTCTGTGTTTCTTGTTGGAGATACCCAATTCTATTTTTTCCCCCAAAATTATTAAAGTTCATTAGGAAAAACCCAGGGCCATATTTTGACCATCACCTGCTCTAAAATAAAGTGTTCAATCTTCCCTGGTGCCACAGTTTTTTTCTTGTGGCACTTGTATACATTTGCAACTGTATTTAATGAGACTTATGTTTTTCAGTATTTGTAAGTTTACCCAGCAACCATAGTTCTCTAGTGGTATGATAACATGGATTATAACATCTTCTTTATATATAAAAATACAGCCTGCGTATGTTTGTGCATGCAGAATTCGAAAAGTAGCTGGTCGATCAACTTGAAATTTTGACACAACATGTATATGAGGGGACAATTACCAGAGTATTGCCCTGGAGACATTAAGAGGTAGAGCTGGAGAAGGGAGAAAGTAGGTAGGCAGTGGTCCCAGTGACGCCCGCACAATTCATACACAGTAGTATATGTGTATGACATGTATATGAGGGGACCATTGCCAGAGTATTGTTTTGGAGACATCAAGAGGTGTAGCTGGAAAAGGGAGACAGTAGGCAGGCAGCAGCCCCAATGACACCTGGGGAATACCAGGTTTATACACTAGTACTGTATATGCATATGACATGAGGGGACCATTGCCAAGGTATTGCCCTAGAGACATTAAGAGGTAGAGTGGGGAAAGGGAGAAAGTAGGCAGGCAGTATCCCTAATGACACCTGGTATATACACTAGTACAAGATAAAGCAAAACAATATAACACGTATATCACATCCTTTCAGGCTCGAACTCAAGAAGGTATATATAACTTTTTACCATTTTTATAATTTATTAAATTATAATTTATAATTTTCACAAAAGCCTTGCAAGGTAGAAAAGGTCGAGGATGAATGGCTTCCTCAAGGCCATTGAGTTTATTTCATGACTCAGTAGGAATAAGAACCTGAACCTCCAAAATCCCAGTCCAACATTTGTACTGCACTGAAACACAAACAAATGAGTAAAGATAAAACAAGATAGAATGTAATAGGAAGGGACTTCAGGACTTCTAGCCACTTAATTTACCAATCTGGCAAAATTTCAAAAGTTATGCTCCCCTCCAGAAGACAACAAGCCTTATAGTTGCCCAACTATATTTAAGATCTGTTACGGGACTTCAAATTACGTATGTAGCCCACATAGCTGAATTAAACACGTCCCTTCTTTTCCTACATCAAATATAAAATCATGATTTCCTGATAACTAATTACATCAATGTGTTAGTCATTGTAAAACAGGCTTATTAACTATTGCGTGAACTGTTCAAGGTTGTTAACTGTCTGCTGCTGAATCTTTAATGTCTACCTGATCTATGTAAATCAGCAGTCGAAGATTTTCACAGTGCAGAGATATATTTTTCATTCACTACATAATGGTAGTAAATTTACAAACAGTGCTTTTATTGCTCCAAGTATATCGAAGATTGACACCCGCTATCACCACCCACTATAAAGATAAATCATTCTCCAATATGCCTGGCTATAGATAGTGTCATGGAGATTTTATCAGATCATTTATGCTTGTCTTTTGTATACATGTTCCATCACTGACAAGTCTAAATAAATGTATTTCCCAACAGTACTGCTTTTGTGAAAAGAGATGCATACTGAAATATTTCTGAAAATGTCTATCAGCTTTGGAGGAAAGAGATCAAGTGACCTCTGGTGGACAAATGGTGTTGCTATCCAATGTTGCATGATAGTTTCCCAGAACAGAAACTAGATGTGTGAAAGAATTCAAAAGAGAGAGGGGGATCTGTAATAGAGAATGTGGGCGCCTAAGCTGGGGAAGCAACCCTCTGTGCTCCTGTGGAAAGCAATTGAGAGAGGTGGACTATGAGTGGCAGTATGGTAAAAAGAAGGAGAGGAGGGAAGGAGTCACTAGTGTGTTCATTTTTAGAAGGTATTGGTCAAACTTGAGTATCAAATCAGTGGGATTTATGTAGCCCAATACTACAAACAAATGCTTCCCACTGATTAAAATGCATCACTACAATAATACATTAATAAATGTAAAGAGTTTCCCCTGACATTAAGTCTAGTCGTGTCCGACTCTGGGGGTTGGTGCTCATCTCCATTTCTAGGCCGAAGAGCCAGCATTGTCCATAGACACCTCCAAGGTCATGACTTCATGGAGTGCTGTTATTTTCCTGCCGGAGCTGTACCTGTTGATCTACTCACATTTGCATGCTAGGTTAGCAGAAGCTGGGGCTGACAGCAGGACCTCACCCCGCTTCCCGGATTCGAACCGCTGACCTTTCTGTTAGCAAGTTCAGCAGCCCAGAGGTTTAATCTGCTGTGCCACTGGGGGCTCCATTGGTAAAGGTATATTTACAACAATAAGAAAGGAAGGGTGAAATCACTGGAATCTTCTGTCCTGTAGTGAATATAACTTTAAAAATGAAACATGTTTTTTCGGCTAATGGATGCAGCAGCTAAAAAAGCCAATGGGATTTTGGCCTGCATAAATAGGAGTATAGTGTCTAGATCCAGGGAAGTCATGCTACCCCTCTATTCCACCTTGGTCAGACCACAAATACTGCATCCAATTCTGGGCACCACAGCTGAAGGGAGATGTTGATAAGGTGGAAAGTGTCCAAAGAAGGGCGACTAAAACGATCAAGAGACTGGAGAACAAGCCTTATGAGGAGCAGCTGAAAGAGCTGGGCATGTTTAGCCTGCAGAAGAGAAGGCTGAGAGGAGACATGATAGCCATGTATAAATATGTGAGGGAAAGTTATAGGGAGGAAGGAGCAAGCTTGTTTACTGCTGCCCTAGAGACTAGGCAAAAATGATGGCAGGGACCTAACAGAAACTGAAGAGATCAAGAATAAGTGGCGAGAATATACAGAAGATCTGTATAGGAAGGATAATAATATAGAGGATAGCTTTGACGGTGTGGTGAGTGAATTAGAACCGGACATCCAGAGGAGTGAGGTTGAATGGGCCTTAAGAAGCATTGCTAATAACAAGGCAGCAGGAGACGATGGGATCCCAGCTGAGTTGTTTAAAATCTTGGAAGGTGATGCTGTCAAGGTGATGCATGCCATATGCCAGCAAATATGGAATACACAAGATTGGCCATCAGATTGGAAAAAATCAATTTATATCCCCATACCAAAAAAGGGAAACGTTAAAGAATGCTCAAACTTCCGTACAGTGGCACTTATTTCCCATGCCAGTAAGGTAATGCTCAAGATCCTGCAAGGCAGACTCCAGCAATATATGGAGCGAGAGTTGCCAGATGTCCAAGCTGGGTTCAGAAAAGGCAGAGGAACCAGAGACCAAATTGTCAATATCAGTTGGATAATGGATGAAGCCAGGAAGTTTCAGAAAAACATCTACTTCTGCTTTATTGAATATTCTAAAGCCTTCGACTGTGTGGACCATAATAAACTATGGCATGTTCTTGGTGGTATGGGGATACCAAGTCACCTTGTCTGTCTCCTGAGAAATCTGTATAAAGACCAAGTAGCCACAGTAAGAACAGACCACGGAACAACAGACTGGTTCAAGATTGGGAAAGGAGTACGGCAGGGCTGCATACTTTCACCCTACCTATTCAACTTGTATGCAGAACACATCATGCAAAATGTGGGGCTTGAGGAATCCAAGGCCGGAGTGAAAATTGCTGGAAGAAACATTAACAACCTTAGGTATGCAGATGATACCACTCTGATGGCCGAAAGTGAGGAAGAGCTGAAGAGCCTTATCACCAAGGTGAAAGAAGAAAGTGCAAAAGCTGGGTTGCAGTTAAACGACAAGAAAACCAAGATCATGGCAACTACACCTATTGATAACTGGCAAATAGAAGGAGAAAACGTGGAGGCAGTGACAGACTTTATACTTCTAGGCGCGAAGATCACTGCAGATGCAAACTGTAGCCAGGAAATCAGAAGACGTTTACTTCTTGGGGTGAGAGCAATGGCTAACCTTGACAAAATAGTGAAGAGCAGAGACATCACACTGGCAACGAAGGTCCGCATAGTCAAAGCAATGGTATTCCCCATAGTAACCTATGGGTGCGAGAGCTGGACCATAAGGAAGGCTGAGTGAAGGAAGATAGACGCTTTGGAACTCTGGTGCTGGAGGAAAATCCTGAGAGTGCTTTGGACCGCAAAAAGATCCAACCAGTCCATCATCCAGGAAATAATGCCCGGCTGCTCACTGGAGGGAAGGATATTAGAGGCAAAGCTGAAGTATTTTGGCCACATCATGAGGAGAAGGAAAGCTTGGAAAAGATCATGATGCTGGGGAAAATGGAAGGAAAAAGGAAGAGAGGCCGACCAAGGGCAAGATGGATGGATGGTATCCTTGAAGTGACTGGCTTGACCTTGAAGGAACTGGGGGCGGTGACGGCCGACAGGGAGCTCTGGCATGGACTGATCCATGAGGTCACGAAGAGTCGGAGACGACTAAACAACTGAGCAGCAGCAGAGACTAGGACGTGGAACAATGGCTTCAAACTACAGGAAAGGAGATTCCACCTGAACATTAAGAATAACTTCTTCACTGTATTAGGAATATATTCATAACTTGTTAGGATTATGATACAATATGGTTACATATGGGTGCAGAGTAACAAAAATACCGAAGTCTAGGGATTTATGTGAGCAGAGGTGAGAAAAAAAGCAAAATAGCCAGCCTCCCTTTCCCTTTAAAGAGTCATGTGCATAAAATAAGCATCAGAGACATCAAAAGTAAAATAGTAACAATATGTTTACTCACAATCTTGTATGATGATGGTCATACAGGTAAAAACATCTTAGTTCCAAAAGAATACAGTTCAGGATACTACATATCTCTTAACAAGAAATAACATCGGCATGGCAGGATCAAGAAGCAGGAAGAGGTGAAGAACAGAAAGAGAGAGAACAAAAGAAAGTCTCTCCTTTTATGCCCCAGATTCTAAAGGCCTATGTAACTTCCTGTATGTCTCCAGGAAGAATACTCCCATTTTCCACATCACATGCAAAACCCCTAAAATGGTGCCATCAACTCTGGAATGCAGCTTTGGCTTCAGGTTACTAGGCAACAAACAAAAACTAACTAACTACATAAACCATCCCACATTGAAAATGCATGCATGATTGCTAGATAACCCAACAGTGAGAGCAGTTCAGCAGTGGAACTCTCTGCCTTGGAGTGTGGTGGAGGCTCCTTCTTTAGAGGCTTTTATGCAGAGGCTGGATGGCCATCTGACGGGGGTCCTTTCAATGCGATTTCCTGCTTCTTGGCAGGAGGTTGGACTGGATGGCCTATGAGGGCTCTTTCAACTCTATAATTCTATGATTCTATGTGCATGTATCCTTCCTAATCCTAGTTTTTCCTTCCTCTCAACCTCCATCCCAGTCCCCCCCTTGTTTCTATATACTGTCCTTTTCCAACACATTGTTTGAGCTAGCTGTCTTCTCAAACTGCTTCCATAGTCTTTCCATGATTTCTCCTTCTCCCACTCATTTTTTATAAGCCTTATGGTTGGCCATCTGGACCACTTGTGTATGTCAGCCAACCCCTATTATCACTAGAAAATCATTTCATACATTTTAATATAGGTAGCAATCTAAAGTTGTGGATCCATGGATGGTAAGAGCTTGACATGCAGAGATTTCTTATACTACAATAGATGCCACGAAGCATGGGGTGAGCTAGCATACGATGACCATGTCAATGTTGATGATATTTTGGTTTTGATTGTTACTAGAATTGTAGAAACATTGACTTTGTATGCTCTCTTCCCCTCTCTCCTGTTTATCTCTTCTCAATTTGTGTATTTAACTATTGTATTAAGAGTGATTTTATACAATACAATAACAATGGAAAGTGTCTAAGAGTAGATTTAAATCGATACTCAAAAGCCATCATAACTCTTTCACCACTTCAAAATGCCCCTGGAGCAATACATCTTTTTATGTTCGGGTTTATCCTGCACAATGACAAAAATTCTATAAAACTGAAATAAAGCAGCTCCTTCCCACTTGTGTATTGTTAGTGGTGTAGTAATAATAAGCTACTCCTATGTAACCTAAGGCTTCCAAATTGATAAATTGTTAGGGAAATTATAGTTTTCCTCTCTGAATATTAGATAAGAAAGTACTTGAGTGTAGAGTTGTATACCTGGATACTGTGGATATAGTGGTGGGCACAGCAATATGTAACATTTATGCAAGTATCAACATGATTTGAAATATATTGTTGGTTATCGTGAGCCTGTACTGCCAGACAAATAACAATCTTGCAACAGCTGAAAGCAGGGAACACTTAAAATATGTCCCTTTGCTGGCTGTTTTTGAGACTTAGTTTTCTGAGACTTTTTGGGTCAAAAACTGGAAATGAAATAATCTTTTTTGGCAAAAAAATGGAAATTATTATATTATTATTTCCCCAGTTTTATCTCAAAAATTGACACAAGGTTGGGTTGCTGTGAGTTTTCCGGGGTGTATGGTCACATTCCAGAAGCATTCTCTCCTGATGTTTCGCCCACATCTATGGCAGGCATCCTCAGAGGTTGTAAGGTCTGTTGGAAACTAGGCAAGTGGGGTTTATATATCTGTGGAATGTCCACGGTGGGAGAAAGAACTTTTGTCTGTTTGAGGCAAGTGTGAATGTTGCAATTGCCCACCATGGCCTTGCAGCTTCAAAGCCTGGCTACTTTCTGCTTGGGGTAATCCTTTGTTGGGACATATTAGCTGGCCCTGATTGTTCCTGTCTGAAATTCCCCAGTTTTCTGAGTGTTGTTCTTTATTTACTGTCCTGATTTTAGAGGTTTTTAATACTGGTAGCCAGATTTTGTTCATTTTCATGGTTTTCTCCTTTCTGTTGAAATTGTCCACATGCTTGTGGATTTCAATAGCTGATATAAAAGTGTGGACCAGAATCCATTTCATGAGCTGTGTGAAGTGTTATCCTTAGCATATGTGAGTTAGTGGATATATGTGTATAAACACATCACTGCTAAGCTATCCTTGCCTGGTTCCTCCAAAAGTTGTGGCCTTCAGCTCACATTGGTAATTGGCTGGCTAGGTAATTCTGGTGCAAGTTATTGTTCAAAACATCCAGAGAATGAAGTGGCTGGCTATATGCCAGGAGGAAAAAGAATAATATAATGTTGGTCTGTCTCAAAAGTAATGAGAATGATTTCTTTTTTGCATTGAGTAGAAGGGCCAGGAAAGTAAAGTGGGTGTTGAAGCAGATGTAGAGGAACCCAGATATCCAGTTAGACCTTCCGCAGTTGAGTCTGCACATTTGTAGCAGTCAGTACGTTACCAAAGTGCGTAGTAATGTTACCCTTAGGCATGGAAAGCAG
Organism: Anolis carolinensis; assembly: GCF_035594765.1. NCBI lineage: Eukaryota > Metazoa > Chordata > Lepidosauria > Squamata > Anolidae > Anolis > Anolis carolinensis. The sequence goes on from NC_085845.1 coordinate 61,829,278, forward strand.
CCTCAAAATTGTAGAACAAGTAAAAAGCTGACACAGGTGTTTCTTAGACCAAGAGAAAAAAGTTTATTAAGGTGTATAGAGATGCAAAAAACAAATGGCTCGTACACATGCATGTGGGTGCTTTGTCTGGTTGCACAAAGGAGGGACAAATTGCATCTTTTTAGAACAATGGTTTTATAGTTTACCTTATCTCTACCACCTAGCTTAATTCCATGACCTTTTCTGGCTAATGAGATGCTTGTCTGGTTAAGAGAGTATGAGTTTGCTTGGTCTCATCATTTCCTCTGCCACAAGGGCATTATCTTATAGCAATATCTAATTCCAAAGGCATACAGCCAGGGTGGTAGAGGCTATCTCCTGACTGCCCATCCTTTCTATATCTCAAATCCATTATAGATCTTTGTTCTCAGTAGTTTTCGTGTCTTGTCACGGGCAAAAATGCAGAGGAGTCTGGGACAATCCTTCAACTTCAAGAACCATGTGGCTCCTTTGAAAGTTTTTCTGACTGCTTTCCTCACCTACTGTGCAGCCCTGAATGGCTCCATGTGATTTATTTTTATTCCCCTAGCTCAAACTCCACCTCAAAGGACATAATTTTGGGGACATAATTGAAAACATCCTGGTGTCTATGACATAGGACCTCATCAGATACAGGGTCCTTCCCATTTCTACACACTTTAAAAAGAGTTTAAAGACGAGTCTCACGGAGCTGATCATATGATGTGAAACTATTTCCGGTGTTCCCTGTGGAACTCTGCCTTAAAAATATGTTTAAAATGTGTAGAAATTGAGGTTTTAGGAGTCGGATAGCAATTGTCTTCAGATCTCTCAATTCGTGCAGAAATGGGTAAAGGCACTTATTTACACATGGGATGGAAACTATCAGATTCCCCCATTTTATATCGTTGTAGTGACGTTAAAGAGTGAGTGTTCCTGTGGGTGGTCTCGAAATGAGACCCAGTGTTATTTTTCTTGCCAGTAATCTTCTTGCATGAAACTTTGACAGTAATTTTTAAAAATAATCTATCTGTTGTATCTCAGGGCAGGAACACCTCTCACTATAAACACCATGCCAGTATAGTAAAATCAGCAAGCAGTTTACTGAAGGATATATGTGAACAAAGCAATAAAATAAAAAAGAACAGTTCAGTCCAAAAACAGTATTTTCCACAGGTAACCAATAGTCCATGAACTTCAAGGTACAAAGGTAAAAACAAGCATGCAAAATCCAAAAGAACATGAAGATGAAGATCCAATATACACAACAGGAACCAGGCAAAACCTGAAACACGAAACTAGAAATCCACTTGGAAGCAAGACTGTCATGAAGGTTCAATATTGCTGAGACTGAGCTAAAATCATTTCCCCGTTTCATTAAAAACCAGATAATGATTTCTTATTCCTCTTTTCCTGCAGATGGGCTAACCTTCAGTGAGAATTTTCCCTTAGTTTACAAAAGTATTGTCTTCTATCTTCAATCTAACTTCTGTACCTGACAAATCATCCTCAGAAGGCAGTTTCTCAGAGGAAGATTGCAGTGGGGCTCTCTCAAGAATTTGACCCTGAGCATCTACAAGAGAAGCACTCCGTTCCTCGGGCCTCTCAGCAAGGCCTGGACTTGACTCAGGCCCAGTAAAACCCTCATCTCCATTGACATCAGACACAACCACAGACTGAACTACAACATTATCCTTCAGGATAATCCATTCATCCAATGCTTTTGGGGTGGAAAGATCGGCCGCTTACAAGAAACGTTGCCCAGGGGATGCCCGACTGAATTCACTCAATCTTCGGGGAGGCTCTTTCCGTGTCCCCCAAAAACTATCTACAGCCTTAGCTAATGCTAAGAAAGACCGTTGGATAGAGCTGCTTGAGAACCTGGACATGTCCAAGAGTAGCCGAAAAGCCTGGCAATTGCTGAGACGCCTGGATAGCGACCCTCTGGTCAACCCTGGACATGCGAACGTGACACCAGACCAGATAGCTCACCAGCTAATTCAGAATGGGAAAACCAACTGCAGCAGAATAAAGATGAAAATCAACAGGGTGCCAGAACTTGAAACCCACAAGTTGTCTTCTCCTCTAAACCTGAAAGAACTCAGAGAAGCCATCAAGCGATGTAAGACTGGTAAAGCACCTGGCCTAGATGACCTGATGATGGAGCAAATCAAACACTTGGGGGCCAAAGCTGATAACTGGCTTTTGAAATTCTACAATCAATGCCTGGCACACAAACAGATTCCCAGAGCATGGAAGAAAACTAAGATAATTGCCATCTTAAAACCTGGTAAAGATGCCTCCAATGCCAGGAACTATCGACCAATCTCCCTCTTATGTCATCTATATAAAGTCTATGAGAGGATGCTATTAAATCGACTAGGACCTGTTATCGAACCCAAGCTTATTGCACAACAAGCAGGTTTCAGACCAGGGAAAAACTGTACAGGTCAAATTCTTCATCTGACTGAACATATCGAGGAAGGCTACGAGAAAGGCTGCATCACGGGAACAGTTTTTGTGGACCTTACGGCAGCCTATGACACGGTGCAATATAGAAAAATGCTGCATAAAGTCTACCATATCACCCGGGACTTTGACTTTACAAAAACTGTCCAGACCCTCTTAGAAAACCGCAGCTTCTATGTGGAGTTTCAGGGCCAGAAAAGCAGATGGAGGAGGCAAAAGAATGGTTTACCCCAAGGCAGCACTCTTGCACCGACCTTATTTAACATCTTCACGAACGATCAGCCACTACCACCACTCACAAAGAGCTTTATATATGCTGATGACCTTGGCCTTACAACACAAGCAAAAGATTTTGAAACAGTTGAAAAGCAACTCACCAATGCCTTGAAAGATCTCTCCAGCTACTACAAAGAGAACCACCTGAAGCCTAACCCTGCCAAGACACAAGTGTGTGCTTTCCACCTACGTAACCGCGAAGCCAACAGGAAACTGAAAGTTACTTGGGAAGGCCAAGAGCTCGAACACTGTTTCCATCCTAAATACCTTGGTATCACCTTAGACCGAACACTAACATATAGGAAACACTGCATGAACACCAAGCACAAAGTAGCTGCACGCAATAACATCCTGTGGAAACTGACTGGCAGCGCATGGGGAGCAGACCCACAAGTAATAAGAACATCAGCCCTGGCCTTGTCTTTCTCAACTGCAGAGTATGCCTGTCCTGTTTGGCACAAGTCTGCCCATGCAAAGCAGGTGGACATAGCACTGAATGAAACATGCAGAATCATCACAGGATGCCTTAAACCTACACCTGTTGATAAACTCTACAAGTTAGCTGGCATTGCCCCTCCTGACGTGCGACGGGAAGTTGCTGCTAACGGTGAGAGAAAAAAGGTTGAATATTGTGAAAGCCACCCACTGCATGGCTATCACCCTCCTCCCACCAGACTCAAATCAAGGAAGGGCTTCATGAGAACCACCACTCCTCTTGATGTTCCTCCAGCAGCAGCAAGGGTGTCTCTCTGGGCAGCTAAACCTGGCAATTCTAACTGGATGGCCCCCCACACGGGTCTTCCTCCAGGGGCAAACCAAGAATGGGCAACTTGGAAGTCCCTGAACAGACTCAGAAGTGGAGTGGGCAGATCAAAAGACAACTTGGCAAGGTGGCACTACCTGGAGGAATCCTCCACCTTGTGTGACTGTGGAGCTGAACAAACAACTCAGCATATGTATGCTTGCCCACAATGCCCTGCCTCATGTACGGAGGAGGAGTTGTTTAAAGCTACAGACAATGCGGTAGTTTTGGTCCAAAACTATTTAGCTGCTTGTGATTTCTTTTCTTTTCTATTTTATTTCCATTATTTGAAATGTATTTGCTGTACCAATGCTTTTGACACGAAATAAATAAATCCTTCAGGAACTGCACAATTTCAAAATATTACCTCTTTGCTGTAGCTGTTTTCCCTGATTTTTAGACCTAGATTTCAGACTTCCACATTTGCAAAGCTTCCCTTTTAAAACAAAACAAAAGAAAGAATGCAGAACGGGCAGGGACTACACTCACCTGTATGATAATTCAGAACGCAGAGGATTACAGAAGAAACAAACAAGAGTACATCACCTGTGATTTGGTGAATATATTATCAGTTTTCCTTATAAACGGAAGGGAACGAAGTGCTATGGTAAGAAGATGACCCTCCCCCAAATGGGATGAGTTATGTCGAGGTGGGATAGGTGCGTGATTTTTTTCCAGTCACGCCCTCCCTGGATAATATGCTGCACATTGGACTGAATGCTTCAGAGAAAGCCAAAATAAACCCATACAGAATGGTGCTTATCAGCTGTCAGCAGAATGTAACTGCACCGTCTAACCTTGTGCTGCTTACTGTTTAGAAAAACTCTTTTGACTCTGTTTTCGTTAAACCTCATAGGAGGCTTTCAATCTTGACATGTTGCTCTGTATACAAAATATATACACACAGATCAGGATCCTCTGATCCCCTGTCAGCCAATGGCATATACAGCAATATACTCATGACATAGGCACACAGATTCACAAGCAACAGATAGTGGCAACAGACGTACAGCAAGAGATTTTGCATTGCAAAAGATAAAGAACACACATTTCTTGCCTTCTTTTATACCCCTGCTTGCTCGTCATCAGCCAGGGAGAAAAGTGAATGATGCAACCCTCAAATGTTTTATCGATGTCTATTTTAGGATTGATTGATTTTATTGTGGTATTGTTTTATGTACTGATGATTTAAATTATGTTTTCCTTTGATATTGATGTATCTGTATTTATTGCACCGTATGTATTGTTACATTATGAATGCTTGTAAGCCGCCAGAGTCCCTTTTGGGAGATGGTGGCAGGATAGAAATAAATTTATTATTATTTTAATGTCATATGTCATGACAGCTGAGTGAATTAAGATCAGTAATGAGGGAGATGTCATATCAAGTAGGCTCCCTTTCTTTTTGCACAGCAACATCTCCAAAGGACTGGGGATAAAAGTTAGTGCTTACTGCCATATTTGGAATCGCAAATTTATGTGAAGCAGTAAAAAAAAAACCCAGTGAACTGTAGGACGTACCTGGAATTTGAGCAGAGACATCTGTTAGCAACTTGCGAGAAGGCAGGGATTTCTGGGATTGTGTATTCTTTTTTGTGTTTGTTCAACAGCTGAGCCATTCACATGTTTGTTTGTTTTTTGGCACACACTTGGATACAAAATAAGATGTGCAATGGGAAAAATGACAGAAAACTAGAAACGTTACACATGGGGTTAGGGCACTGGAAAAAGAAAATGCAAAACAAAACGTTTCTGAACGATGGCAGCAAAATCATAAATGAATTAGTGCTGTATGGTAAATACGTACAGGTTGCTATCCCTTATCCAAAATGCTTGGGACAGAAAGGGTTTGGGATTTTTTGGGGGTTGGGGTGGAATTGGGAGATACACACACACACACACACACACACACACACGTTTAGATTTGGGTCCCATTCCCAAGATTTTTTATATATACTGGGGGGGGGGGAGTATTTAGTCAGATACCAATTGTACAAGTTCTCCCACTTAAAAAGATGAGAGAGGCCTGTAATTGACATCATAGGTAGACCTCAATTATGAGAGACATGAGAAAACACATCCAGAAAATCACATTGTCTGATTTTTCACGAATTTATTTGCAAATTATGGTGGAAAATAAGTATTTAGTCACCTACAAACAAGCAAGATTTCTGGGTCTCACAGACTTGTAACTTCTTCTTCAAGAGGCTCCTCTGTCCTCCACTCATTACCTGTAGTAATGGCACCTATTTGAACTTGTTCTAAGTATAAAAGACACCTGTCCACAATCTCAAGCAGTCACACTCCAAACTTCACGATGGTGAAGACCAAAGACCTGTCGAAGGACACCAGAAACAAAATTGTTGCCCTGCACCAGACTGGGAAGACTGATTCTGCAATACCAAGCAGCTTTGTGTAAAGAAATCAACTGTGGGAGCAATAATTAGAAAATGGAAGAGATACAAGACCACTGATAATCTCCCTCAATCTGGGGCTTCATGCAAGATCTCACCCCGTGGGGTCAAAATGATCACAAGAACAGTGAGCAAAAATCCCAGAACCACACGGGGGAACCTAGTGAATGACGTGCAGAGAGCTGGGACCAACGTAACAAAGGCTACCTTCGGTAAGACATTACGCCCCCAGGGACTCAGATCCTGCAATGCCAGACGTGTCCCCCTGCTTAAGCCACTACATGTCCGGGCCCGACTGAAGTTTGAGTTGAAAGTCCGTGTTGCCCAGCGACAGCCCCAAAACATCACTGCTCTTGAGGACATCTGCATGGAGGAATGGGCCAACGAACCAGCAACAGTGTGTGCCAACCTTGGGAGGACTTACAAAAGAAGTTTGCCAATAAAGGATACATAACTAAGTACTGAGATGAACTTTTGTTACAGACCAAATACCTATTTTCCACCATAATTTGCAAATAAATTCGTGAAAAATCAGACAATGTGATTTTCTGGATGTGTTTGCTCATGTTGTCTCTCATAGTTGAGGTCTACCTATGATGTCAATTACAGGCCTCTCTCATCTTTTTAAGTGGGAGAACTTGTACAATTGGTTTCTGACTAAATACTTTTTCCCCTCACTGTATATATACAATCTTGGGAATGGGACCCAAGTCTAAACATGAAATTCATAAATACATCTTATAACCATAGCCTGAATGTAATTCTATATACACTATTTGAAATAATGTTGGCCATTACATAAATTCTGTGTCCACTGAACCATCAGAAAGCAAAGACACTGCAGCCCAGCTTTTATACTTTCTTCTTTCACCTTGGTTAGAAGGCTCCTCAGCTTCTCCTCACTTTCAGCCATCAAATATTATATGTATATGTATATACAATATATGATATTATTAGCATAGCACAATATGTTTTATACACTAATATATTGTACTATACCACAATATTATTAGTAATATCACATGTAATATATAATATACTAGCTGTGCCCGGCCACGCGTTGCTGTGGCGTTGTCTGGTGGTGTTGGTGAGAACTTGTTGAGGTAGTGGTGGTATTGAATGTCTGTTGTATGGGTGTCTTTATGTTTAGTATGCATTTGGTTATTTGTGTACTGTGAAAGTGGTGAGGGTAGAGGGGGTCTATGTCCCTGTGTAGTATTGTATAAGGAGCCCCGGTGGCGAAGTGCGTTAAAGCACTGAGCTGGAGACCAAAAGGTCCCTGGTTCAAACCCCGGGAGCGGCGTGAGCGGCCGCTGATAGCTCCAGCTCCTGCCAACCTAACAGTTCAAAAACATGCAAATGTGAGTAGATTAATAGGTACCGCTCCGGCAGGAAAGTAAGGGCGCTCCATGCAGTCATGCCGGCCACATGACCTTAGAGGTGTCTACGGACAACGCCGGCTCTTTGGCTTAGAAATGGAGATGAGCACCAGGCCCCAGAGTCAGACATGACTGGACTTAACGTCAGGGGGAAACCTTTACCTTTACCTTTACCTTTACCTTTAGTATTGTATAGTATTTATACGTTGTCCATGTGTTGTGAAAGCTTGGGTTGTGTCCAGCTGCATAGTAGAAAGGGTTGGGCTGGATGGCCCCTAGGAGTCTCTCCAAACTCTTGGATTCTATGCTTCTATTATTATTATTATTATTATTATTATTATTATTATTATCATCTTCTTCATCATCATTATTATGTAGAGGCTGGATGGCCATCTGTCAGGAGCGCTTGGATTGTGTCCTCCTGCATGGTAGAAGGAAGTTGATCTGGATGACCCTTAGGGGTCACTCCAAACCTTAGGATTGTATGATGTTGTTATTATTAGTAGTAGTAGTAGTACAGTAGAGTCTCACTTATCCAACGTAAACAGGCTGGCAGAATGTTGGATAAGCGAATATGTTGGATAATAAGGAGAGATTAAGGAAAAGCCTATTAAACATTAAATTAGGTTATAATTTTACAAATTAAGCACCAAAACATGTTATACAACAAATTTGACAGAAAAAGTAGTTCAATACACAGTAATGCTATGTAGTAATTACTGTATTTACGAATTCAGCATCAAAATATCATGATGTATTGAAAACATTGACTACAAAATGCGTTGGATAATCCAGAATGTTGGATAAGCGAGTGTTGGATAAGTGAGACACTACTGTATTAGTATTGAGAGGCTGGGTGGCCATCTGTTGGGAGTGCTTGGATTGTGTCCTCCATGGCAGAGTTGAGTTGGAGTGGATGGCCTTTAGGGGTGTCTCCTAACTGTCTGATGCTATGATTCAATGTGTGTTATTATTGTGCAGATATTGGATGGCCATCTGTCAGGAGTGGTTGGATTGTGTCCTCCTGCATGATATAAGGAAGTTGAACTGGATGATCCTTAGGGGTATCTGCTAACCTTAGGATTGCACAATATTCTTATTCTTATTATTATTGAGAGGCTGGGTGGCCATCTGTTGGGCGTGCTTGGATTGTGTCCTCCATGGCAGAATTGGGTTGTTCTGGATTACCACAGTAATTATTTCATATTACAGTAGAATCTCACTTATCCAACATTTGCTTATCCAGAGTTCTGGATTATCCAACGCAGTCTGCCTTTTAGTAGTCAATGTTTTGTAGTCAGTGTTTTAAATTCATTGTGATATTTTGGTGCTAAATTTGTAAATACAGTAATTACAACATAGCATTACTGAGTATTGAACTACATTTTCTGTCAGATTTGTTGTATAACATGATATTTGGTGCTTAATTTGTATAATCATTACCTAATTTGATGTTTAATAGGCTTTTTCTGAATCTCTTCTTATTATCCAACATATTCACTTATCCAACGTTCTGCCGGCCTGTTTATGTTGGATAAGTGAGACTCTACTGTATATTTATAATCTTATATTATCTGCTTAGAACTGGATTATATGAGGCCCCTTCTACACAGCTGTATAAAATGCACACTGAAGTGGATTATCTGGCAGTGTGGACTCAAGATAATCCTGTTCAAAGCAGATAATATAAGATTATAAATGGGTAATATTGCTGTGTGGAAGGGCCTTGAGTCTACACTGCCATTTAATCCAGTTCAAATCAGATAATCTATGGAAAATGCCTAAGTGAGGCCTAACTGTGCCTGTCCCGTGAGCTGAGTAGGTTGCTAGGAAACCAAGTGGGCGGAGCTTAGCACTCTAACTGGCAGCAATTGGATAAAAACAATTATTCCTCTCTCTCTAATTAGGACTTTATTTTTCTTTTCTTTTTGTTGTATCAACCTTGAGGCGTGGATGATGGGTTGTGTTGTCAAATTTCGAGGTTGGGGGGCCTGTACTTTTGTTGTTTTGTCCACTGCCCTGATGCCATTACTCTTTTATATATATAGATAATTATTATATTGTACTATATTATTATACCACAATATATATAATGCACTACCAGTATATTGTACTATTAGTATGATATCATATATTGTTCTATATCATAAATAGTATATACAATATATTACAACAGTATATAGGTAAAGTTTTTCCTCTGACATTAAGTCTAATCGTGTCCAACTCTGGTGGGTTGGTGTTTATCTCCATTTCTAAGCCAAAGAGCTGGCGTTGTCCATAGACACCTCCAAGGTCATGAGGCCGGCATGACTGCATGGAGTGCTGTTGCCTTCTCGCCGGAGCTGTATCTATTGATCTATTCACATTTGCATGCTTTCGAACTGATAGGTTGGCAGAAGCTGGGGCTAACAGTGGGAGCTCATCCTGCTCCCTAGATTTGAACCGCTGACCTTTTGGACGGCAAGTTCAGCAGCTCAGCGGTTTAACCCGCTGCGCCACCGGGTTAAACTGCTGAGCTGCAATTAATATACAATTATTATATTATTATATCTTATTCAATTGTACTATATAATACACTAGTATTATATAATATATATATATATTACATATAATATGTAATATATTGTACTATATCAGAAGTTGTAGAATATTATTACATTACAAAGTAACTTACATTACTCCTAGAGGTTGACTATTAATTAAAGTTGCTGGGGAGAACCAAGGTACATCTACACCAGGGGTCCCCAAACTTTTTAAACAGGGGGCCAGTTCACGATCCTTCGGACCGTTGGAGGGCCAGACTATAGTTGGCCACCGAGCAATAAAAATAAATAATAATAATAATAACAACAACAATAATAAAAAAGAGGGTTGGAAGAGACCCTTTGGGCCATTGAGTCCAATCCCCCTCTGCCTTTGTGCACCAAAAGCATAAACAAAGCACCCCTGACAGATGGCCATCCAGAATCAATGTTAATAATAATAATAATAATAATAATAATAATAATAATAATAATACTAATAAAGAGGGTTAGAAGAGACTCCTTGAGCCATTGAGTCCAATCCCCTTCTGCCTTTGTGCACCAAAAGCACAAGCAAAGCATCCCTGACAGATGGCCACCCAGCCTCAATGTTAATAATAATAATAATAATAATAATGGTTGTAAGAGAAGAAGAGACCCCTTGGGTCATTTAGCCCAACCCCCTTCTGCCCTTGTGCCATGGGGGCCGGATAAATGGCTTTGATGGGCCGCATCCGGCCCCTGGGCCATAGTTTGGGGACCCCTGCTCTATACTGTAATATTATATGTAACATATAACATATAATTAATATTATTATATGGTATTATTATTAGTATTATATTGTATAACATTATAATATTATTATCAATATTATATGTATATACAGTATATTATATTATTAAAACTGATATAAAAATATCATATTATAAAACTGAGGGCGGGGGCCAGGTAAATGACCTTGGAGGGCCGCATCCGGCCCCCGGGCCTTAGTTTGGGGACCCCTGATCTACACTGTAGTATTAACACAGTTTGATACCACTTTAGCTGCCCCTGCCAGGATGCTGTAGAAAACGGGGAGTCACAAGTTTGATGAGGCCCCAGCACTATTTGGCAGAGAAAGCACCTTAGCATTAGGTAAAGGTAATAAAGGTTTTCCCCTGACGTTAAGTCCAGTCATGTCTGACTCTGGGAGTTCATCTCCATTTCTAAGCCGAAGAGCCAGCGTTGTCCGTAGACACCTCCAAGGTCATGTGGCCAGCATGACTGCATGGAGCGCCGTTACCTTCCCGCCGGAGCGGTACCTATTGATCTACTCACATTGGCATGTTTTCGAACTGCTAGGTTGGCAGAAGCTGGAGCTAACAAGGGGCGCTCACTCCGCTTCCGGGATTTGAACCTGCGACCTTTCGGTCTGCAAGTTCAGCAGCTCAGTGCTTTAACACACTTCGCCCCCTGGGCTCCTTAGCATTAAGTCAATTCAAATAGTGTCACGCTATATTATAGTTCTACAGCCCTAGTGGGTTTCGAACCCTGATCTCCCGAGCCACAGTGCAGCGCTCTAAACACTAGACCACGCTGTGCTACGACTACAGATTTTGTGGAAACGGCTTTTTTCCTGTGAGTTTCTAGCCCTCTGTCTCTCCCTCCTTCTCGTCTCCCGTTGCCGTGGAGATTCATCCTGCCTCGGTTCCGCCAATCCGCGGCAGTTTTGTCGGTGACGTCACCGGCTCGGGAAGGCCTCCCCCCTCGAGGGGGGCTCGTGCGGAGCCGCCCCCAGCCAGAGAGGGGTGGAAGCGGAGGCGGGCCCGGTGGTTGCCGTGGAGACGGGGTGAACTCTCGGCTCTGGCGCTTCAGTCAGTCAGTCAGTCAGTCAGTCAGTCAGCCCTGCCAAGACTCCAAGGAGGGCCGCTACCTCTACAGCGCCTCGCTACGGGCAGGTAGGGAGCCAAGGGGGGAAATACGCCTGGGGGGCTCAGTGCTATGGGTAGACTGATGGGCCTTCAAGGCAACTCTATGCAGAGAGAGCCTGTCAGTGAGATTTGTAGATGATCCAGAGGGGGCTTGCCATTGCATCCCTCTGAGGTTGAGAGTGTATGATTTGCTTAAGATAGTAAACCATACACTGAGAGCTGAGTAAGCACCCATCCTATAGTCAAATAATCATCCAACATTGAATAAAGTAAATAATAACCAGACTCAAACTCAGAACCTAAATCGGGATGTATGGCCATGTTCCTGAAGCATTCTCTCCTGACGTTTTGCCCACATCTATGGCAGGCATCCTCAATGGTGTGAGGTCTTTTGGAAACTAGGCAGCTGTAGAAAGTCCAGGTTGGGAGAAAGAACTCTTTGTCTATTGAAGGCAAGTGTGAATGTTGCAATTGATTAGCATTTAATTATTAGCATTTAATGGTCTTGCAGATTCAAAGCCTGGCTGCTTCCTGCCTGAGGTAATCCTTTGATGGGAGGTGTTAGCTGACCCTGATTGTTTCATGTGGGGAATTCCCATTTTCAGTGTTGTTCTTTATTTACTGTCCTGATTTTTTTCCACAGTTATTTTTTATTTATTTATAAGTGTTTGCTGTATACAGTGCAATACTTCCCAGCTATTAGTGTTGCATAATCATTTCTCAGATAATATATTTTCTTTAAGGGATCGCAATCTTCTATTTAAATTGTATATATAAAGCTATCATAGGCTCCAAACTAATATCCGTTTCTTCCTTGCCTACAGTCTTATAGGTTCCCCTATATACATTTTTAGATTAATTTTACAGTGAGATGTTGGATCATTGGTTGACATTATCCTGATTTTAAAAGTGGACTGAGTATCTCTTATTATTTCCTTGACACCAGAAGTGTTTGGGATTTCATATATTTTTTGGAATAAAATGTATTTGCATATCCCTAAACTGGTTTGTACACTACGGTTTCAAACTTTTAACCTTCTAGGCTATGTTTATTGCTTATTTTATTTTGATCCAATATGTTTTATGTTAAATTTCAATAGTTATGTTTTACTATTATTTCTTTTGTTGCACGTTTGTATTGTTCTGGTTTTTGTTGTATGTTTTATGCTGCTTTTGTTTGTATTATTGTTATCTTGTAAGTCGCCCCGAGTCCCTTTGAAGAGATGGAGCAGGATACAAATAAAGTTGTTGTTGCTGTTGTTGTTGTTGTTATATACATAATCTTGGAAACGTCATCCAAATCTAACACGAAATCTATTTATGTTTCATATTCATCTTATAAACATGGTCTGAAGATGACTCCAAATGATATTTTAAATGATGTTGTGTATTGAATAAAATTCGTGCATATTGAACCATCAGAAAGCAAAGGCATCACTGTCTCAAACCCTCCCCTTCCCACAAAAATGTGGAAAATTTTGGGGGGGAGGGGTTTGAATGCTCAACTTGTACCAAGTGCTATAGCAATGGTTCCAAACCTTTTTTTGACCAGGGATCACTCTCCAACATTAGTACCAAAAAGGTTACAAATCAGTTTTTGGTCAACTTTAGATTCAGTTTGCTTATTTGGGGTGTTGATTCAGAAAACTGCATTGGATAGACCTCATCAACTCTATTATCTGATTCAGAACATATGACATCCATTAGTCGCCCTCTGCTTGCCTACAGAAAACCATTTTAATCATCTAAAGGGGTCTATCAATGCAATTTTCTGAATCAGCACCCCAAATTATTTATTTATTTATTTATTTACATCATTTATATATTGCCTTCCTCCCCTAGGGGACCCAAAGCGGTTTACAACATTCTGAACATACAAACAATGAACATAGTGTTAAAAATGGTCAAATCATGGCATTTAAAACATCCCAAGTAAAAAACTGATTAAAACATCTCAATTAAAAGTTAAAATCACACAATCCGAAAGCGTCGATCCAAGGCCAGTCCAAAGTCAGTTCTTCTCTGCATGTATGGTTCAATATCTCTTATTTCTGTTGAGTAAAGGCTTGGTCCCACGACTAGGTTTTTAGTTTCTTCCTAAAGACCATGAGGGACAGCGCAGATCTGGTGTCACTTGGGAGGGAGTTCCACAGCCTGGGGACCACCGCTGAGAAGGCCCTGTCTATCTTCCCCACCAATCGTGCCTGTGAAGGAGGCAGGATCGAGAGCAGGGTCTCCTAAGATGATCTTAGATTCGTAGGGGGAGATAGGTTCAGACAGATAAATTGGGCCCGAACTGTTTAAAGCTGTCTAAGCCAAGGCCAGCACTTTGAATTGTGCCTGGAAGCAGACTGGCAGCCAATAGAGCTGGTGTAACAGAGGAGTTGTACGTTCCCTGTACCCTGCTCCAGTTAGCAATCTGGCAGCCATATGTTGGACTAGTTGAAGCTTCTGAGCAATCTTCAGAGGCAACCTCAGGATTAGGCCTAAAAACGAAGACACCAAGAAAAAAATTGGTTGGGCTGTTATTATCCATAGTAGTAATGGTGGGACCACAGACCATATTTTAGTTCTTGCGGACCACTGGTGGCCTTCTAGACAGATCCTATATCTCAGGATCTGATTCCAGGTTTTCTACTTTAAACTGAGTCCCCAATACCAGATAAAATCTGGGATAAACAGAAAACCTGGGATCAGATCCTGGGATATATGGCCAGGGCCGGTCGGAGAAAAATTTAAATATTAAGCGGGGGCGCTGAAAAGCGCCCCCCGCCGGCCCCGCCTCCTGCGCCCTGGCCCCGCCTCCCAACCAGCGTGCCCTGGCCCCGCCTCCCGCGCTGCGTGGGAGGCGGGGCCAGGGCACGCTGGGTGGAAGGCGGGGCCAGGGTTGGCCCCGCCTCCCATGCTATTCGCCCTGGCCCCGCCTCCCACGCAGCGTGGGAGGCGCGGCCAGGGTTGGAAAGAGGGAGGCTTCGCCGCCCGGGGAGGGGAGGGGGGATCGCCTCCTCCCCTCCCCGGGCGGCGAAAGAACCAGGCTTCGCCGCCCGGGGAGGGGAGGGGGGATCGCCTCCTCCCCTCCCCGGGCGGCGAAAGAACCAGGCTTCGCCGCCCGGGGAGGGGAGGGGGGATCGCCTCCTCCCCTCCCCGGGCGGCGAAAGAACCAGGCTTCGCCGCCCGGGGAGGGAAGGAGGGATCGCCTCCTCCCCTCCCCGGGCGGCGAAAGAACCAGGCTTCGCCGCCCGGGGAGGGGAGGGGGGATCGCCTCCTCCCCTCCCCGGGCGGCGAAAGAACCAGGCTTCGCCGCCCGGGGAGGGGAGGGGGGATCGCCTCCTCCCCTCCCCGGGCGGCGAAAGAACCAGGCTTCGCTGCCCGGGGAGGGAAGGAGGCGATCCCTCCTCCCCTCCCCGGGCGGCGAAAGAGGGAGCCACAAGGCCAGGGCGCACTGGTCGGGCGGCGGGGCACCGTCAGAGCGGTGCCCCGCCTCCCTCCCAGCCTGACGGCGCCCCCCGGGACCTGCGCCCGAGGCGGCGGCGTCAATGGCCTTTATGGTGGGGCCGGCCCTGTATATGGCCTGTCTAGAAGGGACCTTAGAGGAGGGAAATCCTGTGAAATTCATGGGGTTGTCATAAAATCGTCGGGCAATCTGAAGGCATGGCAACACAGCAAACTCCATTCTTTATCCTTAGCCAGAGTGTCCTCCTTGACTGGGTAAATATTTACACTGGCATTGAGGCCTCTTCCACACAGCTGAATAAAATTCCACATTTTCTGCTGGAATATGTGGCAGTGTGGACTCTGATAATCCAGTTCCAAGCAGATATTGTAGGATTTTCTGCCTTGATATTCTGGGTTATGTGGCTGTATGAAAGGACCCTGAGTCATCCCATTTTTATTGATTCCTTACAAAATCATCTTACTTAAGATTTTAAAAACACAATTTTATTTAAGATTTCAATAGAACAATGTTAACATAAAGTAAAAAGGGAAAGTGAGAAACAGGAGAGACAGCACAAAAGAATAAGAGAGAAAGAAAAGGGAAAGAAAGTGGCTTCCCATCTTCTCTTCAACAGTTATTTAAACATATAATCAGTTTATACCTCTCTCGTTTATTTCTTCTAAAATATTGTCCTCTCTAGGACAATATGAGTAACAATAGGAGTAACAATCAAAACCAAAGCTTGCCAAAACATATACAGTAGAGTCTCACTTATCCAACATAAACGGGCCGGCAGAATGTTGGATAAGCGAATATGTTGGATAATAAGGAGGCATTAAGGAAAAGCCTATTAAACATCAAATTAGGTTATGATTTTACAAATTAAGCCCCAAAACATCATGTTATACAACAAATTTGACAGAAAAAGTAGTTCAATACGCAGTAATGCTATGTAGTAATTACTGCATTTACGAATTTAGCACCAAAATATCATGATGTATTGAAAACATTGACTACAAAAATGCGTTGGATAATCCAGAACGTTGGATAAGTGAGACTCTACTGTATTTAACTTTCTACAAAAATGTCAACAAAGGATTAGTATTTTTGTTAAAACACACTATGATTTTCTTAATCATTTTCAGATCGATTCATTATGCTTAAATTGATCCTAACTTTTAAAGTCATTCTCTTTTAACAGGCGATGTAACATAATAAGACATTTCAGATAGTAAAGCCTTTCCTCTTTATAGTGAGAAAGCTCTTCCAGCTATTTCCATCTCCAGCATTAAACTAAATTTATAAACAAAATCCATTAATCTCTTTAGATGTAACCTATATTCTTTTAAGTCTGAGGAAGCGTTGTTCCCTACCTTTGTCTTAAATCCTATTTTCCTGAGCGTGGGCACGCAATTTTATGTCTTCCTGTCTACATATTTATCAACTGGTTTTTTTTTTGTTTCTTTGTTTATTGATTAAGAAGAAATAGAAGCAAAGTTTCTACCAAGTACTTAAAATAATTCATCTTCCCCAGTCCAACAGCTTTGTGTGCATTAGTGTTTACATGTGCTTCACACTCTTTTTACAGTCTAGCAGTGTCTGATTTGTTGAGTATGTGAGATAATGATTAATGCAAATTTCAGCCCCCAAATAAAAGGCACAATTGATTAAATGATTATGTTTCTGTGCACCTTTTAACTCTGACCATTGGTCTTTTTTTACAGTATTGTATGCAGGTTGGAGGACAAATGAGCTCTGATTGTAAGACCCTAACCTGCATTACAAAACATATAGATCAGGCATGGGCATGGACATCAGGCATGGGCATGGGCATCAGGCATGGGCAAATTTTGGCCCTCCAGGTGTTTTGGACTACAACTCCCACAATTCCTAACAGCCTACTGGCTGTTAAGAATTGTGGGAGTTGAAGTCCAAAACACCCAGAGGGCCGAAGTTTGCTCATGCCTGGTATAGATGAATAATTGTTAGATTATTCCAGAAAACAATCAAAAGGTGTGAGCTGAAGTCTTAAGACATCTGGAGAACCAAATTTGGGAGTCACTGCTCTGCTCTGTGTGAATGATTGGTAGAATGTATAACTTTTCATTAAGATTTGAGATGGAAGATGAAGGAGTGAAGGAATGTATGATAAAATGGGCTAGAAATGTTGGACATAATATACACATGGAGACATGGGAAAGAATGTGGTGAAATGCTTTGAAATTTATAATATAATAATGATAAATCTTTATTTATATCCCGCTTTTCTCCCTAAACGGGACCCAAAGCGGCTCACAACATTATATAAAAGACAATAAAAATAATATATGTGTGTAAAACAATACTTATAAAAACAAATTTACAATACAAAATAAATAAACACATTTAAAATATAAGTCTAATACAGTTATTGCAGGCGACTCAACAAGATAGATGGGAATCTCAGCACGACTCAATAGATAGGATATAAACTTAAAGTGATTTTTTTGTGTGAAATAATGTGTTGTTGGAATATGACATCCAGAAGTATGAACAATCATTGGATGTATTGGATCATTTGATGTATGCTTGAAACGTAATAAGTAGGAGCCCCCGGTGGTGCAGTGGGTTAAACCCTTGTGCCAGCAGGACTGATGACTTGAAGGTTGGGTTGCTGACCTGAAGGTTGTTGGTTCAAATCCAACCTGGGGAGAGCGCAGATGAGCTCCCTCCATCAGCTCCAGCTCCATGTGGGGACATGAGAGAAGCCTCCCACAAGGATGGTAACCACAGCAAAACATCCGGGCATCCCCTGGGCAATGTCCTTGCAGACTGGCGATTCTCTCACACCAGAAGTGACTTGCAGTTTCTCAAGTCGCTCCTGACATGGATAAAAAAAGATAGCAAGGGTCCTTTTATCATACATAGTGGAATTATGAAATAGCTAAAATTACTAGGTTCAAATACATAGTATGATGTAAAAAGTTCTAAAGATTAATATGCACAATTAAAATGAGATAATAAAACTTAATGACTTATACAAAATGGACAAATTGTCTATTTTGGTTAAAGAAAAATTATTAATAATACGTTATAAGTCCCTGAGTTATATCTGTTCTATCCATTCTATCATCAAACCTGTCTTGTTGGATCATGGCCAGTGTGTTATAATTACAGGCAGGTCCCTGAGTTACAAGTGACTCATAGTTAAGAACAGGGCTGAGACAACAGCAAGTGAGATAAATCCACTTCTCAGAAGGGAAATTCACGCCCTCAGGGAAAAGGTGTCTCCACTGAAGCTTTGTCACCAAACCTGTTTCCACAACAAGCCAAATTTTTCAAAATCCAATTTTTACAGAGACAGCATGTGTGTTGGATAGCATAGGGAAGGGTTACTGCCCCTGTGTTGTTTGTTTTGCTGTCTGAACAGGGGCACAGACAGCAAAACAAACACCACAGGGGTAGTAACCCTTCCCTATGCTATCCAACACAAACACACATATATAAAGCTAGTTACACTTTAAAATATACCTGTTCCAACTTACATACAAATTCAGTTAAGAACAAACCCTCAGAACCTATCTTGTTCGTAACCCAGAGATTGCTTATATTTTTGAGACTAGAAACTGCTAATTTGCTTTTTTAAATATAGTGGGCGATGTGATGGTTGTTGGTTTTATCAAAATATGAGTTAAATATATAGATGAAGTGTAATTTGTAGATAAGAGACACAGTTGTTAAGGAATAAAATATAACTGCCGTAAAGATAGCTGGAAGTCATATTTTTGTAGTTTGTGTGTTGTGGGTTTTGTTATGTATGAAGGCTGGATCTACATTGTCTTATAATGCAGATTATCAATGTAGATAATCCAGATTATCTGCTTTGGACTGGATTATATGAGTCTACGCTGCCATATAATAAAGTTCAAAGCAGATAATCTGGATTTTTATGGCAGTGTAGATGGTCTAAAATGGGATGATTTAAAAAAAAACCTGGAAAGTAAAAGTAGCATGTGAACTCAACTCGAAGAATTGTTGTAAATTTATGTTGTCATGCTTATGTTTTATATGCTTATGTGTAGTGTGTTTTTTTATGTGTGTGGCACTTTGGAGTGCTTTTGTGAGGCTCCCCGAGTCCCTTCAGAGAGATGGTGGTGGGATATAAATAATAATAATAATAATAATAATAATTATTATTATTATTATTATTATTATTATTATTATTATTATAAACACAACACGATGAGTCCACAGCAGACACTCTGCCAGCTGTTGTATTGGATCACACGTCGGACATTTCCCAAGTGTCTAGGTCTGTGTGATGTATTGGCGATTGCAGATCCCAGTAAGGTGGCCTTCTGCAGCTGGCAGGTGGTAATTTTGTCAGCGCCGATTGTGTTTAAGTGCAGGTTTAGTCTTTAGGCACTGCATCCAGTGTACCAATCACCACTGGGACCACCTTGACTGGCTTGTGCCAGAGTCTTTGCAATTCGATCTTTAAATCCTCATATCGTGTCAGTTTTTCCAGTTGTTTCTCTTCAATCCTGCTGTCACCTGGGATTGCAACATCGACAATCCATACTTCGTTTTTTAACATAATCATGAGGTCAGGAATATTGTGCTCCAAAACTCTGTCAGTCTGAATTCGGAAGTCCCAGAGTAGCTTGCCATGTTCATTCTCTGTAACTTTTTCTGGTTTATAATCCCACCAGTTCTTTATCGCAGGCAGATGGTATTTGTGGCACAAGTTCCAATGAATCATCTGAGCAACGGGGTTATGACTCTGCTTGTAGTCTGTCTGTGCAATCTTCTTGCAGCAGCTGAGGATGTGATATATTGTTTCATCTGCTTCCTTGCAGAGTCTACATTTGGGATTTGTCATCAAATTTTCAATTTTGGTTTTGACGGCATTGGTTCTAATGGCTTGTTCTTGGGCTGCCAGAATCAGGCCCTCCGTCTCCTTTTTTAAAGTTCCATTTGTGAGCCGCAGCCATGTTTTTTCTTTGTCAATTTGGCTCTCAATTTTTCCCAGGAACTGTCCATGGAGAGCCTTCTTTCACCAGTTTTCTCTTCTGCTCTGGATTGTGTTTTTACCGTATTCACTCTTTGTCTTTTGCACTTGAAGCAGTTTACTGCTATTGACTTCCCTCAATGTTGGTTCTTGACTGCCTTTCACATAATCTGCCAGGGCATGTTTCTCTTCTACCATTTGTTTCACTTGCAGTCCTGCAATTATACTGTCCTGCAGAAGCCAGTGATGTTTCTGAACTTCAAACTCAGCTCTGCTCATTCTCACTATCTTGTTTGGAGTCTTCTCATAGCACATCTGTTTACAAATTTTCCTTTATGAATTCAGAACATATTTCTACCTTCATCCTGCTTACTGTGCTTTGATCAAAGTTATGCCACTGACCCCACAAGTCCTGTCTGCATTAATCAGCTTAAATATACTTAGTGCTTTGACCAAAAAGCCACTCCATTAAAAAAATGAAATTCTAATAAAAATACAAGGACCAGCCAAACTCCACCTCATTAGCAAGATTTCACTGCACAGTATATCTTGTTGTTCTTGAGTTGTTTTATCTGGGGAATTTGTAAATGTGCCCAAAAGGGATACTTGCATCTCCCTAGTAGGTTTATTATTCAAACAGTGTACATCTAGGGGCACTTGGGAATAGTTTAATTATAGGTAGTTCTTTATAGGTAGGATGGAATCATACAACCAGATACTATCCAGCAACTACTGAAAAATGTACTAGGTGAAAGCTCTGATTGTATGGCAAGCTTTGCATTTGTGGCTTCACACTTGGAAAGGAATATGGGGAACGGACTTGAAATAATCTACTGAACGAACGATCCAGGTCTTTTATCAGCCGAATGTTCACATGTAAAATCTCTAGGCATCATGTTAAGTTGCATGATACAAAGATAGAATTAATCTGCACATGTTGTGCAGTCATATGATACAATCAAAGAAAGTCATACCTCATTGGGCTATGCTCAAGATGCTGCAGTTTTAAATAATAACAATAATATTATTTGCAGGCACAAGCTAGTGCATCAAGTGAATGCAACTAGTTTATCAGATAGATTGAGGCTGAAGACACACTTGCTATATCCTAGAAGCTGTCCACTTGTTTTTCTGCCATGTTTAGGAGGGATGTTAAATCTTGGTTTGTTACTTGTTCTTATGTTTAATTTTAATAACTCTTCCTTAAAGAAAGCATCAATGGCACAGTGATTTTGTAACTAAACATAGCTCTTTGCAATAGGATTTATGTGGAGCTCCTCTTGTTCTGGATATTAATCTACAGATGCTCATAGATTTTATCCAATATTGAAATAATCTGACAAAGTGCACTAGGACATGTAAATAAATCAAATCAAGACTAAAACCTTTTGACCTTCTAAGAATCTTAGCAGGACTGTTATATTTGCATTTTCTTACCTTTGCAGAATCATAGTTACTTTTCATTTTTGTGAAGTTCACTTTTCTCTCAACTAATTAAATACCTATTATCTTTGTCTAGTTACAATCTAGTTGAGCTTTTCATTCCTTACGTAGAATTAGAACTGGACAATGATGCACAGGTTATATCACCATAATATTAAAAACAATCTGTAATGGTGCCATTAGAAATTGTGGTTACCATCATACAGACTCACATACTCAGAACAAGGGTTTTTGGTAAAAGTATTTAGTCACAGATTTTATTGCTATGGTAACACTAATGGCAGAATTAAGTAATAGCATTACATTGGATTGGTAGCATAGCTACCTTGAAAACTACTGGGATTACATTCCAAAGCTGGTCTATATTAAGAACAAATACTGGATTTCCCACTTATCTAATTATAGAATTAAAACATTTGAATACATTTTATTTAAATAAATTACAATAGCTGAATGATAAATTGAAAAAAATGTTGGGAACTCCTTATTCTTTAATAAGAGAAGGTATAGCAAGTAAAACTCTTGTGTTTCAACATTCAATAGGAACAGATGTTCACATTGTTCTTCCTGGATTATTTTCTGCCAAGCCCTAAATTTACCCATAATCTCCATTGAGTTCAAATTCTGAGGATTACCTTTTTTTAGTGCATTTGTCTACTCAGAAATAACCCCCATTCAGTCCTCTGGTTTATTGTTAGATATCAATATTCCAAGGAGCCCCCGGTAGTGCAGTAGCTTAAACCGCTGAGCTGCTGAACTTGTGACTGAAAGGTCAGCAGTTCAAATCCGGGGAGTGGGGTGACCTCCTGCTGTTAGCCCCAGCTTCTGCCAACCTAGCAGTTTGAAGACATGCAAATGTGAGTAGCTCAATAAGTACCGCTCCAACAGGAAGGTAACAGTGCTCCATGCAGTCATGCCGGCCACGTGACCTTGGAGGTGTCTACAGACAACGGCAGCTCTTTGGCTTAGAAATGGAGAGGAGCACCAACCCCCAGAGTCAGACATGGCTAGACTTCATGTCAGGGGAAACCTTTAACTTTACCTTCAGAGGCGGGAACTGACAAAAGCATCTTCAACAAAACCATTTTTGAATATTTCTTTCCTATGAAAACTCTTTGAAACTCATTAGCTGTTCATACGTCAACAGGCAGCTCAAAGGCACATACAAAAGAGAGACAACATGGTATATTGAATGAGGAGCCCCCAGTGGCACAGTGGGTTAAAACTTTATGCTGGCAGGACTGATGACTTGAAGGTTGGGTTGCTGACTTGAAGGTTTCTGGTTTGAATCCTACCTGGGGAAAGCGTGAATGAGCTCCCTCTGTCAGCTCCAGCTCTCCATGCAGGGATATGAGAGAAGTCTTCCACAGATGGTAAAAACATCAAAACATTTGGCCGTCCCCTGGACAACGTCCTTGCAGATGGCCAATTCTCTCACACCAGAGACAACTTGCAATTTCTTAAGTCACTCCTGACATTAAAAAAGTGGATTTAATGTTTGACTACAACTCTGGAAACCAGGATTCAAATCTTGCTCAGCCATGGACATCCACTGGCCAACTCCGGAAAAGTCACACTATCCCATCCTCAGAGGGAGTCAAAGACACCCCCCCCCCCCCCGAACAAGCCTTCTCAAGAAAATCCTGTGATATGACTTGAATATAAACAGCAACAATGAATAGATTGTCCCAATGTATAAAGTGATAGCTGTCTTAATTGCTGCAAAAATAAGCAAGGATATTGGGGTGCCTGAAATGCTAACAAATTCATAGTGGCATAGGTTTTCAAGGATTGGAATTAGATCCTCAGATTCCCTTTCACATCATTTCCCCTCCGCCCAAGCTATTTCAGAATAAAAATATGTTTTTTCTTGTAAAACTGAGGATGAGGCTGACATGTATACATGGGAATTGTCATGTGGGAGTAGAATCAGACATCATTCTACCCCACGTGAACTCCTTTGAAATGCCCACTTGTTGCTAAAAGAAATACCTAGTTGTGCAGAGATGAAATTCTTGTTTCCTAATTTTTTATCTTTTCTTTTTGAAATTGGTCTTTTTATTCTTTTAGGAAGCATGATACTTGATCAATTTTTGTTTTTTAAAAATCCAGATTGTATGCATGCAATCAAAGTTGGTTTAAAAATAATCCAAAGATTGTATCTGTACCTATCCATGCTCTGTTAAATAGACTCATAGTTCCTCTGTTAGTTTAAATATTTGGGTTTTTTGTTTGTTTTGCATCTTGACCTGGATGGTCAATGGCTGTGAAGAGTGATGCCCGCCGATCACAATCTGGGGCAACATGTTAGGGTTCTGTTTCTAAATTGGTATCCTTTTCATTTGGGTAAAGAATGGGTAAAAAATCTGACATGGAACTATTACAACATTATGTTGAGCACAGAGGGACATCCTGCATAAAAGATCATGGGTAAAAAGTTTGAGAACAACTGCTTTAATGGTAAAGAAAAATACCCTCAAGATTTATTGATACAGTAGAAGGATAATAATAACAATAACAACAACAACAACAACAACAACATTTGTTGTAATAATACCTTTGTCATAGCCATGTTCCTTCTTTAAATCCTTTTATCCTTTGACTTATGACAGAAACAAATCCAAATAACTTACTGCTCAGCTGTGTAGCATCACAAGATAGCTGAGGAGGATTTGTCGCAATATTTTCATACCATATGGGAAGGTGCAAACAAAGTTGGGATGTCCAGTTGATTGTACGCCCCCTTTTAAATTAGTGGCTACTGGCATATTTTACTGTGCACTTCATTTAATTTGAGTTGAGCTTGATAATTTCTGTATAACATAATTTCTGTATGTTGTGGTTTTATGTAAATTGGCGTGTTATTGATTTTATATTCTGATGTATTGTATTTTACATGTTGTGTGGCACCATTGTATGCTGCTTTGTAAGCTGCCCTGAATCCCTATGAGAGATGGTGGTGGGGTATAAATAAACTTTTATTTTAATTATTTATTATTAAAGCTGATAAGCAACCAAATGGCCCAAAGCCTGCGAGGCAGGAAAGGCAAAAAGTGATGTGGTAGAAACAATCTCTCTCTCTCTCTCAGTCACATAGTTGTTTCCGACTCTTCGTGACCTCATGGACCAGTCCACGCCAGAGCTCCCTGTCGGCCGTCGCCGCCCCCAGTTCCTTCAAGATCAGGCCAGTCACTTCAAGGATACTGTCCATCCATCTCGTCCTTGGTTGGCCTCTCTTCCTTTTTCCTTCCATTTTCCAGTAGGAAAAACAAAATGAAAAATAACTTAACAAGGGAAATTGAATAGTTCGATTGCTTATTTGGGCTGCAACAAACTCAGAAACTGAGGAGAGTCATCATGAATGCCATACCTAGAATTCATAAAATCATAGAATCATAGAGTTGGAAGAGACCTCATGGGCAATCCAGTCCAACCCCTGCCGAGAAGCAGGAAATCGCATTCAAAGCACCCCCGACAGATGGCCATCCAACTTCTGCTTAAAAGCCTCCAAAGAAGAAGCCTCCACCACCCTCCGGGGAAGAGAGTTCCAGTGCCAAACTTCTCTCACAGTGAGGAATTTCTTCCTAATGTTCAGGTGGAATCTCATTTCCTGTAGTTTGAAGGCATTGTTCCATGTCCTAGTCTCCAAGGCAGCAGAAAACAAACTTGCTCCCTCCTCCCTATGACTTCCCCTCACATATTTATACATGGCCCTCATCATGTCTACTCTCAGCCTTCTCTTCTGCAGGCTAAACATACCCAGATCTTTCAGCCACTCCTCGTAGGGCTTGTTATCCAGACCCTTGATGATTTTAGTTGCCTTCCTCTGGACATCTTCCAGCTTGTCAACATCTCCTTTCAATTGTGGTGCCCAGAATTGGACACAGTATTCCAGGTGTGGTCTGACCAAAGTGGAATAGAGGGGTAGCATGATTTCCCTGGATCTAGACACTATACTCCTCTATTTATGCAGGCCAAAATCTCATTGGCTGTTTTAGCCGCCCTATCACATTGTTGGCTCATGTTTAACTTGTTGTCCACGAGGACTCCAAGGAATTGACACTTGTTTGACTCCCATCAATTATTGTGCTTTGTTGTTGAATAAACTCTTTTCTACTTATTTAGTTCTTTATTTCTAAAACTGATCAGTCAGCTATAGATCTCGAGAAGACATATTGTAAAAATAAAACTGGAAATGATGTTAACAAAAAAATCAAGATATAAAGGGTCCATTAAAGATTTCAGGGCTAGAAACAAGGATAAAACACCTGGCTGTGTGCAATAAAATTCAGCATAACAACAGGGATGCCACTAGGTTGCCTTAAGCAATAAAGAAATATTTATTTCGTGCAAAAAAGAATAAAATTGGTGTCAAGCTGCTAGAAAACAGATACGGAGACTTGATCCTCAGCCATGGCTGAGATTTTCTTCTATGTAGCTATAATTAGGCTAACAGCATGGCAGACACTATGAAGAAGGTAAATGTGTTGTTGCTCTTGAAACTATCAACCAAGCTTTATTTAAGCATAGTATTTACTCATGTATAAGTTAACCTTGTGAATGAGGCAAGGGCATTTTTGAGGGCCAAAATTAAGCATGTAGATATGATGAATGGGTAAGTGGAGGGTTATTCAATTGAATGGGAAAAGCAACACAGCCACCTCAGGGGCCAGCAGGTCCTCACCACTATTTCCTTACACAGGTATTCATAAAGGTCAGAAGCAGTGCTGTGATAGAATACAGGGGCTTGGTGCTCCTTTTAGGTTTCTCCAGGATGGAATGAGCTCTTAACTTTTGCCACTCTACTCAGAGAACATGATGTTCCTTTTTTCAGTTAGCGTTCAAGTACAGTGCTCACACTGACCCATGGATAAGTTGATCCAGTTATTTGGAGGTTGACTTTTGACTAAAAGTGACTTAAGAAACTGCAAGTCGCTTCTGGTGTGAGAGAATTGGCCGTCTGCCAATTTGATGATTTGATGTTTTTACCATCCTTGTTGGAGGCTTCTCTCATGTCCCCGCATGGAGCTGGAGCTGATAGAGGAAGCTCATCTGCGCTCTCCCTGGGTTGGATTCGAACCTGGCAGCCTTCAGGTCAGCAACCCAACCTTCAAGTCTCAAGGC
Source organism: Anolis carolinensis (assembly GCF_035594765.1). Classification (NCBI taxonomy): domain Eukaryota; kingdom Metazoa; phylum Chordata; class Lepidosauria; order Squamata; family Anolidae; genus Anolis; species Anolis carolinensis. The sequence goes on from NC_085845.1 coordinate 61,856,041, forward strand.
TTTAACCCATTGCACCACCGGGGGCTCCTCGAAACAAAGATAAAAACTTGGCATTATACTACATTTCCTTTGACCGGAAGCTGGGCACTTTAAGCGCTTCTAGTATTGCTGTAAGAAGGTCCTCCATTGTGCATGTGGCAGGGCCCAGGTTGCATTATAGTAAGTAGTCTGTGGTTTACTCTTCTCCACACTCACATGTTATGGATTCCACTTTGTAAAGAGGTTCTGGGTTTTAACTTGCCACTTTGGACTCTCGCTTGCTGAGGTATTCCTGCTATTTCTTGTTTTAAGACGTTGGCATGCTGGCTGATATCCAAACAGAGGATGGGCCGAAAATGTCAATGCCTTGGTCCTTTCATTACTGGCTGCTACTTCCCAACAAATATCCGGTGGTGCAATACTGGCTAGCTAGACCAGTGGTTCTCAAACCTCCTAATGCTGTGACTCCTTATGTTGTGGTAACCCCCAGCCATAAAATTATTTTTGTTGCTACTTCATAACTATCATTTTGCAATTGTTATGAATTGTAATGTAAATATCGGATATGCAGAATGTATTTTCATTCACTGGACCAAATTTGGCACAAATACCCGATATGCCCAAATTTGAATATTGGTGGGGTTGAGGAAGGATGATTTCATCATTTGGGAGTTGTAGTTGCTGAGATTTATAGTTCACCTACAATCAAAGACCATTCAGAGCTCCAATGATGGAATTGAATCAAATTTGGCACATAGAACTCCCATGACCAACAGGAAATACTGGAAGGGTTTGGTGGGCATTGACCTTGAGTTTGGGAGTTGTAGTTCACCTACATCCAGAGAGCACTGTGGACTCAAACAATGATGGATCTGGACCAAACTTGGCACAAATACTCAATATGCCCACATTTGAACACTGGTGGAGTTTGGGGGAAATAGACCTTGACATTTGGGAGTTGTAGTTGCTGAGATTTATAGTTCACCTGCAATCAAAGAGCCCCTTGAACACCACCAACGATTGTATTGGGCCAAACTTCGCACGCAGAACCCCCATGGCCAACAGAAAATACTGGTTTTTAGCAATTCCTCTGAACCCCCCTCGTGACCCCCCCCCCCACAAGAGTCCCGATCCCCAGGTTGAGAAACGTGCTAGACAGTATAATTTCGCCAGTGGTGTAGGCGTAGACATCTTGTGACATCTACATCTTTACACAAGCCTATAAGGGATGTCAGATCAAATATCTGACCAATCAAAACTACTGAGACGTTACTTCTATAAGGCACCACTCTATTGGTGCTTTAAGTGCAATAGTATGTACACTTATTAAGGAGTAAACCCTTTTAAAGTCAGAGAAATGTTTAAGTTTTACAGTCTATAGCATTAAACAAATTTTGATAGTGTGAAATATGCTAATATTTAGCAATATTTCAATTCCCATTTTCTCGTATAAACCCCATATTTGTGCCTTAATTATATCCAGATTTTCTATTAAAATTCATGGCCTTGGGTCTAGCCATGATAGATCAATTGATTTTGCAGAGTGCAGAGCCCTTGTCTGTGTTGCCTCAGTAAATTTTCACACAGAATCCATACTGCCTGAGCATTATTCAGGTGCTTACTTATCAATTCAGCATTTTGCATTCTGATACTCCATGGCTTGGATGACCTGTATTTCATATTGGTTTGATGAAGATGATTGGTATGAAGGACAACAAAGCGTAAGATTCTTTTTTTAAAAAAAAACCCTTGTTCTTTATTTATTTCACTGCATTTTCTTTTTATTGTGTGTTTTAAGTACCATCTGTATTTTGCACTGCAGTGCTTTGATTGGATCAGAAATACTTATCGAAGAGATGAAACCTATTATTCCTCTACTACAATGTTTTGTAATTATAGTATAGTGTGCAGAGCTAAAGGTAGACTACCACTTGGCAAATACTGCTGTTTCTCTATGGCTGTGTGTTTAATATGATTTAAAATGTCTGTTTGTTGAACGGAAAGAAATTAAATGCAATAACCCTAAAGGTGTGAAGTAATTAAGAATAGTTTACCATTTAAACACATATTAATCCGATTTCACAAAGAATAGTGGGATTTTACTCAGGCTCATTAGAAAGATGGTGTAAGGTTTCATAGCACTGATGAATAAGAAATAGGTTGCTATGGCAATCTTTGTACAACTTCAATGGGAGCATTTTTAAAAACATTGGACAGGCTTATATTACCAAAAATTAATAAATATTACAATTGTCTATATGTATTTAATACAAGGTTGACAAAGTGTGCTGTCTGAATTTTTAAAAGGGGAATATTTGGTTGTGAGTTGTATGTAATTCTTACCCCTACAAATAGATCTTCAGAGATCCTTTTGGTTGGTACAATCTGCCTTTTGTTTTGTATATGCTTTATTTTCCCAATGGCACAGCAGGCTAAAATGGTCAAGACAAGACTGTAACAAAATCAATAGATTAGAATGAATTTAGGCATTATAACCGTGATTAAAAGATATTTTTAAAAAGGACAGTTTTTTCTTTGCTGTCTTTAGCCTGGCCTTTCTTTACAGAGCACAAAGCAGTATATATAGAGAGTTTCATGACTATATCCAATCCTGTCCCATGGCACCCAGACTGAATTAGCATCAGCATAGTTTTAGCAGGGTATCTTCAGACCATGAAATGAAAACCTGAATGAAATAGGGTGGAACAAAGGGAGGCATGCTAGGAATGATCAGGCAGAAGACTCACTTCCGCTATTATCTGTGAACACGTAAACATAAATACTGCAACTGCATATATGCAGTGTATAGGCAAGGGGAATGCCTTTTTTCATATTATATGTAGTGGTGCATGTGGGATTTCATATGACTCAATAAATTGTTGGTAAGTGAATAAAATATAATATTGTCCCTGTACATTGCATTTATTTATTTAAAATATTTATATTCCACCCTTCTCACCCCGAAGGGGACTCAGGGTGGAGCACAACATATATACGGCAAACATTCAATGCCAGAACATAAAATAAGCCATAAATATACATAAACATTTCGTTATACAATGAAATGAAATGCTTTCTCCAGCACACATCACAAAAACAACACACTCATCCCTCCACACTCCAACCCCCCCCCCCATGCCACATCAATGCAAAACCATGGAGTTCAATGTAGTTACAGCTCTACGATAAAAGCTATCTTTCGATCTGTCCTTGTCTTTATCACCCTATACCAGGGGTCCCCAAACTAAGGCCCGGGGGCCGGATGCGGCCCTCCGAGGTCATTTACCTGGCCCCCGCCCTCAGTTTGATAATATAATATATTGTATATACATATAATATTGATAATAACATTATAATGTAATACAATATAACACTAATAATAATACCATATAATAATATTAATTATATATTCTATATTACATGTAATCTTACTAATAATATTACAGTATAGTGGCATAGTTCAATATAGTAACAAATAATGCTAATATTGTGTTATGCTAATAATATAATATATTGTATGTACATATAATTTGTAAGCCAATCTGAGTCCCCTTTGGGGTGAGAAGGGTGTGATACAAATGTAGTAAATAAATGCAGTAAATAATAAATAAATAAATAAATAAATTTTAGACTTAGGCTCGCCCAAAGTCTGAAATGACTTGAAGGCACACAACAACAACAACAACAACAACAACAACAACAACAACAACAACAACCCTAATTAACTTGACTATCTCATTGGCCAGAAGCAGGACTAAACTTCCCATTGAAATCCTGATAAATGTATGTTGGTTAAAATTGTTTTTATTTTTAAATGTTGTATTGTTCTTTCATTGTTCTTGTTCTTCTTGTTGTTGTTGTTACACTACAAATAAGACATATGCAGTGTGTATCGGAATTTGTTTGTATTTTTTTCAAATGATAATCTGGCCCCTCAACAGTCTGAAGAATTGTGGACCGGCCCTCGGCTTAAAAAGTTTGAGGACCCCTGCCCTATACTATCTGCCAGATAGTAATAATTTAACAAAAAAGAATGTGCTGGGTGAGATGGATCCTTAAGAAGGTTCTGAGCTCTCTTAAGGCTGCAGGACTTATAAAGTTCTTCCAAAGAGGGGAGAGAGCAGCCAATGATTCTCTGTGCAGTAGTGGTGACCCTTTGGAGAGCCTTCCTATCTGCCACAGTGCAGTTACCAAACCATGCACAGATGCAGTAGGTTAGGACACTCTCTATAGCACAGTGATAGAAAGTCACCAGCAGTTTTTCATTTAGTTGTTGGTTCCTTAGAAGTCTCAGATAGTATAATCTCTGCTGGGCTCTCTTAACTAATGCTCCCGTATGAGTACCCCAGGTCAGATCCTACTTAACAGTGACACCCAGGAACTGGCTACCCGTTCCACTTGATCTCTAATTATGACCAACAGATGGATTTCTGGTCTGTTCTTTCTGTAGCTCCTTGGCCTTACTGATTTTAAGAACCAGATTATTGTCCTTATACCACGAAGGCAGCCAATCCACCGTTGTATCATCTGCAAATTTGGTAATGATATTGCTATGATGGATGGGGGTGCAAGCATATGTGTACAAAGTATAAAGCCGAGGACTCTACACACAGCCCTGTAGCAGTGTTGAGAATGAGAGCTGAAGAGGTATACTGTAATTGTCTAATCTAACCCTCTGGGAACGTCCAGACAAGAAGTCCATAATCCAGGAACAGATTGAATATGACAATCCAAGATCCATAAGTTTAGACGTCAGTCTATGTGGGAGGATTGTGTTACACACGGAACTAAAGTCTGCAAAAATCATCTTCACAAAGTTCCCCTGTCGCTCCAGGTGGGTCAGAGCAGTGTGCATCATGATGGCTGTGGCGTCCTCTGTTGATTTGTTTGCTCTATATGCAAACTGATGTTTGTCCAATGTATGTGGAAGGCAAGAAATGATATGACTGCAGACCAGTTTTTCAATGCACTTCATGATGATGGAAGTGAATGCCACTGGTCTGTAGTCCTGAAAAGTATCAGTAGGGAACCTTTTTGGTAATGGAAGAATGATGGAGGCCTTCAAACAAGATAGCATAATAGACTGATATAAAGACCAATTGCAAATCACAGTAAAAACACTGGCCGATTGATCAGCACAGTTTTTAAGCTCCCGACCAGAAATGCCATCCGGTCCAGTGACCTTCCTAGGATTTACAGCCCTCAAAACATGCCTTAACTCATGTTCCTCCCCGGTGAAGTGAGAGCTGCAACTGCCTAACTGTGGTGCTACCTGTGGTGGACTTACTTCAAAGTGGGCGGAAAAAGTGATTCAACTGCCAATGAGGCGTCTCCCTCAACAGGAATGTTATGTGGTTTTGTTTCTTTCCATAAGAGCCAAGGTGGTGTATTGAGTGTTGGATTATGACTCTGGAGACCAGGATTTGAGTCCCTGCGCAATCATTTGGGCAACTTGCCCTCTCTTAGCCTCAGAGGAAGACAAAGACAAACCCCCTCTGAATAAATGTTGCCAAGAAACCCTGTGATAGATTCATTTTAGGGTCATCATAAGTTGGAAACAACTTGAAGTCACATAATAATATCATAGGAACTTGAAAAAATGCTATTTTAGAAGAATTATTTTCATTAGTCTCTAGGGGAGTGCCTCTGGGGTCTGCAATATAATCAACACTTCAATATTTTTATCAGTGACTTAGATGATACAGTGGCAGGAATATTTATTAAGTTTGCAGATGATACAAAACTGGGAGGAGCAGCTATCACACTGGAAGATGAGAAAAAAATTCATTGGGATCTCTGTGTTTCCATGAAGACTGGACTTGGACTATGATTTGAATCTGCTGTTATCACCTAGCTTGGCTCTCGCTGTGTCTTATCGTGGACCTGTTTTGGATGACTGCACCCTCTTCAGACCTTGGACCGGAATTTGACCTTGCTACTGCCTTCGCCCTGTGATTGATGACTACTATCGGCTTTTGACTCCTGGCTTGCTCTTTGGACACCGCTGTTATCTCCTGACCTGACCTTGGAATCCCGGATGACGTCTTTTCACCATCCTTTTGGAGCCTTTGGCTTTATCCACATTGTGGAAGCAGTCTACTGCATTCTTAGTTTGTTTGTTTGTTTCCTGACCAATTTGGTGTTTTCTTTTGGGAACTGTTCCTTTGAAAACTACAGAGCCGGCTGGCAGGGCTTGGACTCAGAAAGTGCAGTTTGCACTAAGTTTGTTTAGCTTTGTTTTTACCTGCTTGTGTTGCTGAATTATATTTTTGTTTGAACTGCTCTTGAAGCACTGATAGTGAAGTGTTTCAAGGTTTTTTCTGTGTTAACATTACTTTTTGGCTTATCTGCTGAATAAACTCTATTTTTGTTCGCTAATTGGCGTCTGACTCTTGACAACCGTGGCATTATTGTTGAACATAAGGTGCCGCAAGATGATGCTGCAGCAAAGAAGGTGAATGCTATTTTGACTTCTATGCATATCAGCATAGCTTTCACATCAAATGACGTAATAGTACCACTGTATTCTGTGCTACTAATCAAGGTTTATCTACCAAATTGGAGCAAATTCAGAGAAAGGCAATGAAGATGATAATAGGTACTCAAAACGAAACATGAGTAAATATTGGAGGAATTGAGCTTGTTCAGCTTGGTGAAGAGAAGACTTACAGGATCAGCCTTCTTAAATACCTCAAGGACTACAATAGAGAGAAGAAGGCAGGCCTGTTCTCTGCTGCCCCAGAGAGTAGGACCAGGTCTGATGGGTTGCTGTTATAGGAGAATGGATTTCAGTTGAACATTAGAGGAACTTTTTGACAGTAAGAGTGGCTTTCCAATGGAACCAATTGCCTCAAGGGGTGATAAGGTCTTTTTCTCTTGAAGTCTTCAAAAAAAGAGACTGGATAGCACTAACTGCTGGTAATGCTTTAGGTGGAGATTCTGCACTGAGTAGGGATTGGACTCAGTGATCCATGAGACCCCTTTCAATTCTTATGATTCTATGTATAAGAGATAGAAAATTGCCCTCTTAAATGCCATGTCATAAGCTGTTTTTATATCATAGAATTATAGAGTTGGACGACATCACAAGGGCCACCCAGTCCAACCTCCTACTATGGAGGGACACCAATCAAAGCACTCTCAACAGATTGCCATCCAACCTTTGCTTTAAAAACCAGAGAAGGGGGCTCCAGCACCCAATGAGGCAGCATATTCCATTGCTGAATCACTCTTACCATCAGAACCTTCTTTCTAATGTTTGCGTGAAATATTTTTCCCTGCAATTTGTTCAGAGTCCTAATATCCAGCGTAGCAGCAAAGAAGCTTGGCTTCTCTTCAGTGTTATGTTGGTTTCCAAACCTTTGCTCATTTTGGTTGCCCTTCTCTGGCAACCAATATATGTTTTTTTATTTAAAGTATTGGTTCAGAAGCATCCTGGTATTAATTGGAGGTAATTGATTTTAACATATTTCAACAAAAATTATAAACTATATCCATGGTTGATTTGTAAAATGTACAGAGGCATGGAAATCCACCTTTTTTGTCTCCTCCTTCTTACAACAAGGAATTCGAAGTTGTAATCCTTTGGTTTCCCAGTTCTATCATCTTCCTTTCTTTTCTTTTTCTTTACTGTACTTCCAGCTCTTGGGATGCTAACAAAAACATGAAAAGAAGTTGGCCAGTGTGTGCATTATTAAGGACAATCCAGGTATTTGAGAAAATGCCATATTTCCTAGGATGTGTTTCGCTTCTCCTGGAGTACAACTCCACATTTCTCCAGCCAATACAGCAAATGTCAACAACAGAGAGATAGAGAGAAATTGGTTGTGCTCTTGATCCTCCTTTTAGAACTTGAAAATTGATTATTATTTTTTTGGACAGGGGATTACATTTCCCAGTGGTCATGCTGCTGACTGGAAGATTCGGGGATCTATAATTTCAAAAAGTATTTTCCCCCTCCAATCTGTAGGTTGCCCTCCTGATCATATAGCGTATATCTTTAGATGGCCACATGTATGTTTGCCATATCTGGAAATATTTTTTTTTTAAGATTTGAAAGGGACATCAAAGGAGAAAAAATGAGTCAGAATCATTCACCTTCTTTCTAAAGGTTATGGCATCCAGCTGTAGCCTTATCTAGTTTCACTTTCATTTCTGTTGACTCATAATGGAAATTGGATTTCTGTAAATCAATGCAGTTTCAAAGCAGCATGTCAAAGCACTTTCTGGCTTGCCATTCGTATGATCACTATCACTTGCTTTCTACATAATGTGATTTAACAAATATAATTAAACTCGCTCCAGCTTAAATTAGCTTGGCCTGTTTCTTTTAATTCTGTTAGTGAAAAACGTAGATGTGAGCCATATCTCTTTTGGTGCATATTTCAAAGGGCTAGTTTCAAACATGGCATGATTTTCTGCAACAGAATACTACTACTTGAACTATTTGGAAATTATTGTTTTTTTAAAAAAGTGTGATTTGTCCAAAGTATTTTTGTGATGGTTTAACATTTGTGTGTGTGGGGGGGGGGGGGGGGGGAGAGAAATGTAGTATGCAGCATTTTCACAATTACTCTTAAAATACAGGAATTCGGTTTGCACAAACAAAACCTTAGTATATCCCTTCAGGATGTGTAAATGCCAAATAAATTGGAGAGCTGATTGAAATATGACTTTAATGGCAGAAAGATGAGGCCCTGCTCATGGTCCCGTCAACCTCACAGGTGCGGCTGGCGGGGACGAGAGACAGGGCCTTTTCAGTAGTGGCTCCCCGCCTATGGAACGCCCTCCCCAGTGAAGTCAGGCAGGCTCCTTCCCTCCTATCCTTCTGTAGGAAGGTTAAAACTTGGTTGTGGGGCCAGGCTTTCGAATAACAATTAGCAGCACTAATTATTATTATGTACGCTGGAACTCAATCTTGAACACGCCCATCTGTATTTTAGAATGTGTTTTATGAATGTCTGATGTAAGTTAATAATTTTAACTGTTTTATAGTGTATTGTACAATTTTTATATATGTGTTTTATTTTAAGCCACTCTGAGTCCCCTGTTGGGTGAGAAGGTCGGGATATAAATATTGTAACAATAAATAAATAAATAAAGTACTCTCTGCCCATTGAGTGAAGTCCCTTCCAATTTCAGGTTTTGATTATAAAATTTCAGGTTTATAAAAGCTTGGAAAGAGAATCCAAGAAGAGAAGCTATAAGTAGTAGAAGAGTTCTGATTTATCTATATGGCCTTTCTGCTTTAAAAATCAGACCTTCGTTGTCATCTTTCTACGTAACTGGGACAAATCAGTATTTAAGGTCACAAAACCTTCACCGTCATGTTTAGTTTGGCATTTGATTCTGGCACTTTATACTTACTTACTTACTTACTTAGGCGATCCCTCGTCGTTCGAGGACGATAGTCTTCCAACCTTGGTATCTTGGGCGTGTGTTCTTAGGTGACTGAAGAGACCGATTCTTGACCTGCATATTCTCCCGCAGTGAGGACATCGGTTTCCAGGTGGAAGGCGGTCCCGGTCGGGGTTAGCTTGACGCTCCTTCCTCTTGGCACGTTTCTCCCTTAAGCCCTCCGTTCGTGCCTCTTCGAACTCTGCAGCACTGCTGGTCACAGCTGACCTCCAATTAGAGCGCTCAAGGGCCAGGGCTTCCCAGTTCTCAGTGTCTATGCCACAGTTTTTAAGGTTGGCTTTGAGCCCATCTTTAAATCTCTTTTCCTGCCCACCAACATTCCGTTTCCCATTCTTGAGTTCAGAGTAGAGGAGCTGCTTTGGGGGATGGTGATCGGGCATTCGGACAACGTGGCCAGTCCAGCGGAGTTGATGGCGTAAGAGCATCGCTTCAATGCTGGTGGTCTTTGCTTCCTCAAGCACGCTGACATTTGTCCGCCTGTCTTCCCAAGAGATTTGCAGGATTTTCCTGAGGCAACGCTGATGGAAACGCTCCAGGAGTTTGGTGTGACGTCTGTACACAGTCCACGTTTAGCAGGCGTAGAGCAGGGTTGGGAGGACAATGGCTTTATAAACAAGCACCTTGGTCTCTCTACGGATGTCCCGGTCATCAAACACTCTCTGCTTCATACGGAAAAATGCTGCACTCGCAGAGCTCAGGCGGTGTTGTATTTCAGTGTCGATGTTGACTTTTGTGGAGAGGTGGCTACCAAGGTAGCGGAAATGGTCAACATTTTCTAATGTTACACCGTTAAGCTGTATTCCTGGCTTTGCAGAGGGATTAGCTGGTGCCTGTTGGAAGAGCACTTTGGTTTTCTCGATGTTCAGTGAGAGGCCGAGCTTCTCGTATGCTTCTGCGAAGGTGTTTAGAGTGGCTTGTAGGTCTTCTTCTGAATGCGCACAGACTACGTTGTCATCAGCATATTGGAGTTCTATAACAGATTTTGTGGTGACCTTGGTTTTGGCTCTCAGTCTGCTGAGGTTAAATAGCTTGCCATCTGTCCGATAGATGATTTCCACTCCGGTGGGAAGCTTCCCATCAACAAGGTGAAGTATCATAGCGATGAAGATGGAAAATAAGGTGGGGGCAATAACACATCCCTGCTTGACACCTGATTCCACCTTAAATGGGTCACTTTGGGAGCCGTTGCTGTCCAAGACTGTTGCCATCATGTCATCATGGAGGAGCCGCAGGATGTTCACAAATTTGTCAGGGCACCTGATTTTTTGGAGGATGGTCCAGAGAGTGCTGCGATTCACTGTGTCGAATGCCTTTGCAAGGTCAATGAATGCCATGTACAGAGGTTGGTTTTGTTCCCTGCATTTTTCTTGGAGCTGTCGAGCAGCGAAGATCATGTCCACTGTTCCTCTGGAGGGGCGGAAGCCATTCTGGGATTCTGGGAGGGTGTCTTCTGAGACGGGGAGAAGGCGGTTTGCAAGGATTCTTGCGAGGATTTTCCCGGCGGAGGTTAGAAGGGAGATACCACGATAGTTCCCACAGTCTGTTCTGTCCCCTTTCTTGAAGAGGGTGATGATGGTGGCATCCTTGAAGTCTGCTGGGATTTTCTCGGTCATCCACACCTTTTCAATGAGCTGGTGGAGTTGTTGTATCAGCTCAGGTCCACCCTCTTTGAAGATTTCAGCAGGAATCCCATCAGGTCCGCTAGCTTTATTGTTTTTTTGTTGGCTGATGGCATTGCTGACTTCTTCCAAACTAGGCAGTGTTGCAAGCTCATCCCTGGTTTGTTGTTGCGGGATTTGTGAGAGGGTCTCTTCGGCCACATTGGAGCTGCGATTCAGCAGGTTCTGGTAGTGCTCTTTCCAACGTAGTGCAATTGATGTTTTGTCCTTCAGAATTTTGGTTCCATCTGATGAGCGTAGGGGCTGTATGCCATGGTTTCTTGGTCCGTAAATGATCTTTGTGGCTTTGAAAAATCCCTGAGCGTCATGGGTATCTGCATGGTGTTGGATTTCTTCAGCCTTCTTTGTCCACCAGATGTTCTTGAGTTCTCTGGTCCTTCTTTGGACCTCAGCTTTTGCACTGGCATAGATCTTTTTCTTGGCAGCACAGTTGGTGTCTCTCTGCCATGTTTGGAAGGCTTTCCTTTTGTTATCAATCAGCTGTTGGATCTCTTTGTCGTTATCATCAATCCAGTCTTGATGTTTCTTAGTTAGGTATCCAATGCTTTCTTCGCAGGCTGTGATGATGGAGGTCTTCAGTTTGTTCCAATGTTCCTCAACATTTTCGGGGTGTTCTGTGGGTAGATGATCCTTGAGTGTTGTTTGGAGAAGGGCTCGTTTGGAGGGCTCCTGAAGGGCTTGGGTGTTCATTTTGCGCCTTGTTTTTCTTCCTTGGAGTCTGCGTTTGGGGACGATCTTGATAGCCATCGTGGATCGGATTAGCCTGTGGTCTGTCAGGCAGTCATCAGTACCTGTCATGGCTCTTGTGAGAAGCACATCGCGGCGGTCTCTGGCACATGTGATAACATAGTTCAGGAGGTGCCAATGCTTTGACCGAGGGTGCTTCCATGATGTCTTCCATGAGCTTGTTTTTCTGGCGGAAGAGCGTGTTGGTGATGACAAGGTTGTGCTCTCCGCATTTGGTGAGAAGCAAGATGCCATTTGAGTTGCTGTTTCTGACCCCGTCTTTTCCTATGATCCCTGGCCACAGGTCAGAGTCCCTTCCGACTCTTGCATTAAAGTCCCCCAGGAGGATGATTTTGTCCTCCTTAGGTATCTCCGATAGGATGGTATCCAGCTGACAGTAAAAATTTTCCTTGATGTCTTCGTCAGCATCTAGAGTTGGTGCATAGGCGCATATGATGGTTGCCTGTTGGTTTTTGGCAAGGTTAATTCGGAGGGTTGAAAGTCGTTCGTTGATGCCAGTGGGTGCTTCAGTCAGGTGCTTCACCAGGTCGTTCCTGATAGCAAAGCCAACTCCGTGTATTCTTCGCTCCTCTTCAGGCAGTCCCTTCCAGAAGAAGGTGTAGCCTCCCTTTTCTTCCTTCAGCTGCCCCTCTCCTGCTCTCCGGGTCTCCTGAAGGGCTGCTATGTCGATCTTGAAGCGTCCCAGCTCCCTTGCAATGAGAGCAGTCCTGCGTTCGGGGCGTTCACTGTCAGTGTTATCTAACAATGTCCGTACGTTCCATGTTCCAAAGTTCATTTTTCTTTTTTGGCCGCAGAGTGGTGACCCCTCTGGATGCGGCAGTCCAGTCAGGGTAGGAGAGGCAGACTATGTTTAGGGCACCTTTTCTAGCCCCTTCCCCGTGTGGGGTGAGCAGAGCGGATCCTAAAAAGGGCTGCTCAGTCATGGATACAGCTGCCGGACTACTCAACTGCCTCGGTCCTTGAGGTAGAACGACTGAGTCCATATCCACCGCCCATGTGCCAGTCTGTGACTAGGGGCTTCCAGATTTCACAGTCCTGCCCCCGTCGCCACTCGCTGATCGCCATGGGACTTTTGTAGGTTTGTTTTTATTTTTGTTGGAAGACGCCTGTGCGTGATTTTTTTTAATGTGTGGAGGTCGGTGCATGGCCGGTCAACACACAGTCTTCACAGAGTGAGGTTCCAGCAGTGGTGTGGTTAACACAACGACAGTGGCTTCTCAGTCTGTTGCAGCCTTCTTCCGCCTTCACAGCTGTTGTAACATGTACCATGTTATCCTCCGCCTGCTCCGCCGTTGAGGTCTTTGGGTCTTCGGATTGTGCTTGGTCTGGAACCTCCCCTGCGGCCACTCCTGGGAGTGCATCACTCCAGTGGTTGTGCCCACAGGTTCATCGGAACACGCAAGCCCCCTCACCACGGCAAGGTGACAATCCATCGAGGAGGTGGCACTTTATATTTCCTTGTGATCCAGGTGCACACTACAAATCTGTCCTTTTATTGTGATTTGCTAATAAGCATCCACCCTCTCCAGGATGCATACAATTTATTTTTATATTTATCGTATCAGAAGCGAACCGAGGATACAGTTTTAATGTATTTAAAAACACAAAGTTGAAAACTTGGCATTATACTAAATGTCCTTTGACCAGTAGTTGGCCACTAGGAGTGCCTCTGGTGTTGCTGTAGGAAGGTCCTCCATTGTGCATGAGGCAGGGCACAGAATGCATTGTAATAGGTGGTCTGTGGTTTGCTCTTCTCCACACTCGCCTGTTTTGGATTCCATTTTTTAGCCCCATTTCTTAAGATTAGCTCTGCATCTCGTGGTGCCAGAGCGCAGCCTATTCAGCACCTTCCAAGTCGCCCAGTCTTTTGTGTGCCCAGGAGAGAGTTTCTCATCTGATATCAACCACTGATTGAGGTTCCGGGTTTTAAGCTGCCACTTTTGGACTCTTGCTTGCTAAAGTGTTCCTGCGAGAGTCTCTGTAGATCTTAGGAAGCTGTTTCTTGATTTAAGACGTTGGCTTGCTGGCTGATATCCGAACAGAGGATGGCCAGAGATGTCAATGTACAGAGTTGCTAACACAATAGAAAAGCTTTTTATTTCATGTTAACCTAGGAGTTGGATTTTTCCTGGTTGACTATAATTCATAGCTGTGTGGTAATATTCCCAAGACACTGCATTCTGGAGTTCAAATATGTCAGAGTTTTATATTATTTCTTAAGTAAAAATAGGTAAGTGATTGTCAAGAACATGACCAATCACCTGCTAGAGATGGAGTACTACTAATAGAGACTAAGTACATTATGTTACTCAAGGTTGGAGGTTGGAGAGAGTTTGTAACCTGAGGTTGGAGATTGGAACCTGAGGTTGGAGATTTTTCCACAACTGCATGGTATACAGTAGACTACTGCAGAGATGAGAGGATCCCTCTTGTCCTTCACTGAACATAGCAGTTTTCTTAATGGGTCTGAAGATAGTTTGTAGGTTGTGTTTCTTCATCAACTTCTGTATGCGGTCTGTGATTCCCTTGATGTATGATAAGAACACTTTTCCTCTGGGTAGATATTTGTCTTTTCTCTCATGACTTGTTCTTGGTCTTTCAGCCCTGTCTGTGGTGGAGTATCCATTGGCCTGTAGAGCCCAGTTTAGATGGTTTAGTTCAGTTTGGAGCATGCAGGATTCACATATTCTTTTTGTACAATCTGTCAGAGCTTTAATTGTGCTTCTTTTTTTCCTTGAGTGATGGTTGGAGTTTTTATGTAGGTATCTATTCGTGTGTGTAGGTTTTCTGTAAACTGTGTGGCCCAGTTGTTGATTGGGTTTGTGAATGACTAGGACATCTAGAAAATGCAGTTTTCCTTCATTTTCTTTTTCCATGGTGAATTGGATGTTTGGGTGGATGCTGTTGAGGTGGTCCAGGAATTTGTTTAATTCTTTTTCTCCATGGCTCTAATTGGTGAAGGTGTCATCCACTTATCTGAACCATTTTGAAAAACAAGCCCTGGAAACAGCAAGAATGGTGAAGGTGTCATCCACTTATCTGAACCTGTTTCCAGGGCTTGTTTTTCAAAATGTTCCATGTAGAAATTTGCTATGACAGGGCTGAGAGGGCTCCCCATGGCTACTCCATCTTTCTGTTCATAGAATTCATTGTCCCACTGAAAGTAGCTTGTGGTGATGCAATGGTGAAACAGGGCTGTGATGTCTTCTGGGAAATTCTGGTTGATTAGTGTGATGGTGTCTGCTACCAGGACCTTGGTAAATAGAGACACCACATCGAAGCTGATCAGACTTTGTTTATTCTTCTCTCTGCTATGAATTTAGTTCTTTTTCTTATATGTCTGGCACAGATTGCTGACTTTACATAGTGTGGGCAGATGAGAAATGTAGACACTGTTTAGTAATAGTTCAGGAATACTTTGTTTTGAATTGGACTAGAACCTCAGAAATCATCAGCTTTAGTCATTGTTCAGTGTCAAAGAATCCAAATCACCTGGTAATTAATGTGTGGGAAGGAAAGAATGGAGTACAAATGGGTGGCAGCTGTAAGAAGTTCTATTGTATCTATACATCCACACATGTTCAACTCCTAAATAAGGTTGTGGGATTCAAGTACTTCATCAGGATTATATCAGTTTAGCTTCTATCTCAGGGTCTGTGATGTCTCATGGGCCTTGTAGTCCTGTTCCTAGTACTATTGTGGCAGACGAGGAGGAAAACATGGGATTTCTACCGTTTCAGCCAGAAACGGAGCCCCTGCACCTGGAGGATGTTTGCCCTCAAGAAGTCAGCCAAACAAGCCTTGGGCAGAATTCTCCCCCGTTTTCTCGAAAGGACAATTATAATAGAGATAGAGGAGTGAGGGAGGCGAATCGCCAGAGCGCCAGAATTGCAGCCAAACAATTAGCTGATTAGCTCTGCTTCCCTTGGGAAATTCTAAGGAGTCATGCATCTGGACACAGTTGGGTTTCACTTCTAGTTCTCCAGGGAAAGTGTTCTTCTGGCGGGAAACGAGACCCTATTTAGGGGGTTTGCCGCGAAGGAAACCTTGCGGAGTCAACTCGTCAGCTGGAGGAGTGAGATCGTGTGTGGACTACGCAACTCCAGTTCCTTGTTTCCAGGACCAAGTTCCAAGCCTGCCTTGTTCCCCGGACCTCGCCACGAACCTTGTTTTTGCTTCTTGTTGCCTCGTATCAAGTCTTGTTTGCCAAGAATCTAGTTTGTTTTCCAGCCTTGTTGTCAAGCTCCAATGGACTAAAAGACCTTGTCATTTCCCCACACTTTGCTCGGCAAAGTGTGTGTTTTGGTTATTGGATTATAACTTTGGACCTTAATATCACATATTGGACATTATTTTCCTGGACTATATTTGACCTTTCCTGAAAGGTCTATTTCTGAACTTCATTCTTCACTTGTTTTTATTGACTTTATATATTCCTTTAATAAAGATATTAGATAGAATCTGGCCTCAGCGCATGGTTATTGGTGCTCCGTAGCCTGGGTCTTGACAGGGTCATCAATTAGAACCACATTTCTGCAGTCTACCTATTATTAATTCATGGTGCAATTTGGAAAAATATAATGAAAATAAGCATAATTTTAATGATGTTTACCTGTTGTCCCAGGTCGAAAAACCTGTGAAATACAGAGACTGAATGTAGCTTCTATAAGAGCTGTCCTTGACAGATTGGACCTGTACAATGATTGTGACTCATATTTAGTCAAAGCTGTGAGTCTCTAACGTATTGATGATTTTATCTGCTAAATGAAAGACCCATTGCTTAATCAGAATTTTAATCACAGGTTTTCCTTAAGGCAAGGAAATGCAGTCCTTCAGATGTTATTGGACCATAACTCCCAACATCCTTAGTCTTCATTCGCAGTAGTGAAGCACATTGGAGTTGCAGTCCAAGAATATTTGGAATGATGCATGATAGCCATCATGATTCTCTGTCATCTTGTTTTACACACATGGTCTTCTATCAAATTAGTCAGTTGGAACATCAGTATTACATTCACTTCCTGCATGGTTCAGAAGTAAGTCCCAGTGATGTCAATATGGTTTTCTTCAAGGGAAAGAGATACAGAATTGCAGCCTTATTAACCACATTTCTCTGTTTATTTAACAGGCAAAAATGGCACAGGTTAAGCAAGTGGGACTATTAGCTGCTGGGTGTCAGCCATGGAATAAAGATGTCTGTGCTGCTAGCGGGGATAGATTTGCCTACTGTGCGACTCTTGCTATTTATATATATCAGGTGAGATTAAATTTTCCAAATTCCTTTTGAATATTCTCCTTTGCTTGCTTGCTTGCTTACTCACCTTCCTTCAAGCTGTTCTCCATCTAGAAATGTCAGAAAGTAATTTCGTTTGATACAGTGGAGGTTTTATGTGAGATCAGTAGCCTTAGAGAAGGTATTCATTTACATATGCTTCAGAAAATTCATCCAGCAGATTTATTTGGGCTTACATTTGCACTGCACTTATGCATTTCCAAATGGAAGTGCATCCACAGTCATTCTGTGGAGTATCACAATCCCATTTTATCTTTTAACTTCATATTCATATGAGCGTCAACCCAGAGTTCTTTTTAAGATCCCTTACAATTACATGGAAAAGCACACTGGAGGGATGATCTATGCAAATAGTATTTCACAGTTGGGTTTCCCTACAACCTATTCTAATGTCTAATTTTGTGCACATTCAGGGCAAGGTATTCATGCATATCGCTCTGGATCACATCTCATTCCTTCAAGGTTATCAATGTCATGGGTGTCAATGTATTTTAACTGTACAGTAGAGTCTCACTAATCCAAGCCTCGCTTATCCAAGCCTCTGGATTATCCAAGCCATTTTTGTTGTCAATGTTTTCAATATATTGTGATATTTTGGTGCTAAATTCTTAAATACAGTAATTGCAACATAACATCACTGCGTATTGAACTACTTTTTCTGTCAAATTTGTTGTATAACATGATGTTTTGGTGCTTAATTTGTAAAATCATAACCTAATTTGATGTTTAATAGGCTTTTCCTTAATCCCTCCTTATTATCCAAGATATTCGCTTATCCAAGCTTCTGCCGGCCCGTTTAGCTTGGATAAGTGAGACTCTACTGTATATGGGATGCCTGGAAAAGATAATCAAATTGTCTCTAGAGAAATACTACACTCCTGAAAAAAAATGTTTAAAAACAGCGTGGGGTGAACTGTTAGGAGAGTGTAGCATTTCCCCGAATTGGACAGGCTTCCATTCAGTTTTGGAAAGCTCTTCTCTTTCCTATCGTTCTTTCCTATGTTGCTCACTGTGGCTCCCAGACACTTCTGATAAGTTTCAATATGTATGGATGGCTGAAGATCCTTCCCCCCTCCATTAAAGTATTTAATTGAATTTTCCTTATGGTCAGGTTCAATTGCTCGTAAGATGGCAATATTTTTAATGCCATTTTTTGCTTTTAATATTTGCTAACGAACCAAAGACAAAATATTTAAGAATGTAGTAAACTAGTTAGGAATTTGTTAACATATACAGTATTCATAAATTAAGCCTGTCTTTGTTTTGATAATATTATCTTGTCTTTATGTGAATGTAATTGAATGCACATCAATTGGGCTTTATAGAATTAACTGTAGCTAGGGTTTGTACATAATTTCACTGAGATGTATGGAGAGAAGGCAACATTTTAGAGATGTGGGTGGGTTAAGGATGCCAATCAGTCTGTTTCTGTTGTTTGAAATGGCTAACTTTTATTTTTTTAAAACATTTTTTTCTTTTCAGTTAGATCATCGGTACAATCAATTCAAGTTATGGGGAATTATGTCTGAGCACAAGAAGACAATCACAGCAATTTCTTGGTGCCCCCATAACCACGACCTATTTGCGAGTGCAAGTGCAGATAATTTAGTAATAATTTGGAATGTGGCTGAAAAAAAAGTTGCTGGAAAACTTGACAATACAAAAGGTATGTGAGGAACTCAAGTCTAACAATTTTCAAAGTAAAAACGGCCAGCTATACTTCTATATATACAATTTGTTTAATTGAAACAGAAGAAGTACTGTATATATTCAAGTATAAGCCTAGTTTTTCAGCCCTTTTTAGGGCAGAAAAAGCTCCCCTCAGCTTATACTCGAGTGAGGGTCCTGGCCGGCTTCTATTCAGATCAGCTTATACTTGAGTATATAGGTATTCAGAGTTGGACAGTCTTATCTTATTAAAGTCTTATTATTATCTTAAATTACAGTTTTATATAAATATTCAAAAACATTTAACCTACTGATGCCTCAAATAATGCAATTTTATTAATATCTATTTTTATTTTTGAATTTGACCCGTAGCTGCTGCATTTCCCACCCTCGTCTTCGAGTCAATAAGTTTTCCCAGTTTTTGTGGTAAAATTAGGTGCCTCAGCTTATATTTGGTTCGGCTTATACTCAAGTATATACGGTAGTTTATTTTTCCAAACAGAAGTAGTTTATTCCTCTTATTATTCCTTGTATTATTCCAAGTTGGTATGTTTCTTACAAATTTAGTACAGAGGACCTTTAAAAATAGGAAAGGGATCTGCAGAAAAGGAAATGATAAAACCCTTTCTGTTCGCATAAGCATCCAGCAAATTGAAAGGAGTGCTTTCATAAGCAGCAGGGCACTTTTGGCTCCATACTCAGGCTAAAATAATATCATATTATCTCAGGCTGAAATAATAATAACCTATATATTTTGTCATGTCTCAGTGTAGCAAAAGGGCTGTACTTTCCCCTTGTTTTACCTTGGGTAATACATTATCATGATTTATTTTGTTTTGGTGAGTTTCCTAGATAAAATTAGAAATTTCAAGCTTTTGTTTTGATTTGTTTTACACAATTTGTTTTATCCAGTACACAATTGTTCATTTTGATATATTTTCTTCTGTGATAGTTTTAGCAGTACAACACTGTTGTTTGCTTACTTCCTTGCAACAATCATAGTTGCCTCTGTTTGGGCACTCTTTACATTTGTTTTTACATCACTCAAAATGTTTTCATAGTGTATGCAAATATATGTGAGGGATAGATGCTCAAATAACATTTCATTATCATGGTGTTGACATTCATTGGAAGGAAAAAATAGGGCCCTTTCTACACTGTTGTTATATCCCAGGATCCTATCCCAGGTTATCTGCTTTGAACTGGATTATATGAGTCTCCACTGCCATAAAATCTGGGATCAGGAAATAATCTGCGATCAGATACTGGATATAAAGCCTAGATTGCACACAAGTGTTCCTTGGCCGTTTTCTTCAAATTTTGTCATTTAAAATTTCAGTTATTTTGAATTTTTATTTGTAGGGGGAATTATACATTATAAAAACTGTTACATATCACCACTTAATTCTTAGTGTTAATTCTCAATATGTAGATCGGGGAGAAAACATTGCATAAGCAATCTAATCTGCGGCCCTGGGAATAAAGCAGCAAATGTCTTTTAGATTTTTAGATTTCTCTTTATGTTCCAGGTGTTCCTGCCTTTCTTAGCTGGTGTTGGAATGCAGGCGATACAATTGCATTTGTCTCCCATAGAGGTCCATTGTACATCTGGGCAATATCAGGACCTGATAGTGGTGTAACTGTACATAAAGATGCTCACAGTTTTTTATCAGACATCTGTCTGTTTAGATGGCATCCGAAAAAGAAAGGGAAGGTAGTGTTTGGACACACTGATGGAAGTCTTTCAATTTTTCAGCCAGGTAAGAATATATCTTTGAAGACATCCAATACTATATGCAGGGAATGCATCTGTTATTTTGAGAGACTTGAGTCTTTGTTGTTTCATTAACATACTTATTCACACATTACTTGCGGAAAGGACTGAAAATCTGTGCAGTACAGAGTTATTTATTTATTTATTTGTCTTCATGTCAGAAGCAAATTGAGAATACAGTTATGAAATATAGAAAAACCACAAAGTTAATGCTTTGGCATTATAATAGATTTTCTTTGACCAGAAGCTGGCCACTTCGAGTGCCTCTGGTGTCGCTGTAAGGAGATCCTCCATTGTGCATTTGGCAGGGTTCAGACTGCATTGTAGTGAGTGGTCTGTGGTTTGCCCTTCTCCACACTCGCATATCGAGGACTCCGCTTTGTAGCCCCATTTCTTAAGGTTAGCTCTGCATCTCGTGGTGCCAGAGTGCAGCCTGTTCAGCACCTTCCAAGTCGCCCAGTCTTTTGTGTACCCAGGAGAGAGTTTCTCATCTGATGTCAACCACTGATTGAGGTTCTGGGTTTTAACCTGCCACTTTTGGACTCTTGCTTGCTGCGAGAATCTCTGTAGATCTTAGGAAGCTGTTTCTTGATTTAAGACATTGCCTTGCTGGCTGATATCTGAACAGAGGATGGGCCAGAGATGTCAATGTACAGAGTTGCTTTAACACAATAGGAAAGCTTCATTAATATAACTTGTAAAAAAGTATTCTTGACATAGTTCGTACACTCACTAAGGACACTCTAAGAAAGAATCTGATCATTTGTAATAAATTACACTGACTAAAAACAAAGTTATTCACATAAACATTCACTTTAATGGTTTAGATTCTATTTGAAAGGTAAAATACATTCTGTGAAATACAAAATCAGTCATAAAACTACATTTTGGGCAGTCTGGTTAGAACAAAAGTCACTGTTACAATTTTGCATGCTAGCTACAAACTAACTTGTGATTTCCACATATTTGCTTACATAAATAAGTTCTCCTAAAACTGACTGGTTGAATTAGTCTCTGTTTAGTATCAATATGTGAGCATTTGTATGTATCAGTGCAGTACGTACCTGATGGACATAGAGGTGTATGGGTGTTTCTGTGATGGGATTAAACCTAATTATGTCTTTTATCTAGATATGGTGGTATCAACCTATCTATCTACTGGCTTTAGCGGTGCGGGAATGTATCCAAAGAGACTTGCTATTTTCACAGATTTAAATACAGAAAAATGTCAATTTGAAGATTGCCCTTATAGCCATTGTTGTTAAAATGTACTTTGTAAACTATCGTGTTGCAATGCAAAAGTGGAAGGTTATTTGATGCCACTGTTTGGGCTTCTGTTTCCAAGATCCTTCAATTGCCTCCCAGGAGTGATCTGGGTGAATTCTTAGATTTATATAAAGCAGTTGCTTAATCCGGCTGCCTGACTTCATTTCCTAGAAAGATAGTTCCATGTACATGCAAAGCATTGATCCATATGAAGGGAGCTGCTTCCTCCAAGGGAATGATTCAGTGCTTTGGGTTGTTAATTCCACCTGTTCATTAATACAATTTCTAGAGCAGCATGACTATGTCTACAATGTACATTGCCATTGACTTTACAACAATGTATTAGAAGCATATAAAAATGGAACCTCCCTCCCCAAAGCAAAACAAATAAAATATTAAAGATAAAAACATAATGCCATACATAAAAAGGTGCAAAATTATATTTGTTGATATTGGCATCTAGTCTGTATTTAAACTTTACGCATATAATTAATTGGACATCATAGTGGATGTTCCTTGTCGCCCTCATCCCAGCACTACAAAGTGTTGTTTTGAAACCAAAGAACAATTAATCACCTTCAATACTGTAATTTAAGCTTGAGTCGTTGTTGAGTAATTAGCACAATGAAGCAGTGTTTTTCATTGTTGATATTCCAGTATTTTGTTCATTGTATTCAATTCATTTTGAACTTATGAGAACTTTCTGTATCCTAATAATGGCACAACAGAAGCATAAAGATAAAGGGGGGAAATGTAGGTGATGATAGATAAAATTCCTTCTAAACGTTGCCCACAGAGCCAACGCCTACTGGATATTGAGCATTGGAATTATCCCGGAGGACCTAAAGATTACTAGAAAAATGCCTTTCTGCAAGAGGTTGACTACAGAGTTCTGCAGGAAGACCTAGAACAGTGGCTTACTTTATAGATGAGTGCTTCTCAGCCTGTGGGTCCCAGGTGTTTTGGCCTACAACTCCCAGAAATCCCAGGCAGTTTACCAGCAGTTAGGGTTTCTGGGAGTTGAAGGCCAAAACATCTGAGGACCCACAGGTTGAGAACCACTGACCTAGAGATTCCTATATAGGTGTTCAGACAGGTAAAATAAAACAATGTTGCTGCTTTTTATTAAAGAGTTTTCCGCTTTTATGGTGGTCCTATATCTTTAGTTCCAGTGAATGTTTGGGTTGACTGCATGTTTATCCTGCAGACTGCAGTGCCAACTTTTTTTTTGTTTAAATTTTATTTTTGTCTTTCAAGGTTCCAAGAACCAGAAACATGTTCTTAGGCCAGAATCACTTGAAGGAACAGATGAAGAAGACCCTGTGACTGCTCTAGAATGGGATCCTCTATCAACTGATTATCTTCTTGCTGCAAATTTGCACAATGGCATCCGTCTTGTTGATTCCGACTCTCTCTCCTGTATCACAACCTTTAGTTTTCCTACTTCAGCAGCATCTGTGCATTGTTTAGCATGGGTTCCTAGTGCTCCTGGAATGTTTATCACTGGAGGTAAAATCAACACATTTCCGCATGTTGGTTTGTAAAATAGTAAAATAAGTAATATTAATAATATTTATTATTATTATTATTATTATTATTATTATTTTATTCATTTTCCGCGTGTCCTGATGGCTCGGGGTGGAGTACAACAAATTCAAAACATATAAACATAAAATATATACAATAAATTACATAAAGACACAAAAATGTTAAAAATACGTTCACCAAACACAGATACAGAGCTGACATATAGTAGCATGTAATTCAAAATTCATGATTGAAAATTGACTGGGAAGACCTGCTGGAAGAGATGGGTCTTTAATTGTGTTTTAAATTCCAACATCTGATCTAGCTGTGAGAGCTCTTCTGGCAGGTCATTCCACAGTCTTGGGCTGGCTGATGAAAAAGACCTCTGGGTGACAGCCACCAGTCAGGTTCTGGCTTTCGGTGTAAGTGTCCCTCAGAGGACCTACGTGTCCTCAAGAGTGGATTTTGCAGGAGAAGACAGTCCAGTAGATAACCTGGACCCAAACAATGTAAGGCTTTAAAGTTCAAAATCAACACTGTACTTTGCCTGGTAACTAATAGCCAACCAGTGGAGTGACTTTAACTAATTGGAATTTCCAAACTTGGTACAGAGGCAACCCAATGTACAGCACATTGCGGTAGTCCAGCCTGCAATGTTGGACCACCAGTACTAATGTATTTAGTTCCTCAAACACTGCGGGTGCAATCCATCGCAGCAATAATCAGTTTATCTGCAGTTTACTTTATTATAATGTGATTTGGGTGATTAGTTAATTAAAAGTAAAGACAGTCATAATATTTTAAGAGGAATGAATATAGTTTGATAGCATAATCATGCTGTGAAAATTATATCTGTTTGTCTTTTCTTTGCATGCCTCTAGAAAGTCTGATGACTCATATGGTGCATAATAGGGGAGGTCAATCTGATATGAAAACATACTCATGAACTCCATGTTGAGTTTGGAAGTATGTATTTACAGTGATAGTTGTGGAAGTTTCACACCATGGAAGTTTTGTCTTCATGTGTAACACTTGATGAAAGTCAACATAAACTACTCTTCTGCTTTGTTTGAAGAAAAGAATTACTAAAGAGATGATCCACGTTCAGTTTTTTTATCTATAGAAATATGAATAACTGTTAACACAAAGATCTCTGAAAGAATTAAGTGTATCACTTGTTGTTCAAATTATTAGATTATGTATCATTTGGGCTTCAATCAGAAATGAGTTTTGTCCTTTATAATCCAGATTCTCAAGTGGGTGTCTTGCGTGTTTGGAATGTATCACGAACAACACCAATAGATAATTTTAAACTGAAGAAAACTGGTTTCCATGGTTTACATGTTCTTAGTTCTCCTCCAAAGAGAAAATGTAAGTATTTGATTTTGGTTTTTCCTCTTAGAGAATATGTACCAAATCATTGCATTAATGTCCCCCTTGAGTTCTGCACTTGTATATTGTTATCTCTTCAACACAATATGGATCAGTAAATGGCTGTATAGTCCTTAGGAAACCACAGAGATTCTTTCCTAGCATTATTGGAATACATCAAAGATTCTCATAAAATAGATGTTTTTAAAATGTGATTCTTTATATATTGATAAAGGCTGCCTTGCAAAGTTTTATAAGCCCATAACTGAATCCCTTCTAGCTTTGCAAAAGGAGCGACCCTACATTCTGCTCCTCCTGGCTAAAATCCTGGAAGATACTATTACAATCCTTATTGGTTGTTTTGTTTGAGGAGTTACAAAGATTAGTGAAAGGGCTAAGTGCCAAACTAGACATGGAAATAATAGCAAGAATGTGGTTAGGTGCCTCATGACCGATGATGATGATGATGATGATGATGATGATGATGATGATGATGATGATGATGATATCATCATCATCATCATCATCATCATCTTTATTTATACCCCACCCACCAACACCTCCCATAGGGAATCGTGGCAGCTTACAAAATAGCACACGATGGTGCCATTTGTTGTTTATTCATTCAGTCGCTTCCGACTCTTTGTGATCATTGCTTCTTGGTCATTATACAGATTCCTCAAGAGACAGACAAGGTGACTTGGTATCCCCATACCACCAAGAACTTGCCACAATTTATTATGATTATTATTATTAACCTTGCTTCCATCAACTGCTGACTATAGGAAATTTGCTAATGAGTCTATCTCTTCTCATTCCCACTGTTAAAATCTTGATCCCTTCTAATCTCCACTTGGTCAGCATTGCTTTCCAGTGTTCATTTCCAAAGTCTTAGGATTCATATTCAGTTCACTGCTGTAATAGCTCCCACACACCCACCATTGTTTCCCGCTTCTGATTTTTAGCCCACCAGATGATGTTGGACTGTACCTTCCACCAACCCAAGGCAAATAATGAGGGATGGTGAGGTTTTCACTCTCAACTGTTCCTTGAGGACTACTAATTGCCTGACCTAATGCAAATGTTCTGGAAGAACAGCTTGGAAAAGCTGACATCATTGCAGTGTGTTATTTTGCTCAGTGCAGTTACAAAGGCCATATCTCATAGTATAATTAGTAATGAACATATTCTCTGTGCTCATTTTTGCTGTTCATTTATTTTCATACCTATTTACAACTCATTGGTGGTCCCAAATTACTAAATATCATTTTGAGTATGAAGCAAAAACTCATTTATCTTAACTTTTTTTGAGTTTGTACTTAATGAAAAAAGCAAAAGCATGCATTACCAACTTGAGTATTAAAAAAGGCTATTTATCAATGACATCCAAATAAATGTACTTGGTACAAATAGAGCTGTGAAGAATCCATAGAAGGGTAGATATATACTGGAGGGTACATCTATGCTATAGAATTAATTCGGTTTGACACCACTTTAAGTGCCAGAGCTCAATGTTATGGAATCATGGGAGTTGTAATTTTACAACTCTGTCAACGAATATTGGTGCCTCGCCAAACTACAACTCCCAGGATTCCACAGCCTTGAGCCATAGTAGTTAAAGTGGTGTCAGACTGCATTAATGTTACAGTGTAGATGCACCCTATGACAGCTATTTAAAAACAGTTATCAAACATACAGAATTAAACTGAAACTCTCAGAGAGACACCCTGCAACAATTCTTAACACAGGTTGACATTTTTGTAATAGCTTTCATTGTTACATCAAGTTGTAATTCAAGTGACAAGTTTGTGATTAATTCCATAATATAGCCTTCTAACTACCAGGGACAGGTGGTCAATAATACTGTGTTTTTTTTAAACTGGAAAATATAAAAGGGATGCTAATATGTTTTATCTTTTAATTCAGCATGTTCTTCACAGTCTCCTTCTAAAAATCATCACATGTCATCAACAAGCGAAGCTGTTCCGCCCCCATCTCTTACTCAAAACCAAGCATTTTCTCTACCCCCGGGACATGCGGTGTGTTGTTTCATGGATGGTGGAGTAGGACTTTATGACATGGGAGCCAAAAAATGGGATTTTCTTAGGGATTTGGTAAGTTTGCTGGTTTTTGATATGTTGACTAAAGTTCAGTTCACATATTTAAAATCATCCAGAAATTAGTCTTTACTGTGGATGTACCTGCAAAATATTGGGTGTGATTTTAGTCATGATTGGACACATGTTTCTATAGGGGAAATCGTTTATATTTTCAGCTTCTACAGTAATCAGATATGAATGATTCCCAGATGTTTGTTGCATTCATACCTGGAGATGAAGTGAATCACCTCATGGAAGAAAGTTACAAGTTTTGTAAACAACCTTAAGATAGTAATCCACTAAAATAATTGAGAAAATACAAGTAGTTTTCAAAATAATTGCAAAAAAACCCTTTTGAATAAAATATTAAGAAGAATATATGGCTCAGCAGTACTACATGCAGAAAAGACCTTGGAGTTCATGTTTATCATAATATGAACATTCTGCAGTATGATGAGGCAGCAAAGAAAATAAATGTTATTTTAGCCTGCATTAGTTTCAGAGTTGAGGGAAGTAGTAGTCACACTATACAACTGTCCTTCTACGTATTTAGAGTTCATTTTCATAGATCTGATGCTGTCTCCACTGCAAAACATATAAGGAAATGTTGCAGAAACTAGACATACATGTAAAGAGAAGACAAAACTACATGATTACATTCTTTGAATATCCAGAGGGTTGGACTCAATGGGCTATGAGCCCCCCTATGACTTTGTGATTCTTTGACACATATCCCAGTTTGGTAGTTTCTAATAGAGGTTGATATGTTTTAAAAAATTGGAAAATGATCAAAATGGGTTTCTTGAATGTCAGGAAGCCCTATTGAAAAGTACCCTAGACAGGTGATATTTAGCAGTTCAGATCTTATTTCATGAGGGAAAAACCCACAGATTGTTTGTGCTCAAAAATGATATCTAAAATAGCATTTTCCTTATGGAAAACATTGTGTGCAGAAAACAATATTTCTGTGCACAAAACAAGTTTGCTGCTTAGAAAGGGTTTTTTTTACTCCAAAAGTGTATTTTGGTATTGAAAAGACTATTCTGCCCTATTTTTATTGGCATAAAGTGCATCCTGAACTGCACATAGTCTTCCATAACTGTGCACTCTGACAACTTCCACACAGCAAGAAAAAATGTAAA
Source organism: Anolis carolinensis (assembly GCF_035594765.1). Classification (NCBI taxonomy): domain Eukaryota; kingdom Metazoa; phylum Chordata; class Lepidosauria; order Squamata; family Anolidae; genus Anolis; species Anolis carolinensis. Next base: position 61,884,003 of record NC_085845.1, read on the forward strand.
GAGTTTCAAGCAGTGAGTGCTTTTGAAGTATTTCCAGTTATAACTGGAGATAAAAAAGAAGTGTCAAGCTGGAGACTGCAATTTTTAGAATGTTTTTTATCCTTATCTGATTTTTCAAAAAAGTATTTTCCTGTTATTTTAAATTTCAGTTTCATTTGTAGTGGACCATACATTACAGTGTCTTGACTATACTTAACACATATCTTGCTCACCTATATTGTTGGCTAAAATGATTATTTGAAAGTTGGCGAGGTCTGACTAGTATGACTATGAGAATAATATTACTCAATGCACTTTATGTAACTGACATAAAATACAGCAGCGTGAAGGATGACCACAGATTTAGGGCAATGTTTTTAGCAGTTTTAACAATTTTGTTGTATTTATATGTTTTATCTGTTTATTGTTTAATGATGTATTTATACGTGTGTTTTTACAATGTGGCACGGTGTCCAAAGTGTCCAATTTGTAAACCACCCTGAGTCCCTTTCGGGGTGAAAAGAATGGGGTAGAAGTATAGTAAATAAATAAATGCACTTTCAATCCAAATGCAAGATACTTTTATTTTAAATCCCCAAATACTTTGGAACCCCTGGACCTTTAAGTTGTACTTTCTCCCATACTAATTTAAAAAAGGACACACAGAGTGTTTGCGTGTGTTCTATGTTTGTATATTGCCGTGGAACAGCAGTATAAATACTGGAAAATCAGTAATTATCTCTTTGTTTTAGTATTTGTTTTTTTCTTCTAGGAGATAAGAAACTATAGTAGAAATGTCAACAGATAAAGCTTTTTAATTAATGAATATAACATGTAAAACAATTCTTACAGTGGAGCTTACTTTTGTTCTAGGGTCATGTTGAAACCATCTTTGATTGTAAATTCAAACCTGATAACCCAGACCTTCTAGCCACAGCATCATTTGATGGAACAATAAAGGTGTGGGATATAAATACTTTAACAGCTGTCTACACCTCTCCTGGTAATGAGGGAGTAATATATTCAGTTTCATGGGCTCCAGGTAAGAAATTTCTCATCGATTTCTGAATAGCTTATATCTAGCCTATATCTGTATCAGGGCTGCACAACCTGTGGCCCTCCAGGTGTTTGGGACTGTTAAATCCCAAAAGATCTAGCCAGCTTGTCCAGTGATCGACAACAGTACATGTAAAAAAGATCTTGGCATCCTCGTGGACAGCAAGTTAAATATGAGCCAACAATGTGACGTGGTGGCTAAAAAAAGCAGTGGGATTTTGCCCTGCATAAATAGGAATATAGTGTCTAGATCCAGGGAAATAATACTACCCCTCTATTCTGCCTGGATCAATGACTTCAAACAACAGGAAAGGAGATTCCACCTTTTTTTGTGTCAGCAACAACTCGAGAAACTGCAAGTCACTTGTGGAGTGAGAGAATTGGGTGTCTGCAAGAACGTTGCCCAGGGGATGCCTGGATGTTTTAACCATCCTTGTGGGAGGCTTCTCTCATGTCTCTGCATGGAGTTGGAGCTGAACATTAGGAAGAACTTCCTAACTGTGAGAGCTGTTCAACAGTGGAACTCTCTGCCCCGGAATGTGGTGGAGGCTCCTTCTTGGGAGGCTTTTAAACAGAGGCTGGAGTCGGGAGTGCTTTGAATGCGATTTTCCTGCTTCTAAGCAAGGGGTTGGACTGGATGGCCCACAAAATCTCTTCCAACTCTATGATTCTATCATTCTATGATCAGGAATTCTGGGAGCTGAAGTCCAAAATACCTGGAAGGCCTCAGGTTTTGCATGCCTAGTCTATAGATATCGACATATATATAGAGAGATATATAGATATAGATATAAATAGTTCTTCTCTGTTAAGATTTTCCAGAGATGTAGCATTTCTAGCTTACTTAATGGATCAGTGGTTCTCAACCTGTGGGTCACCAGGTGTTTTGGCCTACAACTCCCAGAAATCTCAGCCAGTTTACCAGGTGTTAGGATTTCTGGGAGTTGAAGATCAAAACATTTGGGAACCCACAGGTTGAGAAGCACTGAAATAGACCATAGTTATCTTACCAATCTCAGTTAATGTGTGGCAGTGGCAACACTTCATAGTGAATAGAATTTAAGATTTAATTTAACTGCCTGAGGTTGTTATTTTGCACTTCATTTCCTCCACAAAACATTGGCATACAAGACAAAAAGAAATTCTGCAAATCTTATTGTATTTCCCCAAATTAATAGGGCATGATTTTTCAACATTCATTACTGAGATCAGTTCTTAACCAGTTAATGATAAATCCTTTGCCAATCAACCTTCCTAGTCTTTTTTTCTTTCTTACTTTCTCTCTCTTGACCATATCAACTAGCTGACACACATACTCAAGATCAGTCTCCCACTTTCTCTTTCATCCCATCCTTCAATTTTATCTCTTTCTTTTATCTCTCTCTGTCTTCCTGTCTTTTATTTATCTTTCAGGCTTACTAGGCAGATATACCAGTTGGGTCCCCTTTCCTTTCCTTTCCTTTCCTTTCCTTTCCTTTCCTTTCCTTTCCTTTCCTTTCCTTTCCTTTCCTTTCCTTTCCCTTCCTTCTGAATGGAATATTGGAAAGTAAACCATCACATTTCAAATGACTTTTCCTTTAGGGGTAATTTCAAATTACTTTGCAATGTGAAGTTGGCCTCCCAAAAATGGTCGTTGCGGGATATTTTAGGGAGCAATGGGAGATTGTGGAGGACAGAGCTGTCTGGGTTCTGCATCACCATTGGATAACACATTGGGAAAGAGGCATAAATGATGAACCAGTGTACATGACTTTTGTTGAAAGGGAAACTCTCAGGTTCAAATCTGTGAATCTGGGGTGCAAGAGAATAGAAGAAAACATTGTCTAAAAACACACCAGTGAAACAGAAGAACAGTTTATAACTTCCATTTTGACAACATTAAAGTGTTGAAACTATACATATGACAAGCAGAAGATGTTTTTAATATGCTAGAACTCCTATAGAAAAAAAACCATGAAGAAATCACATTCTTTTTCTTGTTGAGAGAAAGTGAAGCATATAGTTTGGGAGCCTAGCGGCACTACAATTCAAGAAGGTGTGGTTTTAAATCACTTGACCAGGGACTACTTTGACCAGGGACCACTCTCCAACATTAGTACCAAAAGGGTTACGAATCAGTTTTTGATCAAGTTTTTGATTTGGTTTGGTTGTCTGGGGTGCTAATTCAGAAAATTGCATTGATTAGACCACATCAGCTCTAGTTTCTGATACAGAACATATGCCATCTGCTCACCCACAGAAAGCCATATTTAATAATCTAGAGCTGATGTGGTCTATTCAATGCAATTTTCTGAATCAGCACCCCAAATAACCCCAGGAACAGGCCTAAACACAAAAACACCAAGGTGCCCCGCTTCCAGGTGCCACATGGAACGACTCTGCTCAGGGGGAGGGAGGAGGCGGAGAAACAGTTGTCAGGAGCTTTGTTGTTGTGCCTTTCGTGGGTAGTCAGCCTCTTCTCTCCCAACATCCCTGTTGCTTCAGCACTTTAAGAGGGTTTTGCAAGACCAGTCACTCTCATTGCAACGGTATAGTAATGGTGAGATCACGGACCATATTTTAGTTCTTGGGGACCGCTGGTGGTCCATGGACCACAGGCTGGGAACCACTGTTTTAAATAGTACACTATTGTTAAAGAATAGAAGTTACATGTACAATCTTCTACCGCTGTTTACTTTATCATTTCTTTCCCAAAGGAGACTTGAACTGCATAGCTGGGGCAACTTCCAGAAATGGTGCTTTCATCTGGGATGTTTCACGGGGCAAAATGATAACCCGTTTCAGTGAGGTAAAATAAATCTTGCTTTTCAATTAAAATTTTTTTTAAACTCCCAATAATACTTCTTCATGTAAATCAGAATGATGCTTTATTATGGGAAGTTAAAAATCTAACTACTGAACTACAGTTGAAACTTCTTGTACAGTAGAGTCTCACTTATCCAACGTAAATGGGCCGGCAGAATGTTGGATAAGCAAATATGTTGGATAATAAGGAGAGATTAAGGAAAAGCCTATTAAACATCAAATTAGGTTATGATTTCACAAATTAAGCACCAAAACATCATGTTATACAACAAATTTGACAGAAAAAGTAGTTCAATAGGCAGTAATGCTATGTAGTAATTACTGTATTTATGAATTTAGCACCAAAATATCATGATGCATTGAAAACATTGACTACAAAAATGCGTTGGATAATCCAGAATGTTGGATAAGTGAGACTCTACTGTATGTGTGAAAGCAAGGATGGATATAATCCATTCGAGATGCATGCAGTCCATGGATCCTACCAAACAGATTTTTGTGTTTTTGATAAACTTCCAATCAGATTTTATTAATAAAATGGACCAAGATCCCATATCAACAAGTACATAGGGGTTACCAAACTTAATGTGATCTCAACACAAGTTGTGATTTCAAATGCTTGCATAGCAGCTTTACTGGGATCTAGAACTGGTTTATTGGTACATTTTATTATAACTAATGGCTACCAGTGGAACACGCTATTTAATATTCTGGTTTCTTTCTTCCTGCAACCAGTGCCAGTCTGGATTTTGTGGCAATCTGCCTTTTATCACAAGGAAATGCATTATGGGAGGGATATATACTGTACATACTAGATTCAAAGGCTAATGGAAAATACTAGTAATCATATTTCGAAAAAAAGGTAGATCATAACCAAATTTATAAATAAGAGAAAAAGGAGTGAATTATTTCTTATTGATAGGCATTTTACATTTTTTGAAGCATGGAAAGAATGGAATCTTCTGCATTGCATGGAGCCATAAAGATTCCAAAAGGATAGCAACCTGTAGTGGTGATGGATTCTGGTGAGTGATCATTTCGAGACAACTTCAGCATTTGCCAGAAATGTTTATCTATTTTGTTTTTCATAAAGTATAATTAAATAACATCTCTGAAATGTTTTTTACATAAAACATATGCAAGCTTCTGATCTTTATTTCTGTATTGCCATTTGTTCAGTATTATTCGAACCATTGATGGCAAAGTTCTTCATAAGTACAAACATCCAGCTGCAGTCTTTGGCTGTGATTGGAGTCAAAACAACAAGTGAGTTACTTTTCTGTAAGCTTTCTCCTATTATTTATCTCATAATTTCAAATACTAAGTTATAAAACAAGCTTGTAATTGCTGCTATGATTTAGTTCAGTAATACAGTAGAATCTCACTTATCTAATACTCACTTATCCAACGTTCTGGATTATCCAACACATTTTTGTAGTCAATGTTTTCAATATATCATGATATTTTGGTGCTAAATTCGTAAATACAGTAATTACTGCATAACATTACTGCGTATTGAACTACTTTTTCTATCAAATTTGTTGCATAACATGATGTTTTGATGCTTAATTTGTAAAATCATAACCTAATTTGATGTTTAATAGGCTTTTCCTTAATCTCTCCTTATTATCCAACATATTCACTTATCCAACGATCTGCAGGCCAGTTTATGTTGGATAAGTGAGACTCTACTGTACCACAAATTTATTAAAATTTGTTCTAGATTGAGCCAGTTTAGAGATGGCATTGTTATGCCCTTCAAAACTACTTAACACTACAAAGTTCTCTTATGTGTGAATTCCAAATATCTTTTGTCTTTCCATTTGGTTTGTTGATTGACGGACAACTGATTTTTGATATATAGTTGCTTACAAAATTGTATTAAACCTTACCTGGTAATCTATTTGGGACCAGCTGCAAGAAGCATTTGCATCAGGGTTAGGGTTGACTTCTAATAATAATAATAATAATAATAATAATAATAATAATAATAATAATAATAAATTTATTCTTATATCCTGCCCCATCTCCCCGAAGGGACTCAGGGCGGCTCACAGCAATAATAAAAACAGTGACAAATTACACATTGTAAAATCAAACATGAAAAGCAGTCATACAATCAATACATACATCACATGTTAAAAACAAGGAGCTAATCTTTCCATTTTCTAATAATAGTATCTGGTAGTACTGTGTTAATGTGGGACATACTTCACATGTAACTGCATGATCTTCTACCATTCTATTCCTTACTTTCTTCTTCTTATCATTTATATAGTTCAGATAGTGTGCATAGCACTTAACATGAGTGGCTTACAATTGTTAATTTGACAGTTCCTTGCCTTCAGGCATATGCTCTAAAAAAAGTACACACACAAAACAAGAAAAATGGGCATGGCAATGGGGAAAAGGAGTAAGTCCAGAAGATGCTAGTTGCTCGTCTCCCTCTTTTTAAAGACACTGTCCAAACAAAACAGTTGCCTTAAGGCGCATATTTAAATGGATGCATGTACATCCATAGGTAAGGAAAAAATATTACTCTTAAGTTCTGGATGCCTTTAAGGTCAGCCTCAATGGAACACAGAACTGAAGCATAAAAGAGAATGGAATAACTGTATTGTCATTGTACATCATACAACAAAATTAAACGCCATCCCCAATCACATTATATATGTACAAATTACAAAACAAGCACCCATCCTTTCACATTCTAATTGCTATTGCATATCCCCTAACTCTGGCTCTTCTGTTTAGAAATGGAGATGAGCGCCAACTTCCAGAGTCGGACACGACTAGACTCAATGTCAGGGGAAAACCTTTACCTTTACCTTACACTGCTATATAAAATCCCGATTTTCTGCTTTGAACTAGATTATATGGCAGTGTGGACTGATATAATCCAGTTCAAAGCAGATAATGTGGATTATTTGCTTTGATAATCTGGATTATATGGTAGTGTAGAAGGGACCTTAATGAGTTTTCTTGGAGTGCCAAACTTTGATGTCCTATTTCTACCCATTTTTGTTCCCTTTCTTTTCCCCAGATCTTTATGGTTAATATTTTTCCTTTAGCTTGCTGGGTTGAACATAGTTGTTGTGAGAGAAGAGCCATGGAGTTTTGTTTACTTGTTTAGCAAACACAAAGATGACTTTTCCTTTTGATACCTCTTTTGTCTCATTATAACAAACAAAAATAGTTTGCTTTATAAGAAGAGAAAAGAGACATTGATTCTTCATTCCCTTTTGTTTGACCAAGTCTGCCTATAGTTGCAGTTGCAGAATAATAGAAAACAATTTCCATTTGAGGAAGCTTTTTTAATGGTCAACTTTTATTTCCTGACTCCAATAAAAATAACAAGAGTTTCTCTAAATGGAGCAACCAGAGCATATCAATTCCCCTTTGCTGCATAATGCTTCATGGGAAACAGCATGGATTTTTTTGTCTCAATGTGTTATCATTAACTGGGATTTCAAAACTCATAATGGCAAAAACAGTAGGACTGTGGGATTATTTTTATGCTGTTATTAAGAAGAGCAATCACTGTGCCAAAGCAAGTGGCTGCATTTTTAGAAAATTGCTCGCTAGTGTGCAAGTAAGAATTTTGCAGAATGCCTGCATTATACATTTAGTGGTTTGTATGCTTGCTTATAATTCCCAGACACATGTACAGAGGAAGAACTGTTTAAAGCTACAGACAATGCAGTTGCTGTTGCCCGTTTTTGGTCTAAAACTATTTAGCAGCTTGTGATCCCTTTATTTTATGAGTTTTAAACTTATTTATTATGCAATGCTTTTGACACAAAATAATAAATACATTTAGTTTTGTACAGATTATACAACAGAACACGACTCTGGGAAACTAAAAAGGTCCATTTGGGTATCTAGAATTAGATGCTTTTTGCTGATTCCTATATTGATGAAATTTACTTCATCTTTGTGTGTGTTAAAATAAAATCCATATTAAAAGCAAATAATTTTTTATGGACTGCGTTTTTATTTCCAGTTGAAACATTGTGCCCGGAACATTGTGCTAAACAAATATTCAGCAGTTAAAAATAAAGTTTCTAAAGTGCTGAAATGTGTGAGCCCCCCAAAAATATTAAAGGTTCATTAGAAAGGAGATAGAATAGGAACCCTCACTATAACAAAGATCTAACGACATTATTTATGCACAGGCTCCCCTTCTTAGGCAATGCACTTAGTGTTATTAATTTTGTCTATTAGTAGGGGAAAATTACCCAGAAACACAGCAAAGCATCCAAAATACAAAAATACACGATACTTATAGTTGAGCATTCAGCTCACAGCAAGCAGAGTGTGAAGTGCCATGTGGCTGTAAAGAATTTAGAGCTTAGATAGCAAAAATCCAGAGTTCAATCTTTATAATTACACAAGGTTTATTTATAAAAATAATAACTGCATTTCTTAATAGTAAATAACTGGGTCCTAGCTACTCTAACTAACTCCATCTCTTCTAGGGTTCAAAAGAGAGGGAAAATCTCCAGGCGTTACATGTCTCCTAACAGACAAGCAGAGAGAGATCTCAATACACACAGCACACATGAAGATGAAAAAGTAGAAGTCATAGACAAAAGTATCCATTCTACATAACAATCAGAATGAGAACAGAAACAAAAAGGAGAAAAGAAATAGATACTTTCTAACTGCCATTCTGGAGTCATAGGGGAAGGGATTTCCCTCAGCCTATTCTAAGTGATCTAACTACTCCTCATTGAGGACTGGAGACTTGGGCAGTGTGGGGTTGAATTCCAACACCTAGCACATGTAAAATGGATATTGAATGGTAAGATAAAGTATAGTATAACTTTCCAATAGGTAGTAATGCATCACTGAAATACCAGAATCACAGGAGTTGATATAACAGTAGAGGTTTTGTGTAAAGTTTTGGGCCTTTCTTCTGTCATGGAAAGAATCATAGGTTTGTTTGAATAAGGATTTTAAAATAAATAGAAAGATGCAGAGATTGGGAAAGTTGCTTTTTTGAACCACAGTTCTCAGAATCTCATCACAATGGTATCATATACCACAGGGAATTCTAGGAGGAGTTTGTTTGAAAAAAAGAACTTTTCCTGGTTGTAGAAAGATGGATGAGAAAGGCCAAAGTACTGCACAATCTCACCTCCCCCCTCTGCTTTGCTGATTGGATGAAGCGTTTGTCCATTAGAGGTAACAGCAGAGATGTATCTATTTCAAAAACAATAACTGAGCTCCCGGTGGCACATTGCGTTAAACCGCTGAGCTACTGAACTTGCTGACAAAAAGGTCTGCAGTTTGAATCCGGGGAGCAGCGTGAGCTCCTACTGTTAGCCCCAGCTTCTGGCAACCTAGCAGTTCGAAAACATGCAAATGTAAATAGATCAATAGGTTCTGCTCCAGTGGGAAAGTAACAGCGCTCCATGCAGTCATGCCAGCCACATGACCTTGGAGGTGTCTACGGACAATGCCGGCTCTTCAGCTTAGAAATGGAGATGAGCACCGACGGACATGACTAGACTTAATGTCAGGAGAAAACCTTTACTCTTACCCTAACAAAGCAATAGTTGAATTGAACATTTGAAATAAAAAGAAATGCAAGAAGGCTTCCAAAATATTGCATTTTTTCTAATTCTATAGTCTAAATTTTAGTGACTTCTACAACTGATTGCTTTTCTTTTTGCAGAGACATGATAGCTACTGGATGTGAAGATAAAAATGTCCGTGTCTATTATCTAGCAACTAGCTCTGATCAGCCTCTGAAAGTTTTCAGTGGGCATACTGCAAAAGTGTTTCACGTAAGATGGTCTCCTCTGAGGGAAGGAATCCTCTGCAGTGGTTCTGATGACGGGTGAGCATTCTGGGCAGAAATTGTGGTGGTGTGCAATATAAACCTTTAGTTTTTATTCATGACTATAAAGCCATTGCTATTTGGTTGTATGGCCTGTTTTTAACTATAATCTGTTGTTGTGCTTTATTACTTTTGTACTTTAGTTGAGTTGCTTCTGTTAATCTTGTTGTTATTTTATGTTAATTGGTGCTGTTTATTGATTTTTTTTGCAAATTTTGTTGTATCCTATGTGTTTTGTATTGCACTTTTGCTGTGCTATTTTTTAAGCTGCCTGAGTCCCTTTTGGGAGATGGTGGCGGGATATAAATAAAGTTAATCGTATTTATTAATTAATTTACTTATTTATTTACAGTATTTATACCCCGCCCTTCTCACCCTGAAGTGGACTCAGAGTGGCTTACAAAACACACATACGGCAAAGATTCAGTGCCGATTATACAATTAACAAGGACAGACATTAAAACCTTTAATTCAGTAGAGGATAAATTGTACTTGATGTTAATGCTGTTCAATTTTTAAAATAATTTTTGACTAACATTCAAAATATGATTATTCAATTTTATATCCAATTTTTCCTGCAAAACATGTTCTTAAAATAAAGTGAAGGATTGGTCTTCTTAGAATTACCCTGCTCTTATGTTCTGAGAGGACCTGTATTGCTGATGTCTCCTAAGCTCTTGCTGTACTTAGAGATTGGTTTAGTAATTAGTGGGATGATGGTGGAAAGTAGCATGTTGAACCTTGCAGGGAAATATTAATTGTTAGCTAAATCTAGAACTGCTCAACATGCACTTGATGCATCATGATAGCTGTGGCTTTCTTGGCAAAGGGTCAGTTGCCTTCCATCTGTGTACTATGATCAATCAAAGCTTTGATTAATTCATAAAAATGCAGTTGCTGTAAAGTTTTATTTTAAAAAATATGCTACCTCCATCTTTATTCACTTTCCTTTAGGTCTCAGCAAAAGCTGGAAACATATATTTTACTTGTATAGAGATGAAAGTTTGGGGAAAAGTCACCACTGCTGGGTGATTTTCCAGCTGTCTAGATTTATCTGTAGGGAACAAGAGAAACAATGTAGAAAAACTGAGGCATTGTGAGGGTTATAATTGTTTTTATTACTACTACTACTACTACTTCTGCTTCTGTTTAAATGTTTTTCAAAATAAATTGAACATTGCCCAGAGTCCCACCTGAACGAATGTTAAATCAACTTATTCAACCGTAATAAAACAAAAAAAATCACCAGTTGCTGGACCTCTATAGGGTAGCAGGGATTCTTTTTTTAAAAAGCTTTTTTTAATTGATAAATCAAACCATACAATTTGCTATTCTGGACACGAGGTGGCAGGGAAAGTATAACAAACACATATACAATGACTCCATTAAGACTGAAAAATCCACAAATTTGAAGACCACTGTGAAGTTATTGCATGAATTACAATGGAGTTTTTACTGGAACCAATAGTTAAGGCTATTTTTCTTTCTTTCTAATTATTGCAAGGAAACTGTCACCTTTTATTATTAACAAAAAAATAATAGTAAGATTTGTTGATATTCTAAAACACATTTTCTTGAAAAAATATGTATGAATGAATACATTTTATATTTGATTTTGCATTCATGTATGCTTTCCGGAATGGCTTCCAAGCATTGCAACATTCAAACATGCAATCTGGAGCATTTCAACCCACCACATGAAAATAAACGATCACTGCCCAACTATCTGCAAATATCTTCCTGCATTACCAGTATAGCAGGGCTTCTTATGTCCTTTCTACTCACAACCACTCCTGCCCAAGTAATGTTTATGTGACCCCAAGTATATAGGTATATAAAATAAGTTTAAAAATCAAATGATTATGACAATAAATCAGTATTTATAAGGCCTGATACACATGCTGATTTTCCTTTTTGTGGAGTAGAAACATTTTCTGTAGAGTCCATTGTAAACACTGCTTGTTGTTATTAATAAACCTGTTAGTGTTGCCAAATTGTTCATGACCCCAACACTGAGCAAAGGGGACCCAATTTGGGATCGGGAGCCACATCAGTGGCTCTGTAGTATCAGTGCTCTGTAGTACAGTATGTATTTTCCAGTGTGAAGAATAATTCTGTCCTCACTTAAAACTCTGAATATGGAGGTATTCCATCATTTTATGATGCAGGCTACAGGATATTCAGCTGCAATGCTGCACACACATGCTAGTGAATAAGTTCAGCTTCAGATTGGTGTCTTCTAGGTTAATATGCACCATATAGTGGCTAAAAAGGGAAAAAAAACATTTTGGTAAAAAGGTAGTGAAGAGATCAGAAGTGGAAAACAATAAAATGAAAGCTTCACATACAATTGTAGAGTGGTGCATTTTTGTGTGAAAAGCAGCATGCATGAATTTGGTAATCTACTTCTGCAAATATTCGACTTTTAGGTGAGTCAGGCGTTTCTGCAGACATGAGAGTTCCTTGCATTGCCACAACCTGTCAGACTTTTACATAGGTAGGGTCCTTTGAAGAAAAAAATCTGAGAGGTGTGGTGTGAGCAATTCTTGTAGATTGTCAGATGTTACAGTAAATTTCCTTCACTTCTTATTTGCAGCACTGTTCGAATATGGGATTATACCCAGGATGCCTGTATAAATGTTCTTAGTGGACATAAAGCACCAGTACGAGGATTGCTGTGGAATACAGAAATACCTTACTTACTAATATCAGGCAGCTGGGATTATACAATAAAAGTATGGGATACGAGAGATGGAACATGTCTGGACACAGTATATGATCATGGTGCAGATGTCTATGGTAGTATATTTAAATGTTTGATACTACACGTTTTTGTTAACTTTCACAAATCTAAAAAATGCATTGAATAAAAGCAAATATTGAAATATCTTGTTTCTAGGATTAACTTGTCACCCAAGTCGTCCTTTCACCATGGCCTCTTGTTCTCGAGATTCGACTGTGAGACTTTGGTCTTTGACACCTCTAATAAATCCTCTCCAGCTAAATATCTTGGCAGACAGATCATGGGATGAGATTATCGGAAACACTGGTAGGTTACTGCCTTGTATGCTTAAACAGACATTGGAGATTAAAAAAAAATGTTTCTTCATTTCCATAGTACACCTTGGCATCTGGGGCTTTTCCATATTCATGAACAATTTGTGGAGTATCTCAGTTATTCTTTGTTTTGTGTGGCGTAGGGACTGTTTAGGGCAATGGTTCCTAGCTTGTGGGCCGCAGGCCAGCATTGGGCCACGAGAATGAAAATCTGGTCCGCGAACCTCCTTCCTGTTTATTTATTTATTTTATTTCCTTCCGCTCCTTTCCGCAGAGCTAACCATTGCATTGGATAGACCACATCAGCTCTAGATTATTAAATATGGTTTTCTGTGGGCGAGCAGATTGCAACTACTGGATGGCATATGTTCTGTATCAGAAACTAGAGCTAATGTGGTCTAATCAATTCAATTTTCCAAATCAGCACCCCAAATAACCAAACCGAATCTAAAGTTGACCAAAAACTGATTCATAACCCTTTTGGTACTGATGTTGGAGAGTGATCCCTGGTCAAAGTGGTCTCTTGTCAAAGTGGTCCCTGTTCAAGTGGTCCCTAGTCAAGTGGTCCTTTGTCAAGTTGTCCCTGGTCAAAGTGGGCCCTGGTAAAGCAGTCCCTGGTCAAAAAAAAACATTGGAAACCACTGGTTTAGGGAAATGGCCCCCACCAGCAGAATCACTGCATACTCATGGATAACCATCCTTATGATGAGGTTAGCTTTTTTCAGCATCATGCCATCCATAAGACTTACCAATCCTCACCATCTGCCAAGCTTTCTGGGAATAGTGGTTGTATGCAAATGATCTGAAATGCATCAATTTAGGGAAAGATTGAGAGGAACTTTGATGCATACAGGTTTCCCAGAATGTGTAGTTCTGAAGTGTACCTTTGTATTATTCTCATTGTTTTTCAATTGTATTAAGTTCTGTAACTGATGGTTTTTACTAGATCGGGCAATTGAAATTGGTGCTCCTCCCTTGCTATGTGGCAAAGTATCCAGGGATATTAAACAGGAAGTTGACAAACTGTCGGGTAACCCTCGAGGGAGAAAACTGAGATGGCTTTCAGAATGTGTGTCAGTGAGTATGAAATGCTACACATTATGTCCATAGATGATGAAGGAATATAAAATAGGAATTTGATTGAGTTAAATTGAATTAAATCCAAAGCTGCTGGTCAAAGCTAAGACCAACTTCTTTCTTTGCTGTTTTTCATATAAATGCATTTCTATTGAAATATTTTGTTGTTTAAGTCTAGGTGCTTCTAAAGCAGAGCTTAGAAAGTTACTTTTATGAAGAATTAACATAATGACATACTGAAGCCAAGCATAACTGAACAATGGTAGGAGGAGGATACCCTGGGTTAGTTATGGATGATTTCATCATGTTCAAGAGCTTGGATAGTTACTTTTCTAAAGTAATTTATTACAGTTAGAACTTCGGGTCCCCCAATATTTTTGAAGGTTTCCCTTTTTCTCAAAAATACCTAAAGTATTTAATGTTAGGGTTTTTTAGTTAATTTAGAAAAACACAACTAGTTGCTAGAAGCCACTGGTTTGTGGCATACACAAAGTTCCTGTTCATCTCATCACCTCCATAAAAAGCACAAGTACAAACTAAACAATATGATGTTTCTCCTCCATTTCTAGTATTATATAATTAACTCAAAAGTTACTAGTGAAAGTAACACCCTGTTAATTATAATCATAATTAAACTTGATGATGTTATATTTGATAGCAACAATTAATTTACAAATAACTATGAACTTTCAGATTCTAGAATTTACAATATTTATTCCTCTTAAAAATAACTTTCCACGTTCTGCTTTAACCACATTCCAAGTTGCTTCCAACTTATGGCAACCTTAAAGCAAACCCGTTGTGCGGCTTTCTTCGGAAGACTGGATCAAAAGGAGTTTGTCATTGCTTTCCTCAGAAACTGAGAGAGAGAGCTATAATCCATTATTCAAACCACTACAACACACTAGCTCTCTGCTTATCCGCCTACTGTAACTCCTGCACATTAAACCCTCTTTTGCTTCCTTAAACTCTGGGCCCTTCCGCACAGCCATATAACGCAGAATATCAAGGCAGAAAATTCCACAATATCTACTTTGAATTGTGTCATCTGAGTCCACACTGCCATATATTCCAGTTCAAAGCAGAAAATGTGGGATTTTATTCAGCTGTGTGGAAGGGGCCTCTTTCTTTGAAATCTTTGACATACATCCTGGCTCATGTTTTAGTATAAAGCAAGTATTAAATACAACATAAACACATTCTTTCCACCTTATCCCCATTTCTTTGCCCTTAACCGTGTTTGGTTATTGCACTTTAGGAAGTCCAAACGTCACCTCTCCCATAGAGCTTATTTTATATGCACTTTTAATTATGATCTGTATTTTATCATTTTATCGTGATGTTTTTATGTATATTTGCTTCTGTTTTTATTATTGAATACGGCATCGAATATTTGCCTTTTGTATGTGTAAACCACTCTGAGTTCCTTCGGGGAGAGAGGGTGGATTAGAAATAAAATATTATTATTATTTGATGCACAACAAGATTAGTACACAGCAAACAAGATCACTATGCTGGCTGTTGTATTGGATCACACGTCGGAATTATTATTACTTTGTTGTCCCTCTTGTGATTTTAAGTTCCTCACTTCTCTGAAAAGGGGCATTTTACAGTGGTCAGAGATGTGCACATTAATGCTTTTAATAAATACTAACAAAGTCAATGTATACATAGAAGGATGTAAGAACAGTCCAGACTGGATTTTGTTAAAAATCTCGATTCAATATTAACTTTTGAACCGACCTCCTTTTACTTTTTATCTGGTTGGAAAACTACTGTTTTTGGAAGTGTAATTCTAACATGAATTATTTTTCTAGCCCCCAGGAGGCAGTAAGAACTTATGGGATCTAGTAGCTGTAATAAAAGGCCAAGATGATAGCATGCTTCCACAGAATTACTGCAAAGGAATTATGCACATGAAACATCTGATTAGATTTAGAATGGTAAGCTATGCATGCAAATTGATTGCCTTCTGTATTGCTTCAGTTTTCCAAATTACAAAAGAAATGGGATTATATTGATCGGTCAGGCAAAATGCTTGCTATGAATAAGAGTTGTAGTATAAGCAAAAAAATATGTGTTACATTTGTAAAAATACACACATGGGAATAACCCCTTAAATTATCACTTGTCCATTGTGTAAGTTTTTGATTCAGTTTATTTCATAGAATGATAGAATAATAGAGTTGGAAGAGACCTCCTAGGCCATCCAGTCCAACCCCCTGCCAAGAAGCAGGAAATCGCATTCAAAGCACCCCCGACAGATGGCCACCCAGCCTCTGCTTAAAAGCCTCCAAAGAAGGAGTCTCCACAACACTCCGGGGGAGAGAGTTCCACTGTCGAACAGCTCTCACAGTGAGGAAGTTCTTCCTGATGTTCAGGTGGAATCTCCTTTCCTGTAGTTTGAAACCGTTGTTCCGTGTCCTAGTCTGCAGGGCAGCAGAAAACAAGCTTGTTCCCTCTGCCCTATGACTTCCCCTCACATATTTATACATGGCTATCATGTCTCCTCCCAGCCTTCTCTTCTGCAGGCTAAACATAGTGATAGTAGATGTCTTTAGGCAAAATGAGTACAGATTTGCCTGTTTAATCTGTGTTTAGTTAGACTACAATTCTCTTTACAAAAAATAAATAACTGGTAGATGAACCTTCAAATATTCCAGATGTAGAATCAGATCTGTGATTTCAGGATCTATTCTTAGTTAATGGGTTTCACTCCTGTGTTTTTTATGTGTAATTAGTTTAAACTTTGGCTTTGTTATTTTGTAAGTTATACTGAGTTTATTCTATTTTATGTTTTATTTTGTTTGTTGTTTGATTACTTTTGGGCATTGAATGTTTGCCATCTGTGTTATTTTTTTTTTGGAAACCACCTGAATCCGTTTGGGGAGAGAGGACAGATTATAAATAAAGTTTTATTATTGTATTACCTTTACAAAAAATATTCTGACAAAAATTACTCTTGCCAATGGACTAATATTGTTGAATATAATAACATATTTTGCTAGGACATGTACCTCAAGAAACAGTATTAAGTGCATTGTCGAAGGCTTTCATGGCCAGAATCACTGAGTTGTAGTGTATTTTTCGGGCTGTATGGCCATGTTCCAGAAGCATTCTCTCCTGACATTTTGCCCACATCTATACCTCACAACCTCTGAGGATGTCTGCCATAGATGTGGGCAAAACATCAGGAGAGAATGCTTCTGGAACATGGCCATACATCCCAGAAAATGCACAACAACCCAGTATTAAGTGCCACTGTAATGGTCAAGGTAATATTTCAATGTAGTTAATGCAAGATATGCAAAAGACTGTTCTACCATCTATCAGGAACTTCTCCTGTGTACACTCCATTGCAACAAATAGGAGATGGGAAGGAGACTCCACCATGCTTTCATGCAACATATTCCACTTTCAAACATCTCTTACCATCAAAACGTTCTTCCTAATTTTTAGGTGTAATATCTTTTCCTGCAATTTGAATCCATTACCCTAATCTCTAGCAGCAAAGAACAAGCTTGCTGCCTCCTCCATGTGATATCCTTTAAAATATTTAAACAGGGCTATCACGTTCCTTCTCAACCTCCTCTTCTCCAGGCTAAGCATATCCAGCTCCCACAGCCTCTTCTCATAGGGCTTGCCTTCCAGACTTTTGAACATTTTGATTGCCTTTCTCTAGATAAGTTTCAGCTTTTTTTCTCTCTCTCTTGGGAATGCGAAATCCTGCTATGGATCATGGGTGGAGGCAAATGTAAACTTTACACAGAGAAAAGAGGAATCCTACTTAGACAATTGTGCCTCCCTTTTCTGCTTTACGAATTGCAGTAGACAGGTAATTTCTCTTGGCAAGGGCTAGATGTTGACAGTGCTGCAGCAATACTGCTAGAGATTGGGGACATTTTGTCCAAAATGTATTTCATGTCATAAAAAACAGCTTACTGTGTTTTTGTTTTTAAATTCTTCTTTCAGTCCAAAGCCCAAGAACTTACAATTGTAAAGATGTCTAAGTTTGGAGGTGGCATTGGTGCACCTAGTAAGGAGGAGAGGCTGAAAGAAGCAGCAGAGATACATCTCAGACTAGGACAAATTCAGAGATATTGTGAACTGATGGTGGAACTTGGAGAGGTAAACTTATTGCATGATCAAAGTGATTCCATTGAGGAGAAGTAAAGTAGCATCTACCCACCCTACCCTACCCCACCCCCTTCCCTGGGTTTTGTGTTTTTCATACTGAATTTACACTTTACTAGGCAGACATAGAAGTCATAATTTGGTATAGTGGCAGATGAAGTCTTAGGGGAAAGAAACGACTAAGTATCCCTTCCAGTTTGTTGGTTCTCCTGCAGATTGTATCTCTTCCCTGTCCTGGGTTATTGTTGACCATAAATTTTGCTTTGAAAGTTAGCATGCAACTGCTCTCTTACAATCTCTGGAAAAAGTATTATTCCACAGCTGATGCATTTCAAACATATGCCCCTTTGAAGCAAACACAGAATTGCTCTGTAACTCTATTCTGAGGAGTGACAAAAAATATTGTTGCCTTTTTACCCACCTCATTTTTCAGCAATTGTTCACCTTGAAGTAGGAATGGAAAGAGCTAATTCATTAGCTATGTTCTTAAAAATTGAAAAGAACATGACAGATCAGAACTGTTTTCACAACTATTCATTAGCTGAACTTCTGTTTTGAGATAAACATAATATGTGGCAAAACATATTCTGTATTTTAGTGGGACAAAGCCCTTTCGGTTGCACCAGGAGTATCTATGTCATACTGGAAGAAGTTAATGCAGAGGTAAGGTGGAAAGCAATTCTGTACTAGTATCTTCCCTGGTGTTTGTAAAGTCAACGTCTTGAGTAGCTAGAGAAGGGATTGTTTGCCTGGCAAATTAGACAATTGAAAAGTACCTTTCTTTTACCTTCCCCAGGCTTCCTTATGCCTTTTTTCCTTGTCTCCTGCCAACCTTTACTACAATTATATGGTTACAAACATTTTAAAACTTTTTCATAAGTGATTTGTACTTAGTGATGAGTAATAAGTCAATCAAATTTGCAGATAATAAATGAGGGCTTTAGTCCTGTGCAAAAAGTGGGATGTTATCTATTAATCTTATCTATCTATCTATGATCTATCTGTCTATCACACAGTTATTCAAATTCTAATATTATCCTCCAAAAGGAGTTGACATTGTTACCTCCAGCTTGTTCTACCAACAAATTTGATTGCTTCACTGATGTTTGACAGTACAGTGTTCCCTCACTACTTTGCGGTTCACTTTTTGCGTATTCGCTGTTTCACGGTTTACAATTTACAACCTAAGGAAGGGAGGAAAGAGAAGCTGAAGGGAGAGAAAAGGAGCCCAAGTGGCAACGGGAAGAGAAGGAGGCAATTTATCAACACTTGATTGGTTGATAAAGACTTAAAATAATGTATAACTACTAAAATAAGGTATAAATATATAGCATCCCTACTTCGCGGATTTTCACTTATGGTGGGTGATCCTGAAACCTAACCCCCGCGATAAGTGAGGGAACACTTTATAACAACTTTTTTTAAACCCCCCCCCCCTTCTTTTCTTAAATCAGGGCAAGGCAATCTTAATTTAAAGAAAAATTGCACTCCTAGGACTGTGATTGTTTACAGAAAGATGTGCACTCCATGTTGATTGTTTTGGACAGCTGCCTTGGGTCCCACTTTGGGAGAAAGATGGCATACAATTCAATCTAGGAAAAAATAATGTTAGTTCATCTTAGAATCATATAATCATAGAGTTGGAAGAGACCTCATGGGCCATCCAGTCCAACCCCCTGCAAGAAGCAGGAAAACCGCATTCAAAGCACCCCTGACAGATGGCCATCCAGCCTCTGCTTAAAAGCCTCCAAAGAAGGAGCCTCCACTATACTCCGAGGCAGAGAATTCCACTTCTGAACAGCTCTCACAGTTAGGAAGTTCTTCCTAATGTTCAGGTGGAATCTTCTTTCCTGTAGTTTAAAGCCGTTGCTTCGCATCCTATTCTCCAGGGCAGCAGAAAACAAGCTTGCTCCCTCCTCGCCATGACTTCTCCTCACATATTTATACATGGCCCTCATGTCTCCTCTCAACCCTCTCTTCTGCAGGCTAAACATGACCAGTACTTTGAGCCTGTCCTCATAGGGCTTGTTCTCCAGACCCTTAATCATTTTGCTCGCCCTCCTCTGGACACATTCCAGCTTGTCAACATCTCCTTTCAATTGCAGTGCCCAGAATTGGATACAGTGTGATTCCAGGTGTGGTCTGACCAAGGCAGAATAGAGGGGGAGCGTGACTTCCCTGGATCTAGACACTAGACTCCAATTTATGCCGCCCAAAATCCCATTGGCTTTTTTAGCTGCCGCATCACATTGTTGGCTCATGTTTAACTTGTCCACAAGGATGATAAGATCTCGTTTAAAGCTTAAGTGGGGGTCCTGCTGGCTGACATTTTTAAGCTACGTATTTAGTTTTACTATTTATACTCAGGTATTTTATTATACTCCACATTTTATTTTAACTTATGCAAATGCCTCTGGCATGAAGACCTGATATTAAATTTTCCTTCCCCCCCCCCCCCCAAGCATTGATTGGAGAAAGACATCTATGTATCACAGAGGCTGATTTATTGTAACTAGCTTTATGAATGTTGAATACAGTTAGACCTGATATGGAAACATAATTGCAGTGAAACTAAATACCTAAGATATTTTTTCCCAATTTTGATTAGGAGAGCTGATCAGTTAATTCAAGAAGAAAATGATGATGTTATTCCCTATTGCATAGCTACTGGTGATGTGAAGAAACTTGTCACATTTTTTACTTCAAGAGGACAGCTTCAAGAAGCTCTGCTAGTTGCACAGGTACCATTGTATGTGCTTATATTCATTCGTAAATAATAATTCATATTACAGTGTAGTAAAAACGATTTAGTTGTATTCCCTTTATCAAAAAGGGGGGAGTAGATGGCAAGGAGGAGAATAATCTAGCAGAAGACTGAATATTAACATGTATTTTAGCAAGATCTTCTTCAATTCCCTGAAAAAATTGACTTATTTCTTGTGATATTGTAAGTTCTAAAGTTATTGCCTGGAGAAGAATGATCTGGGATATGTTGCCCAAAAGCCTGATATGATTCTCTGTATTTCAGAATAAAACTTTTTAAAATTCACTGTTAATGTTTTACGTGTTGTCAAAGGCTTTCATGGCTGGAATCACTGGTTGGCTGTGACTTTTCCGGGCTGTGTGGCCATATTGGAGAAGCATTCTCTCCTGACATTTCACCCACATCTATGGCAGGCATCCTTAGAGGTTGTGAGGTCTGTTGGAAACTAAAAAGTGGGGTTTATATATCTGTGGAAAGTCCAGGTTGGGAGAAAGAACTCTTGTCTGTTTGAGGCAAGTGTGAATGTTGCAAATGGCCAGCTTGATTAATTGCTAATAAATGCTGATCAAGCTGTCCATTTGCAATATTCACACTTGCCTCAGACAAGAGTTCTTTTTCCCAGCATGGACTTTCCACAGATATATAAACTCCACTTGTCTAGTTTCCAACAGACCTCACAACCTCTGAGGATGCCTGACATAGATGTGGGTGAAACATCAGGAGAGAATGCTTCTGGAAAATGGTCAAACAGCCCGGAAAATTCACAGCAACCCAATGTTTTAAGTGCTTAGTTATTCTGCATGGACACTGCACATTCTTCCTCAGAGAGAGGTAAATAATGTGTTCTTTGCTTTATTCATATCTCTGTCTCCTATCTGGGAAAGATGGGAAAAAAGACTCTGAAAATACGTGGCTAGTGTTAGAGCTGGGAATTCTTGGCCTAACTAGCCTTCTTTTCCTTTAACCAAGGGCAGAAAATTCTTGAATATCCCTATAGTATTGAATTTGATATGTCTAGTTTCAAATGTCATAATTAACTGCTTGCTGCTTCTCCTGTAAAGGTAACTCCAGTATTAAAGGATAACATTGTAAAATTTGTCCACTTACTGATTGAGATATATATATATATATATATATATATATATACACACACACACACACACACACGTATAAATATGCACATATACACACACAAATAAGCTGAAATCCATATTGAACCTGTGCTCTGCTGCAATAGTATGGCTGCTTCAGATTTTAGTCTTAAAGTAAATTTAGTTTTGATGTTTTTAACTATGAGTATGTGCCTTCAGGAATTATAAAGGGTTTTAAACTCAGAAGTAATTAAGTAGTTTTGACAGTTCCTTCTTCTGAAATTCAGACTTATAGCACCCAATATTCATCTTTTTCCATCCAAATAGTAACTAGGACTGTCTCTGCTTGTATTGCAAGATCAGATGGGATCTAATGCCCTTACGTCATTTAAATCCTGTTTTAAGCCTGCCTTCAAACAGTAAAATGGTAGGAGGGAGTATAATTATGTTGCTTTGGGTTGATGATCTTTTAATATTTATAGGCAGCATGTGAAGGAAATATGCAAATGTTCCAGTGTTCTGCACCGAATGGTTCAGCACATTTTGAAGGAAGCACCATGGAAGATTACAATGAGTGAGTCATGCTGAAAAATTATATCTTTTATTGTCTGTTTTGACAAATTGAAAAATTATTGTAGTGGCATTCATTGTTATTTTGAAACGGGGTTTGATGCTTTCTGCTGAAATTTGCTGAAATTTGAAAGCTGTTGAAGTTCTGCCTAGTTTAGATATCGCATGTACACAAAATAGCTAATTCTGTTGACATAAAATATATCTTCTTTTGGACTTGGAAAATTGCTGAAACTCTGCAGGCTACATGAATTAATACAGATCATAGAGAGTCCACAACAATCTCAGTTCAGTTATATTATGTAACACAGTGGTTCTCAACCTTTTTTTGACCAGGGACAACTTGACCAGGGACCACTCTCCAACATTAGTACCAAAATGATTATAAATCAGTTTCTGGTCAACTTTAGATTTGGCTTGGTGATTTGGGGTACTGATTCAGAAAATTGCATTGGATAGACCACATTAGCTCTAGTTTTTGATAGAGAACATAAGCCATCCAGTAGTCGCCGTCTGCTCGCCCACAGAAAACTATATTTAATAATTTAGAGTTGATGTGGTCTATCCAATGCAATTTTCTGAATCAGCATCCCAAATAACCCCAGGAACAGACCTAAAAATGAAGACACCAACGCTTGCAGGTGTCGGGTGGAACGACTCCACTCATGGGGAGGGAGGAGGAGGAGAAGCAGCAATCAGGAGGCTTGTTGTGCCTTTTGTGGGTAGCCAGCCTCTCCCCTCCCAACATCCCTGTTGCCTCGGCACTATAAGAGGGTTTCATGAGACAGCTGCTCGCATTGCAACAGCGTAGTAATAGTGAGACCGCTGACCACGGACCACAGATTGGGAACCACTGATGTAACAGGATTTTTGTTTCTAGATAATAAATGTCATTTCCTAATCAGTTCTATCATAAAAACATGGAAAAAGTAGCATATTTTGCTGTAGTTTTTCAATGAATATCTCATAGAGTCTCAACCAATTCAATATTGTTTGTGGCATCCACAGAAACAAAGTTTCTTGAGTATAACAACAACTTTCAAAGTAAGTACCACACAGTTAAACAGAAAATAATACTTTCAAACCAGGAACAGATTTTTTTTTTCAAATTTTGTTACATAGTGTTATTTATGTGGTGGTGTCTTCAAGTTGTCTGTAGACTTATGGTGACCATGCATTCCATAGTATTTTCTTAAGCAAGGAATGTTCATAGATGGTTTTTTCCTCTGAAATGTAGCCTTCAGCACCTGTATTCCTTTACGGTCTTCCATTCCATTACTAATCAAGGCTGATCCTGCTTAGCTTCCAAGATCAGATGGGATCTAGTGTCTGTAGGGTATTTAGGAGAACAGACTTAACCATCAAACAGTTCTATTTCCTGTGTAAGTAAGCGGGCTTTTTGGAATTCGAAGGTCATTAGAGGAATAAAAAAGTGACGTGGTTTCCAACACTTTCATTTATTATTGTTAATCAATACTGTATAAAATGTGAGAAGAGACTTCCCACAATCTCCAAATTGTTTGGGGATGAACAGCCAGCAAGCCAAATCCCAGACCTACAAGCTGTTTCTTCTTATCTTCCTTTGATTAAAAATATTGTCAAAATTCAGTGAGATGCAGGGATTGATGCTTAACATAAACGGAGATTGCTGAGCCTCCAATTAGGAAGAGAATGGATCAATCAAGGGAATGGATCAAGTGAGATACTGTTTGAAAACAACACAAGCAATTTAGTTTATATATAGCCTGAATGGAACAACTCTCAAAGCAGGTTTTCAGAACTGAAGTACTAACAACACAGATTCTCCAGGATCTCCATAGTAAAAATCAATGCACCTTTAATATTTGTAGGTGTAGGGCTTGCAGGAGAACAGAGGAAAGGAATGGCAAGTTCAAAAATCACTTGAATCAAGAGTTGACAAAGAGATTTGGTATGAACCCCGTGTTGGGTAGATATTGACTGTCTTAATGCTTTCCATCAGGAGAAGAGCTGAAAAACAAGATTTTTTCTGCCACTGGTAAACCATATTGTGCTGTGGATTTAGCAGAAACTGGAAGCCATATAACAGGATCTTCATAAGGAAACTGGGTAGCTACTCATGATAGGTCAAAAAAGCTATAATGTTGTCTGAGAGTGTTCTCTACATTAAATTATTCAAACTGTTATTAATTAATAGCTTCAATTGTTCATTCAAAAATTGTTTCTTTATAGGATCCTACATAAGGTCAGTAATGAACTTGCTGAGTCGTATTTTCAGGACGGCTACGCAGTGCTGGCTGCTTGTTGCCATTTAGCTGTTGAAAATATTGAGGTAAATACTTCATACATATTGTTTAAAAAAATAAGATGGTTTACCATGTTGGAATATCCAGAATGTGAGGTCTTCTCCCATATATGAAAGAAATATTGGTCAGACTTAAAAGAAACACATTTACAGAGTGTGGAAATAGATCTTATATCCATATGACTGTCTCTCTTCTTAGAAACTCTGCCTCATAGAGGAAGTCAGGATTTCTTCTATTGCTGTTCGAAGTAAATCTTGTGAAATCCTGCCACCTTTTTATCTTAAGCAAGTCACATTATGAAATAAACTTCCTACTTCACTCTGATGTTTCCAGAAACTAGGTATCTCCCCACATTAATTTTTTTGTGGGTTGCAAATTGTGACAGAGCCAGTATCCATGTTGACTTAATTCATGCTAGGTAATAGATTCAATAATTGTTTTGATAATTGGAAATGCAACAAGTCAAACTTAGGCCCCTTCTACACTGCCATATAAAATCCAGATTATCTGCTATGAACTGGATTATGTAGCAGTAGAGACTCATATAATCCAATTCAAAGCAGATAATGTGGAATATCTGCTTTGATCATCTGGATTATATGGCAGTGTAGAAGGAACCTCAGTGACTACAATGATCAGATTATACTATGTAACATGATTTTTGTTCTTATGTTATAAATGTCATTTTCTAATTGGTTCTATCATAAAAACAAGGAAAAAGTGTATTAAACTGGCAAAACTTTGTTTTTGTGGCACATTTTGCTATAGTTTTTAAATGAATATCTCAAGTCTCAAACAATTCAACCTAGATTGTGGCAGCCATAGAAACGAAGTTTCTAGAATATAACAACTACTTTCAAAGTAAGCACCATACAATTAAACAGGAAATAATACTTGCAAACCAGGAACAGATTTTTTTCAAATTTTGTTACATAGTGTTATTGCTTATTAACAGAGCTGAATTCGTAAATCACAAGAAGTCACGTGTTTGAAAAACACCTCATGTTTTGTCATAATTTGTAAACCTATCTCTCCTAACATGTCGTGGGTTATTAGGCAGTGCAACAACAAGCTGCAATCTGAATTTGTGATGTCTTGTTACAAACTCTGGCTTGTTTAAAGCATAGCTTGTTGTGGTGTCTAGATTACTACATAGCTTGTTCCTGGCTTATTTTCACACTTGGAAATCCTAAATCTGGAACTAGCAAAGGGAAATGGAGAAGAGAAGCCATGTTTCAGTTGGTAGGTCTTCCATGCAATTCATGATGTGAGTGAGAAACTATTTAAGACAGATCATGGCTTTTTGTGATGTACAGACATCAACGTTCCCTTTGAGTCTGATTCCATAATGCATGTTTCTGTTGCACTTTAAAGTAACCTTTGAAAATAAATGTTAACATGCTGGTATCATTGAATCCTTGAAGTGCTTGTGATGCTTAATGATATGATTTTCTTATTGAGCAAGCTTGCCATGGCATACCTGATTCGTGGAAATGAACTGGAGTTGGCAGTCAGTGTGGGTACTGTCTTAGGAGAATGTGCAGCCCAAGCAACACATTATGCACTAGAGTTACTAGCAAGAAAATGTATGACTGTAACAACATGGTAAGAATGACTTACTCTAAAGAATTTTCTCATTAAAAACCACGCCCATTGTTATAGATCAAAACTTTGTATATCCCAAAATCAGCTTTTGTTGAAAAAAATGTTTTTCATTCACACACATACACACACACGCACACACAAAATCAAAATTTGAATGTCATCTCCAGGAACATGTTTAGCATATTATGAATACTACTGCCTTATAGGAACGAGATAATGTATAAAATTAGGAGGAAAACAGTTAATAACTATTCATTCTGCTACTGTTATGTATGACTGTGTTTTTAAAGCAATGCTTTACCTATAGCGTCGTTGTGCAGGGATAGATGTTTTAAATGACATCTGTATAATTGCAATTGTGTTTACCATTTGAAAGATTACACTTCTTTTGTGGATATTAAAATTGGCCACCTTTGGCAGGAAGGCAGCAGCCAGGCTTTAAAGCTGCAAGGCTATTCAATGCTATTCAAGTGGCCAATTTTAACATTAACACTTACCTCAAACAGACAAGAGTTCTTTCTCCCACCCTGGACATTTCACAGGTATATAAACCCCACTTTTCTAGTTTACAATAGACATCACTACCTCTGAGGATGCCTGCCATAGATGTGGGTGAAACGTCAGGAGAGAATGCTTTTCCAGCCATACAACCTGGAAAACTCATAGCAACCCAGTGAATCCGGCCATGAAAGCCTTCGACAACATACTGGAAGTCGCTTCCAATTTATTTCCTGGGACTAAAATGAACTGGAAGACGTAGCGGAAATGGACACTGCATTACCTATTTGGGCCAAATATTTTTATTACCATTTTTTAAATTTCCAAGGATCATTAAAAGAGTCCCAGGTGCCACATGACTGCACTTTGCCCAACTCTTATATAACATAACCAACTAAATTATGGAATAAGCTGCTACAGGGCAAATGTGAAAGCCATCAACTTGGTTAGCTTTAAAAGAAACATTGAATTATATGGAGTTTAGTGCTACTACGGGTTTTGTGTTGATCCTCCATATCCTTGGTTTAACTTTTGCAAATGTGATTAATATATTCTCTTGAGGAATCTCTAGATTCTCCATGGTAACTCTGTGATCATCTTCTACCAGAAGTTGCCTATAGAGTCATGCAATACTTCTCTAGGAAATCTCTAGCTCATTCAGTATTATTTTATGGTTGACTTCCAGTGAAAGCTGATCATAGAGTCCTCCTTAAGGTGGCAAAAATGGTGGACCTACAGTAGTTCAAAGATGACGGAGCCATCAATGTCTCTCAGTCAGAGTATCTGTATAGCAGTTCCACTATCGAAGCCTCTGGTGGCCAATGAGTTAAACCCTTGTTCCGGCAGGACTGTTGACTGAGACGTCAATGATTCAAATCCAGGGAGAGCGGGAGAGCTCCTTCTGTCAGCTCCAGCTCCCCATGCAGGGACATGAGAGAAGCCTCCCACAAGGATGGTAAAACATCAAACATCTGTGCGTCCTTGCAGACGGCCAATTCTCTCACACCAGAAGTGACTTGCAGTTTCTCAAGTCACTCCTGACACAGAAAAACAAGTTCCACTATAAAAAGCAGTATGCCTCTACAAATCAGTTGCTGGATGGAAAGAACAGGTATATTCACATTCACAGAGTTATATTTTAGGCTGCTGGGTTGGCTGCTGTAGGAACTGGATATTAGACTAGATCGGTTCCTCTTAAACATATTCTTAATGATATCACATCTGCCCTATTTGTGCCCTTCTCAAAAGCACTATGGGAACAGCAACCTGAACTAAATGAGCCCCTGTTCTAGCTTGTAGTTTCTTACTTTCTTTTCTACATCCTGTCAGCCAACCAAAGGCTTTAAAAAAATCAAAGGAAGCATTTCTCAGAGAAAACTATGTCACTATGTTTCCCTGCCCTTATTAACATGTATACTCTTCCAAAGGCGCCTCTAACCCACAGGAGCAAATTTGGGACAAAGGGGAGAAAGGGGGAAATTGCCCCAAACCACTATGTTAGTCCGGAGGGGGGGGGGAGCATCAATTGAATATCACATTTCAGAAGCATATACCAATATCTAATCTTATGCTTTCAAAATAATGCCGGGGGAGGGAGCAAAATTTGCCAACTGTGAGAAGATTTCACTTTTTTCTTCCATGGAATTGTCATGGCTCCAGTACATTGGTTTCTTAGTTGGAGATGTTTTTCTTTTCAAACTTGAACCCTGCCGATTTAAAAACAGATATGCAATCTTAAATATGTGACTTACAATCACTTCTAATAAAAGAAATTAAGCAAAAAAAGGTGACAGAAATTCTTAACAACTAAAACATCAGGTTCACTTTTGTTTTATTACATCTAGGAGATGCTTGGGCATCGGAAATGCTCGATTACGGTTTTCATTTTCCAAAATCAAATTGACTTCTCATGGTTGTGTGTCAAAGCTGATTTTTTGTACAACGAAAATCTTGTTAATTTGTATTTCTTTTCCTGCATGTTTTTATCAAAACATCCTCCACCTCTTGCCAATTCCGTTGTATATGTTAATATCTGAATGCTATGTGGGTTTGTTACAATTTAAATATCTTTGTTTTAGCTTCCCATCACCTGGATACAGGTATTTGCTTGTTTCTAGAGAGATTCTAACCAACCCTTAGTGAAAATGTTCCTTGTGCTTAGATTAAAAAGAAGATTCAATGCCTTGTCTTGATGTTTCTCATAGAGGAAAAATATATTTTCAATATATATAAAAATAGGATGAATGGGTTCTAAAAAAATTACTATTTCAAAAGAATACTGATGACAACATCTAAGAGCAAAGTGTTAATCTATGAAAGACATCCCTTTCCTGTGTGCTTCTATGAAATTAAGTCTGAAATGTCATAGCTTGATTCTGAAAAACGCAGCAGGCAAATGGCTATGGCATACAAAAAACAAATATTATGCTGGACTTGTAGCAGAAGTAACATTAACATTGGAGATTGGGGCATACAGATTCTTGCTGTTCTTATGTGCCTTCATGTTGTTTACGACTTTTGGAGACCTTAAGGTATTACTAAAAGGACTAATACAAATTTGGTACCCGTTCATCCAAGTATATGGTCCTTTTATAAGGAGAATTATTGAAAGATACCAGTCCTCTAATTAGTATTTGTTTGTGACCAGAAATACACATGTATATCAATAATTTCTATGAACAGTTAAGAATTCTCTTATGAAAAAGCTACTAGTAATCATCGTGAGGTTCTGTATGCATGGCTATAATATGAATTAACTGGATTTCAGATCATTACATCGGAGTAGTGTGGATAAGTCATGCTAGTTCCACCAACTTGCTGGATTCAAATATTGTAGACTGTATCTGACACTATGTAGGTTGATAGAAAAATATTCTGGAGGCATAGGAGACTTAAAAAAAACCCCAATACATTTATTAGTAGTTGTTTGTATTTAAATTAGACAAAACATGCTTTCACTTTTGAAAATTAAAATGACCTCTATATGCAGAATTTCTACCTTATGATTTAAATAACTCACTACAATACCAGGGACTGAGCAGTATGGCAGTGGTCTCAATCAAGGACAAAATTGACAGTTCTTTATATTTCAAATTATGACAATCCCATTAATTTTATAGTGTTTTCTTAGGCAGAGAATAGAGGTTGTTGCCAGGTCCTTCCTCTAAAATGTAACCTGCAATTCTTGGTATTTATGGGCGGTTTCCCATTCAAGACTAAGCAGGTTGTCTCTGCTTCATTTCCAAGATCAAACAAGATCGGGTGCCTTTAGGATATTTGGGCCTTCTTTAGACCTAACCAAAATCCAGCCCAGATATATATACCTTTGAATTAAATAGTCTCAACTGAGCCCATTGAGCCTGGATTTGCTCTTTGTATGTCAGATAAGAGTGCAAGCTTCAGAATCAGTCAGAGTTCTGTGTTGTGCCCAAATTTACAGAATGGTGGTTTGCAATTTCTATAGATACAGCTAGTGAAAACAAAGCATGATCAAACCAGCATTCCAGAATTTTCATTAGTTGGCTAACTTTAAGTACTGTATAACAAAAAATCACATTGATCCTAGTTTAGATACATCTTGGATCTATAATCTATTCCAAAGCAGTTTTTGTTTCACTATTTGGTGAAAAGATGGGGAATTATGCCAGTCTAGGGCTCATGGCAGCTCATTCCTGATCACCTAAGTAATACAGGACTTGTGAAGATTTCTCACTTCTATGTTGGGTGATCAACTGAATTGGATGTGCATTGTTGCATGTAGTAGTTACATTAACAACTCTCTTCTTTCCCTCCTCAGTATTTCAATGTGTTTAAGTTGTCCTCTGTGTAGTTGTTTTGTGTCATCTGTAGTCAAAAAAGAAAGAAAAGCTAAACCAAGCAATTCTAACTATTATTGCTTCCTTGCTTGTATAAGTTGGGTGAAATGTGAGTTGTCTCTGTTGCTTTACAGGGACTTAGCAGCAGATCTTCTCATGATGATTCCCAGTAATGAACTACAGTTAGTAAAGCTTTGTGCTTTCTATCCCGGATGTACAGCAGAGATAAATGATCTACATGAAAAGGTACATTTGAAAAGCTAATTACCTTTTAACACCACCCCCCCCCCCTTCATTATTTGTTCAGCATAATATTTAGTTTAATTTCTAGATTTGTTTATTGTAAGATATTACCGAGACCTTTCACTGTTCATGTTTATAAGTGAGCATCACAAAATACATTCCTTTTTGTTAAAAGTCACAATTCCACAATGTTTTGCCTCAGGATTTGATTCTCCACAGATCACCATGTGTATAAAGAGTCGAGGTGGCATAGTGGGTTAAGCCCTTGTGACAGCTCAACTGCTGACCTGAAGGTTGGGTTGCTGACCTGAAGGTTGTCGGTTCAAATCCGTGAGACGGGGTGAGCTCCTGTCTGTCAGGTCTAGATTGTGGGGACAAGAGACAAGCCTAACACATCTGGGTGTCTCCTGGGCAATGTCTCTGTAGACAGCCAATTCTCTCACAGCAGAAGCGACTTGCAGTATGTTCTCAAGTCGCTTCTGACACGATAAAAAAAAAACTATGTGTACAAGACCACCTGGGATTTCTTTACTAGGATTGCCAATAATATTTTCTACAAAAGAGAATGATAGGCTTTACATGGATGAAGGTTATTAGGCATAACCGAGTTGTTGAATGATGGTCTCACAAAGTAAGAAAGCTGCTCTTTCCCAGCTTTAAGGGAGATGTGTACTTAGACTGGATCTATATTGCCCTATATCCCAGGATCTGATCCCAGATTATCTTCTTATCCAGATTATCTGACGTGTAGACTCATATAATCCAGTTCAAAGCAGCTAACCTGGGATCAGAACCTGGGATATAGAGCATTGTCAATCCAGCCTTTGTTGGGCATTCTGTAGACTTAATCTAGTTAAATCTAACACAGTGGCTATATGCAGATAGGATCACACTATGATTATGATGATGATGATGATGATGATGATGATGATGATGCTCAGGGCGGTTTACACACATAAGAAGGCAAACATTCAATGCCCTAAATAAGTACAAACACATCAAAAATACAGAATAATACGCAATAATATCAATAAATTTATAATGAATACATTGAATGGACTCACATTTTTGTATTCAGCTTTCAACACAAGCACAGACAATGTAGCCATTGCAAGGGTAGGGTTACAAAGAGTGACATATTTGTGTGACACATACTGCTATCGAGTTCTCTCTTTACCTGTAATGCAAGTTACACAGGTAACATATCGTATTTATTAGAATCTAATGCTCGCCCTTTTTGGCCTAAATTACCATCTCAAAATTAGGATGCAAATTAGATTTGCATAATATGGTAATCTTAGTTCTGAGCCAAAGCAAAGGGGGGAAGCTACTTCAGGAGCACCTGAAACTCCTATTTTAGAGACGTCGGTTCTAATGTAATTGACATATGGAATTCTGGGATTTGTAGTTTGGTGAGGCATCGTCATTCTTTGACAGTCCCCATGATCCCAAACTACAGCCCCAAGATTTTCTTTTCTATTGCTGAAAGCTTTGGTGTTCTAACACTTTTGTTTTTAAAGGAGGAATTATAAGCAGGTAGCCACTGTAATGGGTACTTTTTTGGTTAAATTACAAAGAGGGCACTTTTTGCCGCTGCACATTACATTCACCAGCAAATACTTATTTTGTTTCAGGATTTTGAAAACTGAGGTGTGCACTAAATTCAGTGTCACATTAGCCTTGAGTAAAAATGAGTAGTTAGTATAGACATGAAGTGCTGAAGATACAAAAAGAATGTACTCATTCGTATTGTTTACAAGCATGCATCTATGTCTTTGTGTTGTTGGGCAGGAAAGAAGACTTTTTTGTGTTTGGTCATTCTATAATCATCATCATCATCATCATCTCGTTTGCTGTGTCATACTCTGTCTTTGGGTCAATAATAATAAATTAATTAATTAATAATAAAATGTTATTTCTATCCCACCACCAGGGACTTAGAGTGGCTTACAAAAGCACGTAGTAGTGCAGCAAAATACACAAGATATAGTAAAATACATAAACATTTTATCTATTCTTAAGCACTTAGATCAAACATTTTTCTCTACTAATAATTCCATCAATGCAGTTGTTTCTTTGTATTTTTATCTTTCAGTGCAGCTTACCAGATGTCGAAGAATGCATGCAAATAGCAGAGACAGCTCAGATGGAAGGAAATACATTTGAGTCAATAAAATATTTTTTGTTAACTATAGAGCCAGAAAAAGCACTTCCTATAGGCATTCAGTATGTCAAAGGTAAGCTAGATGCTGAATGAAAATACTCATACGCTTAACTCCTTTGTCCTTCATTTTATTTAGTTCCTTTCCCCCAATTTGCATTCTGTAGAGCACATCAGCAGTTCAAATTGGACCCTGGACACAGTCTGGCCATTTCTTGATCTTTTGAGCTATATACGCACAGAAAAATTACTGCTTCATAAATGTAGTGAGTAAGTATGTTTCATTTTTAAGTGTTAACAATTGATTCTTAGCTTCTTGCTTCATACACTTAATATACCTGCATTTGGATGCCTTTGTACAGCTAGTAAATCCTACATTGCTTCAGTATAACCAGTCTGAATAAAATGGAATACAGTAGAGTCTCACTTATCCAACATAAACGGGCCGGCAGAATGTTGGATAAGCGAATATGTTGGATAATAAGGAGGCATTAAGGAAAAGCCTATTAAACATCAAATTAGGTTATGATTTTACAAATGAAGCACCAAAACATCATGTTAGACAACAAATTTGGCAGAAAAAGTAGTTCAATACGCAGTAATGCTATGTAGTAGTTACTGTATTTATGAATTTAGCACCAAAATATCACGATATATTGAAAACATTGACTCCAAAAATGCGTTGGATAATCCAGAATGTTGGATAAGCGAGTGTTGGATAAGTGAGACTCTACTGTATATCTAGTGTTGACAACAGAGCTGATAAAGTTAAAACTTTAGGCAAGCATGCTTTAAAAACATAGCTCTTCTTTTTAGAAGTGGCTGTTGATTTGTGTCATGATTTATTTTAGAGATTTAATCTTGACAGAACATCTTGTTCAAATAATTCCACTAAAACAATATCTTTCTACCATCACTAAGGGATTTTTTTGGCAGAAGAGTCTTGAAAGCCTAATTGTGTTGCACTCCAGTCCTGGAAACACCAATGACAACTGCACCACATAGGAGTCCAGGAATAAAAGCAAACAGTTTATTGTAAAAACAATACATTTTTTACTTAATGAGTCCCCTTTGGGGTGAGAAGGATATGGTACAAATATGGAAAATAAATAAATAAAAAGCATATTTAAAAAATAGGAATAAGAAAGGCAAATATATAATCCAAAAAGGTTTAGCAAAAGGGGATAACCAAACAATAATCCAAATTGTCTCATGAAGGTCCTAAGGTGGCAAAGTCCAGGAACATCCAGGGATCTCAGATACAGCATAAGTCCACAATCAGGAAGTTGTGACTAGTAAAATCTTGAACAGGAGTACTTGAACAGAAACATAGACAACTACTAGAATATATTGAATCCAAAATCAAAGCTTGATTTGAACCAGGAACAATAGAACTCAGGCTTAGCTTCTCACTCTAAGGCAACATTGCCTGAACCGATCTTAAGGTAAACAACTTGTTTAATAGGCACCTATGAAATTATTTCGTTTCCTGTGAATTTCTTTCACACGTAATCTCTCTGAATGATGTAATCTATTTTTGGCTCTGATTTGGAAATGAAGACTTTTGTTGATCTCCATAGCTGCAGGTGGGTTCCCATTGGAACCCTGCTTATCAGCTCTTCACTCAATTCCATATCTGCAGTTGCTACTTCTCACTCCCCTGAATGCCCTTGAGGCCCTGTACTTTCTGAGCCGGTTTTCTCACAGAGAGAACCATCATTTCCCAGACTTGAGGGCCCATCGCTTTGTGCCACAGGAAAGCTCACAGTCCTCTCTAAACCATCAGTTAAACCATCAGCTTCTGGGGACTATCTACAACAAAATGATACATTTAGTTCAGTGGTATTTAGGAAAGGCTTTTTTTCAGCCATCTTTATTGTGCAGAAACACCTTTTATCTGCAGTTGATAAACCTCCCATTACACCTGTGTATGTCCTTATGAAATTATTTCACAATGGGATATATCTTTTTTGCAACAATCCATCTCCCCAGCACCAACCTTTTCCGTCACTCTTCGTTGTCTTTTCTTTAGAGCACACATACAATAGCTACAAAATACCTTAGCACTCTTCTTAACATATTTCTTTCCTTATCTTAGATTGAAACCTCTTCTGTCTGCCAAACTGAACTATTATATTTAACTTTAACCAGCTAACTGAAAAGAAAACTTTATAATAATGGCCCTAGAATTTTGGTTCTCACAATAGTTCCCTTGTGTTGTTGATGAAGATAGTTTTATTCTTCCAAGAATATGAGAGTTAAATGTTTCCAGATTATAGCTTTCCATTATTTCAGTTTATGTATGCTTTACTTGCTTATTATGTTTTTTAAAATTAATGTAATACTGTACTTGGTTTTTGTTTGCTTTGTAATTCATTTCTGGAACTTCTAAAGCTGAAAAACACCACAGGAGTGTGGAAAATAGTAGTATGTGTCATGTTGATGCATGATGACTGAGTAAAATAAGAAACACTTTTCATTTGAATGCTATTCTATTTTCAGATTTCGCAATGAGTTGTTAATACTATGTGGTTACATTGGTGCTTTATTGGCTATAAGAAGACAATACTGTAGCATTGTACCAGCACTTTATGAATATACCAGGTAACAGCTTTTATTCCAGCAATAGCTATATACCCAGTTTAACACTGGAATTCTTGTGAGCCATTTTTGAACCCTTTGTTCAAACTGTTTACCATTGAATACATGGGAGTGGCGTGCAGGGAGCATACAACTCCCTTGTTATGTCAGCTCCACTGACTGCCAATCTGCTACCAAGCAGAATTCAAAGTTCTGGCTTTAGCCTATAAATCCCTAAATGATTCCAGTCCAGTTTACCTGTCCAAACACATCTCCCTTTTGAGCCAGCTAGACCACTAAGATCTGCCGAGGAGGTCCTGCTCTCAGTCCCGCCGCCTTCGCAGGTGCGATTGGTGGGGATGAGAGACATGGCCTTCTCAGTGGTGGCCCCTCGGCTGTGGAACTCCCTCCCTAGTGAGATTAGACAGCCTCTCCCCTCCCGCTTAGCATTTAGGAAACAACTTAAGACTTGGTTGTTCAAGCAGGCATTTGATGAATAACAGAAATATGAAAGTAACTAAAGATACTCCAGGATCGATGCAAGGTCTGAAGGTTTTATGTTGGGTCTGTGATTATTGTTATAGTTTTATAGTTTTAATGGTTCTTAATTTATTGTTGTATGTTGCCGATTTGATATGTGATGTTTCATACATCATTGATTTTTGATTGGCATTTATTTTTGCCATTGATTATGTTGTGAACTGCTTTGAGTCCCCCCAAGGGTGAGAAAAGTGGTATATAAATGCAATCAATCATCATCATCATCCGAAAAATACATCACACAGTCCTAAATACTTGGGAAGTATTTGATTGGTGATTTTGTAATATGAAATCCAGCATATATATCTCGTTTGCTGTGTCATACCATGTCTTTGTGTCAATAATAATAATAATAATAATAATAATAATTATTATTATTATTATTATTATTATTATTATTATTATTATTATTATTGAACAGAGGTTCTTTTGTGCTGTTAATGTTTTGTAAGAATGTTGCAGAAGGAGCACATGAAGCAGCATGGCTTCTTATTTCTTTTAGCATGCCTTTATTTGTATATATTTAACACATGCCTAGGATGAGAAGGCAATGCTCAGTTAAAAAAAAATTTCAAGAGAATGTTTACTTACTGAATTATTCACCACATCAAGCAGTCATATAGAACTGTAACGCATGCCCTATGCCTTCAAAACTTCTATTACACTGCATTCTTTTCCAGCCAGCTTTTAAAAAGACGGGAGGTATGTGTACCCCTGAAGATTGAACAACTCTCTGAGGAACTAGATGCTTGGAGAGCCTGTACTCAATCACTAAACAAGTAGGTGTTCAATGATCCTGACTGAGCCTTAGTTGCTTTGAATATCTGATCTTTTGCCTTTGGTAGAAGAAAACTGTATCAGGAATTCTGTTGAGATGCTATGTGTTACAATTTTCAATTAGTATTGGAAACAACATATACTTTTCTCCTAGATCTTCTGATGACTGTCCACATACACCTCCATCTGAGTTGCAACAAGAGGTTTATGAAACACTGCTCTCACGAATAAAAGAAGAATCTCTGAAAGTCAAGATAGGGCCAGATTATGTAACTGGCTCTAACCTTCCCAGTCATTCAGATGTTCATATCTCTTGCTTGACAGGATTAAGGATACAGGTATTGATTATGGAACTTGATGAGGTGCCGTCTTTGAGATCTTTGCAAATGCATCTCTTTGATCATATCTAGTAGTTAAGAAATGCTGCTCACACATTTGAGTTTCCCCATTCAGTTCTTGCTGCTGCACACACCTGCATCTCCCAAAATGTATATAAGCCTCATTTTTTTCAGATTCACCTCAGCAGATCCCAGATATCAGTATAATGACAAATTTTCATTGCAGTTTTTTTGTTCTATATTCCACCTAACATTTTAAGATATCTCTTCAGATTGTATAAATCTTTCTCCTTTTACTAAAGATATTAAGATAGGTTTTTTTCTATCTATATATATAAAAGAGTGATGGCATCACGGCGACTCACAAAACAACAAAAGTACAGGCCCCGCAACCTCGAAATTTGACAACACAACCAATCATCCATGCCTCCAGGTTGATACAGCAAAAAGAAAAGAAAAACAAAGTCCTAATTACAGGGAGAGCAATAATTTTTTTTATCCAATTGCTGCCAGTTTAGAGGGCTAATCTCTGCCCACTTCGTCTCCTAGCAACCAACTCCTAGCAAGCCAAGGGACAGCCAGGGTTCAGTTAGGGGACAGGCAGACTTAGGCTATCTAATTTGCACTGGATTATATAGCAGTGTAGACTCAAGGCCCTTCCACACAGCTATATAACCCATTTATAATCTTATATTATCTGCTTTGCACTGGATTATCTTGACTCCACACTGTCATATAATCCAGTTCAGTGGGCATTTTATACAGCTGTGAAGAAGGGGCCTCATATAATCCAGTTCTAAACAGATAATATAAGATTATCAATAAACAGTAGACTCTCACTTATCCAACATAAACAGGCCGGCAGGATAAGTGAGTATGTTGGATAATAAAAAGGGATTAAGGAAAAGCCTATTAAACATCAAATTAGGTAATCGTTATACAAATTAAGCACCAGAACATCATATTATACAACAAATTTGACAGAAAAAGTAGTTCCATGCGCAGTAATGCTATGTAGTAATTACAGTAGAGTCTCACTTATCCAACACTCACTTATCCAATGTCCTGGATTATCAAATGCATTTTTGTAGTCAATGTTTTCAATATATCGTGATATTTTGGTGCTAAATTTATAAATACAGTAATTACTACATAGCATTACTGTGTATTGAACTACTTTTTCTGCCAAATTTGTTGTCTATCATGATGTTTTGGTGCTTCATTTGTAAAATCATAACCTAATTTGATGTTTAATAGGCTTTTCCTTAATGCCTCCTTATTATCCAACATATTCGCTTATCCAATATTCTGCCAGCCCGTTTATGTTGGATAAGTGAGACTCTACTGTACTGTATTTACAAATTTACCACTAAAATATCACAATGAATTTAAAACACTGACTACAAAAACATTGATTATGAAAAGGCAGACTGCGTTGGATAATCCAGAACATTGTATAAGTGAATGTTGGATAAGTGAGATTCTACTTTAATATGAAATAATTACTGGGATAGAATAATGCAGAACAATATAATCTCTAAAACCAGGACAGTAAATAAACAGGGGAATTCCACACAGGAAACAATCAGGGCCAGCTAACACCTCCCAACAAAGTATTCCCATCATCAAAGTCTGGCAAATCCTCTGTTTTCTCAGGGCCACAGACAGCAGAAGCACATAAAATATCGCAAACAACACCACTCTGAAAACAAGGGAATTCCAAACAGGAAAGAATCAGGGCCAGCTAACACCTCCCAACAAAAAATTAACTCAGGGAGGAAACAGCCAGGCTTTAAAGCTGCAAGACCATTACATCCTAATCATTTTCCTAATTGCAGCATTCATACTTGCGTCCATCAGGGGAAAAAAAAACCATTCAGAAATATTGTATATTCACAACCTTTAGGAAATAATATCCCCTGATGGCGCAGTGTGTTAAAGCGCTGAGCTGCTGAACTTCTGGACCGAAAGGCCACAGGTTTGAATTGGGGGAGCGGAGAGAGCCCCCACTGTTAGCCCCAGCTTCTGCCAACCCAGAAGTTCAAAAACATGCAAATGTGAGTGCATCAATAGGTACTGCTCCGGCGAGAAGGTAACGCCGCTCCATGCAGTCAACCCACATGACCTTGGAGGAGTCTACGGACAACGCCAGCTCTTCGGCTTAGAAATGGAGATGAACTCCCAGAGTCAGACATGACTGGGCTTAATGTCAGGGGAAAACCTTTACCCTTTACCTTAACTACCACCAATTCCTCAATACTCTATTTCCCATACCACCATATTTCGCCACAGCAACGCGTGGCCGGGCACAGCTAGTGCATTTATAAAATAGCAAGAAAAAGACAACGTGAAGATAGCTTTTTTCTATGCATTTATAAAATAGCAAGAAAAAGACAATGTGATCCATGTTTACTCCTCGATCCTTATTTTAATCATAGTTATTTGGAATAGGACATTTAGCCAGATGCTATTTTACATGTGAAATGCCCTTCTCCTGATATGACTTTGCTTTCTTTGTTCATACTACTCGTATTATACAGGGTCCAGTGTTTTTTCTTGAAGATGGAAAGTCAGCAGTTTCACTTAATGATGCATTGATGTGGGCAAAAGTGAACCCCTTCTCTCCGTTGGGAACAGGAATTCGACTCAACCCATTCTAATGCAGAAGAATAGTCCATTTTATGAAAATGAACAAAAATGTGACAGCTATTAGTTTGTCATTAGTTGAAGGATTTAAGACTGAATCTTCCTTGAAGGATAGTTTTATGAAGTCAGCAAATTTTACATTTAATTTATATTAATATATTTTGTAATCCAAAGAAAGACAAACATTGTTGGCAACCTGGGGTTTTAAAAAAGGATTTAAAGTTCTATTTCCATGAACAAAAGACAAATGACAAAGATATCACATTCATGTATAACTTGTGCTTCTTAGAAAAGTCTCTGTAAATTGCTTTTAGAATCACGAGCCTATGATGAGGGGAGTACATCATTCGTACTTTAGATTAAGTTGTGTATTTGTCTCCTCTTGGTGGAAGTTAAGAGCACAATCTACAAAAATCTGCTTTGATGCAAGATCTTGGAAACCAATCATGTTTATACAGCTCTTCATGATGGATTGTGTTCTGATGAATCCAATAAATGATTAATCACTCTAAATTAAATGGTTGTATAATAAATACAGATTTTCATTTAGCAGATATTTTGAAATATTTAGTTTTACACTTCAACTGACATAGGATTTTTTCTTATATTTTGAATATCTAGATTTGCACTTGACATTTCTCTTTATTTTCAATGAATAAGCTTCTTTCTAAAAGTTATTTTATGACAAATACCATGTAAGTAAATTACTTGTTGGGATGTATCAAAATGCCATCATGTAAATGTGGAAAATTGAATTCCTTTAATTTTAGTGATTGTAAACCGATGGTATTCAAAGTTCTGAAATGTTAATAAATTGCTGATGTTTTATACAAAGGATTTATAGCTATAATTGTTCTCTGGAAAAAGAATTGGTCAAACAAACTGTGAGAAAAAAAATGTATCATACAGCATGTAAACTAAGAATTTACACTAATCCGTCAGTACCCACATTTGATGATAGTTAGTCTGTTGGATCAGGATCTTCAATTTCCAGCTACCACAAATCACTGTTCCCCGTATTAGTAAATGGTGGTGAAATGAATGTGTACATTCATATCACCCCCATTAAAAATATATAGAGCATGATCATCCACATTTTTTCATGTCCGTGGTGTCCAGAACAAATCCCTCATAGATGCAGAGGCCCCACTTTACTTGATGGAAAATAAACTTAGTTAAGGTAGATGCTCTCTTGAGTGTTGCACTGCTTATTACTTTAAAAAGCTTAGTTCTTCTTGGCTTTCAGGATATGGACTTCAAGAGCTAGTTATTTTATTCTTTTAAAGCAACTAAATTCATCAAAGCCAAATTCCATGGCCGCTCAAATGGAAGATCATTTATTTCCTCAGTCCATGTTGCATTTGCCTGTGATGAAAGTAATATTTCTTTCAAAGACTCAAACTGTTATTCAGAATGCCATGATTCAAGCCATCTTCTCACAAGTTGCAACACTTGGCCCATATTGCATTCAAAAAAGTTGTTGTTGGACATTCAGACAATAACATCAACAAAGAAGGTAATTTAGACCAGAGGCACAGTGCATATAATATTCTTGAAACAGATATTTAGATGTTTGCTTACAGAAAACAAAAGTTCACGGATGTAACTTCATTCATCCAATACTCCTCCCTCTTCCTGTGTATTCTTCAGAGAATACTAATTTCTTAATGTGTAGCTTAATCCCAGGATCTGATCCAAGGTTTTCTGTTTATCCCAGATTATCTGGCAGTACAGTCTCATATAATCCAGGTTAAAGCAGAAAACCTAGGCTCAGATCCTGGGATATAGGGCCTGTCTGGAAGGGCCCTAATTTAGATATGCCAAAATGATGGTTCAACATATCAAGAGGGGAAACGGGGATCAGATACTGGAGGTCATACTTGCTGCATGGTTTGTTGAAGTTGGAACATGCTTGAAATGGGCCACAGTACCAGAGCCTGGAGGATTTCCATATATCCTGCTTCTTTTGAGCATTTTAGTAGGATCCCTTTTTCACAAATACCTAAAAGCATCCTGCCAATCTTCCCAATTTTACAAAATATAGATAATAGATTCTAAGTAATCCTGCATTTTACATTATTAATAATGAATTCAGAATTCAATACAAAAAGTAGAATGTCATACCAAAGCATTATCCCAATATACTAACAAAATCCACATTTTCAAATGCCTCTTTTTTTCCCCTTTCTCTCCCCCCTCCCCCCAAAAAAATTACTGGCAGTAAATACCTTAGCTGCTGTTAGTGAATGACTAATACATTATTTTTCACATAGGCACTTGTTCATACTGTTCTCCCGTTTTTCCTTCGTGATTACTTTCATCCAAAGTCAGAAATACTCCACGATGAACCAGAAGTCAAACAGGATGACCCAGAACTCTGATTAAGTATGTGGGATTATTATGCCAGCCAAATTGGTAACAAATACTGTAAATGCAATAGTCTTGTACAAAGGTTTTATTTTATTTTATTTTAAAAATTGAAATTTCAAATAGCTGTCATTTCTTGATAAAAGGAACTCAATATTGTAAATTTCATCAGAACTTCTTAAATTGTTTTACTATTCTGTATTAGACAGTAAGATCAAAGTTATGCCAGTAATTAACTTTATTAGAACATCAACCAAAGGGACAAAGCTTTTTCCATATTAGAATATGTAGAGTGAAAAAGATTCCAGTAATAAAGAGAAATAGGAAAACTACTACCGGTAAGTTCTTATTCTGTATTCTATCTCACTATTTAACACTTTGTTAAAGGCCCATGTATCCAATATAAGAAAGAAGCCTTTTCTTGATTAAAAAATAAGCATGGATCTCCTTTATTAGTTACATTTTAAAATGGGTGCCTGGAGTTTCAATATTGATACGTCCATCAAAAGGGTGTCTCTCAGCTTGCTTCACTTGGATGGCTTTGAAGTGGACGCCCATTTTGCCTCTGATTTCGGTGGAAGCTACACAAAAGTAGGGGAAAAGAAAGTTAGTACTCTTCAAACTTAACCATGGCATCATATCATATAGACTTGCTTTTACCAACATCTGACAAATTATGTGCCAAAACAGCTTTACGAAACTGAGCCATTGTTGGAAAGGCCACGGCTCGGACTGGTTGAGAAAGCTGGATGCTTAGGGCTAAGCTGCCAGGACTGTGATGATGAGACTGCCTCCAGCTCTTTTAGCTATCGTTTATTCTAGAAACACTGACAGTATTCAACAATGCTATCTATTCTGTACAAAATCTGTATGTGTGGTAAACAGCTTCCATTACAAACATGGAGTGGGTAGAGCTTTTGCTGACTGTTTATCAATGCTAACAATGTGTAAAGGTGGTGAGGAGACTGGAGAAACCTTACTCAAACAGAACCAGGTGTCTTTTCTTTGCAAGGCCATAAAAAGAATTGATGTCTTAAATTCTTAGGACATAACTACAAATGATAACATCTACTTGAGAGAAAGTGTGCTTCTCACTTTTTTCCCTTTGAAACAAAGGGACCTGACTGATAAGGATCAAACAATAAAACTAGCCATCTCTCACTTCTTTCCCTTGCCCTGCATCAGAAAATGGAGGTGAATGGGCAGGTGACTCCCCTATCGGGAAACTTAAATAACATATAAAGGGAAAATATACAATCAAGGCTGCATCTACGCTGTTAAATTAATGCACTTTCTCACCACTTTAACTGCCATGGCTCAGTGCTGTTGAATCCTCGGCACTGAGGCACCAAAACGCTTTTGCAGAGGCTGAAGACCTTGTAAAACTAAAACACCCATGATTCCATAGCACCAAGCCATGGCAGTTAAAGAGTGTCAAACTGCATTAATTCTACAGCGTAACTGCATCCCAAGAGAGAAAAGGCTGCTTCTGCTTACAGACTCTTGTACATGAACACTAGCCACTGTGAATTTGGTGCACTGTGTACTCCCTAAGGAGAGAGCAGAAGCAGTGCCCACATTA
Source organism: Anolis carolinensis (assembly GCF_035594765.1). Lineage (NCBI taxonomy): Eukaryota > Metazoa > Chordata > Lepidosauria > Squamata > Anolidae > Anolis > Anolis carolinensis. Next base: position 61,927,818 of record NC_085845.1, read on the forward strand.
TGTCTGATCTGTTGATCATAATAAATCTATTCAAAGTGCCCTCATTTGCTTTTGCTTTCTGGAAGAGACCGTATAGAAACTGAAAGTCAAGGAAGGTGCATCCTCCTGCATCTCGCTTGGTCCACAGAATTTTCCTCTGGCAGTAAATAGATCCAATCAATCAGCATCTGGACCACAAGTTATCTAGTCCGGCTTTAGAAAAACCCACTGGCCTTTTCCACCCATGCACCTGAGGAGCAGGGGGGAGGTAGTTATACTTGTAGCACAAACTCTATCCCAATATTCTAAACAAGACTACAGCCTTACATTTTTAAATAAAGACAAAACTTACTAGTAGGTCCAAGAGCAGGTTTCTCCCTTGTAACATTCAGTGTACTCAAGGAAGGCGTCAAAAGAGAAGGACGACGAATAGCACGTTCTCTTAGCGTTGGCTTGATGCCAAACCGTACTTGAAAATAAAACTTAACGTGAGCAACATGCATGCAGATAAATGCCCCAATCTTTTAAAATTTACATTGTCTTTTCCTGAAGCTGATGAATACTTGTAAATAATCTAAAAAATGGAAAGGAATCCTGTTGGAGATTTGTATCTTTGTAAATGGACTTATGTACATGGAAATTAGAATTATGCAGTTGTATAACACCCATTTCTAGTAGAAGACTGATGTACATAGCACAGCCAGTAATAAAAGAGATTCCATCTAAACATTAGGAAGAACTTCCTGATAAGAGCTCTTCAACTGGATTGTGCTGCCTCATAGAGAAGTGGAGTCTTCTTCCCTGGAAGTTTTTAAACTAGAGGCTGGGTGGCTATCTGCTGGGAGTGCTTTGGTTGTATTTTCCTGCATGGTAGAATGGAGTTGGATTGGATGGCCCTTGCGATCTCTTCCAACTCTATGATTCTAAGAGCTTGACGAGACTGATGTGCATTGGTACCACTGTATTTCTCATTAATCCCAATACGCATTGGGTACTTTTGCAGGTATCCCATTAAGCAAGTTCACATTTCAGTAAAGGGGTCTCTTAGTACCACTACTACTTACCTAAACATAAATATTTGATATCTGATATTCATGACACTGGAATCCTATATGAACTGTTCATATAGGATTTCAGCATCATAAATATCAGATCTCAAATATTTATGCTTCACATGTATCAGCACTACAACCAGGGGATAAAGCTGGGCATTCCATCCTATCATGTAACTCAAGAGTCTGGTGTCCCAAGAGGATGGTGAAGAAACCAATTTCTACACATTTCTATTTGTCAAGGTGGGGCATATGGGAAACCTTATCCAGATGATGTCCGAACTGACAAAATAAATATAAAAGTAATCATCAATACACGCTTTAACTGGAAGAGCAACTTGTAATGACAAAGGGAGTGGAACAAGATTTACATGTCCCATACAGTTTTGTTTTTCCACTATGAATATTTTAGAATAAATATTGCTTAAGCTTCAGCTTCCAACCTCTTTTTGAATACTGAACCAGATCAACTTGTAAGATTGTCTTTCTCACACTCTTCTTCTTTTGCTCTTTAGTGTTAATAAGATGTTGATGTTCAAGTTCAAAACTTCCTAAAGCAAAACATGGTGGCTTATCAGTTGGTTGTCAGCATTCCTCTTAATTTGTGCAACTCACAAGTTTGGAAAGAAAGATAAGTCGAGAATGAAGCAAGCATATTTATGGCTACACCACCATCTCCCCTCTATGATCCCATGTTATTTTTCCATGTTTTTATCGGGTCAGTATTCTACCAAGCATAACATAGCAACAGTTGAAGAATACTTCTGTGCTTCATGCCACATTTGGATAGAACTACTCACCTGGATTTTGTTCCCTTTCTAGCATCCTTCGCTGCATATGCAAATTGATGACAGCATTAATTTTCTGTATGTTTTTGTTTTCATTAGGTTCCACCATTATTTCCGTTAGCTTAATGTGGGATTTGATAGCCCTTGAAAGAGTTGATCTAGCAACCATTGGTAACTTATTCTGGTACATACGATCTGTAAAGTCAACCTCTTCATCCTGGATGTGTTTGATCCTTGAAGAAGGGGAAAGTTGTAGATGTATATATATATTGACTGATCTTTAAATTAAACATTTCTTAAATAACTGTTTTTGAAAACGTACCGGATTACTCCGCACTGTGATAAATTTGGTTCTTCTCTTCATTTATTTACAGCACTGACAACAGATCTACCCAATTCTTAATATGCGAGTGAGAAGGACAGATGGGTGTAATAATCTCAGTGGCTTCTTACTACAGCAATTGAAAGGGTGGCTCTTGTCTTTAGTGCCAAAGCAAAAGGATGAATCTTGCCCTCATATTGGGACTCTTCAACCTACTCTACTTGCTCACCAAGTGAAGACACAGTTAGATAACCTCAGGTACAACAAACAAAGAATAGGCAGCACTTTGCCAAATGGGAAAAGCATATAACTTGATCAAAAATTATCACCAAAATTTAGGCATTTGTATGTAACATTTGTATGACCCCCCCCCCCCCCCGGTGGCACAGAGGGTTAAACTGCTAAGCTTCTGAACTTGCTGACCAAAAGATTAGTGGTTCGAATCCGGGGAGCGGGGTGAGCTCCCACTGTTAGCCCCAGCTTCTGCCAACCTAGCAGTTCAAAACATGCAAATGTGAGTAGATCAATAGGTACTGCTCTGGCAGGAAGGTAACGGCACTCCATGCAGTCATGCCGGCCACATGACCTTGGAGGTATCTACAGACAACGCCGGCTCTTCAACTTAGAAATGGAGATGAGACCACCGCCCCCCCCCAAGACTCAAAGACAACTAGACTTAATGTCAAGGGTAAACCTTTACCTTACTTATATAACATTCACAAATAACTTTGTGAAAAACAAAACTTACCGCCTGTTTGTCAGCATAGTATAAATGTCCTGTACAAATATTTCAGCAGCTCCTGGTTTACAATGAATTGTTCCATCAATCAGCTCTCGGATGGGCTTCAAGTTCCTTTTGGCAAAGAACTGTAAGAAAGAAACCAGAGGAGTTCACACATATTCATTTATTTATTTGTATTCAGTATCTGCTTTTCCCCACTTGAAACAAACATAGATGAGTAAGAATTTTGAACAACAAAACCTTAGAATACAAAATCTGAGCACCACAGGTGACAGGCTACAGCTATGATAAGTATGATATCTAACTAGAACTATTGCAGAATAAGAGAAGATCATAAGGAATATTTCAGCATTTGAAAAACGAAAACACAGAAATGCTAGTGAGATCTAATGCAGTGGTTCTCAACCTTTCGTCCTCCAGGTGTTTGGCACTTCAACTCCCAGAAGTCTCTGCCATTGTTAGGAACTTTGGGAGTTGAAGTCCAAAACACCTGGAGGATCAAAGGTTGAGAACCACTGTTTCTAGTGTCATTTGTGTTCGACTGGGACTTTGGGAGACCAGGGTTTTAATCCACACTCAGCCAAGGAAGCTACTGGGCTACTTAAGAAGAAGACAGTGGCAAACCTACACTGAACAAATCATACCAAGAAAACTATGTGGTAGAAGCCCTTTATGATTGCTATAAGTCAGAAATGACTGTGAGAACATAGCAATAGCAACACATCAAGAGATTATAAGGAACATTTCAATACCTTGGAAACAAAAAGAGTACAAGTAGTTCATATGTTACAAGTATTCCAAGTGAAAACACATATACATAAACTATATGCACAACCTGTCAGTCTATGATCGTTATCACTATTCCTCTGAATTAAGGGTCTCTGAACTAGATGATATTTATTTTTGAGCAGACATGAAGAAATCTCTGCCAGCTATTCAAAGAGTCAAGGAAGAATAATTTGTCCCACTGACTTTCTTGGAAAAGATCAGCAATTATCTGAAATTCCCAAAATGCTGCAATAGCTTACCTTTCCAAGCTGTGACCAATTGCTTAGTTTGGAAGCTAAGGAGGTCCCATTTTCAAAGTGATTCATTTGAATGTCTTCTGGGTAATACCAAGAGAATATTTCAGCAATGAGGAAGCCATTTGAAAAATCTCTGTGCCAAGATGAAAAGAGGGAGAGATTAGTTAACCAGGAGTTTAACTCCAGAGATAGTGTGGCTAAGCGGTTTGAGTGTTAGACTGAGAGTGCAAACTGCGCTCTGGCAACACAGGGCCAAGAAATGGGGCTACATAGTGGAGTCCATGACATGCAAGTGTGGAGAAGAGCACACCACAGACCACTTACTACAATGCAGTCTGTGCCCTGCCACATGTACAATGGAGGACCTTCTTACAGCAACACCAGAGGCACTCGAAGTGGCCAGCTTCTGGTCAAAGGACGTTTAGTATAATGCCAAGTTTTTAACATTGTGTTTTTTATATATACATTGTGACTTCAATTCACTTCTGACATGATAAATAAATACCACCATTCAGTTTCTTTAAGGGAGAGAAAAAGTGGTATATAAAAGTGGTATATAAATTAATATGATTATGATATGAGAGGGAGGGGCTTACGAGAGGTCTTTATGGGAAGAATGAATGCAGTTTGATGCCACATTAAACTGCCATGGCTCAATGCTATAGATTCCTGGGATCTGTAGTTTGCTGTGGCATCAGAGCGGTCTGACAAAGAATAAATATAGATATAATAAAAGTTAATGTTTGTCTGTATGTGGCAGCAGTGCGATTATGTATTTTTCTGGCCAGGCCTTAATGTCCTGGTGCAGCCTGGGGGAGGAAGGACCATGGATGATGGGATTTGAAGTACCTTCATACAATTCGGCTTTGACTTGGACAGGGCACTGCGATCTCCATGAATAATGGACCAGGACTAAACTTGGCACACAGACATCCCCCCCCCCCCCATAACCAACAGAACATACTGATGGGATTTAGGTGAAGATGGATGGGATTTGCAGTACCTCATCTGCTTCGGATCCAACTTCTAACAGACCACTGCAACACCACGAATGACCGACCTGGACTAAACTTGGCATAGAGAACCCCCATGACCAACTTAACAGACTGGAGAAGGTTGGGGGAACATGACCTTGATTTTTGGAAGTTGTAGTTCACCTGCATCCAGATATACTAAAACCTCCCAGCGGCAATGGACCAGGATCGAACCTGGTACAGAGAACCCCCATGAGCAACTGAACATACTGCAGGGAGTTAGGGGGAATTGACCTTGATTTCTGGGAGATGTAGTTCACCCGCATCCAGAGATCACTGAAACCAGTTAATGATAGATCTGGACTAAACTTGGTGGACAGACCCAACATGGCCAACTGTGAATATAGGCAGGTCTTTGGGTGATTAATCTTGGAATATGGGAGCTCTAAAATAAAGGCAAAGGTTTCCCCTGACATTAAGTCTAGTCGTGTCTGACTCTGGGGGTTGTTGCTCATCTCCATTTCCAAGCTGAAGAGCCAGCGTTGTCCGTAGACGCCTCCTAGGTCATGTGGCTGGCATGACTGCATGGAGCGCTGTTACCTTCACACCTGTTGATCCACTCACATTTGCATGTTTTCGAACTGCCAGGTTGGCAGAAGCTGGGCTAACAACGGCAGCTCACCCCCCTCCCTGGATTCGAACCACTAACTTTTCGGTCAGCAAGTTCAGCAGCTCAGCGGTTTAAGTTCAGCATATGGGAGTTCTAGTATCCCATAAAAGAACAAACCCTAGAACTGTATAGCATTGAGACATTGCAGTGTGGCTGGCTGGTTACCTCATCCCATCATCTCATAACCTTTTTCCCCAATCGTTGGCCTCTCAAGTGCTTTTGGACTCCAACTCCCAGAAGTCCACACCATGGGACACGCTAGCTGAGGCTTCTGGGAGTTGAAGTCCAAAAGCATCTGAGAGGCCAAGCACTTGGGAGGCCATTGGTATGCAGGGTCCACGACTGGCCTCACCTGCGGAAGTGCCGAGGCGAGAAAGTCAGGTCGAGGCTCTGCAACCACCGCAACACCGTTCGCGGGAGCCCCGTGCGCCTCGGGATGGTGGAATAGGCCTGAAGGATTTGGGACTCTCTCCCTCCGTACGAGGAACCTCCGGAAGTCATGATGACGGTTGCTACGGTAACCAACAAGCCCGCTCAGCACCGCGCCTCGGAACAGAGAGGCTGAAGGACGCATGCGCCGGAGGACATCATGTTTTATGTCGCTTAGCAACAGCTAGAGTGGGCTGTGTCAGTGGCTCCTGCAAACATAGGAAAGGCCTGTGCCTGTGGAGACTCAAAAGCAGCTCACAATCAAAAACATTACAACAAAATATATAAAAAAACAGAATATAATTATATATCATTATATGTAACATATTAGTATTATAATATTACCACATTCTTCTTCTTCTTCTTATATATTTTATTTATTTATTTATTATTTATTAGCAACATTTATATCCCGCCCTTCTCACCCCGAAGGAGACTCAGGGCGATTTACAAGTATATATACATACAATATATTATATTATACGACTATATTGCAATAGTATTAGTAATATTGCATGTAATATAAATATACAATTAAAATAGTGAATTATAATTACTATTACATTGTATTACATCATAATATTATTAATATTACATGTATATACAATATATTATAATATTAGTATAGTATAATATTATATATTATAATATTAAATTGATTATTACTATGTTGTATGGTATTGTATTACACTATAATATTAGTATTTATATATATTTAATATATTAGTCTTATGATATTACCATATTATTATTATATATTACTATGTTGTATGGTATTATATTGTATTATATTATAATATTAATATTTTATGTATATTTAATATATTAGTATTATATTAGCATATTATTATATATTACTATATTGTATGGTATATTGTAATATATATTATATTATATTATATTATTAATAATATTGATAATAATATTATTAATTATTATTATTAATTATTATTATAATATTAATAATATTATATTGTATAACGGCGTTCCATGCAGTCATGCTGGCCACATGACCTTGGAGGTGTCTATGAACAACGCCGGCTCTTCGGCTTAGAAATGGAGATGAGCACCAACCCCTAGAGTCAGACATGACTGGACTTAACGTCAGGGGAAACCTTTACCTTTATCTTATGGTATATTGTATTACATTATAATATTATTAATATTTTATGTATATTTATTATATTAGTATTATTACATTACCATATTAATATATATTACTATGTTGTATGGTACAGTAGAGTCTTGCTTATCCAACCTTCACTTATCCAACGTTCTGGATTATCGAACGCAGTCTGCCTTTTAGTAATCAAATGTTTTTGTAGTCAGTGTTTTAATACAATACATGTTTTGATGCTAAATTCATAAATACAGTAATTTCTACATAATGTTACCTTGTATTGAACTGCATTTTCAGTCGATTTGTTGTAAAGCACAAATGTTTTGGTGCTTAATTTGTAAAATCATAATATAATGTAACGTGTAATAGCCTTTTCCTTAATCCCTCCTTATTATCCAATGTTTTCGCTTATCCAACATTCTGCTGGTCTGTTTATGTTGGAGAAGCGAGACTCTACTGTATTATATTGTATTCCATTATAATAATATTAATATTTTATGTATATCTATATATATAAAAGAGTGATGGCATCAGGGCAGCGGACAAAACAACAAAACTACAGGCCCCCCCAACCTCGAAATTTGACAACACAACCCATCATTCATGGCTCTAGGTTGATACAACAAAAAGAAAAGAAAAACAAAGTCCTAATTACAGGGAGAGGAATAATAGTTATTATCCAATTGCTGCCAGTTTGAAGGCTAAGCTCTGCCCACTTGGTCTCCTAGCAACCTCCTCAGCCCAAGGGACAGGCACAGTTAGGCCTCATTTAGGCCTCTTCCACAGATTATCAGATTTTAACTGGATTATATGGCAGTGTAGACTCAAGGTCCTTCCACACAGCTGTATAACCCATTTAGAATCTTATATTATCTGCTTTGAACTGGATTATCTTGACTCCACACTGCCATATAATCCACTTCAGTGTGCATACTAAACATAAAGGCAACCATACAACAGACATTCAATACCACCACTACCTCAACAATTTCTCACCAGCACCACCAGAAAATGCCACAGCAACGCGTGGCCGGGCACAGCTAGTTTAATATATTAGTATTATTATATTAGCATGTTATTATATATTACTATATTGTATGGTATCATATTGTATTCCATTATAATATTATTCATATTTTATGTAAATATAATATATTATATTATTAGCATAGCACAATATTAGTATTATATATTATTATATTGTACTATACCACTATACTGCAATATTGTTAGTAATAGTACATATATATATAATATAAAATTATATTATTATATATATATTATTACATTGTGCTATATCAGTGATTCCCAAAGTGGGCGCTACCGCCCCTTGGTGGGCGCTGCAGCGATCCAGGGGGGCGGTGATGGCCACAGGTGCATTTGGGGGTGGGGCCAGGCGGGGCCTCTTCCCAAGTGCCAGAGACAGGGCTGAGCCCCTGAGGCGCCTGTTAGGACACAGGGGGTGGAGCTAGAGGAGTGAGCATGGCTTCTTCCCAAGAGCCCGAGACAGGACTGAGGATCTATACCTATCCTGAGGCACTTGTTGGGATACAGAGGGTGGAGCTAGGGAAGGGGGTGGGGTCTCCTTCCAAGAGCCCAAGACAGGGCTGAACCTCTATACCAGGGATCCCCAAACTTTTTAAACCGGGGGCCAGTTCACTGACCCTCAGACCGTTGGAGGGCCAGACTATAGTTTAAAAAACCATAAACAAATTCCTATGCACACTGCACATATCTTATGACACTGCTTTTGGCTAATAAGATGCTCAATGTCTGGTTCCATATTTGTTTCCCCAGGCAGGAAGCAGCCAGGCCTTGAAGCTGCAAGGCTTTTCAATATTAATCAAGGTGATTAATTGCAACATTCTCACTGGCCTCTAACAGAGAAGAGTTATTTCTCCCACCCTGGACCTTTCACAGATATATAAACATCCCTTGCCTAGTTTCCAACAGACCTCACATCCTCTGAGGATGCCTGGCATAGATGTGGGTGAACGTCAGGACAGAATGCTTCTGGAACATGCTCATGCAGCCTGGAAAACTCACAGCAACCCAGTGATTCTGGCCATGAAAGCCTTCCACAACTCAGAAGAGAAATGTTTGCGTTGTACACGAGGGATTCCTAGCCTAAGGAACCCTATGAAATATATAGGGTTGCCATAAGTCCATATATGCAGATCTTTTCCCTCAATGCTGCAGATTAGAACTGCTCAAAAAGGTGCACAGATGGTTGGGGGATTCTGGGAATGGCAGTCCAAAAAGAAGACCCTTCCCCAATCAATCCCCAAAAGGTCTGCCAAGGAATCCCAGGCACCAGAGACTTTCACAGATATATAAACCTCACTTGCCTAGTTTCCAACAAACCTCACAGCCTCTGAGGATGCCTGGCATAGATGTGGGTGAAATGTCAGGAGAGAATGCTTCTGGAGCATAGCCATACAGCCCGGAAAACTCACAGCAACCCAGTGATTCCAGGCATGAAAGCCTTCAAAAACAATGTTTGTCTTTATTACTGAAGCAGCGCGGAGGGAGGGACTTTAGGACCCAGCTCGCCCTTTTCCTCTCCTTCCTTCCTCTTCTACCAAAGCATGGGCGGGGGAGAGAATTTAGGAGCCCGCTCACCAGTCTCCTGTTTTTCCTCTCCTTCCTTCTCTTCCAAATTGGCAACAGAGACAGCGCGTCCTCTTCTTCCTCATCCAAAGCCCTGGTGAAAGCACTGCTTTGGAAGCAAAGAAGGAAGGAGAGGAAAGTACACCTCCCAGCCTACAGCCATGCTACCGCCACCACCACTTTGGAAGAGAGGGAAGGAGAGGAAGAGAAGGACAACACGCAGGCTCCTTTTTAAAATCCAAAACGTAACCTACTTTGTGGATAGCCCTCGTACTATCCAAATAGAAGACTGTGACCCCTTATTGAAAATTTATTATCTGAGAAATGATTATGAAAGACTAATATATGAAAAATATTGCACTGCATGCAACAAATACTTGCAAATGTATGTATATTTGAATGAATTAAAATAAATAAATATAAATTAAAAAAAGAATGGTGAACTTATGTTCAATACATGTCTATATAATTGTTAAGCCTTTTATGTGCAATAAAAATTTTAAAAACCTAAGCAGATATTGTGGATTATCTACCTTGATATTCTGGGTATATGTCTGTGGAAGGGCCCTGGGAAGGCCATATATCAATAAAAGTTCTGAAAATGGCAGCAGAGAAGCTCATTTTCTGTTCCTGGTTTGAAAGTATTATTCTTTGTTTAATTGTGTGGTACTTGGCTTGTAAATAGTTGTTATACTCCAGAAACTGTTTTTGTGGCTGTGGCAAACCTATGTTGAATTAGTTGAGACTTTACAAGATAGTCATTGGAAAATTATTGCAAAATGTGCTGCAGGATCAAAGTTTTTTGCAGTTTAACAAACTTTTCCCATGCTTTTATGATCGAACCCATTAGGAAATAACATTTATAGCCCAGGAACAAAAATCATGTTACTGAGGCCCCTTCTACACTGCCGTATAAAATCCAGAATGTCTGCTTTGAACTAGACTATATGGCAGTGTAGACTAATGTTTCATTTTTATACCTATTATATATACGCTTATATACTTGGGATCATGTAATAATTTCTTGGGCAGAAAGGGTCATAAGTGGAAAAAGTTTAAGAAGCCCTGATCTATTTTAGTCATTTATTTTAATCCTCCCTAGCTAATTTGATTTACCTTAATTAACTGGAGTACCTTCGGGTTTGCTGTGTCCCCATACATTTCATTATTATAATCTATATATGTATCTGTATCTCTAATAAAGGGCTGGTTTAATTTGCTAGTAAAAACTGAATTTTTGCAAAATGATGCATGCCTAAAAAGTATGTTACCAACATGAAATGTTTGGAAAGCTCTGCTCAAGAATTTTGACAGCTGACATCAGTCCTAGACACACAAAAAAGGAAGTTGCAGTCCAGCAGTTGAAGAACCACATATCTTACCCCCAATGTAAGGATAGAGTGTATCTTCCAGTCATCCCAACATAAAGTGAAAGCAAGTAGACTCAGAAAGGAGGACTGGCTGGAGGATCTCAGGTACCTGAAGCAATTATCTCTTTTTTAAATAATAGGTTTGATCCTGCTAGCAAATTATGACAAGGTCCCAAAGGACGGTAGTTTCCACATTCAAACTGCTCACCTCATTTGTGGCTTGATTTTGTGTGTTAATTTTGTAACTTGATTATTTACAGTTGAGTTTTTCTGTTTAGGAGGCTAAACATCCTGGAGCCATCAGATCCTGTTGGATCTTGGTCAGGCCTCGGGTGTGGGACCAAGAATATCAGATGCTGTAGGCTAATATTTAAGTGGAAGAAAACAGCAAACTGCCTTTGAGACTTCCTTGCCTAAGGAATCCTATGCAATTCATGGGATCACTATAAGTATGCATTCAGCTTGGAGGCACATACACATCCTTCCAAAATGTTCTCCCTGATTTCCGCCTTGAATTTAACTCCTACAATTCCCCTCAAAGTTTGGGGGGGGGGGGGGGTTGCCAGACTACAACAAACAGCTGCAGGAATCCCTACTTTGCCCAAGTATGTGGATGTTGTTTGTAACTAATTAGAAGAGATCCCACTAGTAAAGGATTTGATTAAAAGCTGTTTTTAAAATAGCATATAAGTGTAATCACTTTGGATGAATATGAAAGACAAAATAAACACAGGATCCGTATCAAATGACAAAGCCACATAGGTCCTGACTGACATTTAGGAAGGAATTCACAGTTTACTTTGGGTTTCTGCCAAGCCTTTGTTATGGAGAAGGAATCTACTTTGCAAAGCCCAAATCTTTAACAGTGGCCTTTGGATTGTTTCTGATTTACCTCACCAGCTTAATGTAGCTAGAAGCAAGATTATTCCATGTTGTTCAACTTTGTTGATGCTTGGATGATGACCACAGTGAAAGGAACCGGTTTGCATGGCATGCACCTCTATTAATGTAGCATTGAGAATAACTTAGTAGCATGTTAAATGTGTCGATAGCTATGAATTCTGCCTCATGTTCATCATTGAACATAAACCAAATTACTATTTAAATCGCTAGTTGTATAGGTAAACTAGATATTGTTTTTCTAACAGTAAATAAGGTGTGCTAGTCTCAGAAAGTATGGCCTGACCTATCCGCATGCCATTTGAATGTTATTGTTATGGGTACAGGCCAAGAGTCTGCATGAATCAGGTTACTATTAAGTGGCTGTGCCCACTTTTCTATCTGGAATTTTTGCTTTTTAAGGAATGCCATTAAAAAAAGTGTTATCCCAATTTTAAATGTAAGCATAACCAGGAGTTATACAACTCACAAAGCTATTGGAAAAAGTGGTGATTTGTGTGCATCACCTTGTATAACCAATGTAGAGCAAACCTGCACAACCTGGCAGTAGACAGGGGTCAATATTAAAATAGGCTAAATGTCTTCAGGCCAGATAGGTTTTTAGTGCCTCACCAAATGACAACTCCTAGGACTCCATAGCACTGCTCCATGGCAATTAAAGTGGCACCAAACTGCATTAATTCTACAATGTAGATGCACCTTATGACATTGAAATGGGAAAATCTGAGCACATTAGGGATTCCTACATGACCAGTCCCACTTTTGGACTTTAATTTTCAGAATCCTCCATCCAGCAAAGTCAGTGACCAGATTGGCCAGAGGATTCTAGTTGTCATTCAAAAGTGATGATTACAAGCTCTGTATAGAGTCAAAGTTAGGCTCCTTCTCTCTGTCCAGATAGGTGAAACTTCTTCAGGCTGCAGATAGGCTTTTAGCGCCTTGCCAAACTATAATTCCTAGGCTTCCATGGAACTGAGCCCAGTTTCCATAGTGGGTAGAGGCTCACAAGCTTCGTTGGCTCACTCCTCTGGGAGTGCTTGCTTACTTTTGGCTGGTTTAATTCCCTGGAGGGAATTCTCAGTGTACCTTGTATGCATGCGGCAATTGGGCAAGTGAAAGAGAAAGGCCCCTTGCTGTTATATGGGGCTCAGAAAGGAAAGAGGCATTTCTCTCTATGTCCCTTGGAGCTCAGTCAGTCCCCACACTCTCCTACTGCCAAACACAGCAAGCACTACTTAAAGCTTTACTTTCTTTTACATCCTCAACATTTTTTGATGCTCACCTGAAATCCTTTGACAAGCCGCAAGTGGCCCATCAACCGTATGTTGTGCAGGTCTAATGTAGAGGATGCATGAGAGTAAAACATCATTAATTATATTTCCATGTGTTGTGAGACAATATAGGATACTTGGGCAAAGGATTCCCAGTGGTGTGTTTTATCTATCTGTGGTTGTGTCTGTAGAGGGAGAGAATTACAGCTTGGCTGATAGTAGTAATAACTAGCATATATACCTGGTGTTGTCCAAATGTCATTGGGTCCTACTTTCTCCCATCTCCAGCTCTGATAAGGCCTATTGCACAATGTCTCCATTTCAACAGTGGGCAGGCTCTGTGTGGTTCATTCCTTCCTTCATTTCCCTCATACACCTTATCCCTCTATTTTTTCTTTATTTCGTCTCTCACTTTCCCTCATATCCCTTTCCAGTGACATCACAAAGGGCCACTTCACCTAGTGACAGCCATTGTGGTGTATACATACATACATATTTTTACTTCTATGTATGTAGATAGCTAAGAACAAGATGAAATTGTTATTGTGTTATCACTAATCTAATAGTCCATGTTAAACAATGCATAACGTCTTTAAAATGTCGTAACAATAACCAGGATGTTTTTTCTTTCTGAGGTGGATGGGTGGCGTTTGAGATATACCGACCCAAACTGATTTTGACCATGCATACCTACCAAGAAGCAAACTACATGTATCTTATAACTAATTAAGAATGTATAGGACTGGACTATTCAGACTGTCTTTGAATACCCTCATGATAATGAATAGCTGACTGTTATGATTGAGCCTCATGGCTCTGTTACTGACAGACGTGGGCGTAAGACTCCTCGAGAGTCAGATACTCTCGAGGAGCGAGAAAGAAAAAGACTGCGAGACATTTTTGCAGCACCGTCTGACGAAGAGTCTTTTGAGGGGTTTACGGAGAGAATGGAGGAGGGGCTGGTTAGCTCGGAGGAGGATGAGATGGATTGGACTCGGGTAAGGGAGGAATTGGGTGCCACTGGTCATGATGGGATAGAAGATGAATGGGGACTTTCAGGATTAGACCCATGGCTTAGCTGGAGGGATGGGACGGGATCCACAGCTGGAGATGCTGTGGGGCGTAGTCAGAGGTGTTCCAGCTCTGATGAGGAAAGTGATGAGGAAACGCCCGGGTTAAGGAGGACAGCTGACAGTGATGAGGATTTGTAACTGGCATAAAATGGGGCTTGGGAGCAATTGCAAATTGCGTTGGGCAAGGTAATCTGGACAAACGCTTGGGATCTGTGTGGGACGCTTTCCTGAAGACTGGTGTGTTTTCCTGTGCTGAGACCTTGACCTTCCGTCGTCTTCTTGACGGACGCCATCTCCTGCTTTGAAAACTCGGATTGAACTGACCACGGCTTGCCTTCCCCCTTCTGGACTTGGAAACTACAAACGTCTACTTCTGGCTTTGAACCACGGAAAGGAACTGGGTCTACTCTTCTGCTACAATCCTTGGCTGATTTGTTCGTGTTGGAAATCCTGTCTGCTGTGTGTGTGTGGGAGCGACGCAAGTTCCTCTAAGCACAGTGTTGGCAGCAGAGAGGAATCTGCTGCCAATTAGTTGCATTCTTTTGTATCCCTTGTTCCTCGGCTTTTGTTTTGTTTACCCTCAGGCTGAAGCAAGCAGTTTGTTTTTACCCGGATTAAACTTCGGTTTAATCCGGTTTATCTTTTGTACGTTTTTTCCTTGTCCCTTTTTTGCTCCTAAAGGCTAAAATTGCCTGGCCCTTGTGTTTTACGGGCATTTTTGAGTTCTGTAATTAAATAAACTCTGTTATCTTGAACCTTGTGGCGTTCTGTCCTTGACACTGACTAAGGATGGAAGAAGAGAAATGAATACACAGCATCTGCTTTATTAACTGCTTAAGCAGGGTGAACAGGAAGAAAAATGACACACTTATTATATTATCTTTCAGATTTTATATATATATATATATATATATATATATATATATATATATATATATATTAGAGACATCACATTTCTAGATGCATACATAACAAACATCCTGAACCAGAATACAACAAACCAAACAATAATTAAAATGTAAGATTACATACAATCTTGTGTAGATTGTACCAGACCGAACTCTCTCCTCTCTCTCCCCCCCCCCCCCCCATTACGGCACAGTATCATGAGAATTTTGGTGCTTGATATTAACATTATTTCACTTAAGTCTTTAAATATGAGTGTGTTTACACTGTAGAATACATTAAGTCTGAAACTATTTTAATTGCCATGGCTCAATTCTATGGAATTATGGGAGTGATAATTTTATGAGGTCTTTAGCCTTCTTTGCCACAGAGAGCTGTTGCCCCACTAAACTATAACTCCCATGATTCCATACCATTAAGCCAAGGCAGTAAAGATGATGTCAAACTGCATTAATAGTACAATATAGATGCACCTGGGGAGATTTATAATTGCAAGGAATTGGAAGATAGTAAACAATTTCATGTTGGAAGCATGGTATGGGGAGGTATGGAACATAACCTTAAATGATAAACTATCAATGGAAATGAAGGTGTACAGGGGGATAACTAATAGATCAGATTTTGATTTATATTGGTCAATTTTTATTAAATATGTTCTAGAGAGTGAAAAGGTAAAACAATACAACCTGGTTGGTCAGGAATTTTGGATATGACATTTGTTTAATGGTTGACTTATAAATTTTATGGTAAAGGTAATGACACTTGTTCAGGCCTTGGTGGCAGGGTTATGTGTTTGTAAAATGTTCATTGTTTGTAAGATGCACCTTGGCCTATAAGCCCACTAAAAAGCTGTTGCTCCTGACAACTAATGCCAGTTTTGAGGTGTGCAACAGCATTTAAATGAACTACATCCTCACTTAACCTTGATGTTCAGAAAAATAAAAATAAATTACAGTATTATTCCCCAGTTGTGTTCAGGGGGGACGAAAGAGAAGAACTGGTAAGCCCTCCTTCCTACAAAAGATGGAAGAGAGGAAAGAATTGCAAAAATTGCCAACTGCCAGTGTGGCACTGCTAGGAAAATGTCATTCTGCCTCAAATAACAAAATAATCAGAGAAGAGACAGCAGTATCCTCACAAGAACAACTGTACATTCCCAGTGCAACGTACAGCCTTTGTTTGATCATCATTAAATGCTATAGTGCAGTGTGTAACATGCTGCCAGGATATGAATGATTTCTGTCATACTGAAATATATTAGCACCTTATCAGTGGGTTGCTCAAGGATCCAAAATACTGTCAGATTATATTTTTAGTTGCCAAATATACATAAGTATACAAAACTTAGGTTGCACCCACAATGCAGAATTAATACAATTTGACACCACTTTAACTGTCATGACTCAATACTATGGAATTCATGGAGTTGTAGTTTGGTGAGGCACCAGCACTCTTTGGCACAGAAGGCTATAGACATGTGAAATTACAGCTCCCATAGCATTGAGCCATGGCAGTTAGTAGTGTCAAACTGCATGAATTTCACAGTGTAAATGCACCCTTAGTTTAGACACATTCCCCTTTCCCATCCCAACCATTTTTCACATAGAACATAACATAAAATACTTGTTCTTCAAGTACTGCAAAGCTAGTCAGTACATTTATCTATACTGTAAGAAGTCTTTCAGTATCGTGGGCAACTGGAGTTGTGGTACAAGATGCAACCTGGCTCTCCCAATGTAGTTTCGAATACGTAGCCGACACAGCTGGCAAAGAGAACACGGAGTAGCTGAAAGAGGACATGAAGCGAAAGTTCAATGCACTCAAGAATTTGCAATATATCTTTTACAATATTACAGCTTTCTATAGTACACTCAAATTGATATTTCAACAGTGTTTTTGATATAAATGTTTCAACTTTCTATTAGTGTGCCCTCCAATTTTGCCAGGATTGCTCCTCCACCCAATTTTATAGCAGTTTCCATGAGAAGCACCAAGGAATCGAATGAAATAATCACTTATGGAATCTGTCTGTGAAAATTCAGTAAGAACACAATTGAAAATGGCTAATAATGGAAGATAAGATGACACTGAGAAAGAGAGAGCATACAGATATTGGTTTCCTTGGAAATTAAAATGCTAAAATGGTAAATATTCATCATATAGTTTGGAATATAGGAGTTAAATGTGAAAGTTGGTTAGTCTCCCATCTTAATAAGATAACACAAAGAAAGATAAGTATTGGATCTCTGCAAAATCCATCCAAAGCCCAGCAGAAGTGATAGAAAATGAAATGCTTTTTCTCAAGCATCTCTCATCATTATTATTACAGTGTCTAGAAACCTTAAAGGACACACTGTCTAGAAACCTTAAAGGAAACAGATCTTGTTTGATCTTGGAAGCTAAGCATGGTCATCTCTGGTTAATAGTTTGCTGGAAGACTGCAAACGACTACCAAGTGCTATAGGTTGTACTTCAGAGGAAAGAATTGCCCCAAACACCTCTGAGTATTCCTTGCCTAAGAACACCCCATGAAATTTGGTAAGTCACCAAAAGTCAGCGGGTGACTGAAGACTATTCTACACTTCCATATAATCCAGATTATAAAGCAGATAATCCACATTATCTGCTTTGAACTAGATTATAAGAATCTACATTGACATATAATACAGTTCAAAGCAGATAATATGGATTATATATGGCAGTGTAGAAGGAGCCTTAAAGGCATGTACAGACACACAGATATACATATACATATGGTAGAGGCACATACAGCCACGCATAATCTTACCTTCATGAAGAAGCAATACTCTTTCCACCAAAGTGCTGGGAGAAGCTACATCTATAGGTCGTTCAAACTCTGTATTTTTGGCATTTATATCTGCCCCAAAGTCAAGAAGCATGCTTATTATTTCTGGATTGGATTGCCTTGCAGCTGCATGTAATGGAGTTTCCAAAAATTTTCCTTTTTGTACATTTGCACCTATTATTCATTGAAAAAAAGAGGCAAAGAGAATGCCTTAAATAAACTTTGAACAAGGTCAGAAAACATTCTGGAGTTTCCAGCAAATTCCAGAGTATCCCAGAACTTCAGGGCAGTCTGAAGGAGGATGAGGGGGTTTCAGGTCTTACTGTCCAGCCTGGACACCAATACCATCATCCTTCATCCACAGGGAAAGGAGATGTATCATGCCCATGTTGAACTGCTGCCACTCCTAACTAGCTTAGAAGCACCAGCCTTTTTTCGAATCACACACAGGTCCCTTTCCTACATCTGCAGAGATGCCTGCAATGCCCAAGAACTCATATGGAGCTCCTTGGATGGCTAGGAGAGGGAGTAGCAGCAACACAGAAGAGGTCAAATGTGTGTCAGCCCAGGAAAGAGGATGTGCTCCCGGGCCATCTAGACAATTGCTTCTTAAAATAGGATGCTCTTAGCTCAATTGTGGGGTCATTAAAAAATTCAGAACAGTAAAAGATTTCTGAACATCATCTAGTGGCTGTTTTGGACTTTCACATGAATCTATTGTGCATTACTTACAGTGGACTCTGCAGAAGATATTTCGGATGCAATTAATAAAAAAAGAAAATCAGCTGTTTCGCAAGCCTTACAAATGCTGATTTACTATCAGTAAATGTTTGATTTTATAGCTATTTTAAATACCCGTGGACCTAGGTTCACATAAAAGTTTTTCAGTCAGAAAGGGGTTGTGAGTAGGAAAAGTTTAAGAAGCCCCGACCTGTTCTAGACAATGGACCCAAAATTGACACAAACATGCTGTATCCAGGGAAGATTTACATCAGGCTAAACTGTATAGAACCCACAATCACACCACAGACCTAAAACTAATTGAGAATAGTCTCACTTGATCAATGAGCACTGATTAAAGAATTGGGCTGAACAAATAAAGCGATCATTAAAACAGTATCAAGGTTACTGAACTGAATGATTAATTCAATTTTTGAGGATGGGGGGAAACCCACAATAAATAGGAAGCTTTTAAACATACATACCTGAATAAAGAAGCTTCCGGACACATTGTTTGTGCTGTGAAATGCAAGCCACATATAGAGGGGTTCCGAGGTGAGGAATATCTTGGTCAACATCTATGCCCCAAGAGATCAGCAGTTCCAGACAATCACTATGGCCTATTCAAAAGAGAATGGAACTAATTTCCCAAAGTAGACACTGCACTTATTTTAAGCACTTATATCTGATCTTTTTGCCTTCAGGTTCACATTTCAGGCATGCTACACGGGGAATAAGGGTTGAGGAGCAAGGAGACATTTTTAAAGCTAGATACAATTCTTGATCTATTCTATTGTTCTGGTTTCATACCTCTGCTGGCTGCTTCATGGGTCGGTGAAGGAAGACATGTCTCCCACTGAGCCTTGGCCCCATACTCCAAAAGAAGCTCTACACAAGGTGCACTTCCTCTTGAGCATGCATGGAAGAGGGGGGTCATTCCATCAATCGTCGTAGCATTCACCTAAAACAATGAATATGTCTTTGAGTCAGAACAAAATACTTGCTTATATACCATATTTCTACATGGGAAATGTTTAGGATGTTACTCTGTTCTTCTATCTCTTTTAGAAGGCTCTGTTGCTGAGAAAAAGCAGTGTAGGAAAGGGATGTCTACCAAAATGGCTTGCAGCAAAGAGCAACTAGAGCTATTATATGAATAAATCGACATGTGCCAAGCAGAACCATGGGGAAAGTCTTAGTGGTTAAAAAAAACTCTGATATGGTGTAGAACAGGAGTCCTCAAACTTTTGAAGTGGAGGGCCAATTCATGGTCCCTCAGATTGCTGAGGGGCCGAATTATCATTTGGAAAAAAAAAACGAACAAATTCCTATGCTCACAGCACATGTCTTATTTATAGTGCAAAAAAAACCCCCAACATTTATTTATTTATTTATTTACTACATTTATACCCCACCCTCTCTCATCCCGAAGGGGACTCAGAGCGGCTTACAAGTTGTATGTACATACAATATATTATATTATTAGCATTGCACAATATTAGCATTATATATTACTATATTGTACTATACCATTATACCATAATATTATTAGTAACATTACATTTAATATATAATACATAATTAATATTATTATATTATACAATATTATTATATTGTATTATTATTATTAGCTGCCCTGAGTCCCCTATTGGGTGAGAAGGGCAGGGTAGAAATACTGTAATAAATAAATAAATTTTATATTGTATTACATTATAATATTATTATTATTATCAATATCAATATTATATGTATATACAATATATTATATTATTACTATATCATTCATTTACAATATTTCATTTACAATATTAGTAAATGAAAGAACAATACAATATTTAAAAATAAAAATAATTTTAACCAACATACTGTAAACTTATCAGGATTTCAGTGGGAAGTGTGAGCCTGCTTCTGACCAATGAGATAATCAAGTAGGGTTGTTGTTGTTGTGCCTTTAAGTCATTTCAGACTTTGGGTGAGCCTAAGTCTAAAACTGAGGGTGGGGGCCAGGTAAATGGCCTTGGAGGGCCGCATCCAGCCCCCGGGCCTTAGTTTGGGGACCCCTGGTGTAGAAGATGACAACTGAGAGAACGAAGTAGGAACTTGTGTACCATTTTGAGGATCCCTGAAATGTCCTGAAACTCTAGATTAGTAAATTTTCCTTCTATCAACTGTTAATACTTGATTTGTCATTTTTTTTGTTCTTAATGCATTATGATTATACATATTGTAGTGAACATGGGAAAGTTTGCCCTAAAAATAAATAACTTAAAATACTACTTTTAAATAAATGTACTAAGTTACTCTGAATTCAGAACATTGAACTGTTAGCATTAGTGCTAAAATGCTAAAATTAAATTGTTAAGGAACTTTAATTTGCCTTTGTTAAAAATTGAGTAAATGATAAAATCAATCTGTTTAATGTGTTGCTATATCAATACATGACATTTCCTAGAGATGATAAGTAACAAATTATAGTGAAGAAGAAATACTCAAAAATAATGTCATTGGCATTATAACAATTCAGCATAGGAAGTACAGGATGAAATAATACTTACATTTGCTCCCGCTTCAAGAAGGAGTCTAGCACATCCCACATGATCTCCCAGGCAGGCTTCATGAAGTGGAGTCACTTGGTCAATGGTTAGAGCATCAACATTATATCCCTAAAGGTAACCGTAGAAATAAACTGATGTTCCTTAAAGCTATTCAGCCTCTTGGAATGCAATTACACTATCAAATTAATACAGTTTGACACCACTTGAACTTCCATGGCTCAATGCTATAGAATCATGAGATTTGTAGTTCAGTGAGGTGCCAGAACTCATGGGCAGAGAAGGCTAACAACTTTGTAAAACTACAACTCCCAGGATTTCATAGAATTGAACCATAGCAGTTAAAGTACACTGTGGCAAACCACATTAACTCACAATTTAGATACACCCTTAGTTAAAATCTGCTGTATCTAACAATTTCAGACACATACATGTTAATGCAATATATCTGTGGCAAACATGATTGTCATTTGCAACCAATGCTACTGAATAACAATGTTTGTAAACCTAGAATAGCCCATCATCTGTAACTGTTGGTTAGATTTTGCAGACCCATTTGAAACAACTGTAGACTCCTGTCTTTGGCATCATTATTTTACACCAAGACATAGCCACATAAAAGCAGGCATTAGATTCATGTCAGGCTCCATAGGTTTTCTTCTTGCCTTTGAAACAGGCATGGGTAAACCGCCCAGCCTGCTCACTCCTCTCTGGCCCGCCATGTGGCCCCCATGCTAGAAAGTTTGCCCATGCCTGCTTTAGAAGAATAAAGGCATACTCCATGGTATTCCCTAAATTTTATTTTATTCCCTAAAAAGAAGTTTAGCTGTTTGGATAGTTCTAAATCGAAAATAGACTTCCTGAAGCACTGATATTAAAGTCTTTAGCTAGCATTTATTTCCTTGAATAAAATGTTTTGCCATACAGGATGGCAAAATGGAAGTCTTTCTTCCCTATCTTACACCCTTGATTATTTTTGGAATTGTTGGAATCTAAAATTACTCAAAAATAGAGGTAAACTTTGTGAAAGAGCAGTATTGAAGTTCTGGGACTCTCTGTATGAGAAGAAAGAGCAAGACATGAGTTACTGGAAAATGTTTACAAGCCTATCTAGTGATGGGCTTCCTTTGGAGTCCAGGTAGAACATTATCCATTTTGCAGACCTGCCTATATTCTATGTTGATGTCATTTAGAACACTGATCACTATCATGAAGTAAACAGAACAACATGACAATGATCTAAATTGTAGTGTGCTTGGGCATTTTTCCAGGTGTTTTTTTTTCCAATAATATTTATATTTTGCCTACCTTGACAATAAAAATATAGTTCAGATTCTCACCTAATCAAATTTTCTTTTAAAATTTTGAATCATTTAAAGTTTTAGATATAGAATAACTCCTATGTTTATGTTTTCTACAAACCAAAATGGCACAAGACTTTCCCTCCCTAAAATTGTCAGTTTACTTGTGTTTACTCTTACGAAACGAGGCTATATAAATTATACCTTAATCTTTATTAAAATGTGTTAATCTTCACAACCAGAAATATTTTGGCATGGCCAAAAACATTTTCAGATAATACAATTTGGTTTTTTTACACAACTGCAAAATGTTCTAAGAAATACTTTTAAGAGTGTTAGTTGATCTGTACAATTATTAGCCCAAAGAAGTTTGAAGAAATGAAACAATAAAGATGATACCAAAATGCCATTTTCACTTTAACACTGGATACTAGTAAATGATAGGATGGGGGAAACATGCTTTAAGTGTGTTATCTTTTTTTACCTGTGCAATTAAAGTCTTTAGAGAAAGAAGGCGGCCTTGACTTGCTGCTTCATGTAATGGCGAACGATCTGCCCAAGAACCTATGGAAGAAAACAACTATACAGTTTAATCTACAGAAACATTTTCCGTTAATACAAAATAATTATAAAACTGTACATATAAAGAGACGAAATTAAACATGCCATCATTTGATGGACAGTAAATTAATTATTTCCTAAAGCCAGAAAAGCTAGCAAAGTCTTGGAGTTTTAGGCTGCTGTTATCTAAGGAAGGGATGTGTAATTCCCCTCAGACTCACTCCAAGACCCCTTTTTTCTGGCAAAAAATAAGTGATTTGCCTCTCCTGGAAACTTTAAGTCACATCCTTTCACCTTTTAAATGAAGCAGACCCCTCTTGTAGTGATTTATGTAAAAAACTCCCCCCCCCCCTCAAAACCAGAAGTGGATTTCACATGGCTCCCAGAATGCACCAAAGTGTAGAACTACTCCCTGATCCCACTGCAGTTGTCTATTCCTGCTTTAATCCTTCACATAGGTCTGACTTTAACCAGATGGGTGTTATTTAGATAAAGGTTTATTCTACTTTTCCACTTAACCTGATTTTTTTTTACATGACCCCAGGTAAATAAATATATAAAATAGGTATAAAAATCAAACATTTACTGGTAACAAATCAGCAATTGCTAGACAGGGTGATTTTTCATTTTATGAAATACAACTGAAGCATCTTCTGCAAAGTTCACTGTAAACACTGCACAACAAATTCATGTAAATGTGTAACATAGCATTTGTTCACAAAACCGTTACCATTGCCAATTTTTTGGAGACCCCAACGTTGCACTATGGATACCCCATTTGAGGGTACCCACAGTTTAAGAACCAGTAATTTAAATAACAGAACATTTTGAGAAATTGAGATAAGAACAAATTACAAGCCCTGCGGGCTCAAACAAAAAGGTTATCTTCTCTAACATTCTATTTTCACAGGAACCATTCAGATATCTATGGAGACCTCAGAGGTAAGACAAGCATGCAATTGTACCCTCCCACTTGTGATCCTAGCAAAAGCACACAGGACCACAAGGCCTCTGATACAAAGGACTGGGAAAATTCTGGTAACTGTCAAGTGGACTGAACACGATTCCCTGGAGCAATTCTCCCAAATTCATGTTTATGTTTTTAAAGTCAGAAACAAGCCTGAAGATAAGTGGATGCTGTATACATCTACTCTGGTGCATTCTCACTGCGGAAAATTCAGCACTGTCTTCTGCTAATTTGTTTTGCATTGAAATGCACTGGGAAAGTGTACCAAGCATATAAAGTACCCTATTAAAAATTTTGAGGCATTCTGAAATGATACCAATATAATAGGTTTTGTTGAAGTCAGGACAGTGCTGGCAAGGTCAGTTTATCTGTTGCAAACCATGTTCATCTTCATTTATTATCTTCAGATATCATCATCATCATCATCATCATCATCATTATTATTATTACCACCCTGCTTTTCTCTCAGGACCCAAGACCTGAACTGAAACCAATTCATGAGTTTAGCTCTGCTACTTCAAGCAAACAAACAAAACCTGCTGATATTACTGTTGTGGCATGATATTTGGTTCTCTTCTTTTGCCAATACATTGTACTATGCCCCCTATCTGTGTCCACATACATTCATATACACTCACATTTTATAGATGAAAATAGAAAAAGCACGAACATGTTTGCTATAACACCCACCCACACCCAGTCATATATCTTCCCACCCCATTTTCAAGGCACATCTTCACATATTATATGCTGTATTCATTTACTCAACACAATCTAAACATCAAGCTTACAAAGACAGTGATGTCTGCAAGCAGACTGTGTGATTTCTTTTTTAAAATCTCAGATTTTTCTTTTTAAGAAATATTGACACTCAACGGATGAGTTGTCTATGTATAATACTTTCTATTTTTTCTGTTTGTAGTAATCTTTCCACTGTCTATAATAGATGGGTTTGGACAGAGCAATATACTTGCATTTTCTATATGAATCTTATGTATAGTCAGCCTTCTGTATCCATGGATTCTGTGTTCACAGATTCAACCATTCATAGCTTGAAAATCCAAAAACCACACATTGATTTTGCTATTACATATAAAGGATATAATTTTCCTATGCCAGTGGCTCCCAAACTTTAGCCCCCCATATATTGGGGTTTCAACTCCCTGTCAGCTTGGCTAACTGTCAGGAATTCTGGGAGATGAAGTCCAAAACACCTAGAGAACCAAGGGTTAATAACCACCGACTTGAGCATCCATGGATTTTGGTATCCTTGGGAGATCCTGGAACATAACCAAAGCATATATTAACTGTATTTAACCTGGTGGTTTTGCATGATAGGGATTTCTCTGTAGCAGCACCTTGACCATGAAATGTCTTCCCCAAAAGGTCTATTTGGCTCCTTTCTTTCTAAATCTCCAGAGGGCAGCCACAACTGTGTTATTTCAACTGGCCTTCAGTCAATGCAATTTGAAGTCTGTGGCAGTTCTAGGTTTTTTAGGTTCTACGCTTCTAGAACTATCTTTAAAACGTATCTTATAATGCATTTTGGTAATGTATTTACTTTTCAAAATATTTTTCTCCATTGGGAGCCCTGGCAGGTTGAAATTCCAGCTAGCATTTCCAGTGGGTCCAGATACTAGAAGTTGCAGTGCAACAACACCTGGAAGATCATGGATGTTGTTGTCTGATTGAGTCCATACTTCTGCGCAAATGGACTCTGCAATACAGCTTCCCTAACAAACTATATGGACCAGCAGAGAAGCATGCATCCCGACCCCAGTAAGGTTTAACGTCTAGTAACAAAGAGAAGGTAACTGAAACCTGCACAGCTCTTTTCGATTCTGGCCCCATCTACATTGCCAAATAAAATCCAGATTTACTGCTTTCCAAATTTACTGGATAATATGGCATGTAGACTCATATAATCCAATTCAAAGCAGATTATCTGAGATTAGATAGCTGATTATATGGCAGTGGAGACCCAGCCATTGTTTTATAAAGTCATTCCACAATGAAAATAATAGAGATTGTAATTTCTCAGGAAAAAGTAAATAATAATAATCAGGAACTGTTGCAATGTACGAGTGTGGTACTAAGATATCTATCCTTGTAGATACTGACTGCTCATTTATGCCATTGTTAATTAATAGTAAAGTTGTAATAACATTCCTGTATTCTGGGTATTCTGTATTCCTTTTAGGGAAAGTCCTGCCCTTTGCAAGTGGGTTATTGTGTTCCTGATCATGTACATGGAAGCTTTGCTATTAGGATTAATGGAGATAATACCAGATTCTAAACCACCCTGGATCTCTTAAACAACATTTTAAGGTAGGAGGGGGGAGTATTCAAGAATATTAGTCTATTCTCTTCTTGTGGTTCTTTTCTCTTTGACTGAAATGGAAAGTGTTGCTGCTATATTTAAACTCGGCATTCCAAGCCATCTGGTATCTAATATACACGGAACAGAGCCATCAGCTCCGTCAATACTGCAGAGGGAAGCTTAAAACACCACAACAAGCAGGCAAGGACAAGGAATAAATTAAAAATTGCATACAGTACCTAAATCTCCATCTCCCCAGGGGGTTTCCAGCCAATCGCAATTATAAATCCTGCTCATTTTGAATAAACCCTCCCCAAACCTGTCCCCTTTAACTGATGCCTGTTAGTAGACTCCAGCCATTTTTAGAAAGAGCTCTGTACTCATTATAATACGAACTTTCACCTGCACAGCTAATGCAGTAAACAGATGCCCAAAGCCCAGGGTTTATGAGCTAAGCAGGAATACTAGAAGCAAGTGTGTGTGTGTGTGTGTGTGTGTGTATTTCTTATGAACAGATATTTGGGTTGAGTCTGGATGAAAATCAGACGTCTGCTGCAAATTTATTGTATGGTTTGGAGGGTGATGTTTAACCTCAGTTTCTCATCTATACAACAGGAACAATTATCTGCCTCCCAAGACTATTGTGAGAGAACAAGTGCAATAAACAATATATATCTTTTTGCAGCTCCAAAATATAGTAGAAATTATTGCAGGGTCATGCCATGAACGTATAGGATAAATATAATAAAATATAATCAAGACAAAGGGAATTATCAGTTTTCCAAAACTGCATGATTTTTTTTTTTGCCTAGTGCCTTTTTGATCAAATACTATACAATACGGTCTCTGTATCTACAGACCAATACACATGATTTCATTATCCATGTTAAACAAAATATATCCTCGCGTTTTCTATATCTTGTGGCATGACTGTCTTGTATTCTTGGATCATAAATTCTTTTATTTCATTAGTATTCTCTATTATACATGGTTTCACAAAGTCCGGGAAAGTATCTCCCATAGTGTTTTATGGAAACTATATCAATATTAGATGGTCTCATGTAATTTATGAGATCGTAGTGTGTAATGATTTGGTTAAAGATTGCCCATCCCCATAACAATTTTATTACTTGACCATTTTTGCATCAGTTGCACTTTTCCTGGTTAATCTGATATTAATTCAGGGCCTCACCCATCCTAAACTGATCTCCAACGAAACTGTAGCACTTTATCTGTTATCTTGAGTTTACAATTTTTATAATGTGCACTTCATTTAGTATATTATCATAACCTTGCTGTTTTTAATTCCATGTTGTAGTAAGTGTGTTTCTATTTCTAGAGGTTAATGTTTAAATTGTATAATTTGCGTATGTTCTTGCTCATTGATGTATTTTATATTGTTACTAGCTGTGCCTGGCCACGCGTTGCTGTGGCTTATGGGAATCCTTTGTTGGCCAGGTGGAATAGCAGTGAATAGCCTTGCAGTCTCAAAGCCTGGCTGTTTTCTGGAGTAGCTGGAGCTTTTTGTTGTATGAACGTAGAGGCATGGATGAGGGGTTATGCTGCCAAGTTTAGTGTTTCTGGGACGTGTAGTTTTGTTGTTTTGTCCTAGGCTGAAATGTCACTACCCTTTTATATATATAGATAGCAGTGAATAGCCTTGCAGCCTCAAAGCCTGGCCGTTTTCTGGAGTAGCTGGAGCTGTTTGTTGTATGAACGTAGAGGCATGGGTGAGGGGTTGTGCTGCCAAGTTTAGTGTTTCTGGGACGTGTAGTTTTGTTGTTTTGTCCTAGGATGAAATGTCACTACCCTTTTATATATATAGATAGCAGTGAATAGCCTTGCAGCCTCAAAGCCTGGCCGTTTTCTGGAGTAGCTGGAGATGTTTGTTGTATGAACGTAGAGGCATGGATGAGGGGTTGTGCTGCCAGGTTTAGTGTTTCTGGGACGTGTAGTTTTGTTGTTTTGTCCTAGGCTGAAATGTCACTACCCTTTTATATACATAGATAGCAGTGAATAGCCTTGCAGCCTCAAAGCCTGGCCGTTTTCTGGAGTAGCTGGAGCTGTTTGTTGTATGAACGTAGAGGCATGGGTGAGGGGTTGTGCTGCCAAGTTTAGTGTTTCTGGGACGTGTAGTTTTGTTGTTTTGTCCTAGGCTGAAATGTCACTACCCTTTTATATATATAGATAGCAGTGAATAGCCTTGCAGCCTCAAAGCCTGGCCGTTTTCTGGAGTAGCTGGAGCTGTTTGTTGTATGAACGTAGAGGCATGGATGAGGGGTTGTGCTGCCAAGTTTAGTGTTTCTGGGACGTGTAGTTTTGTTGTTTTGTCCTAGGCTGAAATGTCACTACCCTTTTATATATATAGATTGTTTTTATCTGGTATTATCTGTGAGCTGCTCTGAGTGCCTTTCGGGGGAGATGGAGGCAGGATATAAATAAACCTATTATTATTATTATTATTATTATTATTATTATTATTATTATTATTATTATTATTATTTGAGTGCTGAGCCAGAGCTTCTGGAGAACAGGGCTCAAATCCACAGTCAGCCACATAAACCCACTGGATAAGTCATATTCTCTCAGCTTCAGAGGAAGGCAACCTGAAAATAAATAAACTGAAAATAAACCTGAAAATAAACTGAAGTTTATCCAGGTTGTTGCTTCCGGTGGCACAATGGGTTAAACTCTTGAGCCAGCAGGACTGCTGACCGAAAGGTCAGTGGTTTGAACCTGGGGAGTGAGGTGAGCTCCTTCCTGTCAGCTCCAGCTTCCCATGTGGGGACATGAGAGAAGCCTCCCACAGGATAGTAAAACAACCAGGCATCCTCTGAGCAAAGTATTTGCAGACGGCCAGTTCTCCCACATCAGAAGCGATTTGCAGTTTCTCAAGTCATCCAAACACAAAAAAGAGAAAGGCAACAGTAAACCCTTTCCAAACAATTCTTGCTGAAAAAACTTCTAATAGGTTCACCTTAAGGTTGCCATAAGAGAAAAAAATGACTTGAAGGTCACAGCATAAAAAACACACACACACAACAAAAGCCATGTACAGGCAATCACCAAGTTATGAACATTATAGGTTCTGTAGTTTCTTCTTAAGTTGAATTTGTTTGTAAGTGTAACACCAACCAAAAATATTTTTAGGTTTTGGATAACAAAGGAAAGGGTTAACAACCCGTTGGTGTTTGTTTTTCTGTCTATGCCCCTGTTCATAAGATTTCACCTCACTTTCTGTGATAACCGGATTTTGAAAAATTTGGCTTGTTGTGGAAGCAAGGATTAGTGATAAAGCTTCAGTGGAGATGCCTTTTCTCCATGATAACACTTCCAGAAGTTAAGTTCCCTTCCTAGGGGCAGATTTCTCTCACTTTTTATTGTCTCACTCCTGTTCTTAACAATAAATTGGATGTGGACAATTTCAACAGAAAGAAGGAAACCATGAAAATAAGTCAGATACAGTGTTCCCTCACTACTTCGCGATTCACTTTTTGTGGATTTGCTGTTTCGTGGTTTTTCAATAAAATATTATAAATAATAAAAAATTACATTTTACACCCTAAGGAAGGGAGGAAGGAGAAGCCGAAGGGAGAGAAAAGGAGCCCAAACGGCAACGAGAGAAGGAGGCGATTTATCAACACACAATTGGTTAATAGTGTAAAATACAAAGACACACAATTGGTTGATAAAGAGTATAAAAATAGTGTAAAACTACTAAAATAATGTATAAATATATAGCGTCCCTACTTTGCGGATTTTCACTTATTGTGTGTGGTCCTGGAACCTAACCCCCGCGATGAGGGAACACTGTATTTGTAACTTGGGAACTGCCTGTACAGTCAGCTCTCTATATTCACTGGAGTTAAGAGCACAGGACTCCTCCAAAAATGAAAAGCCACAAATAAAAGAATTCTATTTTTCTATCTCTCTAGTAATATCAAAGTTCCCTAGCATGACTTTATGGTCAACTTCCACTGGAGAGATGTTCTCTCTAGGAATCTCTAGAGGCACATTTACATCGATCACTTAGGTCAGTGTGAGTTTGGTAAGCCCTATGGGGTCAATTTGTGTTAACCCCAGGAAAACAGCTTGACACAGCTTTCCCCTGGATTAAGTGGACTCAGGTGTGCCAAGATTCAGGTTGTGCCCCAAGTTAGGGACAGTCAACTAAGTCGGTTCCTACTCTACCAACATTTTAAACAAAACCACAAATAACTAAATCCACAAAAACAAAGCACATTTGGTTTAAAGCATAAGCTTTTAATATTGCCTACCTAACACATAATATGCTAGATGGTAAACAGATGGTATTTATTATGAATAAATACATAAACAAAATTCAGAGGAACAAAGGACAGAAAAAATTGTTATAACATGATAACGCTTTCTATTTTTTACAGTCTCTCAGAAATATAAATCAACTAAGTGTATACTCAGAATAACCAGAATTATATTGATTTAAATAGTCTCTTGAAACATTATATAAACACACTTTTGTCTGTTTCTATGAACATTTGTTACTGCAATACAAGAAAATTGCTGGATACATTTTCCCCAAATTTGGAACATCTAAGATCTAGATGAGGAGGATCCACACATGTTGTTGTTGCTATTTTGAAAAGAAACATCTCAATCCTAGAATTCTATCATATAGGGAGCAACGCAACCAGTTTGAGCAAATGGATTATATACAGTTGGGTAATTTCAATTGACCCAGAAATAATTGGATGGCCAGATGGAGGATAATATTTATGTGAAGGTCTGGGGAGCATAATTGACAGGAATACTAGATTGTTGATTTTACAGCTTTCTTATTGTCACCTAGCATAATTTGTATGACTTGCAGTATTTCTGAAGCCAGAAAATCAATTCTATATTCATGTTTTGTGACATGTTTACATTTCACCGTGTTTAAAGGCCCCCTGCCTTGTTTATCTCCACTTGTACATTTACATAAAAGGTTACTCCACCCCTTCCACTCTGTAAACAATCCTCGGTACTTAGTAACACTGGTGTTTGCTTTGCATTATATTTAATGTGGCTTCAACATTTGCAGAGGAAGAAGCATTTGAAGATAATATTTAATGTGATATTAATTAAACAGAATACACTAAAACATGTGCATGCACACAGATACGTAACATATAAGGCTTTAGATGAATATTTAAACTTAAACCTTTATTTAAAAAAACAATTTTAAATGGGTGCTGCAAAAACTGGTTACATTAGCAAATTCTAGTTCCCCATCAGTTGGCTAAATGATTGCTTTACTGACCTTGGCTGGTGAGAATACCCCAGCTAGCTTTTCGTTTTGCAGGACATTCCCCTATGATGCGTTCTAGGCTTCTCTTTGAGGGATTCTGTTTATTGCAGCTCCTCACAACCGCAGTATTGGTGGACATAGTTTTACCAGGTTATTTTCCCTCCTGCCAAGACCTGTGTGTCATTAATGCAGATGCTCTTCCCTGAGGAACGCCCACAAACTACTTTCTGTCCTCCTTGACATTTGCTCACAAAGGGTATGCTTGTACTTGCTCTAGGACAGCTTCCTGTAGAAAAGCTTGTACGTGGAAACCCATTCAGCAACATTTAGTAGAAGGACTGTCCTCTAGAGTGCGAGAGGGAAAGGATTGCGCTGGCATGTTCTATTTATAAAGCAAGGGGGAAAAATCAGCTTAGCTGCAGCCTGGGTCTGTTTACATCACGTAGAATAGGAGGGAGTATTTGGTTTTTGCTTAAAGTTATACCAGATAGAATTTTCTCATATTAGTTCTCTGTTCATAAAAAGGGGAATAAAAACCTACCCACTAAGGATTTTTGAAGACAAGCATATTAATGATGATGATAATTATTATTATTATTATTATTATTATTTTGCAGCATTTTACAAAATTAAAGCTATAGGATTTGTGGCTGTGTTAACTAATATTTGCAACTGAGACAAGATTTAATACGGAAACAAATGTTTATTTAATGCTTCAATGCTGATATAGTATTGAAAAGTCCTGAAGGTTTTTAATCACTTAATGTTTGCTGGAAGTATAGCCTACGACCAGACATAAGAAATTATTTTTCTGATGATCAAACAGATTTGACATACAGTACACTAACTCAAAAAGCAGCATAAACAGCAGGTTTTCATAAACGAGAGTAACTAGCCTTTAGCCATGGCACTAAATAATCATGCTGTAATGCTGGAAGCAAACACATGAATAAGCAAAAAGGAGAGACGGGTCTAGGATAAAGTTACAGCACAGATTAACTAGAGCACTGATCTTGTTACAGCAGTGAAATGCCTAATAAAAGAGGTACTTATCTTATGGGGTTTTGTTTAACTAACTTAAGCTCCTGCAGGTACAGTAGAGTCTCACTTATCCAACATAAACGGGCCGGCAGAATGCTGGATAAGTGAATATGTTGGATAATAAGGAGAGATTAAGAAAAAGCCTATTAAACATCAAAATATGTTATGATTTTACAAATTAAGCACCAAAACATCATGTTATACAACAAATTTGACAGAAAAAGTAGTTCATTACACATTAATGCTATGTAGTAATTACTGTATTTACGAATTTAGCACCAAAATATCATGATACAGTAGAGTCTCACTTATCCAACACTCGCTTATCCAACGTTCTGGATTATCCAACGCATTTTTGTAGTCAATGTTTTCAATACATCGTGATATTTTGGTGCTAAATTCGTAAATACAGTAATTACTACATAGCATTACTGCGTATTGAACTACTTTTTCTGTCAAATGTGTTGTTAAACATTATGTTTTAGTGCTTAATTTGTAAAATCATAACCTAATTTGATGTGTAATAGGCTTTTCCTTAATCCCTCCTTATTATCCAACATATTCGCTTATCCAACGTTCTGCTGGCCCGTTTATGTTGGATAAGTGAGACTCTACTGTATATTGAAAACATTGACTACAAAAATGCGTTGGATAATCCAGAACATTGGATAAGTGAGACTCTACTGTACCAACACATTTGAACAAGTTTCCATTTAGGAAAGGGAGCTTAAACATTTAGGTTTGTAAACTGAGGTCAGTGAACACAGATATGTTAGACAATATATTAAGAAGGGGTGATAAATCTATTAGCCAACCCACATATCTTAAACTTTCACATCTGGGTCCCAGTTAGCTTCTCTTCCCCGGCCTCTGTCAAATGGCCTCACTCTTACTGGTGAAACATTTGACCAGATGTGGCTGGTTGTCTTGTGGTTTCCATACATGGTGAGGTCATCCTCCTAGGAAATGCTTTGCATACCTCCCAGGGTCCTTCCGCACCGACCCAAATGTGAGTGAAATTGTCACCTTAAATGCCGATTTCACCTGCATTTGCAAGCTATGCGAAAGGGGGAGAGGATACTGCCTTTCTGGCAGGGGGATGGCCAGATATCCACCTATGATTATTCCCAATTGGCACAGGAGGGAATGTGGCCACTAGCCCTGTTTCGCACCAAAATCTACTATAAATGCCTCAGGGCTGCGGCCCGAGGCTTCCACAGACATCCTATCATGTCAAAATGATGCCAGAAACTATGGAGAGGGAACTCCTCCTGCCCCTCTGCAAAGCTCCTGCAGAATTATTTTCACGTGACAAGGGCACCAGAGATGTCTCATGCCTTGGTCCTGAGGCATTTAAGTAGGTTTTCGGATGAAACAAGGAGCAGGGAGGGACTGATGGCATTGCCATCCCTTCTTCCCAGGGCACTTGAGCATGTGGAGACTGTCCACTGGGATTATGCATGGTGATCCCAGGAAGCAGTCCCCATACCCTTCTCCCCAATACCTGCAAAGATCCAGACCTTATTTCAGACGGTCCAGGCTAATGCGTCCACTTCATCACATTAAATGGCTGTATAGATGGCCCCCCCCATATACTGTTGAAGGAGAGATGGTAACTGCACATTTAAATGCATGCCTGTATGTACGTGCATGAGAACCTGTTTATATACCTAATAATATGCATCAAAGTCCGGCACTTTAGGGAACCACTTTGGCATGTTTACCTGAGACTCCCAACACAGGGTTGTGATAAAAGGTAAGAACTTCAATCTAACATCACCACTTTTGCCTTACATAGGAATAGTATTTTCCCTGTTTTCTGCCCATGGGTCTTCATCCAAAACATCTGAACACAGGACTTTAATCCTATCAGGCTGCACCCCCAGGGCCTTCCCACCTACTAGATTTTCGCCTCACAGGAACTGACAGTTATTGACACCACTACCAATTGTGCTGGCTGAACTGCTGACCTGAAGGTCAGCGGTTTGAATCCATGAGATGGGGTGAGCTCCTGGTTGTCAGCCCCAGCTTCCCATGCGGGGATATGAGAGAAGCCTCCCACAGGATGGTAACACATCCGGGTGTCCCCTGGGCAACGTCTTTGTAGATGGCTGATTCTCTCCGTATATTCTCAATTTACTTCTGACACGATAAAAAAGCAGAACACCTTAGCCCTGGTTTAAATGCAATAAAGCCAACCTGAAGAAAACACTGTATGAGTCAAAGAAAAGAAAAAAGAAGAGAACCATGTGTGAATAAGTCAGATCCTACACTACCTTTTGAAAGTTTATGACCAGTGTCACAACTGAATCTTTCTGTAATCCATAATGCTTTGATCATCTCCTATAACTAGGTAGCTCTGCCTATATATCTAATAATTGAATGTTGTACAGAACTGAATTGAATTTCACAAAGTTCATGCTTCAGTTACTTTAAAAGTTGCCAGTAG
Organism: Anolis carolinensis; assembly: GCF_035594765.1. Classification (NCBI taxonomy): domain Eukaryota; kingdom Metazoa; phylum Chordata; class Lepidosauria; order Squamata; family Anolidae; genus Anolis; species Anolis carolinensis. Next base: position 61,963,032 of record NC_085845.1, read on the forward strand.
ACTCCTTCTACATCAGGAATGAGCAACTGTAGAAGTATAGGGGGGGGCATCAGCCCCCTAAGAGACCTTGGAGGGCCACGCTTCCCCCCACAAATGTGCATTTCTCTCTAAATAAAAGTTTATAAGGGCATGGAAGCATTTTCACCATGTTTTTTAAAAAAAGGCTTCTACTGAGAATAAACTGACTCAGAGGGCTTGTCAAATCTGGGAGAAATGCACCTTTCATACCTCCTAGTGGACATTTTGGAGCATTTATAGACAAAAAGTATTTTTTAATGTAAAATTTGCTTTTTACTCCTGAGGTGTCTAAGGGGACCCCAAACATGGTAGAAATGCCCTCACAGGACCTCATCAGATAGGGTGAAAGTGACCTAGGATGCTTTCACCCCATCTAATGGACAGAGCCCCACACTGGCGATCACACGACATCATGTGACTTTCGGTGGGGGCTCTGCCCTTACCTAAGGTGAAAGCATTGCTGGATGCTTTCTTCACAATATGGGAGGCTTCCCATGTTGTGCTGGCTTCAATGGATTCACCCACTGCCTCTCTCAGAGCACTTCACCTGGCCTTTGTGGTGAGGCCCTTAGAGTGCATCTAAGGGAATTCTGGAACAAAAGCACTGCATGTGTGTGCAAGTGACCCCTGGATGGTTCAGGGAGGCTGTCACAAAAAAATGACCCTGGAGATACATTAAGCTCATGGGCCACACTTTGTCTACCCCAATTCTACATGTATACTGCACAAGCTGTTTGAAAACTATACTAAGGAAAGTGTAGATGAAAAGTAGGAAATGTCACTCAGAAAATGCAACAGGGTAGCCCTAAACCATCTCTGTAAATTCATCTGACTCACTACAATACAGAAAGCTTTTGCACAGATGGGAAATTTCCAGGTCAGAGACCAAATTCAATCTGCCAGGCTTCTCGATGTGGTATGTCATGGAATCTTCCTTTTTAGAACCCCCATCTTGCAACACTCAGATAACACTCAGTGCAGCTCCTAAGCCATCGCCTTGAGGACAGCTGCCTGATGTCCAAGTTCAGTTACTTTTGCATCTTCTTAACCGGACCACAAGATTTTAATCTACTTAGCTCTCAATGCATAAAATTCACAGCGAAGGTATGCCTGACCATTAAGAATCCACCATCTTTTGTACCAATGTTCAATTCCCTGAGAGCATCTTTTGCAGACTGACTTCACGTATGTTTCCTCTTTCCCAATCATAAAAGGCAGAATTGGCAAGGGTTATGCATATTTGTTTGTATATGGAACATGCATTAACATTAGTATTATTATTATTAATTAATAATAATAATAATAATAATAATAATAATAATAATAATAATTGTAATCATAATAATTTTCTTTCTTACCCACCTCCTCTTGTGGCAGGTCACAATATAGCTATAAATATATAATCATTATATAAAATACACACATTAAATCTTTTTTCTACAAAATAAATATATTAAGATACACAGAACAAAGATTCAAATATGGTGAGTTTAAAATTCATGATTAAAACTGGCTGGGTAGGCCTGAATGAGATCTAGGCAAATACACTTGAGGCTACATATTAGTACTGATAGTGGTCATGTACGTTTTTCTCATGCTTCCAATTGTGCCTGTCCAAAAACAGCTTCCCCACTCCTATATCATTGCTATTCTTGTGTGTCATTGTTTCCAACTTATGGTGTCCCTAAGGCGAACCCCTGATGATGTCTTCTCCTCTGGGTTTTTCCAGTGCCTTCCTCTGCCTTGCCCAAGGCCACCCACTGGCTTTTCAAGGACAAACAGGGATTCAAACCCCATGTCTCCAGCGGTTTAGTCCAACACTCAAACCACTATGCCATGCAGGCTTAATAAAGAAACTACAGGTCACAGCTCTCATTGCTGAAGTGTTTACATCATAGCTTGAAGGGGGGGGGGGAGAAATGATTAATGCTGATGACTTGTATTTTACATATGCTGATTTGAATATGCCACATTCCTATTATGACCACTTAGAAGTCTATTGTACCTAGAAAGCCAGGATGTGTCTATATGATTTTTATTAATAGAACACTGAACTATCTGGAATGTGAAGTAGGAAAACATCTTGTGCTATTTTCCTTCTCCCAACAACTGTTACTGAGTGACATTATCAGTTGCAATTGTTAAACGAAGTGGTAGGAAAATTTTACTTATAATAATAATTATAAAAAACTTTATTTATACCTCGCCACCATCTCCCCATGGGGACTCGGGGCAGCTCACATTCTTACAAAAGTAACAACACAAATACATTAGCACAATATACAAAGGTGAAAACACAATAAGATAATAAAACAAAAGTTAAAAACAAAAGTTAATACAACAGTAACAATATCATAATTGTACAAATACAGTATATATCTTCAGAGAACTCAACTAGAAATATGAATTACTAAATATTTCCAAAGTTAAAAGAGCAGATAATATGCCATTAATACTAAATAAGAAAAATAACAAGAACACTCCGATGCATATCAGAACCAAATTTCTTTTGGAATTTACTCTTTGTTTCTGTTGTGTACCTTCAAGTTTTTCTTATAGTGGCCTTAAGGTGAATCTATCATAGGGTTTTCTTGGCAAGATTTATTCAAAGATTTGCCTGTGCCTTCTGCTGAGGCTGAGAGAGTATGACTTGCCCAAGGTCACCCAGTCTGATTCAATGGCTCAGTGAAATGATCAAATTTTGATCCCGAGGGTCATAGTCCTTCACTCAACTCATTACACCATGCTAGTTCTCTAATTTACTCTTAGGGCAGTGTGTATAGGACTCAATGAACAGAGAAGTAGTAGACTGTACTGTAAAAAGTTATTGATTCTAGGAACTGGCAGGCACATGCCTGAAAGAGCTAACCTGAGTTATGATAGTTGGAGAACATGCAAATAAAAATGCATGCCCACCCTGTCCAACGTTTATGCTAATACATCAAAGTTTAATATGGAAACCGTTAGAATTGTAGAGGATAATCAGCTGTACTATGAAAACTTCATTTCCTCTCTCGGTAAATAGAATATATTCTCATGTGAGCAGCATTTGCATATTTTTTTAAAAAATCATTTTCCACTTAGCTTTCAAATAATGTAATTCATCATAGTAGAAGGGAACGTGTGTCTAGTCAAGACTTCAAGCTCTTAAAATTCAAACCTTGAAATCTGGTGGACTAAGATGATTTCAGGGGTTGAGGAGGAGCAGGGTCGTGTGGTTTTTAAAATACATTAATTTTATACACCTTTGTGTTCAAAACATGCAGTGCTAATTTCAGCCAATAGGTGGCAAATTTCCCTAACAAACGCATAGGATTGCAGTTTATACATTCTGAAGCCAATTGCAAGTAGTATAAAGAACAGAAACATAGAGCACCCTTTTTCATGCTGATGACATAATGTGGATCAACAACTTCTTCATGAGACTGTGGGTTACATGCCCGGAAGCCCCAGTAACTGCAGCTTCATGAAGACGAGGAAGGCATACGATGGGGGAGGCTCTGACATTTTCTTGATTTGCTTTAAAAAATTGATGTATAAAACTAGGGTGTAGTCCAACTTATGGAAACTGCTCATCTCATAAATAAGTTCCTTGTAAAGGTAAAGGTTTTCCCCTGACATTAGGTCTAGTCGTGTCCGGGGGTTGGTGCTCATCTCCATTACCAAGCCAAAGAGCTGGCGTTGTCTGTAGACACCTCCTAGGTCATGTGGCCAGCATGACTGCATGGAGCGCTGTTACCTTCCCGCCAGATTGGTACCTATTGATCTACTCACATTTGCATGTTTTCGAACTGATAGGTTGGCAGAAGATGGGGCTAACAGCGAGAGCTAACCCTGCTCCCCGGATTCAAACCACTGATCTTCTGGTCAGCAAGCTCAGCAGTTCAGTGCTTTAATCTGTTGCGCCACTAGGGGCTCTTAAAGCTAAACTGAAATAAAACTTTCATCATATAATATGTAGAACAGAATAAACTGGCATAAATGTCTGTACTATTACACGCGTGTTTCTGTTCAGACTTTTTTATGTCTCCAAAGGAGAGAATAGTTATTAATATTTTAGTTCATCTGTTCCTCTCTAATACAAAATGTTGAAGTCCATAAACTTAAAGCTTCAATGGCAAGCTGCTCCTAATGTGAATTTTAGAATTGGCACACAAGATTCTTCATATTTAACATAATTATCTTAAACTAGAAATCCACCAAGAGAAGTTCTTTCTTATTTATAAATGAAGTTAAAACAGGTTTATGAATTTGTTCCTGAATCCAGATGAATGTATCATCTGGATGTGCTAAAATAATGATTCTAATTAATGTTAACATATTGGTATGTATGTGACAGAAATCCTAAAAGTTCCCTTTTTTAATTCAAACATTGGCCTTGTTCGAGGAAAGGACAAAGTTTCGTGCCAAGTTATGACCTTCAGTAATGTCTATAAACTAAACAGCCATACTAGTTTCCTTTATTTCAGGTATGTTTGTATTTTTATTTCCTTTTAAAATGCAAAATGAATTAAAAGCTCAAGGGTTAAATCTAAATGACAGTTACCCAGATTCCAATAATTATTTTCAAAGAGAATCCACACCAGAGGCAAAGGTGTCTTTCAAGCTGATTTCACTAAGATAAGAAGCTGTTGGGACAAATTGCTCCTCAATATAAATTTAAACTATTTTATTAAAAATTCTAAATTGATTTTTAGCACACTTCAGTAGCTTATTCCTATTTTTGAGATCTTAGCAGTTTTTGGTTATCAGTGATTCTCATTAGTCTAGTTAGATTCATTTGCCCATAATAGCTACACATCCTTTCCCACCATGGATAATAGAAAAGGTGGATAATATGAAATCCTATATTTTGATTATACTTTGACTGGAAACACAACATAAAAGCACAACAGAGGACCTAGAAAGATTTATAAAAACGTCTCAGGATGGGTGAAGGGAATATATTTGAAGTGTGGGTAATTGAAATTGTGGATATCGAATCCAATGTGATGGGGAATTATATTGTATTGTTATTAAGTGGAGGACATAGTGAATGATCTGAGAGTAAAATGATAAAGTATATGTAGACTTGATCAGATGAGACACTGCCCTGTGTTTTGGGACATAGCAGTGCATGTTTGTATTTATATGCAGGCAATTTAGAACTGATAAAATGTTAGGGCTCTGATATACAGAAGGAGCAATGTGGAAGGAACAATATGTATCATTTTCATTTAAGATTGTATAGTGGCTTCAGTGTTGGACTAGCACACCAAGAAACCAGAGTTCAGATCCTCACTCAGTTATGGATGACTTTGGACAAGTCATCTCTTTCTGCCTTAGAGGAAAAGAGTGGAATTTCAACCCCCACAAACCCTATGTTAGGGTCAACGTAAGTCAGATTTGACAAGAAGGCACATGATGAGAACATAATGAAAACAAAACATTTTCATATAGCATGTAAATTAGTAAATTTTAAAAAATGTGGTGGTTGGGGAAGCATGGTGCCAAGAACACTAATTCAACTATCTCTAGTCTTCTTCATTGCAGTAACATGACAGGGTCAAGTGGGATAACATTCTTGGGCCATAAAAGGAAAGGGGGAAGTAATTGCACAAAAAAAAGGCAGTTGGAAGAAAGACATGCATATTCTTGCAGTGATGAGTTCCTACAGCAGATGTGACTCTGAAGTTGATTTCCAGGGTCTCACTGATAAGAATGATCAAGAAGCCCCAAAGACAAGAGTGCTGGCCTACCACATTTTGAAGTGGAGTTGATGTATATAAATGGATCACTATACAATCATAAAGTCCAGAGCCGAAAAGTATATTGCTGATGTAAGCCACTAAAAAGCACAACTATTTGGGAAATTTGGGAATTCCCTAAACCAGGAGAATTCATTCTCTCGTGGCAGCCTTTTATGCTAGAGGGTGAAGCACAAACTTTCAGAATAACCAGTGAGTCAAACCTGGGGGCGAAATTCTTTCCTGATTTGATAATGCTGTTGGGAATGTGCCTAACTTCATCCTATTAAGTTATAACAGCAGGAAATGTTTTTAGCACCTCTCCATCCCGTGTGATATCCCATTGCTGGTTATTGGCATCTTGTATGTCAATACTTTCCAACCTAGCACAAGACTTCAAGGGTATGCTTTTGGAATTATTCTTGTGAAAACATTGGATCAAACAATTTAAATCAGAACGCATTCTTCCTATGAGTTATTACTGGAAAGCCTTTGTAGATTACCGCTTCTCACACAATTTTTCACAAGTGACTTCAACAGCATGCATTCTTAAAGGCAAACATTATGTTGAAAGGAAGAGAAAGAGAGAAAAAATTCAGGTTGATTAGAAAACAAAATAGGATACATAAGTGTCTAATTAAATTAGGGCCCAAATGTATTGAAGTCTGTTTTAAAACAGATTATGTTCGTATGTTCCAGAATTTGTTTCTTTCTTTTTAAAATTTTGGCACTTCAACTGTGGACTCCAGAAAATTACTTCTCTGACTACCATGCTGTTTATGCTCAAATCTGACATTAAGAGGAATGGTGTTAAAATATTGTACATGCTTGTATGTGCATTGTGAACTCCCTTCCAATTTCCTATTGGGAAACCAAATCCTGTTAAGTACATTTAAAAACATAAATGGAAAAAGATGAAAGTAAAAATGAAATATAGTTCCATTAGTTGACATCGCAAACTTATTCCGGTTGAATAGGCATTCCTTTTAAAGTGTAGCCTACATTAGCAGCATATGCACATGACACAAATACAAGGGATGCCCAAAAGCATTTGTCAGTTCCATTGGTGGAAAGAATCTAAGTTTGCAATCCTGAACAATACACACTGGGAAATATGTCACTGTGAAATTAATTGTATTTCTTTCCAAGTCTAACACTTTGTATCACAATAGCTAAAACACCAAGCTGTGGTTTCAGTTATTCCCTCATGCTATTAATGAAATCAAATCATAGAATGAAGTGGGTATGTAAATGTAAAATCGTGTTTATAAACATTGCTTATTTCATCTCTGCTTACAAGAATTAAGGACTTAAACTATTTTCTCCCCTGTGGATGAGTTTCTGTACATATTTTGATGATTGCATTTCAGGACTTTTTGTGAGAAACATCCCCATTTTTTGTGCAAATTCCATTTTTACAAAAAATCTGTAATTTAAGACACAAATATCATGTGCAAAAGGCACTGAAGAATTTTTTGCAATTTTGTGCTGCGCCCAAACAATCACATTTTTGTTAAAAAAAAAAAAGCAAGCTTTGGGGTATTCTTTTTTTCCAAAAAAGTAGGATGCAGATAATTATTTTCTCAACAGGTTGTCTTAATGTACCACAGAAATATCATTTCTCATAAAAAAAGAAGAAAGTGTTGACATTCTTTATATCCTTAATCAGAAGTGATTATTTTGAATAAGAGAGCCTATGAAAAGTAAAATCAATGTCTCTCTGCCTTAAAGCAGTATTTTTAAATTACCTGTACATAAAATATATCTTCATAATATGAGCATTGGACATTTAAAAAAAAATGAAAACCCAACTGTCCTTTTATCTTCAAAGCTAAGAACTGATTTCTTAATAGCTTTGCATTAGAGTCTAGTGAGACAGTGTTATGGTACAAATAACCTTTGTAAACAAGGGTACACAAAGGGTATACATGAAGCTGTGTTAGAAAGTAGCACAGGGCCTCATAGACTAGGTTGATAATATGAATGTGTCAAATTAATCACTACTATAAATACATTTTAAAAGATATTTCTCCTGGCATGTATTTTTTGAATTCAAAAGCAAACATAAACTAGATTTCACAATTCTAACTTACTATATACTTGCCTTAAATATAATCTGCATTACAAGTAGTTGGTAAGATAGTACATGAAGAAAGGACATCCAATATTCAATATTTATATAAAGTTGCATATTTTTGCTAATTAAATAGAATGGAAGGTATGTAAAGCTATAATTTGCTAATTAGAACAGTCCTTAAAATAAATAGCAACATACCTTGTTCTTGAGGAATTCCATAAAACTCAGCAGCTATTCTTGCTGCCTCTTTACGGTTCCCTTTTACAATATAGAAATGGCTTAGTATTGCCAGGCTGATTTTCACGAAGAGCTTAAAGCAGAAAAGTGAAAGTATCGTAAAGTATACATTGGATAGTTGTTGGGCGAACGGACGAGTTTCCTCTACGACAGTCATAGCTGCACAAGAGGCTTTGTCAGTGTTTAGGTACAGCTCTGAAATATGTTGATAAGATCATATGGCTCCAGCCAGACACTCCTCGGGAACAGCTGGTCCTGAGGAAAGAAAATATCAGCTGGTCATGATGCCTGCAGCTCAAAATATGAGGATTATTTATACTGTACATAGCACTGAGTTCACTTAAGCTCCTGCTAGCTTGATGGTATTCAACTAGAGAAGAATACACGCAAGTAGTTTCAAAAGCTTTGGATCAGGTTCCTCTACACTACAAAGTTTCTTTATTCACAGCTCATAAATCACTTGTGGGTAATTATTTCAGTTTTATACCTAGTTAAAGTGAACGTCAAATGAGATCTGCATCCACTGAAATGCTTTGCCTCCATGAAGCTTGATAGGGAAGGTTGTTGGGTAACCACTCTCAAATGTGGCTAATGTGCAAAAGATTTTTTTTGGGGGGGGGGGGGGAGTCTTCAGATCTCTGCTGACAAATTACACCATCTACAGATACACCTTTTCACTCAAATCTTATAAAATGATTTTCTCGAGTAATGTGAGTCACCACAAATCATATGTCTATGTATACTTTGATTAAAAATGGAAGGCTAACTTAAAAACACAGAGAGGAAGATGTAAGTTAAGGTCACTATTTCAGGAATGCTGCTGGTTTGCTCTTGCCAACTTATTCACTTTTACTTTTTTGGTGGCTTTCCTACCAAACCATTAATGTACTGGGGAGAGACAATATAAAAAAATGAGTGGATCCAGTGTAAAGTAGATAGGAGAATGTTATTTGGCTTTAAGCATCACCTCAGTTTAGCGCTTACTACCTGATGAAAGACCACTAGCGTTGAAGACTTCTGGGGATGGAGTCAGTCACAGGAATTCCTGAAGCCCTGACATCTTTTATCAATATTCAGATTGTGTAGCCATCACTAAAAAGGGAGGTTTATAATATCCTTTTGATTACACCAGGGATCTTGATCGGTCCCTCAGTCCATTGATATTTTTTGTCTTCTGTTATGCCTTGTTGGATATGAAATGCCAGACTGATTTGATCTCTTTTTTCAATAGAGTTACAAGATGGGTCAATACAGGTTATGCCGTAGATGTAGTGTACCTGGATTTCAGTAAGGCCTTCGACAAAGTCCCCCACAACCTTCTGGCAAACAAACTAATAAAATGTGGGCTTACTTACTTAGGAGATCCCTCGTAGTTCAAGGATGATGGTCCTCCATTTCTTGGAAGACGCCTGTGCATGTTTTTTTTTAATGTGTGGAGGTCGGTGCACGGCCGGTCAACACACAGTCTTCACAGATTGAGGTCCCAGCAGTGGTGTGATTAACACGAGAGTGGCTTCTCAGTCTGTTGCAGCCTTCTTCCGCCTTCACAGCCATTGTAACATGTACCATGTTATCTGTTGAGGTCTTCGGATTGTTCTTGGTCTGGATCCTTCCCTGTGGCCACTCCTGGGAGTGTGTGACTCCCGTGGTTGTGCCCGCAGGTTCATTGGAACACGCAAGCCCCCTCACTACGTCAAGGTGACAATCCAATGAGGGGAAAAATGTGGGCTAGACAAAACTAGTTAGGTGGATCTGTAATTGGCTAAGCCAATGAACCCAAAGGGTACTCACCAATCTGTTTTCTTCATCTTGGAAAGAAGTGACAAGTGGAGTGCTGCAGGGCTCAGTCCTGGGCCCGGTTCTGTTCAACATCTTTATTAACGACTTAGACGAAGGGTTGGAAGGCACGAACATCATGTTTGCAGACAACGCCAAACTGGGAGGGATAGCCAACACTCCAGAAGACAGGAGCTGAATTCAAAACGATCTTAACAGACTAGAGAGATGGGCCGAAACTAACAAAATGAAGTTCAACAGGGACAAATGCAAGATACTTCAGCAGAAAGAAATGAATGCAAAGATACAGAATGGGGGACGCCTGGTTCGACAGCAATACGTGTGAAAAAGATCTTGGAATCCTCGTGGACAACAAGTTAAACATGAGCCAACAATGTGATGCGGCAGCTTAAAAAACCAATGGGATTTTGGCCTGCATCAATAGGAGTATAGTGTCTAGATGCAGGAAAGTCATGCTACCCCTCTATTCTGCCTTGGCTAGACCACAGCTGGAATGCTGTGTCCAATTCTGGGCACCGCAATTGAAGCGAGATGTTGGCAAGCTGGAATGTGTCCAGAGGAGGGCAACTAAAATGATCAAGGGTCTGGAGAACAAGCCCTATGAGGAGCGGCTTAAAGAGTTGGGCATGTTTAGCCTGCAGAAGAGAAGGCTGAGAGGAGACAAGATAGCCATGTATAAATATGTGAAAGGGAAGTCATAGGGAGGAGGGAGCAAGCTTGTTTTCTGCTGCCCTGGAGACTAGGACGCGGAACTATGGCTTTAAACTACAGGAAAGGAGAATCCACCTGAACAATAGGAAGAACCTCCTCACTATGAGAGCAGTTCGGCAGTTTAACTCTCTCCCCCGGACTGTGGTGGAGGCTCCTTCTTTGGAGGCTTTTAAGCAGAGGCTGGATGGACATTTGTCGGGGGTGCGTTGAATGCTATTTCCTGCTTCTCGGCGGGGGGTTGGACTGGATGGCCCATGAGGTCTCTTCCAACTCTATTATTCTATGATTCTATGAAATGAAAGGATGCCAAATGAATGTGAGTTTACTCAACTTCAGAAAAAGATGAATGGTTCCTTAATTCAAACTATCACCAAGAAAGGAAATGTGTTGTAGTAGTTTGGGATTCAGTTTCCAGTTTGGCCATGGAAACCTACTGGGTGAACATGGGGAAATAACATAGTCTCAGTCTTTGAATAGCTATAAGTTGGAAGTGACTTGAAGGCATACAACAATAACAAAAAAAAATCAAGAGATATAGGTGATCTCAAATTCAAATACGGAGCTCTTTTATACAAAATTTATTTCAGAAGAATGAGATAATGGAAATACACAGGCAGGTCAGCTGTGTTAATTGAAGCAATAGGAAAAGCTACATCAAACAAATTAACTCAAAAAACTAAACGAGATGGTGATATACACAGGAGATCCTTAGATGGAGTGGCTTGATGCCACCCAGAGAATCTTAGATGTGTTTTTGTCCCATTAAAATACCTTGGTTTCATGTACTTAGCTGTAAGCCTAAATGTTATGGCATTCTATCAAAGTTCCCTTAACATGGATAGAAAATTCTTCATTTCATTTGAGGTAGGATAAATTCTCAGATATTCTCTATTTTATACATTCTCAATTACTGCTAAGAAATTGAAAGAAGGGGAGAGTAAGAATACATCGATACATCAATCTTTCAACTGGTAAGGAATCCTCCATATATCTTTTTCCAGGAACTAAATAGGGGCAGATCAATTTAAAAAAATTGTTTTCGTTTTAAGATAAATATCAAGTTTCATAATGTACCCTTCATCTGTATTTTGCTTTGAAAGGACAGAGAACAGTGAAATCTTAGTAAGGGTCACAAAGGCTATACAGATCTGAAGGGGCCCCAATGCTAACAGCAAGGCTAAAGATAGTACAAAGGCAAAGCACAAGAGTGAAAAAATAAGTAGCCATGAGTTACTATTTTAGCACAACCATTTTCAGTGAAATAGACATTGCATTTATACTGTAGAATTAACACAGTTTGACACCACTTTCTACCATCGCACAAAAGATACAATCCTGGGATTGGTAATTTTACAAAAGATGTTTCCCCACCAACGTTATGGAATGGAGGCTATCATCTGATCTGCTCCTGTAGAATTCTGGGAAATGTAGTTTAGGGAAGCTGAGGACCTCTCTAGCTGAGAATTCCAAAGGCTCCACCCTGAACTACATTTCCCAGAATTTTGCAAGAGAAACTCTGATGATTGGCAAACAAGGGCCTCCGTTCTATAACTCTGGTGGGAATCTGTCACTAGTCCATAGCCTTCACCAACAAAGAGTGCTGATGCTTCACAAAACTACAAATCCCAGGATTCCATAGCATTGATCGTGGAAGTTAAAGTGATGTCAAACCGCACTTCATTCTACAGCACAGATGCACCCCAGGTCTCACCATTTTTAAAGCACTCACAGATCTCAAATATGGCCATGAACTCCAAAACAAGGAAATCCTCAGAAGACATTTTGCTTTTAAGCTATGCCAACTGATGGCTCCCATTTGAGGAAGGAAAATCCCAGTTTTAGACTGAATTATAAAGGAGCTGTCCAAGGTCCTGAGTTCGATTCCTGAAATAAGTTCAGCTCTTTTACATTTCAAGCAAAACCCTAGGGTGGAATCATGGCCTGGTTGACATCGAAGTCAACCCCTAGCATGACTTTTGACCTGCGGTTCACTAAAAATACACACAAATTTTACCCAAGCAATGTGAGAAGTTGCCTAGGTTTTCCAAAATCTAAAAAATGAATTAGATTCTTGGTCCAGTGAATGCATTGCATGTAAAACTACACTGCATGTAAAACAAAATACATTGCATGTAAAACAGTATGTGTGTTGTTGTTTTTTTTGCATGTATGTGTGTGCTTCCAAAAGACCCATTGGCTTGTGATAGCCTTGTGAATATTATGGGATTTTCTTAGGCAAGGAATACAATAGACCCTTAGTATTTGGAGGGGTTTGATTCCAGAATTCTTCTTGGATACCGAAACCTGTGGATGCTTTACAATTGCATAGTAAAAGTGTCTCTTATATAAACGTTTGGATGTTTAAAAATATATATTCAAGATGGGTTAATTTACAGATGCAAAAAGCACATTCCAGAGGTGGTTTTGCCAATTCCTTCCTCTGATATATAGCCTGGTATTGCTGATACACGTACTTTGCACAAATGAAGAAAAATACGGATTTGGCTGTTAAAAAACCTAGTAATCTTTTAAACTTTAAAATTTAAAATCTGTTAAATGTGAAATTGTCATAATGTGATTTTGGTGCTCTGTGTTTAATTGTCTGAATGTCCTTGCTGCTTGGATAGATGTAAATTGGGTTTACCTATTGACTTATGTAATTTTGTATAGTTATGCGGCATTAAATGTTTGCCTTTTTATTTGTAAGCCGCCCTGAGTCCCATCGGGGTAGATAGAGCAGGATAGAAATAATTTTTTCTTTCATTCGTTAATTTCATTCATTCCTTGGCGGTCTCCCATTCAAGTACTATCCAGAGCTGACCTTGCTTAGCTTCCAGGATCCAGTGCCTTTAGGATATTTAAGTCTATTTACCAGTAAGACCCTGAATTGAGTGCTTTTTAAGATACAAAGAAGGCACTGACCCAAATTTCAAGACAGTCATTAGTTATGGACCAAGCTTTGTAGCAGAAATCAGGTTTGTCCTTCTGATTTAGATCCTAAATTTCAGCAAAGCACGATGCAGGTATTAGAACAGTGGTTCTCAACCTGTGGGTCCCCAGATGTTTTGGCCTTCAACTCCCAGAAATCCTAACAGCTGATAAACTGGCTGGGATTTCTGGGAGTTGTAGGCCAAAACACCTGGGGATCCACAGGTTGAGAACCACTGTATTAGGAGGATTCTGACAGCAGAGAAGTAAAATTCCATTACATTCAGTCCCTTCCACACAGCTGCATAAAATCCACATTGAACTGGATTATATGGCAGTGTGGACTCTGGGTCCTTCCATACAGCCATAAAACCCAGAATATCAAGGCAAATTATTTATTTATTTATTTTACTTTGGTTTATACCCTGCCCTCTCTCCCTCATTTAGGGACTCAGAGCGGCTAACCCTCGGCAGCAATTCGATGCCATACAAATCTAAGACAATACAAAACTCAAAATAAATACAAATCACAGATACAAAAATGTAACACATCATATAAAATGAGAGTACAAAATCAAAAAATAATTTAAAACAGGTATAATTAATTAATCCACAATATCTACTTTAAACTGGGTTATCTGAGTCAGTCCATATTGTCATACAATCTAGTTCAATGTGGATTTTATGCAGATGTGTGGAAGCGACCTCAGACAACCCAACCCAAAGCAGATATTGTGGTTTATATGGCTGTGTGGAAGGGCCCTTCATAAAGGGTGAATTTACTGAGTTCCTGTATTTACTCAGTAGATGGAGAAGGCAAAATAATGGCTTACCTCAAGGCAGCATTCTTGCACAGACCTTGTTTAACATCTTTACTAACGATCAGCCACAGCCACCACTCACAAAAGGCTTTATACATGCTGATGACTTTGGCCTAACAACATAAGGAAAATACTTTGAAACAGTCAAAAACCAACTTATTAATGCCCTGAAAGATCTCTCCAGCTACTACAAAAATAACCACCCAAAACCTAATCCTGCCAAGATACAAGTGTGTGCTTCCCAGCTACGTAACTGTGAAGCCAACAGGAAATTGAAAGTTACCTGGGAAGGCCAAGAGCTCAAACACTGTTCCTACCCTAAATATATTGGTGCCACCTTAGACCGAACATTAACGTTTAGAAAACACTATGCAAACACCTAGCACAAAGTAGCTGCATGCAATAACATCCTGTGGAAACTTACTGGTAGCGCATGGGGTGCAGACCCAAAATTAATAAGAACATCAGCCCTGGTCTTACCTTACTCAACTGCTAAGTATGCCTGCTGTTTGGTACAAGTCAAATGAATGAATATAGCACTGAATAAAATATGTGGAATAATCACAGGATGTCTTTTGATAGACTCTATAATGCTTTGATAGACTCTATAACAGGCATGGGCAAACTTCGGCCCTCTAGGTGTTTTGGGCTTCAACTCCCACAATCCCTAACAGCCTACTGGCTGTTAAGAATTTGTAGGAGCTGAAGTCCAAAACACCTGGAGGGCCAAAGTCTGCCCATGCCTGCTCTATAGCTAGCTAGCATTGCTCCCCCCCACCATGTGCAACAGGAAATTGCTGCCGATTTAATGGCTATCAGCCTCCTCCCAGTAGACTCAAATCAAGGAAAATTTCATGGGAACCACCACTCCTCTAAATGTTCCTCCAGCAACAGCAAGAGTATACTTGGCAATTCCAACTGGATGGCCCCCTTGAGGGTCTGCCTCCAGGGGCAAACCAAGACTGGGCAAGGTGGAGCTTCCTGAACAGACTCAGAAGTTCAAAGGACAACCTGACAAAATGGCACTACCTTATGTGACTGTCTGCTTGCCCACAATGCCCTGACTTATGCACAGAGGTAGAACTGTTGAAATACAGTTACTGTTGCTCGTTTTTGGTAAAAAGAAATATTTAGCCGCTTGTGTTCCCTCTATTTTATTTGTTTTATACTTGTTTATTCATGCAATGCTTTTGACCCGAAATAAATCAATAACCCTATTTGACACATTTTCCACCTGCCCATTACTAAAATGGTCAAAATAAGGATGTTTAATTCAAGCCCATAGTCAAGGAGGTGGTTTAAGGGTTCAAACCAATTTTTTTCAGGTTAAAAATAACAACCAGGTTTACTCATAAATTTTAACTGGTTAACCTAATCCCCATGCCAAGTATATCAAAAGACATCCTGTGATTATTCTACATATTTCATTCAGTGCTATATTCATTCGTTTAACTTGTACCAAAAATTAGAAGCAAAAATTAGAGTCTCTCCAGAACTACAAGCACTATCTCAACCAAATTTTGATGATTCACACTATCATTACCTACTTTTTTATCAATTTAAATTGCAATAGCAGCAATAGGTGGCATAGTGGAAGCTGCCAAAATGTGGTAGCTGGGGGGGGGGGGGGAGATAAACAATGGCCCAGAAGCAAAGCATTGAAGATTTCAACCCAAATGGTTCAGCAGATTTCATGTACAAGGTGCACTCTGTTAAGTACTGCGTGGTGTTTGGAGAAGTTAGGGGTAAAGGTGGTCATCAGAAGCTTGGTAAATTGGTTGCTAAACCATTTGTGCAATGGAAAAATGCAATAGAAGTCTCCTATAGACACAAAAAACCCCTCAAAACAACTTGTGCTTGGCTGAAAACTTGGCTAATTCACAGTGGAAAATGCCTTGATGATAAAGGAAATAAGAAAAAAAAAACCAGAAAGAAACTTCTGCCAATTGTGGAAACTATTCTTTGTGGCAGACAAGAACTGGCTGGTGGTTGAGTAGGTTAAACCTTTATGCTGACAGGACTGATGACTTGCAGATTGGGTTGCTGACCTGAAAGTTGCTGGTTCGAATCCAACCCAGGGAGAGTGCGGATGAGCTCCCTCTAACAGCTCCAGCTCCATGCAGGGGCATGGGTGAAGCCTCCCAAAAGGAGGGTAAAAACATCAAAACATCCGCACATCCCCTGGGTAGCATCCTTGCAGATGGCCAATTCTCTCACACCAGAAGCGACTTGCAGTTTTTCAAGTCGCTCCTGACACGAAAAAAAGCTAACACCTCCTAACAATGGATTCCCAGGCAGGAATCAGACAGGCTTTAAAGCTGCAAGGCTTTTCAATGTGAATCAAGGTGATTAATTGCAACAATCACATCTGCCTTCAACAGACAAGAGTTCCTTCTCCCACACTGGACCTTCCACAGATATATAAACCTCACTTGCCTAGTTTCCAATATACCTCATAACTTCTGAGAATGCCTGTTTTGATGTGAGAGAACCGTCAGGAGAAAATGCTTCTGGAACATGGCCATACAGCCGGGAAAACTCACAGCAACCCACTGAATTGTTCATCTTTGCATTTCCACCAGGCGGCCATTAGGTGGCGTGAAGAGTGGATTTCCTGGTTTGTTTTCGACGCCATGATTGCTTTGGGAAGAAAGCCCTTTTCCGTGTGAGGGAACAAAGGATTTTGTTTGTTACAGGCAAGGATTGCGATACATTCCCCCCTTCAGTTCTCAAAGCTTTTGCCGAAATACTGTAAACGGGTGAGGGGGGTCCTTGTAAAACACACACACACACACACGGAGGAACTGCGGGATCTTGACCCTATCGTTTCGCTGGGAGTAGGGACTCTGCAGTAGTTCTGCGCATGCGCCGCTTACCTCCTCCCGCTGCTGCCCACCCCCTTTCCTCTCGGCGCGAGGGCGGTTGTGCGTGCGCGCGCGTCCTCGGCGTGCGTACTTGAGTGCGTGCTTCCGCCGCTGCCGTGCGTGCGCGCGCCCGCCGTTTCTGTATGTGTCTCAGAGAAGCAACCGGCGGGGAACATGAACACTGTGCTGACCCGCGCCAATTCGCTCTTCGCCTTCTCGCTGAGCGTGATGGCGGCGCTCACCTTCGGCTGCTTCATCACGACGGCCTTCAAAGAGCGCACGGTGCCCGTCAACATCGCCGTCTCCCGGGTCATGCTGTGAGTCCAGGCAAGGGGAAAGAGATGGGCGTTTTCCGTGGGCCACGAGCCTGAGGGCAGGGAGGGAGGCGTATTCATGACCCTCTTCAGTCCTCTGAAGGCACCAGCTCGCTTCCAATCTTCCACACTGATATGAAAGCAGTTTGACACCACTTTAACTGCCATGACTGAAAGCTATGGAATCCTGGGAGTTGTAGTCTTAGCCTTCCCTGCCAAAGAGTGCTGACGCCTCATTGAACCACAACTCCCAGGATGTCATTAGCAGTCAGACTGCCTTCATTCATTGTGTCAGGTAGAGTATCCTATATCCCAGCATGGGCAAACTTCGGCCCTCCAGGTGTTTTGCACTTCAACTCCCACAATTTCTAACAGAAGCCGCCAAGCTTTGAATCTGCAAGACCATTAAATGCTAATCAATCTGGCCATTTGCAACATTCACACATTTTTTCATGTCTGGAATTCCCATGTTTTCTGAGTGTTGTTCTTTTATTACTGTCCTGAGTTTAGAGTTTTTTAAATACTGGTAGCCATACTTCAGGAAATAATGCCCTACTGCTCACTGGAGGGAAGGATATTAGAGGCAAAGATGAAGTACTTTGGCCACATCATGAGAAGACGGGAAAGCTTAGAGTACATAAAGATGCTGGGGGGAAAGGAAGGAAAGAGGAAGAGGGGCCGACCAAATGCAAGGTGGATGGATGGTATCCTGGAAGTGACTGGTGGCGTGGGCTGGTCCATGAGGTCATGAAGAGTCAGAATATATTTTCTTTTAATTTAATCTTTTTAAAATATAAGAGTTCACCATAACATTCAAACAACAACTATAGACTAAAAATAGTGGATAACATGTAGAAATAGCAAAGACTAAATTATTTAATTTAATACTGATAGTTGACCTTGAAGGAGCTGGGGGTGGCAACAGCCAACAGGGAGCTCTGGCGTGGACTGGTCCATGAGGTAACAAAGAGTCAGAAGTGACTGAACGAATAAAATAAAACAAGCTAGATTGACAGTAAATAAAGAACAACTCTCTGAAAAGAGAATTCCAGACATGAAACAATCAGGGCCAGCTAACACCTCCCAACAAAGAATTCCCCCAGACAGGAATCAGCCAGGCTTTGAAGCTGCAAGGCCATTAAATGCTAATCAAGGTGGCCATTTGCAACATTCACACTTGCCTCAAACAGACTTCTTTCTCCCACCCTGGAATTTCCACAGATGTATAAAACCCACATGCCTAGTTTCCAACGAAAAGTAGTATTTTTTTCAGAAAATTGAGGGCAAGAGCAGCACTAATAAATGGGCAGATATCATAAAACATATTAAATCATAGAATCAGTTGAAAGAGACCTCATGGACCATCCAGTCCAACACTCTGCCAAGAAGCAGAAAAATCGCATTCAAAGCACCCCCAACAGATGGCTCTTCAGCCTCTGTTTAAAAGCCTCCAGAGAAGGAGTTTCAACCACACTCCAAGGCAGAGCTGCTGAACAGCTCTCACAGTTAAGTTCTTCCTAATGTTCAGGTGGAATCTCCTTTCCTGTAGTTTGAAGCCATTATTCTGTGTCTTAGTCTCCAGGGCAGCAGAAAACAAGCTTGCTCCCTCCTCCCTATGACTTCCCTTCACATATTTATACATGGCCATCATGTCCCCTCTCAGCTTTCTCTTCTGCAGGCTAAACATGCCCAGCTCTTTAAGCCGCTCCTCATAGGGCTTGTTCTCAAGACCCATGATCATTTTCGTTGCCCTCCTCTGGACACATTCCAGCTTGTTAACATCTCCCTTAAATTGGGGTGCCCATTGAAGTAGCCAAGCAACATTAGCCTTGGGCTGGAAAGAGCAGGGAAAAATGGGAATTTAAAAATGGTTTGAATCTTTTGCAGATGGTATGCTCCAGGATTATGCTTTTGAAAGGAGGATGAAATACACAACAATTGGGACGTGAAATGGGGACGTGAAATGGGGAACGCTGATACCTAGAATAAAAGGAAAAAGATACTTGTATTGCTTTTAATATGTTGTAATCTACTTTGGGTCCCTTTGTGGGAGAAAAGTGGGATGCAAATATAGATTTATTATAATATAAAATGTAAAGAATTAAATCACACTCTCTTCATGATTGATCAATTCAAATAATACTCGAAGATACAACTGTTTCCTATGGCAGGGCGAAGGGGGAGTTGTAGTTTGGTGAAGCAGCAGCACTCTTTGGCAAACAATGCTCAAACTACAATTCTGCAGTCTCCATCAGGCACCTTCAAGCTGTTTTGGCCTCCAACTCCCAGAAGCCCTAACCAGCTTGTCAAATGGTCAACCAATTACCTGGTCTAGATGCACCCATGTTTCATATATACATCATGCACATAGCCTGAAGGTCGTTTTATACACATTATTTTAATAGATTTGTCATGGGGCAAAGTTAGGGTACACTGAACTATCAGGAAGCAAGGGTGACATTGTCTCAGGCACCCACATGAATGGTTTTGGATTTTGCAACTCCACATAAGGGTCACTGAACTTGTATAAGCAGTCCCCAAGTTATAAACATCCGACTTTACAAGCAACTCATAGTTAAGAACAGGGGTAAGACAACAGGAAGTGAGAGAAATCTTCCCCTCAAAAGGGAAATTCACTCCTGGAAGAGTTTTCATGGGTGGAAAGGTGTCTCCACTGAAGCTTAATCATAAATTCTTGTTTCCACAACAAGCCAATTTTTTCAAAATCCAATTCTGTCGGGGACAGAAAGTGAGGTGAAATCTTCTGAACAGGTACACAGAGAGAAAAACAAACACAACAGGGGTGTTAACAATTCCTTATTCTACCCAAAGCTACATATATGTATATATTTGGCTGGAGGTACACTTTAAAAATATACCTGTTCCAACTTACAAATTCAACTTAAGAACAAATCTACAAACCTATCTTGTTCGTAACTTGGGGACTCCCTGTACTTGGGTGGGAGGCCAGTAAATTATCAGGTCCTGTAGGCTATATTTTAGAGAAAGGAACTTGCAAAACCACTGCACTTTGTTTAAGAAAACCCTTTGAAATTTATGTGATCCTGATAATTCTACAGGCAAATTTAAAGACACATGGCCACAAGGTTACTGTATTGCAATATTGTAGCTGTTTTTTTTTAATATATGTCGTATGTTGAATTCAAAAGCAGAATATAGCATTAAGTGCCTCACACACAGTTCTTTCAAAAAATATTGACCAATTTAGTTCAAGTCACAGTTGACAGAATAGAAACCTCAAAGCAAGTTGCATATGCAATTTCTGAGGTCAGTTTTGCACAATGCCAAATTCTTATCAGTCATTGAATCAGAGTTGAAAGAGACCACAAGGGCCATCCAGCATACTTTTTAAAAGAAAAGTTTTTATGACTCTCCGGTTTTCAGGTCTGTGACAGTCTTAATCTATGTAATTTGTTTCAGACTAGCATAATGAGTTTCTTTAGAGATAGGACCCAAGTCTAAGCTCAAAACTCATGTATGGCACAGTCTTCTCAGAGCAGCTGGTGATAAATGGCACAATTAACAGTAGGGTTTGGTACCTTTTGTAGAAAGAGCCTAAGTATCATAATCTCTCACACACATACATTCACACTATTTTCCCATATATGTTGAAATTACATGGCTCACAAGGGCTTGGATTTAAAATTGGATTGCTTTTTAAAAATATATATTTTGCATATTGCTCTTTTGAACTGTTTTTGTTACTTCTCTGCTACTGAAGTTCTATTATCAATCCAAAAGTATAAACCTTTCCTTCCTGCCCTCTCATTTCATTTTTCTGTGAGCCAATGAGCAAACAACACGAACTCTACAGTGTTCTACAGAGGGCTGTAGTCTGCCCTCTAGCAGGCTCCCTTAGGAGTGTGCATGGAAAGGCAACTCAGCCATTGGGCCGAATGAATGTCAGAGAGCTCTTTCACAAGCAGTTTATTGCCAAGCATGTGCTCCTTTCAATGACATGTTATTTTGTAGCAGAGCTTCCCTTTTTTCTTTGTTTTTCATTGACAAAACCAAGTCTCTTTTCAGAGTGATTATGAGTGAGCCTCATTCTACAGAGGCTACAGTGACTATTACAGATGCCATTAGAATCATTTGTGCATCTTGCAGAGCTTTAAGTTGGAACATCTCATTTGAATGTGTTAAATTACGAGTTTGATGCACCATACTCAATTAACACATGCTAAATTAACTGCTCTCTGTGAATTAAGTTATGATAATGCATGCTCTTAATAGCTTCTCATATATTGTGTCATATGCGTAAGATCAGTTGCCAACATGTCATTGTATTGTAATTGTTGCAACTCCAGACAGTAAATAAATAAAAATAATGTAGCCACATATTATAGGTGTCACCGCTGACATTACTTTGGCACACTTTTGTCAAACGCTTTATGTAGCTTCTTAATTTTTCTATTTGCCAGCATGTAAATTATGTTCTATTTATTATATTGTGAATGCAAGGTAGTTTGATCAGTCTACAAAATGTAAGAGAGTATTTGATACCTAACTTAGCAAGGAAATGTGTCCCAATTGTTTGTGCTATACAATAGGCCCTCAATATTGATTCAAGGGCTTCTCGTGGATTCGTAAGTCTATGGATGCTCAAATCCCGTTGTATGCGGTTGTGTAGTAAAATGGTCTATCTTATATAAAAAAGACAAAAATCAAGATCTCGTTTGGATTTTTTAAAAAAATATTTCAAAGCCATGTATAATGGAGTCCTTGGATGCAGAATCTGTGGAAACAGAGGGCCAATGGCATCTGTGGCTTTTGATGAATCATGGTACCCTTCTGGGATGCCTTACTAGGATGGGACTTGGGAAACACTGTTTTTGGACTCCTGTTTGATTGCTTGACCTTTTGCCTATGGAGTACCTCAGGATTTCATTTTGTCCACAAAACCATGAAAAACTGGAAGGGGATCTAGAATTTTGAGTGCCAATGGAAGTCAACTCTGTTTTTCCTTTCCTCCATACCCCAAAGATGTGTTTCCTTGCTAAACCAATATCATTTCCTTGCTGAACCAATATGTTTTGTGAAACTTAATGCAACAAGTTTAATCTAAATAAGGTCTATTGTGAAGGTTTTTTTTTATTTTTTAGAAACTGCAAGTCGCTTCTGGTGTAAGAGAATTGGCTGTCTGTAAGGATGTTGCCCAGGGAAGGCCCGGATGTTTTGATGTTTTATCATCCTGTGGGAGGCTTCCCTCATGTCCCTGCATGGGAAGCTGGTGCTGACAGAGGGGAGCTTACCCCGCTCTCCCCGGATTCGAACCGCAGACCAGTTGGTCAGCAGTCTTGCCAGCACAAGGGTTTTGCACCACCAGGGTCTCCATGAAGATTAATGCAAATAGGGCAGAGGCAGTCTTGGTCAACCAAAAGGCAGATCAGGGGATCAAAATTCAGCCTACACTGGATGGAGTTAAAACTCTCCCTGGAGACAAGTGTTTGCAATTTAGATGTATAGTATCACTTCCTTATCCATAGATTCAATGTCCACAGTTTCACTTACCAACACTTTGAAAAATATTTCCTTTAGTATTGTTTGTTCGTATCTCTAGTGCAATTCTGTTTTGTTTTTCTAGCACAACCATAGTACAGAATAACACTGGAGAACATAGAGAGACCAACAATTGAAAGTTCTATGGACCTCTCTGGGTCCTTCAGTGCTATGCTATGCTTCCTTGTTTAGTCAAAATATAAAGTTCGGTATTGTCTGTGGTTTCATGTAGCCATGCATAGTCTTGTACATATCTTCTATGGATATGAGGGTTGTCATGTATTTCTTAATTGACTGATGGGTCTGGGAGCCAGGTTTCTTTGGTGTCTGAACTGGCTCATTGGTTTCCAATTCATTTCCAGGCACAATTCAAGGTGCTGGCTATTATGTTGAAAGCTTCTTGGTCACATCCACACTGTACAAAGTCTTCTTAGAGTCCAGTATCTTTAGAGAAGGTTCTCTCCATTCTGTCACTTCCATTTGTAGGTTTATTGGGAACACAGTTTTCTATTGTCTTAGGGGTTGCTCTCAGGTTGGAAATCACTCCCTAGGGGAGCCAGGATGGCTTCCTTTTTGCTGTCTTTCCACCAGCAAATGAAACTTTTTCTGACACAATTTTAGGAAAGAAGTGAATTCTAGAGTTGTGTTGTTCTGTTGACTTATATCTTTTGTATTTTAAGAATTTATTTAAAATGTTTTTAATCCTGTAGATAGCCGAACTGTATTTTAATAACGATTGTTTTTGCTTATTGGTATTCATTTTGATTTTTCTAACCTGATTTGAGCCTCAGTTTTGAAAAAAAGGCAGGATATAAATTATTAAGAAGAATAAAAACATTTGTATTGTTTTCTTCAATTTTTGCTTTGTAAATGTGTTCTGGAGGGGAACGGACACTATTTGCAGGAACTGGGGAAAATTAAATTCGATCTCTTCACTAGTCATGGACTACAGGTAGTTAAGCGACGGAGGAGAGGGCTTCCATAAATATCATAGGATTCAACCACAAGGAATTAAAAGACACACAGGCCAACTGCTCAAACTTACATATTTTTGCCACCAAATATTATTCAAATTTTGAGATATGTTCTAATACTTTGAGCAAACTTTGTCACATGTTTGGTTTTATTCTTTTTTGTAATAAAATAACTCAAATACTATTTATGTCTTCAAATTAATGCCTTCAGTTCATCTCTATATTAAGATGAAATTGGAAAGGGGGCAGTGTTCCTCTTTACCTTTTTTATGGTAAAGAGAATATTTATAGTTGTATCCTTATACATAATGGATTTATAATTAAATGTTCTGACTTGAAATTTGAACTTCTGGCAAGGCTGTATATATCTGGTGATTAATAATATGCAATAACTACAGTACGGTTTAAAATAATTTCAAATTATTGAGTTGCTAATTCAAAGTCTGTGTATTTTTATTCTGAAAGTACTATAGAGAAAGCTGATATTATAAAGTATACCCATTATTGTTTGATGTATATTCTCTTACAAGGGATGAACAGTAATATTGCCTGTGTGTTCCTCATTATTCTGTACTCTGAATAAAGATATCCTTACCTTGAAGATTTATGTGTGAAATGGTGCTAAACTACAAAGAAAACTGAATATATTTCTTTTTCTTTCTACCAGAAAAAACGTAGAAGATTTCACTGGCCCAGGAGAAAGAAGTGACCTTGGAATCATTACTTTTGACATTACTGCTGATATCCTTTATAGTAAATGCTAGCTGCCTGCTGAAATATATTTCTTACTTTTAAATCCAGGTCAATAGAAGACTGGAAAGATGAAATGTCTTTAAAGTTAGTTGTAACAAAATGTAAGAACAGAGAATGCATGATATATTTGCTGAAAGTGTTAAAACCTGTGTTAGATTAGAAGTTGAGGATTTTTAAAGCATTAATGATACTTAACCTTTTTGATTTTGGCAAATGTAACATTTCTGAATCTCTTAGCCTTGACTGAATGGATTATGGACTTATACAGTTCCTCTGCCTCCTGTATTATATTTCCTTTCCTCTCAATTCTGTGGTGTCACATAACATCTGCACAGAGAATATCTAGGCACCGTTATCTTTAACCCATCCTAATAAAACACTTTCAAAACCTGCCTTCATACTTTGGTTCAAAACCAATTAATGGTCTCTTTGAAGCACTTGTTTTACATGTTTATGAAGGGCCTCATACCAGTGTTAATCAGAGAAAAGAATTTATTAATATACTGTTAATCCTTTTATCTCAGCCGCCTCTTTGTTGTCACTTAGCATTCTCCGTTCTTAGTCCTATAGAACATTCTCTTCTTTCTTTATTCTCTCATCTTTTGCTTTCAGTCCTGGTTTTTCTCTGATGCTAATTCTTTTTTTACCCACTTTCTAAGTGTGCATTACTTCTACTTCTTGCTGGGCTTGAATACAAACCCATACAGACATTCACTCCCTATTTCTACATTTGAGTAGAAATAAATATTAGGATTGGTTGGCTATGAGAGGACAAACTGACACCAACTTTACCATACCTCTCTGAATCCAGAAATCAGATGAGAATTCATCCCTATTCACTTTTGTCAAGTATCTCCATGTTGGCAGATGTTTCTGTACTATTTTGAAGTCCACCTGGTTTTTTGTTATGTAGGTCTATTTCAAGTGATGGTACTAGTCTGGCGGTACTTTTGACTTTAAACTGCAAGCTTAATGACCTAGACCCAATAGGTCCTTCTGTCATGACAGGACCAGAAAATGCCCAGAGACCAATAATCCTTATATTCTGCTTAAAATTATAGTACACAAAACCCAGGAAAATGTGGGATTTCAATCTCCAAAATGTCAGTATCTTACAGATAAAATAATCAAAGTCACATAGTACCTATCAGACACCCAATATCAATCTCTAGTATCCATTTGCTGTTACAATTCTCGTGTTTTAATTGCGTATTACATTGTGTATGAATCAAAATTGTTGCCATTATAACATTTGTAAACTTAAATATTGTTTACTTTTAAAGGATTTGCTTTTTGAAGACTTCAGATTTAGATATGGGTTACGCTCCTTCTACACAGCTGTATAAAATCCAGATTATCTGCTTTGAACTGGTTTATATAACAGTCTAGACCAGTGGTTCTCAGCCTGGGAGTTCCCAGATGTTTTGGCCTTCAACTCCCAGAAATCCTAACAGCTGGTAAACTGGGTGAGATTTCTGGGAGTTGTAGGCCAAAACACCTGGCGACCCACAGGTTGAGAACCACTGGTTTAGACTAAAATAATCCAGTTCAAAGCAGATTATGTGGATGATCTGCTTTGATAATTTGGATTATATGGCAATGTACAAAGGGCCTTAGACTCATGTTTGGAAAAGAATATTCTGCTTTTCAGCAAAACAACACTTAACAGTTGCAATATGTACAAAGTTCAAGATTCAGAAATTAAATTACATGAATCCTTTGCACTAAAGAGATCAAGAATTTAGATTTGAAAAATATAAGGTGTTATATAATAAAAAGAGATGACTTTCAGGTTCCCAAGTGCCTTTTAAAGAGAAGTGCTTTTTCTCAAATGCTTTTTAAAGAGAGCATGGGTTGTTTACAGATATTAAACAAAACTTTGAAAAGAAACAAAATTTCATATGGTGTGTGTTCCTTAACCTCCCCACATCTGCATAGCATATTCGACTGGAATGTGAAACAATTATTTCTGTATTTATCAGCAGAATATTCAACAAAAAACAATGTAAGTATGAATTTGGAAGTGAATAAATAAGGATTTGTACTTGCATTACATTTGTTTTATCTCAGAACAGCAGAGTACTCCCATATGTAGTAGGGATATAATAATCCTTGTTTCAGTACAAGAAGGGGAGGAAAAAGTACTCTTGTGGCACTGCTCAGACAACTAATTTATTCCAGAAAAAGCTTTTGAGAGCCAAATATTACTTTTTGAGTGCAGAGTGCAGACTTGTTGGACAAACACATAAGGAAAAGTATTTTTGAGACATTATTAGAAGAGCAAAACATGATAGCATGGTAATGGATTACAAATAAAAGTCTTAGTTCATGTTGGTTAGAATTGTTCAAATTATATGGCTGGATAAGAAGTATATATCATAAAAATGAAGGGGTGACAGATATAGATATTACTGATGATCATTCAGTGTCTAGATAGCTGGTATGTAGAAGCCAGTCCTAGTGCACTTCTCTTTGTTAACTTTTAAGATAATTGAGATTGGGCATTAAAGTTAATTGAGTTGTAAGCCCATCCTGAGTCCCCTTTGGGGTGAGAAGGGTGGGGTACAAATGTGGGAAATAATAATAATAATAATAATTTATTTAGGAAGGAATTGTCCAGATTTTGTCTTAAATCATGGAACAGAATGAAAACATATTTTCCCAAGAAAGTTGAATCTGTAGATGGCAGATACCTTTCTAGGAGAAGCTACACAACTGAAAAAAATCACATTATTACATGTAGTGTGTGCAGAAGCAGGTATCTCTGTTCATCTCGAAATAGATTGCAGTGTGTGGATGTGCCCCAATTCACAACTCCCTTTCCAGTCTTTTCATGGGATTCCTTTAAACCACTGATGCAATCTTGTCTTCAGTGACAGTGTCCTGAGACACTGAAATGTTCTGATACTGTGTATATGTGACCATTTCTATTTCAAAGTGTGACAATTTATTCTCTTGTATAGAGACTGCCCTCTTTGTCCCATGTAGAGTGCAGAGGGGCAGAAGATGATGTAAATGATATTGGATGAGGAACAAATAAATATGTCCCTGACTTTATTTATTTATTTACTACATTTACCCCAAAGGGGACTCAGAGCGGCTTACAAATTAAATTTACATACAATATTATATTATTAGCATAACACAATACTGGCATTAAATTACTATATTGTACTATATCAATATATTGTAATATTATTAGTAATATTACATGTAATCTATATTTATAAAAGAGTGATGGCATCAGGGCAGCGGACAAAACAACTAAACTACAGGCTCCCCAACCTCGAAATTTGACAACACAACCCATCATCCATGGCTCTAGGTTGATACAACAAAAAGAAAAGAAAAATAAAGTCCTAATTACAGGGAGAGGAGTAATTGTTTTTATCCAGTTGCTGCCAGTTAGAAGGCTAAGCTCCGCCCACTCGGTCTCCTAGCCACCTACTCAGCCCAGGGGACAGGCACAGTTAGTCCTCACTTAGGCCTCTTCCACAGATTATCAGATTTTAACTGAATTATATGGCAGTGTAGAAAATGGAGATGAGCCCCAACCCCAGAGTCAGACATGACTGGACTTAATGTCAGGGGAAATCCTTTACCCTTTACCTTAACTACCACCAATTCCTCAATACTTTATTTCCCAGACCACCATACTTCGCCACAGCAACGCGTGGCCGGGCACAGCTAGTATATAATATATAATTAGTATTTTTATATTGTATTAATTAGTATTATATTGTATTACAATATAATATTATCAATATTATATGTATATACAATATATTATTATATATTATTGTAAATTATATTGTATATATATAATTAGCATAGCATGTTACTGGGGGGAGGGGCCTCCAGCTGATGGTAAAGGAGACAAGATGGAACTGCCTTCCCGGCTCCCTCTTAGCTCTTGTACCAGAGCGTCAGTTGGAGATGGTGGGAGGCTTTGCAGGTGACATTGTTATGATTTTTGATGCTGTTGACAAACAATATGTGAGGCGGTGTTTGTAGCAGGGTCTTTCTCATTCTTATGTGGTTTGGTATAGTGAATAGTTTCAGACTGAGGTTCTCTTTGTAAGCTAGTATACATCTGCCACCAGAAAGCCTTGCTGTCCAGAATGGCTTATAGCTAATTGATGAACAGTAGTTCAGTGGCAGATGTTCTCTCATTATGTCAGAAGGATGACAACTATTGTTCGGTTCTATCAGATGTTGTCATTCTGTGGGTTTATCTTGCAGTAGATTTTCTGTGTATATCAGTGTTACCTGTCATATCCATGAATTTTGAGTCCATGTTTCATAAGTCTGAGCAGACGCAATTCTTTCTGAGAATTCTTTCTGAGTCCAATGGACTTTGAATATATAGATATACTAGCTTGGGTACCCGGTGATGCCTGGGTTATTTTAAAAGGGCCTTGTTTGTTTTTGGATGTTAGGAGATCCGTCATTGGTGGGGTTCAGAGGGCTCATGGAATACAGGTGAACTATAACTCCCAGAGTTAAAGGTCAATCACCCCCCTCCCCCAAAGTCCACCATGTTGAATTTGTGTGCCAAGTTAGGTCGAGATCCACCATCAGATGGGTTCAGTGTTCTCGGAATATGGGTGAACTATAACTCCTGGATGTCAAGGTCAATAACCCCCAAATGTGGCCATGTTGGATCTGTGTGCCAAGTTAGTTCCAGGTCCATCATTGGTGTGGTTCAGAGTGCTCTTAGATTTCAGGTGAACTATACATCCCAGTCCATACAACTCCTATAAATCATGGTGAATTCTTCCCAAACTTCTCCAGTCTGTTCAGTTGCTGATCAATTCCTCTGTTTGCTGTGTGCTATAGGAAAGGATAGAAAAGGTTAAGGGACAGGCAGTGGGCGAGGTCATGCAAATGGAGAGAGAAAGGAACACTGGGATGGGCTCGCTGTAATCTGCGATGTCCTGGGAAAGAGTAACTTGGTGGCTCCTCAGCACTGGGAATTATAGCCTGTTTGTGGAGGCTGGAGGCTGTCTGTGTGAACGGACACCCGTGCCACCCACACATACAGATTTTCACTTTTATTATGTGTGTGTGTGTGTACGTGTGTATTTAAAATCATGAAATCTGGTGCTTCTCATTTATCACCACACTAGCATGTTTTGCATTTCTTCTCCCCATGTGTAGAAGTGTTTCCTAATCAGGCTGCATTCTATTCCTTAAAAAGTGTGTGTGTGTGTGTGTGTGTGTGTGTGTGTGTGTGTGTGTGTGTGTTTTACAAGCAGCTTAAAACTAAACCTTTTTTAAAAAATAAAATTGATTCACCTTGTCATATTTAAAATAGCTAAACCATGTGGCACACAGGCTTGATCTGCAAATATATGTTCCTGTTTAGGCACTGGTGGAAGAGGTGTGCCTTGGCTCAGTTCGCTCCAGAATGCTTAATTATTCAAATCCTCAAGCATCTATATTCATATGTTCAATTCTTTTGATCAGTGTATGCGTATTTGTGTGTGTGTGTTTTGTTTTAACAAATGGATGCTGAATTTAACTTGGTGAACTAACTGTAATTGTAGGCTTTGAACCAGGTTGTCCTCTGGGACAGAATCATTTTGAGAGGAGATAGTCCAAAGTTGCTTTTGAAAGATATGAAATCAAAATATTTCTTCTTTGATGATGGAAATGGTCTCAAGTGAGTAAAACTTCATTCAGTATTATTTTGTAGCCATATTATATCTGTGATCGCATTCAGTTCAATAGATGATAAAGTTCTTTAACAAGAAGAGAGTAGAGTTCCAAGAATACATTCATGTTGACATATCTGTCCTTGAAGAACAATATTATACAGCACTGTCAGCACTAATTTTGCAAACAGCCTTAGATTATGTAGTTTACTATATGCAGAATTTACAACCACTTTTATGAGTTCAGTTTGACTCCTATATCCATGGAATTGATACCCGTGGGATGGTTTCATTTATCCACATCTGCCAAAATATGTCTTCTCTAGGCCTTTTCTAGGTCATCTTAGGACTCTGTGATATTGTTGGGCTAGAAGTTTCTTGTTTTAATAGGGTTCACTATTTCCACAGGTTTGCCTGTCCATGCAGTGTCTGGAGATATGAAGATCATATTGTATTTTGCCTTTGTCAGTAGGAAATTACAAAAAGGTTTACATAGTGGGGCTGTGGTGGTACAGTGGGTTAAACCGCTAAGCTACAGAACTTGCTGACCGGAAGGTCAATAGTTTGATGGGGTGAGCTCCCATTGCTAGCCCCAACTTTTCCAACCTAGCAGTTGCATAAAAAACATGCAGATGTGAGTAGATCAATAGGTACCGCTCCGGTGGGAAGGTAACGGCACTCCATGCAGTCATGCCGGCCACATGACCTAGGAGGCATCTACGGACAACGCCAGCTCTTCGGCTTAAAAATGGTGATGAGCACCAATCCCCATAGTTGGACTCTACTAGACTTAATGTCAAGGGGAAACCTTTACCTTACATAGCTTAAAATTGTAGCCCCTCTCCTGTTCATAAATGTGAATTAAAATGAAATAAAACCAGTGTCATGAAGCATAAGATGCTCGGGAGGGTAAAAAAGCAAGATACATTGAGAACAGTTGCAGTGGAATTGGAGTGGTTAGAAAAGAAAAATGATGACAAGGGATTATGCCTTCTGTGTGACCCTTTTTGAAATGAAGCACACTATGAACCTTATTGAGATAGTCTGTGGATATGAAAAATTGATCATCTGCGTGTGGCTGATGGAGTATATTGAAAATCAGATTAATGATTTCTTAATGCATAAGTTTGTATCATAGCAGCCATTTTTCCCTACTAATGTTATTTTCAAATTGCAGGGGCAACAGAAATGTCACTTTGACTCTTTCCTGGAATGTCGTACCAAATGCTGGCATCCTACCTCTTGTGACAGGAGCAGGACATGTATCTGTTCCATTTCCAGATACTTACAAAACAGCAAAAAACTATTAAATTATTATGCTGAACCTTGAGTAACATATTTTTATACTTGTACATTACAAATTTTATCTCCCATCCAGTGCAATTGAAAGGTACTGTACTAAATTTCTTTAGGTTAAACCGGGGGAAGGGAAAATTTGGTTGGGTTTGTTTTAATTTTTGAAAAAAAATAAATTGAAATCTCAAGGAAAGAGGATGAATGGCTTAAATTTTGGACAAAAGGTTTTTGTGTTGGTTACTGGGACAAGAAATACCTTTCTTATAAATAAACAATTTTGAAACCAGAAAGTAGTTTGAGTGTATTGAGAATTCATTCGTACCCCTTAAGTCCCCTAATTATATGTAGCGGTTAAAAATATACATTTCTTGAGATTTCAGAACTCATGCTATGGTGTGAAATATAAGATCTTTATCAACTTAAATAATATAATGTGTCTTTTTTGTATAGATGGCATCTTCCAATAAAGACAATATAAACAAGATTTAAGATATTAATAAAACACTATTATAATTGATCTTTTAAAAGTATACACACAGTAATGCTACTGGGGAAAATACAAGAAGTAGGGTTCTCTTTGTGGCTGTGTGTTCCACTAATGGTTTCTAAAGTGCTAACTGAACAATTACCATAACAAATGCCTAAGATACTTTTGTAATCAGCCTGGAAAACACTTGATGTGTGTATAGGAATGAAATATTACAAGGGTGAGTCAAAAATCGGCACTGTAGAATTTATTTTAATCAACTTCCAGAAAAGACAAATATTTACATCATTCCTCAACACAATCCCCTTCTTCTCAATACACTTTGTCCATCAGTCAACAAGTTTTCATACTTCCTTATTAAAAAACATTTTAGACTGCTACCCAAGCCACAAATACATCACTGTCTTCACCTCTTCATCAGACATGAATCTTCATTGTTGTAAGGCTTATTTCAGGAGTCCAAACAGGTATTAGTCTAATGGGGCAAGATGAGAAGACGGGAAAGCTTGGAGAAGACAATGATGCTGGGAAAAATGGAAGGAAAAAGGAAGAGGCACCGACCAAGGGCAAGATGGATGGATGGTATCCATGAAGTGACTGGCTTGACCTTGAAGGAGTTGGAGATGGCCACAGCCAACAGGGAGCTCTGGCGGGGGTGGTCCATGAGGTCACAAAGAGTTGGAAACAACTGAAAGAACAAACAACAAAAGCACTATAGGGAGGATGCTTTAACACTTCAGTATGATATTTTTGAAAAGTCAGTATGGACAGCAAGGTGCAGACATTTTATACAACACCATAAACTACCCTGGCTTATCTTGGCAGTATTTTCAGCCCAGCCCTCTCCACTTAAATACAATGTTGAAGTTCTTCATCTTTCTCTCTAATTGCCAACCTTTCCTACTTACTCTTGCCCCAGAGAACTGTTTGTGTCCCTAAAAATGAAATGAGTGCCGGTATCCTGCTTAAGATGTATGGGACAAAGCCACAGAACCACCTCTCTTTTACCTGAAGCCTAGTTTTGGAGATTGGAAATATAAACCAGAATATTCCACAACTTTTGACACTGTTGATGATCAGAGGAAATTTGATTATGTGAAGGGTGTGTATGAGAGAGGAGGACCACATTTCAATTCTGAGAATGTATCACCTCAATTCTTCATTTCTCTGAAGTCTTTCAATAATAGAAGCTTTATATTTTTGTGTGGGATGTGTCTGTGTAGAATTCCAACATTTCTATTAAAAATTATGTAAAGTTTTTTTTCTGAAAAAAATGTCCCCAAACATCCTCTTTACTTTTTCTTTTGATCCCTTCCAGAATTCTGTCCTCCCTATCTTGTTTATCCAAGATCCGCAAGCTATATGTCTCACTTCTTACATTAACAAGACCTCTGTCCTTGTACTTTGACATCATTCTTACAGCACAATGATTGGGGATAGTAAAAACCTTAACATGGTTGATCCTAGTGGTCTGAAGACATCAATATTTCATCACTGCTAAAGCTAAACATGGCACAGGATATACTGTTGGGAATCCTTAAAGATAAATTCTGGCTTATTTCATTTTGTTTGCTTTCTAAAAGCAGTAGGAATTATATTCATATATAGATGCTTATAATTGGTAGTCCACAAGCATCAAACTTCAGACTTTATTGGCCAGAAAAAGTCCCTTTTTGATGAGCAGGTGTCGTTTGAAACCCAGTCCTGTTTTATAGTTCAGGCTCAGCAGAGTTTCCCACATATGTGTCATAATTAGGCACTGAACAGATAAGATTAATGTCAAAATTAATGAAGTTCACTGATGTTTCAGTATCTCAAAATAGCACAAGATCAATAGCGATTGGTTTAGTATGTTCTTAATGAAAGAGTTTTGCAAATGAAGCTGAAGAGGAAATTAACCAAAGAAAATATGAAGAGAAATTTCAGTAACCCCTTTCACATAGAATCATAGACTACACCGGCCATCCAGTCCAACCCCCTGCCATGCAGGAAAAGCACAATCAAATGTGCAATTTAAAGAATATCTTTGACTCAAACCATATTCAGAATAGAGAAATTACTGGTGGCTTGAACCATATTTTAACATGAAGGCTGTTAATAAATATTTAATTTTCAAAGTGGTGGTTTCCAAAAGATCTTATCCAGAAAACTTAACAAGGCCATGCATTGCTGTATCTGTATTTCTGTCTCATTGCATGTCGCGATGATACCAGCTATGATGGTAAACTAGTATTCTGTGCAGGTGCTGTGAAAGATCATTCTACTCTACATTATAGAGCTGTGCAAAATATCACACATTCATAAGTTGTTACTATTACGGTGGAATTTTGTGTGTAAAACTTGGCTTCTGAACCCAGAACCACTTCCCCACCACCCCCGCTGGACCCATACAGAACTAAACAGCCATTATCGAAATTCTGGAAAAATTCGTTTGTTTTTGTAAGTTTCAGTCAGCTTGTTTTGCAAATGCAAGCAAACTCTCCAGAGAGACTGTGCCAAACTGCTCCATCACATGCTCTCCTCAGACTATCAGGGCCGAGGAAAAGAAGAAGAGAGGTGACGGAGCCTGAGCTGGCGTCTCTCTTTAAATTGCCAGCTGTAAGGGCTTGATGTGGCAGAGGATGGAATCCCCCTTGAATCCCACCGCTGCCACCAATTTATGTAAGGAGCTGAGGTGACAGAGGAATTGAATCCCCTCAGCTTTTCCACCAATATGTACAGAGGTGAGGTGTCTGACAGGAATGTGTGTCAGAGATGGAACCCTTTTTCCTTTCCCACACACACACCCACAGATACCACCACTTAATAAGGATGTCTTATGAGAGATGATGTTAATTAATGATTTGTTTGATTATCTTCTTCGCTGCCACCAATGGAGACGTCAGGCAGATGGTACTGGTTCTTATAAGCTTTCTCTATTTGTTCCACTTCAGGTGTTGATGTTACTTAACTTAATATGAGAGTATGACAGAGGCTTGATTTGAATAAAATCAAAACAAGTTTATTGCAGGTACAGAGCTTGATGGTTTCAGATAACTTGGTAAAGGCACTTCGCTTAATGGTTACAAACAGTTATAAGGTGGTTAAACTTTCAAAATACTTCTTTCTCTGGATTACACTAAACCCTGATCCTCCTGGATCCCTGGGATTAATGTTCTCTAATCCACAGACTCTACAACTGACCCTAGACAAATCACCTAACTTGCCTAGTCTGGTCTAACCTAAATCTGACTCAAATCTCTCTATTTAAGCCAGCCTGATTCTCCACACAAGAATCAGATCTTCTCTATGACTAGAAAATCACCAACTGCTGGGTTTTTAAAAATATTCCCCCTTCTCCTTTCCAGGCGGCGGTTGGCTCCGCCCCTGTTGCTATGGTAACCTGTTCTAGCACTCTAAGATGGCTACCTTCCCCCATACATATTGTCAACTTAAATACTCACCATTTTAACTTAGCCAAACCTGGCTGTATAAACAAAATCAAATACACATATCATCTATAAACAAAATATAATTATACACTTCTTCACACCAGCCATGCTGCATAGTCTGATACATACCCTATACATACCCTATACATACCCTGAAGCCTGGAAATGTTAGTTTTAAAAATCCACCCCAGAAGACTGGGCCAATGTAGACTCAGGTCAATGTGACTTCTGTACCTTAACTCTTTAAAAAAGGAGCCTTTGATGGCGCAGTGGGTTAAACCCTTGTGCCGGCAGGACTGCTGACTGACAAGTCAGTGGTTCAAATCCAGGGAGAGCAGTTGAGCCCCCTCTGTCAGCTCCAGCTCCCCACAAGGATGGTAAAACATGAAAACATCCGGGCGTCCCCTAGGCAACGTCCTTGCAGACGGCCAATTCTCTTACACCAGAAGCGACTTGCAGTTTGTCAAGTCACTCCTGAAACAAAAACAAAAAAACTTGTAAAAAGTTATGATCTTCTCTGATTGGAGTGGCCAAAGACAAAAGCTTAGTCCATTCTTGGAGAACATAAAAGAAGCACCAACTCGCTCCACTTTCTCTGTTGAAGCAATACTTCAGGCTTTTTCGAATGCCTGAGCAGGTAGATGTTGGCAGAGGCCAGAGGTTGCTGCCTCCTGAGATTAAACTTGTGCTTTCCTTTCTCTTGATGTATCCACAGGTCATATCAAAATCTATAATTTTGCCCCCAAAACTTGTCCTTGACTAATACATGAGGTCAATTTGTACATGAGCATATAGACAGGATGTTTGCATCTGTAGTGGTCTAAGGATGAGGAGAAGTGTTACACTACAGAAGATGTCAATCCTAGAGCAAAATAATTGTAATTTGCTTAATGATCAACTTCGCTTATGGAAGAAATATACTAGACACCATCCAGTTCAGCTTACCCTAATTTGATGCAGTGTGTAAAATAAGTCTCCAACTTTTTGACGGTAAGGACTACATGTTTTTCCTTTACCTTATTTTCTTATTCACTGTCCTTGATTCACTTCCACTGACACAACAATCAATAGTATCATAGTTGTTGGGGGGCTGTTTCAGGTTTTTAGTTAAAGGATCTCGTAAAGATACTGAATATATTTCGTAACTCTTGTAAAGTTTACTTCAAAACCAGGAGCTGATTCCTGACCTCTCTGAGATAAATGTCACCAACCACCAATGACCTCTTTTGCGTTGTAGCCTTTGGAGCAATTTCAGAAAATACAGTACTTCTATTTAGTATAGTTTTAGCCCATCTTAAAACTGTTAGAAGTGGAAAGCTGAATCTTTTAATAATGCTTTTAGTGGACATCCTTTCCACCAGCGTCATCTTTCAATGCATTTACAACCCTACCTGAAGAAGATCTATTGTTTTGCTGAATTTGACATGGTCTTCAGGAAAGCCCATGAAAAAGTGTGCAAATGCTTTTGTTTAGCACTAGATGGCAATATTGCATTGTATTAAGCACAGCAACGTGGGAAGAGTATATTTTTGAACTGTAAAGGTAACCTTGCACAGAGGTTGAAATCATCAACTTTTAGAATTGGAAGAGGGTCACAAGGACCACATAGTCCGAACTTCAGCCATGCAGGAATACACAATAATTATGGCACTCCTGAAATAATAAAATACAATAGTAGAGTTTTAAGTCAGGCTGATATGTGCTTACTTCATATAGGTTTCATTTATTCTTATATTTCTTTGGACTGTTTATGGACTTAACCCAAATGAGCATATATTGCCTTTATACGTGCTTTCCTGTTTGCATCATTCTTATGATTGCATATGTCAGATCAATATGACAATTTTGTACACTCTAAAAATCTAATGAAGTGGCTTAGACCATTATTTGGATTTATGACTGTAAGTATTTTTTCTTATTCTTGATCAGTAGCTGGTTTAATCAGTGCGTTGTCTTGGCTATATTTTACTCAGACTCCATCAGACCAAGGTTTGGGTCCTTGCTCAGCCATAGAAACCCACTGGATGACCCTGGACAAGTCACATTCTCTCATCTTCAGGGCAAGGCAATGGCAAAGCTTTGAAACTTATCAAGAAAAACCTTTCATAAGGTTGCCTAAAACTTGAGTTGACTTGAAGAGATATAACAAGAAGATAAATTTGAGTTTGTAGTCAGATTATAAAAAGAGGTAAAATCGCTTTTCTCACCCATTATAACTTCTGTAGCCATCTTGACTATAATAAGAACACATGGATCTACTGCATGCATATCTTCAAAATAGCCATACAGTAAGATGACAATTTTAGGGAGGTTGGTTTTTCAAAAATCAAATATAGAATGTTAATTTAGAATTTTACTCAAATGCATGGAGATCGGCTCATCAGGACTTTTCATAGCTATTTCCACTAGATGTCAGTCCATTCCTTTTAAAAATTACTTGTTGCATCTCTAAGGTATCCATTTTTACACTTGGTACAGGTCTTGATTTTAAGACAAAGGTGAAGGAATTACATTATTCCTACTGAATGTGTTTCATTTTTCCAAATTTTATCATTTCATATCCAGTATCAAACTTTAAGGTAATACAAGAATATCTGTGCCATGCTGTGATTTGAAGTCACAAGTGTACAATATATCTCCCAGTCTCTCTTATTCGAGCAATTCATGTGCATACACACACAATATAGATAATGACATGGATAACTGAAAGGCAACACACTGTTGACATGTTGCTGTTGTTGTCATCGTTGTTTGCCTTCAGGCCTTTTCTAGCTTACGATGTGCTTTTATCATAAGGTTTTCTGAGTTTGGTAGTGTGTGATTTGTCCAAAGTTACTTAGCAGGGGTTTGGACCATGGTTTCCAGAGTAATAATCAGACACTCAAACTACTTCACCACACTGGCATGTTACACTTTAAAAAAAACAAAGATTTAGCAATATTCAGGAGCCATTTTTTTGGGAGGGTGGGAGAGAAGGATAAAGAATACCACATTATTTTAGAAAATTTTAGTGTTTCAGGCTCCATCCAATATCTTAGAGAACAGAGAAAAAATTAGTTTAGTTAGGATAAATTTAATAGTGGCACAAGTTTTTAACCAAGTGGGTTTAAAACCATATATCGAGTTATCAATGTAAATGGATGGCTATTTAGTTAAACATGGCTTGGTTAAAACCAGGTGTCACAATTACTTGTTCACTTCAATTCAACTTGAGTCGTTCAGCCTCTGTAATACCATTCACAGGACACATTAGTAGTTTCTGCACATTTAAAGGCGTGCTAACAATAAATAGTGTTGTTAGATTTTCAGGTTATAGGATGTAACACATCTAAACAAGATTGGTGTTGCAGAGCATGAAATATATATACCTTTAAAGAATCATGTATAGTCAAAGAAACAGTGGGAGCAAGGGTCCATTGAAAAATCAATACATCTACAAAGCCAAACAGGTCAAAGCTATGTAAGAGAAACGGATTACCCAGTTGAAAACATAAAAGACTTGGAACCGAAAAGGAAAATAGAACTAGAAGAGAAGGAAAGGCAGGCAGAGAAGAGCATGCTGCAGGCACACAACCACACAACAAGGGTACAAAACCTCCGCCTATTCAGGCAAGACTTGGCTGAGAGCAATTCCTACACTGAAATATCTATACAAATATGCTTCCCTGATGTGCATATAATGTATCTAGTGAACACATTTTCCTTTTTGACTAAAACCTAGCTGCGTGTATTTTTGATCTTGCTGCAGTTGGTGAAATGCATTTTTCCTTACACTTTCAAAAATATGTACATATAATGTTACAGGATGATATTTGTCTGAAATGAGCCTCACAAATGTGTGAATTCTCAAGAGGCGATGATTTTCATTTGACAAGTCCTGAGAGATGTGAAAATAGAATTTTTTAAACTAAAACTTGCATCTAATTATTTTCCCCATTTATACTAGTCTTTGCATGTGCAGTGCTCCTATTAGAACCAATCTGCTATGAATAGTGAGGTACTCAATCAGTTATCAAGTTATCCTAGAGTTTTTAACTGATTGTTCTGTTATTCTGTTTCCCCTTGATAAAGGGAATAGATTCAGACAAGGGATTATAAGGCACTTAGGCATTTCTCCTGTTGCCCAGGTCCAATTTTCTCCATGGTAGAAGAATCATCAAGAGAGCCAGTGTGGTGAAGCTGTTAGAGCATTGGACCAAGATTTGATTCCCTGGTCAATCATGGAAACCCGCCAGGTGACCTTGGGCAAGTTAATATTATGAGCACCAGAAAAGCCCATGATTGGGTTGCCTTTGGGTTGCCATACATTGGAAACAACTTGAAGACACATCTTACTTACTTAGGCGTTGTCTGAATATGATTGCTTTCCAAGTGTAGTGTCTTGGCAGTGGATACGTAGGCGACTGTGGAACCCTATCCTTGATCCGCATGTTCTTCCACAGTGAGGGCATAGGTTTCCAGGTGGAAGGTGGTCCTGGCCAGGGTTGGTGAAGACACATCACCACCACCACAACAATAATGAGGAGGAGGATCTACAAGAGCTAAACCAGAAGTCATTATGTTATGACCACATAACACATTTATAAACTTAGAGATCATATCAATGCATTCATATCCACATAGTAGAACTTTCCAGATAAATACTAATTTATTATGTCATAGATTTATATTGCTGGAAGGTTTGGTACCTTTGTTAGCCTGCTGTTACACTTTCACAAAATATTTTTATGGATGAAATACTCACATGTCCATATGACAGTCCTGAATATAGTGTGAAACCCAATTGATTACAGTTCTGAAAGTCAAAAGAAAGCTATTTGAATTGGGCCCAGAAACACACTATAAGTCATTTCAGGTGGAATGAGAAATTGCTGATATATGCAAGATGTTGCAGGTACACAAAGCAGATAATATACAGTAGAGTCTCACTTATCCAAGCTAAACGGGCCAGCAGAACCTTGGATAAGCGAATATCTTGGATAATAAGGAGGGATTAAGGGAAAGCCTATTAAACATCAAATTAGGTTATGATTTTACGAATTAAGCACCAAAACATCATGTTATACAACAAATTTGACAGAAAACATAGTTCAATACGCAGTAATGTTATGTTGTAATTACTGTATTTACAAATTTAGCACCAAAATATCACGATATATTGAAAACATTGACTACAAAAATGGCTTGGATAATCCAGAAACTTGGATAAGCGAGGCTTGGATAAGTGAGACTCTACTGTAGCTTCATGCCATGAGACCAACATTCAGGACTTCAACAATTTAGTATAGATTGAGCATCCCTTATCCAAAATCCCAAAATTCAAAATGCTCAAAAATCTGAAATTATCCACATGGGTCAGATCATATTTTTTGATGGTTCAATGTGCACAAACTTTGTGTCATGCACAAAATTATAAAAAATATATACTGATTTCCTAGAATGTATAGGGGGAATTATGTGTAAAAATAATTGGAAGTGAGGTCACTCAGAGGCCAAAGAAATAGCTTTGGGGTCACATGTTGTCTGTGGGCTGCACTTTTTAGAACCTTATTCTAAGGCTGTGGGACTATATTTGAATATCATAGTGTGATAGATTTGAATGCATTCTTAGAACGTTAACTCACACAGGGAGGGAAAGCGGGTGGAATTGTCTTCTTTGTGTGGAGCTTCATGAGGTTCCATCTTTAAAGAAGACACAGAATTTACTCACTGACATGACATAGGGTTGCCTCCTCCACTTTTTAGCTCAACCATTTCAAGGATACCAACCCATTTTTAAAAACAGACATCCTTTTTGAAACACTACTTTCCATAGGCTCATTCCCCTAAAGCCCCAACACTAAAGAAGATGGGCACACTTTTTGAAACACTTCTTTCAATGGGATCCACACCGTCTTTAAACCACTAATGGAAACAGAAGGAGCATTTGCACATGAGCACCCACACTGAAACGTTGCAAAGTAATCCAAACAAATCCACCACAAGGAAAAATACCTGTTTTAAGCATTTCTGTTCACAGAGAGGAGACCCCGGTGACGCAGTGAGTTAAACTGCTGAGCTGCTGAACTTGCTGACCGAAAGGTTGGTGGTTCAAATTCGGGGAGCAGGGTGATCTACCGCTGTTAGCCCCAGCTTCTGCCAACCTAGCAGTTTGACAAAATGCAAATGTGTATACATCAATAGGTACCATTCCATGCAGTCATGCTGGCCACATGACCTTGGAAGTCTACAGACAACGCAGGCTCTTCAGCTTAGAAATGGAGATGAGCCACCACCAGAAGCAGTCCTGCATCATTTGATGGGGTCCATGGGAGCCTGTCTTTGAAGTATGTAGAAATGGAGGAAAACTTCCATATGATGAGATCCTTAGAAAGAGATCGGGTTCCTATGATAAATGTCCTGGCTCCCTTTCAGACTATACAGTTATAGTACTATGTTTCCAATTATTGCCATGGTTCCTGCCTATGGGAATAGGGTGATTTCCAGTTTAGGGAGAGAAATGAGAAATCATCTGCCAGATAGTTCTAGGGACCCACCAAAATATAAGTCCGAGACTATAGCTATAGTAG
Organism: Anolis carolinensis; assembly: GCF_035594765.1. NCBI lineage: Eukaryota > Metazoa > Chordata > Lepidosauria > Squamata > Anolidae > Anolis > Anolis carolinensis. The sequence goes on from NC_085845.1 coordinate 62,005,212, forward strand.
TTAAAGTGGAATTATACTGCTATAATTTAATGTTGCCCTAGGATCACTATAAATTGGAAATGACCTGAAGGCACACAAGAACAAATTGTGTAGCATGAAGGGCCTTGGTGACCAACCAACATGAGGCTTCCCTCGAGCTGCCATCAATCAAAAACCACAGTAGTTTTCATTGTTAGTTGGAGAGAAGACATAACATAAATTTTATATGAACTTAGTTAATTCAGTATTTGCCAGTGAATTACACATTTTAAGGTGTTACTGTTCTCATTTGAAATTCCTCATAGCGTGAGACTCAGATACTTGCACAGATCTTTTCCCAGTTTGTACTTCCTTGCTATTTGAGATAGATGATTCCCTCGTCCCTCAGGTTGGTAGCTATTTCTCTTCCATGGCCCTTAAATTATGAAATTGGCCAACACCAGATTTTACAGTTACTTTTTTTCAAACTGGTCTATCAATGTTTATGGGCAATTTCAATGTTATTTGGTTTTTACTGGCTGCTGCATAAGATCTTCCATGTATATGATTTACTGGTGATTTTTGGCTATGCTTTCATGCTTTAAGAATCCTTCTTTTCGATGAATTTGATTATAAATCTTCCTGAAAAACACTAGTCGATCATAATAGTCAGACTGGTATAAAACTGGCAGTTGAGAAACAGTACAGAATATTCCCCAGGTGTTTTGGAGGAATCTATTCTGCTTATACACAAGAAGACTCTCAACGGGGAAAAGGAAATTTTATTGTCTCTGAAGATATAAATCCATCCATAAGAGGTTATTACCAGAACTTGAAACATTTCTAAAAACAATCCCTTAAAAATAGCCCACGGGTGTTACTCATTCCTCCTTGAGTACTGTATCTTTTAGTTTTCTTTCAATAAATTAAACGATTTCATTGATAAGGTCTCTAATAACTGGAAAACACCCCCAAAGTGACATCTTAAAGTAACAAGTAAATATTACTCATTACAATCACATAAATGTATGTTGTACATCAATTCATTACATTAAAAATGTATAATTTGTTCTTCTCTACCCAAACAGCAATATCTTGTTTATTTGTAACATATTAGTTTACAGTAGTTATCACTATGCACAGGACAGCTATATTTTACCTGTCCATCTTTCTCTTGTTTCAATTGCCTTTTAGAGGAGTTTTTTTTTTTTTGAGAAAACCAATTGAATTACTGCACCAACCAGATATGGTATAACAAAATTGTCTTTCTAAACTTTCCTGCTACATGCAAGTTATTTGCCACACACACACACACACACACACACACACACACACACACACACACACAAAATTTGACTGTATGGTTCGTTGTCTTGTTTTTTAAGGGGGGCATAACTTAAGTGAAGGAAGACAACAAGGAGTTGAGACAGAAGGTTGCTCTGTATGGTTTCTTCCAGTTAATGCCTGGAAATGTAGGCTTTGCTCACAGCATGGTTGTTACAGTTCATTTCATTTTATTGCTGCCTATTTATGTCCCAGAAATATTCTTCATGCACTTCCTACCCACCCACTCACACAGGTCCCTTCTGCAATTGCATGCTCCTGTGAATGTTAACAAATGCTGACTGTTTCTCTGAGCCTATGTCAGTGCCTGACATTTTTCACACTATCTGTTGAGATTTATGACAGGAATAGGATGCCCTCACCTCCTATGCTAGACTGTAAGAAACTGCCTAAAACTAAATCCATCCATTGGTCTATTCAGCCCAGCATTGCCAATACTAACTGGCAGTGCTCTCCAGACAGGACTTTTTCCAGGCCTGCCAGGAAAATGTTATGGGCTGTATCCGAGATCTTCTTTGTTTAAGACATAGCAAGTGAGGGGCGGTTTTCACTTTGTCCTGTTACTATATGTTTATGTTACCTTAACTGCCACTTGTTGTGGTAATCTCTGAGCGGTTAGACTCAATTTAACCCTCTCTGGGGGAGATTCCACCAAAATCAGCAGAGTAGCAAAAACAAAGCTTTCAAATGCAACAGTTACTTACACTGGCGAGCAAGAGAAGCCTTTTTAGGATTGCAATGGACTGCAGAGTCTCAATAAAAGTTCAAAAAATATTTATTCAGGTAAAAGGAACTCCATTGTAGATAGAAAGCCTTGGGAGCTGTCTAGATTACTATAGACGGGATTCTAAGGAAAAATAAGTAAGGAAAAATAACAAACATCTACATAGTTACATCTTGCCAGGAGAGATGGCAGGATGCTGCTTGTTAGTTTGAAGAACAAAGGGAGAAGAGAGAGAACCAAAATGGTTCCAACCTCATGGTCCAGTTTATTGGGGCCATAAAAGACACTCTGACCAATTGGAAGTTAGTGTCCCTAAAGATTCACATTTCTACCAACTTCAAAGTAAGGGACGTGACGTAAACAGGATAGAGTGAAACACAGTAAAGCCTGTCTAGGCATGCTTTGGAAACAGGGAAAGGATTCCCTCAATCTAACTCTATCATCTATCTAACTACATTTGGACTTGAGTAGTCCAGGATGATTTCCCAACAATCCCCTTCTTCAGCCTGGGCTGCTCATGTCCATCAGGTTCAACATCTTCTTCAACTTATCATGAGCATGTCTAGGCAGGGGTTTTGTCAGAATGTCGGCAATCATGTCTTCAGATCTGCAAAACTCCAACCTCATAAATCCTTCTTCGTGTGCATTCTTCACGATGTGGTATCTTGTGTCAATGTGCTTGAGCAATGTACTGATCTTCTCTGTTTGAGTATACTTCAGACAACCTTGATTGTCCTCAAAAACTTGTATTGGTGTTGGTTCTTCGATTCCAAAATCAAATAACATCATATGTAGCCATTTCAATTGTTTGCATGCTTCTGATGCGGAAACATATTCTGCTTCTGTTGAAGATGAAGCTACTACTTTTTGTTTCTGTGTTGTCCAGTCTATCAGTGCATCTCCGTAGAAGAATAGATAGCCGCTGGTAGACTTGCGATCTGTAATATCATTGGCCCAGTCAGCATCCACATACCCTGTCAGTGTAGGGTTGCTGGTGGCTTGTAGTCTCAACTTGAAGTTCAGTGTGCCTTTTAGGTATCTAGCAACTCTTTTGATTGCAATTAAGTCATATTTGGTTGGTTTACTAGTCTTCCTGCATAGTATCCCAACCGCTGCTGAAATATCTGGTCTTGTGATTCGAGAGATGTACAACATTTTCCCAATTGCCTCTCGATACAAGGTGTTGTCACTCAATGGTTCACTTTCTGAAGTGTTTTTCCAATAGTTCACTTCCATGGGTGTAGTCACTGTATTTGCTTCTAAGAGTCCAAGATGTTTTAGCAAGTCAATAATCTTTTGTCTCTGATTCAGGAGAAAGCTCCCATCTTCTTCTCTTTCAACCTGTATTCCCAAATAATGACTCAAATTGCCAAGTTGTGTGATTTCAACGGTACGGCTCAAATGTTGTACAAGATCATCAAAGTCAGATTTCTGTTGAAAGCAACACACTATGTCATCTACATAGGCTAGAACATATGTCCATCTGTTGTTTTTGAATCTAGAATAAAGGCAAGGATCAGCTTTCCCTTGTGCAAACCCCTTCTCAATTAACATTTGATTTAATTTCTGATTCCAGCATTTTGCTGCTTGTTTTAAACCATAGAGAGATCGTTGCAATTTGCATACATATCCTTTGTGTGCCTTGTCTTCAAATCCAGGTGGTTGTTGCATAAATATCTCTTCTTCTAATTCGCCATGAAGAAAAGCTGTAGCAACGTCAAGGTGTTCAACATTCATTTTTCTAGAGGCTGCAATTGCAAGCAATGTCCTCAAGGTGGTGTGTTTTACAACAGGTGCAAAAACTTCATCATAATCCTCTCCATATTGTTGTGAGTAGCCCTTAGCTACAAGTCTGGCTTTGTATCGCTGTATCTGTCCATTTTCATCACGTTTCAGTTTGAAAATCCATTTACAGCCAACTACATTCCTATTTTCTGGTGGTGGTACAAGTGTCCATGTCTTGTTTTTATGTAATGACTCTATTTCATCTGATGCAGCAGTAAGCCATTTTTCTTTTTCATCCTCTGGAAACTTCAGCATCTGATTCCAGGATGATGGTTCCTGTAGTTCAGCTTCATTGGTAAGATAAGCGAATCTCTGGGGAGGGACCCCACGATTTGTCCTTTGAGATCTGCGTGGTAATTGCTCATTTTGTCCATCAGGTGTCTCTGCACTTTCATCTGGTCCTTGAGGGTGCCATTGATGTTCCTCTGCCATGCCACTATGTGGGTCAATCCTTTCATCGGGTCCTTCGACCTCAGATGTCAGGGTCTCTCCACTGGGTGGCGTTGGCTCATTTCTTTGATCAGCCCTTCTGACCAGCGATGGCAGGACTTTTCCAGCAGATGGCGCAATTGGCTCATTTCCACTCTGCAGACCGCATGTTAAGTCATCCGAGTCATTTCTTAACAAAGGCTCATCAACAGGAGGCTGTAAATTTCTTCCAACTCTTTCATCTATGTAAACCGTCTTTCCTACAAAAATTATATTCTTTTCTGGATCGGTAAAGTCGGTAAGATTTATGTTCATCAGAATAACCAACCAGTAGGCATTCCTTAGAGCTGCAATCAAACTTCCCACTTCGCTTTTCTCTTGGGATGTACACATAGGCTTTGGATCCAAACACACGCAAATGCTTTACACTTGGAGAATGACCAAACCACAATTCATATGGGGTTACATGAATTTTTGCATTGGGCATTCTATTTTGCAAATAACAAGCAGTATTAATGGCCTCAGCCCAGAATTTACGCTGAATTCCTGCATGATAAATCATGGATTTTGCCATTATAATCAAACTTCTATTCTTTCTTTCTGCAATGCCATTCTGATGTGGAAAATAGGGAAGAGAATATTGGCGTCTAATCCCATATTTCCTCAATAGATCATCCACTGCTTTATTGCAAAATTCTCCTCCATTGTCTGTCCTCAGAGTTTCTGGCATCCTTTGAAATTGATTCTCAACCATGGCCAAATATTCCTTTAATTTGTTAAATAATTCATTTTTGTGCTTCATGAAATAGACTTTGGTATATCCAGAAAATGAATCTTTGAAAACCACAAAGTACAAAGACCCCCCCAATGATGTAGACATGGGGCCACATACATCACTGGATATGACCTGCAGAGGGCGTTGCGCTTCAAACTCTTTGTCTTTTGGAACATTTGGAGCACATGCCTTGGCCTTTATACAAGTTTCACATATCTCCTTACAACATGAATTTACTTCCATATCTCTACATACTTCTTTTGCGTTCCAGACATATTTCTCATTTACATGACCAAATCTTTCATGCCATAAACGAGCACAATTTCGTTTCTCACATTCTGGTAAGGCTAATCCTGAAAATTTTGGCTCAAACATAACTTTGAATATCCCATGATATTCCTCAGCCTTTAAAACAAGTTTTCCATCTTTCAGCACTTTACATAGTCCATTCTCAAAAACAATTTTACATCCATGACGCATCAGCTTTGCCACAGAAATCAAATTAGTTCCAATGTCTTTACTGTAGTAAACATTGCTGAGAGTTAGATTGATCCCAGAGTCTGCACATGCAAGATTCACTTTGCCTAGCCCTGTACAATTAACTTTTTGACATCCAATTCCTTTCACAGTAGATTTTTCTTTCTCGATTTCAATAAAATAATCCAAATGACAAAAATAATGGTCCGTCGCTCCAGAATCTAATAAGATATCTTTTTCATTAACAAGCTTATTGGTCACATGTAATGCAAGACTTCCAAAGAAATCATTGATTCCTTCTGACTCAGCTGTGTCACTTGGTAACACCAAATTTGCATGCTTTGCAGAGGTGTGCTGACCTAATCTCTCATTTGCATTTTCACTGGCAGAGGACTGGCTTTGTCTTCTGACCTGGGTATTGAAAGCCCTAGGCTTTGATCCTTGACTCCTGCTGTGAGAAGCTGTAGAACTAGTTTGATTGTTTTTAGCAAACCAGCAGTCCCTTTGCAAATGTCCTGCCTTTTGGCAGAGATTACAAATCACTTTATTCTTGAGTTTAAATTTGTGCCCAGCTTTCAGAGCCATGCTTTTTGACTGAGATTCAGATTGCATATTATTTTTGGGATCAGATCCATTTCTTTCGAGATATTCAGATTTCAACTCAGCCGTGATAGATTTAAGAGTAAGCTGTTCACTTTCAAGTCTGTGTGTATTACGTAAAATTGTAATAATACTTTTGTAAGATGGATGGATCCCACATGCAACTAATCCTATGCACATTCTCTCAGTAATTGGTTCTCCGCTAGATCTCAATTGATCAACTAGAGATCTTATCTGTTGCAGGTAATCATTCAAATCATCTTCTGAATGCATTTTTGAATTAAAGAGTCTTTTATATGCAAATATAATATCTGCCTCCGACCCTTTACTGTAATTAGTCTGCAAATAGTCCATCATCTCTTTTGCATTAGAAGCATCTCTTACAAATTGAAAAACTCTCTCTGATAGGGAATTTATTATTATGCATCTCACCAAACGATCATCTTCCCGCCACGTCTGGATAGCCTCCTCCCCGGCTCCTTCTGGTGGCCCGCCTTCTTGCAGCACTTTTAGTTGTGCTGGTTTGAGCATGGTTTCCAGTCTTCTTTTCCAGTTCAGGTAGTTCTCTCCATTATCCTGCAGCTTGGGTAGGCTCCAAGAGGTTTCTTTGTTTTGCTCCATCCTTTCAATTTCCAAAAAAAGATTAAAAATCTCCAAAAAATCAAAATATTTGGAATAATCCAGAAGAATCAAAAAAAAATTAAAAATCTTGAAATTAAGTCTCAAATCTTTTGAGAACTTTCCTCTGCTCCTTATTTCAATTCAATCCTTTTAAAAAAACAGGCTATTTCCCTTTTGCTCAGCTCGCAGTGTCTGGGCCCGTAACCCTTTGTTGTGGTAATCTCTGAGCGGTTAGACTCAATTTAACCCTCTCTGGGGGAGATTCCACCAAAATCAGCAGAGTAGCAAAAACAAAGCTTTCAAATGCAACAGTTACTTACACTGGCGAGCAAGAGAAGCCTTTTTAGGATTGCAATGGACTGCAGAGTCTCAATAAAAGTTCAAAAAATATTTATTCAGGTAAAAGGAACTCCATTGTAGATAGAAAGCCTTGGGAGCTGTCTAGATTACTATAGACTGGATTCTAAGGAAAAATAAGTAAGGAAAAATAACAAACATCTACATAGTTACATCTTGCCAGGAGAGATGGCAGGATGCTGCTTGTTAGTTTGAAGAACAAAGGGAGAAGAGAGAGAACCAAAATGGTTCCAACCTCATGGTCCAGTTTATTGGGGCCATAAAAGACACTCTGACCAATTGGAAGTTAGTGTCCCTAAAGGTTCACATTTCTACCAACTTCAAAGTAAGGGACGTGACGTAAACAGGATAGAGTGAAACACAGTAAAGCCTGTCTAGGCATGCTTTGGAAACAGGGAAAGGATTCCCTCAATCTAACTCTATCATCTATCTAACTACATTTGGATTTGAGTAGTCCAGGATGATTTCCCAACACCACTGAATCTTGGAATTTGAAGTTTGGGGAGTAGAACTTCTGTAATGTGACACACCAGTGCAGTTCTCTAGCAAATAATTCAACAAAATGCTGGGATCTATACTTTGGTGAGATAAAGCGTATAGATTCCAGAATTTTACAGTATGAAGAATTAGCTAGTGTGGATGCCATCATTCATGCTACCACTGAGCTGTGACTCATCCTATCTATTCCCTACTTGTATTCTATTTTCCAATATTCACATCTCCATTTACCTGATTAGTATATGTGTTGTGGTTAGTCTCTGGACCAGCATCCATATGCCAGAGAAGAGCAACAAAAATGGTAAAGATTCTGGAAGCCAAAATCCATGAGGAACAGTTTCAGGAGCTGGGTATGTTTAGCTGGGAGAAAAGAAGGATGAGAGAGGACATGACAGCTGTTGGGGATTGTGGATGATAGATAGAAACTCTTACGTGTGCCCGTGACCCAGAGACACCCTGCAGAATGGTGTACCACTCAGCTTTGCAGAATGAAGTAACACAGGAACTTTGACTAAATCCAAGAGATCAACAGAACATTGGTATTTACAATAGTCCCTCTGATTGCTTACAGAGATCAGCAGTTATAGGCAGTCCTTTCTTAGTCCATAAATCCGCTTCAGTGAAGATCAGCAGCAAACAAGGCCTCATAAATAGTCAAGCCTCTCTGAGTACAGCACCATCTTCTTTCAGCCAGTACTCAGAAGACTCACACACACACACACACTCAGAAAAACCTGTGCAAACTGGTTCTCCAGCAGCAGGATAGCAACAGTTACAAACCAATTCCCAGGTCCTTGCAAACTCATCCAATCAGCTTTATGCATTTGATTTTCCAGTTAACACACACATAGTATCTTTGCAACCCTGACAACAGCCATGTTTAAATATTTGAAAGGATTTCATATTGAGGAGGGATGAAAAATGTTTTCTGCTGCTCTAGAAACTAAGGACATTAAATTGAGGCTGAGAAGCGTCTTCTCCCCGGAGCCTGTCATATGATGCGGGGCTACTTCCAACAGGGCTCCGTGGAGCTCCATGCCAGTAATGTGCTGACAGCACCAAGAAACAGAGCCCAAAGGAGTCACATGTACACCCGACTCCTCATACAAGAAAACTGGAGGAGGCAAATGGAGGACAACAGGGAAATGTTATAAAAAGTGATACCATGACTCCTGACGACCCATCACGGGTGGGGAACGCAGCATGATGCTACCCCATGATTTCCCCGACTTTGTAAGGGCCATCTGATGAGGTCCTAGGACACAGAGCAATGGATTCAAACTACAGAAAAAGATATTCCACCTAAACATAACAAGAACCTCTTGATAGTATGAGCTGTTTGACAGTAGAATATTCTGCTTTGGGATGTGATGGAGTCTCTATCTCTGGAAGTTTTAAACGGGTTGGATATTGAGACTGCTTTGATTGTATCTTCCTACATGGCAGAGTAAAGTTGGACTGGATATTCCCTGTGGTCTCTTCTAACTCTATGAGTCTATGATTTATTAGTGGGACCAGATCCCTGCCCACACCCTTGGGAGGTGACTGCTATTGAAGTAAATAATACTATGTGAGAAGACTCAGTGATTTGACATTGTATAAACCAAATTAATACATTCATATATATGCACATATTAGTTATTGTTACTCAACTGCTGAGTGACCCAGCTGCTGAGTATGCCTGTCCTATTTGGCACAAGTCTGCCCATGTGAAGCAGGTGAACATAGCATTGAAGAAAACATGCAGAATAATCACAGGATGTCTTAAACCTACACCTGTTGATAAACTCTACAAGCTAGCTGGCATTGCCCCCCCCCCCCCCCCCGGGATGTTAACTGTGAGAGAAATAAGATTGAACACTGTGAAAGCCATCCACTGTATGGTTATCAGCCTCCTCCCAGTAGACTCAAATCAAGAAAAAGCTTCTTGAGGACCACCACTCCTCTTGACGTTTCCCCAGCAACAGCGAGGGTGTCCCTCTGGGCAGTTAAGCCAGGAAATCCCAGTTGGATGGCTCCCCATGAGGGTCTGCCTCCAGGGGCAAACCAAGAATCCACAACGTGGGAGTCCTTGAACAGACACAGAAGTGGAGTGGGCAGATCAAAAGACAACCTGGCAAAATGGCACTACCTAAAAGAATCCTCCACCTTGTGCGACTGTGGAGCAGAGCAGACAACTCCGCATCTGTATGCTTGTCCGCAGTGTCCTGCCTCATGTACAGAGGAATTATTGTTTGAGGCTACAGACAATGTGGTCGCTGTTGCCCGTTTTTGGTCAAAAGATATTTAGCCGCTTGTGCTCCTTCTATTTTTATCAGTTTTATACTAATTTATGCAGTGATTTTGATACAAAAATAAATAAATAATGTTATTGTTAAACTAAAGCCAAATCAAACTGTTGTAATTGATAGGTGAATGCTAAGATAATTTGAATCTGTTGCTCAGTGCATAAGGCTCACATATTTTTAAATACTGCCCTCCTCCGCTTCAGTGTTTTTAATTCATGCAAGAAAGGGAAATGGAGCAGGATAAGAACCCGAGGAACAAACTTGAGAAACAATAGTATTGAGTCATATTTGGGAGTTAGACTCCCATTATAGCAGGCCTTTTTAATGTGAAGTAAAAACTGGAACTAAGTATATGGAAGGCAAGCCAGAATTATTTCTAATTAGGGCTATATTGCTCAGAACAATTCCTTTCTTTAGAGATGGCAAAGCAGAGTTCCTGCCTTTATGTTGTACACTTGAATTATGAGGGTGATAAAACCTATTTCCCTGTAGATAGGAGTCAGAGTTCCTTATCTCTGTAAAGTCGTAACCCAGGGTTTACAGCCTTTCAGTGTACATTTCTAGGGGACTCAGTTTCTCTCCCTTTTCAGCAAAAAGTTTGATTTGTCACAGCCTCAGGCTCACTCGTCTTCTTGGACCAGCTTTTTAAAGTCCTGACAAACTCTGAAGCCAGATCTAGAAGGAATCCACTCTTGGGCCGCATTTCTGGCATCCATTGCTAGATATCTAGCAAGGTTTCTGTTACATGCCACCTGGAAAATGACCTCTAGGGATATTTGTTAGATTCCATTTTGGCATACATCAGTACAAACTCTCTGGATCTTTACCTTTCAAATAAATGTGAGGATTGATACTTAGATTTACATGAGATTTCACACTTCTGAAACAGTCCCATGCAATTCTTTGCCCTCAAAAGCAATGAAATGAATTTAAAACTTTCTGTTTGTAGAGGAAGAAATGTGCATTTATATATCTGAACATATATATTTTAAATGCAATTTTCCATACTGTCCCTACGGCCTCTTAATATAGAAAAGGGGCAAGAAAATATGTAAAACTGACTGAATAGAAATTTCCCAGCCAGTTTCTCGTGATTTCAATCACATCTATCACTTCAAATTAATCAGAGGAGTCATGAGTAGCTTGGATGAACTTTTTTGTACTATAAAATTCTGGTTGTAATATGAAACCAATTTGCGCAAGGTTGTTTTTTAAAATTCTTTCAGAATAGTGGTACTAGATAAAAGCCGTCTCAGCGCAAGTCTACTTGGGAAAGGAAAAACGGACTCACCTTGAATCCACTTCTGGCTGTTGCCAACATCCAATGAATATTGTGAATGTTACTGATTCACTATGACTTGGCCCAGTTGAAGCCCCTGGTGGTGCATTGGATTAAACCCTTGTGCCGGCAGGACTGATGATTTGAAGGTTGGGTTGCCTACCTGAAGGTTGCCAGTTTGGATCCAACCCGAGGAGAGTGCGGATGAGTTCCCTCTATCAGCTCCAGCTCCATGTGGGGACATGAGAGAAGCCTCTCAGAAGGATGAGGGTTTTTTCGTGTCAGGAGTGACTTGAGAAACTGCAAGTTGCTTCTGATGTGAGAGAATTGGCCATCTGTAAAGATGCCCAGATGTTTTGATGTTTTTAACATCCTTGTAGGAAGCTCACTGTATTCATGGGTTCCCTATCCACGGATGCAACCGGCTATGGCTTGAAAATATTAAAAATAAAACCCAGACAGCAAAAGTTGAATTCTCTGTGTCCTGAGCATTATGCTAATGTGTAAACATATCCTCCCACCATCTTGCAGCTCATCAGGCTCTCTCTGGCACTCATTTGAGTGGTTTGCCAATTATAGAAGAAGTGCCATTGCATATAATAGGATTTAAGCATCTCCTGATCTTGATATCCATGGGTTGGGGCAGTAAGTCAAGGACCCAAGCCTCAATGAATACTGAGTGACCACTGTAACATACCCCTGCATTGGTTGAACTTCAAAATTATAGTATCCACAGTTCTGTATCCATAGATTCAACTATCCATGACTTGAATTTAAAAAAATCCAAAAAGCCAACCTTGATTTTGCCATTTTATATAAGAAATGCCATTTTGCCACATGGTTGTACATAATGCAACATGAGCATCCACAGACTTTGATATCCATTGTTGTAGTGGTCTTGGAACCAAATTCTGGTGGATGTCAAGGACCCACTGTTTACATATGACAATATATTTAATAATAATTGTTTTAAAAGGTGTGATGGTAACACTAGCTGACATGTGGCAGAGTAGACATCCATATAGTGTTGTGACTGCGCCTTCGGGGATTATGGTTGATGGGGATGGAATTCGAAGAGGAAGAAAAAACCCTCGTGATGAGGGTTCACTGGAGGAGTTGCGCAGGAAGCGACTTAGAGAGCTATATGGGGGATCTTCTGAGGAAGATTCAGATGGGGAGATGGATGCTGAGGAACAGGTGGTGGCTGGGGAAGCGGGCACTGAATGGGCACAGCCACCGGAGATGTCTGGGGATTTGGGGTCTATGGATACTTCTGAACCTGGGGTTTCTGCAGGAGCTGATCCCAATTGGGATGCTTGGAGAAGGGAGGATGGTTCTTTAAGTGTTCATGGGGCTAAGTGTGGGCAGGATGATTGGGACTCCGACGAATTGCTAGGTACTCCAGATCCACGAGCTCTAGCTGTGTGGAGCTCAGACTCTGAGTAGATTTGGGACACCTGGTGTTTGGGTGTGAGTGTTTGGTCACCCAGGAGGAAGGGGAATAAAATGGGAATGTTTGGCCACTGCACTTTACGTGTGGCAAGGTGTTGCTGAGGCGCCATTGGGATCTCTGTGTTTCCATGAAGACTGGACTTGGACTATGATTTGAATCTGCTGTTATCACCTAGCTTGGCTCTCGCTGTGTCTTATCGTGGACCTGTTTTGGATGACTGCACCCTCTTCAGACCTTGGATCGGAATTTGACCTTGCTACTGCCTTCGCCCTATGATTGATGACTACTACCGGCTTTTGACTCCTGGCTTGCTCTTTGGACACTGCTGTTATCTCCTGACCTGACCTTGGAATCCCGGACGACGTCTTTTCACCATCCTTTTGGAGCCTTCGGCTTTATCCACATTGTGGAAGCAGTCTACTGCATTCTTAGTTTGTTTGTTTGTTTCCTGACCAATTTGGTGTTTTCTTTTGGGAACTGTTCCTTTGAAAACTACAGAGCCGGCTGGCAGGGCTTGGACTCAGAAAGTGCAGTTTGCACTAAGTTTGTTTAGCTTTGTTTTTACCTGCTTGTGTTGCTGAATTATATTTTTGTTTGAACTGCTCTTGAAGCACTGATAGTGAAGTGTTTCAAGGTTTTTTCTGTGTTAACATTACTTTTTGGCTTATCTGCTGAATAAACTCTATTTTTGTTCGCTAATTGGCGTCTGACTCTTGACATATAGATTACCCACAAAACAGACGTAGGCTGGATCTACACTGCCATATACTGTAATTCAAATTTTCGTATCAGATAAACTACATTATCTTCTTTCAACTGGATTATATTTATTTATTTACAGTATTTCATATTTTGCCCTTCTCAGGGCGGATCACAGAACGCATATACGGCAAACATTCAATTCCCATTATACAATGACAAGACAGACAACAGATAGAGGTATTATAGAGGCTTCTTCCCATTTTTTCAGCATCTTTGGAGGCTGTGCTCGGTTCTGGCCACAGGGAGGCGCTGTCACTCCATCTCCTTGCCAAAGAGGGGGGTTTTTGTAAATTTTTCCTCCTTTTCTGATTGAATAGCCTAAAATACCTCCCCACTTTAATGCAGTTCCTATTTATCTACTCACATTGCTGTTTTCGATCCTCTAGGTGTGCAGGGAGCTGGGCTGAAGGTCAGGAGCTCACTCTGACTCGGATTCCAACTGTCTTTCAGTTGGCAAGATTTACTGCAGCTGCAGCTGGTGATTAACCTGCTGTGCTAAAGCCATCTTTATGAGTTTACCCCGCCATATAAACCAGTTCAAAGCAGATAATCTGGATTTTATGTGACAGTGTAGATGGGGCCTTACTCTCCCTCATTCTCTACCACATGGCTACCAAAGGAGGGAGTGGCACAAGTATTTGAAAACAATCCATTCCCTTTCACTGTGGCCCCTTTTACACTGCCATGTAAAATACAGATTATCTGCTTTGAACGGGATTATATGGCAGTGTAGACTCATATAATCCAGTTCAAAGCAGATAATGTGGATTATCTGTGTTGATTATCTGGATTATATGGCAGTGTAGAAGTGGCCTGAGTTAAGTCTATGATTTAATTAAAAAGGTAGTACATTGCAATGCCCTAAATGTTAGCTCCTGCCAACCTAGCAGTTCAAAAACATGCAAATGTGAGTAGATCAATAGGTACCGCTCCAGCGGGAAGGTAACGGCGCTCCATGCAGTCATGCTGGCCACATGACCTTGGAGTTGTCTACGGACAACGCTGGCTCTTCGGCTTAGAAATGGAGATGAGCACCAACCCCCAGAGTCAGACATGACTGGACTTAACGTCAGGGGAAACTTTTACCTTTTAATGATTACTAGTATTGAAATAGAATGTATTACAAGTGATGTTTTACCTTTCCTTGAATTTAAAGATGAAAATGTGCACAGTATATCCCAGATAGTGTTCTATTTATGTTGGATCATTTCTGTTCTTTTTTCATTTGATTGAAACCCCTTTCTATAGCAGATGTCCTGCTACAAGCACCACAGTTTCTCAACTATATCTGTTCTTTTTATATTACACTATTTTTAAAATCAAGTAGTGACATGCAAATACTATGGATTAATGGGACTATGTGAAGTTGGTTCAATAATTCCTGAGGGTAATATCTCCATAAATGACCCTTTAGCCTGATGAAGTAATAACTGCTTGTTCTCACAATCCACATTTAGATTCTTGAAATAGTTGTTCAGTTCAAGGATTTTAGTTACTATGAGTTATGAGTTCCTGAGTCTCCAAAGAGCTAGTTTTCATCATTGTTATTCATGTGATAGTTTTCACATGAAAAAAAAAAGTTAAACAAAAATTCTTAAATGCTTGTGAGCATTTGCTTGCTTGAGAAGGTATCATAAATCTTGAATGTCATCACTTCTAAGGTGAAGAGCACTGGCAGAACTTAGAAGTTCCTGTAGGGACCACAGAAAGTCTTTGTTTAGAAGTGGACCTTTCACTACACTTTGGTTTATACAGCATGACCCATGTGTCCACAGAGCCAATATTCATGGTCTCATTCATCTACGTCTGATGAAATATGTCCTCTCTAGCCATTTTCTAAGTTCTCTAGTGTGAGACCATGGTACTCCTGGGCCCCGGGTTCCTTTATTTCAATACATCCCTAATGCTTCACATATCCATACAAAGTCTGGGAACATATCCTTTATGGATATAGGGATTGTACTGTTCTTCTTATATTTGCACTTTATGTTCTCTTCCCTTGTATATCCTAATGTCTTTCCACCTTTCATCAACTTGAGCACTTGTTATTTACAAAAATGATACTGCTTTAACGGTATTACATAAAGACTTAAGATAACTTTATAACTTGATATGAATATCTCAAAGCTTTTGTTAGTATAAAAAATACCAACGGGGCTACTAAGATGTGTATAGTATTGCAATCCGTTTCATTAAGATTCCATAACTGTAGAACCTATGTCAGCAGTATTACTCACCTGCTCCCAGGGAAAAATCATTGCTGTCGGAATTTTCTAGATCCTCCAAGCAAAAAACCTTAGACCATATATAAACTCTTTGTTATAAACTAATCTATATGCAAATATATTATTCTGGATGCTAAAATGTTATTCTCTTCTTGACACTGCCACTGAAGTGGGAGCCCGTAATGAGAGGAACTTCTCCTGAAAAGATGGTTCTTGCTCAGAGATCAAACACAGAGACTTGGGGCACTTCAACACAGGATGAAAACATACAACAAAGCGGGTTTTTAAAATCTGCTTTGGTGTGGATTTGTGTACCTACAAGCTCCCAAAAACACATGCTTTCTTGGATAAGGTGACATGCAGTCCTTCCAAGCTCCCAAATTTACTCCCCCAAAATAAAGTCAAACTTACCTGATTGCCATAACTGTGCTCCTTGCGCCCTCCTGGTGTGAGGAAATGATGCACCAGGAGATGGGGGGTGAGCTCCTTGGCACATCTCCGGGCACATCATTTCCTCATGCAAGGAGGGTGTGAGGAGCACAGTTATGGTAGTCAGGTAAATGTAACTATTTTTAAGGGATACATTAGGGGTTTGGGAGGAGGAGTGGGTGCCCTCTCAGTTTTTTGGGTTCGCGGAGCTTGAAAAACAGAGATGGCTGTGTGAATTGGGCCCAGGAATCACGTGTTCACACAGGGCCTCCACCTGGTAAGACCCGGATCTTATCTTTAGATTTGGATCTTACCAGGTGTTTAATTAATTCAGAACAAACCAGGGAAACAGTGGTTTGTTTCAAATTAATTTGGTTTTACCCGAGGCATTTTCAGAAACACCTCCGGTAAAACCAAGACAAATCCCGCATTATGGGTCTGTATGGATGGGCCCTTTGAGGATCAGTAACTCAGGTTTTACTATATGTGGATACATGTCTAGTTTAGAGCAAGCAGCTACAGAAGATGTTGCTGGTTCCCGATATAGCCATACACTTTCCAGAATATTGCAGCAGGATCTTCCTATAGCTGTCAATCACAAATTAATTACATTAGAGGCAGACAGATCTGTAGTTCTGCCCAGCACCACCACCACCATTTGCAATATTAGGCCATCCTTACACATACACCACCATTTCCCGGCAATATCTAAAGGACTTTAATCATTTCAGACCTATTGCCCTTAACCACTACTTGTGAACAACTGTTGGGAATAGTATGTGAGAAAAGGTATTTCCTTTATAACTCCTAGACTGTGGAATGCAACCACCCCTTCAAAAGAAATTGTAATCAGTTCCTCCTCTTGCTCCATTTTGGAAGCTTATGAAGGCATATCTTTTCAATCTGGCCTTTTAAACTGTTGGACATTTATTGGTTTTTGATGGTTTTATTGGTCAAGCTATTTTTAGCAATGCATCTTAGTAGCTTTGAAAAAATGTTGTTAATGGAAAGGAGAGGTAAATATGCAAGAAACGGAATAAGCAAACTTCTATTATTTTCCATGGGTGGAATTGATGCATGCAGCTGAGTTTCAGTGTATCTTAAACTAGATCTGCACTGCCATATAATCCAGATTATCAAGGCAGATAATCCACATTATCTGCTTTGAACTGGATTATGTGAGTTTATAGTTCAGTATCATCCAGTTCAAAGCAAATGATCTGGTTATAGCATTGTAGCTGGGGCCTAAGGCCCCTTCTTCCTAATGTTCAGGTGGAATCTCATTTTCAGTAGTTTGAAGCCATTTTTCTGCTTCCTAGTCTCCAGGACAGCAGAAAACAAGTTGCTCCCTCCTCCCTATGACTTCCCCTCACATCTTTCTGCATGGCTATCATGTCTCCTCTCAGCCTTCTCTTCTGCAGGCTAAACATGCCCAGCTCTTTAAGCCGCTCCTCATAGGGCTTGTTCTCCAGACCCTTGATTATTTTAGTCCCTCTCCTCTGGACACATTCCATCTTGTCAACATCTCCCTTCAATTGTGATACCCGGCATTGGACACAGTATTACAGGTGTGGTCTGACCAAGGCAGAATAGAGGGGTAGCATGATTTTTCTGGATCTAGACACTATACTCCTATTTATGCAGGCCAAAATCCTATTGGCTTTTTTAGCTGCCGCATCACATTGTTGGCTCATGTTTAATTTGTTGGCCATGAGGACTCCAAGGTCTTTTTCACACGTACTGCTGTCGAGCCAGGCATCCCCCATTCTGTATCTTTGCATTACATTTTTTTTCTGCCAAAGTGAAGTATCTTGCATTTGTCCCTGTTGAACTTCATTTTGTTAGTTTCGGCCCATCTCTCTAATCTGTTAAGATCATTTTGAATTCAGCTCCTGTCTTCAGGAGTATTAGCTATCCCTCCCAATTTGGTCTCATCTGCAAACTTGATGATCATGCCTTCTAATCGTTCATCTAAGCCATTAACAAAGATGTTGAACAGAACCGGGCACAGAATGGAACCTTGTGGCACTCCACTTGTCATTTCTTTCCAGGATGAAGAAGATGCATTGGGGAGCACCCTTTGGGTTCGTTCACTTAGCCAATTACAGATCCACCTAACCGTGGTTTTGCCTAACCCACATTTGACTAGCTTGTTTGCCAGAAGGTCATGGGAGACCTTGTTGAAGTCCTTATTGAAATCCAGATAAGCTACATCCATGGCGTTCCCAGCCTTTACCCCGCTTGTAACTCTATTGAATAAAGAGATCAGATTAGTCTGGCATGACTTGTTTTTGATAAATCTATTGCCGATGACCGCATTCCTTTCTAAGTGTTTGCAGACCACTTCCTTAATGATTTTTTCCAGAATCTTGCCTGGTATTGACCTGAGGCTGACTGACGTGAAGTGTTCTCTGGGCTCTGTCCTAGGGTGCTTCCAGGACCGGGTCAGGATGGATCCCAGCCAGAAGTAGCCCTGCATTGTGTGAAGGGCTATGGTGGTCTCCATCCTGGTTCCATCCTGGAAGTATCCTAGGACGGAGCAACAACCTCCTAGCACGGCGGTTGGATGTCTACAGTTTACATAGCATGTAAGCTAAGCCTTAACATGCAATGTCCATACTTTTGGGTACATGAGTATCTTGTAAGTATCTTGAGCTTGCTTAACTATTAAGCTTTATGAGTGAAACTTGGATACAAGCATCTTCTTTTAACTGATTTATTGGCATTAATGCATATGATTTAGTAACAATTTCAATTTCTGAAACTAATGGGTTGGTTACAGCCAACATATAGTAAATATGAATCTCTGGGGATATACATTTTAAAGAATAAGGGAATATGTGAGACGTGTGTGTCCATATGGCATGTCCCCCCTTTCTTTTGAGAGAAAAGTCTTCTGACTATAAATGGAACAAAAATGTTTGTTCTCTTAATCTAGAGATTTGTCTCCCTGTGAATATGTCAGCAATGCCAGAACATCTGATAATACTTATTCAAAATCTGATTTAGAATTACAGTTATTAATCCATTTCACTAAACTTTGGAAAATCTTCAGCATTTTTGAAGGCTTTTCATATGGAATACAAGGTCAACTTTCTAAAAACAAAAATGCCCGTCTTGCTGCATATTTACACAGAAGATTGACTGTGGTGTCAACACAGAAGCCAAATTATAACTGAAAGATGTAGAGTATTTTTTTTTAAAAAAAGGTAAACACCATTAATCGATGTAATGGGTGATTTTTGAAACTGTTCTGTTATGGGCTTGCTATGCAACTGTTAGAAGCATGTGCAAGACCTTTAAAAGATTTGTACTAAATGTGTCTAATTATCTGATTATCTGCTGTTCAAAGCAGTTTGTGAACTCAAGTAGTCTCAAAGGTTCTTAAGACTGAAATCAGCTGTCACTTCAGTCCTCAGATCTTGCCAGCAAAGACCACTTCATTGCTTCATGCATACTCCCAAAACAAATGTTCTGTTATTCTTCTGTAATCTTTAACCCGGTCAGTCTAGACAATGTATCTTAAGAACTCAAGTTTCCCTCCTTTCTTTTTTTGTACAGTGTGTTGATCTGTATTTTCAGGTTCCTAATTTAAGCTTTGGATCAGCTTTGTCACCTTGGGGCAGCTGAATTACCCATGTGATATAAAACATCTCACATATTTGACTTACGATACAAGTTTGTCTTTCAAAAGTATGGGAAATTATGTGTGTATGTATGGGTAAGTGAAAATGAGCATAGCCATATGTAGAATTTTTCCTTTGAGACTCTGCTCTGGATTCTCTGCTATCCAGACTTTTTGGGGTGCAGTCTTTTCAACAATGCAATCAAGGGTTGTTGTATGTCTTTCAGGCTGTGTGGCCATGTTCCAGAAGTATTCTCTCCTGACGTTTCATCAGCCTGGACACAGTATATTATTTGAGAACACAGAAATGCTGGACCACTCCAACAACTATCATGTCAGACTACACAGAGAAGCCATTGAAATCCACAAGCATGTGGACAACTTCAACAGAAAGGAGGAAACCATGAAAATGAACAAAATCTGGCTACCAGTATTAAAAAAACTCTAAAATCAAAACAGTAGATGGGAACCAACACTCTCAGGGCAGAGGAGCCCCAAGGACGGCTAATGACTGAACAAAGGATGCCCCCAGGCAAGAGACAAAACCTTTCCAATGCTAATTAGTGTGATTAACTGAAACATTAATGCTGGCTTCCCAGTAACAAAGGACTCTTGCCACACCCTGGACTCTCCACAGATATATATATTTTCCTTGCCTTGCCTAGTTTATCCATACCTCACAACCTCTGGGGATGCCTGCCATAGATGTGGGTGAAACGTCAGAAGAGAATACTTCTGGAACATGGCCACACAGCCCGAAAGACATACAACAAACCTGTGATCCCGGCCATGAAAGCCTTCGACAACACAATGTGATTAAGGTTTTGGAAAAGCTGTGATATAGAGAACTGCACTCCACTTCTCCTTCATTGGTCTTTAAGTGATACAGAAAGAGAATTCTTTTCAAATGTAGGTTTTGTATCCTTCATACAGTATCTTAGGGCCCATCCAGACAGTACCTGTATCCCAAGCGCTCCTACTTCAAAATGCAGGGTGGCCAAATGCCATCCCCTGAAAATGTGGGAGCAATAGTTACAATCAGCTAAAAATGTGAGATTTTCATGTGCGGGTATCTCAATACTGGCCCAGGTTTTAGATGCCAGTTCCTGATTGGTTGTATCCTAAAAACATGGCAACAGTTGACTAGAGGGAGAAAACTTTATCCTGGCAAGAGAAACTTCATCCTCCACACGTTTAATGAAGTTTGTGACACACAAACAAAACAAAGGTTTTGCCATGTAATCAGTTTTCCCCATGTTTTTATGATAAAAACAATGAGGAACAGGCATTTGTAACCCAGGAACATCACCCCATTGTTCCCAGGCACAAGTACAAGGTTAAATTTGTCTGCACAGATAACCACGCAGCCTCTGTAACCCAGGAACAGAATTTATACAATAATTCATGTATTTGCATATTTGCATCTTTAGTTTCTTTTTTTAAAAAAAACTGACAAAATTTTCAGCGGGCTTCCTACAGCAGGCATCTTGTGGGCTGCGAAATCCCAGGGCAAAGCAGCAAGTGTGGACATCAGAGGCAGAAATCCCAGGACCAACAGATTTGTATGTGGACCTCTTCTCAGGTCCCAGTTTTTTTCCCCCTGACTAAAACCCATGATTTAGTGCTGTCTGGAAATGCCCTTTGAAAAATTGTTCCAGTGCCATTTTTGCCTCTCTTTGTTTAATTAATTATGGCACCCCTGTTTGATTATGAATCTCTTTTCTGTCCTTTTTAGATAAAAATGTGAATTTCCCCATGTAAACAGAAGAAATCCACACTGAAATCTGCAATGATAGTAAGAAATATATACAGTACCTGAATGAGTCCTGTATTATCTACTATCAGCCTTGAATGATAGAAGGAAAATGCTAAAACATATGTTTGACTTTTTACACTTTCACTGATTGTAGAGATGGAAACATTAGCATCTGTTTTGTTGCTAAGATGACTTAGTCCTTCATCGCAGAGATGTAGAGACCTTTTTAAATACCACCAGGAAATATTGTGCACACAGAATTTTCCTTGACACTACAAAGAGCATTCAGATAAGAGTTCACTCCACATAGGAGGAGTGACTATTGGTCGCTTTGAGTTTTGTTGATTAAAGAGAATTTTCATGTCCTGCAGGCAATATTTGAAATTCAAGGCAACATAAAAAGACAAGGTATGCTGTTTACAGGACAATTATGAATCCTCTAATGGTCTTGTGGAATGTTTTCACTGATTCTCTTTAATTAACGGGAAAATATTTTGTTAGTATTATTATTAATGATGTAGTAACTCTAGTGAATTATTAGAAAATTTGTTGCACCCAAGATCTGAAGCCACATATGACCAGAGCATCACACAAGAGTCCAGAGTAAAGGCAAACAGTTTATTATAAAAACACACAAAGACGTATAGTAAAAAGTAGGGATAATGTAAGAAGGCGTATAATCCAAAGCGTCAGCAATCAAATGGCTCTAGTAAATCCAAAAACAAGGCAGTTCAAGTCCCAAAATCCAAAAGCAACTTAAATCCATAAGCAAAACTTGAACAAGGATACACAACATGAACATGGAAAAACTCCCAGAATACCTGAATCCCAGAACCAAGACAAGAACTGGAGAACTCAGGCCTGGCTGTAACTTGAAAGCCATGTTGCCTGAACTGAAGAACTGAGTGCCCAAATAGCTCCTAATAAACAGACATGAAGGCATTACGTGTATCATGGAACTTTTGCTTCCCACAAAGGTGTGTTGACATACAAAACTGGCTATCTGCTTGAATTTGCAGGCAAGCCGCCTAGCTTAGGTCGATGTCACCAGGTGCGTTCCCATGAAAATTCCTCATGAATTCCTCTTCGCTAGACTCCTTATTTGGAGAGGATGATTCCAACTCCCTGACTGGCCTTGAAGGCCTTGAGGTTCAGAGGTAAATTGCAATTAAACACCATGGGGCTTTGTATGAAACTGGACTCTGTTAGTTGTTGAGAGTATATATTTCCTATGGCTTATGTTATCACTTGAAATTACATTATACTCTTACTTGCTTATTAATAACTAGCTGTGCCCGGCCACAAGTTGCTGTGGCAAAGTATGGTGGTATGGGAAATCAGATAATCTGTATTTTATAGGTAGTGTGGAAGAGGCCCAAGTGAGGCCTAACTCTGCCTGTCCCCTGGGGTGAGTGGGTTGCTAGGAGACCAAGTGGGCGGAGCTTAGCCTTCTAACTGGAAGCAATTGGATGAAAGCAATTATTCCTCTCCCTCTAATTAGGACTTTATTTTGCTTTTCTTTTTGTTGTATGAACGTAGAGGCATGGATGAGGGGTTGTGCTGCCAAGTTTAGTGTTTCTGGGATGTGTAGTTTTGCTGTTTTGTCCTAGGCCGAAATTTCATTACCCTTTTATATATATAGATTGGAATGATCTGAAGAGTTTCTATGGTTTTCAGAGTATTTTTCCCTTATACCAGAAAGTTTTTAAAACTAGAATAAGCAAGTACATTTGACACGAAAGCGGTAAAGCAATGTTGAGTATTAACTTCCATCATGCACTTTTTTTTGGAGGAGGAAAATGAAAGCATAAACCAACAAAGTTCAGATCTTCTTGCTTTTTGTTTTGCTATGTAGTGGTGATCCAACACCATGACATTCCTAATACAGACTTATAAAGCTTGTCATTAGTCTTGATAACTTGTTTTTGAAACTGTCTGCATTTAATCCATGCATACTGCGTATGGCCAGGCTAAGTCGTTTTATTTGAAGAGTAGCGGAGTAGCCTTTAGATTAGCCTGGTATTTTGTGGTTTCCTAGAGACCAAGTGCTAAGTCTATTAGACATTTCCTGCTATTCTTTTGAACTGTAAATTCTATTCTTATGCTTTGAAAAGACTTGTGTGGGGAGATATCCATGAATTTTCCCATCTATTAAATATAAAGGCTCAAGAAGCAAGAAACAATAAAATATTGTTGTTCAAAAAATTGTGTATACTAAATATAAACTTCTGATACTCACGGAGGATGGATTCCTAAGATTCCACAAGCTTTTGGTCTTTCCCCCCATAATAATTTACAATGACAAATCAAGCCCTGGAATTTTCTTAAAATCAAACTAACACAGTCGTTGTGGCATTACATTAGTGACACTATATCAATGGCACAACAAAGATCAGTATTTTGACACTGGATTAGAGCTTGCTATTTTTTTCAAGGCAGAAGAAGGGCAGATGTTTTCATTCGTATGTTCAACTGTTTGTTTAGCTCATTGAAAAGTATGTCCTTAAAACGCACAAAGATCGAAACACTGTGTACACTGCAAGTTTTGTTATTTACAGCAGGAAACAGCTGATTCAAAAAGACAAAAAAATATGTCACACAACCTAGTTTTATGCCAGGTTGGCTCACTGTGTTGAAGATAAAGAGGGCCACCCATGAAGAAGACAAGTGTGGTTAATATTGCCTCCAATTTATACTCTCATCTGATGTGGAGCATATCTCCACAACTCAGTAGCAAAGCCACTACTGCTTATAACAATATTTAAAGCCCATTGCTATTTTAAATTTCCAAAGCAATTCATGTGGCACTATATTTTTGAATTTACTCAGAGTGCAAAGCAAATAAGTACAACCCCTAAAAACTAGATTTATTCATTTTAATTAATGTTGGAATTACTACATTGGGCATAATGCAGTCCAGATTAGACAGGTCATTGCGGTTAATTTTGTCACTTCCAAATCAAAGTATTTCTGTTGCAGTCCTGTATGGCTATCAGCCTCCTCCCAGTAGACTTAAATCAAGGAAAAGTTTCATGAGAACCACCACTTCTCTGAATGTTCCTCCGCAACAGCAAGAATATCCCTGCGGGCAGCAAAATCAGGCAATTCCAACTGGATGCTCACCCCCCCCCCCCCACACACAAGGGTCTTCCTCAAGCGGCAAACCAAGAATGGGCAACTTGGAATTTCCCTGAACAGACTCAGAAGTTGAGTGGGCAGATCAAAAAACAACCTAGCAAAATGGCATTACCATCTGTATGCTTGCAGACCATGCCCTGCCTCATGCACAGAGGAAGAACTGTTTAAAACTACAGACAATGCCGTCGCTGTTGCCCATTTTTGGTCTAAAACTATTTAGCTGCTTGTGATCCCTTTTTATCAGTTTGAAACTTATCTATTTATGTAATGCTTTTAACACAAAATAAATAAAATTAATGTTAGAATTACTACAGTGGGAATGATGCAGTTCAGTTCAGACAGGTCATTGCAGTTAATTTTGTCACTTCCACATCAAAGTATTTTTGTTGGAGTACTCAGATGTAGTGTGAACTCATTCTAGTGGTTTTTTTATTGGCATAACTATAGAATATGTTTTGCCAGGAAACTGGAGATGGCGCTCTGTGAATTTGAAGACAGCATAGAGATGGAGGGAAGACAATCAGAATTCTTTGGTGACAGTGGTGGCATCACTTGGGTTGGTGTCACCTGGTGCATTAACCCATGATGACACCCTTATCTACCTCCTCCCATACCAGACCATATGTTTGCAATGTTCTTGTACTAATGCTACTCATAAACTGCAATTCCTGTGTATCACTGAATGTTATGACAAAACCAGCAACTATCTATATATTAAAAAGCAATAGCAGTTCTTTTACATTTTTTAAAAATGGACTTTCAGAGGCCTAGGAAAAGATGGAGATCTCATGCAGTAAATACAGAATAGTAGCCATGTGGTTATTCCCTGCATAATATGATGCATTACTGGTGCAGAGTGAAAGCCTAGTGTCAAAACACCATAGGTGGTAGTGACACATTGGCACATTGTGATTCAGAAGAGGCTTGAATTCCTGACCATTATCAGAGAAGTAAGTGCTACCACGAGAAAGGACACCTCAATAGTAAATATTGGTCTATTAAGATTTTTTTGGAAGTACTTTAATGTGAGTTACACCTCCTGCTATAGGAAGACCAACATGCTTGCCTGGGCCCCCAAAGTGAGCAGGTACAGCTGTGTTTTCCTTTCACGAAAAACTCCACTCTTTTCTTCTTTGGCTCACAATGGGTGTGCTTTGTTCTTTAAGATAAATGTTGTCTAGTTTACAGAATAAAACTTTTTTTCAAGTGACTAGCTGTGAGGCCTGACATTATACTGCCAAGAACCCCATCTTCAAAAGCTCTCACGGTGCTAAATGTGGTGGAATGATACATTGCCTTATAGTTTTCCTCTGCAGGAGAAGAGGCTAGAAAAGGGTTATGATCTGAATGAACAGATGATGGCTGTGCACCTGTTTGAATCACTGAATATATTATTTATTTATTTTTCTTTGAGTCTGAATGCAGTCCAAGATAGCCATTTTCATGCCAAGTAAGGTGGGCTTACATTCATGCCAAATAAGGTGGATGTTTGTGTTGTATACAACTGAGTATTTCCCATGTGCCATTGTTGAAATCAGCCTGTCTTTCAAGGATTTAAGAGCTTTACAGATGGCTACAAAAGCATATTAAGGCCAAATATGGTTAAATATTCCATGTTCTGTTCTGTATATTAACAAAGCTGTCTATTTGCACAAGCATGGCATTTTCTAGGCTTTCTCTTTATATTAAAAATTATGGGAAATATACAAACAGAAGTGCTCTATAAAAGTAGCAGTGTTTAGTGTACATAATATGTAATATCACAGCTATTGGCTTACATGGAGTTTAATTTTGTGAGTGCCTCTTACACATGCTTTTGGGGAGAGAGGGTTACTAGTCTCTAAAGGCGAACATGTGCTTGTTTATTATATTTTGTTCACCAATTTGCGATGCTGGGAACTTAATTCACATGCCTGTCATTGTCATCTGGTGAGAGGGGTGACTTGAACTCTCTTCAAGCATGCTAACCATCACTGCTTGAGGGACTAGTGGCTAGCCCAAGCCATCAACTCTCATTTAAAAAGACAGATTATGATGAACTGAAAAGATTTCCTCCGCAGTTCAGAGCTGGAGTGAGCGGGACAAGCATATTTTGGGAAGCTTGGCCTAACCAGACCTTCCATAATCCAATGCCTGCATGCTATGTTCTCTTGCGTAGCAGACTGCTATTGTTGAATAAATGTGTGGCCAATTCTAACTTAACACTGTTGTCCTGTGTCATCATTCTTGTTATTGTGGCAAAGATGCATTTGGAAATACAGTATATAAATGGGAGTGGCATTTACTTTTACTATAGAGATATAATATCCTCAGTATTCAGAGCCCCTGGTGGCACAATGGGTTAAACTCTTGTGCGGGCAGCACTGCTGACGTTATTGGATATTCCATAATCTATTGCAAAACATAACTTATTGCATAAGCTATTGGAACATAACTGCACCCAGTCTATGGACACATATCCTTTTGGCAAATTTAAATCTCCATGAACATGTGGAGACCGCCTTTGGAAAACCACTAGTCAAGAAAAGCATGACCTTGTTAGAAGACAACTCTTTGAACAAGTTATATTCACAAGCATTAATGTAATAGCACAGGTAACTTCAGCTGTTAAACCGAAGAACCATGTCTTTAGTGGCATGTCTTTAGGGTAAAGACATGTCACTACAAAAATAAATTTGGTTAGCAGAGGATAGTTGTTTCTTTGCAGTTGAAGTTGCCCAAAAGATATACACTCCTTTTAAATCGCTTAGTTGAAATATGCACTCAGAGATAAAACAAAGTCTTCTTTGAAAAAATATCTTGTATTAATTCACTATACGAACACATTTCTTAATAAAATTCAGTTACAAATAGGGTATAGTTCTTCTCTCTGTGTTGAGAGCACAGGGTATCAGTCTTTATCAATAGTCCATAGTCTTTAGTATAGTTGTACTCACTTAAGTTCATAAGCAAATATTGAAGTCTCTAAACTGACTTCTCTCTAAAGTCCAAACAGCAACTTGTATGCATTCACCTCCTCCAAAGTCTGATGCAAGACATCTGCTCCCACTGAAATCCAAACAAATACTTCTCCATTGAAATCCAAAGAGATACTAAATACAAAATGGAGTCTTGAGTCTGCATATGCTCAGTATAATCACATGTCTATAACTCCTCCCACACCAAAGAGTCAAATCAACATACACACAGAATACAGGTTACCAAATATATGTATTAACAAATAAATAGTGAGTGGCTTGGGAGGTTGCTATTTCTGACAGGCAGTTCAAATCCGGGGAGTGGGGTGAGCTCCTATCTGTCAGGTCCAACTTCCCATGCAGGGACATGAGAGAAGCCTCCCACTGGATGGTAAAACATCCGGGCGTCCCCTGGGCAACGTCCTTGCAGACGGCCAATTCTCTCACACCAGAAGCAACTTGCAGTTTCTCAAGTTGCTCCTGACATGAAAAAAAAATCCTGAGTATTAGTGAAAATGGATTTAAATTTTGCGAGTGCCTCTTACCCATGCTTTTGAAGACAGGGAAGGACATTACCATTGTAGTCTCCAAAGGAAAACATGGTGAATATGTGTCTTTACACAAATTCTGAAGACTATGGGTGGTTCTACAATGCCATATGATGCAATGTAGATTCACATCAGCCTGGGTGTGTCCACACAATGCACGCAGGCTGATGCTGCTCAATGTAGCTGCACCCTGGGTTAAAATACACAAGGGAAAATCCAGATTTTGCTTCAGGGTTAAAAATTTACCCTGTATTGCAGGAGTGGGAACAGCCATCCTGGATCCCTGTGAGGGATCTAGATCATGTCCCCACAGTCATGGCATACTTCCCTGGCTCAGGCAGCTTGTTCCCACTGCCCCTAACCATCCATTTTAGTCTTCCCAAAATGGAAATCAGCACTCAGCTGCTTTATTCCTGGTTTCTCTCCATGTGATTGAGCCCAGCAGCTTTGAAAGCAGGAAGAGGGGTCTCTCCTCCCAAGCTGCTTTGCTCAGTCATAAGGGGGTAAACCAGAGAGTAGAGAGATGGCAGGTCAAGTGTTGTTTTCTGTTATTGGAGAGGGGGGATTGTGGTGCTGGGAAGGGGTTGAAATCCTGCCTCATTTTCAGCTATGCTGAAATTGGTTTCAGTATGACTGGGCTCTGGAGCCACTGTCCCACCTCCAAGGCCATAAAGCAGCTCCAATCTGGTATTTTTCATATTGGTTGAAGCTGCATTATATGACAGAATAGAACCACCCAAAATTGTATATAAAAGTACTCATAATAAAATATCCTCCTTTCACCCCAAAGCACAGTCTGACAATTGTTGGGGTAGCTATTGATTTCTCCCTTTAATACACCTTCACTTTAGGACTCAGAAGCAGGACCCTTTGTGTTCAATTGTGTCGTTGTTTACTCTCTAGTAAGTACATTTATAATAGTAGTGTTGACATGTATGACTTTAACTCTTAATTTGGAGATTTTATTTGAATAAAATTAGTTTAAAATGCTATTCATGAGTTATCAAGATACAGAGAGATAAATATCCAAATCACTAATTGCATGGATTAATTTCCTTTAGAAAAATCCTTGCATTCACTATGATAAGTGAATTAACATACAAATTCTGGACACCCATTGTCTATTTTCATGGTTTTAGTTTAAAAGGCTTATCTGCAGGCTGTTATCTGTTAGCCTCACTTACTGAAATTTTAGAGATAAGAAGTTTCAGAGCTGCAAAGGGACTTGTGGAATCTGACCTATTTGTAACTGTGTAAAGTATTATTTGTCCCATATAAAAAGTTCTGTAATTATGGAAATCCAAACAGTGGGGAACATATAGAGATGGTGCCTTAGATTTGGTGACATAATACATACATACATACAGCCACATTTTCTGCCGGTGTGAAAAGAAAGGTTTAGAATTGTCACTCAGAACAGTAAGTTTGTAAGGTTACAGAAAAAACAATGTCATAAAATAATGCTTCGGGAATTCATGATGCTGGTTTGTAAAGAATTATAAACATATCAATTTGAGAATGAGCAAAAGTAAACTCCAGTGCTCTATATCCAAATGATTTAGATGATGGCCCTGTGGCTCTTTCATGTTTAGATTTTGATGATAATTGAGGTGTCTCATATAGTGATTTGACAATGTGTCACACTAGTTGAAATGAGAATGCTTGCATTCAAGTTTTAAACAGTATGGTAACTGTGCTTGTATAACTGTATCCCAAAATTGTTTTAATATTCCCTTTTTGTGTTGATTTGACTTTGTCTATCTTCTGTCAATTGCTGCAACCTTGACTTCGTGCAGTTCAACTGAGTGTGTGCATGGTCTCAAAATGCCATCTTTAACTGAGTTGATATGTCTTGACAAGGACCATGCAAAGCAAATGTCAATAAATCACCTGTCTGTCACCTTCACCATTTGAATGGTACCTATGTTCCCCCAAATGTCTTAGAGAAAGTAGCATCACAATCTTGCAATCATTGAGAGGTACATCACATATTTAGATGAGGCAGAAAGAAAGAAGTATGAGTGCAAAACATGTTTCATTTCCCATATCGTATCTGAGGTGAGAATATGAGCATATTTCTTAAAAGGGGATATGCATTCTGTCCTTACACTATGAAAATGCTCTCTCCCCTCACCCTCAACCACATGCTTGTGTGACAAGAAGACTCTGTGAAGTCATAATGCTGAAGAGCTACATCAGATTCATAGCCTTAAGTTCAGAAAATTTTGGGACTGTCCTAGGAAACCTCATCACTTTCTCGCTATTCCCAAGGTGGCTGCTTTATGCATGCACGCACATGCACACATATCCATCCACCCATCTATCCATTCATCCATTGTTTTTAATGCTGAAATTTCACACCCTTCCTAAAAATAAAATCAATGAACTGTCAGGCACACTATGAAGGCAGGGTTATAAGGGTGTATGGAAGATGGTTTGAAGGACCATGGATTGATGAACCAGCACTGTGGTGCTACTGAAGAAAAGTGTGATATCAAAGCTTCTCAACTTGGTATGTATCCATTACCTACACCAGAGGTTCTCAACCTCTGGGTCCCCAGATGTTTTGGCCTTCAACTCCCAGAAATCCTAAGAGCTGGTAAACTTACTGGGATTTCTGAGAGTTGCAGGCCAAAACACCTGGGGACTCACAGGTTGAGAACCACTGATCTAAATGAACACGATTGTTGCGGCATAGTGGGTTGGTGTAATGAAGTCCTACATCTGTGATTTTAGTTGAGATGGTTGTCATTTCTGACTATCTGCTTTGTAGAGAAAATAAAACCTTGTTGTTAGATCTTCCTTGTGATTAAGCTGATAGAAATATCTAGTCTGTAATTTTATGTTTGTATTAGTCAAATGGTCAAAGGCAATAGTGGTGCGATAGCTTGACTTATTTTCCTTCTAAATTGTCTGCCTTATCTTTTTCAATAGCTATTTTTCTGGTTGTCCCATGTCATGAAAAAGTATATACCTTGTAGACTATCAAAAGACCAATCTGATATAATTGTTGGTATAAATAATTATTCTAGAATAACTATTTTCCAGAACTTTCATTGCAATTGATTGAGTATAGTTTTTAATCACTTTTTAACTTGATATTCTCAAAACAGTTTTAAAACTTCTGAAATACCAGTATACCTCTGTAAATTCTTTTAACTATGTAGCTTGAATTGCATATGTCCTTGTTATGCTGTGCATTTTAGATTTTTTTTAAAGCAATCAATGCTGTCAAATAGGCTAGTGACTCCACTTCTCATTTTCAGGAAAAGCACAAACCCCAGAGAACTCCTGAAGTGTTAACTGGTTTTAATCTGTAAATACTATTGTACCACAGTGCAATGGAGAGGACAGTAGGGTTTCGATTTCATTTGTGTTGTCATATTGATGGATTAGCAAATATTATTCATGGGTTGCATGCCAAATGACGTCTTTTGTATTTGATTCCAAGGAAAACAGCAGGAATCTCAACTGATGAAAGCCCTAAAACAGTTGTTAATGCTGGTTATTGAATAGAAGTAATGGGTAATTGCAAACCTGAAGGATATCAAAATATGCACTCCATTCCATTCAAAGCAGTTTGCCTTTTAGATGAAGTGAGATGGAGGAAGTATATGACATGTCTAAAAAACATATGTGGGATTCATAGCATTTGACATCATCTCAGCAACATGTTGATAATCTAATCCTTAGCAAAAGTGCTGCAAGCAACAGAAAGTGAACAACGTAAGTGATATATTTTATAACATAAAGAAGAAGATTAAAGACTTTGCATCTAAACCTTCTGTTTGAAGTTTGGGGATACAAATAAGTGCATGGTAATTGTTAATTTAGTCCTTTGGCTCATCATTTAGGCAAGCATGACGGCAGTAGACATACCAGGCTGTATCCACTGCAACATTATGTTGATGTGTTGTGTTAACCTCAGCAAACTGAAAGCCAAAACCAAGGTCACAACAACATCTGTTATAGAACTCCAATATGCTGATGATAATGTAGTCTGTGCCCATTCAGAAGAAGACCTACAAGCCACTCTAAACATCTTTGCAGAAGCATACGAGAAGCTCGGATTCTCATTGAACATTGAGAAAACCAAAGTGTTATTTCAGCAGGCACCAGCCAATCCCTCTGCAATGCCAGAAATACAGCTTAATGGCATAATATTAGAAAATGTTGACCATTTTCACTATCTTGGCAGCCACCTCTCCACAAAAGTCAACATTAACACTGAAATACAACACCGCCTGAGCTTTGCGAGTGCAGCATTTCTCCAAATGAAGCAGAAAGCGTTTGAGGATGGGGACATCCGAAGGGATACCAAGATGCTTTTTTTAAAGCTATTGTCCTCCCAACCCTGTTATACGCCTGCAAAACATGGACTGTCTACACTCAACTCCTGGAACAATTGCATCACTGTTGCCTTTAAAAAATCCTGCAAATCTCTTGGGAAGACAGGTGGACAAATGTCAGCATGCTGGAAGAAGCAAAGACCACCATCATTGAAGCGCTGTTCCTACACCATCAACTCTGCTGGACTGGCCACGTTGTCCAAATGCCTGATCACCATCTCCCAAAGCAGTTACTATACTCCCAACTCAAGAATGGAAAACAGAATGCTGGTGGACAGGAAAAGAGATTTAAAGATGGGCTTAAAGCCAACCTTAAGAACTGTGGCATAGACACTGAGAACTGGGAAGCCCTGACCCTTGAGTGCTCTAACTGGAAGTCAGCTGTGACTAGCAGTGCAGTGGAATTCGAAGAGGCATGAATGGAGGGTGAAAGGGAGAAATGTGCCAAGAGGAAGGTGCCTTAAGCCAACCCTGACCAGGACCGCCTTCCACCTGGAAACCAATGTCCTCACTGCAGAAGAACATGCGGGTCAAAATAAGGACTCCACAGTCATCTACATACCCACCGCCAAGACACTAGACTTGGAGAGCCATCATACTTGGACAACGAGGGATCACCTAAGTGAATAAGTAAAAAGTGTGCTGTTGTCTAGCTGGTCCAGCCAGACAGAGACTGAATAAGCCACATTGGGGGGTCACCTTGTCCTCTGTGTTCCTGCCAGTCACAGAATTTGCTGTGAGCATCTATCTGTTGCCTGTCACATTGGCTGATGTCAAAACTGGATGTCTGTGTAATCAGCAAAGAATAGGTAGATCAACCTCCTCCTTCTTGTTGGTGATATCAGCATGCTATTCTGAGACCAACAGATGTGATCATGACAGCCAGGCACTAGTAGCAAGCTCCATTGTTGGCAGGGAGTAGTGACAGCCACATAGGGACAAGCCAAATCCTTCCCCTATGCCAATCAATGCAGGGGAAGGGTAATGGGGGCAGCATACATCTGGACAGTGGATTGGGCTGAATGGAACTTAATCCAGCTATCTAGACTGCCATGAAACACAGTGATACTCCAGACTTTTCTGCAAACTCTGGAGTATCTCCCTATTATGGAATCATGGTAGAGGACCTAGCACTACCTAGAGAAATGTTCTCTCATAAAAAGGCCACTTTTTACACTTTTGCATGGATTCTGTGCCCCAATCCCCATGAAAGATGAGGACAGCATTTATACCTCACCATTCAGACAAACAGACTATTAATAATGAATTAGACAATTTCCTGTCCTCAAACAAGATCTAAATAAGAGATAATACATAATGAATAGGCAATGACAGTGGTGGAAAAGATTAAAGCCAGTAAATGCTGGCTGTTCTCTTCTCCATCAGAGACCAAAGCAATAGCAGCTGGAACATAGAGAGAGGGCCTCCCACCAGCCCTATAGCTGTTTCTTCTTCTTCTTGTAAATCACATTATCTGTATGTCTGTTTATCCATCTGTCTGCCTATATCTTTTCTCAATACAACCCCTTGACCTTAAAACCACTTACGTTAAACACAGCTGGGCTTGGGCATTATGATGGATGTCAAATAATTTAGGATTTTTGAAGAATTATGTCTAGTTTCCTGCTCATTGACGGTAGAACCAGACAAGGTACAACAAAGTGGATGATGGATACAGAACATGCAGTGGCTAAGGAAGAACACCCAGCATTTTCCAAGCAACATTCAAATGCTCCACTCTCCAAGATCTTACAAAGGATGGATCATGTGGATAAGGAATACATTGTGTGAACAAATGTTGCAGAGTTTCCTGTGCCATTGATTTTTCTTTCCATAGTTCCTGTGCTAGTTCTGCTGCCTCATTGGCAGGATATGAAAGTGTAGCATTGCCTAGCAGCTTCCATAGGCTGTTGACTGCCAGCAACACCTAGTGGGAGCATAAGAAACTATCAAAAAACACTCTGATAATAGATGTGCTAAACCTTCTATATTCTCTTTATATGTATTTCAGCTTTTCCCATCCACCCTCAAAAGATATTGCATATTTGGTATTCTTATCCAAAACATAACAAAATCAAATGTGCATGTTTTGCTATGGTAGATTTATTGGAATTGATGTCTTAGTTCAAATTTGCTTTCTTTTCCCCATTTTAAAAGACATGGGATGTGATTGTACACAGTCCCGATTAATAGGCACCAAGACTGGATTGCTGTTATGTAAACATCTGGTCTACGTAGTGCTTATCGTGTTCCCCATGCAAACCAAAAATCAGCTAGCTATTGTATACTCGACTATTGCTCTCCTGCAACTCTGTGACACTACTAGAACTAAGGGGGAGTTTCCTTTTCACAATAAAAGGAAATATTTAGTGTTATCAATTCTAAACACTGACTTAGTAGACAAGGGAACTCTCAAATTTAACAAGGAAGTACAACATAATAAAATGAAAGTCATTTTCTGGAATTATATTGCTTTTAACTACACATAAACTAGGAATAAGTCCTATAGCATTGAACTCAGCATATGTCTGTGAAACATAGCCAGAACTTGACTTTTAGTAGCTTTGTAGTAGAGTGTTTGTTGACTTCTGATGGACCAGCAAAGACTCATGATGTCTTTAATGTGCCAGATAAGATTCAGTAGACCTACCAGAACTTTAATCAGTTCACATGTCTTAGTGCTGCATTTCTGCATCTCTTGGATGGAAAAGCTACCTGTGTTGAGTATCAGAAAAGGAGATACCTGCAATGTCTCAGCATGGTTATGAGGACCAAGGATAATTCAAAGACATTCGACCAGCAGCTCAGTCTATGAATGTTTGCTTGAAAATCACATGGTGTCTCAATAAAGTTTAGAAAGAACTGGATCTGGATCCGCAGTTCAGCTCTTCCTTTGAAAATGATAGCATCCATAGTACTTAATTTGCTGAACAGGACAAAAGACTGTACAGTATATTGTCTTCCCGTCCTCTTTATTATTATTTAATTATTTTCTCTGACCATATGAGTGCAATGGAAGAATAGAGGTGTTAAGGAACCCAGTTGTTCTATTGACTTAATCCCAGTTTCTTGAAACAGGACCAGTCCTCTAAACTGGGGAAGAGATGCAGACAGTTGATTTTAAGTGAAGTAAGTTTAGTTTAGGGAGAATTGAAAGAGCCATACATGCTTTCTTGAATTCATTAGAGAGCAGAATAAGTATTTGTCCATGAATATTAAATTCTGCATTGCATGCCAGTACTCCTTATTGCCTATTGCCTTAAGAAAACCAGTATCCTGTGCAAAAAACAAAATGTACAGGATGCATTTAAATGGATTCGCAATCTTCTGATCCAAGAAAAACACTAATGCACTGGGGAAATTAGTCTTGTTTAAAAGACATCATATCAGCAGGTATAATTCGAAATTTCCCTCCTGAAGGCTTACAGTAGGTAAGCACTGCAGACATACTTATTGTGGAATTTGATGCCAAAATAAATACATCCGAAGTGAAAGTTTGTTTCCTCCAGATTTAGTTAATCTAAAATCTAGACAATTGAAGTGAAGACAGAAAGACAATTGAGCTAATAACTGGACCAACATAATTCTACTTTGTACTTTGTTTGGCTAATGAGTTTTGCTGTGATTTTTCTTACAATATGTTTTTGATTATGACTTTGCTGATGCCAGTAATATCTGTAGTTTGCTAACTCAGAAATAGGATTTAAATCACCAATGATTTTACTTAAGCGATTGCCTTATAGATTTCCTCATATTTTGTTTTTTTAAAAACTGAGCTAAAAGTAAATGGATTGGATTCAAAACTGCCAGGTGATCTGGATGACATTTATAAAGTTCTATTAGTAAACCCTGCTGATATTAATTACTTGGTGAGCGGTGTTTTTCATTCACAGGGACATCTCAAGTTGGCTTTAAACTTCCAAAGCTGTTCCACCATCCCTCATCCTTATTTGAAGGTTTCACCTCTTCATGTGTCTAAAACAATACGTGGAGATTTGCCAAATGGAGATGTCCCCCAGAGTAAAGGCCATTTTGAAGACTAATGAATCCTATAACAGGGAGGATTTCCATTTCTACTGTTCCACACCCAAGGTCAGGAAAGGGCAGAGATCCTGAAGCATTTTTCCCAATTTATGTGCCCCTTGACAAAATGCAAAGAGCCACACCTGTTATTAGATATGACAAAGGAATTGAGGCCATATCCTTTTCTGAGAAGATATGAAGGTATTTTGAGCCCCAAATCACAGAGTGTGAACACATGCAAGCAACATGATAAGAACAATGTTGGCATATTATTACATCCTCTTCAGTTTTGTATCAAGATGACAGTAACCTAATAAGTCCAGATGTTCTTGTTTTGTCTGGTGTTCTTGATGTCCCAAACTGAACAGGCTGTTATAGTGAGTACTGAATGAGATCTAGGTATATCAATTACGGTATTATAGCTATAAGTTTAGAAAGGCTGTTTTAAAATGTTGCTCACTCTGTGGATTAACTTCCATTATACTAAACTGAATTTATTGAAATCTAAACAAAAGCCTAAGAAAGTGGCCCTGCAAGAATACAATTTACCACGGTAATCTTGTTTTCTGTTGAAATATTTATCAGAAAGATCCATATAAATTTTATTGAAACAAACAAGTTAGCATTTGATGATTAATACCCCAATGCTATCATTTATCAAACTGTTTTGAGTGTGAGCTTGCTATTGTTTTGATGTGCCTTCAAGTCAACTCCATTTATAGTGACCTTGTCATAGGCAAAAATATGGGGATAAAGTCTGCCATTGGGTTCCTCTAAGGGTGTGAAAATGCGACTGGTTCAAGATTATCCAGTGCAGTGTTTCTCAAGCTCTGCTCCTCCAGGTGTTTTGGACTTTAGCTCCCAGAAATCTCTGTCAGCTTACCAGCTGTTAGGAATTGTGGGAGCTGAAGTCCAAAACAGCTGGAGGAGCAGAGTTTGAAAAAAGCCCGCCTCCAGTGGGTTCCCGTAGTTGAGCAAGGATCCATCCAATGGTCTTCCAGAGTCCTAATCCAACATTAAATAAAGACAGTAATACGCATTCTAACCAGGATCTACATACTCCAAAGATGCTGGATCATGTCTGAGTTTGGAAGCCAGAAAGGGTTAGATCTAGTTAATACTTGGATGGGAGACTGCCAATGGGAGACTACCAATGTAAGCTCTATTTCAGAGGAAGTGGCAAAAAACTATCTCTGAGTTTTCCTTCCTGAAGAAAATCCCAAGAAAGTCATGAGGTTTCCATGAATCAGTTCCCAGGTATTGTTGGCTCATATTGACTGACTGCCTCACATTTTTGCCATTTCCCAATGTGCCATTGATGCTACAGAAAAAAAAAGAGCAAACAGAAAGACAATTAGGTAAGATCACGCATTTTAGCAGGCACCCACACATACATCTATTGCTTCATTCATGTAGGGACATGTTGGTGGCTCTTCAGTGTTTTCCTGATTGTTCAGTGAGCAAATGATGGACAAGACCATGCACGAATGAGTGAAAGTGCAGGGTTGGAGACCAGAACTGTGTCTATCATATCTTCCATCCTATATCTGGTTGACTTCTATTCATTGAAATGGAAAAGGTGAGGGAGACACCATCTTTACCATCTTTGTCCTGCTTGCATCCTACTTTTAATTGTTGGATTTTACAGTGTTTTGTATAGATGTTTGTTTGATGTTGTTTCTGTAAATGCATATGACCATTGGTCGGAGCATTAATAAATTGATTGATTGATACCATCTTTGTCTTTTACATAGCCTTAAAATGCTTTTTCTGAACTTAAATCTTTAGTTGTATTCAGTAAATATTACATTATTGTGGGAATAACCAGTGAAAATGGGGGAAATGGTTTTCTTCCTTCCCTCCCCATAAAATGAAGTATCCTTCTCTCTCTAGCAGCTACTGGTTGATGTAATGAAATATAAGGCTTTTGCCATTCATAACCTGTCCTGGTGTCCTGCTTTTCTTTCAAGCTGCAATGCAGCAACTACAGACGAAGATGAAATACTTTTTAAGGGTAGTTTTGAAAATACAGTTCTGTACTTTTTGGCGCTCTGTGATGATGCAAACAGAAAGCACACAGAAAACAATACAAGGAAATCTTCTCATCAACATCCAGTTCTCTCTCACAGCATATTGTTTGGCTTTTCTAGAAGGACTTCGATACAGCCAACGTGGGAACTGCTAATCAGAAAACAGCCAACTAGTCTTTTTCTCATATTGACATAAGTAGGCTAAGCACTGCCAAGCACACATCCATTACAGTCTAATTGTCCGTTTTCAGGAACTGCATGTTTATACTGCAAGTTCCCTATCTCATTGCTCCACACATGTGTGCTCGGCATATGTTCCCTTTTTACATATGGTTCCTGTAGTAAATAAATACCAGAATAATTTGTCAGACACATATAGTTTATGTGCATTTGAAACATTATGACCATGTTCAATTCATCTGCAAAGCTTGAAATCATATAGTTGTAGTTTAAGCTGTCAGGATTTCTGGCAGAAGTCTATGTAAATGATACCATTTGACTGATAAAGTGATTTCAACAGCAGGACAGATTGGATGCAAAATCTCACCATGAAGACACCTTAACTGTTAATTTGAAATGTTTACAGTGCTGCTTCAAATTTGAAAGGAAATGTGAGAAGGATTCCAATTAACCTTAAGGAGCGTAAATCACATTTGCACTATTTATTTAGGTAGGCAGTTACGTGATAGGGAGGAGGCAGGATATCCTGTTCATCATACACTTTCCCTGTGATTGTGGACCCTGCGCAATATTTCTCACTTTTAAAAGACCTATTAGAATCAAGTAAGTTTTTCGACAGCAAGAAATGCTGAGCAAGGTCTGCTGATGCAGGAATGGAAGAAAGTTTAAGGCTGTGGTCTGCCACTAACTATGTAGCATGCTCCGTCTAATGAGATTATTGCAAAGAATCCTACATAAATCCTGTCCAATTCAACAAGACATTTGTTAATTAAGGAGAGGCACCCTAGAAGCAGGTAACGTAGTTATAGGGCTGAAATGAAATACCATCCCTTCCATTTTACAAACCCATCTTCTGGGTGCATATTTGGGCACGACATTTCAGGAAGCCTAGGAAGCTTGTGCTTTTTTCAAAACCTGTATTTTCCTAGAGGGAAGACAATACCCGCCTCTTATTTTTAGAATCACTTGCATTATTCTGAAGTGTGTCCCTACATTTTAAGTGAATTGTGAACATTTTTAAAAGGTGGCAACTAGGAATTTCACAAGGATCAGAATCAGAACAACAACACATGTGGCAACAGAATGGCTATTTATTTATTTATCTGTTGTGTCAGAAGCGAATTGAGAATACAGCTATAATTTATAGAAAAACCACAAAGTTAAAAACTTGGCATTGTACTAAATTTCCTTTGACCCGAAGCTGGCCACTGGGAGTGCCTCTGGTGTTGCTGTGAGAACGTCCTCCATTATGCACATGGCAGGGCTCAGACTGCATTGTAGTAAGTGGTCTGTGGTTTGATCTTCTCCACACTCGCATGTTGTTACTCCACTTTGTAGCCCCACTTCTGAAGATCGGCTTTGCATCTTGTGGTGCCAGCGCGCAGTCTGTTCCGCACCTTCCAAGTCACCCAGTCTTCTGTGTGCCCAGGGGGGTGTTTCTCATCTGGTATCAGTCACTGATTGAGATTCCTGGTTTTAACCTGCCACTTTTGGACTCTTCCTTGCCGAGGTGCTCCTGTGAGTATTTCTATAGGAAGCTGTTTCTTGATTTAATTAAAAAAACCAGACACGAACACGTGAATGAAAAAAATAGGCCACAACTTTATTGGTTACAGTTTGTAAAGAGGTAGGCATCAACAAAGGTTCAGATCTCAGCATGAACTGAAAATTTGGTAGCACCATTACATGGATCCCTGTGTCAGTTGGGGGTATAATTCATCTGCATGTCCTAGGCTTTAGCAAGATCCCAAGTGTTACAATCCTATACAGGGACCTCCTATCAATTTGCTGGTTCTACCAACACTCACACTCCAACTTCTTGAATCTGGTTCACTATCTGCAAAGTTGCAACAAAACAGGTAATACATCGTGAGTGTTCAAAATACGGGGTAAAGTGGGTGAAATGATAAGTGAATGCAAATTGAGCCTGAGATGCTGTGGGATATATTGTACTCCAAGAAACCGGCACTCAACCTTCACTCCTGTTCTATGCACCAGCCATGCCTTTGAAGTGATTGGTAAGTAGTTCTCCCCATGTTCTCCAGGAAAGAGAAACTACAGTGGCATCATGGATGCCATAGTGCCAGCATTACTCCAGCCAGCTAGCTCACCTCCCAGTACATTGAGAAGTATGTTTTCTAATACATTGATGAAATAGTATGTGCCTTCAGGTCATCTGATGACTTATCATAATGTTTTGAATTTCACAGGGTTTTCTTAGGCAAGGAACACTGAGAGCAGGTTTGCCTTTGCCTTCCTCTGAATATAACCTAGAGCAAATCGTACAAACAGTGTGTTGACATAGTGTTCTGCCTGCATGCTATCTTAACTACTTGGAAGTTGAATTGGCTGTGCAGGGAACAGATCATATAGTTAAATCAAACAAGAATTTATTAACTGACAAGAATTTTAGACTTTCTCTCCTCCTGAGTCTTTATGAGGAGAGGTAAAGTCTGAGAGATAGACAGTTCTGGTCAAACTGAGGCTCTTGAATATTTCTTCTTATTGTCTCTTTCTTGTATGGAGTTCAACTGTCTCTAAGATGGTCTCAGTATTTAACTTTAACTGAACTTGCTATTTTGTAGAGCTTCCAGCCTTTCTCTTTCTCCACCTTCCAGTAACAAAAAGGCTGTCTCTTCCAAGAACCAGAAGGACCTTTCCAGAGGCTCTGCCTCTGATGCAATTCTTAAAGGGGCAGGGAGACGGAGGCTTCAAATGCAATGAGTTTGTCTAGACTGACTCACCAGAAACTGTACATAAAATATTAATCTCTCTAACTAAAAAGGGCTTAACTAGGGATTAACAGTGAGGGTCTTCATGGGGCACAACACATAGGGTCAAATATTGAGTGTCAAGAATAAGTAAACATCTTTGTGACCTCCTATTCTTGCTGTCATTGATTGGAAGAATTGTTCACATTCTACTAGCCAAGATACAAATGTGATGATTAACATGAGACAGACGACCACCATCCTCTGATTATAGGGTCAGGTAGGAATATTTAGAGACTGAAGGAATAGGGGTGTACTCTACCTAGCTGCCCTCAGAGATACAATGACAAATCTGTTTTAGAGTATGCTCAGGTTTTAGCATGGGGGTAGGGGCCAACAGATGAAATTCACTGGGATCTGTGAGGAAACACCATGTAATTGTTGGGGTTACCATACATTGACAGGTGACTTAAGGCACACTCAGCTTGGCCAGAAAGCCTTCAATACTTTTTTTTTCAAACTTGTCTGAACTCAAAATACAGATCATGGCCCTATAAGGTAATCCTGCATGTGAAGAATGAAGGATTTCCTTCTGCCTGTGTTATATTAACATCTGTCCATTTTTATCCATTTAATTTAAGCTGATAGGAGCAAACCCGTGAGGTAAGTTATTCTGAAAGGCAGGAGTAGAATCATATCTCTTTGCTGGCTCTTGACATCTGAATGTTCAGCTGGTGGTCTGAATAGAGTCTAAATGTTGGAAGCTTTTCTGTGTTTATCAGGATATTTGCAAAAGGGAGGGTCCCTGATTGCTCTTTGGCTGAATGCACAGAGGCTGGGAGTGAAGCCAGCAAGCAACAGTCCTACACCACCTCCATGTAGATGTGGATGCATATGCTGCATTACCAGGGATGATGGAAATCCT
This sequence comes from Anolis carolinensis, assembly GCF_035594765.1. Classification (NCBI taxonomy): domain Eukaryota; kingdom Metazoa; phylum Chordata; class Lepidosauria; order Squamata; family Anolidae; genus Anolis; species Anolis carolinensis. The sequence goes on from NC_085845.1 coordinate 62,047,458, forward strand.
TTATTACTATGAAAGGTCTCATCAGCACTCTTAGTGGACTTTCTCAGACTCGAGTCCCCCAGATGTTGAACTGTCACTTCCAGAACTCTTAATTTTTGATCATGTTTTGTGGGACAGTTGACATCCAACAACACTAGGGGCCCAGATATGGGTAGCATTTCCAACCTTTTTTTGACCAGGGACCACTTGACCAAGGACCACTTTGACTAGGGATCACTCTTCAACATTAGTACCAAAAGGGTTATGAATCCATTTTTGGTCAACTTTAGATTCGGTTTGGTTATTTGGGGTGCTGATTCAGAAAATTGCATTGGGTAGACCACATCAGTTCTAGTTTCTTATACAGAACATATGACATCCAGTAGTTGCCATCTGCTCACCCACAGAAAACCATGTTTATAATCTAAAGTTGATCAGTGATGTGGTCTATCCAATGCAATTTTCTGAATCAGCATCCCAAATAACCCCAGGAACATGAAGACACCAAGATTTTTTTTTTAGGTTGGGCTGTGTTATTATCCATAGTAGTACTGATGAGGGCACGGACCATATTTTAGTTATTGCGGACCACTGGTGGTCCATGGACTACAGGTTGGGAACCACTGCTCTAAAGACATGAGCATGATGAAAAGATGATTGTAAGGATTTGATTAAAATATTAAATTATCTAAACAAATTCCCTTTTTGTCCCAAGTTGATTGATCTTCATGACGGCTTTGAGTATTTCCCAAATGTTGACAGTCAAAGCTGCTTTCTTGTGACTAACTGAAATAAAATGTATGTGAAAAAGCCCAATCCTTGTAAAAATGCTTCTGGGCTGTAGAATATAGCTATATTTCAAATGTTTTATATGCAGTTCTTAAAGCCATTAAAGGTTTATTTTTGGTTGGTTAAGAAGTCAGAACACAAACACACGCACATTCATCCACTTGAAATGGAGCCACAAATAAATTGTTCAAAGATAAATTTTCCATGAACAGTAATCAGTTCAAGTAAAACTAAATTATGTCTATAAGAGGTTTTGTTGTCGTTTTGATTTTTTTAAAAAGTGAGTTTCAGTTAAACATGTCAGCATAATCCACTTAGAAACTCTCATGTCTGAGAATTGGCAAATCTTTTCCTCATCTGACTCTAGGGACAACATTTGAAGACATGTCATGTGATAGTATACAAATTGTAACACCAGTTTTCTAGCACCAATCCTTTTACATTTCAGGATTAATGATTAACATTGGAATGGCATAGGTAACTTAAAATCTTATTGCTCATTCAGTGTGTCTTCTGTCCTTTTTGACTTGTATGCTTTTCAGGATTTGTGGTTGCATTATAATATAACTTTATTCTTATATTCCGCCGCCATTTCCCTGAAGGGATTCGAGGCAGCTCACATGGGGCCAGCGATAACATAGGTTAAAACACAATCCATAACAGAACAATATAAACAATATAAAAATAAATAAAACAACATAAAAACACAACAGTTACTTTTAAACCAGGCCATAGATACTGCATATGCGAAGGGAGGCTTGTGAAAGACTCTGAGTAGAGTTCATGGATAGCATAGGGACGATAAGGGATAAGGGCAGAAAAACAGTCTCATCAATACACTGGAACCTAAAAAAATGGAGGGCTTCCAGCAGGGACCTTTTAGCGGCGTACCAATGCGTTGTTGTATTTCCGTTTCGTAGTTGTATTTCCGCCCTTACAGTGAGGCCACACACTTGCCCTTACTGTGGCAGGTTTCCTGTGTTGTCACTTGCCTCGATCTCACGCCTTTCCGCCCAAGCCGCTATAAAAAAAAAAAAAAATGGAGGGCCAGGCATGTAGCTGGAGGGGGGGGGGTTGAGGGGCTTCAGCCCCCCCCCCCCCCCAATTCTCAGGGTGGTTTGCGAGAAGGCCTTAGTGGTACGTGGTGCGGTGGCATCCTTGTCCATGCCTGGGCCCTCAGCGCACTCTGTTTCCTTTTCAGTGCCCCTGGTTTCAGCCTTTGGTAACAGGAGAGGAAGGGGAGTGCGGCAGCAGCCCAGGCGCCAAAGAGGATGCCGCCACACCACAGACCATTCGGAGGCCGCAATAGGCCTTTGCGCCTGTGCACTCAGCAGGCCTTCGCACCTGTGCATTGAAGTCTCGCCACACTCGTGGCTGGGAGTGGAGTGCGTCGAGCCTTTCGTCTGGCTTCTGGGACTCTCTGGATCCAGGTAAACAACAACTCCAAAGGCAAAGTTCAAGACAGGCGCATCAGACAAATCCAGGGACTAATTCTGTAGAAGATTATTTCAGAGTTGCGGTGTTCATACCATGTGCCAATTCACTCATACAAAACATTCCTGAAAGGTTCATGTCAAATGAAGAGATTTTAACCAGTTTCCCAGTTCCCCTCCCTGGGTTTTCAGGTCTAGACAAAGTTCACCATATGGAACAACTGTCAGAATACTTTGAAAATGACGCAGAACTTGCTTCCGTCAAGGCTGAGTACATAATGTGGTGTAATATTAAGGTAAAGGTAAAGGTTTTCCCCTGACATTAAGTCCAGTCATGTCTGACTCTGGGGGTTGGTGCTCATCTCCATTTCTAAGCTGAAGAGCTGACGTTGTCCATAGACACCTCCAAGGTCATGTGGCCGGCATGACTGCATGGAGCGCCATTACCTTCCCACCGGAGCAGTACCTGTTGATCTACTCACATTGGCATGTTCTCGAACTGCTAGGTTGGCAGGAGCTAGTGCTAACAGCGGCCACTCATGCTGTTCCCATGGATTGAACCTGGGACCTTTCGGTTTCCAGCTTAGTGCTTTAATGTACTTCGCCACCGGGGCTCGGTGTAATATTACACCATCAATTAAGAAAGATACTGAGGTACTTAAAGTGTTGGAACTGTGTGACAAAACCTACTATCGGTCAATAAATTTCCTTTTGACTGATAGCTACTCTACCAGTAACAACATGCAGTGTGGAAAGATGGTTTTCAACCATGAAGAGAGTGAAAAGTGTATCTAGAAGTTTAATGACAGACTAGAGACTTAGTAAGGCTATCTGTAAAGAAGTGTGTTTTATTTTGATTTATGGATGACATGTTTGTTTGATTTTGTTTAAACAGTCAGGTTTGGCTATGTTTAAATGGGTAAGAGTTGATAATATGTAGGGGAATGTAGCCATCTTAGCATTCTGAGGAAGTTGCCATAGCAACGGGGGCGGAGCTAACTGCTGTTTGAAGGAAAAAGGAGAGAACGTTTTAAAACCCAGTCAGTCAGTGAGAGTCTGTAATGGTGAAATTACAGTGAGGACTGAGGAGGATCAGGGTGGCTCAAATGAGGGAATTTGAGTCAATTCTGAAATAAGGTGACTTATTTTAGGCAGTCTGTGATTCTTAGTCACAGGAGAAAGACCGGTTCCAGTTTAGGAAACTAGGGAAGCAGACCTCTAATAGAGCCAGACTAAGCAAGTGGGGTGACTTGTTTAGGGCTAGTTGTGGAGGCTGTGAAGTAAGGGGAAGTAAGCCTGGTAGATCCAAGTGATCAGTTTCTAGTTTAGTTCTGAGAAAAGGAAGTATTTTGGAAGTTGGAACACCTCACATCTATTTGTAACAGTTATTTAAGTGCCTTAAAGAAATTATTGAAACCACTAAGCTTTGTACTTGAAATAAACTTGTTTTGTTCTTCAAACCATCTAAGTCTCTGTCACACCTATATTCAAGCTAAGCAACGTTATCATCTGAAGTAAATAAGAACAATTAAAAAGAATAAATTATCCTCTGCCTGACATCTCCACAATTGGTGGCAGCAGATATATATATATATATATATATATATATATATATATATATATATACACACACACACACACACACACACACACACACACACACACACACATACACCATATATATAATAATGAATTAAAATCATCATCCAGACACCTTTACAATTGGTGGTAACTGTGTGGTGGGATTAAAAGCATTCCTCCCTGCCTCACATCATTGCAAATTGGTGGCAGCGGTGGGATTTAAAAGGATTCCTCCCTGCCACATCTTTACACTATCAATGGTTTCCATCCATCGGGACATCACTAACAAGCCAGAAAAAGTAATTGACAAAATGGCCGGGGAGAAGAAAAGAAGACTGTCGCTGTAAAGTAAAAAAATAAGTCAAAAAGTATTCTAAACATTTTGTTAATGAAAGTAAATAAATAACATTTATTATTTAAACTGGTATGTTTATTCATATCATGATCTAATCACCATACTCAATATATCCCGTATGCATGGGGGTATTGGGATAATGATACAAAAGGTTTGCTAGGATAGATCCTCTCTCACTCAGACTCAGCCCCACCCCCTCCCGAATCAAAATCCTGGCTACAGGCCTGTGGAGGGCAATGATAAAGTGCAATAAAAGGTTGACTATCTGAGGGGACTGTTCATTCAAACGCACACTGAAACATCCACGTTTTTAGTTCCTTACGGAAGGTGGACAGCGAAGTTGCCAGTCTGATCTCCTTGGGGAGAAAGTTCCAGAGCTGAGGGGCCACCACCGAGAAGGCCCTCTCCCTCATCTCCACCAACCATGCTTGAAATGGAGGTGGGAGCGAGAGAAGGGGCCTCCCCAGAAAATCTTAATGCAATGAATTTATCCATTGCATAAATATCAACAGGTGCCTTGAAAGTACACACAGACAAATATACCAACTGTGCAATCCTTAATGATCTGTTCAGAAGTAAAATTGTGTTACTTCAAATATATATATTGAGGGCTACACTGAATCATTTTCATGACAAAATTGCTTTTAGTTCTTTCTATTCTTTCTGATTGCTTCAATGCCTACTCTGTTTGGTATTGTGCCCTAAGCTAATTTGTGTAAGCACTGTGTGATAGCTTGTGCATTGTGCCAATATTGTTTCATAGAAGCCTTTATCTAGGTAAGTTTCTTTTGGAAATAAGGGAAATAGTAATAATATGTTTATGTACAAATTTTCATCTTAAGAAGTACTATGAAAGACCAAAATAGGCTCTGATGACTTGAACAAGGCAGTCAATTCTAAGTCTCCATTTTAGCGGATGATATGATTTTTATTTCACATGCTTAGAAAAGCCAGCAATCTGATAATTCCCATTATTGCCAAACACATCAGTCATAGAAAAAGACAAATAATTTCTTCATTTATCAGTCCATAACAGCTCCATCTCTCTTGGTGTCTTATCTATCTGTCTGAAGACAGAACATTCAAACATGTTTACAGCCACCATCATGTAATGCTGAGTTGATGGACATATCTAAAATGAGTAAGACTTAATCAATTTGTAAATCTTAACTTGAATAGCTTCATTGAATGAATTAGATGTGTTACAGTAAGTTATGCAAATCCCACTGATTCAATAGATTTGTTCTAGCTGTCAGAAAGTAAGGGAGTAGCATTCCTTTCCTATCTTTATTTCATCCATATTTCTAGATTTTTCAAGAGGCAATCTGTCTTTCCCATGTCATAATTTATCTTTTCTGCTATTTGTTATTACCATGGAACTATTCTGTTTGCACAATATGATGCTTAATCACATCATGTTTTGAAAAAGAGTTGTGTGAGTCATCTGATTAATCAGAAAAGTAATTAAGAAAACTTTCTTTTTATGGTATCATAACATGGTTATGTTGTATTGGAGGGTACAGTGAACTTGGTCATAATGAAACTGGAAAAACTGACCAGAATGTGAGCATTTGATGGAGAATATATCACATATGGTAAAGGCTGGATCCTGCATTAGAAAAAGAAAGATAGATTTCCAGTGTGGAAGCTATGAAATACTATATATACCTATTTACACAGTATTGTACAAAAGTTGAATACAGATGACAGAACCAATACACTACTTTTACCTCCCAACTTTAGTTATGTAGCAAAAACAACAACAACAACAACAACAACAACAACAACTCCCTAGGTATAATAGCTCCACTGGCTGCTAGTTCATTTCCGGGCACAACCCCAATCGCTGCTTCTGGCCTACAGCCCTATATATTATGGGTTCAGGCTGTTTGAGACTCTATTTTTCCATATGAGCCTGTCCGAATTCTAGGATCACCTTGGGGCAGGGGGAGGGGGGGAATGGGTAATGTTTGATGGGAATGTGAGATAAGGTTTTTTTTTTGGTGACTGCTTCCAGACTCTGGAACTATCTTCTTTGTCTTGGGTCCACGTTGCTGTCTTTTCACTATAAGGTGAAAATCCTTTTATTCTAGCAATTGTTTGGGAACTGATCGTTTCACATAATACAGTAGAGTCTCACTTATTCAAGCTAAACGGGCTGGCAGAAGCTTGGATAAGCAAATATCTTTGATAATAAGGAGGGATTAAGGAAAAGCCTATTAAACATCAAATTAGGTTATGATTTTACAAATTAAGTACCAAAACATCATGTTAGACAACAAATTTGACAGAAAAAGTAGTTCAATACGCAGTAATGTTATGTTGTAATTACTGTATTTATGAATTTAGCACCAAAATATCACGATATATTGAAAACATTGACTACAAAAATGGCTTGGATAATCCAGAGGCTTGGATAAGCGAGGCTTGGATAAGTGAGACTCTACTGTACATCTTTTGTTGTAGTGTTGTACTGCTTTTAATCTACACTTGTAATGTTTTAATTCTGTAGAATTTTTTTTTGTAATCATAACTTTTTGTGCTTTTAGTTGTAAGTGGGTTTATTTCTACTTCTTTTATATAGTAAGCGATTCTAAATCTCATTGAAATAGGCAGGGTATAAAAAGTGAATGACTGATATAACACATATGGTTCTTAGAGACATGATTCTTATATTAATAGCCTTGTGAAATGGATTAAATTGACAGAACAGGTCTGCCTAATGACCTCATCATGCACGGCAGATTTTGGTGGCAACTCCGGTTGTGCCACAGCTTTGCCATAGACCCCACCGGCTCCCACTACACATGGGAGAAATACTTCTGGGGTGGCTTCAGGGCAAAACTAAGGCAGAATTACCTAAAAAAAAGCAGGTAGTAGCAACACGGGAGGTTTCGCGTTTTGCATTGCCCTCAATGGTACAAGCCAGCTGGCAGACACTTCCTCCCATGTGATGAGGTAGGGAGGAAACAGGAATGGTGCGAGGTGCAGTGTGATATGTCCCCACACCCCCTGGGTGGTCTCTGACTCAATGTGCATTTTCAAAATGGAAAATGCCAAAGTCTTAAAATTAGAGTGATCAGAAGACAATATTAAACCACACTAGATGGTGCTATAATCCTGATTGGAACCTTGTAAATGGAAATGGAATTTTGGCAAGACACCTGCCCTCCAATTGATACTATATAGGAATGAAAATTCTTGATTTTCCCATTGCTGGACAGAGGTTGAAGAAAAGCCACTGGTATTTCTTCCTGTAGTGTCAGATCATTCAAATTTTTTTCCTCACAAAGAATGGAAAACTCACTGCAGCACTTAGAATTTGCGTATTTTCAAGAAATTTGAGAAGTTTTACTCAAAATTGTACAAATTTCTGGAGAAAAATTGCACTGTTGTAGGTCTTTCTGAGGCCCCGACTGCTTCATTTTGTACAACGTTTTGAGAAAGAGAGTTAAGACAGCAAAGGAATGGATGGATTAAATACCAAGAAGAAATAAAGGTGGATTGCATACTTTTGGGGTTGGTTTTCTAGTCTTCCTTGACAGAAAGGTCAAGGAATGCCCCCACCGCCAAATAACATTCAATCCCCTTTCTCCCTCTAACCTAAAGAAGCCCCAAACAATAGACTCTCTGGGGTCTGCACTACCTATCTTCTGCCGTTTCCGATTCCTTGTCATCCCTCCTAATTCATTTCATTTCACCAAGGCTGACCTTTCTGCTGACTTTATCATTTGCTACTCTTTCTCAGCTGTCTACCATGAATCAGAGAAGGAAGGCAGGTCAAGAAAGGAGGGAAGTGCTGAGTTCAGGGGCCACTTTGTAAAAGCCAAAAAATACCAATGCAGCAGTGAGAAGGAATGGAGCAGTCTTGCAGGGATGAAGTGAATTTGTAGAACTGGAAGGCATCAGGGAATCAGAGAAGGCAGGCAGGTCAAGAAAGAAGGGGAGTGGAGACCCAGAGAGCAGAGCATTCAGGAAGAACATCACACAAAACAAAACAAAACAAAAAACAGAAAATCAGCTGAGAAAGTGTGGCAGAAGAAAGGGAGGCAGGAGAGGAGCAGCCATGGCAGGAGGAAACAAACTAGAGGGGAAATACTTTTAGCTTTTGCTGTTAAGGTACATTGCCTCTATATTCCAACTGTGCAGCTTTTAGGCCGTGCAAAGTTGACAAATTTGCACTATTTTGAAGTACCGGGAACAAAACAAACATTCCAGCAAATGACAGAAACTTTCCAAGTGTTTTTCTTCTCATCAGTTTTTCCCAAACGGTCAAGAATACCACATTTTGAGAACCCTCAGGAAATTGTAAAACATCCATTACGTCAGTACAAAATATTGGCATCCCTTTAACTCAATTTATGGAATGGTCTTTTGGCCATATATCTAGTTTGACAACAAGGTTCTGGATAATGTTCAGGAGGACTGGTTTGAATAAAATCTTTGATTATCAAGGACAAGATTAAAAAGAAAGCTGTATTAAAATAATTGGGCTTGGCAATGCATCACACAATTATCTTTATCTGGAATATAATATGATGAACCATATAATGATAAAAAATGCTAATCTAGGTGGCCAATTGTAACATTCCCACTTTCTCCCACCCTGGACATCCACAGATATATAAACCCCACTTGCCTAGTTTCCAACAGGCCTCACAACTTCTGAGGATGCCTGCCATAGATGTGGGTGAAACATGCTTCTGGAACATGGCCATACAGCCCGAAAAACTCAAAGCAACCCAGCGATTTCCGGCCATGGAAGCCTTCTTCAAAAATTCTTCAGACACTGCAATACATTTTTAGGGACCCTTAAAAATGGGGAAGACCCACTGATTTAAAAAAAATAATTACTAAAAATAGTATGAGGATCCTCCATGCATACAAGATACAGATTTCTTGTTTAGAAAGTTGGTTTAATTTTGTTAGTATTATAGTGTATTGGAAAGCTGTAATGCTAGCTGTTTGTAGACAAGGATAAAGGAAGTAAGAAGGTGGAAGGAAATGCAAACATTGTTATTATTGACAGTAAGAGGAATATTGTATGTGAATATACTTGTAGTCATTTGTTTAACCTAACAGATTGAACAGTCTAGATCAATGGTTCTCAACCTGTGGGTCCCCAGGTGTTTTGGCCTACAACTCCCAGACAACCCAGCCAGTTTACCAGCTGTTAGGATTTCTGGGAGTTGGAGGCCAAAACATCTGGGGACCCACAGGTTGAGAACCACTGGTCTAGATAGTGGGGGTTTTATTTTACAAAAGAACAATCTGAAGCAAGGAGTCCCCGGTGATGCACTGAATTAAACTGCTGAGCTGCTGCCCTTGCTGACCGAAAGGCTGGCGGGTCAAATCCAGGGAGCGGAGAGAGCTCCTACTAATAGCCCCCGCTTCTGCCAACCTAGCAGTTCGAAAACATGTAAATGTGAGTAGTTCAATAGGTACCGCTTCTGTGGGAAGGTAACGGTGCTCGATGCAGTCATGCTGGTCATATGACCTTGGAGGTGTCTATGGACAATGCCAGCTCTTCGGCTTAGAAATGGAGATGAGCACCAACCCCCAGAGTTGGACACGACTAGACTTAATGTCAGGGGAACCTTTACTTTTACCTTAATCTGAAACAATATTTTTCCTACACCTTCTGAAAATTAGTTTTGTAGTCTGAAGGCAATGGAATGTCAACAATTATTTGTCAAGGACTAGTATATCTGTGCAAAGAATCCAGTCAAGGTTTAAGAAGACTTGTGCTTTACCTTTTTTGCACTTGGTCCTTGAGGGATTTTCCTCTTCACTGCCTCTGATCTATTTGGCATAAAAAGAAGAGATTCCCACCGAGGTGAAACATCTTGTCATCTTGTATATCTTGCAGTAGGCTCCTCATCACAGACTTCTTTGTCACATGTTGAGTGCTTCAACAGCTGTGTTTATCTGCAGGCACATGATCGTGGTCTTAATGTGTTCCAGCTTCTTTCTCTTGATTTCTACACATTGTGTGTGTGTGTGAGAGAGACATACACACAGAGGTATCACAGAGCATGCTGTATACTGTTATGATATGTGGGCTTGCAGGACAGAATAAAATAATCGAATGGAAGTATTAGCTTAGAAATAGCTATTTGTTAATTGTGATTGAGACTTCCAAGCTATGCAAAACAAACAAACAAACAAACAAACAAACCAACCAACCAACCTAGAATAAGTAGCAGGGATTATTTGTCATATTCTATATTTCTAAGATGTTAAACATATATTCCACTTTCCCAAAAACAATGTCTTTCAGATATGTCACAGTACACCTCCCATACTTCCAGATGTTCTCCTTAGTAAGAAAGAAACCTGGCATGTCACACAGAGGTATATATGAATTATGGTTCCTTCTCATCCAACCCTTTCAAAGGTGACATTTGAAAGTGAAATGATTTAGCATGCTATTTTAAAGTTAGATTAATTCAGCTGCTTGGTGTATGCCTTGTTTCTCTCCAGTGCCAGATGTTTTGTTGTTTCAGCCGTCTTCAAATGTGTAATAAATGAATTTCCACTGGGTTGGCACTTCCTCTTTTACTTCCTTGTTATAAGACTTGATTGTTCTTTGGAGCTCTCTGGGGATTCTGTTGGTTTTCTCAGAATGACTAAAATGGTCGGAAGATTCAGTCATTAGACTTCTCATGCAATTTTCACACAGAAAATCCAGCAATGTTGTTTCTGGTAAAACAATGAGATTACGGCAGAGTTTTGAGATCAAATGCATTCTCAGGTGTAAAAAGTCAGGGGTTAAATAAATCTGAAATGCTGATTGATCCATTCTTCTTCTGGGAGTTAATGTCATTTGTGAATGAATGGAAAATACTGGCAACTACCATTGTTGCTTCTTATGGAAAAAAAAACCACAGTTGTAGAAATGGAGAAAAAGGGGATCAGTTATGTTGACTTAGGTTAAATAATATTTTGGAACTCTTTACATTTCACTGATACACAAAATACAAAACGGTACACCTGACTTCCATACAAAGTCTCTCTATTATATCCTGTAAAATAAAATCACTATCATTCTCTGCATGATTCTATTGTTCATACTCTTCAAGCTGCAATTGTTACAATATTCCTAAAATCAGAAAATATACTGAATAGTGATTACTCTCGCTTAGTGTTTTGATATATGCAGAATCATAATGCATTTTAACAGAAAGAAAAGAACGATCAGTCAGAATGAAGCATCTGTCAAAATGAAGCATAGTTTCAAACCTAGATACCTGAAATGGAGCATACATCCTGAGGGGACCCTAGAGGTGTGTACCTGAAGTTATTTGGTTTTAAATACTTTACTAATTTAAATATGTCCATGTGTTTGGAGTCTTTCATTAGTCACTTGGTAGTAGACCTTATATTCAGTGCATAGGGCTGAAGCCAATATAGCTTTATGTTAGCAAGGAGTTTGTGAAGTGCCGTGATGGCGAGCGGATGAAACCACTAAGCTGCAGAACTTGTTGACTGGAAAGTTGGCAGTTCAAATCCGCAGGACGGGGTGAACTCACGTTGTTAGCCGCAGCTTCTGCTAACCTAGCAGTTCAAAAGCATGCAAATGTGATTAGATCAATAAGTACCACTTTGGCGGGAAGCTAAAGGTGCTCCATCAGTCATGTCAGCTACATGACCTTGGAGGTGTCTATGGACAATGCAGGCTCTTCAGCTTAAAAATGCTGTATAAATGGAGATAAGCACCAACCCCCAGAGTCAAACTAAACTAGACTTAATGTCAAGGGGAAACCTTTACCTTTACTTTAATGAGGAGTCATTTGAAGGGAAGATTTATTGGGTCATCCTCTTTCCCCTGTTGTATGGCAGTCCTCTCTTTACAATCATGGGAGGGATAGATGTCTCCCTCAGAAGGTCATTGGGGGCAACCATTGCAGCCAGCACACCTTATTTCAGTGAATGTCACTTAATTCAAACACGGTGTGCATAATATTTCCAAGTCTTGAGAGTTACATGACTTGGAAGGCTTTTATGTTTCAAACAAAGGACTATTCCAACCCATGCAAAGTTGTGTGTTGATTACTGAGCAATGTATAAGGTGATGCCAAAAATTGAATGACAGCACAGATTCTTCTTGGTTGTGACCTTGCTGTACAAAATAGCCAGCCTAATGTTTCAACCAGACTTACTAAGCAACTGTTCTTGTGTTGTTGGTCTGTATACTATGGACATCACATGCTCAAGTCTGTGACTGTAACATCTAAACTATTCACCATGTAGGTTGTCTGTGTGTTTCTGTAATACTATTGCACAGTCAAATTAGGAATGTGAAGGATACTCAATATTTGCATCCTCAATTTTAAAAAATGTGGCTCACCATTTGGTGAACCCCACTGAGGAAAACATTAGATTCTTCCTATTTGAGAGTTTCATTCAGAAGATTAATTTGTGAAAAAAATGCACAGAGGTGTGTTTGGATATCAATTTTTTTTCTTGTGCAAAAAGCAGTATATTACAGTCTATTTTAAGCAGAATATTGCTGTTTTGTTCAATAAACACCTTTTCTGCCCCAAAACTCATTTTCTGAGAAAAATCCCATATACTTAAATATCTGAAGTTCCAAAGTACAAATAGAGCTTGAAGATTATAGAGAAACCTTCATGTTCTAGTGCAGGCAGTATCACAGCAATTATTTACACTTGAAACAAGAAAAGTTTTACATCTTTGTTCCTCAGTAATGCAATACTGCTTCTAGTTCCACACTTGCACCGAATCAAGAGCAGTGTTTTCCATTTCTGTTTTACAGAGCAGTGTTCTCATTTTCTATGTTCATTTTCCCCTTGAAATCCTAGGGTCTGATTTTATCACATAGTAAGGAGTAGCCAAGTTATTACTAAGGAGCAGTCAAGGAGATCTGAGAGGTAAAGGTTAGCTCTCTTCTCCTGTCTTGAGCTGCAGGTAGAATCTCTTCTGGAGTCTCCAATCCTTACCCAGCGAGTACATGTCCATGGTGGCCCAATAGCTCACTTCCAAGGAGTAGGTATGGATAACTGCACATGTATATAGTTTAGTAAAGACCATGTTAAACCTATAGTTCAGTAAAGACAATGTGAAACACTGTGCACCTTACCCTCTCCACACAAATATTTGAGTATATATGGGGAGATTCTCCCTATTTCATCTACAACACTGTTTTTTCATCATGTATTTCACCTCGTAGGGACAAAATCACCTCTAGAGTTTGAATGGAAAAACAGCCAATTTTGGGATGGTTAACTCTCTTTTTCTCAATTTTGCTTCTCAATCAAATAAAGTGTAAGAAGTTACATACAAATCTTACTTTAAGTTTAATGAAATTAATCCCTTTAACATTAATCAGTATGGAAATGTTGAACAATGATATTAGCCATAATACAGTAGCTTATGGCACTTTTGAAAGCACCAGATTTACAATGCGTTTATAGACTCTATAAAAGGCCTTTAAAAATTACTCTTGGGACAGCATGAGCTTGTGTCATTGGGTCAATTTTGTGACAGTGTTTATAGGCTGTTCCAGAAAATGTTTTTCCCCTGGCAATGACTATGTTGTAGAAATATGGAAGGGTAAAAAAAAAAGATCATTATTTACACTCTGAAAAAACCCACTGAAATTAATATTGTGACATTTAGCTCTGAGTACATAAGGTCTAGTAAAGTAAACAACAAAACTGCTAGATTGAAATTTATAGTCGCATTAGGCCAAAACAATTAGAAGACTTGCCAGAAAGTGTCCTTGCTTGAGAGAGACTAGTGGCAGAAGAATTCTTGAGTGCTGCCTACAAAAATTGATTGTACAAACATATGCACCGTTGAAAGAGCTGTAGAAAATCCAGCTGCTTCTTGATATGAACCAGTTCTTCCAAAACCTATGAGCAGCCTAAACTTCTGATATGATTGTATTTTCCAAACATCTAGAGTTTGTGTTATAGTGTAATGGACTGAATATTGTGTCTGAATATGGGAAAATCAGATTAAAAATTATTTGTCAGACTGAAGACATATTTGTGGGCTGCTGGGAAAAATGCCTCTTGGTTTAACTTTGAAGGCCAATGTTCCTTTGTGCTCTTTGGAAAATATCAATATAGGACTACATTTAGAATAATGTAGGTGCAGCACGACTAGCAGAAGCAAACTTCTCTGTTACTCTGTTACAGAGAATACTTCTGGAACATGGCCACACAGCCCGAAAGACATACAACAACCCTTCTCTGTTACTGGTTCAATTTGAGGCTACATAGAGATCTAAAAGATGGTGGAACAGAGGAGAGGAAGCCCCGGGATCAGTTGGACACATTTTCTGTGAATGGACAGATGACCCCTGGATTATCTTGCTATCAGAATGACCAATGTCTTCAAAATAGGCTGATTTGTAGTCTCATAAGAGCCTTTCCCTCATAACACACCTGTTTCAATGCTTTGTGCCACAGTCATTATGTAAAGGATTCAAGAAAAAAGCTACTACCTATATCATCAGATATAAGACATGCATTTGGTTAGGTCAATGGCTCTCTGCATGTTTTGGAGAGTCCACAGAACAACTCAATTGCAGAAGTCCCCCTATATCAGTGGTTCCCTCTAGTGGTCCGTGGACCACTAGAGGTCCTCAAAAACTAAAATATGGTCTGTGGCTTCACTGTTACTACACCGTTGCAATGAGTGACTGGTCTCGTGAAACCTCCTTATAGTGCCAAGGCAATGGGGATGTCGGAAGGGGAGAGGCTGACTATCCATGAAAGGTGCCACAAAAAGCCTTCTGACTGCTGTTTCTCCTCCTCCTTCTCCCTGAGTGGAGCCGTTCCATGTGGTGCCTGGAAGAGAGGGCGCCTTGGTGTCTTTGTTTTTCAGCCTGTTCCTGGGGTTATTTGGGGTGCTGATTCAGAAAATTGCATTGGATAGACCACATCAGCTCTAAATTATTAAATATGATTTTCTGTGGGCAAGAAGATGGTGACTACTAGATGGCATATGTTCTCTATCAGAAAGTAGAGCTTATGTGGTCTATCCAATGCCATTTTCTGTGGTCTATCCAATGCCATAACCAAACCGAATCTAAAGTTGATCAAAAACTGATTCGGAACCCTTTTGGTATTAATGTTGGAGAGTGGTCCCTGGTCAAAGTGGTCCCCAATCAAGTAGTCCCTGGTTAAGAAAAAGTTGGGAACAATTGCACTTGATGAAAAGGTTAGTGTGACCAACAGTTTCGGCCTTCCTCTCAAAAGCCTGCCTAACTCATTTGGGTCACTGTAATTGGCCCTTATGGCTTTCGTCCTACCATGTTACTATGTTTTCTATCTCCTGAGAATTCATGTGGCAGTATATGGGGAAAGAGGGCATCATGAATTTTCCCATGAGAAAGCAACTAAGAATATAGGGAGGTGTGAATCTTTTTTTGGTGGCAAAAGCAACCTAGTCCCTTAATAAGCCAAGGCTTCAAATGGGGAAGGAAAACCTTGAAGTGAAAGGGGAACTATGTTTCAGCTGCCAGGATTCCCAGAGCTCTGTACAGATCTTGACACGTTGACAATAGGCAGGGGCACTCTGAGTAATTCTATTCAATTAGGAAAAGATCAGATGGTTCAATCCTGTCCGATGTTTGATGCAGCAGAGCACATACAAAAATTTTAGAAGATAATAATGGCTATGACATTACTTTTGTAAACCCTGGATAGCTAATAATTAAGGTAAGCCTGTATAAAATGCTTTGAGAACAAAGTGAATTGAATTATATTCACACATAGAAATAACAGTAGGGCAGAGGAATAAGGATTTCATTGCCTAGTTACAGCTCTGCTTTAAGGTAACCCCTTCCAGAGATGCAAGGCAGTGTGTTGAAAATGAGCCAGTTAATGTGCAACACAGTCAAGGTGTTTTCTATTTGGGAAGTGATAATGACTGTAATCAATAAATATACAAACCAATGGTTGGTCAGCCTATACAGAAGTAATGAAAGCCATGAATGTGTTTCAAAGAAAATACATATCATACTCTGAAAGAACAAAGGCCTTTTATTAAACCAATGTAAAATATCGTTTTGACCGTTTTCCAACCGTTTTTCAATTTGTATATGACATAACCAACTCAAACCTTCCAGTTTCCAAAATGCAGTAATAGTTGAGTTCCTGTCAAGAATTAATGTGCAGGAGAGTGAAAGAAATATGGGGCACATGTTTAGTACTGTTTGACACCTAGTCTTTTTTATGGCAGTGCCTCTGGAATGCAATAATGACTTCTGCAAGATGTAACAATGCAATATTTCTATTGACTATGGGAGAACACATGGATTTTTCTCTGGATCTAAGTCATAGCAAACTTTCATGGTGAGGGGAATAGCAAAGCAGAATTTTATGTACTAGTCCTTCAGAACTACATATATTCAAGTGATGGGGTAAAAGTGGAAACATCTGGATTCTTTCAAGTCCCTGTGAGTGACTGCATTTTTGTGTCCTCTAGTAATACTTAGTGTTCTGTGTGAATGGATTTAGACATGATATAATATCACAAGGCATGAAAAAACAAGAACACATTATAAGAACTAAATGTAAATCTTAATTGATAAAGTTCACTTTGCTTCACTTTATAAAATGAGAATGTCTGCACAGGACAGAGTAATGAAAGTGAATCCATAGCACTGGATCAAAGTGTCAATGTAAATTTGAGAAATCAGCTTTTGCCAATAGTTCCCACAAAGTAATATCTGAGACACCACAGTTATTTCCTATCTTTGAGTATGGGTGAGACTGCGGTGACTTTTATGTGAATGTGCAGCAAAGCCTGGCAGAATGTGCCTTTGCTGTGCTGACCGCTAACTATATTTAATGGAGACAAAAGATGGATTGAGGCCAGAAACATGCTGTGCCATTTCTTCCTTGTCAGTTATATATAAAAAGCATCTTTTTGCAATAAGTTCACAGCTGTATGAATAATGTTGGGGCTGTATACCTAACTTTGCAGTGAGAGACACACATCCATACACACTGGGGTGCAGGACAGATCTCTGAAGAATTACAATCTAAACTTTGACACAAGAGAAAGAACCAAGATTGTTGAGAGAAAGCAAATAGAAAAATAGTAAGCAACTGTTTTCAGTTTCATGTGCTTAGACACAGTTACAAATTGCAGTAGATGTCTCCATCTATTTTTATTTTTTTTGTAATCTTCTCTCTACTACAGCCAAACCCAGTCAGGAGGTTTCCATGAAACTCAAGACATGGTTTTCAGTGGGGCAGAAGCCTCTCAGGAGAAGACATCTACTTCCTACCAAAAAAGCAGCATTTTTACAAAATACAAATCAAGTGTGGCACAAAAAAAGTTAAACAGAACAGTAACATTCATAAAATAACTAGATTTCAATAATTATTTTATTTGGTTTTTTAATTAAAAAGTCGGTGATGATTTTTGTAATAGATTATTTTGTGTCAAACAAAGAGAATATTCTGTTGGCCTTCCTGCATATATGATAAACAATGGCTTGATAAGTTCATTTCTGAGATCTTAGTTACAGAGAGTGAAATGTGACTTAATTTTAGCTTCTTCTTGACTATAAGGGCATATTCTATTGGCTAGACTTACTGAAAGGCCCCATCTACACTGCTATGTAATGCAGTTTGAAACAGCATTGTGTGGTCAGTGTAGACTCATAAAACGCAGTTGAACTGCACTGAACTGCATTATATGAGTCTACACTGACCATTCAATGCAGTTTCAAACTGCATTACATAGCAGTGTAGATGGTGCCAAAGTCATTTGATTCTATATAGTTCATAATTCTTAGATAAGAGTAATTTGTAAGTTGGATGTTTGCAACTCGGAGACTGCCTGTACTTGAATACACAGCTGTGTGTAGAAATTTTTAGTGAACTGATATATCACATAGGAATGTTTGTGTGAGTGCTATTGCCCAAACAATTTTTACTATAGAAATGAATAGGTTATGGCTATTCTTGCATTAACAGTTGGATGCATCTCCATTTGGCTGTGTATTGGAGTATTCATCACATGGAGAAAATTAGCCTACCAATGAATAATCCTACCAATGTGTTACATATTCACAAATCCACTACTTGGCAAGGAGGCAAAGAAGGGCCACACATTCATACATTACATGCCATTTTTGTTTCCAGAAGCTCTGCATTCCACCAATTTCTGTGGACCAGAAACAACAACTGTGCTAATGTTTATATGGAGCTTACACAGAGAATGAGATGAGTCAAGAGTCCCTGATTTTATCAGGGAATTTTCCTTCTTTCTGCAGCCTTTTATTTTCCTCTTGAATGTATAAACAAACAGAAATTGATGGCTGCTATCCTAGAACAAGTAATCATGTAAACAAATTGGATATCTCAACATTTTTGCCCTTTAAAGGCCACTATGAGCATTAAACAGTCCTTGCAACGAAGGCATTAGTATAGAAAACTGTGTGAGTCTTGTGATGTAAAACATCACCTTTTATGGTATAGCATCTTCACATGCATGTCCTGGGAAATGATAATGGGACATTACTGATGCAGATAATGTGTGCATGTATATCTAAATGTAAGTGTGAATCATAATATGTAACAATATGAAAAACTATTATTGAACAGTAAATCCAGAATGCTGAGGAAGGAAATTGGAATTCAGAGGTACAAGTCCTATCAAACGTACTGTATCAATAATATTTTAATTTTTTTGCCTTTCACTTATTTTTGCTATTTAATTTTTTAGAAATAATCAGGAAATAACTATACATAGGGAGTACACCACTCGAGGTAATGTCTCAGTATCATCTCCAGTGAGGAAATAAACATGCTTATTTGTTTTCATATAACAACCATTTTAGCATTAAGCTGAAGTGACTTTAAAGGGGATTGTGAATGTGCAGTCCTCCTATTATTATTGGACTGCAGAACTCACCATCTCTCAGTGGTGATTGTACTAACTAGCACTGATAGGAGTTGTAGCCCAACTCTTGAAGGACATATACTATCCACCCTCAATTTAATGTTTCATATTAGAATATTATGGTCATGTATTCTTTCTTCCTTGACATACAATTTATATGCTGGGTTGCTGGATTCTTTTAGCATGCACTTTCATGGGTTTTTTTTTTCTCCTTTTTCAGATACACTGATATAGTTGATTTTAAAGCAACACACACACACACACACACACACACACACACACACACACACACACACATATATATATATATATATATATATATATATATATATATATATATGACATGATTGTGAGAGTTGTATCATAATACAGAAAGATGCAAATGGGAACCCTAGCTATAAAACTTCAAAGGGTAGTGTGAGATAATGCAGGTGTGCCAAACTGATAGTAATCTTGAAGGGTGAAAGCAATAAATCTGCTTACCAAGGCCAGTTCCCATGAAGCCAGTAAGGTCTGTGGGGAGAATTCCCCTGTCATATGTATACTCATATCAGTAATCATATAAACAGTGATCTTCAAGTAATGAATCTAGAACTTATTTCAATATAGGGCAAAAAAGCAGCCAAACTATAACATTTCAACAAATTCCAATCCATCTATTGAAGATTGAACAGAAATAAAGATTCTTTGCGCTTGTGGCCCTATGCATTCTCTACTATTTTATTTCTTTATTTCCTCTCAGACTGCAGTTACTGGAAATTTTTATACCAATTTCCATTGAGTAGCCATTGGCCTAGGGTTTCAGGTGAGCCCAAAACTTTTCACAGAATCTCATATATCCAAAATCACTACAGATTTACCAAGGGGTCAACTTTTTGAATCAAGATGTTACTTGAATGGAAATGAATGCTATGAGCTGATTCTTGATGATGCAACTCTACATTAAGATATTCATATAAATCATTCGTATCTCTAGTCATTTTTCTAGGACATCATCTGAAAAGAATTCCCTGCTGTACTGAGGACTCAACATATTCTTTCCAAAGGAAATTCATACGTTTCCTCTTGGAATATTATGCCAGCTATTTGAAAGGGATATATGTGTCATTTGGCTGCCCAAGATCACTATTTCTTCTTCATGGTCAAAGCATCTTGGTGAATCTTTAAAGAAAGTAAGTAAGTAAGTAAATAAAAGTTTATTTGTATACCGCCCTCTCTCCCGAAAGGGACTCAGGGCGGTTTCCAATATAAAATCAGCATAAAACATTGTACAATAAAACACTGAAAACACTATAAAACACTATAAGAATTAGAAACAAAAACAAAACATAACAATTGACTAAAACAATCACATAATCAGAAGGAATATAATCACTCAAATAACATGAATCTGCAAAGAAAGAGGAAAAAAAAAGACCACTGGGATGGAGGAGAGGATGGCCTGGAGGGACCACTAGAACTAAAATGCAATGTGATATTCTAAGATGCTTTGGGGCAGAGGAATAAAGTGCAGTGTTTCAAGTCAAAGAGGTGGCCTGTGCAACTACTATAGCTATGGGCTCGGTTATCCAAAGGCGCAGCGGAAGAGCCAGGTTTTAAGCAGCTTTTTGAAGGAAGCCAGGGTGGGTGCTTGCCGGATCTCCTCCGGAAGGGAATTCCAGATCCAGGGAGCAACAATAGAAAAGGCCTGCTCCCTCGTCCCCGCCAACCGAGCCTGGGATGGTGGCGGGAGCGAAAGAAGTGCCCTACCGGATGAACGAAGAGGACGAGTGGGTTCATAGCTGGAGATGCGGTCACAAAGGTAAGCGGGTCCCAAACCGTTTAGGGTTTTATAGGTAAGAACCTGCACCTTGAATTGGGACCGGAAAATAATCGGTAGCCAGTGGAGCTCCTTAAACAGGGGAGTAGATCTCTCCCTGTAGTTTGCTCCAGTTAACAACCTGGCAGCCGCACGTTGGACTAAGTGAAGTTTCCGGGCCGTCTTCAGGGGCAACCCCACATAGAGTGCATTGCCATAATCCAGTTTAGAGGTGACTAAGGCGTGGACCACCGTGGCCAAGTCAGACTTCACGAGGTATGGTCGCAGCTGGCGCACAAGCTTTAATTGTGCAAAGGCCCTCCCGGCCACCGCCGACACCTGAGCCTCAAGTGTCAGTGATGAGTCCAGGAAAGGGCTTCCACAGCTCCATCAACAGTATGTGTGCATGTGTGAATGTGTAGGGGGAGAGGTTGCATGCCAATTTGGGCAACTGTATCTTAATCTCCAAAGAGCATACATCTCATATGCTATATGCATGATTTTTTTTTCATGTCAGGAGCAACTTGAGTTGCTTCTGGAGTGAGAGAATTGGCCGTCTACAAGGACGTTGCCCAGGGGATGCCCAGATGTTTTGATGTTTTTACCATCCTTGTTGAGAGGCTTCTCTCATGCCCCCTCATGGAGCTGGAGCTGATAGAGGGAGCTCATCCGTGCTCTCCCCGGGTGGGATTCGAACCTGGCAGCCTTCAGGTCAGCAACCCAACCTTCAAGTCACAAGGCTTTAATCCACTACTCCACCAGCGGCTCCTTATATGCATGATGATAAACAACCACACATCCTTTCCTCCATGATGTGGAGACCACTGGATTAATATTATAATTGAATAGGGATTTGAACTTGGATGTTCTAAATTTCAATCAACAGTATATATCTGAATATACTTTATCATCATGGTTTTGATTTAGTTCCAGCTCCTTTAACTTGTCTAATTCCTAACTAGTTTTAAATTTTTATAATATTGGGAAGGCTTAAAAAGCTGGTGTTTATTCTTTAAGACTTTATGTCAAAATTAGATTTTCTCAAATTATGGGTATAGAGGTCAGATTATCTCCTTGAACTGGCCAAAGTAGACAATTAAAAACCAGAGAAAATATTGCAGACCATATATAGTGTGCTTATGACAACCTATCCTTGTGAAAAGTAGGATTCATTATTTACATTAGCTGTAATTCAGACAAACTCTACCAGTAGTAGCCTACTGCAGATTTGATTTAAAATAGCATAATTGTATATTTATGATGGAAAGAAAAGACTTGTGAGGACTGACTAACCCAGGCATGGGTAAACTTCAGCCCTCAGGTGTTTTGGACCTCAACTTCCAGAAATCCCAGCCAGCTATTAGGAATTGTGGGAGCTGAAGTCCAAAACAACTGGAGGGCCAAAGTTTGCCCATGCTTGGACTAGACAGTACTAAAGCAAGGGTGAAATACTTCTGCTTGGCTTTTTATTTTGTCCTATACTTCCTTTGTTCCTGAAAAAAACATGTCCTAGAGTGTTGGAAAATAATCTGGACCAGATCTTTTGGCATCACAGAGAATTTCAACATGAAAGCAAATTACAACTCACGGTCTTATCCAACTGGAATTCTTGAATCAGGAAGACAAACCAGCACATGATTGAGTATCCACTTTCTATTGCCAAATCTGCTGAGATTATAAGGTTTGTCAAGCACCATCCTTTTAGCTCCGTCTCCATTGAATATTACTACTGCTCATCAGAGTTATACGTTCTGTCATTATCGAAATCAGGGTGGGCTACACATTTGGGCTTAAGCAAAACAACAAACTTCAGAAAAAAAAAAAACCAAAACAAAACAACTAGAATTAACATTCTTTTAAAACCAAGCTATGTCTGTACCTGAATCAGCTTTTAATCCTTGTGCTCACTCCAGTTCATGAGCTTTGTTCATACAATAAATGTCAGCAGAAGAACTCTTTTATAACCATTTACCAAATTTCAAAGGGAAATGGTGCATGAAAAAAATTAGTAGCTTTATCATTTTAGAAAGAAAGGATATTTTTCATAGTACCCTTGACTTACCTGATTTTGTTACATATTATGCCAGTAAAATCAATTATACTGTCTAACATAATAAATTTTTAAAACTTGGAAGCTTGTAGCCTGTTCCTGCTATACGTTACATGCACATGTAATTTTCTACTTCTACAAGCTTTTAAATATTACAAATTCCTCTTGTAATGACGTCTTCCTATTATTATATTTCCCCAACTCTCTATATTTCAGGCGGACTGTATGTGATTAATTATAAAGTATAATACAACTCCATTCATCATAGTTGTAGCATAATTTTAACTTGTTTGCTCTAGGCAACAAGAAATCTGACATGCTTGAAATTAAATGTGCACAATTCAGAATAGGCAATACTTGCATATACCAAGGCCACTTCTGAGAATCTCATATTATCTCTATCCAAACTAGAGAAACCTACTGTGTAGTGACAGTAGGCTTGGACCTACTCCCTAATGTCTTTGAGATGTTAGACAAATCGTTTTTTTTTAATTCTAGTAGGCTTAATGGCTTAATTACTGACTATAGTATGGCACCCCTACTCCCACCCCGGGATCTGCAGGGGATATGTTCCTGGACTTTGCTTAGATATGCAAAATGTTGGATAATAGCAAACCCCATTGAAATAAAGATTTTCTGGTCTGCAAATAGTATAAGGTCATGCTGGAAGATTTAGGAAATGCTCAGAGAGGCCATATTTTGTCAGCAGTGGCTAAATGAAAGGGCAGGTACTGGTGCAATGGGTATGGGGGTCAAACTATAATCCAGCTCTTCTGGATGGTTACATAGTTAAATCCTACTGGTAGTTCTCAACTAAAATAAAACCATAGACTCAATTCAATTTGCTTATGTTGTACCTCATTATTAAAAA
This sequence comes from Anolis carolinensis, assembly GCF_035594765.1. Classification (NCBI taxonomy): domain Eukaryota; kingdom Metazoa; phylum Chordata; class Lepidosauria; order Squamata; family Anolidae; genus Anolis; species Anolis carolinensis. Next base: position 62,071,206 of record NC_085845.1, read on the forward strand.
TTAATTTAATAGTTCTCCACTAGTTGGACATTTTCAAAAATATTTGGGACATAGAGTGGTTCTCAATCTGGGGTCCCCAGATGTTTTTGGCCTATAACTCCCAGAAATCCCAGCAAGTTTACCAGCTATTACAATTTCTGGGAGTTGAAGTCCAAAAACATCTGGAGACCGCAGGTTGAGAATCACTGATCTACATTAACCACTTAGGATCAATCCTGTGGTAGCTAAATGCCATATGGGGCTGATCCAGATTAACTTGGACAAGGTCACTAATGTGACCTTGCCCCAGCTAAGCTAAATTACAGCACCTGCATGTCAATGGAAGGAGGAATGGAAGAGGTTTTCCTCCACTCTCCCTTCTTCTTCTGGTGGTGTGGCAGCACTCTGGCTGACACCAGCCAAAGCATTGAGGAGCAAGCAGGTGCCCTGTCACAGCTGGGAGAGCTATGATGTTGGGGTGCGGAAGGGATTCTTTGGTTAGCTACCCAGTGGTGCTGAACCATATTTGGCATGGCTGGACAGTAGGGACTCCCTGTTGCCTCCAAGGTGGCTGAGGTGATCCCTGTCAAATCTCCATGGGGGCCCAATCTGACATCTTGGATGCCGGATCAGGCCCATATTTTTGGGTCAATGTAAAAGGTTCCATTGTCTCATGCATTCTCACAGTTAACATTTTTCAGATTCCATCGGAACCCTCAGACCAAAGAAAAAACCAACAAGTCTGTCAATCCATAGCTCTTTGAAGCTTACCTTGTGAAACAAGCCAATATTCTGCCTAGCTTGGTGGACTTCATAAGGAAGCCATAAGGAAGAAGTTGAATGATTATCTTTGCTTGCTTAGCACACAAGGCTGCACAGTTGTGACGGCTTTTCACTTCGTCCATCAACTAGATATATATTTCTACTGATATAACAAAAAAATAAGATGAAATTTAAATTATATACCTTTTTTCAGAAGCATTAATGCTACATAGAAAAATAATATAAATTAAAATGGTCAGAAGACTTTCTGCTCCCAGTGCAATGTCTTATAAATCCCAGAAATATATAATTTCACTGATAAACCAGTAATCCATACATTAAAGGTTTGTACAATTTGAAACAATGCTATTTTAATTACATTAAATTTTTGAATGTAATGAGTTAGCAAGAGTGTGTGTCTGCAGCAGTAAAAAAAAAAAAAACCTCATGGGTCCTAAGACCTGTATCCCTATTTACCACCTTAGTAAATAAACAATACTCCCACATAAGCAGCTAGATTGATTCAAAATGCAAATATATGCAAATAAAAACCACAGAAGCTCTATTGACCATCTACAGCGAGGACTTTGAGAACTACTAGCATTCTTGCTGCTTGAAGCACCTTTAGCTATGAAAGGCTTACAGATTTTATAATATCACTTGGGACCAATATAGGAATACTTTAGAGTCATGAGTTAAAAAAACAACACCAGGACTTACCTTATTTCTCTGTGATATTTCAAATATCATGGAAAAAACACTATGAAGAAACATTACTACAAATATCTTAAAATTACCCATAGTACTTTAGATATTAATGTGTGAGACTGACCAAAAATGATTTAAGTGAGGAAAAAAATGCAGGTCAAAATGGTTATCTGTTCCATATGGTACTATGCTTTTTCATACATATGGAAGCCCCATCAGTGTTCAAACAATATGCAAGGAGGGTGACAGGATAACCTTATCCTCAATTCTATCACTCTTCACATTGAGTGACAAATTTGAATTTGCTCTATGTATGAAGATTCTCCATGGAGATCAGGAACCAAAAATCCTCAATGGTCCCCCAGCTGTATGTGCAGGGAAGCTTCCTTATTCTTGTCACTTTGCATAGAGTAGACAAGGCTAGCCCATTTGCTTCTCTCTGTGTTGATAAGCAATCACTGCTAAAATGATCCTAGAGCAAATCAAGCCTGAACTATACCTAGATGCCAACATGACCAAATTGAACTATAAGATGACATGGCTCATCAGAAAAGATGACCATCACTATCCTACATTGGATACTCATTTACAAATGCAAAACTAATCAATGTCTTCTGCCACATTATCACACCAGGTCTTTAAAGCCACCTGCAGAATTCTGGGCAATGTAGTTAAGGGAAGGGCTTTTTTTAATTCTCAGCAATAGAGGTCCTCACCTTCCCAAACTACGTTCCCCAAAATTCTGTATGCAGAGCTGTCTGCTTGAAAGCCCTTGTGTGATAATGTGGTAAGTCTGGCTCTCCAGCCCATCAGCATCTGCATTGACCAAGGAAGATCTGATCAACTTCTGATGTTGACACATTTCTAAGCCTCTCCTGCTTGGACTGAGAAACTGTGACAGGGATTTTCTTTCTGGTTGTTGTACCTCACTTCTTGACAGAAAGGAGCCAATCAACAGCTGTACAGACTTCATTCACAACTAATGACAGTTCAGGTGGGCTTGGAGGGATCATTTATGATGATGGCAATGGTGTCACAGCCATGACTACATAATGCTATTGAACCCAGCAAAGTTACACATTTGTAACTCTAGGTTACGCATCTGTAACTACACTATAGAATGCCAGCTGACAATGCTTGGAAAGCAGAAGGCAAAAACAAAAGAGGAAGCTCACATTACAGACAGACTCAATGAAAAAAGTCACAGAACTGGGTCTGTAAGACCTAAGCAAGGCTGTTGATGACAGGGTGCCTTGGAAATTAATAATTAAGAAGTCACCATAAAGTGAAGCTACCTTGATAGCAATTAACAACAAAAGATTGCCGAGTGTATCCATACAAATTAATGTATGTCCATTCTACCCAAATATAGCAGTACATTTGATCTGATCTCTGGATTAAGTAAGATTCTTGTGCCTGAGTACAAATTAAGTATACATTTTACAAACATTTGAATGAATATATACACAGTGTAAACTAATGTTCAGCATAACCTGTTAGCATTTGTATAACCCTTTGCTCCTATATTGATTGAAAATTGTGTTGCCTTCTCAAGTAAAATTAATATTACATCATTCTGAATTACTGCTGTAGAGATGAGGTAACAAGACTAAAGAACAACATGGTCAATAACATACAATACATTTTCATTTTATTTAAAACATACTTTGTATGATATAAAAATATTGATCACAGTGAGATTTAAAAACTGTTACTGCTATAAACAAGAATGCAGTACAATATTTTTAAATGGAAATAAATTATATAGTCATTATCTTTAATAAAAAAAATCACAAGGAAGAAAACCTAGGGTGTTTGGCCAGTGGCAAAAATCAAGTCCCTATTGAGTTCTTTACAATGCAGAAAATCCCAGGTTTTTAAAAAGCATTTGAGTCCGATGTGTCTCAGAGCACAAATGAGTATGTCTCTGATAATCCTTTAAAGTCTCTTCTGAACAGTAAATCCAAAATATTAGCAGTCTTTAAACAAAGAGAGGAAAATGTACACCAAACTGCCAGAGGTCATTGGCATCTCTAATTGATAAGTGGTCTTTTCCAATATGTGGGTACACAGCGGCACACTTCTTCACTGTAATAAAGTCCAGGCTCACAGCGTTTCGTTCGAACTGTACATGGTGGTCTGTAGCAACTGAAAGGAGATGGGAAAAACAGGCATTTGAATAAAAACATGAAAAAGGACTTAACTTAAAGTGAAAAGTGGAACAATATGTTTGGCAGACTCTACATTACTGAGCAATTAAGATTAGCATTAATTTTTAACTGTGAGCCCCAAGCCATAAAAGTTAACCACCTGTATCCACCTTAGTTTTTGATATGGATTCGTAGAAAGAGATTTTCACCTTGCATGATAACAAGCTCATATTCACAAGTAATATGGCACTTAATTCTGGGGAGGAAGAAGGAGAAGGCAACTATAGGCTACTCTGAAGCCACTTTGATAACCAACTTGGGACACACAATTTCAGCTTAGATTGATTTCTTGTCTGATTCAGTAGAGTTCCTCACCTCATTCCCTTCCCTAAGTAGATATCTTTTTACATCACAAAAGAGATATCAATTGTATGATTTAGGAACCACAGCAATTCTAAAGTTATCCCTTGGAAGAAGAAAAAAGTGAAACTGTATAATTAAAGTTTCAGAAAAGTAATTCTATATCTGTATGCGTACACACACACACACACCGGTTGCGATTCAAACTTAGGGCTTATCTACAGAAACAAAAAAACTTGGATTGACCTCAAATCTAATGCTATCTGTTTATATGATGGCATGATGTCCTGTGAGTATCCTGGCTTTTCTGCCCTTAACCCAACTTTGCTCCACTCTAGGAAAAGTCAGGGAATACACTGGGTTTGCAGGGAATTCTAGAGCAGGGGTATCAAACTAATTTTCATCAAGGGCCACATAAGCCTTATGGTTGCCTTCAAAGGGCTGTTTGTAGTTGTAAGACTGTATAAATGTAATCATGTTGCCCTGGCGACATGGCAAAATGAATTCAGCCCCCAGGCCTTGCATTTGACACATGTGCTCTAGAGCAGTAGTTCTCAAACTTTTTGACTTTCAGAGCCCTTTTTAGAATCAATTTCTATGGCGGAGCCTTTTAGGTCTATCCTATGTCTTATTAATGGTGTTTAGAAGTACTGTTATAGGGGGAAGAAGGGATAGAAAAGGAATGTAAAGAGATACCTAAACAATTGTGCAATGTCCATGCAATGAAATTGTATTTTAAAATCTTTGAAATTTACCATAATATCTCAATTTATTCTCAACTACCACTAATACACATGATATTGTTAAAACTTGGCCATACATAAAATTCAGTTATTTTATTTTCCTGGGAAGTGCATTTGTAGCCCTCAGGGCTTCACAGACACAGGTTGGAAACCACTGCGCTAGAGTATACCAGGGCTTCATGGTCATTCAAACAGCTGGATTCAGATTGTTTTGGCCCAGCCCACTGCCACCATCATCCTTTCCCTGCGTTGATAGAACTGCCTTAGATATTTTTTTACATAATTAGCAATTCAATTGACATTTCAACAGTCTCACTGAAACAAACCCTGAATTCAGTCATAATTTTTTGTGTCTATGATTTATTTTGAGAAATTACATACTTGAGTAAAACCAATCTAATCTATCAGATTGTCATTATGTTCACATCCTGCCTTTCTTCCAAGAAGTTCAAGGCAACATATATATTTTTCTATTTCCCTTCCATTTTTATCCTTATAATAAATCTTCAGATAACAGGTCAGGCTGTAAGACAGTGGCTATACGAGTGTATCCAATAACGTAGACGCTACACTTCTCATTTAGTTGTGCGCTGGAATATAGATCCCTCCCCAATTACAAGTATGAATATGCCAATTTGGATCAAAATCTTAGTACAGACATCCCTTATCTGGAATTCCAAAACATGAAATGTCCAAATTTGTTCACATTGGGTGCCTGTGACAATTACAAAAAATTGTTTAATGCACAATTTTATTAAAAATTCACTAGTATGGTTGTGTAATGTGACGGCAACATGACTCCATCATCATAAAGTTACACATTGTAGCCTCTGATGCAGGATGCCCACCAAAGTGTATTCAACAAATTACACACAAACCAGCATCAATAAGTATAAAAATGTTTAACTATCTAGGACAATGTTATACTTTCATTTATTCTAGGATTCTGGGTGAATTCCAATTTTAATCCCAGTTAAGGTGAACCAACTGAAATCAATGAGACAGTAGTGTTTTCCAACAATTCATTTTAATGGAGTACTCTAGTCAGGACTTAAGTTGGCTTTAGAATGTTATTTGCAGGATTTATTAACCTAAATATTTCATCCACAATTAACTCTCCTACAGATTTGAGCTATTTTTCAGCTTGGAAACAGTATAATTTTTAAATATAGCTCCAAGTCTCTGATGAAAATACACACTTTGGGTCATTCTGTTGCATCACTGGAAGTGACATGTAGCTTCACAGCTCATTATGTACAACTTTTAAAGAGATTAAAAGAGAGCAGTAATTTATATCATATTTGTCAGCAAAGTAATCAAATATTTGCCCAGCATCATGCTTACAAGATAAATATTTTGCATCACTGGATAATTTGTTTCTACAAGTACTAAAGAAGCAAAGCTATAAACAAATATGTCATAGCATGATAATTTCCTATGTTTGCTGTCAAAACACATTGACCTAACATAACCTCATACTGACAAAGCCAAATAGCCTCTGGTGTATAAAGCAGACAAAGTACTATTTTCCAAACACTGGCAATGAATCAAAAGTGAAAGTATATGTTTCAGGTTTCAACAAAGATACTTTTAAAATTTCTTTTAACAATGTCTGTTTTCGTGCAACATACAATGTGCTGTACTGACATTCCTCTTGATTAATAGCTGGCTTACGTATTCAGGTTTACAAATACAACGTTAGAAGTGTAGCTCTTTCTCCTCCTCCCCAAATATGGAGAACCAATGGATAGTCAATCCAGTTCATACCCCAAAAGCTGCTCTTTCATCTAGATCCCTTAAACTTGATTGGGACATCCTATACTAACATCTATCTTGAGTCAAAGGTGTCTTGCTACAGTTGTGTCAGGTTTCATATGGCATAGTAATTTGGCATAGAGAAGACTAATATTCCCTAAGTCCACATGTTCTTTATAATCCTTCACCTGTGCAGGAAGATTTGTTGCTATTGGTTCAAAAGATCCTAATTTGGGCAAACAGAAACAAATCCACAGGTCATGTCATCAAGATATGCTAGTACGCAATCTATCATATGTACTGGTGTATGTCTACCTCTTCTATAAGTTAAGGGCAGGTTTGGGGGTAATAATTGTGGATTTTGATATGACTTGTGGATAAATTGAGGGTCATTTCACAGAAAGGGGAAACGGCCAATGCTGCCTCGGGCACAATGCTCCATGACGCTGCCACTATTTGACACTCAGACATTCAAAAAGGCCAGAAACAGCACCATAGTAGAGAGAGTTAGAGGGTATTTGAAGAATTGTATCCTGTTTTAGAGATGTATCATGTGCATATGAAGAAAAATCTATTCTAATTGTTGCAAATAGCACACTAAGATAGCCCAAGCCAAGAATTGGGAAAGGTTGCAAAGACCTAAACTTTTCCTGCTTTTAACAACAAACGACAGGTTAAGGCTGAAAGGATTCAGGATGTTTTCTTCTAGATATGGGGGGAAATGGGAAAATCTATTGTATCCTGTTGTAACCTCCAGGTCAAATCAGTAGTAGAAACAACAATACCACTTACAGCTCTCTTCTGGATAAAGATTACATATCTTGTGGAAGGATGATTAAGAAAGCTGTTAGGAAATGTTCAGGTAGACACATTTCTCTTTGAAAGGGACTGTTCTATTAGATTACAGGTTCAAAGAAGTCAATGTTGCAGCAACATTGGCATGAAGGGGCCTAGGATCACCCTCAAGAAAATGGCTGGCTGGGGTGAACAACCCTTAGCATTGTTTTGCAGCTAAGGCTTAGGGCCTTTCCAGACAGGCCAAAACTCCAAGAGGAAGTGGGATTTTACATTTCTCTTCCTCTCAGGATGGAAGCCACGCAACTGGCCTAAACCCCATGCTTTTGCAGGGGCCATGTCCAGATACTTGCCCCTGCTGATCTGAGATCAGCAGGGGTGGGCATGGGCACTACCAGCCTCCCCCTCCCTGCCCTCTGTTTTCCTCTGAATCTATCAGCAAAAACCCCATTTCAGGTGTTCAGTCTTTTTCTCTTGACCCTCCTCCCTTGGAACAGCAGAAGGACAGGTTGCTCACCTGTAACCATGTTTCTTCGAGTGTACTCTGTGAATTCACACTAATGGAGAAGCTGCGCCTGCGCAGGTTCCGACGGAAACTCTTCCAAGCTGAAGTTCAAATTTTGGCGGTAACCACGCCCCCCTTCCCAAGGGGCATATAAGGCAGCCCCAGGCGCCCGCTCTCCAGTTCCTACGCCGCCAAGGCAACGAGAAAGGGAGAGGTTTGCCAGAGGGGAAGGAAGGGCGGGTTTGTGTGAATTCACAGAGTACACTCGAAGAAACATGGTTACAGGTGAGCAACCTGTCCTTTTTCTTCGTGTACTCTGTGAATGCACACTAATGGAGACTAACACGCTAAGGTCCCGGATGGTGGGACAAGGCAAACTCGACAATCAGTGAATGTCCAAACACATGTTTATTAGGACATAGAAAAAATAACCGTCCCAAGGGACCAGTGCAATAAATTGTCCGAAAGGACCAGTGCAATGCAACATGAGCATCATAGAAGAAGAACATAACATGGAAGGAATTTTTCAATAAACATGATAGAGAAAAATACACAATTGCGTAGTGCATATAAACGCTCTCCCAGGGGGAGAGGGACAAACACATCTTGGTCTTTGGCATATCCGCCAGGGCCAACGAGGCGGTACAAAGCAACAGAGCAACTGCTCAATACAATCATGGGAAAAAAAAACATATCCCTAGAGGCAGGTATGGGGAAAAAAACCCCGTCCAACTTGAAGGAGAGGTATAGAGAGTCACCTGTGGGTGAATATGAAGAGAAAAAAAAACGTCTGAGAGTCAGGAGAGGCAAGATGAGAGTACTGATCTTGCAAAGGCCGAGTCTTTAAGGGCCTTACTGTCCAGCCTGTAGTGAGAGACAAACGTGAGAGGGTTTGACCAGATAGCCGCTTTACATATGGAGTCAAGCGGAATACCCCTAAGGAAGGCGGTCGACGCCGAGAGGCCCCTAGTCGACCTCGGGCGGATGGAAGGAGGGGGAGGTCGCTTGGCTAGTTCATAGGCCAACTCAATGGCCTGAGCGATCCAGTGGGACAGTCTTTGGGAAGAGATGGGATTACCCAACTTGTCCTGGGCATAGGCGACAAAGAGTCTTTGTGACTTACGAATGTCCTTAGTACGGTCCCTGTAGAAAAGAAGTGCTCTCCGAACGTCGAGAAGGTGCAGTTTTTGCTCGAGAGGAGAGGAGGGGTTAGAGAAGAAAGCTGGTAAGACAATGTCCTGGTTGAGGTGGAAGGCTGACACCACCTTAGGAAGAAAGGTAATGTCCGGGCGAAGAACAGCGCGGTCATGGTGGAAACGAAGATAAGGCTCGTCGACTCTGAGGGCAGCGAGCTCGGATGGCCGTCGTGCCGACGTGATCGCCACCAGAAAGGCCAACTTCCAGGAGAGCAGGCGTAGATCGGTCGAGGCAAGCGGTTCGAAGGGAGCAGAAGACAGTTGAGAAAGTACAAGTTCGAGGCTCCAGCCCGGCGTAGGTGGTAGCGACGGCGGGCAGATGTTATTGTAGCCCCGGAGAAAGGTTTTGATCAGGTGGTGAGAAAAAAGAGATGGCTGGCCGTGGCGCTGAAAAGACCAGGAAAAAGCTGCGAGATAAGCTTTTATAGAGGCAAGAGAAAGTTTCTTCTCGACGAGAGTCATGAGGAAGTCGAGGACCACCGATACCGAGGTCGGGAAGGTGTCGACGTTACGGGATCGAAGGAAGGCATGAAAGCGAGAGAGTTTGTAGGAATAAGCCTTGGTAGTAGACGGCTTATGGGCTGCCCGCAGGACGTCTTGCAGATTCTGCGGAAGAGAGGCTAGGTAAGAATCCTCCATGCAGTGAGATGAAGGGAAGAAAGGTCCGGGTGAAGAATTTTGCCGTCCTCCCGTGAGAGAAGGTGCGGCGAGAGAGGCAGAGGGTGAAACGATCCTCTGGAGAGGCGAAGAAGGGCTGGATACCACGGTTGGCGGGGCCAGGCCGGAGCTATGAGAATCGCCGTGACCGAGATCGAGAGAAGTTTTTCGAGAACTTTCGGTATGAGGGGAATCGGTGGAAAAAGATAAAGCATCTCCGCCGACCAGTCCAGAAGAAAGGCATCCCCTAGGCAGCCGGGGAAAGAGTTCGGGGGGAGCCTCGCTCCGTAGCGGGGTAGCTGAGCGTTGTGGGGAGACGCGAAGAGATCCAGAGTAGGGCGCCCCCAGAGGCGGAACAGACCGTCGAGGACCTCGGGATTGAGCTTCCATTCGTGAGAGGAAGAAGTCATCCTGCTGAGGGCATCCGCTAAGCCGTTTTGGGCGCCCGGTAGGTGGATTGCAGAGATCTGTACGCCGTGGGCTATGCACCAAATCCAGAGACGAGAGGAGAGGAGCATCAGTTTCCTCGAACCCGTACCACCCTGTTTGTTGATGTAGAATACTGCTACTAGATTGTCCGATTGAATGAGGATGGACTTGTGGCGGATGAGGGGGGAGAATGCTTTTAGGGCTTTGAGAATGGCGAGAAGTTCGAGGAAGTTTATGTGGTTGGCCCTCTCTGACGGGGACCAAAGATTTTGAACCGTTAGACCGTTCATGTGGGCTCCCCAAGCGTAGGTGGAGGAGTCTGTGGTTATGGTTAGCGATGGCGGGGCTGGATGGAAAGGAAGGCCCTTGCACACGTTTTGGTGAGACATCCACCATGAGAGAGACTGGCGGACGGACGACGGTACCGACAGGTATCTGGAGTTGTGGTGGTGGAACGGTTTGAAAGTGTCTATAAACCACCTTTGCAGGGTCCGAAGGCGCAGCCTGGCAAACGGGGTCGTGAGAACCGTGGAGGCCATGTGGCCTAGAAGGACCTGAATGACACGGGCTCTGACCCTCCGGGCAGATCGACAAAGGGCGATATGGTGGCGGAGAGCCAGGAATCTGTCGAACGGAAGTGACACAGTCTCTGCGACGGAGTCGAAGAGGGCCCCGATGAACCGGATTCGGGTTGACGGGGAGAGATTTGACTTCTCGGAATTGAGTTGGAGGCCGAGAGATTTTAGAAGACGCAGCATGAAAGAGACGTGATTTTGGAGAAGAACCGGGTCGGGCCCGACGAGAAGCCAGTCGTCCAGATAAGGAAAGACCGTGATGCCATGTAGCCTGAGGTGGGCCGCTACGGCGGCGACAACCTTGGTGAAGACCCTCGGGGCCGTGACGAGACCGAAGGGCAAAACGGTAAACTGGTAGGTTTGGTCGAGAACTTTGAAGCATAGGAACCGTCTGTGCGCCTCTCGTATTGCCACGTGGAAGTAGGCGTCTCGTAAGTCTATGGAGGCAAAGTAGTCTCCCCGCTGCAGCATCGGGAGGATAGAGGCAATAGAGACCATCCTGAATTTGGAGGGGCGGATGAATATATTGAGTGCCCTTAAGTCCAGAATCGGGCGTAGCCCGCCTCCTCTTTTCGGGACTGTAAAGTATCTGGAGAAGAAACTTAAAGGGTCCAGTTCGGGAGGGGAGGGACGGATAGCGCCTTTGGCCAGTAGCGCTTCGACTTCGGCCAGTATCTCTGGGGAAGGGTTTGAGTGGAGAACGTGACCTGTAGGAGGGAGGTCCATGAACTCTAAGGCGTAGCCGTCTTGGACAATGCGGAGAACCCATGCATCTGAAGTAATAGAGTCCCATTGATTGTAGAAAGGGGCTAGTCGGTCTGCAAAGATACCGAAGGGACGAGGCAGCGTGGGCTCTACAACGGTAGCGGGCGAGGAGCTTTGGCAGGGGTTGGCGTCAGGTACGCCGATTAGGCTGCGGAGGAGCAGGGGTGGATCGACCGCGTTGCTTTTGCGGATGAGGTCCCCGGCGAGGTTGGTGATGGGCTTGATTGTTCGAGCCCGAAGGCCGCCTGAAAGAATGGTGTCTGAAAGATTGCGGCGGGAAACGGCGGGAACGGTGCGGGAACCAGCGAGTGCGCTGAGGTTGAGGTTGGTCGCCACATTTAGACGCAAGAATTTTAAAGTCATGATTAGACTTGAGTTTGTCATCGGTACCGGCGTGAAACAGTCCGAGCGCGTCAAAGGGAAGGTCCTCAATGACCTGTCTGGAAGATGAGGAGAGACCCGAAGACCTCAGCCAGGCGTGGCGGCGAATGGAAATCGCGTGGGCAATCATTTTACCCGCAGTATCACCTGTATGCTTCGCCATTTGTATTTGGTGGTGAGCGAGCGAGTCTGCCTCCTGTTGGAGGGTAGTGAGGACGGAGCGGTCTTCGTCCGACATCTTAGCGAAGAAGGGCTGCGCCTTCTCCCAGATAATTTGTTGGTAGGCACCCATGCAGGCTCCATAATTCGCCATGCGGCAAAGCAAAAGGGCTCCGGAATAAAGTTTTCGACCCACGGCGTCGAAGCGCTTCCCCTCTCTGTCGGCCGGAGTATTCGACTGACGACCTGAGGATTGAGAGGCCTTAACGACCAGGGAGTTAGGGTCGGGATGGTGTTTGAGCCACTCCAGGGTATCATCGTCGGTACGGTACCAAGTCTCGATCCTCTTCGAGGTCGGAGGAATGGAGGAAGGGTTTTTCCAGGAGGCCTGGATAACGTCCAACAGATAAGGCAGAAAGGGGAGAAGCGTGGCCGGCGGAGCTTGGGCCTGCACCCTTTTGAAGACTGGGTCAGACACTGCTTTGGAGGTTTGCTTGATCTCCAAACCCAGGGCGTCGGCCATCCTGACCATTTGCTCAGCGAAAGCGCGAACATTGTCAGTAGGAGAAGGCGGGTCCGCCTCATACGCGTCGTGGGGAGGAGAGAGGTCGAGACCGAGAGAGACCACCGAGGCCGAGAGGACAGAGTCTGGGCGGTCGACATCAGCATCTTCCTCCTCAGCCCCTTGGGGGGACTGAGGGGGAGAAGACAGCACAGTCTCGGGAGGAGGCAAGGCCTCGCGGGAAGAGAGGGCCGGAGGCCGAAGGTCCTTAGAGGCTGAGGCCTGGGCTGCCCGAGCCAGGCGAGCCGTTTGTCTGCCACGCTCCGGTGTCGAGGTGGGAGGGAAGAGCTGTTGGCGCGACGAGCGAGGCGGCGCAAGGGGCTCCGGCACCGGCACCCTGACCACCGTTTGGGTAGAGTGGTGGGGTGAGTCCTGCAGCTCCCCATCAGACAGGGGGTGCAATGGAGACTGAGAAACATCTCTAGGCCTCTGGGCTGGTACAATAGGAGAAGACCTTCTCGAGGAAGTTGTCGAGGAAGATGGCGGGTCTTTCTTTGAGGAGGCCGAGGAGGAGGAGCGCTGAGTTAGCCGTTTCTTCGCCGGCGGTTGCTTGGATGCAACCCTCAAGGACTTGCCAGGTGTGGGAGGAACCACAGCTGAGTCGGATTGCGCTCGACGAGACTCCTCGTGAGCCCTTTTAAAGGCTATTTTGATAGCAGAGGAGGACGGAGGGGAACCGATACGAGAGCGGATCGAGGTCACCGAAGCCAGAGAGCTCGACGTCGAGGAAGGTCCCACCTTTCCGGAGCGGGTCGACACGGTCGCCGTCGTCACAGTACACGGTGGTTTGACCGGTTTAGCGGCCCTGGAGGTCTTGGACGCTCTGGACGAGACCGAGGAAGCCTTGGCTGCCGGAGGCTTAGTTGGTGGTGCCGACATAGCTCTCAAAGCTGAGGACGCCGACGTACCCGACGTCGACGGAGTCGGTTCTGGCGCGAGAGATTTTTCGTAGAGCGCCGCTCTAAGCCTAGCGGCTCTGTTCTTTCTGGCCTGAGCCGTGAGAGCTAGGCAAAAACGGCAGGTACTGACCACATGAGCCTCGCCAAGACAGAAGAGGCACTTGGCGTGGCCGTCCGAGTCAGGAATTTTAGCAGCACACTGCGTGCAACGCTTGAAACGAGTAGTAGACATGCGAAGAGTCCGAAGTGAACCTTGCGGCGGAAAAAAAGGAACTGGAGAGCGGGCGCCTGGGGCTGCCTTATATGCCCCTTGGGAAGGGGGGCGTGGTTACCGCCAAAATTTGAACTTCAGCTTGGAAGAGTTTCCGTCGGAACCTGCGCAGGCGCAGCTTCTCCATTAGTGTGCATTCACAGAGTACACGAAGAAAAAGGAAGGCTTTGGGTAGGAGAGGGGAGATTTCTCCTCCAATACCTCTTATTGGTTCTTCCAGTGAGGAAGAGAGGTAAAGATTGCAGGTCTGCATGGAAGGCTTCCTCAGGTAAGTTGGTAGGGAAAGGGGGGGACAGAAGGGAGTCCAGACAGGAGGGAGGGAAGGAAAACACGTGTTTCCCATGCCTGCAGAGATACACATGCATGGAAAGGTGTGTGTTTCTCAGGAGGAATCAAGTTTAAAGGGCAGCTTTTAAACATGCCTTTTAGAGTCTTTAACCCAATTCCTCCGATTTCTCCCACATTTTGGCTAAATCTCATTTAGCCACCCCCCCCCCCCCCTTTTAACACAGGTTATCATACATGGACCCACATCAGATCCTTCCCCCGCTTCCTCATTCCACTCAGGGTGCATCTTCAGTGACCACAAATGGTGATGTTGATCCAGAGTGGAATACTCAAATCACCAGCCACTGAGACAGTCCAATGGCTGGATGGCTGCGATACAGCCAAGAGGCCGCAGAACTGATTTGGTGTCACTAGACCACTACTCTTACCCTGCCTCAACATTCTAATGTTTGCAGTACCCACTGGGCATGAAAATAACACTGCTCACCTCTTGGAACCTTTAATGACAATGGCAAAAGAGGCAATGCAACATGAGAGAGGGAAGAAGAAAAGAAGGAATTATTCCCTGCTTTTATCCTCTCTTCTCCAATCATGTCATCACTTTGGCTACCATCATTACAGGTGCTGAAAGGTGATGTGATTTCCATGACCAATTAGTACCACAAAGTCCAAAATGACAGGGTATGGTCCCACTTTCCCAAGCCTGGGAAAGTGGGACAGTGCTATAAACAGTTGCATAGGAGGCAGCACAACTGTTTACATAGACCAACACTTTTATTAAGGTGGCTCAAACTAGCGTTAACTGGCCTTCACCCACTTTAACCTGAATCAGCTCCATATATCATGCAGCCTCCACAGATCTGATTCATCTCTCTGGAGAATAAAGGGTCTGTATAGCTGGGCCCTCAGGTATAACTGAATTAAAAAGATTTTAAATGAAACAAAATTTAAACCAAACCTCCATGTCTGGCTTATTATTTCATGGTTGGTGGTCAATGTGTCCACTATATTCCATGTCAACCAATGGACTATGGACTATATCATACATACAGGAACACCTGAACATTTCCCATCACTTCACAGTGTATGCAAGGGCAGGACAGTTTAAACCTACATGCTGCACTGTGTCTTCCCACTATCAGTCAGCTGAGAAACTTACATGTCTTACCCTGTCTTTTTTATTTAGACTGCAATCCTGACAACCTGAGGGTACATGAATGTATGTTTGTGTAAGCTGCAGAAAATGCATCTATACTGTGGAAGAGGGCCCCTGAGGAAAGTCAATTCTGGGTACCTTCAATTCTGGAATGATTGTGGCAACAGGAAGTGCCTATGAGAAATTCAGGGACACAGCAATGGACAGCTGTGCCATGCCACTCAATAGGCTTGTTTAAGTATATGACACTTCTTGGTTGCCAATCTATTCATTATATGGCATGGCATAGCACAGCTGTTCTTTGCCACTGCTGTGTCCACAAATTTCACATTACTGCCCCTCACATGTACCCATTCCTGCCACAACAATCTATGGTAGGTAGTCATATAATGCAAAAAGCTGTGATAAGACTATGCACCTGTAAAATTCAGATAAAAAGGGCTATTGCTCTTCTTTTAAGATATTGCACTTCTATTTCTTACTTAATGTGACTTCTGACAACATGTGCGGTCAGTAGTAGCAAAGGGTTTCAGGATTTTTAATTAAACAGTTTATGTGATCATATATGGTGAATCTTGCCTTTCAAAATACTACTAGAGATATCATTAAGGTTGAATATGAATTTACATGTCACATTTGCCCTTAAAGATATACTACCGCTGTTTGCAACATCACCATATTAATTGTTCATATAAACAATTATTTCTGTAAAACAGTAGCAGCCAGTCTTTAAGGACACCAGTGTAACAAGTGAAATTAAATTTGAAATATTCTAGCACACAATTTTAACAGATGTTCAAAGGTAGTCAATTATGGCAGACACAGATGTGATTGCGACTACTCCTCCACCCGGGAGTTTGCAGCGGAAGATTTGATTCTGCAAACAAGTTTGTAACATAATTATAGTTGCATTACAGCCAATTCTGTCAACAAATTAACAAAGCTATGAAGAAATCAGCAAAGAATGGGGAATACACAGGAGCTTGCCACGTCTTGTGCAAAATCGTCTATATAACCTGTCACACTAGCGTGACTCAATTGTACATTGTATACACTACTGTATCTCAAGTTACATCATGCCTGTTAAAAATTTTTAAACACAATTGTTGAGCAAAGATGTAATCCTGGAGAATGTATTAAAACCTTGACTAAGAGGACAACTAATTCTTGATGGATTACTTGCTCAGCTACAAGTTTTCATCTTGCATTTTTTTCCTGTGAAATGTATCTACTGGATTGACATTGGGTGATTTCAGGATAAGGGCAAACCGGTCAAGTATCACCTCCATCTGTCTAATATAGATATAT
This sequence comes from Anolis carolinensis, assembly GCF_035594765.1. Lineage (NCBI taxonomy): Eukaryota > Metazoa > Chordata > Lepidosauria > Squamata > Anolidae > Anolis > Anolis carolinensis. The sequence continues at coordinate 62,087,609 of NC_085845.1, forward strand.
TTTCTTTCTAAATGACAAGTTAATATTTCTTGCTAATAATAATTTTAGGGTAGTTTTCAGTATTTACTGTTCTTTTTTATCTATCAGGTTCACATATGTAAGCTTATTACCTGATGATACTTGCATGTGTGAATGGATCATGATAATGATTGTACTAGTAATGTTTATAGGATCACTGATTTTGTTCTGAGTCTTATGAAGTAACATGACACCTTATTACTTTACACTAAATTGTGAGTCTGCACATAGGCAAATTCAGCTGATTCAATGGGTCTACTCTACTTAGGACTAGTAATGGGATTTAGGGTATAGTCTGCTACCTCAATCAATGGTATCAAGACCTGTCAATATCTGCAAATCCCCGATACATGACGGACCACTTGCTCTAAATAATCTGAAAATTCAGTGTCTTGCTGCTTTCTCCAGTTTACCAGTATTAACTTGCCAGCTATTCTCTTCTCACCCCTGCCAATATGGATTTAAGTTCCACTACCATAGAGCTATTTTTATACTCAGCCTGGTTAAAAGCAACTTTTCAGTTAAAAAATGCAAAAAGCCACTATAATGTTGTTGCTTTCACTAAATATTGGCATTATGTAATAGTTTGTCCCTTCACCCCTGCCCTATTTATTTGGCCATGTTGATGGGCCTTTGAGTGTATTACTGCAAAATAGCTGGCAAATACTTATTTGCCACAGACAAACAGACTTTACATGTATCTATACAGTAACATGATCCTAAACAAGACAAAATGCAGATATATTATATATTGCAATTAAACAAAATTGCCTTCCAGTATGCATATTAAAAATCCTTTACTTTATTACAGCATGTCATTTCTATGTGTTCAAGAAAACAAAATTTCCAACACTGGTTTGGGCAGGCTCTCTGATTTTGCACAGTTCTATGCATCTAATGCCACCTTACCCAAACCCACTACTTTGGTAGACCATAGGCCCAAAGTTACATAGTACAGTAGAGTCTCACTTATCCAACATAAACGGGCCGGCAGAATGTTGGATAAGCAAAAATGTTGGATAATAAGGAGGCATTAAGGAAAAGCCTATTAAACATCAAATTAGGTTATGATTTTACAAATTAAGCACCAAAACATTATGTTATACAACAAATTTGACAGAAAAAGTAGTTCAATACACAGTAATGCTATGTAGTAATTACTGTATTTACGAATTTAGCACCAAAATATTACGATGTATTGAAAACACTGACTACAAAAATGCGTTGGATAATCCAGAATGTTGGATAAGCGAGTGTTGGATAAGTGAGACTCTACTGTACATACTGAAATCCTATGCATGAGCCCAGACTTCAGTTTGCTGATTCAAAAGCAAAACAGAAACTCAAATAAATGAATCCAAACACTAACACAATCCACTACCGTATCATAATAATGGTAGGAATAACAGTTCTGCTTATATTTCATTACTGAGTATAAGCCGACCCAAATATAAGCCAAGGAACCTAATTTTACCACAAAAAAACTGGAAAAACATATTGACTCGACCAGGGTGGGGAATGCAGCAGCTACTGGTAAATTTCAAAAGTAAAAATAAAAATAGATACCAATAAAATTACATTAATTGAGGCATCAGTGAGTTAAATGTTTTTGAATATTTACATAAAACTGTAATTTAAAATAAGACTGTCCAGCTACAATTACCTATATATATTCAAATATAAGTCAACCCGAATATAAGCCGGCTAGGGCCCTCACTTGAGTATAAGATGAGGGGGCCTTTTCAGCCGTAAAAAGGGCTGAAAAACTTGGCTTATACTCAAGTATATACGGTATACATGAATAGACAAAACAAGATGCTCAGAAAACGACAAGGTGATTTAATTATTATTCATATCATGATCAGTGCCTGCAGATTTATGGTATATCTGAATTAGCTGATTGTTCAAAGCATATAAGATATACTACAAGGTTTGGTTTAATTAGGCCACCTTCAAATATAGGTTTTATTAAATTTTTAGGAAGATAAAGTGCTATCTAATATGTGATAACAGGAAATGAGATATTTGGTGGGCAAAATGTAAAGAGTTTCAAAGGTTTTGGCATAGGTCTGCATTCAGTGACCTTTAGGAACTGGTATGATACTCCCATATAGAAATGATCTAAACAGTCTAAGCATCTATGTTGAGTGAATGGATTAAACACAATTTTCTCTTCAGGACACAAAACAAATGTAGAAAAAATAGCTTCAAACTAGCGAAGCATTTTATACACTGTTTTGCTTTGATATGTGTCAGACCCATCTGCCAGAGACTAAGTATACAGTGTGATGAATAAATTTGAGAAATCTGTGAAACTGTGCCCAATGCTTTCTAGTGAAAAGAGTATTTAATAAAACAAATGCATGACTACAATAAGCATCACAGTTATTCCGCTTACCTGCATGTTTGGTGATGAAATCTTTTTCCTTTTAAAAAACACTTGTTTGGAGATTCTACACATTCACAAATACATTTTGCAGGGTTTAATGGCTGATGTCTAGGACATGTTCTTTTACATATGCACTGGCATTTTTCTTCATCAAATTCCTTGTTGGATCCACATGAGCTTGGCAGCAGTTTGTTTTTACATGTGCACTGGCATGATGTTCTGTCTAATTCTTTGTGTGGTCCACAGGTGGAAGGCCTCACTCCGCCTTTGCAGACACACTGACAGGTTTCTTCATCAAGTTCCTTATTAGGTCCACAGATATCATGGTATCCTTCAGCAGCATCTATGAGCATACAGCATGATTGGATAAAAATAAATTATCTTCCAGGCTTTACAAAAACCGGAAAACACATTGGCTACTTCCACAGTTTGGAGCTCGTGAATTATATCTTACACATATCTAAATCAATTTGTTATCCATAAAGTGAAGTGTGCAAATAAACATTAATTTGCCCTATTCTATAAAGTGGTAATTTTAAATGATTAAAGAAGAATATTAGGAAGTTTGTCTGGGTTTCGTTTTATAAGAGCAAAATAAAAGACTAAGTAAGAGCATGCAAACTTCTAAAGCATATCTGCTTACCAGTATCACCAAGGTAGGACGAGAAACTAAATTCATGTTGTGCCAGACATCTGCAAATGTGATTATTCCAGATATGGTTTTTGGGACATGTTTTGTTTGCCACATTACACCTAGGAATAAAACATACTATTGATTTATTACAATGAAAATGCAAGACAATTGCTTCTGTACATGGATCACAAACACTGCAATACGTAAATCTAACACTATGAAGTGCTGGCATTATTTACATTCAATGCATTCTGTTGCAGTCTGCATTTTCCAGAGCTGGAAAAAAGTTTCCTAAGTTATGAATAGCCAATTTAATCTAAGCCAGAATACATAACATGACACCGGCAGTGATTTAGTACACTACATAATGAAAATGCCATGCTTTGTTTTACTAAAAAGTTTCCAATGGAAAAACAGATCTGTTCTGACAAACATTCAGTAAGTCATAAAACCATTACAAGGAAGAAGTTAGATACCGAATAGTCAACATTGGCATTATTCATTCAACATCTTTCCAAATGGAGATGGGTTATTAAGAATGTTAAATACATTTGTCTCAGTTTAGCAAAGGCAGCAGGTTTACAAAGCTGTTCCCCATGTTGCATATTTTCTAGATGTATGCAAAACAAGCACAAATTGATGCTTCAGGCACACATCTCCATGCTGTAACACTACACATCACTGTTGTGACTGTATTCATATATTCCAACATAAGCAACACAAGCATTTCTCTATTGCTTGAAATGAGCAGACAAAGCTGATTCCAGTTCTCTGTTCCTTATCTCTATCTTGAACTGATGATCAATATTCTTCAATAGAGCTCCTTTTTTTTTTGTGTCAGGAGCAACCGGAGTTGCTTCTGGAGTGAGAGAATTGGCCGTCTGCAAGGACGTTGCCCAGGGGACGCCCAGATGTTTTGATGTTTTTACCATCCTTGTGGGAGGCTTCTCTCATGTCCCCGCATGGAGCTGGAGCTGATAGAGGGAGCTCATCCACACTCTCCCCAGGTGGGATTCGAACCTGGCAGCTTTCAGGTCAGCAACCCAACCTTCAAGTCACTTAGTCCACTGCGCCATCTGGGGGCTCCAATAGAGCTCCTAAATGCAATGCTTCAAACAATATGTTTGCAGCACCACAGAACACTGCTAGATCCAAGGCCAATGTGTTAAGTGACTAATATTTTGTTCTTTTAAATGAGGATGTCAAGGAATCTGAATGCAATTTACTCACATATTTTAACTCCTTTGGCAAAGAAAAAGTGGGGTATAAATATACCACCACCAACTACTACTACTACTAGTAGTAGTACTACTAGTACTACTACTACTAATGTATTTAGAAAAAATAATGTTACACAAGCAACTGGTGAGATCAGATATGACCAGAAAAGAAAGTCTATTAAGGACAAAAAATCTTACAAACTAATAGATGTAAAGGAATGTTTTACTTTTAATAGTTTGCGTCTAGCCAGTATCTCTGTAAAGCAGATGGTGCAATTCAAAATATGAGACCCGGAATCCAGGCCACATTCTAAAGTTCCAAAAAGAATTTCTCAAGAGGACTGTACTTGTATGGGGAGTTCTGTTAACATAATTTCCCACATATCCTATTGAGTTCATGGCACTACTAGATTAGTGGGAATTTGGAAATCCACACTGCATGAGTTATTTCTAGTTTGTGTATCAAGATCCGATTAGAAAATTGGACATTTCACAAAAATTATGGTTGGCATCATGTTGATTAGTCTGAATCAGAGTAGAGCCATTGAATAAATGGTGAATCAACAAAAATATAAACCCAGTTGACTCCATGGCTCTACACTAGTTGGGATTAAGAGCAAAACAAAGACCTCTGTCTTCAAATACTGAGGGCTAGATCAATCAGAATTTTCTGCCAAAGACTTGAGCCCATTCATTTAGGGATACTAAGCTAAGTTCATATTCATATTCAGTGATGAATAATGACTGCTGAACTGAAAGTTGTTGAATTTAAAGCTATTCACAGTCATTCTTCAAATAAAGCAAAGCCAAACAATTGTTTGCCTTAATTTTCTAGTTTTACTAAATAATTTCACTATAGTTCTGCACTCCAACAATTTTCCATGACAAAATGACAATTTATTAATTTTGATTATACCTATCTGTGCATGAGTCTTTGCATAAAACAAGCCACATTATAAACCGTGCAACTAAATTTACAATTCTTTTCTACTAATTCCCCCTATAAATTAACAATATATTTAACTTTTAAAAAAACATTTCAGTCACTGGTTTGCTTTAGAGTTAAAAAATCCATACAAAATATTAACCCTGTTTTAGATATTTTTTCTAGAAAAAGTCCAATACTTACTGTGGTTGTGTCATGGGTAAGGAGCGCCTAATGATTGAGTGAACCTGTCTGTAGACATCCAGCTTGGACATGCACCGACATGATGTATGATTGGCAAAACTAATTGTTATAGGTTTTGGACCATGTGACAGTGGCACGGTTATTTCAAACAACTATAGAAAATGGAAGAGAACAACAAGAATAAAGCTTTACAATTCAAGACTGTAAAATCTCAACCTGAAGATAATGCTTCATCAAATACATTATTTGATGCTTTTAGTCTTCATTGCTTTATGCAAAATCCTGAATTTTTTCCCCTCTACTCCAATAAACTGTGGTAGGAAAGGTCAAGCAATACTTTCTGTGTGGGGTTTGATTGTAAAAATGAACAAAGGTACGCTCCTGTGATAGGACTGGTTAAAACTACAATAATATACATAAATTCCCAATGAGAATGAATGACAAATGCTTACTCAGATAGAAGAAAAACTATAGAACTTAGCCAGGCAAATTACAGTGTGCTTCAGATATGTTGTATTACACCTAAAAAGGAGTGGGGGGGGGGGATTTTTCATTTTGTCCATTGTGGCTAATACACAATCTGAACTGACAGGGTTGTATAAACACTGCCATTTATTGTGACCTCTTCTAAAACTGAATTCACTCACTGTCTACAAGAGACATTCATTTATATGGGTCACAGATAACCCTGACAGTATAAACTTTATTGGTGGCAAATGATGCAGCAGATGGCACACTGCAGAAAAGCATTCCAGATCTTTCACTGATGGGGGTCTACCATACCACTCACAAGCAAAAATAATTCTAGCCAGTTAGAAATATAATTTAGTGTGCATAGGTTTGTATATAGGATGGATGGGTTGTGGTGCACCCATGACCAAGGGTTATACAATGCAAGCAAAGAAAATATGTGAAAGCATGACTCATTTCCTGGGTAACATGATCCTCTAAGCATATTCACATTCTGGTTTGTGTATGTTGGTTATATAATATGAAGGAACTGCCATAGATATACTTTATTTATATTAATGATTATATCTACTTTTTTCAATGTAATGCTGAAACCCTTGCAGATAGTTCACACATATAGTACAGTACCTTATTTGATTCTTCTATATCAGGGTGCTCGAGCTTTTTGGATGTAAAGGCTATTTAGTGTTGGGGGAATCTGGTGACTGCACATGCATACAAACACACTGTAGGAGATTTAATATTGCATCTGAAGTGAGGGATCAGCAATCCCCTCCCCTGATGTGTCAGTAACTGGTACTATATTTATTCTCGGTCAAAATTCTTCCTTGAGAGAAACATGCCTGAGATCCACAGCCTGTGGCATGTGGGCCATCATCAATACAAGGACCTTGTGGGCCAGAACAATACAAGGACCTTCTCTCCCCCTCCACCCCCTAGCAACAGCAAGGGCGTCCCTCTGGGCAGCTAAGCCAGGACATTCCAGTAGGATGGCCTCTCACGAAGGTCTGCCTTCAGGGGCAAACCAAGAATGGGTAACTTGGAAGTCCCTGAATAGACTCAGAAGTGGAGTAGGCAGATCAAAAGACAACCTGACAAAATGGCACTACCTAAAACAATCCTCCACTTTGTGCGACTGTGGAGCAGAGCAGACAACTCCACATCTGTATGCTTGTCCACAGTGTCCCGTCTCATGTGCAGAGGAAGAATTGTTTGAGGGTACAGACAATGTGACCATGGTTACCCATTTTTGGTCAAAAGATATTTAGCCACTTGTGCTCCTTCTATTTTTTATCAGTTTTATACTAATTTATGCAATGCTTTTGATACGAAATAAATAAATAACTTTGAATAGCACTTTTAAACATAATCTTTCTCCCAGAGAGTCTATGTTAAATCCCTCTATTTATTTTATATTTTCCTGTCCAGCCTTTCTGTCACACTCTTCTTAAAATATCATATAAAGTAAACTGTCCATCTTTTTTTTTACTGCTCCAGTGTAAAATCAGTGTATTATCAGAAGTTAATACTTTACAGCTCTAAACAAACTGTTTGATGGAAATAAACATATTTAAAACATAGATAAAAAATCTGATTAGCATAATGGATCATTCTGTTTAATCTACCCATCTTGACTATATCTGTCTGCTGAAATCTATGGAATCAAAAGTGCTCAGCATAATTGGATTGTTCTTTCCCAAATAAAGTACTAACATAAAAAAACTCAAAAGTACTCTATAAATTGAAAGAATAAGTTAATCTCTGCTACTTATGTATATTCTGCATACTTTGTCAATAAAACCAAGATGTAGTGCAAAAACATGAAAAACCAAAATATTTTAAAAGAGAATTCGGAACAGTTTTTAATATATACATCAATGGTGATAACACTTACTAAATCACCAATGTTATTGTATTGAACGATAAAAATGCTTGAGAAAAACAGACCCATATTTCACAAATGACTCAAGCATTCCACTAAATCATGTATCTCCAAAGTGTGTGTGTGAACATAATGTATGGTAAGTCAACTGCTGCAAGCCTATTAAAGCCGTCTGATTATGTCTGTGAGAAAATACTCTCCAACTATTCTGAGAAATGTATTCCCCACTGAGTCCTTGATGGACGCCATGGACACAAATATTTTTATCTTTGTAGTGATCTGAATGACACAAGGATATGAAAATCTCAGTAGGAAAATTGTTCCACACTGAGTTCAGGGATCATTGTGAACTTCTATATCAATCTGAAAATTCCTAGCCAAGATTAATTTTTCCCTAGTAACTAACCACAGTTGCAGAGATAAGCCTGAAAATGTAATGCATATGGATCAAATTTTAATAAATGAAGGTCAATAAAGAAACTTTTACTTAAAATTTTTGAGATTCTTTATTCATTCAACTATATAAAGTACTAGTTTAATGGGGTGATTTGTGATAAATTTGAGGAGGCTTAAGGTGTGGCTACTTTTACTGCTGACTGTGCTGATGCTGTTAAGCTTATGAACATTCAACATACTAAAATAAATAACATGTTCTTATGTGAGCAAAATGTTCACTGACAAGAGTCTAATGAAATATCCTAAAAGACCAAGTGGAAAGACAATCCCCAGCCACATCCTGGCATCTATTGTGTTTATGGAAAATGAAGCAAAGTATATTTGAAAGTTGTTAAATATAGCTAAAATAACTTCAGTCCTTTTGGCTTTTTACAAGCTACTTATGTAATTTTTCCATAGTAAACAAAAGGACACAATAAGAGCTGTATTTGAGCAACCAATGGTCTATCTAGTCCAGCATCTTGACTATCACAGTAGCCAACTAAATTCCTATGAAAATCCAAATGTAGAATCTATGGAAAAATCACTAAGGAATTGGGTAGTTTGCTAGCTAGTATCCTCAGTGAATTCTTTTGAGAAGGTATTGTTTGGGAAACCTTTGTTCTTTTTATCATTGTCCTGCTCAATATCTCAGTATTGAAACTGTAATTATTTGTTGCTTCAGGTCAATCCTTCTCTTCTTGGGGAAGATATCTGAAGTCTTTGTTCAGCAGTATTAGACATGTTTTGATCCATCCTAGTAATGCCATAAAGGTAGTACTTGCGATCTTGCTAAATAGAGAGATTAATTTCTGTAATTTTAGAATACAACCCTAAACACAAGAGTGGAAACTGTATTTCCTTTCAGGTGTAACATAACAGCAATTTTTAGCATTCCTTAACACTCGTTAAATTGGCTAGGGTTGCATCTAGAGGGCCAATAAGTTCTCATTCTTGTGCTAGGGAGTAAGCCTCATTGCATTTGTTTCCAAGTAAATATTGTACAGCTACCCAATTTATCCTATTTCACTTGTCTATTGTTTATTTATTTATTTGTTCTATTTCTACCACGCCTTTCTCTACCTTGAAGGGGACTCAAGGAGGCTTACATGGAGGCAATAATTCAACGCCTTAAAAACATATAATACAGAAATTAAAATTACATTAGATTAAAAACAGACATAAACATTTTAAAGCATTACATTAAAATCATGCCATCATATTGAGGGAACAGAAGATGCTTAGGGTCATTTGTGTGCACTAAAATCTTCACATGTATACTACTCTTTGCATTTTCCCTTTTCTAGTAAATTATATATGCAGATTTGTGTCGCATGTAATCAATTGCGATAAACATATCACATACTAAGGCCAAATATGCTCATGCTATACTTTACAGTTACACAACCTAAAATAATACTCCCTTTAAATACATCAAAACAGCAATAAATATTAGAATGATATGCAAACATTTAAACAAAAAAGTAAATGCAAAACAGTAGCAACTTACCGTTTTGCTGACGTAGCTTGTGCTGACATTCATACACTGCAGCCCTTCACTATTACAGCAACCTCCACATCTGTAGATGGACACACATGGAGGTTTAAAGAAGGTGTTTGTTGTTGCTCCAGATTCTTTCCCCACATCTACACATACCTCACGTGGCATGCATTGAGTTTTCCTCCACTCATTATCAATACCTGCCAAGTTATAGGGAAAGCTCATAGGTTATAAAGTAGGGTTTTTTAATAGTTCAAAATCAAGGTTCCCCTAAAATTAGTTGACATTTGGTTATGAAATAAGATTGTTTTGACACTTATTTTGCTTAAGTGCACATTGCTGAAGGTACAAACCTCTACTTATACAATTTATGACTAGAATTCCTTTTAAGACTAATATACTTGATTCACCAAGATAAATTTCTTGTGAGGGAGAGCAGATATTCAGTTAGTTCAAGTGACTGCTCGAAAATAGAGTGAGGCATGCGGAGGGGATATGTGGGCTGGTAGAAGGAGTAGAAGTTTGAGAAGAAGAAAAAGGAAGGTAATAAGAAAACAATTTCAAGAAAGCTTGGAGGAAGTTAGCAGAGGACAATCCACAGAAACTAAAAAAGGTGCCAAAGGCAAAAAAGGAAAAGAAAAGAGGGAGTGTCAAAGAGAGAAAGAAATACCCTGGGTCTTCAGAGATGAGGGATTACATATTAATTTGTAATAACTAACTAAATATTTTCTCTGTTGTAGCACTTATGGTTGGTTACTGAATTGATCTACAACAAGGCTGTAGCAACTGTAGATACAGCTTTATTGAAAAAGGTCTTCAGACATGTTGCTTACCTTTGACTTGTGTTCTTTGAGTGGTCATATATGCAGTCACAAAAATGGGTCTGAACATGTATTCCATCCTGGAAATTTCTAGAGCTCAAGTCTAAGAGCTGAAACTCATGCTTCTACTCTCCAAAAGGAGAGATTTCACTATTACATAATCCTCGGGGGATTATGTAAAATTATTTCCTTCTTGACTGGCATGGGAATATCCCACCAAAGGAAGGGAGTTACCTGCAGTGGGGAAGGAGGAGGAATTGTGTGACTTCACAGATGATCACTTGAAGAACATTAGTTACAGGTAAGCAACCTGTTCTTATTCTTCATGATCTCTGTGCAGGCACACATAGGACAGACTGGCTGTTGACACAATGAGAATGAAAAAAAAATTGAGGAGAGTCTGACAAATAATATCAGTCCACATTGTCACTTCCAAGTGCACATTTAGACTGACGAGTTGGCCTGAAGGGAAAAATGAATCAGCTCAGTGGTGGTTAAATGATGTACAGAGCTGATTCGAGTGAAAGCAGCCTCGAACAGTATTAACTAAAGTCACACATTACTCCAAATTTTCTTTATGTATATGTAGCTAGCTACATAGTAACTCCACTAAGAAACTTTGTAAATTAATTATAAAGATGTGTAACAGGACACCAGCAAGAGTGCCCCAACATCATAGGCTCAATCAATGGGCACTGACACTCCCTAACTGGTGTCCCAATATGCACTGCTGGCTCCCTTAATTGTGATTAAGCAGCAATAACCACAATTCTATGAATAGATTAGACAAATTTTTGGCCATGAGTCTGAAATTTACTCCCAGTCTTAATACTTCTGAAGGCGCATCCAAACAGTACCTAAAGTGCATGCCCTCCTGCATTTTCCCATGGGATGTCTAAACAATGCCACACGTAAATGAGGCTGCATTCGGAACAAAGTATGAAAACCCTGCTTTGTGCTGAAATAATTTGTTAGAGGGAAAGACAGTCTTCTTGAAAGACCTGCGTCTTCCCTGCTGTAGACAGAGTCTGGACTGTCCCTCAAAAGTCCTGGGACTTCTGAGCCCGTGGTCTGCATATCCCTCTGCATTTTTTCGGGCTGATTCAGCCTGGAAAATGGGAAAGAGCTCTAACACTCTTCCTAAACCCACCAGGAAAGTGTTTAAAAATAAAACAACTTACCCGACCATCATTAAAGTGCAACCGGAGCTCTCCTGGCATGTAGGAATGATGTGCCAGGAGAAGGAGGGGGGGGGAGGAAAATCTCTCCTACCCCCTTCTCCTGGTGTGTCATTCCTACACACCAGGAGAGCTCCGGTTGCACTTTAATGGTAGCCAGGGAAGTTATTTTATTTTTAAACACTTTTTAAGGGTTTTGGGAGGGGGCTGGGGGATGTCTTCCTGTTTTGCCAGAAGGTTCTGGGAGGGCATCTGGACACCCCCTCCCAAAAAAGCACACACTTTTTGGGGTGATGTTGACTAGAACCTGGGAACAGGTGCGTTTATAAAATGTGACTGCTCCTGGGTTAAAGGGCTGTATGGAACTGCCCTTAGAGGAGAGACCAGCTGCATTAAGAAAACGCAGGGGCAATCATCTCTCTATCCCAAATGCAAAGTGCATAGTGACCATCCTCTTAAAATAAAATAAAAAACATACAGAAACTCTTTGTGTAAGTGAAAGCACAAAAGGTTCATAAACTCAATGAAGAACAATTTCACTACAGAACATTGTCCAAGATGTTGCTTATACAATGGTCAAAAGAGAACTAAATGGGGGAAAACATACGTATACTCTCTTCTTTTATGGCAAATAACAATTTTGAAGAACATTTCTCTTGACGTCAGGGTGAGAGTGGGCACTGAATCTCAGCACCTGGGCTTGAGCTCTAGAAAGTTTCCCAAATGGTGCTAAAGTGCAGAACCCATATATGTGCCTGCACAGAAATTACAAAACAAACAAGAGCAGAATGAAAATAATTTGGATTCTGGGCTATTGCCAGTCAGACGTTTACCATTCAACACTTCCCACAGACATAAATCTAGATATCTCCCCACCCAGACTGAAACTAGATAGCAGTCTTCTATATGAGGGTCTCATAACTGATTTCTGTAATAAAAATAATCAGGAGTAGTATGAGGAGCTGGAGCATTAACTCCTATTTTTATCAAGCTATCTGATCTAAACAATTTGTCAGGCAAAATGCCAAAATGTTCACCAGAGAGCAATCCCTTAAATTCTCTGCAGTCTCTTAGCTTAGTCTCCCTCTCTAGTGTCTGCCTAAATTGCTTGATGTGCCCTGCAAAACACTTTAACCTGGACGAATATGCATCCAGATGTTGCACATTCATCACTGTAATTTTTAAATACAGCTCAGAAAGCTATAAACTCTGATATCATCTCTTGCTATTAGGAAGATTTGAGATGCTGATTATAAAAAAAATGTATTAATCTAATAAGTTGTAGCAATTTTTCTTTAGCGTACTCAAATGATAAAACACAAATGAAAGGACTAACATATTCTTACACTGTGATTTACAATATTAGATAGATGTTACATTCCTCATACTTACTTTTCAAGATCTCTGGACTGTAATGAGCTGCAGCAAATTTTATTGGATTTGAATCCTCTGATTTTGCATCGAAGCTGGGCAATTCTCTATTGTGTTGCCAGCTCCCTCTTCTCAGCTGACATTTGAACATTTTCCAATATTCTGGATAAAGTACTGTCATGAGTTCATCCACACTGGATACTGATCGTAACTGTTCCTCCAACTCCTTGCTTGCGTAAGTCTGCTTTAAAAACATGAGCATAATTACTTTTTGCATTATACAAATATTTAGACATATTAATCAAACAATTGCCTGAATGTTTAGCAAGATAAATTATTCTTATATAAAGAAAACAATGACTTCAGGTTGAAGTGATCTCCATTTTTACTTTCTCAGATCTTTATCATTGATACAAATGATCAAGATATAAATTGATATTGCCCATTTTTCTCAAAGAAATGGCTAGACATACGCCCATTAGAACTTGTTTAAGCAAACATTAATAACAAAAATAAATTGTAATACAAAGTTTTCTTCCAGTGCCTCTTACGCTGAACTTCTATGCACAGTTACTAAAAACGGGTATTATTCAATTCAGGGAGATACTTTCCAATAACTTGTTAAAAGATTAGGGCTAATGATTTAAATGGTCTGAGATCCTTCCTTGAGAAATAAACCTATCATGAATTCATGAAATCATGGGGAATATACTGTAGAATAGAAAACAGAACAGGAAGGTCTGACTTTGAAGGAGCTTAGTTTATGCAATTTATGAGATTTTAACTATTTTGCTCCTGAGGTAGATTAGATGGCAAGATATGGTTTTTATTGATTTAATACTGTAAATGATGTAATTTTATTTTAATGATGTCATTTTATTATGTTTTTAATTGTACTGTTCTTTTAAATTGTGACCCACTTTGAGACTTAATTTCTTTGGGGGGGGGATTCAAATAAATAGAAGAAGATGATGATAGCGATGAGTCCAAAAACATCCAAGTGAAATATTGTGATGAGCATGCTGGATGTGTATGAAGGTCTTAAGAAAGCAGATGAGAGGTGTAAGCAGTAATCTCATTTTATCCTAACAGTGATAACAGATTTCAGAGCAGAGCTACGCAGCAGGATATAGGAAAGATGTTAAATTACAACTCAGACATGGAATTTAAATATCTTTAATAGCTAGATCAGCAAGTTCTGTACACTATTCAATAGGTAGGGCTTCACCATTGTGTACAAAGTCATTTAATCCAATGCAAGAACATAGATCCAAGCTCTAAAGCGAGAGATTGATCTGAGTAATCCTACTTCATATTCTAAGGTGTCTCTTTCTTTTTACTCTTAGAACCTGTTATTTAAACTGAGTCTATTGTTATTGTTGTTACTGGTGTTCATGTATATAGCACCAACAAATGTATATACAGGCATTTCAGGGAAGAGTATCAGTCTGCTGTATCAAACAAGCAGTTACACTACGAAGTCTTATTCACGTGTCATTCAATTTTGTGATAGCCTGTAGAGGAAAATGTGAAAAAAGAGTAGCCTCTTCATAACTGTCTCTTTACATCAATCACATAGTGTTTTTTGAGGCCAGCCATGACACCATATTTTGCTGCCATAAATTTTAATCTCAGTTTTCAATAAAATCAATGAGTTCAGAATTCTTATGTATGTACAGTATTATGCAGTCACAAACCATTAATTTAAAACATAACACAAAAATAAATAAAGTTGTCAGAAGTAGAATTAAACAGTTATTTAAAATTGTAAAACATAACAAGTATAGTAAAGGGGGGAGGGCTCAAATACTGCAAATCTGCCTGGATAATAATTTAATGAATCTTAGTTATCAGGGAATGTTGGCAACAACTTCTGCAATCTAGACAAAAAAGTAAGTATGCAACAGAAAATCTCAGTTCACCAAATATAATTAACTATTAAGATTTTTTGTTAGAAGACATATTTAGTCACCTAAATATCCATCTTAATGCATGAACACTTAGCACACACATCTGTTTCAGAGAAAATATGTAAACATTGTCCCAGATATTGTATCATACTGCTTCCATCAGTCAGATTGGTACACCATCTTTTTCAAAATTAGTACAAGAGAAGTAAAAGGTAAAAGTAAAGGTTTCCCCTGACGTTAAGTCCAGTCATGTCTGACTCTGGGGGTTGGTGCTCATCTCCATTTCTAAGCCGAAGAGCCGGCGTTGTCCGTAGACACCTCCAAGGTCATGTGGCCGGCATGACTGCATGGAACGCCGTTACCTTCCCTCCGGAGTGGTACCTATTGATCTACTCACATTGGCATGTTTTCGAACTGCTAGATTGGCAGAAGCTGGAGCTAAAAGCGGCCGCTCCCGCTGCTCCCGGGGTTTGAACCTGGGACCTTTTGGTCTGCAAGTTCAGCAGCTCAGTGCTTTAACACACTTCGCCACCGGGGCTCCTTACAAGAGAAGTAGCCATACCATATTTTAAATGTACAAATACTTCTTAATGTGCAAGTTATTTGTCTGAGTAACTTTTATCACAAGGCAAATGGGAAGAAAACAGTGAAATCATGTTTTATAATATACATGTGTCACAATTAAGCTCTATGTCAGTTGCTGAAAGAGATGTATTCCTGGACATTAACTTTAAAACCAAAACAGTAGTCCCAGAGGCAAAAAAAAACATGAAAAGAATTGAGACAGGTTCTTTCACCACAAAAAAGAAACACAATTCAATATATTTCATCTACATTTTTACCCCAAACAAAAAATGTGAAATGAAATAACCAGGTCGGGTTAAGCCTCACATAAGTGAAATATTGCTTTAAATGGTATTTTCTAATTTCAAAGTATATGTTTTAAGATACTTCTTAGTTCAATTCTTTGCATGTTTTAATTGTAATATTTTTAATGTGTAAGCCACCAAGTACCAATCTTGGGGGAAAGGTGGGATGATAATAAGTCCTCCTATATAAGCCTGCTTGACATTTTAGGTCTTTGGGAGAGATCCTGTTGCATGTGTCACCATTCCAAAATATCGGTTGCTGGATACACATGAGAGGGCTTATATCCAACTATGGAATAATAATAATAATAATAATAATAATAATAATAATAATAATAATAATAATAATTTATTTTTATATCTTGCTCCCATCTCCCTCAGGGGGACTCGAGGCAGCTCACATGGAGAACAAGCCCAATGTCACATATAATAAACAGCCATACAATAAAACCAATATAAACAATATAAACAATAAAACTCCTTCTCAAGATTAAGTCAAGATGGATTCATCCAGTTTCTGACACGTGTCTAAGGATTTTATTTCACATTTATTTTATTTATTTATTTACTACATTTATATCCTGCTCTTCTCACCCCGGAGGGGACTCAGAGCGGCTTACAAATCAAATGAACATTTTTTTTAGTCTTCAGTAGTGGTCCCATTTATAATTTAAGAAAATCATAGAATGGAGAGATAGTTGGACAGATCACTTTAGTGAGGAAAATCTAATCAGTGTTGAAAAATTCACCGTTTTAAAAATACTCCACTGCCAAAACTATCAAAAATGATCATGCATTTTTTCAATCTATCAGTAAAATCTAGAGTGTGATATAGTTTTTTGCACACTGATTTTCTTCCCCTTAAGCTAACTCTGATACCCTTCCTTATTAATCTAAAGGTCGAAGTTTTTAATATTAGATGAGTGTACAACTCATAACCAATTATATGACATATAATAATAAATTGCAATGCATTTATTGAAATTATAGTTGCCAGCACATTTCATTTTAAAGAGTTTGTTGACAATTTTTAAAAGAAAAGTGATGTCTACAAATCTTTATGTTAATTTATTTATATGCAGGTCAAGCTGGTTAACTGAAATATATTAAGATCAGGAGAGAGTGTGATTTATAACAAAGGATTCCTGCATATACAGAGCTTGCAGGAAGAAAGGCAGGAATGTAATACGAGACAGAACGGTCCTTTGGGATGTCTACATTCTCATTTAAAATGTTTGGCAATGAACGCCATAGCAATCCACATACTTAATCACCAAATTTGGTGTGTTATCTACTAACACCAAAATGAAAACTTTAAATAAGATTCCAGACCTAGCTGAACTATTTTAGGTTGAGCAGACTTTTGGCCAAACAAGATGTTTAAACCACACTTGCTATCCTTGGCCCTTTCCACACAGCTGTATAAAATCCACATTGAATTGGATGATATGGCAGTGTGGACTCAGATAATCCAGATCAAAGCAGATATTGTGGATTATCTGCCTTGATATTCTGGGTTATGTGACTGTGTGGAAGGGCCCCCAGACACTTTGTTGCAAATTCAGGATCGATCTGCAAAATTCAGTACTTTCCATCAGAAATATGCTAACAAAAGGGATCTAAGGACTGGGACTTAACTCTGAGGTTTTTATCTCCAGCAATGGTACAACCTTTTATTTGGGGCTGTAATTGGTTGAGAATCGAAACATTTTTTCCAGATGTACTATAGAGATTACTTGAGATATTCAATGTTATTTACCTAGGAAAGGGGCCTGTGGTGGAATCACAAAAGACAGAGACATCCTAGATCACAAAAGACATTATTTCACCAATTCTAATGCATTTTAAATTTCACTGGGTCTTCACATGGCGAATGTCCACTGTCTGCACTGAAATCCCTTCAAACTAACAACAAAATCACATGTGATACAAAACACAGACGTATGAGTCCAATACCATCACTTTTTTCTTAGCTCAGACTTGCTAAAGAGGTCAAACCCAATAAAAACTGGGTTATTTTGTTATGTCTGAAGAAAAAGAAAGAACACTAGGTGGAGAAGATGGTGAAATGATGGAAAGAGGCATAGAAAAGGAAGTACACTACGCAACAATTCTTTGCCTCAGTCTTCTTCCTGGGGAAGATGGAACAGATGATTCAGGAGGGCAAATACAGGTCATAATAGGTAGTACAGGAAAACCTGGCTACCCTAAACAAATTCACGTCTCCAGGAACAGATGAATTACATCCAAGGGTATTAAATTACCTTATGTCAGGTCCCAGAACACCAAAAGAGCTGAACAAGAAGACCTAGCAGATTCCTAGACAGGTCTGTCAATGCAGCTCTGCAGTAACTTCCAGGGGCAGCATAACATAAAACCCCTTGGAAAATCTAGCAAATTCTTAGAGAGATCATTTCCCCCTAGGAATGGGTAAACATGTTTACAGGGTCTTACTGTATCTGAAAAATCATTAAGTCTGCGGATATAAACTATAATGGTAATGAGTTCATGGGATCATGTCACACATGAGCCAGGCAGAAGCCAAGCCCCTTTGCAACTGTTTGGTTTAATATTTTTCCTATTCTTGATACCATTTGTTAAGCAATTGTTTGGTTTTAGAAGGTATTATGTATAACCTTTGGCCCTTCAGGTGTTTTGGACTTCAACTCCCAGGTGTTAGGAATTTTGGGAATTGAAGTCCAGAACACCTGGAGGACCAAAGGTTGGGAACCACTGATATATAGGAATAAATTTACACCTAAATAAAACTTGCGCTGGAGTCATGGGGTTTTTATCCATTAATTTCCTCAATAAAACATAGCATAAGACAAGTTAGTATTTTCCTAGCATTTAAACTTCTAGGATTTTTAGCTTCCAAGTATATGTGTGTGTATACACACATGCACGCACATGAACACAGCTGGACAGACAACCATAGTAACACAAGAAAATTAGAAATAATGGCAAGAATTTCAGTTAATGTTGTAAAATGATCCTAATGTGCACTTGGATGTAGAAGATTGGCAATAACAGTTCAATTTAATGGAGAACAGTAACTTCTGCCATTTCAGAAGCAGACACATACATGTTGATGGTGCCTCACATGTGTACTTTATTATCCTACCCTTTGGGAGCTATAACTTTCTTCATCTCTCATCACGGAGAACCATTTGGAAATACAGAGTAGTGAAACACAATAATCTTTGGAAGTGTACTTAACTCTGATTAACACAGAACAAATACAAAGTTACTTCCTTTACAAGTCATTGAAATTTAGTAGGCTTGGCATATCCATGGAAGTTCAATTTCAGGATCTTCTGTGGATACGAAGAACATACACAATTACTTCCCATATTATTGAATGGTGCCAATGTAAATGTTCACATTTTAGCATGTCCATATTGCTGCCATTTAATAATATGGGTTGCTGGCCAGACCTTTGTCAACTTTTCCATTCAAGAATTGGATTAATGCCTGTTAAGTACTCACTTACTGACACTAGCACTTTATTAAAGCACAGGGCCACAATCATTAGAAATTGTGGCTCTGGATCTTGTGGAACCAGAGGGCTCATTGTAATATAGGATAGGCATCTTTTATCCAGAATGTACATGTGGGTGGCTAATACAGAGACACCTTTGCTTTCTGATGATTCAATGTACACAAACTGTTCCATGCACAAAATTAATAAAATTATTGTATAAAATTGCCTTCAGGCTGTGTGTGCAAGGTGTATGTATGGAGCAAAGACTAATTTCAGGATTAGAATTTGGGAGATTACAATTTCCAATGCATCTCATTATGTGAGTATTTGCCAATGCAGATAGTCCAACCCCCCCCCCCCCCCCAAAAGTATTGTTTCTATTTTTTATACTATTAAGGAACTTTATGAAACATGCAGAATTAGAAATGGAAAAATTTCTGTGGGTAAGTATGACAGCAGAAAAGGTTTCCAAGCCTCACAGAAATTAAAGTGTTACCAATACATGCTGGTGGTCTTCTGTTCTATTGGTCAAATTCTTCTGTTGACAAATTTTCCCTTCCAATGTTTTAATTGTTGTAAACATGAGAATTAGAATATTTCTCTTTTTTTAAGTGAGGTTCATTAAAAGAGAAAGGGAACAATTGCTAAAGAGATCAACAAGAAAGTTGTTATTTGATATCAATTCCTCTCTCATCCACTTCTATGAACCTAACCATTATTTCCGCAACAGGACAAATGTTCAACTTAAACCAATATAGACAAATATCATAAGCCATTTTGACTGATAAATCATCCAACCTACACATTATAGTTACATCAAATCTTAAACAAGTAAACCCAAATGAGCAGCACCCCCCTTTAAAGGTGGGAGGGCAGCAAGCTTATAGTAACTCAGTTCTGTCTCCTAAGGACCACACAATGTCATGAAGGGTTGAGATGAAAGGCTTTCAATTATCTTACAGATGTACACTTATTATAACTTCACATAATGTATTGATGTAAAATAAAATCACACTCTTTGTTCTTCATCAGTTAAAATATTAACTAGCATATAATGTCAATCCATGCTGTTTATGATGATAGCCCTGTGCTTAGAAATCTACATTTCAGATTCATGGTGTTTATTACTAATTTAATTTCCCAGCATTTTATTATAACTGACTCTTTGTTCTTCATCAGTTAAAATATTAACTAGCATATAATGTCAATCCATGCTGTTTATGATGATAGCCCTGTGCTTAGAAATCTACATTTCAGATTCATGGTGTTTATTACTAATTTAATTTCCCAGCATTTTATTATAACTGACTTCTGACAAAGTGGTATGTTCCTATGATTAAATCAATTATGTATAAAAATCCATCTTCTTACCATGGTTCACAATATGCTGAACATTAATAAGCAACATTCTTCTTCTGACAAGTGTTTAAATGTTATTAATCAGACTAAACAGAAGTAAACTCCAACACAAATATTTAACAAGAAACAACAGAAACTATGTGAACCAGTCATATATACTGAGCAATTCTCCAGAAAACATAATTTTCATAGTCCATGAAGTAAGATCCAATAGTGATGGAAGTAAATGATGAACTTTATTCCAAAACAAATGGTATAATGTCATACAGCATGAATTCAAAATGTTAAACAATCTTTCTAAAGTTTACAAATCTGAGAAGTAATATTGATTACAAGACCACCTACTTTGTCATATTGTCTATCCCAACAAATATTTTGTTTTTAAACATACAAGGTCATGATGAAAGAGTCCACATAAAAGATTATCTGGCTGACCAATGAGCCAGTTCAAATAAGGAGAAATGATGCGTCAATAATAATTTAATTAATGTTATGTTACTCTAATTAATCATTAACATCATCCCAGGAGGTCTATTTATTTGTTGCATTTGAATGCCACCTTTCACTGGGCACTGTTGCCCCACGGATATTTTGACAATAATGCAAGAAAGCTAACTTTCTATACAATTGTATGTACAAAAGACTAAGATTCTAGGATTTCACTCCAAAAGAAAGAGGCATCTCACTTTTGAATGCAGGTGGTATGTTGCTGTCAGAATGGAGGTTTGTGACCATTTCCAACATGTTGTCCTTAGTCCATCATCTAATTATATTGTTTTGCTGTCCTTCACTTATTCATGCCTTTCTTCTTTTCATCATATGTCTGTGCTGTTCTTGTTTGTCACACCACTAAATCATGCCTTGATGAACTGGTGGAAATAGGCAAGAGTCAGCCAAATTAGCTGTAGATGGGCCTTATTAGTCTCCATACAGTTGAATGGACCGCATGGACAATATTCAAGTCCATCTCATTCGTGCTCATTCTTGTGGACCTGGAGATAGAAGCTAGATGGATCAAAAACCTCTCCTAATATATCCAACCATGTATTTACTGACATTGAAACTACAAAATTGAAGCACTAAGGGCCTCATTAAAGGCCTAGGAGGTGCCACCTAGGATTTTTCTTATGATACTTGGAATAACTTCCTAAGGATGATAGGCTTCCACTTAGGAAATTAACAGGTCATTTTTATTGTTGCTAATTTCATTTGAAATTCCCTATTTATTTGCTAAGCTTACCATCTTAACAATGTCAAAAAGGTAAGCAAATAATGGATTAATTTAGTATTAAATATTTGATGGTTACCAAATTTTTCACCATGACAAAACCTGAAAAGAGAAAAAGAAAATATTATAATACTTTGGATATTTCTGTATGTCAAAATAGCATCTTGTATTTTGACTCTTCAAATAAACCCTATCGGCAATTCAGAGATGTAACGTTTGTTTCAACCCAGAACTAATTCTATTTTAAGTGTTACACTTAAATTTGCTGTAGGCTGTATCATTTATTAAATCCAATATGTAAACAGGCTAGCCTTTTCTTTAGTTTGGAATAATGACAATTATCCTTGTCCAATATGTATAGAAAAATACATTTCAGAAGTAAACTAAGATGGAAATATTCCTATGACAATGTCTAGTGTTGTACCAAAGACAAAGAGAGAACCCACATGAGTCTAGAAATGTTATGAAAGATAACTGTGCATCAACTGAGTTTCAGATACTAAACAATCTACATAGGTTCCAAGTTCTGACTTTTAATGGTCTAAATCCAACTTCATACTGGCAGTCCATGAAACTGACCTTTATTTGCCCTGAGTTGATCAAGCTAGCTGAAAATTGGCTCTAGGTAATTTTTCAAAACTGTGAAGCAGGGTATTGCTGTGTAGGAGTGGTGGGGACATCACCCCTTTCTTCTATTTTCACTGGAGCCTGCTGTTCTAACAGCAGGAATCTGGTGTTGGGTCTTGACCTGCATCCTACTTGTAATGACCATGAAGTCTGAACAAGAGGTTTGGTACATTTAAAATTATCAGTTTCTATAACTCAAAGATTTACACAGTGCACCATAAAAATGCAGAAAGAGATTTAATTAGGGATGTATAGAATTTTACAAAATTGTAGTAAAAGGAAACAGTTATAAAATTATTCTGTTCAAAAATGTAGCATCATATTTTTCTCCCCACAAAACTGTCATATCATAGGTTTGCCTCTTTGTAAGTAGACTGAACACTCACCTTTCCTACTTGAATGCTGAATTTTAAAGTAAACCTTACAAACTATAGAAGAGTAGGACATATGACAAATATCATGAATTCATCTATGTAAAAAAGCACCATGAGTATTTGTGAATTTATCTGAAGTTTACCTAACTATCCCAAATGGAATTAACTAAGAAATCAAAATCACATACTTTACCTTACTGGATAGGTAAATATGGCTTTTGGTTTCATTAACTTCAATTTTTCTTATTATTTACATTTTAATAGCCAAATGGACTTTTGAACACATTGGAGGTAGCTGATGAAAGGGATTATTTGCTTTAGTAGTTTCCTCTGTTGTTCTGTCCATGTGTACTCTGTAAGAGGTTCTATAGACAGGTTTTCTCCAGCCTTCATTCATCATGCTTTACCAGGAACATAGTTTGAATCTGAAATATATACGTGTGTCCTTCACTTATATGTTTATTTTCCTTTTAATATTTACATTTTCAACATTGACTCCACTGCCTTGTCGTTTACATCTCTTTTGGTACCCTTTGAAGCAAGTACAAAGTTCAAATATATGTTGTCTGCATAATATATAGATTATTTTTTATTCTGATACTTTCACCTTCAAGGAGAATATTACAATATTGCAATGCAATATACATTTTATCTCTCATCTCCATTTCTGTAAGAGTTGAGTTGTCACTTGAACTCAAAACACAGAATTGCACTTTGACGTACTGTATATGTCCATTATCCTTCCTCCATTTTAGTATTTAGTGGAATTACCACATTATGAAACAGACTTACAAATGGAATGCTGAGAGGTCAAGTAGGGCCACAAGGTCTTACTTTGCTTCACCAACTACTGGTACTATTTTTCAAGATGCGAGAAAGAGGAATTAATTATTTGTGTATTAAGAAATGAAATGGAATATATCCAGTCATCTTACAGATCAACTGATAATTAATTGACAATTCATGCAAAGTTCTTTAATAAGTATCTTTTTATACACCTGCTGCTTTAATGGTCACAAAAATGATAGAACAGGTGAAGAAAAAAAAGAAACATATTTATATTTACTTACTTAATAATGAACTGTCTGACTCTATAAACATTTGGGATCCGAAGGGCAGGTGTGAACTTTGGCACTCCTTTTCTGTTGCACAGCAACATTTTGAACTGATGTTTGAACTATTCAAATTCAGGGAAATGTTTAATACCCACTTATATAAATCATGTGAATGTGTGAATTATTGCATCTGGATTATTTTACCTAGTGTAGACACAGTCTCTAGGCAAAACAGTTTGCCCTTGTTTTATTCAAACAATAGTTTTCTAATCTGAATTATATGGCCCTATTTACAATGCTATATAATGCTGTTTAAAACTGCATTATATGTTCAGTGCAGCCTCATATAATGCATTTCAATGCAGTTAAACTGCATTATATGACTACACTGACCACATAATGCAGTTTCAAACTGCATTATATGGCAGTGCAGATGTGGTCTATGTTTCAGTTAGATCCAGAAATAATACATTGAGCTATATGCATAAAGGGAAGGAATCACTAGTGGTTGTGCCTCTCCCCCAATAAGACAAGTCATGCTTAGTCAATGGTTAAGGGATAGGGATGATGTGAGCTGTAGTCCAGCAACATCAAAAGAGTCAGAGACTATTGGGAACTCATCACATTAGCCGGAGGAAGGGGAAGCCCATTGCCCCACATTCCGCATCACCCAGCTTCACCCCTTATCCCATCCCACGGGGGAAAGCGTTCACTGCCCTTCTTCCCCCCATTGATCCTAATGCAACATGGGAAGCCTCCAGTGTTGCAGCATCATTGTTATACACCAGTTCCTCTTCAGTTTTACCATGGAGCCCCTCCAGAAGTAGATGTACATTGTGAGATGGCAGCCGGTGGGCTCCACGGCAAAAGTGAAAAGAAACCAGTGTATATACTCCAGAATTTGGCTGGCCCAATGAAGTTGCAAATGCATAGTTTATAACATCAAAAGGGCAACATTTTACTTTCTTTCCATGGCACTCAAACATAGTCATAACTCAAAATACTTTGATAGTGAAGAAAATAAACATTTATTACTGTATTACTTCAATTCTAAGACACACTTCCCCCTATATAAGCATCTCTAAAAATGGGGGGCATCTTAGAATTGCAGGTGTATCTTTTGAAATTATTGTGTGTCTTACAATCAAAGAAATACAGTACCTATAATACTGTTTGATTCACCTGTTATATTAATGTCACTTGTCCTTGCTCGGTCGTGGTATAATACTATGCTAGGATAAATTATAATGACTGACTTAAAGTATTATCCATTTAGAAAATGTTACACAGCACACACTAATTGTGTTGCTTAAATAGCTTATTTTGGAATTGTAGCTACAACATCCTGTGCATTGTGTTGCATAACAACTGATATAATCTGGTAATTAGTCCAGTGAAATGGCAGTCCACATTTCACATCTCAAATTAGCCACATACATGATGTCCTTCATTATGTCTGTCTTAAATAATAATTTATATTATGGAAGGGTGCAACTAACCTTCCTTAAATGGCAGGATTAGTGAAAAAACGCACTTTAAGTTCTGCTTTCAAAGACGCTGTATAAATACTAGAAGGTGGCTCAGTGCACATTGGCAGAACATTCCAGACTTAACACAGCCTTGTTTCTTGGTTGGTCATCCACAAACATGTGCAAAAATACACAACAAGGAATTCAAGATTAATTAGTGGTCATCTGATATCTCCCCACAAACTCTCCCCATCTGAGGCATACTTTCATTCCACGAATACATTAAATAGTGCAGAGTAAGGGAACAATGGATACAGATATATACAATATTATTTGCAATTGTGTGGGTTAACTATGAACAGAAAGGTAAAAACAGAGCCTTGCACAAATCCTCTCACATTGGTATTGTGTTCAAGCTTAGATCTTGTTGGAATTCAGGCATTATTTGTGATTCGAGAAAATGCTAATGAATATTATTTAGCCATTTCTGTGAACAAGGATCAGAAAAAACAAACAAACAAGAAAAGCATTACATTTTTAAAAAGAAAAATGCATCACAAATAAAGGGGCCTGGTGCTTGTTTGTATGGTTGTGTTTGTACTGACAATGATGCTTCCTGCTGTGCTTGTGAATATTTTTCCAAACTTGGTAAAGTTATAAACTAATATAAATTTTACAATGGAGAATATAAAACATCAAATACAGCACCAGACTATTATTATTTTCACTATAACTAGATGAGAATGGAATGTTTCATATACAGAGAGCTAACATTCCTTTCATTAAACAATATTAAACATCCTGAAAGACAAAGAAAAGATTTCTAAACAATATTGTACAAGAAGGGAGAGAGAAGTGGAGAAATCACTACATAATGTCTGAAGATTTTTAGGTAGGAGAAGGCAGTGAACCGTTAAAGAAAAAATATGGGCTCATATAATAAACAAACAAGCAAACAAACAAACAAAAGGATGGTCTGGATTTTATGAGACTTTCTGAAGTATGTTACATACATTGCTACATAACATTATCCTTCTGGCTTATTTATTCTAACTAAAATTGCCATCAGTATCAGCTAAAATGGTCAACATTCAGCAATGATGGGTACGGTAATGGAAAACATATAGCATAGGGTTGCTCAAAACCTGACACCATATTTGTTACAGTCTAGGGAGGTGTCCAGTACACCATCTGGTAATTTTTATAGGATCAATTTTAGTTATTGAGGCTTGATTATGCAGACAAAAATGCCTAACACATGTAGAGACTAGAATAAATGAACAGTTCCCACGTTGGAGGATGTAAACAATAGGAGTCCAAGTATTTTTAATGAGACCAATCCTTTTTAAGTGGGTCATAAAGAATATGACATTGAAAATGAATAGTGAAGTGGTCACGTCTGCAGATAACATCAGATTATTAGTATGGTAAAACAAAATAACATAGCTATGATCTTCTAAGGGATTGTTTCAAGATGACAAAATGGGCACAGAAATGGCAAATGTGATTAATAGTATCTGAGCTGGTGCTGAGTGACCAAGAAGGATATCTTGGATTGCAGCAGATACTTTGATGAAAACCTTATGTGCAGTTATTGGGAAAGAGCAAATCACA
Organism: Anolis carolinensis; assembly: GCF_035594765.1. Classification (NCBI taxonomy): domain Eukaryota; kingdom Metazoa; phylum Chordata; class Lepidosauria; order Squamata; family Anolidae; genus Anolis; species Anolis carolinensis. Next base: position 62,114,647 of record NC_085845.1, read on the forward strand.
TGGGGATAGAAGAATTTAGATAGGGAGAAATGTTTCTGTCTTCATAATACTGGAGCCTGGCATTGTCCAATGAATCTGAATGGTGGATTGCAGCAGACTGAAAAAAGTAATTGTTTTCACACATAGTCAATACTATGAAATTTGCTACCAGATGCTGTAGCAATAGCCACCAACTTGGATGGCACTAAAAGAGTTTTACAAAAACTTATGGAAGATAACACTATCAGTGGATAGTAATCATAATGGAGTTACACAATCCTCAGTATGCCTCTAAATATCAGTTGCCAGGGACATACTATTTTGTGTTTAACTGTTTATGGCTTTCATTGTTGTTAGCTTATATCAAACCCACAATTCCTAATGACTGTTTAATTGGTAACTGAGGAAACAAGCTGCAGCACTAGATAGGCCTTTGGTCTGACTCAGCTCAACTTCCTTTAGCCCAACTTTTTGGCATTTGTGGAATTGGATAAAAAATATATCCTGAAGACAAACTGAAGAGGTGGGGTCTTATCACAGGCTTGTGCGTCCTACTTTTGTGAGTACAAATTATTAAGAACTCTTCTCCTTTACAGCTATTTGGATGATGCTATTGTTCATACTGTGAATTTTTATTCAGGAATATCACTTAGCAGCTACAGGATAGCTATTTCAAGTAATGTGACATTATTAATTGAAGAAAAATGCTGAAGTAAAAATTACTTAAACATTTCAGTTTATTACAGGTAAGATTTTCCACACAATATTTTAGAATTGATAAATACACACAGACGTTATTTCTCTTTTGAGGGCTGAGACTGGCTCTACATTGCCAAATAATAGTTTGAACTGCATTATTTGGCAGGGTAGATGCAGTCTGAGTTATCCTGGAGCCCTTCTACACAGACATTAAAATCCAACTTGAATTCGGCATGAGGTTGGGGTGTTTACAAATGTACATCCCTAAAGCACACTGCAGTGATAAAATCTGCTGGTACTCATCAGTGTATATTCCATGCAAAGCAGAAATCCAGAAGCATTTGCTGGGTCAGAAGGTAAACAAGCATCTCCCCGAGAGAGGAAACGGTAGTGTTCACATGGGAATGCTTGCTTTCTCTTTCTGTCTTTGCCCTGAATTGCTCTAATTCTCATCAGATAGGCTACTTCTTATCAGTCCATCTTACCAGAGGAAGCTGGGAAAAATTATTCTTTGGATTAAATTGATTTGGATTCAGTCGATCTTAGAGGCCACTTTCTCAGCTTCCAGTAGGTTTGTAGACTGTCTGTGGAGGCACTCTTTGGTGAATCAGGGCTCTTCCAGACAGGCCCAAATCCCTAGAGAAACTGGGAATTTAAATCCCATTACTTCTCAGGATTCAGCCTGAAATCCCAGGATTTTGCTAGAAGGGCTAGTAGTCAACCTGGGAGGGCATCTAGCCAACCACCAACCCCCTGTTTCCCTAAAAATTTACAGGAAGGGCCTGGCTGCATTCTCAGGCCCCACAGAGAAAGCTCCTAACACATAGTGTCAGGAGCTTTCTCCAAGGCACCTGAAGATGTAGCCAGGCCCCTCCAATAAATTTAGAAGGAAAATGGAGGCTGGGTGGGAATAATGGGGTGCCATCTCGCTCCTTCAGGCCCTGAGAGCCTGAAGAACTGGAATGGCAATTGGGATTTATAGCAGAAAGGTGGTCCCAAGAGTGAAACCCCACAGGCCAAACTGAGGGCCTATCTAGATAGGCCCAAAAATGGGACCTATCTCGGGTTTACCGAATGGCAGGAAGGAGTGAGGAAGAACATTTTACTTCTTGACCAGCCTTTGTAAATATATAGCACATTATGAATGACAATTTGCTCCACAGATTGGGGTAGGAGTGTCAGGTTTAATACTGACAAAGAATAAAGTTGTTTTTAAAACAGTACTAAACATAACTGGATAAATGAAGTGATTTATTTTCCATTTTAGTTACATCTTTCTATGCAATCACAGCCAAATAAACTATGAAGTAACATTTCATACACAAATACAACTTGGTCAGCTGCCTTTGATTTAAATCTACAGCCTCCACATTTACCCAGTAATTTAAAAATACATAAAACATTCATTATCAGAATGAATGAGTACCAATAACTAATAGTGTCTGTGTCAGTTTCTCAATTTATCTTCCCTGTGACAAAGCTGAATCCCTCAGTATGACAGAAACTGACATTTAAATTCCAGACATTTCATCGAGTATCTGGAAACAATTAGTTCCCTCTATTTTCATGGCGTTATGCTGGATTGCTGTATAGCCAGTTATTTATAGGAGCCAAAAGGAAACGAGAAAGTTATATAGATAGTATCAGGTTTCATGTTCACGTGCACTTAAAAAATGTGAGTGCTTCTCTGAGTTCAAAATACTTATGTGCACAATCTGTAAAGATACGCTCACCCTATTGCTTTAATGGGATATGCCATCCCATTCAAAGTTTAAAAAGAAGACAGATTGAATGGTGAAAGAAGCTAAATGGATAGGGTTTAAATGGCAGCATAAGAAAGACTGCAACTTGTTCTATGTAGCAAGATTGTCTGGACACTATAAAGCCATTCCTTTCTATTCCTTGGAGATCCACGTCTAGTCATGAAGGGAAGTAGAAAATTGTATGAACTGTATGAGAAAACAGATTTGCTCTTAAATAAAGTACACTGCTTGACTCAAAACTAAAGATTCAACCGTTTTTCTTTCTTTGCATAAATCAGAAATTATGATGCATGAACTCAAAATATTTATTTATTTACTCTATTTCTACTCCACCTTTCTCTACCCCAAAGGAGACTCAAAGTGGCTTACATTATTCAATGCCTCAAACACATAAAATTCCAAAAATTACAGTTAAAATTAGATTAAATTAAAACATATTAAATATTTAAAAACATTACACTCCATAATTAAAATCATGCCATCCATAATCGTAGTCCAAGCCATTCCATAGTCATTTCATATATTCCCAAATCTGTTATTGCACTTCACTATTCTCTGGAGGCCTGATCCCACAGCCACATTTTTATCTTGGCTAGGAGGGAGGAGGCTGATCTAATGTTACTAGGTACACCAGGATTCGATCTCTCTATTTAGACCCTCTGCTGGAGAATCATAATCACTTAGAGAATAAGGAGAAATTGCATATCCTTCTACAGGGTTCAGATAAAAACTCTATTTTAAAACTGGCCCTTTTTACGCAAAAAGCGTTGGCCATTCGTGAGAAGATGGAAGCTGTGAGCTGATACATTATTGCCATTAACAAAATCCAAACTTAAAATTTACTATGGACAAGACACTTGTTTTACTTACCCCTGTCCTCGTTCAAACCTTACCTTAGGAAATTGCTAATTTTAACCTTTTTACTCTGTATTTGTCTAGGAGCGGGTTATTAGGCCGCAGGTTGGGATGTTTTGTATCCTTACATGGTTTTATTGTATGTATGCATAAATGTGTACGTATTGTATGTTTTACATGTTTTGATATGGTCAAAGGTGACTAATCAATAAAGACTTGTTAATGTTACTAGGGAGGGGGTTCCATAGCTGAGGGGAAACCACTGAGAACGCTCTGTCTCTCGTCCCCATCAATTGTGCCTGTGAAGGAGATGGGACCGAGAGCAGGGCCTCCCTGCATGATCTTAATCTCCGAGATGGTTCATAGGGGGAGATACGTTCAGACAGGTAAGCTGGGCCAGAACCGTTTACAGCAGCAATTTCAAGAAGTCCAACTAATGTTTTTATATTAAGTGGAAAAGTTGGAAATAAATGCAAGTTGAGTCTTTCTTATCTGAAATTCATGAGACCAGAAGTTCTTCAGAATTCTGTTTTTTTAAATAATAATAATAATAATAATAATAATAATAATAATAATAATGAAATATCTGTATTTGCAGATATATAGTGTATGGGTAATAGGAGAGAAATGTCCAGTGCCCACTGACTTTTCCTCAAGGAGCCCTGATGATGATTGCCCATGGGATATTTCTCAAGCAGCCTTAATAGAGGAAAGAGAAGAGGGGAACTGGGAAAGCATTTAGTTTCCAAATGCATACACAAGACCCTTCTACTTTCCTAGCTGTCAGCACACTTTTTTTAGTAAAGGCCCCTTGAGCATACATTCTGCCCTTTTGCCAAAGTTGATGGGAAGTAAAGGGGAAATCCTCCTTCTTTGACTCATTTTTATTCTCTTTGGACTATATGCCCTTGCTTTTAAAGCTGCTTCCAAAATAGTGACCTCACCACATACTATTCTTGACTGGGTGGAAGGTGAGCATCAAAGTGTCTGGGACATTAGCTCTTTTTTAAAAAGGCTGTCCTAGCCTTTTTTCCTTCTCCCATCAGTGCTTACTGAGGAAAAAATAAGGGGGTGCTGAGCACATAATTAGCTCTTTCCCCCAAAGATTGAAATGTGTGGTTGGCAGCAAAAACCTTCAGGTTTTCAAGTATTTTGGATGTCCAGATAAGGTTAACTCAACCTGTAGCAAAAAGTGAAACATGTTTTATTTTAAAAACCCATGTCAATTCAAGAATAGTTATTACAGATAATGAACCAGTTAAAAATGAATTCTGCAAATTGATAGTTATTACAGTAAGTTAAAGGAATGGGCATGGTGTAATGGTTTGCGTGTTGGATTTGGACTCTGAAACAGTTTGGTTTAAGTTTTTATTCAGCCATGGAGAACCACTGGATGACTTCAGTCAAATCCTATTCTGGCAGCCCAAGAAGAGGCAACAGCACTTCTTTGAATAAATTTTGCCAAGAAAATTCAGTGACAGAATTGCTATAAGTTGGCATCAACTTGAAGACAAAGAGCAACAGAACAACGTAAATTTCTTTTAAATTTCATATACAAAATAAGTAGTTAATTTATATTAGAATAAACATCTATAGACAAAAGGTTGAGGGCTAGTCACGCTAGGCTGTTGTAGCACAAACAATAAAAGTTCTTGTGGCACCTTAAAGACTAACAAATAATTCTTTTTATACAGTTTGATCCAATTACAGGACACTCTGTTTACAAATGTATGTCTTGAAAAAGTACTTTTGAGAAACTGAATAGGCACTTTACTTGCTTTTGAAAATATTCCCTCTTAAGAAAGAGGCAAGGCATTCAATCAAAGATGCAAGGAAATACTTGTCAAGGCTTTATTTCACTTGTTTTAGACAGCACACAGTACTACCAAGTATAAACAGTCAGCTGATAAAACATATACAACATGATACTAAAGAACTGAGTATCATAACATTCCCTGGAAACTTACATTTATATTAAACATCTGGGAGAGAATGGCAACCTGTTCAACTCAGTAAAGCAATGTAAAAAACCCTAAGCTGATTAGATGGAATTAATGTACATACTGTATCTTCAAAGTTTCGAATTGAAATTTTCATCAATGTAGTGGACAAGTAACAAGAGAATTGAAATGTTTCCCTTTCTTGTTAGCCATTTGTTAACTTTACTTTCTTGTTAGCCATACAAAACCATAACTATGCATTATATAAACTTTTCTGCTCCCTCTTTCTCTTTCAAAATACACAACCCACCTTAACGGTTAAAAAATAACAAATTCTTTAAAAGCCAGTTCTAAAGAAGCATCAAAACAAACAATATATCATTTAAAAATACCTAGGAGATTATATAAACTGCTTCTGATTAGACTACAAAACACACAGTTGAGAGTAAAACGTGAAAAAAGTGAGATGTTCAATCAACTCCCTCATCTGAAGTTTTCCTGAAAAGAATGAGGTGTCGAGATGGCCCTCTCTGGACAAGAAGTCCCAGGGCCTAAATTTTGAACCAGAACAATCTTTCTCTTTAATTTTTACCATGCAAAGTTTTGGGAAAAATAAGAAGGCCTCTGTCAATCATGTCCACCAATTAATTAAGAGTACAGTGAAGCAATGAAAACTACCTGATATGAATATATGCAAATGGACCAGTTTACACATAATGAGAATGTGGAACTGCTGGGAATTCCAGTGTACCAATAATGAGCACTATCCTGGTGCACACCACCCAAGCACTAAATTTGGCTCTGACTGCCAGCTGGGTTGGCTCCACAAAGTGCTTCATATCAACTGCAATTTGTGGCTTATTGGTTTTCCGACAAAGTGCAATCCGGAGTCAGGATTTGTTTGAGATTCCTAGCTGTTCTGAGAATAAGAATTCCTCCTGAGAGTAACACATGCTAAAAACATACTTTTTTCATGTCAGGAGCTCAACAGAGGTAGAAGATATCACACATGTACTGTATAGCTGTAACTTGTATAAGAGAGAAACCAATACCTCAGGCCATACATTATACACAAAACACAATGGGATCTTTATATTAAAACTACATTTTTATTGGCTGGCCAGAATGCTAAAATAACATACAAAACAGCCCTTTTCATATTTAAAGCAATACAGCCGAGTACTGCATATTTGGAATTGATTGGGGTAAACTGTAAAAGTGATGCAGATATTTTATCTAGATCAGGACCTTGTTAACAGCTTGTTTATTTTAACTTCTGTTGTACCGTGGGTTGTAAGTGTTAAATGTTTTGATATAGCTGATTGGCTAATCAATAAAACGTGTTGTTGTCATGTCAGGAGTGTCTTGAGAACCTTGGCTGTCTGCAAAGATGTTGCCCAGGGCATGCCCAGATGTTTTGATATTTTTACCATCCTTGTGGCAGGCTTCTCTCATGTCCCCACATGGGGAGATGGAGCTAACAGAGGGAGCCCATCCGCGTTCTCCCCAGATTTGAACCGTACTGGAAATTAGATTGGCTAATTATCTAATTATTTATGTGCAGCTTCCTATATCAATGTTTTCATACATATTTTTTAAATTACGAGAAATATTTCTTTAAAGGGCCCATAGAAAGATTCTCACAAATCAAAATTGCTGTTGTTTTGTCCCTTCAAGTCAATTCTAACTTATGGGAACTCTATTACAAAATGTTCGTAAGATTTATTCAGAAATTGGTCAATGCCTTCTCCTAAGGTTGAAAGAGTATAAACCACCCAGTGAGTTTTCATGACTAAACTAGAATTCTCTTGGGGTCATTCAAATGCACAGACAAGTGTTCTCTCAGATTAAAAGCAGGTTTTTTATTTGTAGTTTCCCCGTTTTCAAGGGTCCCTAAGCCCTGTGAAAGTTGAAGGACTACTGTAATCTCATATTGGGAACAGTCTGTATTTTCTGGTTCACTCTATATTCACCCTGCCCTGGTTCATCTAGTTTTTCAATGGTCTGGTAGCTACATAGTGGCTACAAGGATACTTGTTGCAAAAAAGAGAAGATGATAAAGACCAAACCCTTACATAGTATCTTCCAACATTTATTTTAGACTTACAAAATTAACTCATGTTCTTTGTCCATTGCAACAAAATTGAGAGACCAAAATGTTTTTTAATGTTTATTTCTACCCCTGAGGTATATCAAACATATTACTCCACTGCAAGTACAGTATTTCCAAACCAGATCAGCAATCTCTTTAGTACTCTATTGTGCCTTCATGCCAGGCTAAACAACATAGCATTGTCTGTCTTTGCTCTTGTCTCTTCTTCACACAGAGCAGTTAAAGAGATTAGCAGCAAGAACTACATTCTGCTACGTTGTGCTACATTACCCTGGACAGAGAATTGTAACGCAATGCATAGGAGTTCCCAGCCTTAATCCAGGAACACAGTTGGCCTAACAAAAGTAATATGTAAACTGTTTTGGATCATTTCTTTCTGGAACCAGAACAGCATCTTTTCCTGCCATTGTTACATTCCATAATAATAAAATGAGTTAAAAAAAACCCCCACCAAACCACAGTATGACATAAAACAAGGATATAGCCAAAGTCTCATTAGAAAACTTCAGCCAAAGGCAAACAGTGAATTGTATTCTAAAATGGGTCCAGAGGTGCTTGGAGTTATGAAGCGGGGTCCTACTTTTTTAAACAGCTATTTTTTTCATGCAGTCACTTATATAGTTCATAATAAACAACACTGTAAGATAAAATAGCTAAATTTAATAATTTAATAAGAACCTTGCTAAGTCAAATTAAGGGTCCATCTAATACAGTGGTACTCAAAGTGGTAGCCTGCAGACTCCTGCAAGTTTGTAAGCCAGTGGGTACCAATCCACAACAGGTTTCAAGGAAAATATGAGAATATGAAAATAATATAGTCCAAATACAGTACCTATCCTTTTCATATTGGGAAGAACAAAAAACTACCACATCAGATAGTTTGAGAAGTAAATATTTATTTCACCACACTGTCCTCAGTTTTACCCAAGAATAAAATAATGCAAATACAAAGACATTTACTCTTTGCATAGTTTACTGGAGAAATCATAGATGTAACAAGAACAATCAGCTGCTCTAATATGAATATCCAATGTATCTATTATAGCTTGACTAGCCACAAGAGGGTGCCTTTGTGGCAAAAGAGTACAGAAGTACTCATATTATTAGTAAATAGTAAGTATTAGTAAATATGGACAGGAAAGACTCTGACAAACTATGAAAGCTTCTAGACACATGGAAACAAGGAAAAGGAAGTTTTAGGAAAGACACCCTCTGTGTGTGTGTGTGTGTGGTGTGTGTTAGAGAGAGAACAGAAAACTACTAATACAAATAATACCCTGTGATTTATTTTTCGATGCTATTTATTATACTTTTTAAAAATCACGGAGACAGAGACTTTTCTGTTTTAATTTGTGTTATGCATACTCGTGGTGCAAATAAATAATAATGAGGCAAGGTGAGAGAAATAAATATAGGAACCAAACACTCACAGTAGGTATGTCAAGAAGGATTAAAGAACAGTAGAAATGTATGTCGCTAACACAAACATTTCATTAAATTAATAAGGAAATATTATGAACAGATGGAGAAGAGAAAAAAATTAACAAGGAAAATTTGGGATCACATGAAGGAGAGAAAAATTTTAAAAGGAATTTTGAAAGATGACAGTTTGGAATGGACAGCATATATCAATAGGTATGTGATATCTTTGTTAAAATATATAGAAATAACATATGTGTGCATGTAGTCTTATAATAAGATGCTTTCATCCTCTTCTTTATTTCATGGGGAAAGGCTGGCAAGGTGCTCATTATTTAAATGACATTCTCTCTAAATTGCAATCCAGAACAACTTAATCTTTAGTTAAGGAGCCTGTGAAGTATGAAATTGGCCTTTAGAAGTTGCTAAGCTGCAAAAGATGGTATCGTTGCACATTTTAGGGCACAGTGGTAGTTTTAAATTTACTTAATCCTGCTCAGTGTAGATGACCTCTACATTCCATTAATAGCTGCCGAGATTAACATTGCAATGCTGTACTTACCAATTCAAGAAAGGAACCCCACTAAGTTCAGTAAGACTAACAATTGCAACCCAAGTAAACAAAAATAGGGATGCAGAAGACTCACCTAAAAGTGCATGTGAACATTCCCACATACACATATAAACAGACATGTTGCATATTCACTGAAAACTGATAAAAAGATAATCCTTTTCCAGTCAAGGATTCTAGAATTCAAATTCTAGAAATCTTCCCTGTCTCTTGCCCAAAGTAAGGCGTGCTCTAGGATACATGAGAGACAAACAAGACATACAGCTGGAGCATTGGAACACTGACTTTTCAAATGCTGGTAAAACCCTTGAGTAAATCCCAAGGCAAATTAAACAAAATATAACCATCTGCCCTTCTGAAACATGTATGAGTTTAACAGGATTACATTTTTCAATCAGGATCAAATTCAGTGGGTGCCTATCACTAATGCTGTTACGTCTTCCCCTGAAAAATATGTCTCTGATATCTGCCATAAGAACGACACATTCTTGCAAAAAATTTTGCTGAGATGAATACATATTAAAACCAAAATCAACTAGCTTAGCCTTTTCTCATAATTTTTTAACATAAGATTACAAAGTTACAATCTTTCGACGTTTAAATTTTTTGTTTGCAAAGCACTACAACCAAGTCTGATACTGCAAATGTAAACAAAACCATAAAATAATAAACATTATGACAGTAGGTCAGGCAATGTTGTCCACTAATTCTGGATCATAAAAAAAGAAACCAAAAAACCCCAAACAAAAAATAATGTACTTTTTAATCTACATAACAATGAATTGAAGGGAGAATGTGTAGAAAGTTCTTGGCCTGTTACCAAAAGCTGGCAGAGTGTATGAAACAAAAACAGCTGATCAGATAAAAAGTTATTTTTCAAAATTGTTTGGAGTTACGGTATCTGAATGACACTGATAAAGATAGGCAGGACTAATCATGTCCTTGCAGCAAGGTTTATCAAGGCCACCAGAATAGCCATACTTTGCTGCAAGGACATAACTAGTCCTGCCTCTCTCAGTGGCATATATATATAGTTCTGCTGACAGATGTTAGGAAGGAACCAAGGGATGTGTTCCAATGCTGGTTCCATTTCAAATATGTTGGCATCAGTACAAATGCTAGTGTAGTGAGGGTCCTTCTATACACCACCAAAGTTATCGGGTCAAAGGGGGGGGGGCACTAGCAGTAAATCCATGCTAATTCACTGAAATGGATGAAGAAAACATGTGTTAAAATTATCTGTTTATATCACGATTCTGGCCAGAAAATGTGCATATTCACATCAGTGTTTATCCCTGCACTTGTGAAAAACATATGATTTCCTCCCCCCCCCTCCCCATCAGTGGAGACTGTTCCATCCTGAAACAGCTGATCAGCTAACTGGAAACACAGCTGGTTTAAAGGAAGCACAAATGGACAGCAATTAGAATTCTGTGAAATTCTATATTTTAAACTTTATAAAATTAAACAGAGCTTGAATAAACAATTGGGGAAGACAGAAATCCGGCGGAAGTTTTTTTAAAAATTCACTCTGTTATGCACAGGACTGTATATGCGCACATGCAAATCTGCTTATATTTATATTAAGATGTTTGCATGTGCGCATATACAGTTCAGCGCATAACTGAGTGATTTCTTTTTTGAAGAAACCCTTCTTCCAGATGTCCCCTGCTGCCCTCTATCTTGTTACGATACAGAGGAAGCCTGTGAGGGATCCAATCTTGGTACTAACAGGTCTGTGTGGTGCTATCTGGAATCGCCCTGAGACTAACCACTTCATCACACTAGGACTTTAAAGTGGGCAGCCCTGCATTTTGGACCTCTGCCGCCTGCCGAAGTCTGGAAAATGCAGGCAGCAGAACATGACATAAATGTGGGGCTGCCCGCTTTAAAGCCCTAGTGTGATAAAGCAGTAAGCTCCTGGATTCACTCATCAGCATGATATGTAGCCATGAACTAGTTTATTTATCAACTCATAATCTATGAATCATTAAAACCATTTATAGCAGAGATTCATATTATGTGGCCTTCTAGATACTGTTGAACTGTACTTCTCATCAGAACTAGATAGCACAATTGGCACTGAGAAATGCTAGGAACTGAAATGCAACAACAACCAGGGGGCTGTGTGATTCTTTCCCTGGTATACAAGGTTCAAATATTATTTACATTTTTAAAACAAAAAATGAGACAGGTGTCTTTTACCATTAAGAAGGTAGGAGTTTTCGTATTTTTTTGAAAAAGAGGCACTTGACAATCTCTGTTAACCCCAGTGACTGTACACTCAGGCAATGGCAACAAATAGCAGATGCACAGCATGTTCACTCCAAAGTAAACCCTACTGGTATTCAAAGAAACCTCTTTCCCCAGAAAATGTCTAGTATCTGAGAGACAATCTATTAACATTAAGAACGAGAAGAAGCTAGACATGTGGAATACATACAGAAATGATGAAGCAAACCTATTTTTATAATCATTGGTCAGCCTCTACACAGAGCTTTCCAAACATTTCATGTTGGTGACACATTTTTTTAGACATGCATCATTTAGCAACACATTCATTCAGTGTTACTAGCAAACCAGAGTTTAAACCGATCCCTTATAAGAGACAAGGACGCCTACTTAAATTGTAATGGTGAAATGTATGGGGATATAACATATTTCATGAAAACCTTTCATTTATATTTCAAAAATATATGATGTATTGCTTATTTCACATAGACTCTGAGAGTTCTTGTTACGTTTGTGTGACAGACCTACACACTGCAGCTGACAAACTAACACACCACAACACATAGTTTGGAAAGCTCTATCACCCTTGAAGCAAAGAGCAAAGGTGCATGATGTAACAATAAAAGGAATATGTGGCTGAAGGCTTCTGAATCTACCTCATGCAGTTACCTCTCAACTGCACAAGTACTTTCCTCCAAACTCATCAAATTTTTGGTATCTAGTGAAAAGTGCCTTTAATAATAGACCATGAGGAAGTAAAGCATAGTCGGCGGAAAGTCTCTGTTTGTTGTGTATCATCAAGTTGTTTCATCAAGGTGATCCTTAGGCAAGCCTATAACAAGGTTTTTTTGTGGTTTGGAGTGTATGACATGCCAAGAGCCAGCCAATGGGTTTTCATAGTTGAGTGGGGATTCAAACCTAGGTCTGCAGAGTGATAGTCCACTACATCATGCTGGCTCTGTGCTCCATGCTTATGCATTCTTTATGGTCTCTGATTCAATCCCTCCCACCTGTTGCTTTATAGGTGACTAGGGAAACAAGCATATTTATAAAAGTTTAGTACAATAACAATCATGTTTAGTTTGGGCACAATTGATTTTAAATTAACACATTGGTGTGTGAGTTATAAATGTTATCTCATGAAGGTAGTCATTACTTAAATCCCTAATTTTATAAGAAAAATATATTATGAAACGGTATGTGCAAGTAGCACTGTGAAATGCAATATTTTTCTTCCATGATATCCCCCTTCCCATGTGAACACATCATTCAAGCGATGGATACAGTTCTCTACACAGAGCAAAAGGAATAGTAGAGGAAAACCAACTACAAGTCCTTGAATTTTGCTGGAACAGTGACAACACTGGATGAAAACTATAGAAGCCACTCAAAGAAGTGAACATCCAGTCTGAAAGGAATGGTGCAGCAGGCAAAAGTCAAAAAGAAATAAAGTGATTGGCCTGGGAGCTTTTGAGAGTGTAGGCAAGGCATGGTTGAAACCAAAGAAGCACTGAATGGATTAATATTTGAGTGGGAGATTACTGAGAGACTTGTTCTGAACGTTCTTGAGGAAAAGTGGGTTGGAAGTATAAAAAATAAGCAGGAACTGGATGCTTTCACTTGTCACCTATTGAAATGCCAAACTTCAAGAACTAACCATGAAGCAAAACCCAAAATCTACAGATACATTTACTGGGCCAACTAAAATGTATAAAATACAAAATGTAAGTTCATAAAATAGATGTCAAGGACAGAACGCCACAAGATTCAAAGTAACAGAGTTTATTAGATTACAGAACTCAAAAATGCCCGTAAAACACAAGGGCCAGGCAGTTTTTGCCTTTAGGAGCAAAAAGGGGCAAAAGTAAATGTTCAAAAGATAAACCGGATTAAACCGGAGTTTAATCCGGGTAAAAACAAACTGCTTGCTTCAGCCTGGGTATAAACGAAACGAAAGCCAAGGAACAAAAGATACAAAGAATGCAACTAATTGGCAGCAGATTCCTCTCTGCTGCCAACACTGTGCTAAGAGAAACTTGCGTCGCTCCCCCACACACACAGCAGACAGGATCTCCGACACGAGTAAATCAGCCAAGGATTGTAGCAGTTGAGTAGACCAGTTCCGTTCCGTAGATCAAAGCCAGAAGCAGACGTTTGTAGTTTTTCCAAGTCCAAGAAGGGGGGGAAGACAAGCCGTGGTCAGTTCAGTCCGAGTTCTCAAAGCAGGAGATGGCGTCCGTCAAGAAGACGACGGAGGGTCAAGCTAATAAGAGTAAGCACAGGTTTGCACAAACAAATGCCCACACAATCCCTCCCGCCGTCTGACCCTGGATTCCAATCAACTTACGTCACAGCACAGGAAAGCACACAAGTCTTCAGGGAAACGTCCCACACACACACGGATCCCAAGCGTTTGCCCAGATTACCTTGCCCAACGCAATTTGCAATTGCTCTCAAGCCCCATTTTATGCCAGTTACAAATCTTCATCACTGTCAGCTGTCCTCCTTAACCCGGGCGTTTCCTCATCACTTTCCTCGTCAGAGCTGGAACACCTCTGACTACGCCCAACAGCATCTCCAGCTGTGGATCCCGTCCCATCCCTCCAGCTAAACCATGGGTCTAATCCTGAAGGTCCCCATTCATCTTCTGTCCCATCATGGCCAGTGGCACCCACTTCCTCCCTTACCCGAGTCCAATCCATCTCATCCTCCTCTGAGCTAACCAGCCCCTCCTCCATTCTCTCCGTAAACCCTTCGAAAGACTCCTCGTCAGATGGTGCTGCAAATATGTCTCGCAGTCTTTTTCTCTCTCGCTCCTCGAGAGTATCTGACTCTCGAGGAGTCTTACGCCCACGTCTGTCAGTAACAGAGCCATGAGGCTCAATCATAACACTATCCCCTCTCACAAAGGCCTCCTCCCCCGATGGCGGAGAAGTGGCAGTGATACCCTCCGCTATAGCACCACGACGACTAGAGGTATCAAGTTTCAACAGCGAACGATGAAAGACTGGATGGACCTTTAAACTAGACGGTAAACGCAAACGAAACGCAACAGAAGAAATCTTTTTAACGATAGGAAAGGGACCCAAATACCGAGGCGCAAACTTTCCCCCAGCCTGTTTAATATGTTTGGAAGATAACCACACCAAATCCCCTTCTTCCAACTCCTCCCCTGCCTGCCTGTGGCGGTCAGCCTGAGTCTTCTGCGTTGCCTTAGCTTCCAACAGTAAGCGACGGGCAACATCATGCAATGCAGCCATTTCCGAAGAGCGGTACACAGGGTCCGAAGAGACCACATTGGTCGACGGCGCCACACCTCCCCGTGGGTGAAAACCATAAGTTAGCTCAAATGGCGTATGCTGACTAGACGTGTGCACCGCATTGTTGTAAGCAAATTCCGCCACCGGTAACCACTTTACCCAAGCCGTGGGTTGATCTAAACAAAAACAACGCAGATACTGCTCTAAGAGCCCATTAACCCGTTCCGACTGTCCATCCGTTTGCGGATGGAAAGCTGAAGACACGTTTAACTTAGTCCCCAAACACTCATGGAAGTGTTTCCAAAAGCGTGACACAAATTGCGGAGCCCTATCTGAAATAATCACCTCGGGTGCTCCGTGCAAACGATAGATGTGCTTTGTAAATAGTAAGGCCAACGTAGGGGCCGCCGGAATGGTTGAACAAGGAATAAAATGAGCCAGTTTACTAAATAAATCCACCACCACCCAAATACAAGTATAACCCCCAGACTTAGGCAAATCTGAAATAAAATCCATGGAAATGATTTGCCATGGCCTCTCCGGAACAGGTAAAGACGATAACAACCCTCTAGGGCGCCCAACAGGCGTCTTACTCTGCTGACAAACGGCGCAGCTGTCACAAAAGCGCAGAATGTCTTGCCGCATCTTTGGCCACCAGTAGCTCCTGGTGATAAGCTGTACGGTCTTGAACCTGCCAAAGTGCCCAGCCATGGGTTCGTCATGGTGGGCTCTAATCACCTCCAACCTGAGGGTCCCTACTGGTACGTAAACCTGCCCCCTACGCACCAATACCCCGTCTTGATCCTGGAGATGCGGCAGTATGGTACGGTTACCTGCAGAGAGCAGCATCAGTTGCTCCTGAGTCCATACATCATCCTTCTGAGCCTCAAGGATCTGGTCATGTAACCCAAGCTCATTATCTACAACACACAGAGAGGCAGTAGGCAAGATGGTCTGACATACTACCTGCTCATTGGTCTTAAATTCCGGCTTGCGGGATAAAGCATCGGCCCGCAAGTTTGCCTTCCCCTCCACGAACTGCACCTTGAAGTTAAACCTGGAGAAAAACAAAGCCCAGCGGATTTGACGCTGGTTTAACTTCTTTGCTGTTTGCAAGTGCTCTAAGTTCTTGTGATCAGATCTGACCACGATCTGGTGCCGTGCCCCTTCAAGCCAGTGCCGCCACACCTCAAACGCCACCTTAATCGCCAACAACTCCTTCTCCCATATGGTATAGTTCTGCTCGAAGGGTGTTAGTTGCCGCGAGTAAAATCCACAGGGACGCAAGGTCCCTGAGGAATCCTTCTGAGACAATACAGCCCCCAACGCGTAGCTAGAAGCGTCCGCTTCTACCACGAACGGTCTGTCAACATCAGGATGGGTTAGTATGTTGTCCGATTGAAAACTAGACTTTAGTTGTAGAAACGCCTCGTGAGCTTCCCGCCCCCACACAAATGGCTGTTTCTTGCGCAGAAGCTGCGTCAAAGGTACCGTGAGCTTTGCAAAATTCGGAATAAACTCCCGGTAGTAATTAGCGAAACCCAAGAACCTTTGTACATCCTTCTTAGTCTTCAGCTCCTGCCATGAGTTGACGGCGTCAACCTTATGTGGGTCCATTTTAAGTTCCCTACCTGACACTACATGACCTAGGAACTCCACTTCAGGCACATGAAAGACGCACTTGGAAGCCTTGGCGAAAAGCCCATTAGCCCGCAGTCGGTGCAGAACCTGCTTGACATGTTGACGATGTTCTTTCTCGTCCTTAGAAAAAATCAAGATATCATCCAAATAAATCACTAAAAATTGGTCAATTAGGTCCCTGAACACATCGTTCATGAACCTCTGGAATACCGCAGGAGCATTACAAAGCCCAAAAGGCATGACTCGGAACTCGTGGCATCCGAAACACGTGTTAAATGCCGTCTTCCATTCATCCCCTTCCCGTATACGGATTAAGTTATAGGCCCCCCGCAGGTCAAGCTTGGTAAAGACCTTAGCCCCTTGCACCCTTGATAACAGTTCCGAGATTAAAGGCAGCGGGTACCTATCCCGAATGGTGTATTTGTTTAGGATCCGATAATCGCAGACCAACCTAAGTTCCCCAGTCTTTTTGGCTACAAAGAATACCGGTGCCGCAGTTGGAGAACTAGATGGGCGAATAAACCCCTTGGCTAAATTTTCATCTAGAAACTCCCGCAAAGCTTGCCTTTCCGGTACAGTCAAGGCATACAGCCTCCCTGCTGGCAGTTTCGCACCTTCTGCCAACTTGATGGCGCAATCATATGGCCTGTGCGGTGGTAATTTGTCCGCTTCTCTTTTACAAAATACATCAGAGAACTCCCCATACTCAGCAGGCACTCCCTCCATATCAGAATGAGTAACATTTAGAGTGCAACAATCCTGCCTCTTTAAGATCACTTTACGTGTTGCCCAATCTACATGTGGGTTTACTACAGCTAGCCAATCCATCCCCAGGATCACATCATATCTAGGCAAGCTCGTAATATCCCACACAAACGTTCCCGTTACTCCCTGCACCTCCCACGTTACTGCTGAGGTTTCATGGTTAACCACCCCAGTCTCCAGCAGTCTCCCATCTGCTCCTTCCACCCACACGTCGCATGCCTTGCGCACTCTAGGAATGCCATGCTTCTTAGCAAACTCAATATCTACATAGGAGACCGTAGCCCCTGAGTCCAGCAGTGCCAAAGTAGAAACAAGTTCCCTTCCCCCAACAGATAATGTAATGGGTACGAAAACATGCTTCCTCCCCTCAGTTGACTGCTTGAGGAGCCCTAGTGCGTTGGACTCACGTCGCACTAGGGCTGGCCTTTTCCCGAAAACTGGGAAGGTTTCACATTACAATTTTTGGCAAAATGCCCAGCATTCCCACAGTACAAACACAAGCCCAGCTGCCTCCTACGGCTCTTTTCCTCTGTAGACAGCTTTTTAAAGACCCCAAGCTCCATGGGCTCTTCCCCCATCACCACAGGTGCCCTGGTTACATGCATGGGTGACGCACACATTGCTTTTGAGTGTTTACGAGCCTCGAACCTTGCGTCTAAACGCAGCACCTTAGCTACTAAGGCGTCCCAGCTTTCAGCCGGCTCCAAGCGTGCTAATTCATCCTGGAGCATATCACTTAACCCGGCAGTAAATAAAAGCATGAATGCATTTTCCCCCCAATCCAGCTGGTGGCGATACAGGTTAAACTTATTTAAGTAATCCAAAACAGTCCCCTTTCCCTGTTTCAACCGATACAGAGCCCACCCAGCGTTCTCCGTGCGGAGAGGATCCCCAAAAGTATCAGTTAACAACTTTTTGAAATTATTCAAATTGTCCTTGACTGGGTCATTTCCCAAAATTAAATTAGTGGCCCATTGTCCTGCGGGACCGGTCAACAAACTCAAAATAAAGGCCACCTTGCTAGTGTCTGTAGGAAAAGCATGAGCACTGAGCTGAGAAAAATAAAGCTCCACTTGTGCCAAAAAGGTTGGCAACTTGCACCTGGTTCCGTCAAAGCGTTCAGGAGTCAAAACATGTCCTTTCACAGCCTGAGCTGTTTGGATAACGGTAAAAGCCGTTTGCAATTGGTCTACTTTGGCCCTTAACTCATCCATCGTCTTCCTGACGGGTTTATTGCTGCAATAAACTTTTTATGGGCGTTGGGCAATCTGTCAAGGACAGAACGCCACAAGATTCAAAGTAACAGAGTTTATTAGATTACAGAACTCAAAAATGCCCGTAAAACACAAGGGCCAGGCAGTTTTTGCCTTTAGGAGCAAAAAGGGGCAAAAGTAAATGTTCAAAAGATAAACCGGATTAAACCGGAGTTTAATCCGGGTAAAAACAAACTGCTTGCTTCAGCCTGGGTATAAACGAAACGAAAGCCAAGGAACAAAAGATACAAAGAATGCAACTAATTGGCAGCAGATTCCTCTCTGCTGCCAACACTGTGCTAAGAGAAACTTGCGTCGCTCCCCCACACACACAGCAGACAGGATCTCCGACACGAGTAAATCAGCCAAGGATTGTAGCAGTTGAGTAGACCAGTTCCGTTCCGTAGATCAAAGCCAGAAGCAGACGTTTGTAGTTTTTCCAAGTCCAAGAAGGGGGGGAAGACAAGCCGTGGTCAGTTCAGTCCGAGTTCTCAAAGCAGGAGATGGCGTCCGTCAAGAAGACGACGGAGGGTCAAGCTAATAAGAGTAAGCACAGGTTTGCACAAACAAATGCCCACACAATCCCTCCCGCCGTCTGACCCTGGATTCCAATCAACTTACGTCACAGCACAGGAAAGCACACAAGTCTTCAGGGAAACGTCCCACACACACACGGATCCCAAGCGTTTGCCCAGATTACCTTGCCCAACGCAATTTGCAATTGCTCTCAAGCCCCATTTTATGCCAGTTACAAATCTTCATCACTGTCAGCTGTCCTCCTTAACCCGGGCGTTTCCTCATCACTTTCCTCGTCAGAGCTGGAACACCTCTGACTACGCCCAACAGCATCTCCAGCTGTGGATCCCGTCCCATCCCTCCAGCTAAACCATGGGTCTAATCCTGAAGGTCCCCATTCATCTTCTGTCCCATCATGGCCAGTGGCACCCACTTCCTCCCTTACCCGAGTCCAATCCATCTCATCCTCCTCTGAGCTAACCAGCCCCTCCTCCATTCTCTCCGTAAACCCTTCGAAAGACTCCTCGTCAGATGGTGCTGCAAATATGTCTCGCAGTCTTTTTCTCTCTCGCTCCTCGAGAGTATCTGACTCTCGAGGAGTCTTACGCCCACGTCTGTCAGTAACAGAGCCATGAGGCTCAATCATAACAATAGATGTGTGTTTCATTTCCACCAACACTACATTAGATAGAGAAAACATTTCATACAATCTACGTGATGTCCACTATCCAAGGACTTTCCAGTTTCACATACGCTTCCCTTTCTTTGCTTTATTATCCAAGGTTTCTCATATGGCCATTACATTTCAGCAACAAACAAGGCAGATTGCAGCATGGAAAGGCCTCTATGATGTAGATGAAAGTTCAACACATGCCTCATCTCATACTATTCAGCTTTTACCAATGCATTTGGTGAGAGTTTCCTAGCCATTCTTTCTCCAAAGGAAATGTTATTATTACATTTCTGTCAAACTATTTCTCTCTTTCTGAATTAAAGCAATGAAGTTGAGCCTCTGCCAGCTTATAAACATTAGTTACCATCAAGTAAAAAGGGCTTTTTTGTTAATCATATTTCTTTAAAAAAATCTTTCTTAAGAAAATGTAGCTAACCGCCAACAGACTGGACTAACTCTGGGTTCATACATGGCAGATGGGATAGGGGAAACAAAACACTTCTATCTTACAGCTGTTAACACTTTAAAACTGACAGCAGCAGTTTGAAATATCCAAACTGCTGTAGAAGTAGCCCTTTAAAGAGGAAGGTGTAGTGTACAGATGTCCCTTTTATAAACAATCTTAGCACACATTTTAAAAACAGCACACCTTCAAATATACATGTTTGCGCACATGGTTGTTGATATATATATATATATATACATACACCGATATCCTTGGATTACATGCTTCTGACCTTCCTGTTTTTATAACATAATAGCTTTTATAAAAATATGAAAATGTCTGGGATGCCATATATTTAAAGTTAAAGCTTTCAAACTCAAAACACAATCACATTTTAAACCAACAAAACAGTCCCCCATCTATAATTTGTTCTTATCTTAGCACACATGCATTCCAAATTAAGTAGAGATCTTTATCTAACTTCAGGAATTGAAGCTGACAACTGAGAATTATCCTGGGCTGGTACTGTCAAAGATAAAGGTCAAGTTAATTTCCTGAAAACCATTTTGCTGTTTAGAAGCAATGACTGTTTTCTAGAAACACTACAGCAGACCTTCACAAAATGGAAACACAATCTAATGTTGTTCTTATTCCTCTGTGTGGCTCTTCACAGAAAAGCATCCCACAGATCTCTTTTTTACCAGGAGCTGTTCAGACCCAACTAGAAAGTTTCAGTAACATAAACTTTCCATTCCAAGGACACAGACTTGCCTGCAATCTCACAGCTTTGCCCTTGATAAAGAAGCTGGGAAAGCGCAACATCAATGAACCACTTCTTGCAGGGAGGCACTAACACTGCATTCCCCAGACCAAGACTGTTTTTTTACGAGTGTAAACTAACTTATGTGTTCTCTAGGAAGCAATCAAAATCTAAACCCTTATCAGTCTCTACGGTACTTTAGAGTCCTATGCAAACAACAGATAACACAAGAAATAGCTAGGGTTACTGATCTCCACATCCTCAGGGAATGAATTGCTGGCTTTAATGGTGTAACTCAGGAATCACCTTTATAATCTCACTGCAAAGCCTGGGATGTGGTGATCAGAAGGTCATCAAAAAGTAAGTACGTCAAAGATGGGACACATAACGTCAGCCAAAAATGAGCAGCACCAGGCAGCCTCAGTTTACAGTGCCAGGACTGAAATAAAGTGTTGGCCCTACAATGCTGCCCCCCTCCATGCAGCCACTTTTTGCCTAGATTTTAGAGCTTCACTCTCACCATCCCCATGGAGCACAGGCAATCTGCTGTTTTGGGTCAATTGCCCTGGACACTATTATGTCTGTGAGAGAGATTCAGACATTACCACTCCATACAGAAAAAGGGACCTGCATGGAGGAATCAACATCACTTCCACTTTTTGCTCATCCAGCTTCTGAAAATATAGCAAGGGATGTGTGTACACTGTAGGATGAATGCAGTTTGACCCTACCTGAACTGACAAGCCTCAATGCAATGGTGGTGAGGTACCACTGCACTTTGGCAGAGAATGCTAAAGACCTGGTAAAACTACAACTCCCGGATGTCATGATGCTGAACCGTGGCAGTTCAAGTGGGGTCAAACTGCATTCATTCTACACTGTACACAGATGAACCCAAGACAAGTTAAAAAGTGTATGTGTGTTGGGAGGGGGGTTGGACCCACATCCAAGTGAACTAAGGGTACTAACCACTTAAGTTACTTTCCAACTAGTACTGAAGAAACTTGTTTTGCTGTGCAGATGATTGCACAGAAAATCCTGAAACCAGTTTGAGGTCTGGTAGTGATTATACAAACTGAAGAGCACCGATGTGCAAGGGGGGGGTCACTCTTTGCACACTTTCGTAGGACTTTGTGGCAGTTTGAAGCCAGCTTTGAACAGCATTAAATGGTGAGTGTAGATGGGGCCTCTGAAGCTGGATCTATGCTGGCCTATATCACAGGATCTGATCCCAGATTATCTGCTTTGAACTGGATGATATAAATCTACATTGCCCAATAATCCAGGATAAGAAGAAAATCTGGGATCAGATCCTGGGATAGAGAGCAGTGTAGATCCTGCCTGAGTGTACAGCAAAGGGGGTCCTGGGACACACCTACACTATAGAACGAACAGTTTTGACAGCATTTTGGGCCCTTCCACACAGTCATATAATCCAGAATATCAAGGCAGTTTTTTTTATTGTGTCAGAAGCAAGTCGCTTCTGGTGTAAGGGAATTGGCTGTCAACAGAGATGTTGCCCAGGGGACGCCCGGATGTGTTATCATCCTGCTGGGTGGCTTCTCCCATGTCCCTGCAAGCTAGAGCCAACAGATGGGAGCTCACCCCATCTTGTGGATTCAAACCAGCAACTTTCAGGTCAGCAGTCCAGGCGGCACATGGGTTTAACCCACTGCGCCACCGCGGATCTCGCGGCAGATAATCCACAATACCCACCCAGCTGAATAAAATCCCATGTTGCCTGCTTTGAACTGGGATATATGGCAGTGTGGACTCAGATAACCCAGGGCCCTTCCACACAGCCCAGATTCCAGATTATCAAGGCTGGAAATCCCACAATATCTGCTTTGAACTGACTAATCTGAGGGCCCTTTCACACAGTCCTATATCCCAGATATAAAGGCAGAAAATCCCACAGTATCTGCTTTGAACTGGGTTGTCTGAGTCCACACTGCCACATAATCCAGTTCAAAGCAGATAAAGTGGGATTTTCTGCCTTGATATTCTGGGATATAGGACTGTGTGGAAGGGTCCTGAGTCCACACTGCCATATAATCAAGTTCAAAGCAGATGTGAGATTTTCTGTTCTGATATTCTGGGATATAGGGCTGTGTGGAAGGGTCCTGAGTCCAGTTCAAGCAGATAATGTGGGGTTTTATTCAGCTGTGTAGAAGGGGCTTCATATAACCTTGCTCAAAACAGATATTGTGGGTTATTCTGCCTTGATATTCTGGGTTGTATGGCTGTCTGGAAGTGCCCCGAGTCCACACTACCATATAACCCAGTTAGGAGTCCCCGTGGCCTAGTGGATTAAAGCCTTGTGACTTGAAGGTTGGGTTGCTGACCTGAAGGCTGCCAGGTTCGAATCCCACCCGGGGAGAGCGCGGATGAGCTCCCTCTATCAGCTCCAGCTCCATGCGGGGACATGAGAGAAGCCTCCCACAAGGATGGTAAAACATCAAAACATCCGGGCGTCCCCTGGGCAACGTCCTTGCAGAGGGCCAATTCTCTCACACCAGAAGCAACACGAAAAAACAAATCCAGTTCAATGTGGTTTTTATACAGCTGTGTGGAAGGGACCCTAGTGAGAGCGCACACTCAAAGGGGAAGTGAAGAGCGCAAATGTGTCTAATCATAATAATAGTGATCACGATGAGAATAACTTAATGATAGTAGTAGGGAGGGAGGGAGGGAGGGAGGGAGGGAGGGAGGAAGGGCGCGTACCTTGGCCTCTGCCAGCTCGGGCTCTTCCTCGTCGTAGCCCTGTCCGGATTCATAGGCAGCGGCCGTGGCCGGCTCGCGAGCTCCCAGCAGCAGGAGCAGCAGCAGCGCCGCCGCCAGCGAGTAACCCAGAGAGAGCAATCCCAGCAAGTGCATCTTGGGCCGAGCGCGGAGTCAGGGCGCCGGGTGGGGAGGCCTCCCCTCGGGCTCCTTCTTCGCTTCCCCGCGTCTCCAGGAGTTGACTGGCCGGCGAGGAGTCGCGGCTCAGGGCTTTTCCCCGCTCCTGAGGCGACCGGACATCCGAGTGGGGGCGAAGGAGTTCCCGGAGGAGGAGGAAGAAAGGGAAGGGGGTTCCTCTCCAGCCGCCCCCTCCCCTCCCTTCCCCTCCCCTCCCCTCGGGGCTTAGAAGCCGAGGAGGTGCGAAGCCGGCACGCGGCGCTCCCCGGAGGGGCTCTTTCCTCGGGGCTGGGTCCGCCGGGGCGCGGAGCGGGAGGGCCCGCGAGGGGCGGCGGGCATGGCGGGAAGCGCCCTCTGCCTGCCTGCCTGCGCTCCTCAGAGGCCGAGGAAGGGAAAAAAGGGGACGCCAAGGGAAGACGCGAGTGTGGCTGTGTCCCCACCCACACGGAGACCCACCCGCGTCTCCCGCGGCGCCTTTGGACACCAGGAAAAAGGCGGGGAAAGGTGAGGGAGGGAGGGAGGGAGGCGCGCGCGAAGGGACGGAGGAGGGAGGGAAAGAAAGAAGGAGGGAGAGAGCGCGCGCCTGCCTGCCTCCCCTTCCAAATTCCCGAAAACTTCAGAGCCACGCGCTGTTTGGAGTGCGCCCGCCCTCCCTCCCGCCTTTTTTTGCGCCTCGCTTTTCAGCCCCAGTCTCCCTCCAGGCAGCTATGTGCCAGGATGAACTTTTCCATATCCTCTTGTCATCCACACAGCCATGGAACCCAGAATATCAAGACAGAAACCCCCACAGTATCTGCTCTGAACTGGGTTATCTGAGTCCACATGCCCTCAAAGCTGATAAGGTGGGATTTTATTCAGCTGTGTGGAAGGGTCCTTAGGTATCTTTGGTGTGATGACAGGAAAATCTACCAGTGTTGCTCTCTCACCAGCAGTCCTTTCAAATATGTAAACATGGCTATTCTGTCACCCTCTCAGCCTTCTTTTCTCCACCTTCCTTATTATTATTATATTTTATTATGACACAGCAAACAAGATAGATATGCTGGATTTCATATCACAAAATCACAAGTCGAACACTTCCCAAGTGTCTAGGACTGTGTGATGTATTTTTGTATGATGCGCACAGATCCCAGCAGGGTGGCCTTTTGCAGTTGGCAGATCGTAATTTTGTCAATGTCTATTGTTTCCAAATGCCGGCTGAGATCTTTTGGCACGGCACCCAATGTGCCCATCACCACCAGGACCACCTGCACTGGTTTCTGCCAGAGTCTTTGAAGTTCAATCTTGAGGTCCTGATAGCGGCTGAGTTTTTCCTGTTGTTTTTCATCAATGCGACTGTCACCTGGGATGGCGACATCAGTGATCCAAACCTTTTTCTTTTCCACAACTGTGATGTCTGGTGTGTTGTGTTCCAGAACTTTGTCAGTCTGGATTCTGGATTTGGAAGTCCCACAATTATTATTATCATCATCATTATTATTATTATTATTATTATTATTATTATTATTATTATTATTATATTTATACCTTGCTTTTTCTCCCAAAAGGAGACGCAAGCGGCTTGACATAAAAAAATTAGTATACAATTTAAAATATATATATACAGTAAAGTCTCACTTATCCAAGCTAAACAGGCCAGCAGAACCTTGGATAAGCGAATATCTTGGATAATAAGGAGAGATTAAGGAAAAGCCTATTAAACATCAAATTAGGTTATGATTTTACAAATTAAGCACCAAAACATGTTATACAACAAATTTGACAGAAAAAGTAGTTCAATTCGCAGTAATGTTATGTTGTAATTACTGTATTTACGAATTTAGCACCAAAATATCACAATACATTGAAATCATTGACTACAAAAATGGCTTGGATAATCCAGAGGTTTGGATAAGCGAGGCTTGGATAAGTGAGACTCTACTGTATTATTACTATTATATTTATTTATACTTTGCTTTATCTCCCAAAAGGAGACTCAAACGGCTTGACATAAAATAATTAGTATACAATGTGTGTATATATATATATATATATATATATATATATATATATATATATACACACACACACACACAGTAGAGTCTCACTTATCCAAGCTAAACAGGCCAGCAGAACCTTGGATAAGTGAATATCTTGGATAATAAGAAGGGATAAGGAAAAGCCTATTAAACATCAAATTCGGTTATGATTTTACAAATTAAGCACCAAAACATGTTATACAACAAATTTGACAGAAAAAGTAGTTCAATTCGCAGTAATGTTATGTTGTAATTACTGTATTTATGAATTTAGCACCAAAATATCATGATATATTGAAAACATTGACTACAAAAATGCATTGGATAATCGAGAACCTTGGATAAGCAAGTCTTGGATAAGTGAGACTCTACTGTAAATATACAAGCATTAAAACAGAATTAATCACAAACATTACTAAAAAAATCACAGTTGAAATCCAGCAAACATTTTCAAATTAAAAACCACAGCACCCCCGACTAGATCTTAAACACCATCATGTTTAAAAGCCTGCCTGAATAAAAAGGTTTTAGCCTGCTGCCGGAAGAACAACAGGGAGGGGCCCATTCTGGCTTCCCTGGGCAGGGAGTTCCAGAGTCGAGGGGCAGCCACAGAGAAGGAAGGCCCTCTCTCTCCTTCCCATCAACCAAGCTTGAGATAGAGGTGGGACCGAGATATGGGCCTCTCCTGAAGATCAGGTTCATACAAGGGGATGTGGTCAGCCCAATAGCCTGGATCTGAATCGTCTAGGGCTTCAGAAGTCGTAACCAGCACTTTGAATTGTACCTGGAAACAGACTGGCAGCCAGTGGAGCTGCTGCAACAGAAGGTTGTCCGCTCCTTGTAGTCAGCCCCAGTGAGCTACCTGGCAGCAGCTCTTTGGACCAGCTGAAGTTTCCAAGCATGCTTCAGAGGCAGCCTCACATAGAGCACATTAGAATAACCCAGACAGGATGTGACTAAGGCATGTACCACCGTGGTCAGATCTGGCTTCTCAAGGAACAGGGACAGTTGGGACACAAGTTGTAATTGTGCAGAGGCCCTCCCGGCCACCAGCGACACCTGAACCTCCAGGTTCAGTGCCTAGTCCAGGAGGCCCCCCAAATTGTGAACCTGTGTCTTCGGGGGAATGTGAACTCATCCAGCACAGGCCAGACCCGTATTCCCTGATCTACCTTCTGACTGACCAGGACTATTTATGTCTTGTCTGGATTAAGTTTCAATTTGTTTACCCTCATCCAGTCCATTACTGATGACAGGCACTGGTTTAGGGTCAGGACAGTTTCCTTGTCTTTTGGTAGAAAATAGTAGTAGAGTTGGATGTCATCTGCATATAGGTGGCACCGAACTCTGGATGACTTCTATCAGCGGTTTCATGTATATGTTGAACAGCATTGGGGGGGGGGGGGGGGATGGAACCCTACAGGCCAACAGCCAGGGATTTTGAACAGGAGTCCCCCAGCACCACCTTCTGTGTATGACCCTCCAGGAAGGACTGGAGCCACTGTAAAACAATGTCTCCCAGTCCCATCCCAGCAAGATGACCAGAAGGATACCATGGTCAATGGTACTGAAAATCACTGATAGGTCCAGAAGAACCAATAGGGACACACTCTGCCTGTCTAGTTCTCTTCGTAGGTCATCCACCAAGGTGACCAAAACCATCTTTGTTCCATAGCCAGGCCTGAAACCATATTGAAATGGATCTAGATAATCTGTTTCATCCAAAAAAACAAAAAAACAAAAACAAACTGGAGTTGGGAGGCCACCACATGCTCCAAAACCTTGCTTAGAAAGAGATGGTTGGACACTGGCCTATAGTTGTCCATTATAGAGGGGTTCAGGGATGGCTTTTTAAATATAGGTCACACAACTGCGTTCTTTAGGCACACTGGCACTTTGACTTGTTCCAAAGAGGCATTGACTGCCACCTTCACCCACTTCTCATAGGACTTGGCTTCAGCATCAGGCCCCTCAGTGTCAAGTTCCACAGATACAAGATGAAAGAAGGAAGAAAATAAAAAGAATGGCTGTATCACAAAACGGACACCTAGTCCTGGCTTTTGAACATCCCGTGTAACCATTGCACATCCATTGTAACTGATGAAGCAAGACCACACCTTCAGATTAGGGAAATGGCTTAATTTTTTTTCTTGGTTTATAGTTGCAGCTGGGTAAATTGCAGCCTCTGCAGCAGCATTTTCAAAATCAGGTGAAGCATGGAGCGGATGTAGACCCCTACTAGAGCATGGATCCACTTTAAATCCAGTTTCTGCCTCCTGCAGAATTCTGGGGCTTGTCGTTTAGGAAGGTGTCTTTAAACTACTCAGCCAGAGAGGTCCTAGCCCTCACTAAACTACAAATTCTGCAGGAGGCAGAAACTGGTGACTTCCAAGGATAAGTCACATTTAATGTTCCAGGTGTCATTCTAAAACCTGCATCTCCAGGTTAATGGCTTAAAGTAGGATTGGTCACAGGCTGCAAACCTGGGAGAGCAACTTCAAAATATCAGTTTCCAAATGCCTGCTGGAATACGAAGGTTCTCACCTGATGCTGAAACACAGCCAAGAGGGAACCAGCCCACCTTCTCTTGGAAGAGAGTCAGAGATACTAGGAGAAGCCATGAAGAATTTATGTTCCCACCGAATGTGCCTGTGAAGGTGGTAAGATTTAGAAAAGCACCCCTCCTAAAGATTTTAGGCATGTTCCGTATTGGAAGATAAGGTCCTTCAAATAGGCTGGAACTCACACTATCTTTAAATTGAAGTTAAAATACATTATGTAACAAAAATTTGAAAAATTTCCTGTTCCTGATTTGAAAGTACTATTTCCTGTTTAATTACAGTGTACTTACTTTGAAAGTAGTTGTTATATTCTAGAAACTTGGTTTTTGTGGCTTCCACAAACTATGTTGAATTGGTTGAGATACTATGAGATACTAATTGAAAAACTAGCAAAATGTGCTGTAGGATGTAAGTAAGTAAGTAACTTTATTTTTCTATCCCTCCTCCATCTCCTGGCTGGGACTCGGGGCGGTTAACATGGGACTAAAGCCCAAAAATACAAACAGGTAGAACAGTTAAAACACGTTACAATAAAAATTCAGTAAAATCAACAATTATACAAACAGTTACCTTAAGCAAAACAATGCAATAGACCATCAAAACTTAGTTAACAATTTTTTACAGTTTAATAACCTTTTCCTAGGTTTTTATGATAGAACCAATTAGGAAATGACATCTATAACCCAGGGACAAAAATCATGTTACATAGTGATATTAATGCCCATGTCTTGAGGTCTCCTGGGGAGGACTTTCTCTCTGTCCCACCACTTGCACAGGCATGTGAACAGGGCCATCTCTGGTTCTGGAGATTTAAAGCTAGCGTACTTTATGCTATCCTTTCACATACTTTCGGTTTCTGCAGGCCTTTGAGGGCTCATTATTCTCAAAGGGCCTGCCATGGGTTGCATTGTTTTTATTTGTTGTTGTTCTTTAATGTTTTTTTTCCCACTGCTTTTGACTTTTTAACAGTTTAGGTACGTTTTAAGCTTTTGTGTGATGTAAGCTGCCAGACTGGGGAGGAAAAGCAGGATTGTTGTTGTCTGCAACAAACAGCTTGTAGTACATTAAAATTTCGTTTTATTGTAACCCTTTAAAAAGTGGTTTCTGTTCCATTCTTGAACATGTTGTCAGGGAAATCTGTCCCAAAAATAACTGCTGTAATACAAGGTTTCTGACTCACCTCATGGATGAATCAAAGGGCTAAGGAAGCAGACCATCTAATAATATGCAAACTGAATTTGATGACAAGGATTTGACCACCCACTGTTGTTTATTTTTTACATGTGTACTGCAGTGTAGTTAGCACAAAGCTTTAAGCAGTTGGAGTAGGCCACATAGGGAAGCTTTACTTCCAAGCACAGTTCAGGGGATTGGTTTTGCCTAGGAAGCCCTAAATCAAACGTTTATGGCCCCATCTACACTACCATATAATGCTGTTTGAAAGTGATGCTTATTTGCAGCCTCAAACTCCTGTAGGCATGTCTTCAAATGCCCTAGAACTGTGACCTTTTGCCTTCATTGTTTGGTTATTCCTTAATGACTCTTAAAAAGGAAAACAAAATATGAATGGGGGAACCAAAAGTGGAAGTGGCATTATTTAATTTCTGGCTTAATGGAAATAAGTTAGTGCAAACAGCTGCATTCTTGAGGGGTGAAAATTGGTGCCCCACTCCGAACTCAGTTGTCCACCCCTTCTCTAAATGATGTACTTTCCCAAGCCCAGAGCTTGACTTGAAATTTTTACCTGAACAGATAATCTTTTTGTATGCTAATAGAAGAATCCCAGCAAAGGCACCATCACTTCTAGTCACCATATTTGCCCAATTATAGCTGAGGTGAAGCATTGCAAAAGATTCTTGGGAGTAGGGAAAGGCAAACTATCACATTTACATGCAGTTTTAGGTGGTTTGGCATGGAGAATAAAGGGTTTTTTCCCCTGAATATTTTTGGGGAACTGCCAGAGGGTTTCAGAAGTGAAGTTCAGGGGCTGCAACCTTTCACACTTCTGGCGTAAAACATGACTGTGAGGGGAGGTCTCTTATGTTTTTCATGTTAAACCAAGGTTCTGTGCTACTGCTTCTGCTCAAATAAAGGTCATTTTGCTCAGGAAACAATGTCCTAGTAGCTACAGGAAATTTGGCTGGGAGCTGCCCATAAATCCTGGAAGGGCTTTAGTAAAACTGAGCAACTTTTCTTGAACTAAGGACCACTTTTCTGATTGGCAACATGCTCTCTTTTGTTTTTATTTTTAAGTTAAATTTAAAAATTGGCTGTTTATGCATAAATTAATTTAAGTTAGCTTAAATGATTACTTTTTATATCATTTTATTGCAAATATTTGAGGAATGGGAAGGGATACAAAAGTGAATATAAAACAGGGGCATTTTTAACATCATACATTTTCATCTTCTTAGTATTGCTGCCTAATACTAAAAAGGTTTCTATGGTGTTAAAAAAGAAAAGAGAAATACTAATAATAACAAGAAGATTTCTTTGCTAATCTAAAATAGATAGATAGAAAAGTGGGCATACAGTGTTTTGAAACAAAGAAATGTTGAGAAATGGAAAACAGAAAGCCCTAACACTTCCTACTCTGTCTCTGCTGTCCTCTTCATAATAAAAAGATCTATTATTTTTGTCATAAAACTTCTTATCTCTGGTAGATTAACTTTCCAGGATCCCTTAGATACCATTGAGGATCCTGTTATTTTTGTTACTGAGTTCTCTATTTTTTCTTGTTATTCCTACATCCATGCACTACTAATTTTTCCTTATTGCTATAGAAAAACCAATATTTTTATTTTCCTTTCCTCTTTTAAATAGTCAAGGAAAAGCTATAATTCTTCTTCAAACTTGGAAGTATCTGGCACTTGTATAAGCCAAGTCAATTTCTTCAAATTTGAGAGAGTCTAGCAATTGTATATATCTGATCAATTTGTCTATTTCTGCCATGTCTATCATTTCTGAAATTCATAAATATTGAATGAGAATTTCTTCTTGTTTCTGGTAATTACAAATAATGAAAGGTTCTTCTCCTCTTGTTTTGCTAATTTAGTCCATTTGAATTAAAAAAACATATTTAGGGTCCTCATTCTTGAAATAGTAGATGATCATCTAAATCAGGGGTCCCCAAACTAAGGCCCGGGGGCCGGATGCGGCCCTCCGAGGTCATTTACCTGGCCCCCGCCCTCAGTTTTATAATATAATATATTGTATATATATATATAATATTGATAATACTATTATAATGTAGTGCAATATAACACTAATAATAATACCATATAATAATATTAATTATATATTCTATATTACATATAATATTACTAATAATATTATAGTATAGTGGTATAGATCAATATAGTAATATATCATGCTAATATTGTGCTATGCTAGTAATATAATATATTGTATGTACATATAATATTGATAATAATATTATAATGTAATACAATACAATAATAATACCATATAATAATATTAATTATATATTCTATATTACATATAATATTACTAATAATATTACAGTATAGTGGTATAGTTCAATAAAGTAATATATAATGCTAATATTGTGCTATGCTAATAATATAATATATTGTATGTACATATAATTTGTAAGCCACTCTGAGTCCCCTTTGGGGTGAGAAGGGTGTGATACAAATGTAGTAAATAAATGCAGTAAATAAATAATAAATAAATAAATACATTTTAGACTTAGGCTCGCCCAAAGTCTGAAATGACTTGAAGGCACACAACAACAACAACAACAACCCTAATTAACTTGACTATCTCATTGGCCAGAAGCAGGAGCACACTTCCCATTGAAATCCTGATAAATGTATGTTGGGTTAAAATTGTTTTTATTTTTAAATATTGTATTGTTCTTTCATTGTTCTTGTTTTTGCACTACAAATAAGACATGTGCAGTGTGCATCGGAAATTGTATTTTTTTTTTCAAATGATAATCCGGCCCCTCAACAGTCTGAAGGATTGTGGACCGGCCCTTGGATTAAAAAGTTTGAGGACCCCTGATCTAAATCTTCTTCATCATGTGAAGTGGCCTTCTGCTGCAGTTGAACATCTTCTTTATCCACGATCTATTGAAGTTGGATGTTTCTTGGATGTTCTCTTTCTCCTTGGTCTTCTAATCTTTCTTCTCTCTCTGAATCTAGATCTTTTAAAAATTTCTCATAGAAATCCTGAGTCTTTTATAAGTCCTTTATAAGATACCATCAGTCCTTCTGGATTTTCCCATCTGAATCTGTAGCCTTTCTTCTTAATTTTATCTGTCAAGAAAAAGTCATCACTTCTTTTCTTTATTGTCTGAAGTGAAAGTTCTCTTAATACTGCAATTCTGGTATTTCTGATTTCAAATGAATCTTTGGCATGAGCTTGCAAAACTTGATCTCGTACTTTCTTTCTTGTAAACAACACAATCACATCTCCCAGAAGTTTATTCCTTATTGCATGATGGGATTGGACCATAAAAGTCCTGTCAATTTGAGTCTCAACCATTTGCTCTGGTCTACCAAGGATTCTAGCCACAACTGTTATTGTCATATTAAGTTCCTATATAGATTCTAGGATTCCTATCAACCTCAAAGAGTATTCCCTTTGTGCGTACTCTAATCTTTGGAGCTAGACTGAATCTCTTTGGAAATCCATTTGCTTCTTCTTTTGTGCCTCTTCGATTATCTTTATTTTGTGTTTTTAATGTTCCTACAACTTCAAAATACCACTCATTGTGTCTGCCATCTGTTGCATATTTTTCCTCATCTCTTGTTGCCTTTTATTTAAATAATCTTCAACCTGTGTAATTCTCTTGTCAATCCTGGCCTTTCCATTTCATCTGTAATGGTTCTTAATTGGGTCAATATTGCCCACATTGGATCTTCTTCATGTGGAAGAGATCTTTTCCTGGAAACTTCTTTCTAGTATTTCTGACCATTGAATCTTGGTCTTGTTGACATTATGGTCATTTCTGTAGTCAAGCTGTTGTTTTTTGTTTGTTTGGTTTTTTTTAACAGACTTCTGTTGTTTGAAAATTTGTTGTAGTGCCTCCTTTGGCCACTTTCACTTTTAATAAGCTGTTGCTTACATCTCTTTTAGTTGTTTCCCTGTTTTCTTTATTCCAAGCTGTATTTCAAGCTCTATGATTTTTTTCTATACTTTTCCCTATAGTTGTAGAGAAATTAATTCGGTTTTACCAGAGGCATTGTTTGGGCTCTTCCTGTAAAACCAAGAGAAGTCTCAGTTTAAAAGCCTGTCTGGATGAGCCCTAGAACATTTGCCTCAGTGAAGCAAGCAGACCACTTATTCTTACATGATTCTTACAAAGAAGAAAATAAATATTTACAGAAGAAAAATATTAAATTCCTGTTATGTAGAATGTGGAGGTTTATGCATTTGAAAAACATAGTATGAATGCATTTGTACAAAGATATATTACGCAGAACCTTGCAGTAAATTCTTTACTGTTTTCTTCAAATAATTCATAAGTATGATTTGAAAGGAACTATAGATGAACTAAAGGCAAATTTATCCTAAATTAGTTCACAAATTCCTCTAAATATAGTTCTCTGCAATGCTGTTGCCAGATCTACACAAATTTATTTTAAGATCCTAAGTGGTTGCTAAAATCAGATAAGTACATTTTTATAAAGCATTGGATAGTTTGTGATAACTACACTTAACATAAGTGAGCCTGAACCAGAACAATTTCAAGCATTCTCTCAAAGGAGTCTTTCAAGTACTACTACTACAGTCCAAGCCTTTTCATTATGTTACTGTGTATTGTACAATTTTCATCTGTCAAGCACATTCCTCTGTACTGTCTAGACATATCTGATATGGCTACATTTTGTACAAATGCATAACAACAGGAAGAGTTGTTGAAACACCAGACTGTTTCTTAAGGAGAATATCTATGAATGATAGGAAATGTCAGGTGAGCAAACAAAATAAGGAAATAAGGACTGAAATGTCAAGGTGGAATGTAAAGAAATATATCAACCCCTATTCATAGCACAATTATTAGTTGTGCTTTTTGACTTCCCACTTTGAAACATATGTAACCTAATAATGAACGATATATTAAATTTAAAGAGTATTAGTTTACTTTTGTTATATGTTAGAGGATACTCATTCTGAAAGCTCCTAGTATTGCCAATTGTGCAGCTTTTCTATTTTTTCCTGCTGAACTGATCTTGTAATGGAACAAAAATATTTAGGAAGTGGTGAGAAACATGGGAATATTACAATGGCAAGGTGATGCTCTCTGTACACATTTAGCATCCTATGAATGAAGCACAGCAACTTCAAGATGAAGCTATTGTCTGGAAGCATCCCATATTGTAAGGATTACTTATCCTAAATCAAAGATAACAATTAATTAACCTTCACAATAGTATCTAGGATTTTGTGTTATTTGTTTGAATAGTTTATCAAACCATTAGTAATATCCAGAAAGTGTGAAATGTTTTGAGTACTTCCAGATGAAAGTGTTTATGACCTGATTAATAGCTCCAACCAGAGTAGACTGAAATACTTATGAATCCAAACCTGAGTAAAACTCACTGATCCACTCTGGTTGAAACAAAAATATGACACAGGTCATTCATGTAAGGTGTCTGATGTATTCATATGTGGAGGTTCCTTTCCGTGAAGTCCCTCTTTGTATGCTCCAGTAGCTGTTTTTTTGAGGTCTGCTGCATAGTACTGCAGGTCATTTTTTCCACTAGTTATTTTGGTAAACACATTTCTTAAGAGGTTCTGTCTGAAAAATATAAAGCTGCAATGATGAAGATGCAATTTCTGAAATAGTTTTAGATAAACAACAAGTTGAAACATGAGCATTATATGAAGCACACAGACCTGAACCACTTTATTGTATACGAGGCTTCCATTCAGACTACATCTAGTTCAGATTGTATGGGATGCCTGGCAATACATGTATTGCATTAGTGCTGGCTGGTTATTCCTTCTTGTGCCTTTCTAAAACAATTTGTGACCAAGCTATCTGAAAGAACCAGCCCCCGCCCCCCCACTGGCCACTCCTGTGATGCAATAAATCCCTAAAACCTTCAGGGAATTCCCAGTAGTGGCCTATACAGACTGTCGTCTCTAAGATAGTGTTTAAGCTGTCAACACTCCCCCCAAAATTATGTACTAATATCAGCATATATTAAATTTTTATCTTTTTTCTTTGATTTTCCCTGGTCATTAAATGTCAAATTAAATTTTAACCAGATCCTTGGTATAGGAAGCTAGCATTTTTTGCATTCAACAGGAACTTTGGTGTGAAAACCAACAATAGTGTGCAAATATTTGGAGGTTGCTAAGGATTAGAAAAACAATATGTAGTCATTCTTAAAACTCATGTCCAAGCTGTAATTGACCAATATGAGTTTGATTTTGTGACATATGAAAATATATTTGACAAAGGAAACTGCTCTTCCTTAGGGTGACACCAAACCCTGTGCAATTCTCCGTATACATTTTGGAAAGCTGGTTTAATTTCCTGCAAGCCAGTTAAACTTTTTACATAGTGATGTAGTTTAGAAGAATCAGAATTCTTGAATGGCTGCAATAAAACTAAAGCTTAAGGTGTATGTTTTTAAAACCAAAGAGACATGTACAATCTCTGTTGTGTATAATCAGAACCATGCAGTGATATAAATAGCTCCAGATTCCTGAGAGGAAATATTTGAAGTCAATATAACAACACACATTCTCCCATAACATTGTGTAATTCTTACCGTGTTATTCTGATTCAAAATATTTTCTCTGTCTCCCAGTTTTTATTTGTATTACAGGATAAAGGGGCACTGAAAACAAATATCCATCTAATTATAAAACTAACCACTAAATCCAAATCTTGAGTCATTTTCCTTTATACAAACATACTCTGTTATATAGTGTAGTGGCCATAGCATTATTTCAATCTAGTTTCATTTCGATCTATATTTGTACCTAAGCTTAACTTTAAATTAGTATACCTATTAGATAAAGATAATCAAGATAAATTCTTTGACCTGGGATTTGTGCATGGAAAAGAACCACAAGTGCAACCCGAGCTCTGGCTGTTCTTTATGGCAGTACTACTCAAAATAGTGGTCCCTGAACTGTGTATTTTCCTTCACCATTGACTGCTAGTTCCCAGCAAGTATCTAGGAAACAAACCATTGTAACCAATGGGTACAACCAATGTACTGGTCTCTGGCACACTGGGAAAATGTTTACTGGTGCCCCTCTCATCTGGGTCCTACCACCTTAGAGCAGTTTCTAAATAAGCTAATCATTTAGAAACATTGAGAATTGTCTTGCTTATTCGAAATGGGGAATAATTGTATGAGGCGTGCAGAGGATTCTTTTCTGTTTCTGCTTCTTTATTGCTTTTCCCAGAAAGGAAAAGCTATTCAGGCAGTCCCTAAGTTACAAACATCCAACTTACAAATGACTCAGTTAAAATGGGAGTGAGACAACAGGAAATGAGAGAAATCTACCCCTAGGAAGGGGAATTCATTCCTGAAAGAGTTATCATGGGGGGGGGGGGGGGGAGAGATGTCTCAACTTAAGCTTTATCATCTATCCTTGCTTCCACAGC
Organism: Anolis carolinensis; assembly: GCF_035594765.1. Classification (NCBI taxonomy): domain Eukaryota; kingdom Metazoa; phylum Chordata; class Lepidosauria; order Squamata; family Anolidae; genus Anolis; species Anolis carolinensis. Next base: position 62,151,610 of record NC_085845.1, read on the forward strand.
AAGCCAATTTTTTCAAAATCCTAACTATCACAGGGATAGAAAGTGAGGTGAAATCTTCTGAACTGGAGCACAGGCAGCAAAACAAACACCACAAAACCTATCTTGTTCATAACTTGGGAACTGCTTGTATTAAAACTGAACAGTGTTTTGTCTCTGTCATGGTTCGCAAAGACACTGTACTCTGTGTGTGTTAACTGGAAGTAGAAGTGCATGATGCCGATTGGCTGAGCCTGCAAAGATCTGGGGATTGACTTGATACTGTTTCTATTCTGCTGCTGCAGAACCAGTTTGGACAAGTTTTTCAGTTGCTGACTGAGTACTGCTGGAAGAGACCTGTCTACTCAGAGAGAGGCCTTGCTATTTTTGAGGCCTGTTTGCTGCTGAAGATAAAGGGAGAAGAACCAGAACTGTATTCTTCTCTGAAGCAGATTTGTGGACTTGTAATCAGAGGGATAATTGTAAATATTACTGTTTTTGATCTCTTGAAATCAGTAAAGTTCCTGTATTTTTGTTCGGCAAATCTGAGTGGCATGTTATTGTTCTGCAGGTGATTCTGGATCGCAGGCACACGTAAGAACTTCCATTTACCATCAGCTTGGAGGAAAACAGCAAGGAAAACTTCCCCTGCATACACATTTTGTCTCTAAGCTATTCATATCCCTTCCCCGGTCTTTTCACTTTTGTCCTGTCCTGAGCTCAGGCAACACATTGCTATGTAACACATATTGATTTTTATTTTTACTGTTGATGTATACAGTATTGTTTATTCATAGACAGGCCACTGCTGGAAGCAGACAAGAACGCACTATTTTTTTTTTAAGCGATGTAGTAGTTCGAGTATCTGATTAAGACATTGGGAGACAAGGGTTAAAATTACCATTTAGCCATGGAAATCTACTGGGTGACCTTGGTGATGTCAGATTGTCTTGGCCTTAGATGAAAGCCAGGGCAAACCCCTTCTGAGAAAATCCTGCCAAGAAAACTCTGCTGCCATTTCTGATGTGAAGGTGTGTGCCAAGAATTATATGAAGAATTCATATTAAGGTTTTAGATGTATTGTTTCAAGTCTGTACACATCTCTAATGATGCCACGCCTTGTGTTTCAATAAAGATGTAATGAAGTAATGCTTTGACTTCTGTATTGCAGATCAGGAAAGAAATACCAAAGGAATGTCAGGAAATAGGCTAAACCTTCTGTAAATCAAAACATGAAATACTATACAGTCCTCTCCAAAGCCACTGAACACTGAGCAGATTATGTCATAGCCTGTGTGATTGTTCTCTGTTTAGTATATTGTATGCATGTTTCAGATTTATTTGTTCTCAGAACAAAACATTAACCCCATCTAAGGTTCCCTTAATCCTTTTTTCATGCTTTAAGCTCATTGTTCACTTAGTGTGGAGAATAATAAATTGCATTCTGCCCTCCTATTACACCTATATAAACAACACTGTACAGGTAGTCAATTACTTTCTGGGCAACGTACAGTGTTGATTATTAGTTCTACATAGTTTGGGTCTGGGCTACCAATGGGATTGCCTTTTCCCTTATAATCCTCCCTGCATGCTCAGGTCCTTTGTGAGACATTTACTCCAGTTAGCTGAGACTAGGTTGGCAACAGTTACCTGGATAACTTTTTCCTCTGTCACCCTTAGTTTGTGGAATGACCTGGCAGAAGAGATTCCATGGTTGAATACCCAATAAAATCTCTCTCTCTCAGCAGGCCTATCCTAATGATTTTAAAATTGTGAATGTTAATTTTTGAGTTTTAAATTGTGCGCTAATTCTTTTATGTTCCTTAAGCTGATGTTTCAACTGATTTAGGTACTGTATATTTTTAATATGTTGTATCCCACATCTATCCATGGGGAGAGGCGGTTAAGAAGTTACCATCATCATTATCATCATTGCCATCGCCACCACTAAAGGCTCAGTAGCCTGTTCTTAAATTTGGCTGTGTAGGACAGTGGTTCTCAACCTGTGGGTCCCCAGATGTTTTGACCTTCAACTCTCAGAAATCTTAACAGCTGTTAAACTGGCTGAGATTTCTGGGAGTTGTCGGTCAAAACATCTGGGGACCCACAGGTTGAGACCCATTTGTGTAGGAGAAGGGGGACAATACTTATTTAGTCTTAATTTTGATGAGTAACTTGCAATAGTTTCACGATTTACATTTTCTCCACATAGATTTTGAAAAATCTGGTAAACAACCCCTTCTATGATGTATACTTGGGTTAGATTTTATCTTAGGTAAAGGTAAACGTTTTCCCCTGACATTAAGTCCAGTCATGTCTGACTCGTGGGGGGGGGGGGGGGGGTTGGTGCTCATCTTCATTTCTAAGCTGAAAAGCCAGCATTGTCTGTAGACGCCTCCAAGGTCATGTGGCTGGCATGACTGCATGGAGCACCGTTACCCTCCTGCCGGAGCTGTACCTGTTAATCTACTCACATGTGCATGTTTTCGAAATGCTAGGTTGGCAGAAGCTGGGGCTAATAGCAGGAGCTCACCCCACTCCCCAGATTCGAACCAGCAACGTTTCGGTCAGGAAGTTCAGCAGCTCAGCAGTTTATCCTGTTGTGCCACCAGGGGCTCCAGATTTTATTTTATATTTACCTTATTTGTACCGTCTTTGGAAGATGTTTTCTTGTGTTAGGTCAGTAGGAAAGCCTAGTATGTGTACTGTACCTAAAGGGCAACCATAATAATGCCAAACACATGGGTTCATTCGACATATTAACCTTTGCATTTTGCCTCCAAATTTACTCCAATGTTAATGAAAAGAAACATAGATAGAATATTGAAACATAATTTTTAGAAGATTGTTTTGAAAACAACTGGTACAAAACACGATATCTAGTGGATCGTGAATGCCTGTGGGATTTGTCATTCTGTTACTACTGAAACATCCCAGTGAGATCCTACCCCAGATGGAGTTACATTTTTAAAGACACGTGAAAGATCCTTCTGCAATCAACTTTCTTATAATAGTAGTGTGAACAAATGTATTAAAACATACTTTGTGTGGTGAAATACTATTTTTGGCAAGTTAATAAAGGTGCCTTACAGCTTTATCATCCTATATAATTTTTTTCATTCCAATACACAAAGAAATCTGGTCCCTTCTAAACTGGCCCAAATGCAAAGTTTGAAACTGCATTATATGGCAGTCTAAGTAGAGAGTGAGTTCTAAAAGTATATATTAAAGCACCTTTTAAAAATGTTAGTGCTATTCCTGATGATTTCACATAATTTTAGTGGATGTCAAGTTCTTCTTCACCTCAATTTCATGTTAAAGTGCTCTTATTGCTGAATGTTTAATTTCATCAGGTTAACACTAAGAGCAGGGCCGGCCCAAGGTAATTTTCAAGTGGAAGCGAACAGAATTTTGGCGCCCCCCCCAAAACAATCGGATATCGAATTGTTGGCAGTTGTGAGGCTACCCTGAGTCCTCTTCAGGGTGAGAAGGGCGGGACACAAGTATGGGAAATAAATAAATAAATAAAACCAGGACAGTAAAAAAAGAACACTCAAAAACAGGGGAATTCCAGACATGAAACAATCAGGGCCAGCTAACACCACCCAACAAAGATTCCCTCAGGCAGGAAGCAGCCAGCTATGAATATGTGAGGGACATTCAATGCTAATCAAGGTGGCCAACTGCAACATTCACACTTGCCTCAACCTCACAACCTCTGAGGATGCCTGCCATAGATGTGGGTGAAATGTCAGGAGAGAATGCTTCTGGAGCATGGCCAGACAGCCCAGAAAATGCACAGCAACTCAATAATGATAATGATAATTTTATTTCTTACCCGCTCAAGACAGTTGACAACATTGCTAGAACACATAATAATTTAAAAACACTCCGTAAAATATACATATGGAAACATATTTCCATAAAATACACAAAACAAAAAGGAGCCCCGGTAGCGAAGTGTGTTAAAGCACTGAGCTGCTGAACTTGCAGACCGAAAGGTCCCAGGTTCAAATCCCGGGAGCGAAATGAGTGCCCGCTGTTAGCTCCAGCTTTTGCCAACCTAGTAGTTCGAAAACATGCCAATGTGAGTAGATCAATAGGTACCACTTCCGGCGGGAAGGTAACGGTGCTCCATGCAGTCATGCTGGCCACATGACCTTGGAGGTGTCTACGGACAACACTGGCTCTTTGGCTTAGAAATGGAGATGAGCACCAACCCCCAGAGTCAGACATGACTGGACTTAACGTCAGGGGAAACCTTTACCTTTACCTTACACAAAACAAAAATTAGACATAGAGTGGAAGTTTAAACAATATCATGAAAAGGGCGAGAAATCTGCCCCTCTCCATATGGTATGAATCAGGGGTCCCCAAACTAAGGCCCGGGGGCCGGATGCGGCCCATCGAAGCCATTTATCCAGCCCCACGGCACAAGGGCAGAAGGGGGTTGGGCTAAGTAACCCAAGGGGTCTCTTCTTCTCTTACAACCATTATTATTATTATTATTATTATTATTATTAATATTGAGGCTGGGTGGCCATCTATCAGGGATGCTTTGCTTGTGCTTTTGGTGCACAGAGACAGAAGGTAGTTGGACTAAATGGCCCAAGGGGTCTCTTCCAATCCTATTATTATTATTATTATTATTATTATTATTATTATTATTATTATTATTAAGGCTGGGTGGCCATCTATCAGGGATGCTTTGCTTGTGCTTTTGGTGCACACAGGCAGAAGGGGGTTGAACTAAATGGCCCAAGGGGTCTCTTCCAATCCTATTATTATTATTATTATTATTATTATTATTATTATTATTATTATTATTATTATTATTGAGGCTGGGTGGCCATCTATCAGGGATGCTTTGCTTGTGCTTTTGGTGCACACAGGCAGAAGGGGGTTGGACTAAATGGCCCAAGGGGTCTCTTCCAAACCTCTTTCTTCTTCTTCTTCTTCTTCTTCTTCTTCTTCACATTGACGCTGGGTGGTCATCTGTCAGGGGTGCTTTGTTTGTGCTTTCGATGCACAAAGCAGAAGGGGATTGGACTCAATGGCCCAAAGGGTGTCTTCCAACCCTCTTTTTATTGTTATTGTTATTATTTATTTATTTATTTATTTAGATATTTATTTATTATTGCTCGGTGGCCAACTATAGTCTGGCCCTCCAACGGTCCGAAGGATCGTGAACTGGCCCCCTGTTTAAAAAGTTTGGGGACCCCTGGTATGAATAAAGAAATCCACTGGACTTAACTGGCACTTGTATCTTTATTTCTCCATTGGAAGAAGTGAGGCACCGTGGAATTAACATAGTTTGACTCCACTTTCACTGCCACGGCTCAATGCTATGGAATCCTGGGAGTTATAGTTCGGTGAGGCATCTAAACTATTTGGCAGAGAAGGTTTAAAGACCTTATAAAACTACAATTCCCAGGGTTTCATAGCATTGAGCCATGGCAATGAAATTGGAGTCAAACTGCATTAATTCCAAAGTGCAGCTGCCCTTTGGTGAGATATATGCATCCCTCTGAAGTACACCACTACAATATACACTACAATATACCCTTAGGCCCTTTCTGTATTGCCATATAAAATGCAGGTTATCTGCTTTGAACTGGATTATATGGGAGTGTAGACTCAGATAACCCAGTTCAAGGCAGATAATGTGGATTATCTGCGTTGATAATCTGAATTATATGGTTATGTAGAAGAACCCATACCCTGCCATATAAGATCCAGACTATCTGCTCTGAACTGGATTATATGGCTGTGTAGATGCATATAATCCGGTTCAGTACATATGACCTGGATTATCTGCCTTCATAATCTCAATTATATGGTTATGTAGAAGAACCCATACCCTGCCATATAAAATCCAGACTATCTGCTCTGAACTGGATTATATGGCTGTATGGATGCATGTAATCCGGTTCAGTGCATATGACCTGGATTATCTGCCTTCATAATCTCAATTATATGGTTATGTAGAAGAACCCATACCCTGCCATATAAAATCCAGACTATCTGCTCTGAACTGGATTATATGGCTGTGTGGATGCATATAATCTGGTTCAAAGCAGAAAATGTGGATTATCTGCCTTGATAATCTGTCTTCTATGGCTGTGAAGAAGGGGCCTTAGGAAACTATAAATCCTAGGAGTAGGCCCACATGTTCCAGCTTCTGGAACATGGCCAGGCAGCTGAAAAACCTGCAGCAACCCAGCCTCAGGCCCCTCCATTTCCCCCCTCAGTTGCCAAGTTGGCCCAGGCCTGCCCTGGAGACATGCCTGGCGAAATGCTGGGAACAGGGACGGGTTCCTACCTGCCCCGTCTTCATGGCTGAGAGGGTCCCCAAGGAGGTGCATGGCAGGGGCACAGCCCTGCTCGACCTGCCAGAGCTCCTTCCAGCCTCGGAGGGCTGCCGGGCGTTGCGGGAGGAATCCAGGAAGGGTGCAGGTGGAGCAGCAGGCCCAGAGGCCTGGCCTCAGGTCTTGTTCAGGGGCAAGAGGGCTGCAAGGGCGAGAGGGCCGAGTGCGAGAGAGGCGTGAGTGGGCCGAGTGCGAGAGGGGCGTGAGTGGGCCGAGTGCGAGAGAGGCGTGAGTGGGCCGAGTGCGAGAGGGGCGTGAGTGGGCCGAGTGAGAGAGATGCGTGAGTGAGCCGAGTGCGAGAGGGGCGTGAGTGGGCCGAGTGACAGAGATGTGTGAGTGGGCCGAGTGCGAGAGGGGCGTGAGTGGGCCGAGTGAGAGAGATGCGTGAGTGGGCCGAGTGCAAGAGGGGTGGGAGTGGGCCGAGTGAGAGAGAGGCGCGAGTGGGCCGAGTGAGAGAGAGGTGCGAGTGGGCCGAGTGCGAGAGAGGCGTGAGTGGGCCGAGTGCAAGAGGGGTGTGAGTGGACCGAGTGAGAGAGAGGCGCGAGTGGGCCGAGTGAGAGAGAGGTGCGAGTGGGCCGAGTGCGAGAGAGGCGTGAGTGGGCCGAGTGCGAGAGGGGCGTGAGTGGGCCGAGTGAGAGAGAGGCGCGAGTGGGCCGAGTGCGAGAGGGGCGTGAGTGGGCCGAGTGAGAGAGAGACGTGAGTGGGCCGAGTGCGAGAGGGGCGTGAGTGGGCCGAGTGCGAGAGGGGCGTGAGTGGGCCGAGTGCGAGAGAGGCGTGAGTGGGCCGAGTGCGAGAGGGGCGTGAGTGGGCCGAGTGAGAGAGATGCGTGAGTGGGCCGAGTGCGAGAGGGGCGTGAGTGGGCCGAGTGAGAGAGATGCGTGAGTGGGCCGAGTGCAAGAGGGGTGTGAGTGGGCCGAGTGAGAGAGATGCGTGAGTGGGCCAAGTGCGAGAGGGGAGTGAGTGGGCCGAGTGAGAGAGAGGCGCGAGTGGGCCGAGTGCGAGAGAGGCGTGAGTGGGCCGAGTGCGAGAGGGGCATGAGTGGGACGAGTGAGAGAGGGGCGTGAGTGGGCCGAGTGCAAGAGGGGTGTGAGTGGGCCGAGTGAGAGAGAGGCGCGAGTGGGCCGAGTGCGAGAGGGGCGTGAGTGGGCCGAGTGCGAGAGATGCGTGAGTGGGCCGAGTGCGAGAGGGGCGTGAGTGGGCCGAGTGAGAGAGATGCGTGAGTGGGCCGAGTGCGAGAGGGGCGTGAGTGGGACGAGTGAGAGAGAGGCGTGAGTGGGCCGTGTGCGAGAGGGGCGTGAGTGGGACGAGTGAGAGAGAGGCGTGAGTGGGCCGAGTGCGAGAGGGGCGTGAGTGGGCCGAGTGCGAGAGGGGCGTGAGTGGGCCGAGTGCAAGAGGGGCGCGAGTGGGCCGAGTGCGAGAGATGCATGAGTGGGCCGAGTGCGAGAGGGGCGTGAGTGGGCCGAGTGAGAGAGATGCGTGAGTGGGCCGAGTGCGAGAGGGGCGTGAGTGGGCCGAGTGAGAGAGATGCGTGAGTGGGCCGAGTGCAAGAGGGGTGTGAGTGGGCCGAGTGAGAGAGAGGCGCGAGTGGGCCGAGTGAGAGAGAGGTGCGAGTGGGCCGAGTGCGAGAGAGGCGTGAGTGGGCCGAGTGCGAGAGGGGCGTGAGTGGGCCGAGTGAGAGAGAGGCGTGAGTGGGCCGAGTGCGAGAGGGGCGTGAGTGGGCCGAGTGAGAGAGATGCGTGAGTGGGCCGAGTGCGAGAGGGGCGTGAGTGGGCCGAGTGAGAGAGATGCATGAGTGGGCCGAGTGCAAGAGGGGTGTGAGTGGGCTGAGTGAGAGAGAGGCGCGAGTGGGCCGAGTGAGAGAGAGGTGCAAGTGGGCCGAGTGCGAGAGAGGCGTGAGTGGGCCGAGTGCGAGAGGGGCGTGAGTGGGCCGAGTGAGAGAGAGGCGCGAGTGGGCCGAGTGAGAGAGAGGCGCGAGTGGGCCGAGTGCGAGAAGGGCGTGAGTGGGCCGAGTGAGAGAGATGCGTGAGTGGGCCGAGTGAGAGAGAGGCGCGAGTGGGCCGAGTGCGAGAGGGGCGTGAGTGGGCCGAGTGAGAGAGATGCGTGAGTGGGCCGAGTGCGAGAGGGGCGTGAGTGGGCCGAGTGCGAGAGAGGCGTGAGTGGGCCGAGTGCGAGAGGGGCGTGAGTGGGCCGAGTGAGAGAGATGCGTGAGTGGGCCGAGTGCGAGAGGGGAGTGAGTGGGCCGAGTGAGAGAGAGGCGCGAGTGGGCCGAGTGCGAGAGAGGCGTGAGTGGGCCGAGTGCGAGAGGGGCATGAGTGGGACGAGTGAGAGAGAGGCGTGAGTGGGCCGAGTGCAAGAGGGGTGTGAGTGGGCCGAGTGAGAGAGTGGCGCGAGTGGGCCGAGTGAGAGAGAGGTGCGAGTGGGCCGAGTGCGAGAGAGGCGTGAGTGGGCCAAGTGCGAGAGGGGCGTGAGTGGGCCGAGTGAGGGAGATGCGTGAGTGGGCCGAGTGCGAGAGGGGCGCGAGTGGGCCGAGTGAGAGAGATGCGTGAGTGGGCCGAGTGTGAGAGAGGCGTGAGTGGGCCGAGTGCGAGAGGGGCGCGATTGAGCAGAGTGCGAGAGGGCCGCGAGTGGGACGAGTGCGAGAGATGCGCGAGTGGGCCGAGGAGTGCGAGAGGGAGCCTCAACAGCGCCCCCCTTGACGTGCGCCCGAAGCGGCCGCTTAAACGGCCTCCATTGTTGGACCGGCCCTGACTAAGAGCTTCATTGCACTGCAATATAGGAATAGGTTTAAACCTGTATGCTGAAAAACATTACTGTAAATAAACCTTAAAGGCATATAAATGGGTTTGTCTTGCTAAATGAAGCTACATTCCAAGAGAAAATGGCATAAAGTGATAAATAGTGTGGCCTAAATGGAAATGTGTACATTCCCCATTACACCATGTATGTAGCAATAGTCTGCATTTTGTAGTCCTGCTGGATAGTAGAAAGAAGGAAAGCTTTAATTATTTTGCTTTACAGTTAGTCAAGGTCAGACTGAACTTAGAATCAGACAGAGCAACTGATAAAAATACTCCTTTTCCTCAGAAAGGCAAAGTGAATACCAGTGGAGAAGGTTCAGCATTTAATCAGTTACTTGGTTTGATGTATGCACAGTGCTGCGATTATTACAACAGTGCTATTCATTCTTTTTTGGTTGGCTTGAGTACTTGACCTTATATAAGGTTCCTCTCCACCACATACTAAACTAACCATTGTAATTTTAGTGATATCGGCTTAATAGCTTAAAAGCACAGTAACAAAATAAAGAACCTGCAATTAAAAAACCACAGAGGATATTTAACCTTTGGCCTTCTAAGCGGGAAGAGAGCAGGGTTGTTAACAGGCACACAAGGGGAAGTGAACTATGAACATTGAAACACAGGCTGGGTTTGTCTATTCCTGCTGTCTCCCAATACAGCAGTATGATTTCTTCAGCCATAAAAAGATGTAATTGAACTGAATCCAATTCTGTAAGGTCATATAGTTCTAGCTAGGAGCAGCAATCACCAGTATAGTTTGTTCTAAACATTTTATATCTCCTCCTGTAGCTTGCCTCCTACATACCCTGAAAAGAGAATGTTAAAACTAGGACTATTCACCTTTGCACTGGCTATAGTTTCTGACCTATAGACTCACTGAAGTGGTAAATTTGTTTGGACGCTATTGCTTCAGAGACTGCAGGTGGTAATTTCATGAGAAACCTTGCCCGTGACATCTAATTTTCTGTGAGAAACTCTTTTGTATATATGGAGAAACATCTGTGAGAGTATCTTTGTTTGAAGTAGGACATCATCGGCATAAAACTATCATCTTAGTTAAGTCTTGTTCATAGATCATTGACTAAATAGAATACCCAATGTCCATAGACAGAGTCACCCCATTTTGCCCTAAACCGCTTTTTTGAAGAAATCCTATGTCTTAGTTAATGTGCTAATGATGAAGCATTTCTACTTTCCCAGACATTATATAAGTCCATGGCTAGGTAATGTTTGGCTCTCCAGATATTCTATGACTCCTATTCAGATTGTAGTAAGGGTCTCACCAGTTGTACTCCAGAAGCAAATGGGAAGTATGGTCAATTCACACTCCTTCATTCCATGCTACACTTATTGAAGACAAGGGTAGGCAGGTAATGATAGTGTAACTAATCAAAATTTGGTTGAGATAGTGGCTGTAATTATGGAGGTACTCTAATTTTTGCTTCTCGTATATTTGGCATGGAGATTTGGTTAACCAGTTAAAATTCAAGAGTAAATCAGGTTTTTTTTTACCTGAAACATCTTGGGTGGGGGTTGAACCTCTAAACTGCTTTCTTGGCTATGGACTTGGTAGGCATATATAATTTGCAATAGCATCAAAAGTTGGAACTTCTAGCAATAGAGCCCATAGTCTCCAAAGACCTCATTACTGTACCTATAAAGTGCTCTGTACTGACCTCAAAGGTGGCCACATACTTCCTAGTCAGACTGCGACTGCATTCATCCTGCTGGACTCTCACCTTGCTTTCCTTGTCATTGGCACTACTCCCAGGTGGCCACGGAACTCTGTGCAAACTCTTGGCTGTCACAGAATATGGCAGCAATGGCCACGAACTTACATGGAGCTTTGCAGCTAGCTGGCAATGGCAATGGCAGAGACATAGTCACAACAATCCATCTGGAAGATAGTGAGCACAGGGAAAGATGGTGATGGCAGTGTCCTGTGTGGAAAATTGACCAGTCCAAATTGGACCTGATCCAGCTGCCCACACTGCCTTGAAGCCATGGGATACCCTGGTATTTCTAGCCAACTCCAGACTTTGTGTGAAAGGCAATTTAACCTGATATAAGTCAATATAGTCTCCAGAAGTACAGGAATATTGTGAAGTTAGCCAGCAGCCAATTCCGGGTGAATCCATGTTTTCATTCCCATATAGGCTCACCCTAGAAGAAATGTATTGGAAGTAAAACAAAGAAACAAACAAACAAACAAACAACAAAGCTGAAACTGCAATTCTAAATACACTTTGCTCACAGTGAATTTTCTTTCTTCAAGAGATTTACTTGTACACAAACTTGTTTGTTTGTTTGTTTATTAGGCTTGGACTTCATATCCGGAAACCTTGCTACTTCAAAATAAAGTCGGAAGTTTTTAAGATCCGAGCTGGTTTCCAACGTGCGCACACGCATCAGAAGCACACTTCTGATTTTTAACCATTTGTCCCTCTTGATCAGAAATAGCTCGGAACCCCTTGGAAGTCTGACTCAGCAAACTGTGCACTCTCAGTCAAGCCTGATGGCTAGGAGGTGAAGCCTAACTGGGGCTTGCCTCCCAGCCAGTCAGGGCTTACGTTTGTAGGGGGGGGGGATTTCTCACCATAACGCTAAACCCTACTACATGGCCAGAAAGGTTCATTGCAGCTTGTTGCTGGCTGCATGTGTGGGTTGCTTGCTTGGTTTTTTGTTTGTTTTTTGAAGAAGGAAGGGGGAAGAAGAAGATGGAGAGAGAAGGGAAGAACGTGAGAGATATAACAAAGGGAGAAAGAAAGCTGGGTTGTTTTCCAGGCTGTAAGAGAAAGAAAGAGAGAGTTGGTTTTTGGGGGCAGGAGGGGAAGGGGGCTCTTTTTTAGGAAAAATAATGTAATTCATTTTTATAAAAAAAAATCCCTAAAAATTAGTGGATTATCCAAACGTTCTGAAATTCTGTGAGCTAACAGTGGATGATGTGTTCTATTCCATAGCCAGGACACCAATTCCAGGTGAATCATGTTTTCATTCCCATGTATAGCATATTTGATCAGGATAGCTGAAAAAATGAGGGCAGGAGAACCCCCTGAGGTTTCCCTCCCGGCAATGCTGTTTTTCCCTATTGCGCATGCACATCTGCCATTAACGAAGCACTTACAAAGATGCAGAAGTTTCATAAAATTTTGAACTTTTTACCTTCAAAAATCAGAAATGACTTTAGAAACAAAGCGCCAGCACTCCCTACTTTTGAACAGTTTAAAACCATTTTTTTTTTGTAGATCGCACAAGCTTATTGTTTATGATACATTATGCACACTTGGACCAAGCTTTCAGAAATTTGGTGCAATAATAGATATGAAAGATGTGTAACCGACTAATGGAACGGCCTGGACTAAGCTTATGGATCACGTGATTTATCCTAATGTATGAAGTTAAATGTTTTAATTGTTTTAATTGTATTTTAATGTTTTATTTTATTTAAATGGTTGATTTTGCACTCTGTTTTGAAAGGCATTGAATTGTTGCCATGTTGTGAAGCCACCTTGAGTCCCCTCTAGGTTGAGAAAGATGGGGTAAAAGTACCGTAAATAAATAAGAAATAATAAATAAAAAAGTAAATCCCATAGAACCATTTCTAAGCATAGCATCCAGTTGCATCATTAGCAACTGAGCTATCCTTTTGTGTTTCCTCTGTGCCTGATAATGTGGATTTTTCTTCTCTTTTCATTCAACATTTCCATTTAGAATGGGAATGTCATTTGGTAAGAATAATACTGGCAATACGTTATGAGCAGTGGGAGTTGTGGATCTGAAACAGAACCTAGTGAAGTCCCTCATTATTTCACTTTGCTTTATGCAGTAGGGATAAATAAGGAAAAAAGAATTAAAAGATCAAAAGAAAATTAAGTACTTCCTATGAATTAGCTGGAAAGCTGAGTGCTAAACAGTGTTCATTGTTATGGATACAGAGCTCTGTTCATGATATAAGAAATATCTATAGCTATTAAAACAACCAGCGGGAACATTATTTTATTTGTGTGTTTTGTGTTGTGTGTAATTAAAAACCTGATGAGGAGCAGTGCTTTATAGCCTGTCAAGAAATTCAGGGTTGGCTGATTTCAGATGTCAAGTGGTGATGAAGAACAGTGAAGAAACAAGAGGACAAGAGTCTGAGAAGCTGCATGGGTAGGCATATAGTAAAATCGAATATAAATTATGAACTTCTTCCTAGAACCTAATAAACCACCAGGACTTAATCTTCACAGTTAGGCAAACATATATAGAACCCATTTATTTTTGTATCTGATGTAAGGTCTCATCCATATACCATATTCCATTTTAAGTCACTTGGATTGAGGCCAGTAGCAATCTCATTACTGGGACCAAATAGAAATTCAGTGGGAGTATGCTGCACAGTTAATGATCAAAATTGTGCAATGCATGACAGAACAGTATCAAACCATAATAGTAAGTAATTGAACAGTTATTTGCAAGTTTGTGCTCAGTTTACATTCTCAGCTCTACCTTCATTAGGTAAGACCAGCAGAGATTTTCTGATACATTCTTATTGTGATAAAGATTTCAGATGGTAAGCAACACCCAAATCTGATAAAAAGAAGACTTGAAATGAGTTGTAATGTTTGGATCAGTGGTTCCCAATCTTTTTTTTTTGACAAGGGTCCACTTGACCAGGGCCCACTCTCCAAGATTAGTATCAAAAGGGTTACAAATCAGTTTTTGGTCAACTTTAGATTTGGCTTGGTTATTTGGAGTGCTGATTCAAAAAATTGCACCTGAAAGACCACATCAGTTCTAATTTCTGATACAGAGCATATGCCATCCAGAAGTCACCATCTGCTCTCCCACAGAAAACCATATTTAATAATCTAGAGCTGATGTCGTCTATCCAATGAAATGGTCAGCTCTGCGGAAAGGAGCGGAAATAAAATTAATGAAATAAAATAAATAAATAAAGAGGAAGGAGGTTCGTGGACCGGATTTTTGCTCTGGCGGCCCAGAGGTTGAGAACCACTGGTTTCGATCAAATTTATATGAATGAGTGGTCACCATTTCATCAGTGTTTTATGTTCAAGCAATGTAAGCCCCCATTACTGATGGGACTTTCTCAAGAGGAGACATGTTTTAGATAACAGGCTAGAGGATTCAATAACTGAACTGAAATACATTCTCCATTGTGATCTAGTGGTATGTGTTCTTTTTTTTTTCAGTGAAGACTTAAACATTTCAAATGTCACATGCTATTAATCATAGGGACTTGAGTCTCTCCAATAATCAGAAGGAGTCGATAGGATTGGCAGAAAGCCATTATAAACTGAAAAGCGATTAGTGAGGCCTTTGCTTCTTGGTAGACATAGGCAATAGAAATTCTCACATAAGGCTCCACTCAGCGGAACTACAGAACAATAAAAAGGCTGCATAGCCCATGGCCTCTGCACTCTGATTCAGTAATGTAAAGATAAAGTGGAACTCACTGGGACCTGTCAGCTTTGAAACATCTCAGTTCAACTTTATTTCACCAAAGATCAAGTGGAGGAAGCTAATCTAGTTTTTGAGATACTTAAATTTAATTTTCCTAGGCAGCTTAAACCCTGTATTTGTTTCAATGCACGTTAGATAAAATATATCATCACAACATATCTGTCTATGTATTTTAGTGTCAAGTAAATGCAGTAGAAAGGAATACATTAGTGTCATAGTTACTGGGCTACCAGATAGATAAAAGATAAGAATACTGCATAGCAATTGCTGATGATCCAGATATTGCATTTTCTTTTTTTAATTGTCACCTGTGCACTTTTTCATAATTTCTGACAATTTTGAAATTATTTATTTAATGAATGTTGCATTTATCTATACATTTAAATACTTAAAAATCAATAGTCTTTTCTTGTGCAGGTGGGGCAGTGAGCATGTAATTAGAAGCTTATGCAGTGGACCCTTGGTACTGGCTAGAGTGAACATTAAACTATTTGCTAGTTTGGTTCCAGGACCTCCTGTGGATATCAACATCCGTGGATGCTCAAGTTCCATTATATATTGTACAATGGATTAGTAAAATGTTGTCCTTTATATAAAATGGTAAAATAGGTTTGCTTATTGTATTTTTGGGAGAAGAAGTGGAGCATATGTTCAAGCTATGGGTGACTGAATTGGTAGCAATTTAGCAATTTAGCAATTTATTACGGTCTATGACCAGAATATATAGAAATGGGCACAGGTGCCCGAAAAGGGGAATCGCAGTTCCTATAAATTGAATTGGTAGATAGAGAGTCCATTGCAATGGAGGACCAACTTATACAATTGTCAGTTCTACAACTTCATTTTTGTTTTGCTTTCATTTGAATTGGAATCATTAAGTCACTCATTACCTATTTAGTTACTCATCCACATGAGAGCACAACAAGTAGAGATAAAAACATGAAACAGATTTATCATATCTAAATGTGATAGGCAAATCTCTGCCAAATATTCTACTTTTCTATGCTAATAGAATGCCTGTATATTTTTCTAATTCCCTATCTCTATTTAGCTTGATCCAAAAAAAAAAAAAAAGACTGTGTTGATATGTGAATGCTAAGATTGACCTCTTTTTATTTTTCCAATGAGCAATGCCCTAAACCAGGGGTCCCCAAACTAAGGCCCGGGGGCCGGATGCGGCCCTCCGAGGTCATTTACCTGGCCCCTGCCCTCAGTTTTATAATATAATATATTGTATATACATATAATATTGATAATAATATTATAATGTAATACAATATAACACTAATAATAATACCATATAATAATATTCATTATATATTCTTTATTACATATAATATTACTAATAATATTGCAGTATAGTGGTATAGTTCAATATAGTAATATATAATGCTAATATTGTGCTATGCTAATAATATAATATATTGTATGTACATATAATTTATAAACCACTCTGAGTTCCCTTTGGGGTGAGAAGGGTGTAGTAAATAAATGCAGTAAATAAATAATAAATACATTTTAGACTTAGGCTCACCCAAAGTCTGAAATGACTTGAAGGCACACAACAACAACAACAACAACAACAACCCTAATTAACTTGACTATCTCATTGGCCAGAAGCAGGACCACACTTCCCATTGAAATCCTGATAAATGTATGTTGGTTAAAATTGTTTTTATTTTTAAATATTGTATTGTTCTTTCGTTGTTGTTGTTGTTGTTGTTGTTTTTGCACTACAAATAAGACATATGCAGTGTGCATTGGAATTTGTTTGTATTTTTTTTTCAAATGATAATCCGGCCCCTCAACAGTCTGAAGGATTGTGGACCGGCCCTCGGCTTAAAAAGTTTGGGGAGCCCTGCCCTAAACACTAGGTATACTGCCATTAAAAATATCTTAATGCTAGTTTTGCATGCAACCACAGTAAAAAAATCCTCAGAATTAAATTACATAAAGTGGCCACATGAAAACCCTTGGAAATAAAGATTTTAAGTTCCTTTCAAAAGCAATCTTTTCTTATGAAAAATTCAAACGGAAATCCTAAGTGGATACAATCAATGATAATTTTTGTATCACTCCACCACACATGCCCTTCCTGCAATGGTTACTTCAGAATGTGGTGAAATACTTCTGTTATAAAGTTACTTGGAGCTTAGCCCAGAAACAACTTCTTGATTTTGGTCTCTAATACAATAGCGTATAATGAAAAACTCTGAAATAGCCCAAGTGAGTCTCAAAATGGTAGCAAGACTCCTAGCATGGGGTCAGGTTTTTGGTAGGCTTGGCAAAGATTAGATATTGTGTAGATCTGGCAAGAGTCCGTGGCAAAATCTTTCAAATATTTTGCTGTCTGAAATAAAGTAATTATGCCCCCCCCCCCCCCATTTTCTCTGAATCCAGATAGACTGGTGGAATAGATCCTCCATCTTTATTTTAAATGTATTTTAAATATGCTGAAGGCACTAGTTCTGGTCTAATTCTGGAAGCTAAGCAGGCTCATATCTGATTAGTTTGCAAAGTACGGGGCAGGTCTTGTGTATCACAGAGTCTTGCTATGTCCCCATCCCTATTTGAAGCAGCTGCATCTGCTTCTCAATATGGCTGGCCCTGTTATTTTCACAACAGGCACCAAATATCTGTTTTGCATTTATTAGATTTCTTCCCCTCCCCGCTCTCCTTTCCATTGATGACCTAGCTGACATTAGGGAAAGTGGCGGGGTACAGGCAGGTCCCATGTCCCATGTCTCTGTCTGAAACAGCCACAAAATGGGGAGCAAGATGCTTTTGTCCAACAATTACTTACAGGAGTTATATGCAGCGCATTCAGCTACCCAGACCTTGAATACAGTTAAGGTGTGTGCAGAATGTACCAGCAATTAGGCAGAATGAGGCAGTCATCTCAGGCAGAAGATGTAGAAGCAAACAACAAAATAGCAGAGGAGAGAGTTATGTTATTTTGTACATGTAATGGAAAAGGGCACCATCTTGCTTTTGTCCTGGTATCAAAATAGCTTGGGCTGGTCCTTGCAAAATACTAATAAAAGTGACCTGTCTATTTATCTATCTATGGAGTCCATGGAAAAGAAGGTTTCATCTGAAACAAAACCTATCTATATCCTATAAATAATTAATTCTGGGCTGAAATTTTAAATTAATAGTGTGCTGCATTACTCTGCTTATAGACATAAGACCTATGATGCTTGCCAGTCAGTTGAGCGAAGAATGGGCACACAGCCCATCGCACGACGTCCGTCCACTTCCGGGGAGGCTTCGCCCCCAAACAGCATGGACGCTTCCTCATCAACATGGGAAGGCTCCCAAGTTGTGCTGGCTCAAATTGAGCTAGCACACTTCTGCCCCAGTTGGACAATGCTTCCCGTATGTGATGCCAGAAGCAGAATTACCCCACCTACCTGCCATTTCACCATGCTTGCTGCTGAAACAGCTTGGGTGTGTGTGTGTGAGATAAGGTCCTTGAACTGCATAGATCTTAATAGAGGATGCCTTCTATAACGCAGACCACATATCCATTTTAGGTCTGACATCTCTTCAGTTTAGTCCTCCCTAGAATGATGTATGTCCTTGCAAACTTTTTTTTTAAGTTGGAAGAAACATGTTATAATATTGGCAGGGCATCGTTAGTTTCTGGCCTTTATTCATCCCACCAAAATAAAGAACACAAATTCCTCATGATATAGAACATTCTGATAATAACAGGTTGGATCTCCAATGTACCTCATCATGTGTTAGTTTTACTTAGTAAACCTGTCAAGTGGGAAGAAACTGAAACTATAATATTATACTATGCCAAGTTAGAAATAGAGCACTACGTAAAATTTCCAAGTATACAGGACTGAACTTGATTACGAATCAAGAATAAATCTGCGCCAGCACAAAGGATTGCCTTTTCACTGTTACAGGTCCCTTTACATAATGAACAAGAACAAAATACATTTGTGTAAACCAACAAGAAAATGCTTCAGTATGAAATCACATATTGCTGAATGCCCCAAAAAGACTATGCTGAGTTGTATTTCACTTTGTCAGGTGCTTCAAGCTCCATTGCCTTTTCCTTGAATGTTTTCCCTAACTTAGATTTTATGTAGGGTTTTTTCTATGACTCTCTAAACTGAACTTATTTGAAATGTCTCTAATATTTACTACAGTCAAACATAGTCTAGAACAGAACATTTTAGATACTTAAATTGGTAAGTGGGATGAGATCTTAAATCTAGTTCAAAGATTTTTAAAAATGTAAGTTTAGAGATGAAGGGGGCTGAAGTTACACATTATTACCATACTTAAAGAGAATGATCAGGTATGCACATCACTTGCATTTCTCTTTAAAATTGAAACCAGTATTCTGTTAGTAAATTGCAATGGAAGTAGGTCTTACACCACTACAACTTGCATACTCTTTACCCTTATATTCGGGATGATGCCTCTGAAATACTGAGCTGAAGTTATATGTGGGCTTCTTGACAATTTGAAAAGTACATTATGACCCTTGTACCTGAAGGATCTGACAAAATATGTCTTCTCTAGGAATTTCCTAAGTCCTCTAGGCAATTCTGTGGTGTGATTCCCCTGAATTAATCATAGTGTCACCCTGGAGGATCTAGATTAAGTCTGTAATAATTTTCTAGGTCCTTCAAGGCTACTCTATGGGAATGTCCGGTGAAAATTATTACTTTCAATAGGGTTTACTTTCATCTGCTATTACCTACAGTTAGTCAAAGGTCAATAGAAAGCTGTCAAATGTAGGAATTTCCTCAGCTGGATCTATGGGTATATCTACACTGAAGACTTAGGTCAGCGTGTGGGTGAATTGATCCTATGGCAGGTAAATACAACACAGTGCTGATCTGGCTTAGCCCAGGGCAAGGCCTTCTTAACACAGCCTAGCTCTGGGTCAAGCTAACTCGGGGTCGAGGGGAAATCCTGCACCAGTGATGGCCCACTACAATGTGTACTTCCAATTTCTGTGTCTAGAGTTTGCAGGTTTGAGTGTTTAAGAGCCATTTCATACAATATGTCTATCTATATCTCCTAGGCTAAACAAACTCTTGGGGCAGAAAGTCTTTGCGAATTTAGCCCTCATCTTGCATACTGAGTTGTATAGAAATTTCAGCAAATCATGTATTTTCAGATTCTAGTATCTTTTATGAATGGCTCATGGCTGAAATCAGGTCCAAGTGAAAACAACTTTCACAATAGTCGTGTGGATGTGGAGCTATCAACATTCATATGGTTTTGGGGAAAGCTGCTCACCTTTTTGTGAATCTACCTGCCTTTTGAAAAAAGATTTAAATAAATTTCAGTTATGGAATAACTATACAGTGAAACCAAAGATCCTTGGAAGCTAGACATCTTCTTTTCCAGGCATTTAATTCCTAGGAACATTTTGTGCTGTTCTAGAAAAAACCTCCCTTGCCAAACATTGAATAATTCAAAATATTTACTGCTATGTCTTTAGGGCATCAAACATGTGAAGCTAGCCAACGTTGTAGGATCATGTTGATTGACAGTTTCACTCAGCATAACTGGCTATATCAGCTAGTGCTCATATTTATAATACATCCATATATGGTTTCAAGACTTAGCAACAATTTTCCTTGTTTTCTGTAAAAAAGAGAGAGAGAAACACGGCATAGATGTGATATGTTTTTCAATACTGTTTTTTAAGTCTATGAAAGCAACACCATCCATTCACTCTTGGAAAGCCATTACACCCTCTGTTAAAATGTGCCAAGAGGTTCATATGAATATATTTAATGTTGTGCCTTCCAAGAAACTTAGTTCCTAACAACAACAGTTTAAATGGACACATTTGAAAGTAATCAAACTTTAATCATTCCCATTCAAAGTATACTCATTGTATTAGTTCTCTTTCAGTGAGCTTTATTCTTAAGTTGTTAAAAATGGAGAGATACGATCTTGTAATGAAATGTAATCATGAAGCAATAAAAAGGTATTGACTGACATTGGACCCTGGAATGCCAAACAATCCACATCATTCTACAGTTCATTTTGAGCCATTTACTTTGCCTCAATTACATTTAAGTCAACAGAATTTCTCTGGAGGAAGTGGTTTAAGACATGATACCAGATGTATATTTCAGCTTGGATCTGGTGTATAATGGAAGTCTTATTTTAAATATTAAATTTATTTTAGAAATGGGACCAGGGACAGTGTATAATATTTGCTTTATACCATTTCTTTCAAAAATGGAAAGAAAAATATATATGCCATAATAGCTGTTTAAGAAATCAGGTTTATACTGTAATATTCTTTAGATGGAAAGAGAAATCAATTTTGCTATTTTTAAACAGCAATGTCTGTTGAAGAAGGTCTTCAAAATATTGTTGTAAACCATTGGGGAGCTAGCCTTTGGTTTAATCCAAGCCATATGTCCGCAATAAACAAACAGCTGACTTTTATAGACATTTTACAATATGTGTATCGACATGAGGGCATTCTATATTTCAGTAGAAGAATTTATGCTCCATTTTCACTGTTAAGACAACACAGTTCCAACACTTCCTCTCTAAGGACAAGATTTAATTCCCTGTGAGATCAACACAAATGGAAACATATTGCATAAGGCTCCTGTAGCTGCCAGGTTTTATAAATTTAAGCATAATCCTGCTACTGTTGGGAGGAATTAAAATCACATCCCCCCCTCTCTTTCTGTTATGTGACATTTTCATGTTACTTGATTATTGGGATCTTAACTGGCTTTTCTCCACTTTTCTCAAGGTGGAATCAGGTGTCAAACAGGGATGTGCTTTTGCCGAAACCTTATTTTCAATCTTCATTGCTATGATACTCCATCTTGTTGACAGAAAACTTCCCACCAGAATGGAAATCATCTATCAGACAGATGGCAAGGTATTTAACCTCAGCAGACTGAAAGCCAAAACCAAGGTCACAACAACATCTGTTATAGACAGGGCCGGCCCCACTATTGAGGCACCTGACGCCGCCGCCTCGGGCGCAGGCCCGGGGGGGCGCCGTCAGGCTGGGTGGGAGGCGGGGCACCGCCCTGACGGTGCCCCGCCTCCCGCCCAGTGCGCCATGGCCCGTCTGGTCTTTTCTAGCAGGCCAGACTTCAGCGGAGGTCCCTGCAGGCCGCAATCGCGGCCTGCAGGGACCTCCGCTGCAGTCTGGCCTGCTAGAAAAGGCCAGACGGGCGAGCGGGAGTAGAGTGGGAGGCGGAGCCAGCTCTGACGCCGCCCCCCCCCCCGCCCAGCGTGCCTTGGCCCTGCCTCCCACGCAGCGTGGGAGGCGGGGCCAGGGCACGCTGGGCGGGGGGGGAGCGGCGTCAGAGCTGGCTTCGCCTCCCACGCTACTCCCGCTCGCCCGTCTGGCCTTTTCTAGCAGGCCAGACTTCAGCGGAGGTCCCTCCAGGCCGCAATCGCGGCCTGGAGGGACCTCCGCTGAAGTCTGGCCTGCTAGAAAAGGCCAGACGGGCGAGCGGGAGTAGCGTGGGAGGCGGGGCCAGCTCTGGCCCCGCCCCCCCCACCCAGCGTGCCCTGGCCCCGCCTCCCACACTGCGTGGGAGGCGGGGCCAGGGCACGCTGGGCGGGGGGCGGGGCCAACTCTGGCCCCGCCCCCTCACTATTCGCCCTGGCCCCGCCTCCCACGCAGCGTGGGAGGCGGGGCCAGGGCACGCTGGGCGGGGCCAGGGCGCGGGAGGCGGGGCCGGTGGCGGGGGCGCTTTTCAGCACCCCCGCTTCACATCAAAAAATATCTCCGGCCAGCCCTGGTTATAGAACTCCAATATGTTAATGATAACGTAGTCTGTGCACATTCAGGAAAAGACCTACAAACCTCTTTAAACACCTTTGCAGAAGCATAAGGGAAGCTCAGCCTCTCACTGAACATCGAGAAAACTAAAATGCTCTTCCAGCAGGCACCAGCCAATCTCTCTGCAATGCCAGAAATACAGCTTAATGGTTAGAAAATGTTGACCACTTCTTCTACCTTGGCAGCCACCTCTCCACAAAAGTCAACATCAACACTCAAATGCAACATCGCCTGAGACCTGTGAGTACAGCATTTTTCCGAATGAAGCAGAGAGTGTTTGAGGATTGGGGCATCTGTAGGGATACTGAGGTGCTTATTTATATAGTTATTGTCCTCCCAACCCTGCTACATGTCTGTGAAATGTGGACTGTTTGCAGATATGACACTCAACTCCTGGAACGAATCCATCAGTGTTGCCTTTGAAAAATCCTGCAAATCTCTTGGGAAGACAGGCAGACAAGTGTCAGCATGCTGAAAGAAGCAAAGACCATCAGCATTGAAGCAATGCTCCTACGCCATCAACTCCACTGGACTGGCCATGTTGTCGGAATGTCCGATCATCATCGTTGAAAGCAGTTACTATACTCCCAACTCGAGAACAGAAAACGAAATGTTGGTGGACAGAAAACGAGATTTAAATATGGGATTAAAGCTAACTTTAAAAACTGTGGCATAGGCACCAATAACTGGAAAGCCCTGGCCCCCAAGCACTCTAACTGGAGGTCAGCTGTAACCAGCAGTGCTGTGGAATTTGAAGAGGTACAAATGGAGGGAGAAAGGGAGAAATATGCCAAGAGGAAGGCACATCAAGCCATCCCTGACTGGGACTGCCTTCCACTTGGAAACCAATGTCCTCACTGTGGAAGAACATGTGAGTCAAGGATAGGGCTCTACAGTTGCCTATGTACCCACCGCTAAGACACTGCTCTTGAAAGGCCATGAAGGAAGGACTCACAAATGTTTTTTTGTGATAGAACAATTTTGGCTACTGGCTAGCAACCACAAGACATCTTCAGCCACTTGCTTTATGTGGAAATCTTCCCACCTACTCCCATCACTTCTAAGCTTATTTGTGAGAGATGAACAGTGTGCATCAAATGGGAAGAGAATCTTTTTGTCTGTGTTTCCCCACTTCTTAACAGCTGCAAGGAACAAGGATCTTCATCTTAATCAAGGACTGTTAGTGAGACCCCCCCCCCCCCCCCGAATATCACTTCTTTTCAGCATGGGAGAGGAACAGAGATTGTAAATATGCATGTTTCTGGCTGGATATTAATATGATTTTCTTGAAATGCATAATATTTCTGAATGAGAAAAGCTCCATATAATAGCCACAGTAACTTTTCTACTCTTCATGGTGCGATTACTCTTCCACTGTACAAGAAATATTCTGTTCACACAAACGTTAGAAAAGTTAAATTACTAAAAGTGCTGGTAAAGCAGAAGGAGGTACACATCTGAGTTTTCAAGCCCATTTTTGACTCTTTGGTGACCATACTGAGGTTTATTGGAAATGATGTTTTGGATGACTGGAGGTCATTTGTAGCCATTTTCTAGCCATGTTTTACAATTATGGGATTGGAACAAGGCAGGTTGAGTTTACATTCAGTTAGAAAAAATAAAGTTATAGTTTTTGGTAGTTGGGAAGCTAAACAAGGAGTACCCAAGAAATGCGTATGAACCATAGGCCATTGACCTTCTACCCATATTGGAAGGCTTTGAAGATGCAGATGATGAGATTTGGATTTTTTCCCCACAAACTTGAAGCTGCGCACCTCTCCACTACCTGACTCATATTTACAGACAAGAAAATTAATTAAGTGAAGAGCATATGACAAACTATGATTTGTCTTGATCTGTTTAGCTTAAGTGTTCCATCAAGCTCTCACAAGTGAGTGAAAGCTTGCTTTAATTTCCAGTTCAGGTGAAGAAACTTAAGTGAAGATGAAACTGACTCCATTAGAGATAACATAAATGCTTAGACTTATTAAAATAATTGTATGATACTGGAACTGTGCATTTCAAGACAGTTTTTTCCCCATGTGTACTTTTGCTCTATCTTGGAAACCTTATATGTGTTATTTATATCTAAGTTTATTAATTATTATTTTAGATGTACAAATTAGTGTGGGAAATCAGCCCATTCAAATGGGAACACTGGAAAGATGAATGGGACCCAAATTGGAGCTCGTCGTTTTCTCCATATTTACTACATAATCTCTGCATTTGAATCAAAGGAATACCTAAGACAATGAATAAAATACCAGTCTTGTTCAAATGGGTGTGAGTGTAAATCCCACTGAAAACACTGGAATTTACTTTTGAGTAAACATGTATATAATTGCGCTGAACACCAAGTGTAGGAATTTTCAGGAGATTTGGATGTGCACATCAGTCTCAAACGCTACTAAATTAAAAATTGTGGTCAAGACTAAGAGGTATTATCTCACTAAAGATATTTCCTTGCATCCAGATGTCAAAGGTAGTTTGCAAAAGACAGAGTTTTCCTTATATCCTAGTTTCCAGCAGATGCTTGGAGAATGATATGTGGTACTTTAGCTGTCAGTGTTCATAGCTTTTCTTGTAAATAGATGACTGCAATTACTCAAATCAGTTTTCTATTTTATTGTTGCTTTTACAGCTATCTTCCTGGGATGATACAGATCCAGAGCTTCCAAAATGAGGCAATCCACAGAGATTTTATAGGGAAATAATTCTTCCACTTGAAAGAGAACTGGACCGGGCTACCGCTTGATTACCTAAACCAGTGGGGCCCCTGCCAACATGAATCAACATATCATTTACCTTGGAGATCCAAAATGCTAAGCTAAACATGACATTTATTTCCACATTACTGCATCTTGAAAGACACCCCAGCCTCTTCCAGGGGCACTTAAAAAGGAACACTAGGGAACAATTATGACTGAGATGCCACAAAGCCGTTGAGGTGCAGGCACGTGAGTGATTACTCAAAAGGATTTGAAGTGGCCAAACTTTATGTACACACAAAAGACGGGCATTTCTTGTTTCTGGGTCACAGGCCAGCAGGACCTTTAACCTACACACCATAGATCTCTTACCCAAGCAAATTACTTACACTGGACTACTTCATCAACAATAGAGGCTTTAAGTGCCTCACCAGGCATTACAAATAAGGCACAGTTCTGCTTGTGCAGAGCTCCATTGGGATTGAAATGAGCCTCTTACAGCAGTCGAATGAAACCTTTAAAATAATGCCTGAGCTGTGACCTTGGAGCTAATGCATTTAATTGGAGACGGGCACAGAGATTTTAAGGGATATCTGTCTCAAATGCCTTGAATTATAATGACTGTCCTAAAATTGGATAGAATGCAATTGCAGTTCATGAAATAGTGTGATAGGCACGGCAATTCTTGCTGCATTTCAGGATTGCTGCAACAGTAGAACTGATTGCTTCAAATCAAACACAAGAAAATGCTCCTTCATAAAGTATATCAGTAACTTCTGGAGTTCAGTGCTGCAAGATGTGATGGTGGCCTGTCTCCTGGATGGCTTTCGGAAATTCTTGAAGAACTTAGAAAAATTCCTTTTTGAGAGTAAAGTTCTCAGAGTCACCCAGGTGACATCAAGTGAACTGGGAAATTCTTGGAGATGCAATCTAAAAAGCAACTTTATCAAGTTCTGATCAATAGGTAATAACTTTGATATTTATGTGGAACTGGTTATTTTAATGTATTTGCTGTATTTTAATTCTGTTTTTACCACACTTATTATTTAATTGCTTTTTAAACTTTTGTATTGCTATTTTTAAATGGTTTAGTGTGGATATTAGCTGCCTTGAGTCCCCATGGGGAGAAAGGCAGGATATTAATATTAATATTATTATTAATAATAATAATAACTGCCTTATCTTCATATAATAATATCATTCAAAATAAAAGACACGAGAGAATGAAGGAAATAATTACCATTTCCACCATCATGCCTCGTTCACCTACAATTGGAAAAGAATATTGGGCTAAATAGCTATTTGCCTTTAATTTTAATTTTAATAGGTACTTGATCAGTATTTTCATGACAGCTGTTATGTCTGTAGCTCTGTAGAGTTCTGTTGTAAGTGAGGAGAGCCAGGTTATGTAGCCCCGATGATACAATATTGAGTATGGATGAAGGAATCTAATGACCAGCATATCAAGAATGGACAGAGCAGCTGGACAACATAGAATATTATAACCCTGTATGTCAGTGGTTCTCAACCTGTGTGTCCCCAAGTGTTTTGGCCTACAACTCCCAGAAATCCCAGCCAGTTTACCAGCTGTTAGAATTTCTGGGAGTTGAAGACCAAAACATCTGAGGACCCACAGATTGAGAACCACTGCTGTATGTCAATACTCCACTGATTCTCTCACAAACCTCCAGTCTTCATTTACTTCATCCATTTGGTGATATAAGGTTTTTTTCAAATTTGGATAGTCAATACTGAAATCCATACCACATTGTATAGTAATTGTCAATCTTAGGCACCTATGATTTAAAAAGAAAATTCAGTAAAGGCCTGCCTACTAGTTTAACAAACTGTAACAAACTGTCCACACAGTAGCCAAGTAGCTGCCTTTAGAAAACCCACAATAAGGACCTTCCTGCCCATGCTCCCAAGCAACTAGTATTCAAAGACAAGATGTATCTGGTACTGGGGAGAACTGATATATCAATCACAACTCATAGCCTAATCAGAAACCTCCTATTTCATATCATTTTTGTCTGTGTTCATATTTTGTAAATTTATTCAATGGTGGGGATAATTAAAAGAAAATTAATGAGGAGAATAATACTGTGTGACTATTTTACAACTCATCATATTCTTTGTTACTGAAATATGCAAATATTATATTTAAAAGTTGGCACACTCAAACCATGTTAAATAACTAACACTAAACTGTTTTCTGTCATGGAACCCAGTTACAGGGCTTTGGTAATTCAGCCCTGTAACTGGGAGTCATAACATAAACAATCCCAGGAGCACCTGGCAGAAGAAGATAGAATATGCCTGGGAACTTGGGGCCGAAAGTATAAACAATTATAATTGGTCTAGTGTGTGAAAATGGTAGTAATGTGATATTGGGGGTGGGACTTAATGATGATATTTACGTGTGGTGTTACGTAGCATCAAAAGTTATAAAAATGGTTGTATGTAAACATTGAGTCATTCCTGACTTTTCCAAAGTCATGTATTCTTCAATAAAGATTGGATTTGAGAGCAGTTATCTCTGATCTGCGTTCAGACTGATCCTTTGAAGTGAGCAGGACAATTAAGTCAGGAATCCCGTTCTCACCCTCCTGCAAATTTGCAGTGAAGTGAAAATGAGCAGGGAAGGAGATCAAAGCCATGACGGAGCAAAGGGGCCTTCGCTGGGAGCTCGGCCGTTGGCAGAAGAGACATTACAAGCCATAGCTTCCTCTACGGGGTACCCCAAGCCGGACGGCGTGACCCAGAGGATTCCCAGAGGGGGAAGAGGCGTTCCGGCGGCGGCAGAAACCAGTTGGGGATCTGGAGGAAGCATGCCGGAGACCGTGGCCCTGCGGTTATCCATCCTGGAAACAAATTTATCCAGGCTGTCGGAAACCGTGGGGAGGTTGGTGCCACTATTGGAAGAGAACCTCCAAAAGGAGCCCATCCGATATGGCGCCGAGAGAGAGCCAAGTAAAGAAGGAGATTGGAGCCAGAGGGGCCAGCGAGCATCAACGCAGAGTCCCGTGGCAGCGAGGGACGAGGGAGACGAGGAATATTGGCAGGAGCTGGAGTTCAGAGACAGAATGGCACGCGAAGTGGAGCGCCAGCGAGCTCTGGGAACTCTGAGGCCGCCATCTCCAACAGAGCTCCCAACCCCCCGGATGGGCGTCGGGGTGGAAAGACCACTGGGGCCAGGGATCGGGTCCAGTGGATTAGCAGACGAAGGCGGAGAGGAGCAGGAGATCCAGGAAGAGGAGGAGGATGTGCCATACGACGAGGAAAGGCGAGATGCGGGGGCTACAGCGAGGCCAGTATGCGGATGGGTGGAAGGGCCGACAGCGGCGGCAGAATTTCGGGAGCCGCGCAGAATGACCACCGGAGTGGGGCGCGGCGTGTTCCAAGGGGCCGTCCGAAGAAACCCGATGCAACCCTTCCCCATGCCTCCCAGACAGCATCAACGGGCCGCAGAATGGATGCCAAGGAGGGAAGATCTCAAACTAGAATACGGAGGGGAATCAGCTGAGCTGAACTTTTTTCTAATTAGCATCAGAGGATACATGGAAGACAATGCACACACATTCCCCTCCGAAGCAAGCAAGGTTCGAGCCATCGGCAACACACTAAAGCGAGGAGCAGCCAGCTGGTATGTGCAACTACATGCCAGACGCGACCCATGCCTGAGGTCAGTGCCCCGCTTCCTCGCCGCACTGGAAAACCGGTTCAGAGACCGGCTAGAGCAATTGAGGGCTCGAGACCAGCTGAAAGGAATAAAGCAGAGGGACAAAACGGTGCCCGAGTACGCAGAGGAATTCCTCCACCTCGCGGAAAGGGTACCAGAGTGGTCTGAAGTGACCAAAGTGGAATTATTTAAAGAGGGACTACGCCCCGAGATTTTCAGCTGGGCAGCGCACAGAGATGACCCCGAAACGCTCCAGGGATGGATTCAACTAGCGGGGCGCGTTGAATCCACCCTGGCCCAAGTAAAGCGCTTCAGGAGCAGCGGCGGCCAGCAAAGACCGGTGGCGAGAGGTCGAGGAGAAACGAGGAAGCAGGAAAGACCCGGAGGGAGGCCGGGGATTCCCTCCAGAGGAGACGACAACAAACCTAAACCGGGATGCTTTGTATGTGGGAAGACGGGCCATCGAGCAGCAGAATGCTGGGCACGGAAGGGGGAGCCGCCAAAACCCCCAAAGCCCAAGCCAGCAACCGGGAGGCGTGCGGAGGAGGAGGTGCAAGCCCCAGAATCTTCAGAAAAATTGGTGAGTCGGGACAAACGCATGATAGTAGTGCCAATCTGCCTCTCGGGGCTAGAGAATCGGGCCACCTGCAAGGCATTTGTGGATTGTGGTTGTTCCAGGAATATTATAACTCCAGAGTTAGCAGGAGCGGTGAAATGCCAGCAGATGGCGCTTGACTCCCCAATTGCGTTTTCGCAGCTAGACGGATCAGTTGCTACTGGGGAAGTATCTACAAAGGAAATACGGGAGGTCCCATGTAAAATAGGCAAATGGGAAGGAAGAATATCCTTTGTGATAGCCCCTATTGCCACATACCACGTAATATTAGGGATACCATGGCTTGAACAGGCAAATCCCGAAGTAGATTGGAGAGGAAAGAGCCTAGCATTTAAAGAACAGCAGACGCAATGGGAGATAAGCAAGATTGCAGAAGAGGAGGACGAGGGAGATGAAGAAGGTGAAATAGACCCACAGCTATTGCCACCTGAATACAGAGACTTTGTGGATGTGTTCAATCAGAAAGAGGCAAGTAAATTACCTCCCAAAAGGAATATAGAAGTAGAAATTGAAATAACCCCCGGAGCAAACTTACCAAAACCAAAAGTGTATCCCATGTCTGTGCAGGAGAAGGAGGAATTGAGGAAATACATTGATAAAAACCTGGCGCGGGGCTTCATTAAGCCATCCAATTCTCCTCTCGGGGCCCCAGTGTTATTCAGGAGAAAGAAAGACAACTCCCTAAGATTGTGCATTGATTATCGAAATTTAAATGCAATTACTAAGGACAATAAATACCCTATGCCCTTAGTAAAGGATTTAATTACCGTATTGAAAAAAGGGAGCATATTTACTAAACTTGATTTAATTGAAGCATATCATAAATTAAGGATCAAACCGGAGGATACTTGGAAAACTGCATTTTCCTGCGCATTCGGCCATTTTGAATATAAAATTTTGCCTTTCGGATTAAAAAATGGAGGCGGGTGCTTTATGCAGCTTATAAATGAAATACTGCACCCATTGTTGTACAGAGGGGTATTCATATTTCTTGATGATATCTTGATTGTGACTGAAGATAAGGAAAAGCACGTGAAATTGGTCCGGGAAGTTTTGCAGAGACTAAGGGAAGCAAAGCTGTACGCAAAACTGTCCAAATGTGAATTTAATAAAACTCAAATTGACTTTCTGGGGTATCGGATATCTCCAGAAGGGTTAGCTATGGATCCAGCTAAAGTATCAGATGTAAAAGAATGGGGAGTGCCTCAAACAAGGAGGCAATTGCAATCGTTTCTGGGGTTTGCAAATTTTTATAGATCCTTCATAAAAGGCTTCGCGCAAATAACCGCACCCCTTACTGAACTTTTAAAAACAAAAGGGAAAGGAGAGACAACAAAAGTAAAAGCTCCTGGCGCCAAACTAAGTTGGACGCCAGAATGCCAAAAGGCATTTGAAACCCTAAAAGAATGCTTCACAGAAGGACCCATTCTAAAACACCCCGATATCAGGAGCCCTTTCATAATCCATTGCGATGCCTCAGACTGTGCGTATGGGGCAGTACTATTGCAAAAGGATCAAAATGGGAACTTAAAACCCTGTGGATATTTGTCCCGGAAGTTCAGCGAAACTGAAAAATGTTGGCCGATATGGGAAAAAGAGGCACTAGCCATATTAAAAGCCTTAGAATGCTGGCGACACTTTCTCGAAGGAAGCGGAATACCATTTGAAATTTGGTCTGACCATAAGAACCTCCAGTATTTTAAGTCCCCTCGAAAATTGTCCCCCAAACAGATTAGATGGGCACAATACTTCAGCAGGTTCGATTTCCAATTAAAGTTTTTTGAAGGGAAGCAGAATGTCTTGGCAGATGCTCTTTCACGCATGCCTCAACACGAAGGAATACCCACAGCAAAAGAGGGAACAATATTCTCTGATAAACAATGGGGCTTAGCTGTCAGAACAAGAGCACAAACCCAAAAGGAGAACACTGCTATGGTTGAACTCGACGGAAAAGATAATTGGGGAAACGAGCTGAAACAGTCTTATGAAGGAGACCAGTGGATCGCATCCAATGCAGAACAGGGGGAGCAGAAGGGGGGATTTTGGTTTGTGAACAAGAAACTGTATATCCCAGCAACATTAAGGATCAAGATTTTGCATCGTTTTCACAATAACCAGAGCGCTGGTCATACAGGAATTACAAAAACAACAAAAGCAATAGCAAAACATTGCTGGTGGCCAGGGATGAGGAAGGACATAAAAAATCATGTTGTTCAATGTGATGATTGTGCCAGAAATAAATCGAGAGGAGGGAAGCCAATGGGATTATTACAAACAGTAGCAGAACCTACCAGACCTTGGGAATGTGTAGCTATGGACTTTGTGGGGGAACTACCGGTTAGCAAAGGACATCGTTATATTTGGACAGTATTGGACCTGTTTTCTAAACAGGCCCACTTTATAGCACTGACGAAACTACCATCAGCCGAGAAACTAGCTGAATTGTACATAAACCACATTTACAAACTGCATGGATGTCCCAGTAGAGTGGTCAGTGACAGAGGAGTACAATTCACAGCAAAATTTTGGGAAAAATTCCTGGAAATGCTAGGAGCAGAAAGGAGTTTAAGTTCTGCTTTTCACCCCATGACAAATGGGGCGGTAGAACGTACTCAGCAGACACTTGGGCAGTTCCTTCGAATGTACTCTAACATGAGACAAAATGACTGGTCTCGGTGGTTGGCTTTTGCAGAACTAGCTTTTAATTCGACTATACATTCAGCAACAAATAAAACCCCCTTTGAAGTAGTTTACGGGTATGAAATACAGCCTCTGCCCCAGCTGCCAAGATGGACAGAGAATGAGGGAACAGAGGCAGGGAAATGGAAAGCGCAAATGATGGAATGCTGGAGTCAAGTGACTGCATCCTTAAAAGAAGCACATAAAAAGTATAAAGTATTCGCAGACAGAAAGAGGGTGGAAGGTGATAAATTGGAGAAAGGAGATTTAGTGTGGCTAAGTACCCAAAACATCAAACTGGGGCTACCTTCGAAAAAATTGGGCCCTAAATATATTGGACCATTTAGAATACAGGGTGTTATCAACGAGGTGACTTTCCAGTTGGCATTGCCAAAAAGTTTAGGGAAAATACACCCTGTATTCCATCGTAGCTTACTGAAAAAATATATGGGTACTTTGGACAAAATGGACACATAGAATTATTGTTTTGTTTCAGACTTGTGATGAAAGAAGAACCGAAGAGGAGGACGAAGAAAAGGAGGGCACCATGTCATGGAACCCAGTTACAGGGCTTTGGTAATTCAGCCCTGTAACTGGGAGTCATAACATAAACAATCCCAGGAGCACCTGGCAGAAGAAGATAGAATATGCCTGGGAACTTGGGGCCGAAAGTATAAACAATTATAATTGGTCTAGTGTGTGAAAATGGTAGTAATGTGATATTGGGGGTGGGACTTAATGATGATATTTACGTGTGGTGTTACGTAGCATCAAAAGTTATAAAAATGGTTGTATGTAAACATTGAGTCATTCCTGACTTTTCCAAAGTCATGTATTCTTCAATAAAGATTGGATTTGAGAGCAGTTATCTCTGATCTGCGTTCAGACTGATCCTTTGAAGTGAGCAGGACAGTTTTCCATATAAGAGTCAATGGTTTCCTTTAGCAATGGGTTTATTATCATTCCTTTCAACCTTTTTTTTGTTGTTTTCACCTTTTTATCACCATGTGTTACCGTTTGTTTTTTTCCGTCTTCCGCATCTGATGTTTGCCATCTCTTATTGCCATAAAGTATATCACCAAGCAGTATTATCAATGGGGGAAGTGATTTATTATATGGAAGAAGCAGGCTATTGATGATCATTAAGAAGAGGTAAAGCAGACCAACGAGCGCTTTTAGAAACTATAAATACTTTGTAAATGGATGTAAGGGATTAAGGGTATATGCTCCTGGAAGGTTGAATGTTTTTAAAAAATCTGTGATCAAATGATTCCTCAAATCCCCCATCTACCCCATCTTAGCACTCTTATATTTTACGGGTTTTGTTCCTTTTTAAAAAGAAAGAAGAAGAATATTTTGTAGTACAGTACAATCTCATTTTGGAACAGTGGTAAATAGGAAGATGGGACATTACAGATTAATAAATTAAATTAAGCCTGCAATCTTATCCCCACTTATCTGATAGAAAACATCTTTGAATTATGTGAATTGCTCCTGAGTAGTGTACATCTTTAGAGGAAGACAAAAATACTCTCTGAACAAATCTTGCTAAGAAAATCCTGTGATATGTTTGCCTTAGGATTGCCATTAGTTTGAAATGACCTGAAGGCATGCAGCAGCAGCCATAATAATAATAAAGGTTTCATAAATTGTATTGATGATGGTGGGGGTGATGATGATATCTGTATAAAATGTTCAGCAAGTCAAGATTTTCTTTTTAACTGCTCCATAAATCCATGTATTGTGTCATGTAATACTTGTAATGTTAAAAACATCAGTAAAATATGCTGATTTTTATGGCACAGTCGACTGATTTTGTAGTCATTTCCTCTGAACCAACTTCATCCATCAGTAATGAACTATAGGTCAACAGAACTTCTCCTGCAATGATTAATCCGTGTTATAGAGCAAAAATAAATCTATAAATTAAGATATAAACATGTCCCAGTTCTTCCAAGTGAAAACAGTAAAATCTAAGAATGACTGTTTAGTACAATTAAGTTTTGAGTATCTGCTTTTATACAAGGAGTACAACCATACATCTCAGGAAGCTCATATTTTTAGCTAAGCTTGAGGTTGCTTGAGGAATTTGATCTCTGAATTCTTATATAAATTGACCCAATCTCTACCTCTCATATCTCTTTAAATGTTGTGCAAGTAATTTTAAACATGACAAAATACATATTTTAATATATCGTATTCTGAAAATAGCATGCCAGTATTCCACATTAGCTAGTAACTTTTTTTTGACCTGACTCCACAAAATCAGATGAAAATGACAATTACTTATGCCTTAATCACCGGCAGAATGGAATTCTTTCTCTCCTTGATATTTGGTAAAATTGTATGGGAAGAGTTACAATTGTGACATTAGTATCACATGGTGACAGAGGGTGCAGTTCAGCACCACTTTAGCAATCATAGCTCAATGCAATCTGTTATGTAGGAACAAAAATGTTCTTCTTTAATAAAGTAAATGAGTTATAGGATGTATGACTATTTTAGAAGATTTTGTTGTCATTATGTATCTTCAGGTTGTTTCTGACGTAGCATAGCCTCATGATTCACTAGGAAAGCAGTAAAAAAGGCATATAACAAGCAACTCTGGGTGCTTCCAGACAGAGCTGAAACCCACAACAAAGCCGGTTTGAGAAACCCTCTTTGTCATGGCTTTATGTCCCTATGCACACCCCAAAGAACCAGGCTTTACTGGTTGGGTGTCTCCATGCTATCCCGGTAACTTCTGGGATGACATGGGGGTACCCAACCCCCCACTCCTCCACCAGGCCTCCTGGTGTATAGAAATGATGTTCCAGGAGGTGGGAGAGGGGCAGGGGCTATTTTCCTCCTCCCTCTCGCCTCCTGGTGCATTGTTTCTATGCACCAGGAGGCCTGGTTGAGGCGTGGCATGGTGGCCTGGTAAATTTTTTATTTGAAGCCTTTGGGGTGGGGGTGGGGAGGGGGTGCCTTCAGTTCTCTGGGCTTCTGGAGCCTGAAGAACAGAGATGGGCTGTGGAGACTGACCCCCAGGACTACCTGGTAGTCAGTCCCCAAAGGGCTCATACCCCATTAGACCCGGGCCTTTCAGGAAGGCCCGGGTCTAATGAGGTATTTAATTAATTCAGAATAGTCATGGTTCTTCTGAATTAATTCACTTTTACCAGAGGCGTCATTTCCTCTGAACCAACTTCATCCATCAGTAATGAACCATAGGTCATTTTGGGCCCTCTCTGGAAGGGCTCTCCATAAATAGAATTGCACTGTCTCAGGGCCCAATACCTGCTTTGAACTGGATTATCTGATTCTACACTGCCATATAATCCAGTTCATTGTGGATTTTATACAGCTTTGTGGAAGGGGCCTCAATTTCAACTGGTGAGTATCACAGATATAGACAAACTGCCAGGATTAGTAAGAAGTACAATGTTTGTTATAAATCTCTCTCCTTCTTGGCTGGTCGTTGAGGAACAGAAGTAGTTATATTTCAGCTACACTATATTATTAATGGATCTCTCAAGAAGAAAAGTTTTCTATTTGTTTTAAAATCATAGTGGTAAGGACTCTACTTTAAAATACCTTCCCTGGACCATTTGGACTTTAACAACTATAGACCAGTTGCCGTTCAACTCCAGGCTTGAATGATACAAGTTTTATTGAATAATTTCAATCCAGTTTCAAAGTAGGATATGGAGGTTAGTCGTCAATGATTATCTTAATGGATGAGTTTAGCCTGGGCATTGACAGGGAGACTGTATCCCTACTGGGGCTACTGGACCTGTCACTGGCATTCAATGCCATTGATGATAGTATCTTTCTGAAATCCCTAAGAGTTTTGGGAACGAGAGGAACAGTGCTTCAGTGGCCCGATGTCTCAAATAGGTTCCAGATGGTGGTACATGGGGATAGCTGATCCTCAAAAAGATGCTGCTATGCGGATTATCACAAGATACCATCCTATCTGTCAGGGTGGGAGGAGATTTTTGGGTGCCCCTGCAAACATTCCTTTTTGCAAGTCTGAGAAAGCATGGGAAAAATATGCCCAGTTGATCTGTGACAACATTTGAAAAAAATTGTTCCTGGTTTGAAAATGTTCATGCCTGTTTATGTACACCCCAGCTGATACATGGAGCCCCACGCTGCCCATCACATGATGCAAACTGACTTCCAGTGGGCTCTATCGATTAACTGAGGTGCAAGCGTCCTATGATGCTGTGCCCAGAACATGGGAGGTTTCCTGTGTTCCATAAGGAACAACAGGGCCAGTGATGGGAGATGCAGCGTGGCTACCTTTGCCTACATGTGGGGCGCTGGGATTGCCCTGCTGCCCTGCCGATTCATCATGACGGCTGGCGAATATCCCTGCATGACCTCATCAATGTGATGACATCATCTGTTGAATTGGTTGAGACTCAATGAGATATTCATTGAAAAATTATAGCAAAAGGTGCAACAACTTATTTGCAGTTTAATAAACATTTTCCATGTTTTTATGATAAAACTAATTGGGAAATGACATTTATAACCCAGGAACAAAAATCTTGTTACATAGTGTTATTTGTTTCCCCTGAGAGGTTAGGGAAAGGCAGGTTATTAATAATTTTTTAAAAAAAACAAACAAATGATATTACAGTCAACCAACAGTGTTGTGTCTCATTTGAAGCATAATTATTTTACTACCAACTGACAGAGATTGCTGTGATATCAGCACTATTGATTTCCCACTTCCAACAATTATTATCCTCTCTAGCAGAATAAATTAACTTTTCTTTCATCCCTTCTTTTTCTTTCTATGCCACTTCAGAGATTATGCCAAATATTTTTCCACAACATCCAACAGGATTTTCCTTTCCAGTTTGGTGAAGATATTGGCATTTCAGCACTCCTTTTAATCTTATAAATCTGTTAGTGATCATGAGGGAATTTGTACAGCAATTTTAAATAGACCCTTTGACATTTAATGTCGGGAGTGCCTGGTACTTTTTGGTTCATATTATGCACATAGGCTCGCTTCTTAAATACTGAGCTACAATTTGTTTCTTATCCCTGATTTTAAGCAGTTCCAATCGCCTATTGGCTTGCGGCTTTGTATCCATCACCTTTTTCTTCATAAAACAGGAAGCATTTGTTCAGTGGCATTCATAATACTGAAGAGATTTACTTTGAAGAATGACCTCTCCTTTCATATAAAACCAACTTAAGGAATGTGCAGCTGAAGTCAACACAAATATATCCCTTTGTCTACAGCCGTGGAAATAAGTCTTTCATCTGAATGGTATTCTGAAGTCATGTTAGTAGAACTAACATGAAAGAATATGAGTAATTATTAGCTACTGAGATGCCTGCTTACCTCATAGGAGTTTATTAAAGTTTTAGCTCTTGAACGTTTACAGTTGAGCTAAAAAGGTCATGACTTTCTTATAGCCTTTAAACCAAAATACTTATACTCAAACTGCTTTAAAGCTCCTGAAATTAATGGTTGGGATCAGTATGCCTTCTTGTGCCCAGATGTGTAGTTTACAAAGCTAGCCAATGACTTTTTGCTGCTCGAAGCAAGGACAATATGGCATTGCCTGCTTTCTCTGAGATGAGCAACTAGAGGACAGTCCTTACTTTAGCATCTGTTCAATATAATAAGTAAAGCTACAGGGGGTTGCAACCTTTGGTCAAAATTCAAAGATCCCTCCCACCACAGATAATATGTTATAATAATAATAATAATAATAATAATAATAATAATCATCATCATCATCATCATCATCATCATCATCATCATCATCATCATCGTGATGGCACACTGGGGTTAAAAGGAAAACTATGTCTGGCTCTACCCGGTGGCTATCGGTATACACTCTGATGTACTTCAGCTCTTTAAAATAAAGATTCTTGAGGTAGGATAAAGTTAACCAAAACAAGTTTACTTGAAACAAAAGGCAAAGTTAACTTCAGTCAGGGTTCTTGAAAGGCGAATCAAAATAATATATTACAAAGACAAATTACTTAGTTACACTGGTAATAAATACTTGACTATATTCGTATAATATGAGGTAAAATCTATATATATAAAAGAGTGATGGAATTCGGGCACCGAGCAAAGCAACTAAACTACGAGCCCCCCAACCTCAACATTGGACAATACAACCCATCATCCATGCCTTAAGGTTGAAACAACACAAAATCACTTCACGCAACTCCACATGGAGAGAACCCGTAATGCCCCATCGGGAGCCATGCCAGGGAGGGAAAAGAGAAGCCCTCATGGCCGCCGGCAACAGGGAAGGCAGGCAATGGGAAAAAGCTGACCCCTGGGTCCTAGCGCCCGCCCATCATCCAAACCATTTATCTCCACTCCAACCTTCTACAATATCAACCCATTTTAATACTCTATATTTTAAATATATGCTATGAACCATGACAATCAACACAATCTCTCTCCTAATATTTTAACAAGCTTAAAATCACAACACCAAATAAAAAACAACACTCTTAAAACACGGGAATGCCAGACACTAAACAATCAGGGCCAGCGAACACCTCCCACAATCTGCCATGCAGGACACAATCCAACCACTCCCAACAGATGGCCACCCAGCCTCTTAATAATAATAATAATAATAATAATAATAATAATAATAATAGTAGTAGTAATAATAACATCATCATACAATCCTAAGGTTTGCAGAGGCTGACTATTTCTGTGGCCCTGACATGTCACATCTCTTTTTATGTTTGGAACCTTTAGAGTGTTTGCTTATCTTTTTCACATAGAAAGAAGATAGCTGTATACTCAAAGAGGCCTGACTATTTCTGTGGCCCTGACATGTTACATCTCTTTTTATGTTTGGAACCTTTACAGTGTTTGCTTATCTTTTTCACATAGAAAGAAGATAGCTGTATACTCAAAGAGGCCTCACTATTTCTGTGGCCCTGACATGTCACATCTCTTTTTATGTTTGGAACCTTTAGAGTGTTTGCTTATCTTTTTCACATAGAAAGAAGATAGCTGTATACTCACAGAGGCCTGACTCTACTGTACATACTAAACATAAAGACAACCATACAACAGACATTCAATACCACCACTAACTCAAATTTCTCACCAACACCACCACCAGACAACGCCACAGCAACGCGTGGCCGGGCACAGCAAGTACTTGACTATAATGGTGGTAAGTCACTTGGTAAAATACTCGACTATTGAAGCTAGAATACTGGACTATATTGTTAGTAAATACTTGCCTATAGATATAATACAGAACTAAGATGGTAAAGTACAGAACTATGGTGAAGTACACTAAGCTATATTGATAAAATACTGGACTATGATGACTATATGGTAAGGTACTCTAAGCTATATTGGTAAAATACATGCTAAGCATGCCTGTCTGGATTGCCAAGGAACCCAGACAATTTCTGGCCTTCTCCTCTGAAACTCTGACACAGAATAAAAAGGAGGGGAAAGCTTTTCAGCCAAACTCTGAGGCAAAAAGGCTAAACCAACTGAGCCAGGCCTCTAGGGGGGTTTTAAGCTCCACCCCTAAAAACTAAGTACAAATGGAAAAGTCCACACCAAAGGGAGAACTAAACAAGGAAATGAAGCAGAGGAGGGAAAAAGCTAGGCCAAGACGTCACAATCCTACCTGTATTTTATAATGTGTTTTATGAATACTGATGTAAGTTAATAATAATTTTTAACTGATTTATATTGCACTGTATAATTTTTATATATGCGTTTTATTGTAAGCCACCCTGAGTCCCCTGTTGGGTGAGCAGGGCGGGATATAAATATTGTAATAAATAATAATACATAAATCATCATTTCTATCCCACCACCATCTCTCCGAAGGGACTTGGGGCAGCTAACAAAATACAACAAAATATAGACAATACATAAATTTAAAATGATAAAACCATAGAATTACAATCACATGCATACATAATTACAATGTAAAACATTAAAATCATAAAATGCAGTCATAGCTGTGATTACCATGAGAGTAACAAGGGGTGCATCTCCACTGTAGAATTCATGCAATTTGACACTACTTTAACTGTAATAGTTCGATACTATGGAATGAAGG
The DNA here is from genome assembly GCF_035594765.1 of Anolis carolinensis. NCBI lineage: Eukaryota > Metazoa > Chordata > Lepidosauria > Squamata > Anolidae > Anolis > Anolis carolinensis. Next base: position 62,191,791 of record NC_085845.1, read on the forward strand.
GGGTTGTAGTTTTACAAAGCATTTTGCCTTCTCTGCCAAAATGTACTGCTGGTTCATCAACCTACAACTCTCATGATTTCATAGCATTGAGCCATGGCAGTTAAACTGGTGTTAATCTGCATAATTCAGTAGTGTAGATGCACTCATGTCTCCAAACTGTAGACCAGGAAAAAGGTTCCTATGAGCTGAACCAATTTCAAATCAAATCAATTAGACACACTTGGCCATCATTCATTTTAATTTAAAGGCTTAAAGAAGGGGTTTTCCTATTTACAGTTTGTAAATCAGTTACCAGTACATAATTTTGAAACGATGCCAGCACACTAGATGTCTGAAGTATATTCATTCATTTATTCACTCCCTCTGTTCTGATCTCCAATAGTAAAGTGCACTCTGGACTGCTCCTACAAATAAAAACAATGCAACAAATCTTTCAGTTTCATGAAACAATTAAAAGAACTGCAAATAAGAACACAACGGATAAGGAACCCCAATGCTGTAGAATAATCTAAAAGATCTGAGGAAATGGTTCATTATATTGAATTAAAAACAGAAGAAGTTGCAGGCTAAAGATTTCAGAGACAGGGTTCCACAACCGTTTAGGCCCCCTTGACACCCCCCATTTACACCACTATAAGGCCATTTAAGGAAGCATCCATATTTTAAATTGCACTCAAAAACAGACTGAGAATCTGTAGAGCACAAATTAGATCTGATCTGTTTGGCTACTAATGATGGTATTTTCAACAGAGGTCACTGTTCAGTTCTTAAAGGCAGCCCAATACACTCCATATTATAGCCGTGCAAGAGAGACAGAAAGGTGCAATGGTTTGACCATTAGACTATGACCCTGAAGACCAGGGTTCAAATCTCTACTCAGTCATGGCAGCCCACTGAGGAAGTCACACTCAACCATGGAAACCCAGGGTCCTGGTCTTAGAACTAGTCTTAGTCTCACTATACTTCTGACTCCATATTGGCCTAGTTTCCCAATTTCTGTCCTATAGCAACCCTCAGAGATCTTAATATTTCCCTTAATGTAAAAAATGATACTGTGGATAATTTATAGAGTTTACCTAGATTATGTGTATTCATGGAGATGATAGAGCTCAAGGAAGATGACACTCACTTCAGTTCCTGATTTAAAGCTACTGGGGCTAAAAAATTGGTTAGATGCTGAAAAAGCATTGCCAGTGCAAAGCAAGGTATAACAGACAGGAGACATTATTATTCTGATTCAGTATAGGGTGGTTCTTAGGATCCTTGCCTATACGTAAAAGAGGCTGTCATAATTATGTGAATGTAGCTGTTCCCGCCCCTGTATGAGAAGAACTACGTAAGAAGTGATGTTCTTTCCAGTAGTAGCTTGTGGATTTTAAGCCAGTCGGGCAGTCAATTTTCCCAATGGTTTAGTATGAACTTTAAAGGAATCTTTAATTTTCTGCATCCTAGTTCCCTGAGTCCCCAGTGGTGCAGGGGGTTAAACCGGTGAGCTGATGAACTTGCTGACCCAAAGGCTGGCAGTTCGAATCCGGGGAGTGAAGTGAGCTCTCACTGTTATCCCCAGCTTCTACCAACCTAGAAGTTCAAAAATGTGCAAATGTGAGTAGATCAATAGATACTGCTCTAGCGGGAAAGTAACAGTGTTCCATGCAGCCACATGACCTTGGAGATATCTACGGACAACGCTGGCTCTTTGGCTTAGAAATGGAGATGAGCACCAACCCCTAGAGTTGGACATGACTAGACTTAGCGTCGGGGGAAACCTTTACCTTTACCTTGTTCCCCAAACAAGGTTCAGCACCTCTGATAAAGTTCTGATTAAAATTTAAAGTGATCTACTGCCCCATTGATTGTGAATGAAAACCAGTCACGAATCCATAACTCTAAGTTGCACATTCAAAAGCAGATTAAACATTTGTAATATTTTGGCCACTATTTTTTAAATTTTCACATCTGCTATCTTCCTTTTTTATTATATAAAATTTCATGACCCAATGGAAGTCACAAATCTCTCCGCTGGTTCTATTAAGAGAAGTAACATCTCATCTGAACCATATCCAAACATTTGGCAGGTATAATTGATTAATGCTTTTACTTGGTTTTAGTCTTTAGATTGGGATAGGAATGACATCTCCAATCATCTGACAAGAAGAAATGAATAAGCTTCCTTATTTACAACTTCTCTCATTATGGAGGTCTTGAGGCATATTGGCACTAAAGTATCCATTTAAGCCGTTTCTATTTTTACATGACGATGGAACAAATCCAGTCCATAGTTGAAAAAGCACCATAAGTGAGACAGAGCTTGTCTAAGGTCCATGACCATATGAGTTTATATTGTCCCATGTCAATAGATTTGATCTACTTAGCCCACTGGTAGTATAACTCTGCAATAAAAACACGCTTTAGAATGAATCCAAAGCTTGGAAAATTTCTCAGCAATAACAGATTAGCATACAGATGATGTCTGGGACTGATTATATTGTATTATTATCACATATATTAACACATAGAAACCGTCTGAACAATACTATAATACATTAAGTCATTTTGGAGCAGATTTCCTCCAAAGGCTGATGTCGTTCCCATTGGCTATCCTCCAGACAGAGCTATTCTGCATTGGAGAATATATTAAAATACTGAAATAGAGGCTTACTGTGGAATGCTTGAGATCCCCATTCTGAACATAAATGCATGCAATACATACTCATTAAAATTATATAAAAGATGAGACATATTGGCAGTTTGTTTGCGGAATAGTACTGCATTCCATCAGGCATAGCTTTAGCATTGCTGCCATTTATTTCATTAAATGTTGTGCACAATCCTCACATACAAGTCCCATGGGAAGAAATGCCAATAGAACTTTGTTTTGAAAAGCAATAGCTGGTAGCTTGTTGTTTTTAAAGATCTTTACAGCCAGTAAAGCCATATAGTGTCTATCTTTTCCCACCTCATGGCTGTTTGGAGTCTTGGATGATTGCTATCCAGCTATGTGGTCCTCTCTTTGGAGTATTCCAAAAGCTTTGCTAGCTCTCCACATCCATTACATAAGACCTGGAAAACTGGTCCAGTAGTATGCCTGCCTATGAAGAAGTACCACACTGCGTAACAAGATTTATTTCAAAAATGTATTTGGAAAGGCCTTGAGACAGTTATCTCGACCATCTTTTAAAGAAATCTCTCTGTTAAATGGAACTGAATAATAAGACTAAAGCTTTGATTAATTTACTTATGTGTTAGTTTTGGTAGAGGCTTTGGAATTTCTTAACAGTAAATCTAGGGAACAGGCAAGGGGGATAAAGATTTTCTTGCATAGTTTCTCTTTGTTTTCTAGTTCCCAAATTGTAGGAATGATTCCAGAGCCAAAATGTGAGAATGTTTTATGTCATTTTCAACCTCAAACTCCCCTGAAGCTGAGCAAAAATATGTCTTTTCTGTTCAGGGGTGAGCTGAAATGTCCTTTAATTGCCAATTTTTCTGAGTATTTTTAGAAGCAGTATTGAGCCATCCTTCTTGGATTCAAGGGATCATGATCTGCCTAAAGTGATATGAATTACATATTAACAAAATGATATGCCACAGATGACTACATGGGGTTTTAGGCAGGCTTTCTACAAGGTTTTGCTGATGCAGACACTTCGATAAGCAAAACCTACTCAGAGCTTTACTTGCTGCTGTGCTACTGGCCTTGTTCAGCTCAAAGAATGTATGGATTGGTGAATTCTCCAGTTCCTAAGAGGTGTTGATGCCTTAGGTATGAGTGACTCTCCCAGCCTTCCAAGTGAGGGAAGTAGCAAGAATTAAAACCATAGTCAAAATTTTCCAGAGACATCATTTACGTGTCACAGCAGGCTTGAAAAGAGAAGAGACATTCTAGAATACCCCAGCAGAAAAGAAATCATACATCCATTACCTTCAACCCACAGGTTAAACTATGTTCTATGTTCTAAAGAGGACTATGGGGAAAGCTTTGATGGTAACGCCAGCTGTGTATAAGGCCCTTCCCCAAAATCTGTGTAAGACCCCAATAGCAAGATAGTGAGCTTCTTACCTGGAAAATTGAGTGGAACTATTTATTTGGCCATTAACATTGGATAAACCAGGCTAAATTAGTTTAATCACGTGTTAAGTAAACCCAGGGAATGCTCCAGAGTTTCACTAAACACTTTTGCACTGTCATCCCCTTTCTCCTCCACTCAGTAGCGCAACATAAAGATTGGGGCTGTTAGCAAAGGCCAGGAGATACAATGGTGATGAGATTACAGAACAGATAACAGATAAAGATGATGATCCAGCCAGGCCACATTGGTTTCAGCATGGCTGGACCAGCTAAACTCCATCCCACCACTGCTGCAGGCCAGGGGCAGGTGCCTCTAAACAGATCTATGGCTTCTGGAACCAGTATGGATCTTCTGGAGAGGCCCTTCTCTTGCTCCCCTCCCACCACCACCTAAAGCACAGTTGGTGGGGTCGAGAGAGAGGGCCTTCTCGGTGGTGGCCCCCCGGCTCTGGAATTCTCTCCCAGGGAGATTAGGCTAGCACCCATAGTATCTACCTTTAGTAGGGACCTAAAATGTGGATATTCCAATGTACATTTGCAAATGATTAAGCCCTGTTTATGATTGCCAGAATGTATTAACTGTCAGATTGAACTCTGCACTTTACCCTGGCCCTACAATCTATTTTTGCACAAGCCCATACCTAGCCCCTCCCTCTTTAGATTTGATATGCCCACTGTAGTCCTGATTTTGGTTTTGAGATTGGTTTTGATTTTAATGATTTTTTTAATATTTTACTGTTTTTGGTTGCTTGATTCACTAATGTCATATGTTTATAGTGCTAGTATATGTTTGTGTTTTAAATGTGTTTTATTTGGCTGATTCTGTTTTTATTGGACTTGGTCCCACTTATAAGCCTCCCCGAGTCGCTTCGGGGAGATGGTGGCAGGATACAAAAATAAAGTTGTTGTTATTATTATTATTATTATTATTATTATTATTATTATTATTATTATTATTATTATTGAGGAAAAATGCTCTAACTGGTTCCAGATTTTTGGATATGTGTATATGAGCCATATATCTTCCCTAGAATAGATTCACTTATTCATTGTGTCTACTTCATTTGGGACTAATGGGTATGATTCAGCCCTATTCCTGTTTTATGTAAGCTATGTTGTGAAGATTTCACCTTAAATGGCAACCTAGATATTAAAGCCTTTGACATTTGAAACCATTAAGAAAACAATTACTTTAAAATTAATATCTAACTTCAGCATGGCTTGAACATGCTAGGACAATCAAACAAGCACAGCATTTTTGTGGAAGAAAAAGTGGACATAACTGGGAGAAAAGCAAATCAAGAATCATTCTGCAGAAAGCCTGAATAGTTTGCTTTAAGCAGTAATGCAAACATACCTGAATTCTTTAAATAAGAAATGCCAGGCTTTTATAAATTATGACAGACTAAACTCGCCTGATGCTCCTTTAAAAAGATTTTAAAGCTGCTTTCTTTTTCTTCAAGTACTTCTTGAAACCTTTTCTTGGCTCCCGTGCCTCAAAGACACCCACCCTAGGTTTACTCCATTATTGTTCACTTTAATGGCTTGAATAACAAAGTATGACTCAAACGAAGGTAAAAGAGTGTTGAACTGGATATATTTATCAAGTTCTTTTCTTTTCTTTTTTTCCTTTCAGTTTTTTGTTGGCGCCAACAGCTTCCACTTCCTAAGATGTTGTAATTATGTGTGTGTGTGTGTGTGTGTGTTTTGTTTCACTTTCAAACATATGGCCCCCTTTCCCCATTAGTTTTCTGATATACATATAGTTGTGATGCATACTCATTTTGTGATGCATATACTATTGCTGGGCCACATGATTGACAACCTCTGGCTTCATAGAGTTAAAGAACAGGATTTATCCTTGGATGTTTTAATATCGAACTTTATTTTCGCACTATAAGGCAGGCATCATGTTCAAACTCAGGTCTGTGGCTGTTGGAGATAGCAACTTTTTCAAGCCTCCTCAATCTAAAGTTTTGCCTGTTTATAATGTATTGTTTATTTTCTGAAGTGTATGTCTTCTTTGGTTTGCAGTTTTCTTAGCTCTATGTATTTGAGGCAGTGGAAGTGGCTGCAGACCATGTGACTGGTCCAGTGATAGTTTTGAATGCAGTTTTAAAAAGGATGACAGTTGAGGAATGACTGTTGAGGCTTGAGTTTGTTTGAGTACAGATGCCAGTGTTAGAAGCTAGAAGTCATTTGAGGCTTGAGTTCCTTGGAAGTAGACTGTTATAAAAGAAAGCTGTACAGAACAATATCGTTTTAAAGAGACTGTTAAAGACTATAAGTTAAAAGATACAAACTGAAATATTTTAAAGCTTAACCTAACAAGAAATGTACCTGGATATTTAAATACACGAAGTTGTGAGTAAAACAAACTTCTTATTTAAAGATGTCTACTTGAATTTTGTCTGCTGAGAGCATTGAATAGAAACACATTTGGAACATTTAAATGCCCAGTGATCTTCCATTACCAAATAAATAAACCAAAGGAACACTCCTAAAACTCTGCTATGCAATAGGTTATGATCCTAAGAAGCTCATAATCCAATACCCCAATAGTGGCTTCCTTGATTGAGCCTATCCAGCTAGTCTTCCTCTTTTCCTATTGCTTTCAATTTAATCAAGCATCATTGTCTTTTCTAATGTGTCATATCTTCTCATTAGATATCTAATGTACAATAGTCTCAGGCCCAATCTACATTGCCATGTAATGCAGTTTCATAATGAAGTCTGCTTCTACACAGCCACTTAATCCCTATCAGAATGTGGATTAAAGAGATACAGACCAGTTTCTGAGAGTCTCCACAGGCACACCAGGAACCATAAAGGAGCTCCTGTTGCATCCACAAAGCTCCCCTCATGCCAAATTAATCCAACATAAAGAATTTATTTTCTTAACAGCTGGGAGAAATGCGCTGAATCAGCCCATCAGATGAGAATCAGCAATGGGAATCATGGCAGGAAGAAAATAAAAAAGGAAAAGCAATTCCCTTTGGGGGGGGGTATTTGTTTACCTTCTTGAGAGCACCATCTGTGTATCTGGATATTCCAGTGGTGCTGTTTCCATGAGCGCCGAATTTCTTCTCTGCAGTGACTATAAACAGGTTAGCTGCACCACATTTTATCACCGATTTTGGACTTTCCAGTGAGATTTTTTAACATACTGTATTGGGCTAAACATGTGCTCCAGCGCACATTGGAGCTGTGCATTTTTTTGACATCCCATTTCTTTCCAGATTTTCAAGCCTGTGTTCATGCTGTAATATAATACAGTTCAATGCAGTTAAACTGCATTACATAGCAGTGTAGATGGGTACTCAGTGTAATCTTCATGGCTTCTAGGAAGAATTCAGATCTGCCTTTTTGGCAGTCTATTATATCTGTAGAAATCTCCTCCAGCATCACATTTAAAATCAGTTGATTTTCTTCCTTCAAGCTTTCCTCACTATCCAGCTTTCACCATAATAATAATAAATAATATTACACTTTATTTGTATCCCGCCACCATCTCCCCAAAGGGAGATAATATCAACCACAGTCAACACAAATAACATAAGATGAAAATGGAATAATTTTAAAACACAAGGCATCTAAGGAAACTAGCTGCCATCAATTTATAAGTAAAGTGCCAACGTTTCAATCTCAAAAGCCTGCTTAAACATCCATGTTTTTAAGCTGGATCGGAAGGATTGGAGATTGGGGACTAATCTAATCTCCTTTAGGAGGGTATTCCAGAGCCGAGGAATGACCACAGTGAAGGCCCGCTCTCTCGTCCCCACCAACTGCACTTGAGATGGTGGTAGGACTGAGAGAAGAGTCTCCCCTGCCGATCTTAAAGCTCGTGCCGGTTCATAGAAAGAGATGCGGTCTCAAAGGTAGGTTACATAGGTTGCATGATACATAGAATGGTATATAATGGTATACCATGGTATGGGCAATCCTGGTTTTAGTATTCAATTATACTTGTCTGGTTCCTTTCTAGTAGCCTTTCAAGGTCCTAGGTTTTTTTTTTAATCTAATTCTTGACTACAGTCTCCATTCTGATTAATGCTTGAACCAAGGCATGCAATTGTTTTAGCTATTTCAATGGCTTCATTGTCAACTTTATAGTTATGTAAATCATCTGTGGTTACCATTTTTGTTTTCTTTAGAAAGTTCTAGTGTTGTAGTATTGACTGATATAATGTGCAGACAAACAATAGTGCTGAAATTTGTTCAGTATGTTCTTTTCATGAATGCATAATTTCAGGGATGCAAGACCAAAGGCATACACACACAAACATGAAAGGAACATACGGTATCAATTTGATAACTGCAGTGTCTTGTCACTATTTGAAGAGTAGAACACCTTTAGGATTGTCACATCCTTAGCAACACTGCCATATAAAATCCAGGTTATCTGATTTGAACTGGATTATATGCCAGTGTGAACTCATATAATCCAGTTCAAAGCAGATAATGTGGATTATCTGATTTGATAATCTGGATTATGTGGCAGTGTAGCAAGGGCTTCTCTCTTTCTTTCTGAATGGTTTTAGTATGCTGTGGATCTGGCTCCTAGCTTTAAACTTAACAAGAAATTTCGATAGCAATAAAAACAACATGATTGTGTTTATGAAACAGGCAGTTTCACTTGCTTTCTGGAAAGACAAAATAAAGTTTGTTTCATGATACGGCACAAGAATTTAAAATACTGGACAAATCTGCTAGGGATTACTTTGTTGGAAACTATTTGCTAAATAGCCTCTCTGTACTCATAACCCAGTTATAATGATAACAATATCTTAAGTTTAGTCCCATAGAGCCAGAATTTAGTACCTATTCCCAAAGATGACAAAAATATCCATATTTATTAGACAACTTCCTGACACACAGACATGGAAGGAAAAGAACTACCATATATTGCAGGCTGATGGCAGATGGCAAATACTTGACAGATCAACACATTCCATTCTGTTGATCAAAACTAAAGTCTTAGACTGAAATCCTATTCATAATTACCAAAAAACAAACAAACTCTCAAACACCCAAAGTCTCATTAAACTCAGTGGGACTTATTTCCAAGCAAATGTGCTAGGAAGTAGTTTGTAATAGACATAAAACTGTATGCTGATACACTACAGAGAGAGAGAGAAAAAGGATAAACACTTGAGATGCCAGGAATTTTTCTTTTGTCTTTTTATTTTACCTTTTAAGTAGTGTTGTCAATTCCTGGCATGCTAAGTTCTAATTGAGCTAATATGTAGATGGCAGAATCAGAGATTGTTTATTGCTCCGTTGGTCAGAGAAGAATGTAATGGGAAATTTCCCAGATCTGACATACCCCACGGTCACAGAAGTGGACATTTTATAGACGAAGGGTTAGAAGGCACAATCATCAAGTTTGCAGATGACACCAAATTGGGAGGGATAACTAACACTTCAGAAGAGAGGAGCAGATTTCAAAATGATCTTAACAGACTAGAGAGATGGGCCGAAACTAACAAAATGAAGTTCAACAGGGACAAATGCAAAATACTTCACTTCGGCAGAAAAAAATGGAATGCAAAGATACAGAATGGGGGACGCCTGGCTCGATAGCAGTACGTGTGAAAAAGACCTTGGAGTCCTCGCGGACAACAAGTTAAACATGAGCCTACAATGTGATGCGGCTGCTAAAACAGCCAATGGGATTCTGGCCTGCATAAATAAGGGTATAGCATCTAGATCCAGGGAGGTCATGCTACTCCTCTATTCTGCCTTGGTCAGACCACACCTGGAATACTGTGTCCAATTTTGGGCACCTCAATTGAAGGGAGATGTTGACAAGCTGGAAAGTGTCCAGAGGAGGGTGACTAAAATGATCAAGGGTCTGGAGAACAAGCCCTATGAGGAATGGCTTAAAGAACTGGGCATGTTTAGCCTGCAGAAGAGAAGGCTGAGAGGAGGCATGATAGCCATGTACAAATACGTGAGGGGAAGTCATAGGGAGGAGGGAGCAAGCTTGTTTTCTGCTGCCCTGCAGATTAGGACGCGGAACAATGGCTTCAAACTACAGGAAAGGAGATTCCACCTGAACATCAGGAAGAACTTCTTCACTGTGAGAGCTGTTCGGCAGTGGAACTCTCTGCCCCGGACTGTGGTGGAGGCTCCTTCTTTGGAGGCTTTTAAGCAGAGGCTGGATGGCCATCTGTCGGGGGTGCTTTGAACGCAATTTCCTGCTTCTTGGCGGGGGGTTGGACTGGATGGCCCATGAGGTCTCTTCCAACTCTATTATTCTATGATTCTATGATTCAATGACATTTGAAAAGAATAGACATTGCTGTAATTGGTACAACTTACAATCTGCAGTTCAAAATACATTCATTATTGAAAGGTTTGCAGTTTGTGATTAGTGCACACATGGCGGGAAACTTCGGGCCCATCCCGACAGGCCCATATCATGGGACCTGTCTGGGTTTTTAATGGGGGCGTCCAAACGACGCCCCCGGTAAAAATGAATTAATTTGGAATAACCTTGGTTATTCTGAATTAATTAAATACTCAATTAGATCTGGGCCTTCCTGAAAGGCCCGAATTGGGCCTATGGGAACCCACCCGCGGGTAGTTTCAGGACCAACTGGAACTACTCAGGGGTGAGTCCCCACAGCCATCATGCGCCTTTTGGGTTCCTGGAACCTAAAGGTGTGGGATAGCACCCACCCCTCCCTCCAAACCCTCAAAAACAACCCTTAAATCCCCCCCCCCCCGGTCTCCTGGCGTGTCATTTCTTCATGCCAGGAGGACTCAAGGAATACCTTAATGGCAGGAGGGTTTTTTATTGTTAAGCATTGTTTTGGGGGTCTTCTGGGTGGCTGTATGCTCAGGCTTTTGAGGAGTGCATGGGGATGAGAATCCGTGCCAAAGTGTGTTTCTTAAACCTGCTTTGGTGTGGATTTTGGTGCTGCCTGGAAGTGCCCTTAATAAAGCTTTTCATTGGAAGAATTTTTGAGTCTGTCTTCTGTATCCACACAACCCCTTTCTCCCAGTGGGAGATTATTAACATAGGGAATGATTACTTTTAGGGGAATCAATGTTTACTGATTGATATCAGCTGGGAAGGGGAAGCTCTCCTTGATTGAACAATTGATGATTATTTTTGGGATGATGGGTTTGAGACTTTTTGGAGAAGAGTACATTGTGTTTCCTGTGGGATTGAGATGCTCTCGGCACACATCTGATGGGGTGTGTGTGTGGAGTTGGCTTCATTAAAAGGTGGGAAAAGCGAGAAGGGTGTTGTCATTGCCACTCAGCTGGAGGTCTTTTTCCAGCTTCTGAAGTGGAGTGGGGTAACCATAGGTCATTTCTGAACTTCAATACTCTTGGGTTTCCCAGCTTCAGACAACAGTCACACAAGGCATAAAGAGATGCACAAATTAATAAAATACCTGACAATGTCATGGCAGCTAGATTAATTCTTTCCCTATGAAGAAATGTTTAGACCAAGAAATTCATTTGGAAGCTTTGGGCAGAGGAAGAGCGGATGGCGAATGGAGTCTACTTATGGCAAAGGAATAGATGTGATCCAGTCTCTATGATAAAAACTTAGAGATACATTGGGAAAATCTACACTGAGCATTTAATGCAGTTTCAAATCAGTATTGAAGAAAGTGTTTTTGATGAGCAGATAACTACTACATAGGAAATCCTGGAATCAGTTTGAGGCCTGGATGTTGATTATAAAACTACAGAGCACTGATGCATATTTTAATGGTTTTCTTGTGCATGCTTTTATGGCAGTTTGTTTTCTGGCTGCCAGAGTTTGAATCAAGCAAGCTTCAAACTGCATTAAATGGTCAGATGGGGCCATTGTTTCAGAAACCACTGTTTCTTTCATCAATGGAAATACAATATTCCCAGGTGGAGGGTTACTTTTATAAACACCTGTAAGCACTTGGGTAGATCTAATACTTGTGTGCAGAGATCAGTGAAATGTTAAAGAAAAGCACATGTGTTTGTACTGTTTAGAACTATGCTAGAATGTGTATATGTGTTGTTATTGTTAGTTTGCTTGTTTGTCCAGAAGTCAAGCAGAGGTCATGCTCAAATTGAGTCTGTCAATGAGTTGCCAAAGGTCACATATTAATTAGAAAGAAAAAGAAAGCATTCCTTCGTGGAATTCTGACATTCGGCTTCGTTTTCTGCATTAATGGTTGTTTTACTGGCTCTGTATACAAGGATCCCCAGAATTAGGAAAAATGAAATTCCCCAGACAAACAAAAAAGTTTGCAAAACTGTTTCTTCTTCCTGGACTGTTCTGGAATTCCCAGTAATCATAGTTATTCTTTTTTTTAAAAAAAATTATATTGTGTATGAATCTTTCATTTGGATCAGGTCAGCTGCTCTACAGCAGAGCCAAGGTTTGAAGTCTCCTGGATTTTACAGGCTTAGAAAGTTATAGGCATTTGAGACTTGATCAATGCCTAAATCAGTGAAGTCCAGGAACAAGACAGATAACTGTGGCTATTCTGAACCATTTCATTAGACTTGATCCTTCCACACATTCCATGAATGCTTTCAGAATCATTCTCATTAAGTAGGCTGTATGTGCCTTGGGAGTACAGTAGTTACAAAAGCCAGCTTTTAGCCAGACAATTCCATTTTACAAGGGCCTGTGTTTTCTCTACAATGAATGTGACTTTCTTGTACCTTTAAAAAAAATCTTGTGCTACCCCTATATTTTGAGTGCATCCCTAGTCAGGAATGTAGAACTTTCTGTTCATGGTTTCTTTCACTCTCAAGTATTTTTGTTGTGCCACAATGACGGGAACAGTGAAATCAAGCAGCGTATCATAACTTTCACTTAATGGACCAGAACCCAATGGGATTGAGTTTACAGGAAATGAACCTGTGTGTACTATGCAAATGCCTTTTCTATTCCAGCATGGCAAGTTCAATAACATCACCTCATTTGTATGTAAATTCAGTACCTGCTGTGAGAATATGAAACAGACAAATAAGACTAAGACTTTATTCTTTCTGAAAGACAGATAAAGAACTACAGCAGTGTTCTTTTGCTGAGCAGGCAAACAAAACTATAACACTTTTCTTTTGTACTCAATGTCTGCATTGCTTTTTGTTTGGTGAACAGACTTCTGTGATGTGAGTTACTTAATAATAAAAAGTGCATTTTCATCTAGTCCAAGTCTGATGTTTGACTTAGAAAGTTGGAGTCAACTTTTATGTACTTCAGTGGTTCTCAACCTTTTAATGCCATGACCCCTTAATACAGTTCCTCATGTTGTGGTGACCCTCAACCATAACATCATTTTTGTTGCTACTTCATAACTGTAATTTTTCTATTGTTATGAATCGTAATGTAAATATCTGATATGTAGGATGCATTTACATTCATTGGACCAAATTTGGCACAAATACTCAATATGCCCAAATTTGAATATTGGTGGGGTTGGGGGGGATTGATTTTGTCATTTGGGAGTTGTAGTTGCTGGGATGTATAATTCACCTACAATCAAAGAGCATTCTGAACTCCATCTACAATGAAATTGAACCAAACTTGTCACATAGAACTCCCATGACTAACACTTTAGAAATAGCAAAATACCTCAATCCCACCGTTGAAGTTTGCTCCATGTGAAGGGCACTGTAAGTTGCCATTTCTTAAATGTCTAGAAACGCTGATGAAGTTCATATTCTTGACTGTTGACTCTGGACAGAACACTGTTGATGTGCTACACTAACAGTTGTACCCCTTGCAGGACTGGGCAGCAATAGCAAGATAAGTCATGCAATATATGCTGGCTCCAAGCATCTTATTTCTTCAATAGATTATTACCTTTATGGCCATTGCACCCAGGGCCTTTAAATTCCTACTGCCATTGTCTAGACCAGTAGTTCTCAACCTGTAGGTCCCCAGGTGTTTTGGCCTACAACTCCCAGAAATCCCAGCCAGTTTACCAGCTGTTTGGATTTTTGGGAGTTGAAGGCCAAAACATCTGGGGACTCACAAGTTGTGAACCACTGGTCTAGACTTTTTGTATATAATCACAGGATTTTGTCACATGTTCCTTTGGGTTGATAGTTTTAATTTGTTGCTTTTTAATGACATTGTCACATATAAACAAATTTTTTTATTATGATGCTATGTTTTTGCATGTGAATTTGTCTATTTGCCTTTTGGAATTATATTTATCAGTTTCTTGCTTATTGCCTGTACTCCAAGAGATCTAACCACATGCAGTAGAAGAAAGAAATCCCAGATGAATGTGACATTCCCTGATATGTATACCTGTGAAAGAATTATGCTAAGGATTGCTTCATTATCACTGCAAGTCCACACGTGAGTAAATTTGTCCTTCCCTGTCTTTTTTTAGAGGAAGATTTATATGTTGAGCCTACAAATACTTCAGTTAATCACCTGGCTATTCAAGAATAGGTAGTTAGGAAGAATCACCCTGGCTACTTTAGAATGTGTAGTTTCAGATGTTGATTTTCTTGCATGTATTAAATCCATGCAGTATTTGCAGTTTCAAGCCATGAGGTTCATAATAATATCTCATTTGTGAATTCTCAAAGAACCCAAAAGAAATTTCATTCTATCATCTCTTTCAGGTAACTTTGAAAAGACAACAGCTCTGTAAGAATTTTCGAAAGATAACGACATTTAACCAGTGCACTGAAAATAATCCTGCCTTTTCTCTGAACATTCCCCTGATATTTTCATTAAAAATGTTAGACCAAACAGAATCCCATCAGGAAATTCCTCAACTCTAACCTTTCAGGGTCAGAGAATGCAGCAGACGGTTTGTTGTCTTGAAGACTGACCTCAGTTTGTTTCTATTCCAAACAAACTGTTCAGATGTTATCTGTGTGTTGTCTCAGGAGACTTTGGCACTAACCCTCAGAGATCAACAGTAGCAGTTTTTGAACCACTTTCTATAAAGAATTACTTTCATAGGGAAGTGACCCTTCCAGCTAATCATTTAGTACCACTTAATTTACTGAGTGATTTCACAGCTGGCTAATGGAAAGTGTTCATTAATAAGATGCCGCATTCCTCTGCAACATTATTCAAACATCTGTTCCATGGATCTGTTTATTCAAATATTCAGGTTCTAACAGTTCTCAAAATCCCCACAGCATAAGTGGCTTATATTCCTCCATGTATAAATAGCTGTATGTTGCCAAATAGTATTGGCTAAAGATAAATGTTATTTACTGATCTATTTAGAAGTGAATGGGTAGAAAGAGTATTAGAGGGAATAAGCAAAAAATCCTTAAGTTGTTTGTTAACCTATTAGATGTCCCCAATATCCTTTCTCACCTCTAGTGAATCATAGTTCAGAACTTGTATTTGACTGGAGAAAAAACAGATGTCAGGAGAAATTATCTGATAAGGGAGTTAAATTATCTGCCCTATATTTTAATCACTTCATGCAGGTGCCCTCCATCATAGGAACACATATGTTTTGCAATTCTATGTTTCAAAACATGCAATTCCATCCATCCATAATTCCAGCGGAATTTATTTGATTGAAGTGTTTTTTGATCCCATTCTGGATATGACATGATCAGAGATCCAGATCATGGAAAGCTTGCTCCTATGTTCATATGCTTTTACTTGCAGATGTACCTGTCCAAGTATGAATATGGAGCAGGTGAATTTAACATTGCCATAGAACCTTTAGGTAAAACTGAAAATGTGGCCCCAGAATACTGAGGAGACTAAATATTTATAGTCAGCATTGTCTAGTTCAACACTAAAACCTCCATACTCACTAGGGATGCCTTCCTGAAACACTGTGGAAACAAGAATACAAACCCTATTGAAATGAATGACTTCTGTAAAATGTTATCATGGAAATGCTCCAAGGGACCTAGAAAATTCCTAGAGAGGACATATTTTGTTGGATATGGGAAGGTGAAACTGCAAGTACTAGCCCTGTAGGTACAGGGGTCATACTGTCTTACTATAACTTTTATTATATTCTACCTTTCGTCCAAGATACTCCAGTAATATGTGTAATTTTTCCCCTGCTCCATATTTTATCCTTGTGGAACATGTCAGGATAGAAATTAGTGGGGATTTTAATTTGTGTCTGTCAAATCTTTGTTTAAATCTTTGACCCTATACGGACTGAGCCCTTTTACAAAACACAGTTATAGTACTATGATTTCACCATGGCTCTTTCCTATCAAATCCTGGAGTTTGTAGATTCATGAGCCACGAGAGCTCTCTGGCTGAGAATTGTAAATGCCCCTTCTTGAAATGCAATCACAGGATTCTATAAGATGTTGTCATGGCAATTAAAGTGGAACATACTGCTATGAATATGTTGTGTAACTTCTGGTGGAGGCCCTGCCTCCAACTGGGTTGAAAGTGTCACTGGAGGATTCACCCACAACACATGAGCCTTTTCGTGATGATCTGATCTAACAGCCAGCACGGGTCCTTTGCAGAAAGGCAATACTTCCCTCATGTGATGGGGAAAGCATTGCCAAGAAAGAGGTGCGTGTGGGGTGACAGATTTGCTCCACTGCCCCTCTCATTTCTTCCCGAAGCCAGGCAAAGCGAAATGCTTCACCTGACCTTTGTGATGAGACCCATAGAAAGGAGTGTGCTGATAGATACATGTAAATGTGAGTCCATTAGTGTTTTTATTTTTTCAATGGTGTTTTATTATTCCAATTAATTATATGCTTTGTTTTCTAAAGCACTTCCTAGCTTTATAGCAAGAGTAGAAAAAGTGTTACTATTCACTGCAACAATGTTCCCAACCAGAGATATCCCCTAACAGCCTGGAATCAAAGCAGTTTAGCTTCTCTCACCCCTACAAAGTTCAACCCAGGTGACAACAGAACAAAAACAAAACTATGACACCAATTTCAGGTCACTGGAAACATGCTTGTCCAACTGGGGAGTGAAGGTGGGAAACAGGGGTGAAAATTCGCCCCAACCCTTAGGACAATCTTCCATTTTTGCTTCATAGAGAGAAACAATTTCCTATACTGTGTGCCTAGAGTATCAAGTCACGTTTCTGATACCATTAGAAGCGTTAATGATGAAAACAAGGTTTGTAGGTATACAGAACTTTCTTGTAGGCATCTGTGCATAGGAATGTAATCTACTGTTTCTCTCAAGGAGGATTCACTCAGGTGAGAAAGGTCAAACAGCAGCTTTGTGTTGACAGTAGACATTCCTGATGGAAAAAGTGTGGCAAGCAATCCCTTCTTTCTCTTTATGTGACTAAGAGAAAACATTCCTTCCTTCTGGATTTTCTGCAGAAGGATCTCAGGATGATACCCTTTCCACTGCTTTCTTTAAACAATCTTCAAAAGACATTGTCTTTAATTCTTACTTTTTATTGGTTAATTCATCTTGGACAAATACCCTTGGTCTTCTAATTTATTTATTTATTTAATATTTATTTATTTTTACCCTGCTCTTCTCACCCTGAAGGGAACTCAGAGCGGCTTCCAAGTTGGCAATATTAAATGCTGTACAAACGGCATTCTGAAAGTTTGTGAAAGTTTGTGCTTAAAGTTACCAATTTGCTGCTTGATGCATTATGTTGCTCCCAGCAGGGGAAAGACATAAAGATTCCCAATGGCACTCCAGCTGTAAAAGCATGTCTGCCATATCAAGTTAGATTGACAGCTTTCTATAGTCAAGGGGCAGGCTAATGCTATTAAACCTTAAGCTGTACAAGAACATTTTGGTATTCAATTTTAAAATATGTCACATACCAGAAACAGTAAATCTTTGTATATAAGAAATCAACAGGAAAATATAGCCAGAGATGAGACCACAGAGGAAACACAGTTCATATTTAGTAAAGAAGATAGATGGAAGGTATGTCTGTGGGGATGGATTTTGGAAAGGTGCCTGGCTTGAGGCCAGGGATGAGAGAAGCTGGAGCTGAAAAGAACAAGCTTAAAGACTGGTATGTCCAAAAGAGAAGACTAAATAGACGTTGTTGGTTTATTCTTAATAGGGCTGTGCACAGATCTGTTTTTTAAAACGGGCTCCGGCTGTTTTAGCCAGCCATAACAGCACAGATGCTGGCACCATTTTTCCTGGCCACAACAGACCACGTGGCTGTCGAAAATGGCTGCCTTTGATTTCTTTCAGCTATATGTGGAGTGTGGGTGGAGTGTGGAGAGAGGGGCAGCCATGCACACAGGATTCCCTGTGAGGTTGTGAGCCCTGCTGCCTGCCTGAGCCAATCAGAAGAAGAAAGCTGATCAAGTGCTCCATGTTCTATCTCAGTGTCTTTGCTGCTCTTAGGATCTTGCTTTTGGACTCAATTCCAATCTTTTCCTTTGGCGATTTCATTTTTGGGCTGTGAAAGTGCATTTGGGGGGTATTTGTTTAAATATTGGGGCGGTTTACTGAAGGGAGGGTATAACCTAGTCAGGTTGAGTCCCCACGGGGAGAATTCAATTCCTCCCCAGGTCTAGTTGAAGGAGATTAAAGGAAAGGATGCCAGAAACAGTGCTTTCTTAAGTCTGATGCCTTAACCCAGGGCTAGCTGAAAGAGATTAAAGGAAAGGATGCCAGAAACAGTGGTTTCTTAAACTAGTTGCCATTCTCCAGGCAAAATGTAGCTATTTGGATATTTTGTTATTTTTACCTTTTTACCTTCCTTAGAAGCTAGCCTAGAAAGCTAGTTAGCTCCAAGAACCTTTTCTGTGTAAAGTGGATTTCTTTTTACCAAAATAAATATTTTGAACCTATAATTGTGACTCTGGAATCCTTTGCCATCCTAAGGAACAAAGGCTTATCCCAGCTCATCACACGTAAGTTGCTGCTTATGAAGTGTGCTTCTGCCACTCTGCTATATTTTATGTGGAATCACCCCAAAAGTGGGTTATTTTTTAGTCTAACCACTCAATAGATTCCAAACAAGAAATGATGCCAGAAACAGTGGTTTCTTAAGACCGATGCACTAAAAATAATGGAAAGGGGAGCCTCGTAAGTTCCTCATTGCTGCCAATGGGTCGGATCTTCCCAGATCTTTTAGCTGCCAAACCAAAAAAAAAAAAAAAAAAGGATTTTTCCCTGGCCAAATTTGGGAGGCTCCTGAAAAACGAATTTGGGGAGGGGGGGGTCACTGAAAGCTAGACATCAAATTGCACACCTAATTCCTAGTCTTTCAATTACCATCTGTTTATCAAGAAGCAATGCTTCACTGCTTTGTTCCAAAAATTGCTGCATATATTATACAGTTATATCCTTTGTTACTACCTGGAGCAAGTGTGGAGATACCAGAAGCAAGAGATGCAGTCCCATGGGAAGTAGAATCCCTTGTTTTGTGGGGGTAGTAGAAGAAGAGGACTTAAAATACCATTTTAGGAAAAGATAGGGAAAACTATTCCCTTTTATATAAGTTCCTGGTTTCAGAAGCACCCAAGACTTTTCTGGGTAACCTCTCATAACAGCATTTCTGGAAATATACACAAATATATGTTGTTTCGTACTTAGACAACTCATTCCTGAGACTCTTTGTACAATGAAGCAAACCAACCACTCAATCATGTTAGATTTCTGGCAAACTTCATGGGATTTTCACATTTATAGTTCATCCCAATAGAGTGATCCATCAACAGGCTATCCTCACAGACTGGACAAAATGGACATAGATGTTTTAGTAGCACATTAAGGAAATGATGACTTGCTTGCTTAAAGTGAATATGGCCGGACTTCGAAGTATACTTTCATAGCTATTGGAAAAATGTATCTTGCATAGAAATCAGTATTACAAATTTCCTTCTGACTAGGACAATAAATGTACAGTTTATCACAAATGTGGAATTTTCTTTGGGTAGATGAATGAGACTATTTATCCTGTCATGGTCATAACAGTTTGAATCCTCACAAATGTGGTTATTCTTTGGTCGATGGCTGCTAAATTGCTTTAAGATTTTGACCACTTTTGATCTACATCAATATATAACTACAACAATATGTTGGTTGTGTGTTGTATATGTGTGTGTCTATACCATATGTTGACTCAAGCATCCATGACTTGAAAATATATATTTTTAAAATACAGAAAGCAAACCTTGAGTTTGCCATTTTATTATGCACATAGAATGGAACTTGAGCATTCACAGATTTTTATATTCATGGAGAGTATTGGAAACAAATCACATTGGATTGCAAGGGACCACACGCACACAACTTGAACAATATTAATACATACCAGCCAAATACATTGTGCATTCAAGGTGTGGTGTTTGGTTAGTCACATAGAGTCAACAACGCTTCAGTTATCACAAAGCTAATCCCTACAACCAAGTGGCTAGTTTGCATGTTAAAAAAATTACAAGAAAGCAAGGAAACACAGTCTTGATGCATTTTGTATACTTGAGAAAAGTTTTATTCAGAGTGAGAAAGGGGGGGGGGAGATAGAAGAGGAAGAGACAGAGTAACTATGATCGAAAGGTCAATGATTAGAATCTGAGGAGCGGTGTGAGCTCCCGTTGTTAGCCTCAGCTTTTGCCAACCTAGCAGTTCGAAAACATGTAAATATAGATAGATCAATAGGTACTACTCCAGCGGAAAGGTAATGGTTCTCCATGCAGTCATACTGGCCACATGACCTTGGAAGTGTCTACAGACAATGCCAGCTCTTCGGCCTAGAAATGGAGATGAGTACCAACCCCCAGAGTCAGACACAACTAGACTTAATGTCAGGGGAAAATGCTTACCTTCACCTAGACTGGAGTAACACTTTAAAAATGTGCCTGTTCTGACTTACTTACAAATTCAACTGAAGAACAAACCTATAGAACCCAACTTTTTTGTAACTTGGGGACTGTCTTTATTTTTAAAACAGCGATACAGCAAAAATGTTTTGAGAAACTGCCACAAATTATGAAAAGTATATCCTTGCTGATCGTTTCAAACAAAAAGTATATGATTTGTTACCTGTGCTGACATTTTTCTTGATTCATACTTGCATTTCTCTTGATTCATACTTGCACGTCATCAGTAATAGCAAATTGGGCATCCTTTATTCCCATTCTTCTTCCTTCCTTCTGGAATTAAGGCATTTAAACTGGCAGAATGGTTCAATAAAACTATTCTGCTACAGATGGCCATCCAGTCTGACAAGGGGGAAAATGTCATTATAATGAGTTTGGAAAAGTTACATTTAAAATGGAAGTTTTCATAAACCTCCAAATGTAACTTTCCCAAGGTCTACTTTTGGCATTTCACATTGTATACACGAAAGACTTTAAATGACTTGGAAGATGTCCTTCCCAATGTTAAAATCCACTATAGATTGGCACCATCATTGTGACGGCGTGAGTGGCGCCATCTATATGTCAAACTATAAGTTTCAAGATTTGAATTGTTGTATCATGCCTGATTTTGCCCTCACCCTGTAAATGTAGTTGGATTGGTTATTTATATCTGTCAATCAATGTTGTTTGTACCTGTTATATTGCTCACTCAGCAAAACTGTTTGGCTCCACCTCTTCCTGGAGTAGGACTGTGTTTCCTCCTTTTTATTCCACCAGCAAGCTCTCTACCAGATGGACGTGAGAGAGAGACTTGGCTCAAAAAGCCCTTCAAAAGTTACCTCTCAGCACCAATTCTGAGGTTCTTACCCTTGGGACTCACACTTCATGTTCAGGGCCAACCTGAACAACGTTGAGGAGTCTCGAGCGCCTTCACATCAGTCCTTTGGCAACAGAGGAAGACTCTTGTCTTCAGATATAGGTCATTGGACTGAGGCTGAGTTTGCTCCGGCATTCACAGCCAGAGAAAGAGGGATCTAGAAGGCTCCACGGACTGAAACAATCAAAGACTGTAATGTATATTTTCTTTTACCCCCTTTGTGAACAATAAACCCAGTTTTTGAGTTAACTACAGTGTTTTGGTCCTTGGGAGTTCCAGTTTCCCTAAAGGAGGGCAAGAAGCAATCCCCTGGGGAAAGATGTCACGTCCATGCCTCTTTCACTAAGAGTTTACAGCCCCAGGCGCGACGGCACAATCATGCTTCAAAGTTGCAGTCTTGATAGCAAGCGACTGATTTCAAGTTTGTGGCAGAGCGATTCAAAATTAAATTCTCAAATCATGAGTGTAATGAAAGGCTGACCAAGCGTTTTCCCAGAAATGGTTGCCAAGTGTGTCTGAATCCTTCATATGGTCAGGACTACTCCCATGATGTCAGTGAAGCATTAATAATATCACACTGTTGAACTGTCGGATTAGCAAGCTGTTCACAAGTGCAAAGGTTTTGCTTTCCAACGTATTAGTTATTACCACTATGTTAATGAGAATTTCTTGAAGAATAACTGTATTAGTGAGAACTGAAACCCCAGCAGTATTTCAATTTGGCAGCATGAAGGAAAATAATGTGATTAATGCAATCTTTTGCAGGGGCTTACAGGCAAAGCAAAATTGGAATCGCTGATGCTTTTGAAAACAAAGATCCCCCTTCTCCTCCCCTGCAGGGCCAAAGGATATGGGCACTTATTTCTCTCAGTCTCTAACCTCTGCCTACTCTACAATTTCATCAGTGCTCTCATCTGTGACCAATAGTATGTTAGTTTTTGTCATTTGTATCTCTCTGGCTGAAAATGTTTCACTTTCATAAACAATTATTGCTTCTAATTTTTAAGAGATGTTCATGCCCCCAATGAAAATTACATGGTTAGTTACTGACATGGGTAGGGTACATACTCCAACACTTCAACAGATGAAAAGTGAAATACACAGCCAAGCAAAATCATAGTGTAACAGACAGGACTAAAATTATTAATGAAGAACGTACAAGATAGAGTGTCTGCAGCAGTTTGCTTTTGCCTCAGCCTACAGGGAAGGCAAAATTCCACAATTTTCTGCCCTCTGTGCTAATTAAATAGAAATTGCTTTTACATTTTCAGAGAGAATATGAGAGGAGGGTAAAGAAACGGGGACATTTTAAACGCAGTTGACAAAGTCAAATAATTAATTGGGACTGTCCCTGTCAAACAGGACAGTTTGAAAGTATGTGGGTGACTGTATATTATTGCTATGCTGTGATTCTCTTCACATTTTTTTCTGACAATCTTTAAATCTCAGCAGGATTTTTCTCTGTTTCAGATGGTTGTGGATTAGGGAGTGGAACACCTGTAAAAAGATTGCCTATTTGAATGTGAAGTGATATAGATTTGGAGTTCATCTACCACTGTAGAATTAATGCAGTTTAACACCATGGCCCAATGCTATGGAATCCTGAGATTTGTAGTTTGGGTGAGGCATCAGAACCCATTGGGAGAGAAGGCTAAAGACAGTGTAAAACTACAACTCTTATGATTCCATAGCATTGAACCATATCCGTTACAGTGGTGTTAAGGTGCATGAATTCTACAGTTTTCTTTGTCTGTTTTCCTTGAAACCTACTTCAGAGCACAAAATTGAGCGTATTTCATTGCGATATTCAATGTGAACATGATTACAATTATGAGAACAACTGGTTGTTCTGTATGTGGCTTGAAAGTAACTCAACATACAAACAGTTTGAACTGAACTCAAGATAGCTTCAAACTACAGGAAAGGAGATTCCTCCTGAACATCAGGAAGAACTTCCTCACTGTGAGAGCTGTTTGGCAGTGGAATTCTCTGCCCCAGAGTGTGGTGGAGGCTCCTTCTTTGGAGGCTTTTAAGCAGAGGCTGGATGGCCATCTATCGGGGGTGCTTTGAATGCGATTTCCTGCTTCTTGGCAGGGGGTTGGACTGGATGGCCCATGAGGTCTCTTCCAATTCTACTATTCTATGATTCTATGAAAACAAAATAAAAATAATAGTCAAGGTTGATAATAAAATGTTGTCTCTTGCAGTTACTGACTGGGCCAGGAACTGAAGCAATAACCTTTGCTTCATAGTCTGGCATATGTAATCTCTGAGACTCATGCTGAGCAGATGTTAGTCACTACAGTTACACAGCAATAGCCTCACTTTTCACTCAAGGTTGTCATATTTTATTTATTATCCAATGAGTCTCATTAGAAGTCAAGATGACTAAGCTGTGACTGTGATACTTGGGGGACATCAGTATAATGCTTGATTACATAGAAATGAGTAAAAAAAAAAGAGAAAGACCATACTACACGTAGATTGATTCAATCAAGATGCCATGTCTTGAATTTGCAAAATGTTAGCAGGGAAGTTGATGACTGGGACCCTTGGAAGTCACTAGGTGTGCCATAAGTCAAAGTTAACTTGAAGGCAAATAAGGACAAAAATGACTGATGATATTATATATAGAGGATGTTTACAACTGTGAGGAAGTTCATTATATAAATCCTGGAAAACAGGTTGAGAGTATCTGGGTAAAAATTAAGAGGGGGGGGGGGAGAGAAATAACGGGGATGTCACTGTGGAGGTCTACTATAGACTTCCAAGCCAGAATGAGGACCTGGATGAGGTCTACTTTATAATAGATGACTACACATTCAGGGCCTAATTAAGCATCCCAAGGATGCTTTTGAGACACTTCCTCCTCTTCACCTGTCAGACATCATCACATGACGTACGGCAACCTCCGGTGGGGCCCCATGGAGGAAGCCTCCTGATGGCAGCACAGGAGGCTTGCCTCAGAACACAAGAGGCTTGCATGGACATTAAATGTCATACCGGACAAAGAAGAATGGAAAGGAAAAGATATCATGAACATGGACACCTTAACTTCACTATTGTCAAGATCACAAGGAAAGAACATCAAAGCAACGCACTGGACCCCCTTTACATATTGGCTGAAGGAGAGAAAAATCAAATGGGCATTAGATGTAATGCTATCATCTACCGCCTTGGGAAATGGAAAAATGGACTATAAACAAACACAGAAAAGAAATGATATATATATACGAAGAAGAATGGAAGGACAACTACTATTTTTATTCTTATTTGATTTTTTTCTCTTCTTTTTTATCTACATTTTTTCCTCCTTCCCCCTTTTATCCTCCCCTTCTACCCCAACCCCAACACCAAATTTTTGATATTTTCTTTTCTTTTTTTCCTTTTCCTATTTGTATTAAAAACTCCTTAATAAAATTTATTTTTTAAAAAGAGCACAAGAGGCTTGCCATGTTCCATAGAAAACTATGGGGTCACATGGGATGGGGAAATATCCACTGTTGCTGAGGTGGGGTGCGGGGCACTGTGATTACTACGCTGTTTCACTGATTCACCATGGTGGGCAGCAAATTGCCCTGCATCCATGTGATGAGGTCCTCAGAAAGGAGAAGTGTAATACTAATGAGAGATTTTAACCATACTGATATTTGTTGGAAGGAAAATCCTGTTAAGAATACAAGGTCCAATAAATTGTTTACTTGCCTTGTTGACAAATTTCATGGTCTACAAGGTGTAAAAGGCAACAAGGGATTAGCTATTTTAGATATAATTTAACCAAGAGTGACAATCTGGCAAATGGGTTGGAACTAGAATAGCTGCCAGAAATACAGATGAGTAATTAGGAACTGCCCTAGCAGCTGTGAGGGGACTCAGAGCTATAAAGCAGAAGCAGGTGCAGCCAGCTCTTGCTGGTAACAAACTGACTCTAATGCCTTCGGTCCCCTTGTGCCTGCTTCGAGTCTGCATCTGGATTTATTGCTGTTTCTTTGTCTGAAATAAGACTGCTATTTGTTTTGGTAGACTAAGAACTGTGTTTGCCCTAAGACCTCCTTGCTACCTTTTGCATTATTCCACTGAGTGTGCTGTACTTTATGTTTTGCTGAAGTAAAGCAGTTTTCCTTTACTTACCACAGTGTTTTAAGACTGTTCTTGAAAGACAAAACAGGACATATGGTCAGGAAGACTAGAAGGATGGATGTAAGTTTCTGAAAAGCGAGATATTGGAGACACAATTTCAAACAATTCCAATGAGGAGAAAAAATAGACATTTTTGAGAAAATAGGAAGAATAAACTTTTCATGGAAGCAGGAAAATGGTTTTTTAATTTTCTAATGGAGGGAGAGTCTTCAATACACATCCGCATTACGGAAGAGAGAGAAGGGAAATTACTGCAGTTTCAGAAGGATGGGGTGGGGGGAAACATGGACATGGGGCAGCAAACAAACCCAAATTCTGCAAACCAGCCCTTGATAAATAATGAAATGCAAAGTTTGCTAACTCCAACATCCACAAATGTAAGTTTACTATTTCTGTTAGTATTTCTATAGCACTTCAGCAAGTAATCCCATTCTTATCAACTACTAATATTGCAACTGGAAGTGAGGTTAAGACTAGTCTGTTTAAGACTTTTTAGTAAGGTTAGAGTTTCATGGCTCCCAGGCTTATCCACCACATCTCTTCAGCTATCTTTATGTAAGGTATGGAACTTCTCCTCTGGGTAGTTACAGAACTGATATATAAAAGCTTTTCACTAGCAAAAAATTACCCCACAGTTTTAAAAGTGTCACAATTGATTATATCCACTATATTCAATGTAAAATCTAGAGGATGCAGAGAACTGTCTTGAGTACTGACATATCTGGGCTATACATACATATATAGTTTTATTCACTGAACTAAACAGTGGGCAAGAAGTTATCTTGAGTGCAATATCTTTCTTGCTGTTGACCAGACAGCAAAGCAGAATTAATGAGGTCAACCTTAGGGTCAATCACTCTGACCAAAGTGAGGCTAACACAAGAAGTGCATAACAGGTTTTGGAAAGAACACTCTGAACTCCTGCCTCTCAATAACTAGGAGGAGGAAGAACAGGAGCTACACTTACAGACAGGTCACAAATATTGCAATCTACATAAGGACATTTCCATAAGACAAAAATTGCTTGTGACTGCCAATTTTCTGTAGCACCAAAACAAGCCAAATTACTTGGTAACATGTTTGACTTATGAGGCCACTGTGCAGATATGACCAGCATGCCATTATAAAAGCAATGTTTTAAGGAACAGTTCATTTCAATTCCTCAGGACATCCTTAACCAATAAAATAATAAATTTATATACTGCATGTGAAGGATTACTAAAACGAACTGTTTGACTCATACTATTGAATGGCTTTCAGCATAGTAAAAGTACCAGCTGGTGTGTGGTTACCTAGCCCTGCAGTGTGCTGAAATTAATGAAATGGAAATCCTGGATAGAGAGCCATTCCTCCATGCAATGTGTAGAAGGTGTGTAGGAAACAAATGAATGTCATATGCATATGCATATGCAAATAGAGGTCTGAATTCAGGGGGTGGGTGGCATCCCAAATACTTCTGGTCCCAAGCATTTTGGATAAGGGATACAACCTGGTACTTTAATAGGAACTTTGAAAGTTTTATTATAACAGTGCATTCACTCATTTCCAACTAATGGCAACTCAAAAGTAAAATTATCATAGAGTTAACTTGGCAGGATTTCCTTAGAGACTTGCCATTGCTTTTGTTTGAGGCTTATGCAGTATGACTTACCCAAGATCACTCAGTTTCCATGGCTATACAGGAATTTGAATCATTGTCTCACAGAATCCTAGTCCAACTCTCAAACCACTAGACCAAACTGATTCTCATCATATCAATATAGCCAACCTTTTTTTTTTTTTTTACCATTACAGCTATTGCCTAGACCTTTCATATAATGAGATAAGAACAGGTGAATATAAGGGAGTGATAACAAGGTATCTGTGAGCAGACAAGATCACGACTCATATCTAGTCATCAAAAAGGATCAAAACAAATTAACTATAATATTGAATACTTGCAGAAAACAGCTGGGTGTATTAGCTTTCAAAGTGGTTACCATTGTTGTCTTTTGTAGTAAAACCAATTTGTGGCACCTTAACAACTAACCGCTTTAATACAATTTAATACAGTTTCATGGATCAGAGTCCAGAGACATTATCAGTTGGCACATGTGTATAAACATGATAGCAGAAAGGTGAAGCTGGGTGACATCCAAAGATTTTATTCTCCCGGTAAAAGGTACCTCCTCTAGAAAAGACTCCAAGAAAAAAAATGAAACCATTGTTAGCTATAGGAACAGATGGCAATAAACTGCCAAGGTTTTTTTTTGTGATGGTTTTGTATAGAGTTCAACCACCTAATCACATTGATAAATTCCCCAGTCATAGGGACTTCAGGCTTTTTTCAATCATGGAGAGGCACAGAACTCATCACATGTTCCAGAGTTCAAAAGAGGTAGAAATGTCCTGAAAGGAGGAAACTCTGAACACGGGCCAGCAATCGTGCTCAGAGCTTCTACCTCTTATCACACTTTACTCCCATCTTTACAACTGAAAAACAGATGGGATGGGAACCATCAAAAGTTTCCCATCTTGTTTCGTTGCTCAGCTGTTACTAGTCTCTTGAATTCTATGGGGTTTGATGCAGAATGATAGGATTGCACAGAAAGCAATTATTTTAACCTGGATCACTGTCTCTTGTATCCTGTGGAGTTTGGTGCAGAACAATAGGATCCCATGGAAAGCAATGGTTTTAAACTGGTGTCAGTCTCTTTTAATGTAAGTGGTTTTGGGCAATATGATGAGGTGGTAGGATGAGCAAACTTGACGATTCACACCAATAGAAATTGTTATAATGCAATCATCTTCATTTTGCTCTGTTAACGAAACCTCAGTGTTTCTATCCACCCTGCCAATGACTTAAAACTATCAGGGGAAGTTCTCCTTCAATACAGTGGGTATATTATATCTCAGGATGGAGATAGCCTCTGACAGTTTGGGCTTCTCTAATGTGAAATATCCTTCCCATACAAGGGTGTCTGATACTGTAATGCAGTTTGGCACCAGCTCAAAATGTCTTTGTTTGACCAAGCTTTTCAATTACCCTGTTTCCCCAAAAATAAGGCCTACCCCGAAAATAAGACCTATCAAAAAAAATGTCAACATTTCTGAGGATGCTCGAAAGATATGCCCTAATTCAAAAATAAGCCCTAGATATAATTCATTTAAAAAGTCAATTTGGAAAAAGAAAACTGCCTCTGAAAACAAGTCCTAACGCATCTTTTGGAGCAAAATTTAATATAAGACCCTGTCTTATTTTTTGGGAAACAGGGTATGTGACTCTGTCCATTTTGTTGTATCTGCTACAGGTTTCCTTGATTTTTCTTATGAGGACATTTTGTGTAAGTGTATTTTTCTTGCTTTGTATACTCCCCTGGCATCTATGTAGATGAATGCTTTAAAATGTGTTGATAAATATATGCACAAAGGTTGGACTCAGTATCTTATTTCACTTTCTCTTTGCCTCTTTGTCTCTTAGAGTACAATTTGGGGGCACAGAGGTTGATTTCTTTTGTGAAGCAGGTGAAGTGGGAAGATGCTGCACTCCAAGGTCTCCCGAGGAACTAATATGGCCGCCTATCCTTCTATAGTCACCCACCTTATACAAATATATGGTGCAACCACAATTGGGATACGCTTCTTGCACATTATTTCAAATGTGGTAATCACTATTGCAAAAGGATGCAGTATTGCTGAGAGGTACAGAAAGGGGAAACCAAACTCTTAGTGATACAACTTTGTTGCTCTGATATCAACCCTTTCCTAGGGTTTTCTTGGCCAGATTTATTCTGAACAGGCTTGCCCTTGCTTTCATTTAAAGTTGAAAATGGGTGACAGCTGGAAATTAACCCTTCTTGTACTGCAGACATCAGCTACATCATACTGGTTCTATTCATCAGGCAAACACCTTCCAAGGAAAAGGTAGAAAATTGGAGGCCATTTATCTGAGAAATGGGGAAGAAAGTGAAATATGTTTCCTCTGTGTTTTTCAGTTGTTGGAAAATGCAAGAGACAGGGGACTGTTGTACTCATGTTTTGGCTGTGGGCAGCTGACTGACAGTTGTGTAGACATAGTGGTGGCTTAGATAAGATTTTGGTGAACAAAATAGGATAAAGTGGTTTGAGTTGGACTACGACTCGTAGATCAGGGTTCAATTCCCCACTTGGCCATTGTATGACCCAGAAAACCCCATGATAGATTATCCTTAGGGTCACCATAAATCAGAAATTACTTGAAAGCATACAACAAGATGAGAGGAATTTGGCCAGCATGACTATTCTTCTTCCCAGTCTGGTCCAGTCTGTGTCATTCATCTTAGGCAGATATTAATAAAATAGCTTGGTTTGACTGTTTTTGTCTACTATGAGGACTAAAGTGTTTCCATAAATAGATTAAAAACATATGGAATTCAGTATCAACCTAAAAGCCTTGTCTGCTCTGCCCTTGTATAGGTAATCTCATGAGGGCAGATAAGGACAAACAGAATTCTTTATGAAGTGCTTTGACTGCTTTAAAACAAATTTAAAGTGAATATGATTAGAGCTTATAATAATTCTACTTACAATGGACTTTTCTGTCAAGCTAGTACATATTTCTGTTATTGTTTTTGGCTCAAGCCAATCATTTGTTTCTTGCAATTACATTAATTATTGTTTACTTAGAAATGAATAAGCAAAGCACTAACTGAAACCATACTACAAATTGGGCCACTTACAAAGTATGCTTGCACAAGTTATGAAAACCTAGTGTAAAGTATTATATTTAGAAACTGCAAGAACTGGAGGGATTATTTTGTTCTTATTCATTGATCTTTAACAGCTCATTGAACATCTGTGTGTCTAAATTATCTCACTTCTTAAATTATGTGCCAGCAATACCACAATAAAAGCAAACATTTAAAGCCATTTCAGTTTTTGTGTGCATTAAGCTCTCATAAAAGTGACTAAAGTAAACTAAATGCAATCACAGAATCATAATAATAATACTACCATCCAGAGTTCTTTGTTCAACCATTGTTAAAGGAACATGTCAAAATCCTGAATGATGGGATCATTCATTTTGTTCTCTGTTGTTATTGTATGTTTTCATGTCATTTCCAATTTATAGCAACTCTAAGATGAACTTTCTACAGCGTATTCAGAGAAGATTTGTTCATATGGGCTTTTCCCTTTCCCTTCCTCTGAGCTGAGTAATTGTGACTTATTCAAGGTCATTCAGTGGATTTCCATGGACAAGATAGGACCGAAACCTTGGTGTCCTGTCCTAGTCCAACACTCAAACCATGACATCATGCTGTTCTCTGCATGACTAAGGACCTCATCCGAAAGCCCAGGCAAAGCATTTCACTTTGCCGGGCTTTCATCAGGAAAGAAGGAGCAGTGGGATGAATTTATCACCCTGCACGCAGCTCCCTTTCCGTGACACTTTCCCCATCACATGGGAAAGCTTCTCCCTCGCAGGGAGTCCCTCTGCTAGCTCCATTGGAGCTAGCACAACACAGGTTGCCTGCTGTGTTAGGGTGAAAGTGCCCGGCAGTGCTTTCACCCTGGTGGGGGCAGGGACTCTGCCGAATGTCAAACAATGCAGTGTGATGTCTGGCATCGGTTTCTGTCCCCCAGATGGGGTGAAAACACCTTAGGATGCAAAAATTACCCTGTCTGATGAGATAGCATGTGTTTTGACTTTCTTTGAGCATCTCATCCTTGGTAGCCCCAGAAAAGATGGGGGAGCCACTTTGAATGCTCTCAAGACAATCCTCCCCAGAGAGGGAGGCAAACTGGTAGCATGACAGTCTTTCTTCTATGCTGGTTTGTGATAAAGTCCAGAAAATTAATCCGGACTTTCCTTGTCAAACAGAGACATTTGGCAGGTATCTACCATGTCTTTAACTGCTAGTAGCATGGCTGTTTAGTATATGAAAATACCACAAAGAAAACATCCAGCACAGCCACTATCTACAGATGCTCAGCTAAAATCAGTTTCTGGACCTATGAATGCCACCCTTTTAAAACACAGCTGATTGGAGAATTTAACCGATTTTACACACAGACACACACATGGAGACTTTCCAACAATTCCATACCAATATAAGTTTTTTTCACATCTGTTTCATATGCAGAACTTGTGTGTCAATTACATGCTGACTGCATCCACAACATTTTGTCAAAGAGTATTACAGGAGAAGAGGGGAAGTCAGAGAAAATAATCTTTAAAAGCTATCTATTCCCTGGAGAAACAAACATATATATGCCCCAAAAATTCCTGACTTTGGGCTAAGAACACGATGAAGAGAAGAAAACAACAAGAAGTAAAAATGATCATCTGTAAAAATTCAAATCTTAAGTTATACAATCACTTTTATAGCTGCATTTTAAAAAATATGTTTCAAAGTAATATAGAAAATTGATAAGGCATAAATATGTTATGTTTGTGTGTCCATAGTCAGGAAGGGAGCTGCATTTATAGTCTTCTCCCATAAAAAAATATATTTTTGATTGAAGCCAGCTGTTGAGGTGGAAAGTAACAAGATACTGGTTGTCTATAAAAAGATACGTGATGATAGATCCATCCCACCCACATGCATTGTTTTGATATTATGTATGTCAGTTAGGGTTTGGGGTGCGGCCAAAGAAACATGTCACTAATTCTTCCTCCAAATTCCTAAATTGTATCAGTAATCCATTCCAAGACTCCATGGGACAATGCTCTGAGCAATGTACTCAAATAATGCATGATTTTTTAAAAAAGATTTTGTATTCAACTAGATCTTGATTGCCATCCTCTTGAGGAAACCAGTGGATTATGCATTTTTGACAGGCGTGGGAAGGTCTTTTCAGCCCAGGGGCCAAAGTCCCTTTGGAGAAGGGCTTTAAGGGGTGCATTTTAACAGTAAGCTCCAGGCTAAGGGGATGGGATGATGCCAAAGCAAATTGAGAAGGTCCCGATATAAATGCTATCACATTGACTCAGTGCACCAACATTCAGACATGTGAAATCTTGATAGTTTGCAGTGAGAGAGAACAATTAGAAAGTTGGAACAAAATATTAATAATTCTATTGAATGTAGTAGGTATTTGTTTTTCATATAATAATACAGTTGGAAGACAGGGTCATCCAGCAAATGTACTGTACTACCTTCTTTT
The DNA here is from genome assembly GCF_035594765.1 of Anolis carolinensis. NCBI lineage: Eukaryota > Metazoa > Chordata > Lepidosauria > Squamata > Anolidae > Anolis > Anolis carolinensis. The sequence goes on from NC_085845.1 coordinate 62,224,733, forward strand.
TTGACCAAATGCACTTAACTAACCCCAATTCATCTCTTTTCATTTTCGTCCTGGTTCCTCACATCCAAAATCTTTCTGACTTCCCCTATTTCCAACACTTCTGGTAGCCTGTTTTCCTTCGTCCACTTTGAGCTTGCTTTTAGTGGCTCTTCAACTTCGTATTGTGTTCATGTATGCCTCTCCTTCTCCATGTTCCACACATCTAGCTTTCTCCCTCTTTTCTAGATTCCAAAATCCCTCCTGTATTTCTTTTCCCATTGACATGAATGCCCACTACTTCCTCTTTTCTATCATCATCATCATCATCATCATCATCATCATCATCATCTCTCTCCCTCCCTCCCTCCCTTCCTCCCCCACTCTCTCTCACACACATTGCCAGCTTCCTTTCTGTCCTTACATACAGAGTGTATCATAAAACAGCATACAGTAGATTTCCTATTTTGGTTCCTTTAATCTCCCGCTCTTTGCTGCCCTGCCCATTCTGCTCATTGCTTGGCTATGCCCGGCAATAAACTAGTAGTACCCTCTGCTGTTTGTACTTCTTCCGACTATTCCTTTTTTTCTCCTTCTTGTTCCCCTTCCTGCAAATTATGCATTCAATTGTTAATACTCTCATTATTACAATTGAAACAATACTGAAATTCATGGTCAGGCTTGTGGGCTTTTGTACATAGAACAGGGAAAGGTTGCTATCTAATCTTTCACCTCTAGCAACATAATGCCTTAACCTGATCATGGAATTGAGTCAAATCACATCTATAAAAGGCTCTGTACTGATAATTATTCTAGTCACACAGCACTTTCCTTATATGTACGAGTAAAGAAATTATTCAGAACATTTTGAGAAAGTATTGGTAGCAATTAATCGTAGTGGACATCTACTCCGTTCCTTGTTTATACTATGCCTCTCTTATTTCAGATGATATATTCACATAGGCTGATATGTCTAATAAGGAGGACTCTGTTATATAATAATTGTGATGTTAAGCTAAAGACATAAATTAAGCATTAGCTTGCTAATGCACTTCAAAATCACTTATGGATGGCATATGGATAACAAATGTGTGTACTGATGTGCCAGATGTCTCATGGCCAAAATCTTGACAGTAGTCTTGGTCTGTAGACATTGATAGTCTGTCAACTATCAGCATAATTTGAGTCTAGGATATTTGGAAATCAATGTTCATAGCTCCAGTGTCTGAAACCCTTAGTGACACTGTTGGCTACATCTATAGCAGACATTCAAAAGGAAGTTGGCATTGGTATCTTTTCCCAGGGTTGTATAAATATGTCTGTTTATGTTATTGCTATCTTGGGAACTAAGTTGATACATTATTCTTCACTATGCAAAGCCTAGTCATATACATGACATTTTAATACATTTTTACTTCTTATATCAGTTATTATTTCTCATTGCTTGGCAATCTAATTATAAACTATGCACCTTTATCACTTCTCCTTTCCCCATGACCATCTTGGATAACAACAACAGCAGCAGCAGCAAAGACAGCACCCATAGCCTCACTGATCTGTCAGTTACTGTAATAAAAGTGCCATCTGATCCAAGAGCATTATAAATGCAAAACCTAAAACAAACACACACACACACACACACACAAGCTTCTGGATAAGAAACACCTAACACTTCATTATTTCAACCCAGAATATATTACCTGATGCCACTCATGCACTGCAAACACCACACCTCATAATACTATATCCTCACCATTCTACAACAACGACAGAGTATTTTGATTCAAATCAGAGCAAATGAAGAAAGAAGGCTGAAATGCTGTGTTCTAATATTTATGTTGTGTTAGTCACTCTAATCTCTCCCAGAGCAAAATCAGTCTCCAGCAGCAAAGCAAGTAAATGAAGGTCCCCATGGGAACACTGGGAAATGGTTGTTTGGTTTACTCTTTGCCAATTTTGCATAGCAAAACACTGAATTAAGGACTTTATTGCACACAGCCACTATTTGTGCAATTGGGGATAGCAGAACTTCCTGTGATGATCACCTTCACTATCACAGCTCTCCATAGTCCCGCAACTACAACAATCTGGTGAACTGTGGATCTGTGGCTGTACTTCTGATTAGGATTATAATTTCACCCTTCCACAGTTCAGTTGATTTGGATTTTTTAAAAAATGATTCTTTGGAACTCATCACACTAGAGCATGAATGCACTTTAAATCCAGTTGCTTTCTCTTACAGAATTCTGGGTTTTTTTAAGTTTAGGGAGGGGGCTTTAACCTGTTCAGCCAGGAAGGTCCTGGGCCTTACTAAACTATAAACTCTGCAGGAGAATTCTGCAGGAGGGATCAATTGGGTTCAAAGTGGATGCATGTTCTAGCTTGATGAGAATTTTTATTGCAGGGAAGTAGCAGATCAGCAAGAGGTTGTGCATGGTGATAGGCCTTTTGTCTTGCTGGCCTTTTCGCAACTTGAAGTCATACAAAGTGGGATGTTCATAACTCCGGGACTGCCTATTCATCTGCCTATAAGATGAAGATGTATTTTGGAACAAGTGGCTTCTGATTTTCTATATTTCATAAATGTTATCAACTATGTAGTACAGTAGTTTGAACACTGGAGTAGGATTGTGGAAATGTCATGCCATGGAAACCCACTTGCTACCTCAACAGATGGGCTGATTTTCCCAAAGTACGCCGCTCCTCCTCCATTTTTGGCATGGAGCCCTTCACATGATGTACTGGCACTTCCGGTCAGGCTCAGTGCCAAACAGGGAGAGAAAGCAGTGCACGCTGCTGCCACAGCAACATAGGAACCTTCCCATATTGCCTTCCTTGTAATGGGGGGAAGCCAGGTGGTAACACTTCCCCCATGGGATGAGGGGAAAGGTAAGGAGGGTGATGTGGGGCTTCTCCCCCCATTGGGAGCCCATGGATTTGACCCAATGTGGAGCAAATCCATGGGCCTTTATGATAAGGTCCTTAATGGCCTTGGGTGAGGAATATTCTCTCAACCCATGATGGCAAACTTTATCTGAATAAGTTTTGCCAAAGTAAAACAAACAAAATAAAAAAACTAGGATAGAATCACCAAATGTCAAAGTTAATTTGAAGGGCTATAACAGCAACTACAGCTGCAAAGCTAAATCCAATACTATGATGATATCTTTATTAGGCCAACCAAAATTTTCAATCTTGTTTGAGGCACTTGCATAAGATAGTGTTCAAGGTGGTCTTGATGGATAGTTGATACAGAAAGTTAGATCATACCCTCTCATGATCAAACATTGATTTGAAACAAAGGCTTTAAAAGGGAAACCATATATGTTTGCCCACTACTGTCTTCCATGTTTGCCATTGTCTTTGTCTGTTTACATATGATTTGCATTTATGAGCTACTTAAAAAGTAAATTGAATAAAGAACAAATTTGATATGTAAAAAAATTGTGGGTTCTGTGAATGCATAATCTTTTGGGTTAAGTTTCATGATGACAGAGTGCTGCTTTTGATTAACAGGTAAAATATCCATGTGATCATTGACAATTTGCTAGAAGTGTTTTCTTAAAGCAGAAATAATGAAAGCTACCGGTCAATAATGGTATATTCATGACACATTCAAAAAACGAAATCCAAAAGATCCATGAGATCCATAAGAACAAAAAAAAAAATCTAAGACGCAGAAATGAAAGATGATATGGCTGGACCTATGCTCATCCCCACTAGGCTAGGCTGCAGCTGTTCTGTCTAAATGTATAGCTATGAAGATTACCAAATTTGCTCATGAATTTACTACCCTGTTTTCCAAAAAAAAAAAAAAAAAAGACAGGATCTTATATTAATTTTTGCTCCAAATGATGCATTAGGGCTTGTTTTCAGGGGCAGTCTTAGTTTTCCAAATTGACTTATTTTTTTAAATAGGGTAGGAGGATATTTTTATTCACAGGAAGTTTCAGTCTTTGACATAACACAGGGCCCATCCAGACAAGTCCAAAACCTGGGACCTGTCTTGGTTTTTACCAGAGGTGTTCAAACGAAGCCTCCAGTAAAAATGATTTACAGTGTTCCCTCCCTACTTTGCGGTTTGCTTTTCACTCCCTCACTGCTTCGCGGTTTTTTCTGAGCAGTGGTACCTACCAATTTCCATTTTGCGCATGTGCCCTCCCTCTCATCCACGTCCAGCCAGGCCACTCTGGATGCCGACGAGAGGGAGGTGCATCTGCAAAAGGGAAACTGGCAGGCGCCGGAGAAGAAGCTGCCAAGAAGAAGTGCAGGAAGAAGGCCTGTGAAGGGGAAAAAGGCCACCTAACTACTAATATAATGTGTAAATATTAAAATAAATATAGTGGCCCTACTTCATGGATTTTCACTTATTGCAGGTGGTCCTGGAACGTAACCCCCACAATAAGTGAGGGAACACAGTAATTCAGAATAAACCAAGGTTTCCTTGGTTTGTTCCACATTAATTTGATACCCCATTAGATCTGGGCCTTCCTAAAAGGCCTTGGTCTAAAGGGATATTGAGTCTGTGGAAACTCACTTCCAGGTAGTCCCGGGACTATATGGGGCGAGTCTCCATTGCTATCAGAGCCGCCCCTAGGTATTTTTCAAGTGTAGGCAAACAGAATTTTGGCACCCCCCCCCCCCCAAAATAATCACTGAAAAATAAAAGCGTTGGATAAGCGAAAATGTTGGATAATAAGGCAGGATTAAGGAAAAGCCTATTAAACATCAAATTACATTAAGATTTTACAAATTAAGCACCAAAACATCATGTTTTACAACAAATCAACAGAAAAAGCAGTCTCGACTCCGCCCCCGTATGTTTGGCGCCCGAAGCGACCGCTTAATTCGCCTCATTGTTGGACCGGCTCTGATTGCTATCCCAAACCTTTTGGGTTTATGGAGCCAAAAGATATTGGGATAGTGCCCACCCCTCCCCCCCAAGCCCCCAATAAAGTTCCTAAAAGTGAATGAAAAGATATCTGGCAACCATAATTTCTTTCCTTGCATTCTCCTGGTGTAAGAAAATTATTTACGAGGAGATGGGGGGGGGGGAGATCCTCCCTATACTCTCTATGAAAATGTATACCATATTCCCAGTAGGTTTGAACACACTCTGTAATAATGGTTTCCAATTATTAGTCCTCCAAATGCTTCAGCTTCCAGAATTCCTGAGCATTGGACAAGCTGGCTAGGCCTTCTGGGAACTGGTTCCAAAAACCTGGAGGATCAAAGGTTGGACATGACTGCTCTATAAGAAAGGCTGTAGTTCACATCCCATCTGCACATTTGTTTCGTTCTCCTCTTCCTCCCCCTCTTTCTCTTCTTTCCCCTCCTCCTTATCCTTCTCCACTCCTCTTCGCTGTATGTACAACTTCTTTCAAAGTTATTTTTCTCACTTTCTTGTTGGCTTGATGGGTTCTTTCTGAGGCATCATATTGTAGCAAAATACGCTAAAATAAAAAAGAAGAAGGTCACAATGTGTTGTTTATGTAATTTCTATTTTTGTCTTAATCATGTTCCAGCAGTACCATTGTACTTCATAATACTTGATCACAGGATTATGAGTTCTCGGTTTCTTTCCGGCACTTCTTTTCAGTTTTCAGTGTGGGCCGGGATGACAGAATTTTTGACGGAACAGAAACTATCTGTGCTGCCTTTTCTTGTATCTAGAATTCACATTAAGCTTAACATGTCAATATTACGATCCTTTAAAAATGTAAATCAGTAACTCTGGGATTTCAAAATACAAATGTTTGAGAACACAGTACTGGCAGATTGTGCAAATTTAGTTCATCCCTGTCTTTGGACAAGCTCCACTCTCATACTTTTGTACGAGCTGTTCACAACAAAGAATGCTTTTCGAGTCAGGCAGAAATTGGAGGAAGGGATTTAGCAGGAAATTAGTTTTAGGTTCTGATTATGATGGTGAGGGTTTTGCTTTATCTTCCAAAAATCCTGCAAAAGCCAATTTAAAGAAGTTGAAAAATTGAATAGCAATGGTTAGCATCCCATCAATGACATAGACAGGTATAATACCTGCAATGTCACTTTAGGATTGTTGTAAGTAGTATGTAACAGTTTTTGTAACAGTAACAGTATGCAACTATTATATCTACGCAGCTGGCTTGTCAGCTGCTGCTGCTGTGTTCCCTAAGGCCATTCAGTGGTCTAACAAAAACTGTGGTACACAGGCATTGTGGCTGCAGGTAGATGTACAAGAAATCATCAACATGATACTCCAAGAGATCCGGGGAATAATATCTTCCTTCCTTCCAGCAATATGCATTTTGTGAACTGAGATGCTATATAGAAAGTGTTCCTGAAGGAGTTTAAGTTTCTGGATCTGAATTAAAGGTGCTGTGATGATAACACTGGCCAACACATGTTTTGGTTCTTCAAATGTTAGCCCTATTTTGGGGTATATTTGACCTGCTGATTCCAAAGATGGCATTAGTTTTTCCCTATCAGTTCTAATTTTTGATATAGAGAACATATGGTCTACCAGTCACCATTTGTTAGCCCATAGAAAACCATGATAACCATGCCTAAGAAACTAGATTGGATGTGGTCTATCCAAATGCAGTATTTTGAATCAGCACTCCAAACACCCTGGAAACAAGCCTAAAAATCAAGACACCAAGAAAAAAAATTATAATTAAAATCCTAAATGACCTGAAATCATAAAACTTGAAAGAGCACCTATCGCTTGGAATGAGGTCTGTTTGAGAGATCTTCTATTCTCCATCAGTAGTTTTTTTGTTTTTGTTTTTTGGATCATACAAGTAGAATATAACATATCCATATTCCCTCACAAGGATGTTTAGAAAACAACAAAGTCGTTGTATACATACATACATACATACATACATAAATACATGAAAAAATCTGTATATATTTGCCCTCTTCTGATGTTGCCTATTCATAGAATCATAGAATCATAGAGTTGGAAGAGACCTCACGGGCCAACCCCCTTTATTGTCTACACCTTATTAATTCCATATTAATCTCCTATTTCTATCCGTCCCTTTTCCATTGTTCCCCTCTCCATTTCACCCCCTCCCTCTGGGAACAGTTGTACATTTTCTTTATCATTCATTCTATTTGCTTGATCATAAGAATAGCCTGGTTCAATTCTTTGTATTTTCTTTTGCCTTTTATCTTGGCTATCAGTTCTTCCAATTTTTTTCCCATTTCCCCCTGGGATATCCATTAGTATATTTATTTTTCCTATCCATAATGTAATCTTGAATCATATAATCTGCTAAAATGTTAACGTTTTAGTTCATTGTATAATGGTGTAACGGCATCAATTGCCACTTGTAAGCCGCCCTGAGTTCCCTCGGGTGAGAAGGGCAGGGTATAAATAACTGAAATAAATAAATAAATAAATATTCATGCCATTTTTGGGTATCCTATTTTTATGCTTTTTCCATCCCAGGGTGACTGTAGCTTGTGTCGCTGCTAACATATATTTTGTTGTATTGGCCCAATTTTATTGCTGCTTTTCCCTTCCAATTTGGGGTTAAAACTATTTCTTATTCAACACTATTTTTGCCCTAATATTACTTCTATTTCACCCTTTATTTTCCTATAGAATTCTTGTACCTTGGCACAATCCCACCACATATGGATAAAAGTTCCAGTTTCCCCACATACATGCCAACATAATTTAGGTGTACTTTTCGTAATATCGACTAATTGCTGGGGGGGGGGGTATGTGTGTTCTATACCACTTTGTCAATGGTAAATCATGTTAGGAGAATATATCGACATTCCCACACTGCTATGGCACTGCTCTTGTGGATTACTCCCTTTAGAGGCATGCTTGATGCTTATCATGGGTGATCACTCGTGTTTGAGTATGATCAAGTGTTGTGTCTTGGCGGTAGGTCCATAGGTGACTGTAGACACCTATTCTTGATCTGCATGTTATTCCACAGTGAGGACATCGATTTCCGGATGGAAGGCGATCCAAGGTCAGGGTTGGCTTGACACACTTTCCTCTTGAGATGTTTCTCCCTTTTGCCCTCCATTCGTGCCTCTTCAAATTCCATAGCATTGTTGGTCACAGCTGACCTCCAGTTAGAATGTTCAAGGGCCAGAACTACCCAGTTCTTGGTGTCTATGCCACCATTTTTAAGGTTGGCTTTAAGACCATCTTTAAATCTCTTTTCATGCCCACTAACATTCCGTTTTCCATTCTTGAGTTGGGAATATAGTAATTGCTTTGGGAGGCAATGATCAGGCATTCAGACAACGTGGCAGTCCAGCCAAGTTGGTGGCAGAGGATCATTGCTTCAATGCTGGTGGTCTTTGCTTCTTCCAATACACTGCCATTTGTCCACCTGTTTTCCCAAGAGATTTTTCAGAGGCAGCGCTGATGGAATTGTTCCAGAAGTTGAATGTAACATCTGTAGATGGTTTACATTTCATAGGCGTTTAACAGGGGTGGGAGGACAATAGCTTTATAAACAAGCATCTTGGTCTCCCTACAAATGTCCCAATTTTCATACACTCTCTGCTTCATTTGGAAAAATGCTGCACTCGCAGAGCTCAAACAGTGTTGTATTTCAGTGTCAATGTTGACTTTTGTAGAGAGGTGGTTGCTAAGGTAGTGGAAATGGTCAACATTTTCTAACATTAAATCATTAAGCTGTATTTCTGGCATTACAGAGGGATTGTCTGGTGCCTGCTGAAAGAGCACTTTGGTTTTCTCGATGTTCAGTGAGAGGCCAAACTTTTCATATGCTTCTGCAAAGGTGTGTAGAGTGGCTTGTAGCTCTTCTTCTGAATTAGCATATTGGAGTTCTATAATAGATGTTGTTGTGACTTTGTTTTTGTTTTTCAGCTTACCCTCTGTCTGATAGATGATAGATTCATGCCTCTAGGAAGCGTGATGGTTTGATGCTAACACCAGCTTCTTTCTCACATAAAGCAGGAATAAGTTGTTTATTAGAGTATTTGGGAACTAAATGTTTTCTTTTAAATCAGCATGTTTTAAATTGCTTGAAATGGTTCTAACTGGTTTAAATGGTCTTACTTAAATCTGTCAGATTCTGAAATATGCTTATTGTTTGTTTAAATGATCTTTACTGCCTCAAACCATTTTGAATAAATTACACTGGTGTTATATGCAGCACTGAGATGATATAGCACAGGATATACATATTTTAATAGATAAATAAGTCAGTTCTTAAGAGTGTTCAGTTGAATGGTATATCACCTACCCTATATAAAGCTTCACTTCAAAGGGTAACTTGCCAAGTTGATTTTGAACATTTGCTTTAAAAGGCGATACAAGGAATAGCTAGGATTTAAACTTGACTCTCCTGTTTTGGGTATGTAGGATTAGTTAATAAACCCAAGAAACATTCTATTAACTCAAGCCAGGAAGGACTTCTTTTTGCCTGAGTCATAAACTGAATGCCCCACATTAGTCTGACTGTATACAATCAAAGCAACCAAATTCCTGGAATGCATGAAATTAGCTTTGGTTACGAGATGCACAATGAAACATACAAAAGCTGTGTTAAACCTGAACTACTACTGCTTTCTTGTGGGTATTAATAAGGCACTCATAACCTAGAAAACACATGTCAACCCCCTCCCCCCAACACACACACACATACACCTTTTACCATGTTATTCTTCCAGGAGCAGAATGATTATTCAGCATAGAAATGCAAGTTTAGCTTCAAACAACTTCACTGAAAATTTCAGCCACCAACTGTCCCTAAAGGTCAGTCCCTTTCCAGTCAATCTGGCTTTGTGAACATGCTTATAAGGAAATGTCTCATTCATACAGCACCTTAACAAGATGGAAACCATCGCAACAATAGGGTGCTTGTTTTACCTTGAGGAATTGTTTATACCAAGTGCTCTTTTAGAACATCTGACCGCTCAGTTACCTTTTCCTTCAAGGAATCTAATTTAGTCTCTGTAAAAAAACCAATAAACAAATATGAAAGAGATCTTCTGGTTGAAAGGATAAGAACAGTTTCATAAGGTACAACACCACAAGACAGAATGACAAGAAAGGTACCTAAAAAAAAAAAAGCAGTGTTTCATTCTTGGATTCTAATTCCACTAAAATGGAGAGGCTACCTGAACCTGAAATTTGATTTAACGTTTCAGGGATAACATTATTCTCTGTTTAGCTAAGTGTTTCTCCTGGCCTTTCCTCCTTCTTTTCCGTGCCTTCAGGCTCATATCCAATGAAAGAAACAGAATATATCATATGGGCTTTATTTAGTCATTGATTAAAGGTAAAGGTAAAGGTTTCCCCTGACGTTAAGTCCAGTCATGGCTGACTCTGGGGGTTGGTGCTCATCTCCATTTCTAAGCTGAAGAGTCGGCATTGTCCGTAGACACCTCCAAGGTCATGTGGCCGGCATGACTGCATGGAGCGCCGTTACCTTCCCGCCGGAGTGGTACCTATTGATCTACTCACATTGGCATGTTTTTGAACTGCTAGGTTGGCAGGAGCTGGAGCCAACCGCGGCCGCTCCCGCCGCTACCAGGGTTTGAACCTGGGACCTTTCGGTCTGCAAATTCAGCAGCTCATCTGTATCTTGTGTCTTGGTGGTGCACGCATACATTACAGCTTACGTCCCATCTACACTAACAATTTAATGCAGTATGAAGCTACCTTCAAATTATAGTGGCCAGACAAACTTTCACAAAAGTATGTGAAAGAAAGCTCTTAATAGGAATCAGTGCTTTATGGTTTATGTAATCACCCTCTGGAGCTCAAACTGGTTCCAGGATTTTCTATGTAATCATCCACACAGTGAAACCACTTTCTTCAATACCAGTTTGAAATTGCATTAAATGGTCAGTGTAGATGGGACCTCAGGAGGGGCATTCATTCACATAGGAGGGACTAATACCTCTTCTCTGATGTCACCAGAAAGTACTTTACAAACTTTAATAAAGAACTGTCAACTTATAGTCAAATCAATAAGTAATGAACATTATGCAGAAGAAACTCTGCTTTTCTTTTCAGATTTGCCACAATACTTAAAAATGGTTGAAGTATACAGAAACAAAATCAGCTTTAACTTCACAGCAGTAACAAATTGTCCAATTTGATTACATCCAACTGAGATCCTTTTAATGCAACAGATCCTTCTGAGGGCAGAAGGAGGAAGGTAGCATTTTCTAGCGATTCCCCATATTCCCATAGTCAATAAAACCCATCTACAAGGAACCCCACATCATGAGGGAAAAATGTGAGGGCAGAGGAGGAACAACAGGTGCCAATAATCTTTGCTGGATCAAATTGCTTTCAGTCAGAGGAGGGTCATCCATCTAAACCAGTGGTTCTCAACCTGTGGGTCCCCAGGTGTTTTGGCCTACAACCCCCAGAAATCCCAGTCAGTTTACCAGCTGTTAGGATTTATGGGAGTTGAAGCCCAAAACACTTGGGGATCCACTGATCTAAATCATCTTTGTGAGGAGCAAAGTCAAGATTTGCCTTTCCCACATTTGTTGCATACCACGGCCTTTAGACCTTCTGAAAAGATGTATAGTTTATAGCAGGGGTCCCCAAACTAAGGCCCGGGGGCTGGATGCGGCCCTCCAAGGTCATTTACCTGGCCCCTGCCCTCAGTTTTATAATATAATATTTTTATATCAGTTTTAATCTCTCTCTCTCTCTCTCTCTCTCTCTCTCTCTATATATATATATATATATATATATATATATATATATATATATGAGTGATGGAATCCTGGCGACTGACAAAACAACAAAACTAAACACCCCACAACCTCAAAAATTGACAGCACAACCCCTCATCCACGCCTCTAGGTTGATACAACAAAAAGAAAAGAAAAATGAAGTCCTAATTAGAGGGAGAGGAATAATTGTTTTTATCCAATTGCTGCCCGTTAGAAGGCTAAGCTCTGCCCACTTTGTCTCCTAGCAACCCACTCAGCAAAGTTAGGCCTCACTTAGGCCTCTTCCACACTGCCTATAAAATACATACACCACCAGACAACGCCACAGCAACGCGTGGCCGGGCACAGCTAGTAATATAATATATTGTATATACATATAATATTGATAATAATATTATCATGTTATACAATATAATACTAATAATGCCATATAATAATATTAAATATATGTTATATATTACATATAATATTTCAGTATAGTGGTATAGTTCAATATGATGATATATAATGCTAATATTGTGCTATGCTAATAATATAATATATTGTATGTACATACAGCTGTTCCGAGTCCCCTTCGGGGTGATAAGGGTGGGATATAAATGTAGTAAACGAATAAATAAATAATTTTTTACTTAGGCTCGCCCAAAGTCTGATATGACTTGAAGGCACACAACAACAACAACAACAATCCTAATTAACTTGACTATATCATTGGCTAGAAGCAGGCCCACACTTCCCATTGAAATCCTGATAGGCTTATGTTGGTTAAAATTGTTTTCATTTTTACATATTGTATTGTTCTTTCATTGTTGTTGTTGTTGTCGTCGTCGTTTTGCATTACAAATAAGACATTTGCAGTGTGCAAATTGGATTTTTTTTTCAAATGATAATTCGGCCCTTCAACAGTCCGAAGGATTGTGGACCGGCCCTCTGCTTTAAAAGTTTGAGGACCCCTGGTTTATAGCCAGCAATTTTTGTGTGTAGGTGAGTCAAGAAGGAGACACACACAATTTTCTGCACTACAATTATTTTGCAGGAAACAAAATTGAAAAATCTCTTCCAGGAACAGAGAATATATCACACTCTAGATAGTGTTGAACAGTCACTTCTATCTGTCCACATGTTGGTTGTGCTGGCTAAGTCTGATGAGAGTATCTCGTCAACAATGTCTAGATAAATGTATATCTCATACCCCCATCGTATAATGCAGCAGAAAGAAGGTCTCAGAGAGACTTGTAGATCCTTTCTGCATATACACACAGTCTCTCTTTGTGCATTTGTGTGTATGTTTATTTAAATCTCTCGTTGACATTTGGCAACCCTATGGGTTTTTCAGAGGGTTTTCTTGGGAAGGAATACTCAGAGATGGTTTTGCTAGTTCCTTCCTCTGAAAAATAGCCTCAAGTACCACTTGTCGGTGGTCTCTGATCCAAACATAAACCAGGCCTGACCCAACTTACCTTTCAAGATATAAGAATCTGGTGCCTTTAGGCCATTTAGGCCCCAAAAGTCAGACACAATAGAGCCAAAGGTAAATGTTTTGAAAATCTTATATATTTCAGTGAAAAAATGTGCACCTAATGTGAGAGCACATATGCAAATGTCTTCTACTGAAATAAATAGGACTAAAAACTATTTAGGTTCAGCTGGATCTGTACTCTATAATTATATAGTTATCCAAGGAAGTCTTCCCAAATATTCAGGCATATGAAAAGGAAAACGTATGTGGTATACATTTCTAAACATAGAAATGTCAGAGGATCATGAATAAAATGAAAGGCATAATATTGGCATTGGTGGACCTGGCTGGAGATGGTACATTTGAGATTTCTGTTTGCATACCACTTACAGTTGACCTTATTGCCAGCTGGATAGGAAACAGCAAAAACAGCTTTCTTTCAAAAATTGACTTGGTTTCATTGAAGAACACTAAAAGGGAGAGATTTGTCTACTTGGTAATTTCTTTGATTTATTGAATGGAATACTCTTTGCCACAGTGTACTTGCTGTTTTTGTGCTTATTTTTCATTTGTATATTCTTTGTTCCATGTGCTTTCCATCTCCATGAATGAAAAATGTTATCCATGGCAACAAAGTGTTTTTATGTTTTTGTGTAAATCCGTATCAGGTCAAACACATTATTTTATGTATTTTTCCAGAGAACTGTGGAAAATAGAAGCAACACACTCTCGTCCTCTGCCAAGTGTCATCTTCCACACTTTTCTAAATTAAATGCCTGGTTGGATTAAGAGAAGGTCCAACATGAACGCCAGTATAGACTGTGTCCATGCATAGAAAATGCATTATTTATTTTACAGTCTCCATGTTTTGTGCTGAAAAAGAAACACTATTATACTACCAAGTGAATTGTCAATACACCTCATCAGTAGTCCATGTGGATGGTTGCCATACATATATCATTTTGGGTCCAATAAGATTCATAAGAATTGTCCTGGTTAACTGTAAGGATTAAGGATTTGGCTCAATGTAGTGTAATATATTCCAGAATCAGTTTTCTTTAACTTTCAACCATGCACACTTTACTATGGATAATTATATGTTCCCTAACTGTACTGAATGGCTAGTTGAGAGTAAGAACTCAAAGAATGTTTGTAATAATTCATTCCCAGGTTGAAAAAATGGGTTTCCAGACTATTTCTGGTGGAAAGAATATAGACTCATGAGAAATTTGCATAATTTTCTCCTGGTGGACAAAGTCATGAAGGAATTATTTTGTAGAAAAAAAGAGTTATTTGCATAAAAGCCAACAACGGATATTCTGCATCACAAGCTATGATAAATAAGTTTATGATGATGCAACTTTGTCACTTACTTTTTTTTCCATGTCAGGAGTGACTTGAGAAATTGCAAGTCGCTTCTGGTGTGAGAGAATTGGCTGTCTGCAAGGACGCCCGGATGTTTTGATGTTTTACCATCCTTGTGGGAGGCTTCTCTCATGTCCCTGCATGGAGCTGGAACTGATAGAAGGAGTTCATCCGGGCTCTCCCCAAGTTGGATTTGAACCGGCAGCTTTTCAGGTCAGCAACCCAACCTTCAAGTCATCAATCCTGCCAGCACAAGAGTTTAACCCACTGCGCCACTGGCATGATAGACTTATAGTGTGGGTAACTGTGAAAGATTCAGCTGTCTTTATGGCTCTACCAGTCTCTGGATTCTCAGTTCGCTCTAGCTTTGTTGGTTGGTTATGCCCCCTTTGCACTGACACTGTACAAGGGAAACCTGTCCTGCAGTGTGCCATGTCATTGCACTTCATAACTATTGCAGAATAGTTACAATATTCACTCCATGTGTACAGTGTTTTTAATGGTACAGTTTTGACAAGATTCTCTTCCACTGGTATATTGACATATAATGTCATTCATTCCCAATAGCCCACATTTCCCCCTACAAAATAATTACTCTATTTGAATATGTGAGGAATGTATGAGAGGAATTTTTTTCACTTGCAGCAGAGAAAAATGTGTCCAACACACATTTGGATGCCTTAAATGTTAGACCTGTTTCTGCATGTATTTGACCTGCTGATTCCAAGAATCATTCCAGTTTCTCCTAAATCAGCTTTAGTTTTTGAGATACAGAACATATGCCATATAACAGTCTTTATCTGCTTGCTCATGGAAAGTTATGATTCTATGAAACTAGAGCAGATGCGGACTATCCAATGCAATTTTCTGTAACAGTGCCCCAAATAACCCTAGGACAGGTCTAAAAACCAAGACACCAAGATTAAAAAGGGGTTTTTGGTTGAGCTGTTATTCATCTTTGCATTTGAGAACTCAATACTTTAAGATTATTATTATTATTGTTATTATTATTTTTATTTATATCCTGCCTTTTCTCTCCAAAAGGAGACTCAGAGCAGCTAACATTAAAAGTATTATAATACAACCTATATCCATAGCTGCAAACTTTGCAAGTTTCCACATTCTCAGTAATTTGGAAAGAAAGACTTCTTCTTGTAATCCTCACATCCGGGTGAATGAGTCCTAAACCTACACGCTGGAGAATTCAAACACATTGGCATGTTCTTACAATAATATGTGCATTGTTAAAAGGGATATTAGAAGTGATATTACCATGCCCATTCCATCCCTTCTCTCTTTTCATGGGAAAAGTAACTTCTGGATTCTAGCCAACAGTCTAAATTGATTAGATTTATAAGCATTTGGCAGAAATTACATCTAATTTTGCTGTGCTTCATCTTTGACACGTAACCTCAAAAAGGGACTAATCAAGTGCATCTGAATGTGGAGAGTAAAATATAGAGCAAACTGACCTTGCATGTTTATTGCAGCCCAGCAATACTTGTCTCTTCTTCTGTTGCATTGGAAAGGGATAGCCGGAAAGGTTCAAATGCTAGCAAAGAGATTATAAGGATCCAGTCTTAAATAAACTTACTAAGCCTGCTCAGGATCAGGTCGAAAGATGGAAGAGAATGATTTGTATGCATCTATAACTATGGGGAAGTAGAAATACATTAAAGCACCAAATGAGCAAACCTTAGATGAAATATTTTGATAGGATAATTCAAAAAGGGGTAGTTATTAATTTGGGTTATTCTTTTTTGGTAATATTTTGAGCTACTTTCAATAATAAAAGTAGCTTACTTGAATATCTAAAAATTGAGATCATCACAACAGAAAAAAGTAAGCTAGGGGCATAAGTGGAAGCAGGAACCAGTTGTAACCATTGTGTCCCTGCCCTAATATATTGTCACAAAGTTGCCGGAAACATTGCTTGTCATCAGGGGACATAGGGAACCTGGCACCCCATGCCTGCATCATCTAGCTCTAGTTGAGGGCAATCCCATGGGGGAAGCGTAGATCATGATGCTTTCCCCCCTGGATCCCAATGGCAACATGGGAAGACTCCTGTGTTGTCGTGGCAGTGGCATGCACCAGCTCCACCCTACTTCTTCCACAGAGGCCCACTGACATCATTTGACGGGAGCCGGTGGGCTCTGTGGGTGAAGTAGAACGGAGCCAGCATATGCCGTTGAAATACACTCTTTGTGATGAGGTCTCTAGTGAGCACACTGATGTGTTTTAATCTGAAAAACAGATGAATATGAAACTCAAAATTGACCATTTTCCACTTCCCTTTCAGCTGTTCTTTTTGTGTATGTATTGCCAAGGGAGAGGTATTATCACATACTACATTTTATTTCTGAGTGGGGCTTATTGTATAGACTACTACTGCATTTAAAGCAGTTTTATGGCCTTTTGAGTGCCTTTTAGGCTTGTATTAATTTTTATCTAAAAACAGCAAGGATTGGAAGGCTATGGCAAGGCATCATGGGGAACAGGGAGCTGCAAAAATGTCAGTTGAGAGCCATATAAGTTTTCCTCTCCCCAAATCCATTCCATCAAAGCGAAGGATCTTTACATGATATCCACCACCCCCTACAACTGTGCTTATACTGCCATGCTCTCATTGTTATCATCAGCAAACAGATATCTCATAAATAAATATGATCTGAATTTTATAAGTCAGGGATCTCAAATTAACACATGAATATGATATGGTACTGCAGCCATTTCCATAGCTTTTATCAAACACAGATGTTGTAGAGATCTTACATAGCATATAGGTGATAACGACAAAGGACAGAGTAAAGAGGAAACTGTACTCTGAGGAAAACGTGTACTGGAAACGATCTCCATAACAATATTCACAATGCATTCATATCTATACGTAGCTGATTTTTTGGCTATTTAAATAATTTAGGTGGCCAAGAAAACTGCTTTTCATCTATGGGAGTTGGAGGAGATTTTAGACTTATCTTCATAGATACAGGCAGTCCCCAAATTATGAGCAAGATAGGTTCTGTAGGTTTGTTCTACATTGTTGAATGTGTTTGAAAGTTGTAACAAGGATATTTTTAAATGTCACTCCAGCCCCCCCCCCCAACACACATACACACACATTTTGATAGTATAGGGTGGTGTTTGTTTGATTTCTGTGCCTTTGTTCAAAAGATTTCTCGTTTCTATTTCTGTGATGATTGGATTTTGAAAAATGTGTTTTGTTGTGGAAAAAGGCTTAATGACAAAGCCTCAGTGGAGATATCTTTCCCTTATGATAACCCTTTTTAAAAGTGAATTTCCCTTCCTGTGGGTAGATTTCTCTCACTTCCATTTGTCTTGCTGAATCATTTGTAAGTTGGATGTTTGTAACTCAAGGACTACCATCAGCCCTCCACATTCAGTGGGGCTAAGACCCAATGAAGGTGAAAAACTGCAAATAAAGACATTTCTATTTCTCAACCACAAAATTCCTTTAGGAATTTCTAGATCATCCAGCATGACTCTGTAATCAGATTCTGCTGGAAGGTGAACACAGAATCACTTGGGAAGAAATAGAGAACCCTAGAGAGATCTTATCCCTAGAAAGAACATTTTAATTAAATCCATGATAAACTTGCCCAGTGGCAAGTTGCATTCTCTCAGCTTCAAAGGAAGGCAATGGCAATTTCGCTATAAACAAATCTTGCCAAAAAAACTCACATGATAGGCTCACCTTAGGGTCATTGTAACATATGTTGCTCACCTTACAAGGTTGGTAAGTGGCCCACCTTGCAGGACTGGTATGCAGCCATTTTGTAGGCAGGGCTGATGAGCAGTCATTTTGCATGCCTTGCTTGCAGCAGCTCAGGAGAGCAAGGGGGAGGAGCAGTCAAGCATACATTACCATAGGTGCAGCCTGATTGGCTGAATGCAAATGAGAAGTTGCTTAGCAACTGGAGATGAGCAGAGCCAAAGTGACAGTTGAGCCAGGATGCCAAAACATTCTTTGTCAGTTAGGTTTTGGAATTCAGGTAGTTAGCAGTTAGAGTTTGAAAGTCAGTCAGTTAGGAGTTGGTCTTGGGAATTCAGTCAGTTGGGAACTCTGTTTTGAAAAGGAAGCCTCTTTGAGGAAATATAAGTAAGGCATTCAAGAAAGGAGGGGCTGGCACCTATATTTGTGAACCCTATAGTCTAGAGCAATGCTGTTTAAATCTCAGGAGAAGTGGATTTGAAAGTAAATTGTCCTGTTTGTTTCCTTGGTGAAGGAACTTATTTACACAGAAACCCAGTTATATGAATATCCTTTGAAGAGAAAAGCATAAGCCTTTAATGAAACCGTTAAGCAACT
Organism: Anolis carolinensis; assembly: GCF_035594765.1. NCBI lineage: Eukaryota > Metazoa > Chordata > Lepidosauria > Squamata > Anolidae > Anolis > Anolis carolinensis. The sequence goes on from NC_085845.1 coordinate 62,243,548, forward strand.
CTACTGTTTAATATTAATGAAACCATCACACATATTTACTGTTCAAATTGCAAATAAACAACCATTTATTGTTTCTCCTCATATAAAGTGTCATGTGTCTCTCTCTCAATATCCTAATCTAGAAAAGGCTCCTGAATAAAGCATTGATGGCAGCATTGGTAGAGGTAGCGAGTTCAAATCCTCTACATATTTGGTGGCATCAGAAATAAAAGCCTTTGCAATTCTGGCCAATTTGGAAAATCCTCTCCAGTACTTATTGTTGAAACCCCTAATCCTCTATAGTCATCATAAGTCAGAAATGACTTGAAAACATACAATAACATGTGAAGAAACTGTAGTATTTATACCTACACATTTATAAATCACAAATTCATGGGAGATGGTTTTGGCATTATGATGAAGCTAAAAACAGGGCTCCACCCCATGATTTCAATTGTGTTTGAAAGAGGGGCACAAGTCTTTCTTTTCCTTTTTTTGTTTCATTATTTTTCTTTCTCTTCCTTCCTTTCAGCAAATGATATATTAACTGCAGTCATGCATCTAACATTGCACCTAGTTGGGTCATCAGTTTTATCTATGCCATTACAAATAGATCTGTGGTGGCATGCAGGAGATAATTCGATCCACATGGATGGATGGTGCATAAAAACGGCTTACCACATGATGACAGTCACCATATGGAACAATTTAGCACAACCTTCTTTTCACAGCTGTAATGTGTAAACTTCTGCTAAAAATGCATGATAATGTAATGTAGGAAAGGTTCCTGACCAGCCTCTGAAGCTTTGCCAAGTGAGTGCCTTCAACATAAAACAAGATAGTTGAGTAAAATCCATCCTAGTTGATATGCTCTATAATACCTGGTACTGCTCACGCTCAGGCTTCAGGAAATACAATGTCCAACCATGTAAGAGTAATACTGAAATTCCAGTCCAAATTTACACACAATGTTTGGCTCTTAAAATTGCTTTAATTAGTTTGGAGCAACAAGAAATGAACTGAATGGGTGTCAGGTTATCTAATCAAAACCGTTGATTTAGCACAGGTCACTTTACAACCCAAACTAGAGCTCTGTAAAGCACACAAAATCCTCCAAGGAATTTCCCTTTGGCAGTGAGATGGGTTTTCACACATAAACCTCTTGATGCTGGGATTCCATTTCATAGAAATGGCTATTTGAGGGATACAACAACGGAATTCCTAGGTGCGCAATTAAGGCAGAGCCATTAATAATAACGTACATTCTATACTTCATAGGAGAGGTACGCAAGAAATAATACAGGAAAAAGAATGTAGTGTGGGGCTGTTTCCAATACTTTATTAAAAGCTGGCATTGACTGCTAGAGGACAACAAGATGGCACCAGTACTGTCCATTGTGTCCTTTTCTAGCAATCAGCTATCACCAGAGGTAGCACAAATGTATTTCTTCATGTTTATTCCATTTTGAGAGTGTAACTCTGTTCTCGATTTTAAAAAATGGACTCACAAACAGGCTTACAAAGGAAGAACAGTTTGGTATCCCAGTGTAGCCTACCAATAACAACAGATGTAGCTGGCTGGCCACTCATACACTTATAGGATGGCAACTCTAGCCATGTAGAAAGAAGCCTCTGGGAAGACCGATCTTGCTCCAGTAACTATTTGTGGGAAATGAGGCACACAGTAATTGTTGTCTGATTTCAAACTATGTTTGAAGAAATACAAAGTGGTCTTAGTCCTATTGATAGTCCCAGGCAGGATGCCAAATGTATTGTGGAAAGGCAAGTAAACACTTATGCCAATCACTTTGATGCAATTGGTCGATTCTATTAGGACAACCAATAGGGTTCAGGCCATATATTTAATGTTATAAGGCACATCTGTTTATTTAACCTAGATGACACTTTCATATTAACCTGTCTCTATTTTATGGATGGTCTTCATGGACAAGGTCCTACTTTACATTTAACTCATCATCCTAAATCTAAAGAATGCTCTGTGAATGGTGGACCCATAAATGGTGGGTTTTATCACTAAAGACTACTAAGTGCCATCATTATACTTGTATGTTCACCTTGCATTTCAGAACCAGTTTCCATGACTAAGCTGCATCTGAGGTATTAATCGTTAGATTGCATTGAACTCGGAAATGAATACAGAAAGAAGTATGGAGAACATACTTCTTTAAAGTGCCTTTGTTCTTCTTTCTAGCCATTCAGCTCTTCTTCTTTAGAGGAGATTGCATTCTATCCTTCCTCTTGGTTTTCCAGTTCAGTTTAAAAAGTATAGAACCCTCTAACCCAGTAGTTCCCAACCTGTGGTTCATGGACCACTAGTGGTCCCCAAGAGCTAAAATATGGTCTGTGACCTCACCGCTACTACACCGTTGCAACGAGAGCGGCTAGTCTCACGAAACCCTCTTATAGTGCCCAGGCAATGGGGCTGTCAGGAGGGAAAGACTGACTACCCAGAAAAGATGTGACAAAAGCCTCCTGACTGCTGCTTCTCCTCCTCCTCCCTTCCCCTAAGCAGAGCTGTTCCATGTGGCTCCTGGAAGCAGAGGCGTCTTGGTGTTTTCATTTTTAGGTCTGTTCCTGGGGTTATTTGGGGCGCTGATTCAGAAAATTGCATTGGATAGACCACATCAGCTCTAGATTACTAAACATGGTTTTCTGTGGGTGAGCAGATGGTGACTATTGGATGTCTTATGTTCTGTATCAGAAACTAGAGCTGGTGTGGTCTATCCAATGCAATTTTCTCAATCAGCACCCCAAATAACCAAAACAAATCTAAAGTTGACCAAAAACTGATTTCTAATGATTTTGGTACTAATGTTGGAGAGTGGCCCCTGGTCAAAGTGCTCCCTGGTCAAAGAGGTCCCTGGTCAAAAAAAGGTTGGGAACCATTTCCTGTTCCTTAAAAAAGTTCTGTTTTAAAAATATTTCTAAATGAAAAGGTTGTAGCCTACTCACAGAACTCTTTCTCCTTCTTTCTTTCTTTTTGCCTGAAGCAAGCCCAGGAGAGCATGAAATAATGTTTAAATGGCACATTGTAGCCAGTGGAATTTTGCTTTTTTTATCTGAAGGGATTGGAATTAGGAGTGAACTGTCTAAAATTGGCTCCAAGCTCTCAAAAGTTACCCACCACTAACCTAAAAATTAAAGTTTTTGCGTCTTTTATTTTATTTTAATGGGGGTCGTCAAGTGAAACAGGCAGAGTGCCTGAGAGCAAATCATTATTCAAAATGTCCAAGATCTCAGCATGAAGGAAATATTTACAATTGGAAAATTATGACCTTTTGACAATCTATTGTACTAGCAATAAATAAGAACATATCTTAAAAACATATAGTTTTTAAAGCCTTTTGGCAAAAATGCTACTGATATGCAAGATTTATTTTTACACCTCCGTCCCAAGAAAAACTATTTAACTTTGTCTAATGCAACATTTACTACAATCTCAATATATTGTTATTATCCCAGTAAATCTATATAGTGTGCCAAACTGTAGCTTGTCTTAACTATCTGATTCTAATGATTTAAAAGTAGGAAATGCCTTAATGTTGTTTTTTTCCCTCTTCTTTCATTGTCATTACTACAGGAGCATTGTTTTTCAGAAGCATATCACAGTATCATCCACTTTTTATGGATAAAAGCTTCCCATCCAAGATATAAACCTCCTAGCAACCATCATAATTATGGATATGACCATGGTATGTTTCATAAATTGTAATAATTAAATTAACAGAATTAGTAGCATCCTCTGAATTCACTCTCTGAATTTAAATAGTAAATGGTATTTTGTCCTTCATAAATAGGAGTATAGTCTCTAGATTCAGGGAGGTCATATGACCCCTCTATTCTGCCGTGGTCATACCACACCTGGAATACTGTGTCCGATTCTGGGCATCACAATTTAAGGGAGACGTTGACAAACTGGAATGTGGCCAGAGGAGGGTTGGATCAAGGGTCTGAGGAACAGGCCCTATGAGGAGCGACTTAAAGAGCTGAGCATGTTTAGTCTGCAGAAGAGAAGGATGAGAGGAGACATGATGATTATGTATAAATATGTGAGGGGAAGTCATAGGGAGGAGGGAACAAGCTTGTTTTCAACTGCCCTGGAGACTAGGACATGGAACAATGGCTTCAAACTACAGGAAAGGAGATTCCATCTGAACATTAGGAAGAACTTCCTAACTGTGAGAGCTGTTCAGCAGTGGAACTCTCTGCCCCAAATTGTGGTGGAAGCTCCTCCTTTGGAGGCTTTTAAACAGAGGCTGTATGGCCATCTGTCGGGGGTGCTCTGAATGCAATTTTTCTCCTTCTTGGCAAGGGGTTGGACTAGATGACCCACGAGGTCTCTTCCAGCTCTATGATTCTAAGTCAGTTACTCTATTTCTGTGATGCCAGTGTTCCACCAGTTCTCTGTTTAGCACATTATTTTAATTTCATTTTAAAAAACTTCATACAAACTTCTGTACCATAAATATCCCTTATCACTCCAATCCCACAGACAGGTCACATTTTTAACACCATCCAAGAATGTGCATTTGTGCAGACAGGATTAATGAGGCAATCACAGATATGTCCAAAACAATACTTGGATCTCAAAGTCTGGAAAAAGACCTGCAGTGCATATGATAATTATTGCCAACTAATTGCTCAATCCACATATTACATTTGTGCATGTGATTGCGTGTCCTAGGATCTCTCAAATATTATACTGCAAGGTCAAATTTCAACTGTGATTTATGAAACACTTTATTTCTTGTAGTTGGCTTCTTTCAGTGTATATTTTGGTATTTTCACCATCCGATGATAATGCAACATTCTTCATTCTGAATCCTGACAGTTGATTAAATTGCATGTATTACTCTACGTGAAGCTGCCTTTGAAGACGGTTCAGAAACTGTAGTTAATGCAAAGGTCGGCAGCCAGATTACTAATTGGAATTAGCTGTAGGGAGTATACCACGCCCCTTAAAGCAGCTCCACTGGTTATACACTTCAGGTCCAAACTATCTTCAAAACTGCATCTCCTTCTATGAACCAGCTCAGGCTCTGAGGTCTGCCGGGGAGACTCTCCTCTTGGCTCTACCACTGTCTCAAGTATGGTTGGTGGAGATAAAAGAGAAGGCTATCTTAGTGGTGGCATCCTGGCCCTGGAATGCCCTCCCTAGAGAGATTAAGTTAGCCCCCACTCTCCAAACTTTTTGGTCTAGTCTTAAAACATGGCTTTTTAGACAGGTCTTTGGCCTTTTAATGGTTAGAAGGCACTTGGATTGCTAATTTAAGACAGCCAGTTTTATCCGCAGGCACTGCTATGCTTTATGAATTTAATTTTTTATTATGTGTCATTTATGTATGTTTGCTAATAGAAAAAATAAAATGTATTTTTACACAGAAAATGTGTTTATGTACAGAAAAAAAACACATATTTCTATAGAAAAGGTATATTTCTGTAAGAAAAAAATGTTTCCCCAGGGAAAAAACCTGCATTTTCCCACAAAATACATATTTTCTGCATGGAAAAACCATATGTATTTCTGGAGGAAAAAACATGTATATCTGCACAGATATTGTATATCTAAAAAAAATGTTTTCTGCACAAAACCTTCTATGTATACTTCTAAACAGAAACATGTATTCTGCACGCAAAACATGTTTCTAGAAACCTTGCATATTTCTGCACAGACAAAACTTCCCAAAGAACAAGCAGTTATTAAGAACTACAGTAGAGTCTCACTTATCCAAGCTAAACGGGCTGGCAGAAGCTTGGATAAGTGAATATCTTGGATAATAAGGAGGGATTAAGAAAAAGCCTATTAAACATCAAATTAGGTTATGATTTTACAAATTAAGCACCAAAACATCATGTTATACAACAAATTTGACAGAAAAAGTAGTTCAATACGCAGTAATGTTATGTTGTAATTACTGTATTTACGAATTTAGCACCAAAATATCATGATATATTGAAAACATTGACTACAAAAATGGCTTGGATAATCCAGAGGCTTGGATAAGTGAGGATTGGATAAGTGAGACTCTACTATACATAGAAATTATCTTTTCTTATCCAGCTGGTAGAATATTTCAAGAATTATTCATTCTTTTTTTTAGAACAAAGAATATGAACAGTTTCATCCCAAACTCTAGAGTCTTTCAATGTGCCCTGCATGTGTTGGTTTTTACACTAGCAATTGCAACAAAAATTCTGTTTATGTGATTTGAAGATACAAGTAATTGTATTTCCTATTTTGTTCCTCCTTTTGATTTGGCTGGGCCCTTGTAACTCTTTGCCAGGTTGTTGGGGGTCATCTTGCATGTTTTCAGTTTAGAATGCAGGAAATTGTTGGCTCTAAAAAATAACTATAATGAGGAAAATCTCTTCTCCAAAGGCTTCCAAAGTTCTTGATACTCTTCATTAGGAGATGGTGTTCCATATTTCCTGTCAACCACCTCAATCTTGTGCTATATATTAAATTCAGAATGTTTACTTCCACTCACCAGGAAGCCACAATTTTATGCCTTCAACTGCCAGTGTTCTTGGTTACACAGCCACCAAGAACAATATACTACTGGAGAGAAAATATCAAATTCCAAAGGAAAAAAAATCCATAGAGGCTATTTGGAGTAGTATATTTGAAAAGATGACAGAAGCCAAGGGCTGGTTTAGACATTACTGCCCCCACACGAACATGATAGGCATGGAAATCTTGGCTTATTTCATTCTCATTCTCACTTGCAAGAATTAAAATTTCAAAAGTTACTTCTCTGCTGGGTGAGACTACAGGGGTTTAAAACATTTCCAATGAGATTTTGCACAGAGCAGTAAATCAAAACAAAAATTTGTTTTGTACATATAACATTTCTACTCAAAGAGACAGTATTGCATGACATGAATTATTTTTAGGGAAAAGCTTATTGGCTACACACAACAAAAAATTAACTAATGTGAGCTGCTAGAAGATTGGCATTGACCTTATGTTAACCGCATTAAGTACTAATCCAGTACCACAAACCTGAAACCTAGGAATAGCCTCTGGTTGTGTCGGTAAGTATTATGCATTAAGTACTAATCACAGTTACTCACAGCTTGTCATTCAAACACACAAAATACATTTTCTTGTTTGTATTTTAAGGCAGGAATTTTCGAGGAATTTTCCTAGATCAAGGTGAAATGTAGGTGTCTACAATGCAACCTGCATTTTCTGGAACCAATTTTCCCCTGGATCTTGGCTATACGGAGATCCGCTGTAGCACTTTTGTTGCTGAACTCATGGCCCTTCCAGAAAAGCACTATATCCCAGGATCCGATCCCAAGTTTTCTTCTTTAAACTGTATTATATGAGTCTACACTGCCAGATAATCCAGGATAAACAGAAAACCTGGGATCTGATCCTGGGATATAGGGCCTGTCTGGAAGTTCCCTCAGACTTTCCTGGGACTTTTTAAAAGTGCTATGTCATTCTTGATATGTATTGTAACACACATTAGTGGTGTGCATTTTGAGATTATCACGGCCTCAAGTTGGCTTCGAACTGTATTACAATGTCAGTGTAGAATGACATTTGAGAGGGAAAGAGTAGTTTCCTCTTATTCTCTCATCTGGGACAATGGAAACTAGAGACTCAGCCCCCCTCTACAATGCCATCTAATCTGGATTATCAAAGCAGCAATCCACATTATCTACTTTGAAATTGATTATACACTGCCATATAATTCAGCTCATGATCTGGATTTTATATGAAAGTATAGGGCCAAGTTCTGAGCTTTGGCCAACCTACTCCAAATGGCAAGAAGAGTTCCATCTTGATATGAATCTAACAGTTCCTACGCTGACACTCATTCTAGTATAGATTCATAGAATCATAGAGTTGGTAGAAACCTCATAGGACATCTAGTCCAACCCTCTGCCAAAAAGCAGGAAAATCACATTCAAAGCACCCCCGACAGATGGCCATCCAGCCTCTGCTTAAAAACCTCCAAAGAAGGAGCCTCTACCACACTCCGGAGCGGAGAGTTCCACTGCTGAACAGCTCTCACAGTTCTTCCTAATGTTCAGGTGGAATCTCCTTTCCTGTAGTTTGAAGTGTAGTATTCTTTCACCTATGCTTGTGGCTACAGAAAGGTGCTGTGTCTTGTTCAAGTCATTCTGTAAACTGAGCATTAATCAGTCAGGTTGAAATCTGTATACATGGATAGCAAAATCTCCAAATTTATCAGTTCAGTTTCATCTAGCATTAGGTTGGGATTACTTTTAAACCTTGGCCTATATTTTTTTACTTTGGGATACTGCAACACACTATGTCTACAAGGCATAGCATTGCTAATGAAAAGCAAAGCCATTTGATTCAAGACTTGAAGTGTAAAGTCCCTAGGGTACTAGCCATAACAAATTTACTCTCAATTTTGCAGAAACAGTGTGAATGTGACGAAAGCTACAATTATGCTGAGCCCTAAAAGACAAACACTGAACTGATGGTAAAAAAATGTTCATGATTTGGATACTTCAACACCTGTACATGTTTTTTAAAAATATATCACTCATTACTGCAGTTTTTATGTGTTTCTTTGACCTATAGCATCTGACTCAAGAGCATTCTCCTAGTTCAACGTCCATTCTTTAGTCAGTCCCAGCTGGATACTTTGAGGATTGCTTTGTTCATCTTTTGTCCTTTTCATTCTTGGAACAAACCAGAATCTCATTGGATTTTGAATAATGGGAAGTTAAAGTAAATTTGATTACTTTCTCAAATGATTTCCAGCTGCCCTGTGCCTCTTTGGTATTTTATGTGTAAAAAAACAAAATACATTTTAATTATTAGGTACTCAAGGGAGAATTATATAGTGTAAACTGACATGTAAAATAACAAAAGCACATGTAAATACACATACTTGCTATCGGCAGCTCACTGTGTCAGGTTTCCTTGTGATTAATCATGAATGTCTCTTTATGAAAGCTCAGGTTTGGAAAACAGTACAGGAAAAGTTTACAGGATAAGGGTGCAATTCTGCATAGGCATCCCCTACTTTTTTGTGACTTGTTCTTTCAATGTTCTAAATTATACCCAGAACCCATATATTAGATATATATGTGTTATATCAGTCTTCTCTTCATCGTGTCCAGCTCCTCATATGTTTTGTTTTCCACATTTCTCATCATCCTTTCTTATCAGCTTCAACTCCATTGCGGGACATGAGAGAAGCCTCCCACAAGGATGGTAAAACATCTGGGCATCCCCTAGGCAAGGTCCTTGCAGACAGCCAATTCTCTCACACCAGAGGCAACTTGCACTTTCTCAAGTTGCTCCTGACATGAAAAAAATCATCCTTTTTGTCCTAGTCTAAACCTACTCTAACTTATCTTTATACTTTTTAAAATGTAATGCCCAAAACTGAATTCAATACTCCATATGAGACTCAACCAGTGCAGAGTATAGTTGGACTGTTACTTTCCTTGACTTGGAAAGTAACAGTCCAACTATATGTATTAATGAAGGCTAAAATATAATGTACTTTCTTTGACACAATATCACACTTCTGCCACATGCTCAGCATCAAACCCAATTTCTGGAACAATCCTATACCTGCGCATTTGGTTTTTGTGGCCTAAAATGTAGAATTTTGCATTTGGCTCTATTGAATTTCATTTTATAATTCCATGTTTATTGTCATGGCTGAATTCTATGGAATCTCAGGGTTGGCATGTCAAGGAGAATTAGTTAGAGTTCTAGTGACTCACCAAACTACAAACTCTGGCAGTCAATAGGTTACAGCTGTGGGAATTAAAGTCCAACTGCAATGCTATAATTGTATAGTATGAAAAGGCCCCAGAGGAGATGCCAATTCATGATGATGATGATGATGATGATGATGATGATGACGACACAGGAGACCCCAGCAGTGTAGTGGGTTAAACCCTTGTGCCGGCAGGACTACTGACTGAAAGGATGGTGGTTCGAATTCAGGGAGTGGGGTGAGCTTCAATCTGTAAGCTCCAGCTTCCTATGCAGGGACATGAGAGAAGCCTCCCACAGGATGGTAAAGCATCCAGGCAGCCCCTGGGCAACGTCCTTGCAGATGGCCAGTTGTCTCACACCAGAAGCAACCTGCAGTTTCTCAAGTTGCTCCTGACATGGAAAAAAGGGTGACACACGTATTGCTGCTGTGGTCAATGTTGATACCTCTCTTCCTGTGCCATTCAATGGGAGTCTTTGGGGGTTGAAACAGGGAAATTACATTTTACTTTCTATGGCTGAAAGGGGCAGAATGGGACGTTTCAGATATCAGACAACAACCTTCTGAATTCCTCATTAGTGGCTATGCTAGCTAGAGTTGATGGGAGATGCAGCAAAACAAAAACTGGAGACTCACATTTTGCCAGTGCTTCAGGAGAGAGCCTTTTAGAATTTATGAGGGAAACGAGTGTTACCCCTACATTTTATGAAGCAGTTAGTGTGGTGGTGAGAACAGGATGTGTATAAGTGGGAAAGGTATGCTAGGAATGCCCAGCAGAACTAGCTGGGGTGGTGAGGGATTAGGTCACCAGAAGTTGGCTGGGGTGCTTGTGTGCAGGCTGTAGTATTTCAAATTACATATGAATTCCCTCAGGACATTCGGGTATCCCTTTGAAGCAACATATACACCACTGAGTCTCAACTCCTGGCATTTGCGTGGCATCACTGTGGCATTGTATGCATCTTGTATCAGACAGCATTGGCTAGATCTCTCTATTTCTTCTTGGTATGTTGTTGCTATAAGGTTTGTGGGTAGCATGCTGCCTCTATTTCTTAATGCTCTCAGCTAAGATAATATGTTGATTTGAGTGTGGACTGAGATTCTGGAAGACTAGGGTTTAAATCCCTGCTCAAGTATGGTGACTTTGAGCAAAATACTTTCTTCATCTTAGAGGAAGGCAATGGCAAACCTCCACTCAATAATTTTATCAGAAAATTGACTTGAAGAAATCTAACAACAATATGTCATCTCTGCTATATCCTAGGAGTAATTGTAGCATTGCCAAAGATGTTGAGAGTTTAGTGGAGTTTCAAACATTTTCTTTCCACTGTGTTTCCTTCTCTTGTTCTAATCTGAACACATTGTGCACTGCAGCTATTCTGGCAGCATTGCATAGCTGTAAATATTGTGTCTTTTCACCACACTATGACTTCTCAGGCCCCATCTACACAGGCTCCAAAACCTGAAAGAAAGTGAGATAAGGATGGGGCCGGCAGGCAGCTAAAAAACACTGGACAATACTGGGTGAAAAATTCCCTGCGACAGAGCACTGTATATCCCAGCACTTCCAAAAAACAAGACTTCCCCATTTTAAAATCCCCAAACAACTGATGAGGGATATAAACAGATAGCGCCATGGACACTTAGGTGACTAAACTGAATTTCCATGAGAACTCTCTCCAACCATTTCTGAAAGGAAATGGAGCTTCAGTTTACACAGTGGGCACCAGCATGGTAGGCAAGTGACACTAAAGAGGACAAACCTAAAGGCACCAGGAGGATAAGGAGAGATGATGACAGAAAATCTGCTTATGTGCACTTTGTTATATCCACAGCAGTGCATTAGTGCTCATAAGCATTGGCAAAATGCTTACAAGGTGCAGTAAGCTGAGAGAGTGATGAAGAAAAAATTTGAAGAAAACTTCTGGAAGATGTCCCGTACCATTTGCTGTTCCATTCAATCTGCTTTAACCAAACTTTTTTAACACCTTGGGACCATTTCCCAGGATTAATAGCACCATGTGTGCACTCTCCTTATAACACCGGCATTTTTAATCCTTACTCCGGATTAGGTCTGGAAGAGCCCTTACTGAACCACATGCTTTCATTATCTAAATGATAAATTAATGAACAGAGTCATTCAGATTAGAATAATCCATTCTTTGGTAATCTTGAGTGCTTCATAAAATCATAAATTTGGGAGGGACCGCAAGGGCCTCCTGCCATACAGAGAAATATAAATTACTCCCAAGATACATCCTTTATGCTTAAAAATTGTCAAAGAAGAGACCCAACAATTTCCAAGGCAGCCATATTTTATGGTCAAAGAGCTCTTACAGTTTAGAAATCTGTCTAACATTTAGATGTAATCTGTTTTCTTGTGATTTGAATACACCGGCTTGTGTTCTAGTCTTTGGAGCAGCATTGCCATAAGTTGACAGGCAACGTTAAAGCTCATACACATACATTGATTGATGTAAATGTATTAACAGAGGTCAATACAATGGTGGCGCAATGGGTTAATCCCTTGTGCCAGGAAGACTGCTGACCGATAGGTTGGTGGTGCAAATCTGAGGGGAGCAGGTGAGCTCCTGCTGTCAGCTCCAGCTCCCCATGTGGGGACACAAGAGAAGTTTCCCACAAGGATGGTAAAACAGTAAAAAATCCAGGTGTCCTGTGGGCAACGTCCTTGCAGACGGCCAATTCTCTCACACCAGAAGTAATTTGCAGCTTCTCAAGTCGCTCCTGAGATAAAAAAGAAAAACCCAGAGGTTGATTGATTATCCTGGCTGAGGGAATCAGGAAATTGTAGAACATACAGTAACTTTTCCAAGCTCTGATTATTCTACATGTATTTAGGTGAAATATGTTCTGTGATTTGCAGTAGTGTCAAATCCATGCCTGTACCTAGTTCAAAGTACTGATAACAAACATTAAAGTGCTTAATGGGCTCATCTACACTGGTCACTTAGGTCAGGTTGGAACTGGATTGGCAGAAACTGGTTTCGCTGTATGAATGATTAGATTGACTTCTATGGAGCAGGTCTGAGGCCAGGAGGGTGATTACATTTACCACATTTGCATTTATATCATCCAAGACAGTTTGGAGTTTGGCGTCAACTACCAGATGTTCATGAATATGCATTTCTTTTCCTTTCTTTCTTTCTTTCTTTCTTTCTTTCTTTCTTTCTTTCTTTCTTTTTTTTTGTTTTGTTTCTTTGGTTCATAAGTTTAAGAGGAATTAGAAGTGGACAATTCGATGTGAAAAGCAATATTTCCCCTTCCAATTCCCTTTCAATTTATGAATCAAAGAAACCAAAGGGAGAATGGAAGGGAAATGTTTGACTATCTCAGCAAGGATTGGGTTGCTAAACTTTACCCATCAATCTCAGAGTAACCCCATTATCCATAAGAATTACTTATGAGTAGATATGTGAAGGGATGTGCTGCTAAAAATTAGCAATTTTAAAATTTAATCTGATTGGATGAAATCAGGATTTGTAATCCCAAGATTTATCCTAAGCTCTGTGCCCTAAATTTATAATTTGAAAAGGAAGCTGTAGGCTTCAGGACACGGACTATTTGTCTATGCCTTTAAACATAGTTTAACTGGTAGCAAGTGACCAAAAGCTTCAGCTCTTGCATTCTACAGATCAAGCCACTCTTGAAAGGTAAAACTGCAAGCCAACTATTTTTCCTGGTCAGTTGGCAATCCTATGAGCCAGTCCTTTAACCAACACAATTATCTAAGCCTTTCAACATTCTTTATGCAACATAAGACTTTTATATCATTCATAGTTTGGAAAATGGTATCCAAGTGGCCTAATATGAAGAATCCTCTCCAAGTCACAGTATATGGAAAATCAATTATTTTCTTATTCATGAGTCTCTTAAAAAACAGAACTGGCCCTCTATAACACTTCCAAGAACAATAGAACATAACCCCAGGAAAGCACATTGAATACGTACAGCACAGTAGTTCCAGGGCTGGCTGGAAAGCGACACTGTGTTCAGTGTCTGGTGGAAAACAGCAGCGCATTGCTAGTTCCTTTGCAACTGTCTGAAAGTAAGATCGATGTGATTTAGTGTTATTTTTTCGTAACAAAGCAAACTGCACATCAGAGACCTAATTGCTAAACAAGCATTTTTGTATGCCTGGTCGGGTCTTCATAGTGATGGATCATGGTAGATGTATAGCCAAATGAAGGGCTACCTCAAAGAATTCTTTTCTAGCCATAAGGGGAAAAAAGATTGGGGGGGGGGGGGGAACACCAGAGACTATTATTGCTGGTCTTTTTTTAGAAACATATTTTTGCTATTTTGGCTTGCTTTACATAGCTGAAGTAATACTGCAGTTGCTTTTCAATATAGATAACCATCAAAATACAGTCATTGTGGTAGTGACATAAAGTTCTGTTTTAAGTGGGTGAGTGAGTTATATGCGTGTTTGTGTGTATGCATACATTTTTGTTGCTGTGTTCCTTCAAAACATTTCTGAATTATGGTGACCCTGACACTAACACTGGGTTTTCTTTTGTTGGCGAGATTTGTTCTGAGAGTGTTTGCTTCTGCTTTCCTTTAAGGTTGAGAGTGTGACTTGTTCAAGGTCAGCCAGTAGATATCCAAGATCAGTATAAAATATACTTTTTTGTATAAGGTGATTGAGACCTCTTCTATACTGCCATATAAAATCCAGATTATCTGCTTTGAACTGGATTATATTTATTTTATTTTATTTTATTTATATACCACTCTTCTCCCCCAAGGGGACCCAGAGTGGTCTTACATAATGGCAAGATTACTGCCACATATAATACAAAATATAGTAAAAACCAACAATCATAAAACCCACTTAAAAACCAATATCATACCCAATTAAAACAGTAAAACACTCCGTGGCCGTTACAATAGGGCCAGTATCATTGGGCCAAATGTCAGAGCCAGTCTGTATTCAACTTCACATTGATCCAACAAATACATCAGGTTATACCAACTCGTATCCTAAAATGGGCCAAAAGCTTAAGCCCACATCCAGGTCTTCAGCTGCTTCCTAAAAGACAGTGAAGCAGCTGAAGCCTATATGGCAGTGAAGACTCATATAATCCAGTTCAAAGTAGATAGTGGATTATCTGCTTTGATAATCTGGATTTTATGGCAGTGTAGAATGGGCCTGAGAAGGCCGTTGACTCTCAACTCCAGGCTGCCTTGGATGATACAAGTCATTTCAAAGTAACATATAGAGATACAACCATTACTGTTGAATTAGTGCATTACCTTCACTTAACCATTAATAGGGGGTATGTATCCCTGCTGGTACTTTTAGACCTCTCAGTAGCATTCAATACCATCAAGCATGGCATCCTTCTGGAATGCTGGGGAGGCGGGGTGGGAATTGGAGGCACAATGATTCTGGTTCGATCTCTCAGGTAGTTTTCAGATAGTAGTGTTTGGCAATAGCTCCTCCTCAAAAAAAGCAGTGATATGACATCCCACAAGGTACCATTCTATCCCCAATGCTGTTCAATATTTATAAGAAACCACTGGGAGAAATCTTTTGGAGCCACAGAGCAGGATACTATCAATGTGCTGATGATATCCAAAAATATTTCTTCATGTCTTCAAAAGCAGCATCTGATAAAGACAATGACTGACTGGTGGAATTAACAGGCTGGATGAGGCAAAATGAACTGAAGCTGAATCCAGACAAGAAAGAGGTGCCTACTGTCAAGCCTCCTATCCTAAATTTAGAAGAGTGTCAGTCAGTCCTGGATGGGCTCTCCCCCGAAAAACTATGTTTGCAACTTGGGAAAGCTTTTGGATCTGTCACTTTAAATTATTATCAGCTTCAACTATTATGCCAGCTTTTTCTCTTCCTAGAGCTGGAAAATCTAAAGACAATAATGCACACATTACCTCATTGCTGGATCTCTTCAATGCATACATTAGACTACCACTATACCACGTTCAGAAACTACAATTAATTGAAAACATGGCAGATTTGTCACTGGTCATCTAGATAAAGGGTAAAGGTTTTCCCTTGATATTAAGGCTAGCTGTGTCCAACTCTGGGGGTTGGTGCTCATGTCCATTTCTAAGCCGAAGAGCCAGCATTGTTTGAAGATGCCCCCAAGGTCATGTGGCCGACATGACTGCATGGAACATCGTTACCTTACTGCAGAGTGTACCTATTGATCTACTCACATTTGCATGTTTTCGAACTGCTAGATTGGCAGAAGATGGAGCTAACAGTGGGAGCTACCCCACTCCCTGGATTCGAACCACCAACCTTTCGGTCAGCAAGTTCAGCAGCTCACTGGTCATCTAGGAGTGATCATATTACACCTCCATTAAAATCACTCCATTGGGCAAAGTACAAAGTATTGGTTATTACTTTTGTATCCACCTACTGGATTGTCTCTCCCAAATAATAAATTCTATTAACACAATAATTTCTTGAGAGACTAGGCTGGCAATGGTCATCCATGGGACTTTTCCTTCAGCCAACTCTAGATTGTGGGATGACCTACCAGAAGGGATTTGACAGATTAATAACCTGTTCTAAATTTAAAACAGCAAGACCTATTGTGATTATTTTTACATTATTATTTTTAATTCATAAAATTTAAATTATGCAATAATAATAATAATAACTTTATTCTTGTATATAATAATAATAATAATAACTTTATTCTTATTCTTTATTCCATCATCTCTCTAAAGGGACTTTGGAGCGGCTTACAAAAGGCTCAATATGCCTAAAAAGCAGAACATGAAATAAATCACAATATAAAATATAATTAAATAAAACATATAAGCATGTAAACAACAACATAAAACTCAGAATAAAACAGCACTCATTTATCAATGGCGGTAGCTAATGTAAACATGGCCAGGCTGTAAACAATAGGGCAAGGGAATGGGGATCAGTGTAGAGCTGTAACCATGGGACGAGAGTATGGGATAAAGTGCTAGGCTGCATAACAAATTTGTAGATCGACTAGGGACTAGGCATTCACAAAAGCTTGTTTGAACAGCCAGGTCTTCAGGTCCCTACAAAGGACGACAGTGTGGGGTCTTCCCTAATCTCCCTGGGGAGGGTGTTCCAAAGATGGGGGGTCACCACCAAGAAAGCCCTCTCCCTCGTTCCCGCCAACTGTGCTTGAAACAGTAGCAGGACTGAGAGGAGGGCCACCCCGGCTGGTCTTAGCGCCCTCAACAGTTCATGTGGTGATACGGTCATGAAGATGCAGGACCTGAACTGTTTAGGGCTTTGTAGGTAATAATGTACTGATTATATTGCATTCATAACTGAATTATTTGTTTTTAATGAATTGTATATGTTGCATTTTCATATGTTGTTGTTCCTCATCTCAATATATTTGGTAAGATACTACTGTTGTTACTGTTGTTAGCAGCCAGGAAGCTCCACTGCTTTACCAGACCACAATCTCCAATATGAAGGCATGTAATGTGAAAGAATCCATTTAATTTTTTAAAAAACTGTGGTACAGAATATGACATAATTTTAACATTATGCACATCTATCTGCTTAGTGTATCATTATTCCCTTAATTGTACTGTAGATGCCTTACATTAGTTTCAATGACTATGTAAAGTCCATGTTCTGTTAGCGTACATTGTAATCATTGTGAACTAATCAATGCATTTTCACATAACTAGATATCAGGTTCTAATTCAGGACAGCATAGAGTACCTGCAGTCACCCATTTTCTCTTCATAACAACTAGAGAAACTATTCACAGCCAACTATTTCAGTCAAACAACTAGGAGGGTTTTTAGCAACGAGTCAAATGACAGGAAACAATGAAATACGATTTGTAAAGACTGTGTTGAGCTGGTTATCATAAACTCTCAAACTGATCTGCAAAGATTCTTCATGATGGTGATTTTCTCAAGACCAAGAGCTTAGTAGAGCAGTACTGATAATGCATTTGCAACTGTTATCTGAAATTCCAGAAAGATCGTTTAGTCTGAGTCTGCATGATGATTCAGAATGTGGTTCATGTTAATGACTTTCTTAATGCTTCACTAGAAAATAATGGTAGAATAGAAAGGGCTGTCTTAAGGGACTGTACATTGATTCCTTGCAACATCCCAATTCCATGAGTGTCTTAACTTTAGGGAGGGAACAAGTGCTTCTCATTTTTGCAAGATAAGGGTCAGGTTTTTTCATGTAAACTAGTTTTTTACATTATATCTTAAGCCTAGACACACATAATGGAGACATGGCTATTTATCCCCCCCCTCCCCCGGCGCAAGTTGTTTAGATGTACAGTATGTTAAGAATGGGATGAGGTTGAAAGATTAATTCTATAGAAAAAAGGGAAATAAATGTGCTGATAGAAAAATGATAGCAGCAGAGATGTAAGTAGCTATAACTAATCAAACTTTGATTTTGCTATTTTTTTCACATAATAATGTCGTAACACAGAAACAAGAGGTAAAAATATTCATATCTAGTATCTATGCAGTATTTGGAGCAGGAGAATGGGTGATTTCTTTCTCTCTTTTAATATCATTTGTAAGTACAAGTACTAACATACAATGCATTCTGTCAAAATGATTTTCTAGACAGAAGAAAACTCAGTGGTCTCAGAAATGTGGGGCTACATTCTTCAGAGACATAGATAGATTTCTCCCAAGTGTGTTCCTTTCAGACCACCTGAGAACAAATATCCCCCAGCAAAATTTATATTTCTAAAATTATCCTTTCTCCCTAATCCCATAAAAAAGACCACTCACTTTTCCCCTTTGCTCCAAGTATGCAGCATTCATGTTGGACATCTTTCCTCAGTGTTCTTCATTTCATCATACAACCCACATCTGGTGGCTTGACCTTGGGATTTGTGCCATTGGATTGCTACATATATCAATGTTTTCTTGGCAGAAACGTTCCCCTCTACCATCTTTCAAACTGAAGTGCATGCTTTTTATACATTGTGATAAATATGCACTTTTGACTGCTAGTACATGCCAAGAGCAAAGCCACACAGTTAACCGTTCCTCTTCCTTTAAGTATTTTTGTTTTCTTTTTGCTGGCATATTCAGCATCACATGCAGCCGTGAGGTTAACCTTATGTAAAGAAATCAAGTGTAGTTTATTTTAAATTTTAAAGCCCTTTTGAAAAGCTTGTATTTGTTCAATCTGCATAGATGTTTAAAAAATATTACACAAAACAATACATTTTTAATATTCCCAATAAGAGGCAGTCTGTGATATTGTTCCAATGGCTTCATGCATACCCTGGAGTTATATGTCTACATCTGGTTCTCCCATCTAAGCAAGTGTTGATCTAAACATTTTCTTAATATAATGTTCTTTTTTATATGACTGCTCTTGAAATTAGTCCAGAATCCGTAACCAACACTCAACACCAAAAATGCTTAGATAATGATCCATAGAGTGCTGATGAGAACCTAGTACTTAACATCTTCAAGGGCTACCAATTGTTGCTTGAGCATGAGTGAATATGTTTGTATTTAGTCTCAGAACCTTAGATAGCTTCAGAATCTTAATAATCAATAACAAAAGCAATAAGAAAGCAAATATTTTCTTCTACATGAATTCAAGAGGATACTAAGACCTACTGATGAATGTCTTCTTTGATATCTTTATTGTAACTGATGTCAACTTCTACTAGGAAAAGAGGTTTTCTTTGTTTCTGAAAATCTGTAGAACACCTTTGGAGAGGAGCATCTTCACATTTCCTGGTCCTATTACATAGACATGTGAAAAAATTTCCATCCCACCAGCTATGTAGGAATAAAGAACTGTTTTACTGATAACATCTGCATATCACACTGTGTTTTGCTGGTGCCATGATAAAAATCTTCTTAAAGGAATTTAAATGTATTCTATTGTACTGTGGGTATTTTTAAACCTGAAAATAATGTTATGACATTGAATAACAAAAAGACTGAAGGTACTCCTTTGAAAAAGAATAATATAATCTATACAAAACAAAGTAGATCGGCAGGTTCCTAATATGAAGTCTCTAAAAAATATGAAGTTCCTAAAAATGAAGTTCCTAAAAAGAAGCTCTTCTTGACTTAGTTAGAATTATGGCCCTTCCGGACAAAACCAAGTCCCAAAAGAAACCGGGATTTGAAATCCTGGTTTCACTTGGAATTTAGGCCACATAGCAGGACCAAATTATTTATATTTATTATTTATTACATCATTTCTACCCCGCCCTTCTCACCCATCAGGGGACTCAGGGCAGCTTACAATACACATCGGAAACACAGTTAAAAATCATCCAAGATTAAAAATTACAATAAAAATTAAAATATAAATTAAAAACCAGCATAATTATACATCTAAATATACATTTCAGGCGCATTTTTCATGTCCAGGTGGGGGGTCTGTCAATGAGTCATATATTCATATTGCAATTCTGCTGTTACTCATGCTCAAATGCCTGCTCCCATAACCACGTTTTTGTTCTTTTTCGGAAGGACAGGAGGGAGGGAGCTTCCCTAATTTCGTTTGGGAGGGCGTTCCATAGGCGGGAGGCCACCACTGAAAAGGCCCTGTCCCTCGTCCCCGCCAGCCGCACCTGTGAGGCTGGCGGGACCGAGAGCAGGGCCTCCCCGGAGGATCTCAAATTCCATGATGAGACATAGCGGGAGACACGTTCGGACAGGTAAACTGGGCCGGAACCGTTTAGCGCTTTATAGGCTAAAGCCAGCACTTTGAATTGTGCTCGGTAGCAGATCGGCAGCCAGTGGAGCTGACGTAACAGAGGAGTAGTACGCTCCCTGTACGTTGCTCCAGTTAACAGCCTGGCAGCCTCCCGTTGGACTAGTTGAAGCTTCCGAACAGTCTTCAAAGGCAGCCCCACGTAGAGTGCGTTGCAGTAATCTAGTCGGGATGTAACAAGAGCGTGGACCACCGTGGCCAAGTCCGGCTTCCCAAGGTACGGTCGCAGCTGGCGCACAAGTTTTAATTGTGCAAAGGCTCCCCTAGCAACCGCCGAGACCTGGGGCTCCAGGCTCAACGATGAGTCTAGGATCACCCCCAGACTGCGCACCTGCGCCTTCAGGGGGAGTGTGACCCCATCCAGCACAGGTTGTAACCCTATACCCTGTTCGGCCTTCCAACTGACCAGGAGGACCTCTGTCTTGTCTGGATTCAATTTCAATTTGTTGGCCCTCATCCAGTCCGACACAGCGGCTAGACACCGGTTCAGGACCTGAACAGCCTCCTTAGTGACAGGTGGGAAGGAGTGACAGAGTTGGACATCATCTGCATAGAGATGACACCGCACCCCGAAACTCCTGATGATCTCTCCCAGCGGCTTCATGTATATGTTGAACAACATGGGGGACAATACAGACCCCTGTGGGACCCCACAAAACAAAGGTTGTGGGGCCGAGCAGGTGTCCCCCAGTGACACCATCTGGGACCGACCCTCCAGGAATGAGTGGAGCCACTGCAGAACAGTACCTCCAAGTCCCATTCCCGCGAGGCGTCCCAGAAGGATACCGTGATCGACAGTATCGAAGGCCGCTGAGAGATCCAGCAGAACCAGCAGGGACACACTCCCCCTGTCCAGCTCCTGGCGTAGATCATCCACTAAGGCGACCAAGGCTGTCTCGGTACCATGCCCCGACCCAAAACCAGACTGTGCCGGATCTAGAAAATCAGTGTCAACCAAGAATCCCTGGAGTTGCGAGGCAACCACACGTTCCATAACTTTGCCCAAGTAGGGGAGATTGGAGATAGGCCGAAAGTTTCCGAATTGAGTGGGGTCCAGTGATGGCTTTTTCAACAGCGGTTTGATCACAGCCGTCTTTAGGCTCGCTGGAAATATGCCTTCCCGAAGGGAGGTATTCACCACCACCTTCACCCACTCGGCCAAACCCCCTCTGGCTTCTCTCACCAGCCAGGATGGGCAGGGGTCTAGGATGCATGTGGTTGGTCTCGGTTCTCCAAGGATCTTGTCCACATCCTCGAGCTCAACCAATTGAAATGAATCCATCAAAATGGGACAAGCAGGTGTTCTTGCTACATCCTCAGAGACTGCCGTTAATATGGCGTCAAAGTCAGAACGGATCAAAGCGACTTTGTCCGCAAATAACCGAGCAAATGCTTCACAGCGGGCTGCCGAATTGTCAGGGATCCCGTCTTGAGGGACGGGATATAACAAACCTCTGACAACTCGGAACAGCTCCGCCGGACGGTTCTTTGCAGACGCAATATTAGCTGCAAGGAAAACGTTCTTTGCAGCATCTATTGCCACGGCATATGTCCTAAGATAGGAACATAGCCGTGTTCGGTTTGGCTCGCTCGGCTCCGAACGCCACACACACTCTAGTCCCCTCTTCTTTCGCTTCATCGCTGCCAGCTCCTCAGTGAACCAAGGAGATGGTTTAGCTCGGGTACTCAAGAGGGGACGCTCTGGAGCGATCATGTCTAATTGCCCTAGTCATCTCTCCACTCCAGAGAGAGACCAGAGCATCAACAGGATCACCTGCGAGGAGGCGGGAAATTCCCCAAGAGCCATCAGGAATCCATCTGGATCCATAAGCCTCCTGGGGCGGACCATTTTAGGTCCACCACCCCTGCAGAGGTTAGGGGGCGCAGTAAGTCTAAATCTGATCAGGTGATGGTCGGTCCATGACAAAGGAGCGATGGTGAGCTCCTCCACACCGCCACCTTCCTCCCATCCCTGACAGAAGACCAGGTGGGTGGGACCAGATACCAGTTGGGACAGCCCCATGGTTGCCATGGTGGCCATGAAGTCCTGAGCCGCACCTGAGAGGTTGGTCTCGGCATGGACATTGAAGTCCCCCAGCACTATGAGCCGCCGGGACTCCAACGCCAGGCCTGAGACCACCTCAGCTAGCTCAGGCAGGGAGACTGTAGTGCAGCGGGGTGGTCGGTACACTAGCAGAATCCCTAATCTGTCCCGGTCTCCCACCCTCAGGTAAACACATTCAAACATGGTCGACTGTGGGACGGGGCACCTGGTCAGGGGGATAGAATCCTTATAGACCACCGCGACCCCACCTCCCCTCCCTCCAGATCTCGGCTGGTGCTGTACAGAGTATCCTGGCGGGCAGAGCTGGGTGAGATTGACCCCTCCCAACTCATCCAGCCAGGTCTCCGTAATACAAACCCTAGGCCGAATTAAATTAGGTCTCCCTTTCCCGTATCTCCCCCTCCCTGACACCACCTCTATAGGGGCCCCCCACCCACCCGAGCACCTCCCTCCCCTCTCATACTGTCCTCTCTCCCCCTCTTCCCGTGGTCTAAGCGCTGTTCCTTGATGTATTACTTTCCCATTGGCACTTAGTATACTTTCCCATCCATTCCCACTCCCCACCCTATGATCCTCGTAGTCCTCCAGCCTCCTCCACCCCCCCACCGCTAATACAAAGTGCAAATGCAAATGCAAATCACAGAATTTGGGGAGGGGGTGGCCCTGCATAGAAGAGTCCTTACTCTCAAGTTAGGGAATATAGTATTGCAGAATATGGGTTATTCAAGACAAGCCTCTTTCACGAAATAAAAAAGTTGTAATTCTATGTGCACTTACCTGAGAGTAAGCCCCAATGTGTTCAATTTCTTCAAAGGTAGTTAGATGTGTTGTATGTGTGAATGACGATGTACGACATCTTCACATGGGACATGTTTGCTTCATTTTGCTGCCTTGCTTCACAGCCAGGACAGGGCGTACCATGCACCACCACAAGACACATGACCCCTCCCACTTTCCTTCCGAAAGGCACTTCCTCCATGACTATGGGGAAGAAAGTGTATTGGTTAGCTTTGATGGAGCTACCCTCACTTTTCTCTCCATTTTCCCATGTGATGGAGGAAAGGGCAGCGGAGCAATGCTCATTGCCATGTGTTGCCACCCCTTCTGCTATCTCCGTGTGATGAGGGGAGGAGGGAGGGCACGCAGGGCACAACAAGCCACCCTGCTCACCTTCCCTTTCACCGGCAATTGCCTGCACAGCAACACAGCCTGAAAGGATCATGTAAAGAGGTCCATAGAGGCTTATGTTAGAGAATTAAACAACAGAGATAAACCTTCTAGTACTAAAGTTTCCAGAAGGTTAGATCCAGACTACATTTGCTGTACTTAGTTCCTATTGAAGTTTGTGGGACTAACCTTAGTTTAATCTTTACATTAATATTTATGGGCTTATTTCTAGCTATATTAGTCTTTAATCATTGGTTATTTCATTCCTGTCTCTAGGAATTAAAAATGGCAAAAGACAGCATCCTGCCAGGTGAGATTACAAAACAAATTGTGTAATTTTTGATTATTGCTCCCACCTTTTCTGTATTGTTTGTAACTATTCCATGGAAGAATTTTACTTCATAAACATACAATGTGGTTTTGCAGTACATGCCATGTTTTGCAAACAAAACAAAACCAAACTTATTTTGCAGAAAACCTTTTTGGATTAGAAGGATTGCTTTTATGTAAATAAAAAAATCTTTATCTCTCATATCAGTTTAAATTTTTCAGTGAAGTATCTCGCCATACCTCAGAGTCTTCTTCATCAGAATCAAGATGATATGCCAATAGTATTCTGGATCTTTCTCACATGCACATAGCGCTATGTAGCTGCTTCTCCATGATGATACAATTCAATGATAGAATGTTCACTTGGATGAATTGATCAGGACTTTAGTGAGAATCCAGTACTGATGACAAATAACATATTAAAGCATGGTGCCATTATATCAATATCAGACAGTTGTTCAATAGTGACAGGACTGAACTAGTTAAACCCAAAATATCATTAAATGTTTCTGTGGGGGCGTGCAGTCCAGTTTTATATGTGGCATATGCTTTTAACAAACAATTCAAACAAGTACAAACTATTAAACTGTACTCTATTAAATGAAGTTTATGAACATTTTTAAAAATCAGGTCCATGTATACATAAAATATTTGATAAAACTTAATAATATAACCAGATCATGGATTTCCAAGGAAGAAAAGGTCATCATTGACATATTAGGAAGGGACCTAACTGATATTTAAGGGTAAGCACAATCTTATTCAGAAGAAGCTGAATCCCAACTTTCTGGTCAACCATATCACAAACCAGAGTATCTCAGTCTTAACTAGATTAAGGTTCAATTTGCAAGTACAGTAAAGTCTCGCTTATCCCACCTCCACTTATCCAACGTTCTGTATTATCCAACGCAGTCGGCCTTTTAGTAGTCAGTGTTTTTGTAGTCAAGGTTTTCAATACATTGCAGTGTTTTGGTGCTAAATTCATAAATACAGTAATTACAACATAACGTTACCATGTATTGAACTGCTTTTTCTGTCAATTTGTTGTAAAGCATGATACTTTTGGTACTTAATTTGTAAAATCATAAGGTAATTTTATGTTTAATAGGCTTTTCCTTAGTCCCTCCTTATTATCCAACATTTTCACTTATCCAACATTCTGTTGGATAAGTGAGACTCTACTGTATATCTTATTTAACAAACGAGATGGGTTTCTGGGGCATTATGCCTTTAACCAAAAATGTGGTACTAGAAGCAAAATTTACATAGTTTCCTAAATCACAAAAAGGAAGAGTTGCTCAAAACATTTCAGTGAACTTTTATGTTCAAAAGAAACAATATGCATGGGTGAAATGAAACAACCATGTTAGATAAACTTTGCATAAATTTGCCTTTGAATCTTCTAAAGACCATTTGAAGCTTTCTTCCAAATGCATCCAGGAATATATCCTTTTAAGCAGATGTCTTCTCACACAGACCCAATCTAAAGTTCTAAGTACATTTCTTCTTACCACATAGATTCAATTGAAGTCAGAATCATTTCTGAATAAAATCATATAAAAAAAGTTTTTAGTAACTTATTTACTCACTTAGGTGATCCCTCGTTGTCCAAGTATGATGGCATTTCCAGTGTAGTGTCTTGGTGGTTGATATGTACAGTAGGTTATTGTGG
The DNA here is from genome assembly GCF_035594765.1 of Anolis carolinensis. Taxonomy (NCBI): domain Eukaryota; kingdom Metazoa; phylum Chordata; class Lepidosauria; order Squamata; family Anolidae; genus Anolis; species Anolis carolinensis. The sequence goes on from NC_085845.1 coordinate 62,269,227, forward strand.
AGCCCTATGCTTGACCCACATGTTCTTCCACAGTGAGGAATTGGTTTCCAGGTGGAAGGTGGTCCTGGTCAGGGTTGGCTTGATGCATCTTCCTCTTGGCACATTATTCCCTTTCATCCTCCATTCGCGCCTCTTCAAATTCCGCAGCTCTGCTGGTCACAGCTGACCTCCAGTTGGAGCGCTCAAGCGCCAGGGCTTCCCAGTTCTCATTGTCTATGCCACAGTTTTTAAGGTTAGCTTTAAGCCCATCTTTAAATCTCTTTTCCTGTCCACCAACATTCCATTTTCTGTTCTTGGGTTGGGAGTATAGTAACTGCTTTGGGAGACGGTGATCTAGAATTCGGACAACGTAGCCAGTCTAGCAGAGTTGATGGCATAGGAGCATTGCTTCAGTGCTGATGGTCTTTGCTTCTCCCAGAATGCTGACATTTGTCTACCTGACTTCCCAAGAGATTTGCAGGATATTTTGGAGGCAGTGCTGATGGAAGTTGAATGTGACATCTGTAGACGGTCCACGTTTTGTAGGCGTATAACAGGGTTTGGAAGACAATAGCTTTAAAAACAAGCACCTTGATATCCCTACACTCTCTCTGGGACAACATGTTCATCAGTGTCTACTTATGTGCTCTGGTACCATTTGTTTCTCCTTCCGTTCCTGCAGTTTTTCATTCATTAGAGACTCACTCATGTTATTTTTACCAACACTCCTATTTCATTTCCTATTTCTATAACTTCAATGTGAATACAGGATTCTCATTTCTGACATTTTGGAAACAAGCATTTCTGTCCAGCAGCAAAGCCAAATAGTCCTTAGTTGCCTTGAAACCTGGTGCTCTTTTCTCCACTAATTTTTTTTTTTTTGGGAAGTGATACATTTTCAAAAGCTCTGTTTCATCTGCACAGAACACCAAGTTTGACAGTGTTCTTGCCCCATTACTGTTTTGAGTTGGGCAGGAAATTCTGCAGTTGCCTGAATGTCAGCACAGATTGAGAAATACTACTGAGATTTAGCCTGTTACGGCAATATGGCAGATGTTTTTGGAGCATTGTAATGGAGTTTCCATTTGGAAGAAACATCTTAAATTCAGAAGAGATCTTCATATACAACATGAGTCAGCTAGGATTACAGTATTTAGAGTGTATTTCAAGGGAGAGTGCTGTGCCAGTTTTAGGTGGATGCTTTCAGTTTTGGCTTTTCTGGGGGAAGCACAAGGGATATGGAACATCTCCAGTGATTTCAGGATGAAGAAGATGGATAAAAGTAAGGACTCAATCTTTCCTAGTGTGCTGTAATATTTAGAGAATGTATAGGTCAGCAAATATTTTTCACCTTTTGAAGCTTAACTACTCTATGTTGCTTTATTGGCAATTTTTTTCAGGTGAGTAACCTGGTGGTGGCTTTTGGAACAGACAGGTGAGGTATATTGGGAAGTGTGCTTTTTGGCAGGACAGGTTTACATATGGATCCAGCAAACCAAAACATACCAGAGAGGACAAGGGTTGGCACTTCATTTGAGTGACTGTTTGATGGCATAATAATATTGTGCATGAAACAAAGCTTGCAAACATTGAACCAACAGAAAGCAAGGATGTCACTATTTTAGCCATTCATATGGACAGTTTCAGATGTTGGAGTATTTCAGGATTCTGGATAATGGATGCCCAGTCTTTGCTCTAACTACCCTATGTTGTCCATGTATAGTAAACAAGTAGAACAAGTAAAATATGGTAAGAAAGTATGGAAAAGAAAGCAGTAGAGAGCATTGTATTTAGAATTTAAATAACTTCTTGCAAAGGGTGATATGTGTTTAATTTGCATATGTCATTGTAAGAAGAAAATCATGTTGTAATACATCCTGATAATACTATAAGTGATTCCAGGCTGCTGTGATATTCTAATCTCAGATGTAAAATGACATTTGTGACATTAATTGACTGGCTATACAAACAGCAGAGAGCCTGTGGCTTTCCAATATAAATAGAAGGAAAGCCACAGTAATCCTCCTGCTGTGTGACTGAGGACATGTGTTACAAGGATGGCTGGAATTTTCTTAGAAACTTATAGTCAAAGGATTTGATTTGACATTGTTTGATTCTTCTGTACAATATGCATGTGATGTGTCTCTGTTCTGGAGTTTAGCAGGAATATATTTTATCTTATCGATTAGTTATTGCAACAATATACATTATTTTCACATATAATAATAATAATAATAATAATTTTAAAAAATTAATTTCTAACCTGCCCTCTCTTCCCCAAGGGGGCTCAGGGCGGCTTCCAGAAACAAAATGGCAAACATTCAATGTCATGTGTGCTATCGAAATAAGCAAACAAATAAACAACTAAAATTAACAGTTAAATAGACAGATTAAAATCAACAAATACAAAAACATATATTCAATCAAGCCTAATAAATAACACATGGAAGCAGTTCAGATTTGTATAAAAATATAGAAATATATAATATAAACATATAAAATGTGGCTGTTCCAATAAGTTAAGGTAATCCTTGTCAGCATAGTAGATCAAGGTGGAACCAGTGCTAAACTACCGTGTTTCCCCGAAAATAAGACAGTGTCTTATATTAATTTTTGCTCCCAAAGATGCTCTAGGTCTTATTTTCAGGGGATGTCTTATTTTTCCATGAAGAAGAATTCACATTTATTGTTGAACAAAAAAATGAACATTTATTACATACTGTACAGTAGTTGTCATCACAAACCAGCATAACCAGACAAACTGTGTATCCTATCAATAATTTCTTGTTACTACCAATATTTCCACAACACTCTATGGTACGTACATTTACCGATCCTGCATGCTCTGGTGTTCTGTTCCGTTGGACATGCTTCCAAACAAAAACTTTGCTAGGTCTTACTTTTGGGGGAGGCCTTATATTTAGCAATTCAGCAAAATCTCTACTAGGTCTTATTTTCTGGGGATGTCTTATTTTAGGGGAAACAGGGTAGTAGTCTTCCTCTAAACTGCAAAGGTAGGGATTTTTTTTTTTAGTTTTTTTTAAAGGAGAGTAGTGAGGAGGTTGTTCCAATTTCATTGGGGAGTTCCAGAGGGAAGGGGCAACCATGGAAATAGCCCCCTTTCTTGTTCCCACCAGCCGCACTTGAGACGGGGGTGGGACTGAGAGGAGATGATCACAGTGTCCAAGCAGGTTTGTAGGTGGAGATGTGGTTTGTCAAATAGTCTGAGCCTGAACCATTTAAATCATATATGTCAGTAATTAATTTAAATAATTAGTTTAGGAGTCTCATTAATTAATTAGATTTGTATCCCACTTTCTTTCAATAGGACTCAAAGCGGCTATTCTTAAGATGTCATATTAAGCCCACACATTGCCATTTTCATTGTGTGTGTACATTCAGTGTTAACTGGAAAGCAGACAGTGGTATTATTACTTATCCCTAATCAAATAATATGCAGACCTTGAGTAGAAGTAATTGCTTGTTCCTAGCAAAATTCCTGCCTATTTCTAGGACACTGAAAATCAATCACAAAAGGCAACATAAAATAACTTCTAAAGAATTTAAGTGAAACAGAACAGGATGTTTGGCTTCAGAGCTATAAAAAGGTACTTTTACACCACCTGCAGGTCCAATGAATGAACAAGAAGAAGGAAGTCACTGTGGGTTTGCTTCAAGAAGATTTAATCTTTCATTTTTATTTTTAATTTTTATTTTTGCTAAAAATGCTTATATATTTTCTGGAATGCTAGGTTTTTCCTCTATTATTAGAAACATGTTTCAAGTTGTGTGAGAAGAGGGAATGGTGAAGAATATGTGTCATTACTAGCCCCATAGTCTTATTCTTTCACCCTCCTTTCTCTTTTCTGCTCGCTTGCTCTTCTCTTTGGTGAGTCTGTGTGGCTGACTGCCTAAAACGTTTCAGAAACAGGATGTAAAAGTTGTAATCAGGAAAGCTTTTATGGAAGAGTGAAAGTGGAGAAACAATATTTAAGAGACAGGGAAAGGTAGGTTAGTAAATCAAGTACGTGTCAAAAAGCAGTCATTTGGAACTTTTCCCAGTTTTTTTTTTAAACAACTGACATTTTTTATGAAAATTAGAAGTAAAACATTTTTCATGGTGAACTCACTGTTAGGTGTGCATTTTCTTCTTTTGGTTAAGTCAAATGTTTCACGTTTCTTCCTCTGTGCTCCCCTTAATTTCTTTTTCTTAAAACTGAAGATTTGCTGCAATTCGAATGTGAAAACTAAAATCCAATATATTTCCAATTCTGTTTATTTATTTATTTTTTTAAAAGTAATTTAAAATAAGGTGTTGTAACAATCTGCTTGAAAGCAGATGTGCTCATTCTGAGAATGATGGAGAATTTTATAAATCTCTCATATCAAATGGAAGAAATCACTGAATGGATTGGACTTTGTGACAATTCTGTGATATTCAAGTCTATTTTAACCCTTAGTATCAATAATTGCTATTTACTTATCATATTAGAAAGTTTTTTTTAAAAAAAATATTATTATTATTTCTTCATACAGATAACAAAACAATACACTGACTTATCATATTAGAAGTGAACAGAGGGTACAGTTATAATGTATTTAAAAACACAAACAAAGTTAAAAACTTGGCATTATACTAAATGTCCTTTGACCAGTAGCTGTCCACTTGGAGTGCCTCTGATGTCGCTGTGAGAAGGTCCTCCGTTGTGCATGTGGCAGGGCTCAGACTGCATTGTAATAGCTGGTCTGTGGTTTGCTCTTCTCCACACTCGCATGTCGTGGACTCCACTTTGTGGCCCCATTTCTTAAGGTTGGCTCTGCATCTTGTGGTGCCAGAGCGCAGTCTATTCAGCGCCTTCCAAGTCAACCAGTCTTCTGTGTGCCCAGGAGGGAGTCTCTCATTTGGTATCAGCCATGGCTTTAGGTTCCAGGTTTTAGCTTGCCACTTTTGGAATCTTGCTTGCTGAGGTGTTCCTGCAAGTATCTCTATAGATCAGTGGTTCTCAACCTGTGGGTCCTGAGATGTTTTGGCCTTCAACTCTCAAAAATCCTAACAGCTAGTAAACTGGCTGGGGTTTCTGGGACTTGCAGGTCCCCAAAACACCTGGGGACACACAAGTTGAGAACCACTGCTGTAGATCTTACAAAACTATTTCTTGATTTAATGCATTGGCGTGCTGGCTGATATCCGAACAGGGGATGGGCTGGAGATGTCACTGCCTTGGTCCTTTCATTATTGGCTGTTACTTCCCGGTGGATGTCAGGTGGTGTAATACGGGCTAAACAGTATAATTTCTCCAGTTGTGTGTGGCATCAACATCCTGTGATAATGTGGCATGTCTCATTAAGAGCCACAGTCACTGTTTTAACGTGGTGAGATGTGTTCCACACTGGCCATGTGCATTTAGCAGCAGAGTAGCAAAGCCCAAGGGCAGATGTCTTCACTGTATCTGGTTGTGATCCTCAGGTTGTGCCAGTCAGCTTTCGTATGAGGTTGTTTCTAGCACCCACTTTTTGCTTGTGATAATGGACATGAGAGAAGCCTCCCCACCAGATCGTAACACATCCAGGTGTCCCCTGGGCAACATCTTTGTAGATGGCTAATTCTCTCACACCAGAAGCGACTTGCAGCATGCAACCAACCAAACAAATAATTGCTATTATGTAACTAGTAAAGCTGAATCATTTATCAGGGTGAGGAGTTATAGGAAATAATGAATGAATCTATATGAGATGAGACAAAATATTGAAAAAGAAGATACTGCTCTTTCAAATTGAAGCCACTGTACAAGGCTTTAAATTACACGTTCTTTGGCGATCTTTCATTCATAGGTTTACTATAAACTGAAGCTGGCTTGATTACATGCAACAAGCAAGTATTCCAAATTGAGAGCATCAGTCAATGTCTGCCATATGGCTACTACAGGAATAATGTGAGGGGAAAATTTATACTTGGCACATTGTACTAGGAAACTCTTCTTTCCCATTCTTATACAGAGGAGAATAGAGACATCTCAAAAATAATGTAAGTTCATCTTTTCTCTTAGCTAAAGAAAAATAAGACTGGACAATGGATAGATAATGAATAGGCAGAAAGACCAGTGTCATGACAAATATTACTTTAGCCAGTCTCTGTGTTTAGTAAAGTCAGCGTTTGCAATTTAGAAATAGTTTAACTTCTAAACAAATGGAGATCCACTTCCAACCATGCAATTCAAAAGCACATTAATGCATCCAGCTCCCCGATACCAATCTATAATTTGATTCAGACTGTTTCTATTTGCTCCATACATAGTTATTAATAGCTCTACTTGTTCAAAACTATCATTAGTTAAAGACCACGTCCACATTCCAGTGAGCACAAGGGCAATATCAGCAAGTCTACAATGCAGTCAGAACCTACTAAGATTTTTAAACTATCATTATGCTTTTATCCAAGAATTGCTTACATTGTCGATAATCATTGCTACTAATAGACTGTATTATAGTCTATTATTATACCAACGCTATTTCAGATAATAGATTGATCTGAACTGTAGGCAGCCTTCCATATCCACAGAGCCAGCATCCACAAATTCAATCATCCATGGCATGAAAATATATATTTTTAAAATTTCCAAATTTAATAATTTTTCTCTTTCTAATTTTGTCCAGTTTCTTACCCACATTAAGGCACTTGCTTTGCAATATAGTTTTAAGTCCTGTGTGGCAAGTCCTCCCCTCCTTTTCTCATCAGTCATATTTTTGAAAATCATCCTCATTTTTTTTCTTTTGCCATATATACTTCGTGATGTCTCTATTCCAGTCTTTTAATGTTTTTTTTTTTATTTCTTCTTATCGGCAGGTTTTGAAATAGGAAGATCATTTGCGGCATTTTCAACCTTCCAAAAAGCAAACTGAGATTTTGCCATCATATATATTAGCCCCCTGTGGCACAGTGGGTTAAACTGCTGAGCTGGTGAACTTGCTGACTGACAGGTCAGTGGTTCAAATCTGGGGAGCGGGGTGAGCTCCTGCTGTTAGCCCCAGCTTCTGCCAACCTAGCAGTTTGAAAACAGATCAGTAGGTACCGCTCTGGCTGGAAGGTAACTGTGTTACATGCAGTCATGCCAGCTGCATGACCTTGGAGGTGTCTACATACTTAGAAATTGAGATGAGCACCAAACCCCAGAGTTGAACATGACTAGACTTAATGTCAGGGGAAAACCTTTACATCATTGCATGTAATGGGACTTAAGCATCCACAGATTCTGGTATCCACAGGGAGTTCTCGAACCAAACCTCAGTGGATACAAAGGGCCCACTGTATGTGCGGATTTGATTAGCATGATTGGAAACAGTGAAAGCTGATGGATGTGCTCCTGTTTTATGCCAAGTGAAATGTCAAACTGACATGAAGAGAATGTCACCAAAGTTGCAACAACTATCAGAGCTGCATCTATCAATAAAGAAGTAGCTGACAAAAGAATTTACACTCAACATTAACCTCTTTTTTTTGGGTGGGGGGGAGGAGTTATAAATGACATAGTAAAATGAAAACCTTCTTGAAAAGTTAGAGACCATTCTTATATTCAATAACATGGCAGATTATATTACCATATAAATAGTGATTATAAATCCGTAAGTATTTTGTAAGATTAAAAACATGAGATGTCTCCAAAGTTTAGACTAAGCTAAATGTATGCTAGGTTTCTGAGTATATACCATATTATGACTATTCTCTGCCAAAGTCAATAGAAAAGAATAAAGATGATTTCCATACCATCTTAAACTGATGTCCCAAACCAAAATCAAAATAATTTCATAGAAGACACTTCTTGTCTATTGTGTGCTTGAAGTCTAATGTATTGTTCAATAAAGCTATGAAACTGTCAAAATTGCAAAGACATCTCAATACTTTTTTTATAAATAAGGAAAAGAAGCTTTGGAAAAGTAAGAAAAGGGTTTAAAAGAATGGGAATGGTTGTAACAATGAAAATTGAGAAGTTTCTCAACTAACAGCAAAAAAACAGAAAGCTGTACAAATAGCTGAAGACATATTACCTGCTGCAAAAAAGCATGGTTTCTTCATTGATCAACGAGAATGCTGCCAAGGACGTTTCCATAATATTTTTGTCATTGAATTCAAGATATTTTAATCAGTTTTGCAAAGATATGGACAATGAATACCACCAATTTTTGTTGTGCTGTAGTTTTTTTTGGCAATCATGACATACATTTTTGCCTTGCTTTGGAAAATTGAGAAATAAAATAAGATTATTTTTCACGGAGCAACTGCTTGATATCAGTGATGGTTTGACAGCTTTTTAAAGAATATATCTTCACTTACTAAAATATGCTCAAGGAGAAAAGGTTATAGCTTATGAAATTCAAGACAAGATGGAAGCAATGATAACAAATCTGGAATTGTGATTTCATAACCTGTTGAACTAAAACTATGAAACATCTCCAAACCCCACAAAGCTTTTTAGTTCCACTAGCACCGTGATTCCCAACCTTTTGTTTTTTGGTTTATACCAGGGACCACATGATCAGGGACCATTTTCCAACATTAGTACCAAAATGGTTAAGAATCAGTTTTTGGTCAACTTTAGATTTGGTTTGGTTTTTGGTGCTGACTCAGAAAACTCCATTGGATCAACCACATAAGCTCTAGTTTCATCATCCCAACTAACCCAGGAACAGGCCTAAAAATGAAGACATAAAGGCGCCTCTGCTTCCAGGCGCCACATGGAATGGCTTTGCTCAGGGGGAGGAAGAAAGAGGAGAAGCAGCAGTCAGGAGGCTTGTCATCGCTCAGTCTCTCCCCTTTCTACATCTCAATTGCCTTGACATTATAAAAGGGTTTCATGAGACCAGTCACTCTTGTTGCAACGGTGTAGTAACCTTGAGGCTGCAGACCATATTTTAGTTCTTGGAGACCACTGGTGGTCCATGGAACACAGGTTGGGAACCACTGCACTAGGAAATAGTTGTCTGAGAAGCTCAAATAGGTGCTAATATTAGCAGCAGGAGATCGGCTCATACAAATATCCATGGGTGGTGTTATGAAACTGCAATTCAGGGTCCCTTCCAAAATCCTGGGTTCACTTTCAAGCAGATTTTTAGGAACGATTGAAGAAGATTACAAAAGTATTGATGCCTTTGTAATTACATACTTGCCTCTAAAATTATTCAGTGCCTTTTACATCTTAAAGTAAGTATAGAAACTGAGATAATGTAGTACAAGAACTCAGAATACAGGTTTCTGCTATTAAGCCTAAGATAAGAAGGCTTGTAAGGGAAATAATATTTGATGCACTTAGAGTTCTAAATTTTGAGTTAAGTCTTGATGGTACATGACAACAAAAGATATTTAATGCGGAGTCCAAAGAAAGTTTTAACAGCTACTGATCTATAAGAATACTGTATTTTGGAATGAATCTATAGCAAAGGATTTATATTTTTATAAATGTAAGAGAGATAAAGTTAAGCATCTTCATCTATTAGCATAGTGCTACAGGAGCCACATCTGTGTGGTTCATTTAACACTATTGCTGTAATGTTTTAAAATACAACTGTGCATGGCTGACTATGCAGGGCTGGGCTGTACCACAGCTCGTTAATCACAAGCAGCAATATATCACTGCTGACCAGAAGGTGGCAAGTTTGAAGCCCAAGTTGGATTGAGCACCCGACCGTTTAATAGCCTAGCTTACAGTCCACCTAAGCAGTCTGAAAACAGCTGCAGGTGTAAGTAGATAAATTAGGGACACCATAAAATGCTGGCGATTGAAGAGCAAGGAGAAAATACTATGATCAAACAGGACTCGGCGTCATAGTGGATGAAGCGACAGCTCCCCCTGTGTCTGGAATCGAGCATAACCTCCTGAAGCTGAAGTTAGAAGATCTGTCTTTATGTGTTGTATTGTCTATAAATGGTATTGAATGTTTGCCATGTATATGTGCATTGTGATCTGCCCTGCGTCCCCTTTGGGAATATAAATACTGTAAATAAATAAATAAATACTTTCTAAATAAGATGTATCTTGTGTTGTCGAAGGCTTTCATGGCCAGAATCACAGGGTTGATGTGAGTTTTCTGGGCTGTATGGCCATGTTCCAGACTCATTCTCTCCTGGGATTTCGCTGACATCTGTGGCAGGCATCCTCTGAAGCTGTATCTTATTTAGAATAAAGTCACAGTAACAACAATGAAATGCTATAAATGTTTATTCAGAAGTAAACCAGGTGTCCAGTTACCATTGTCCTTACTTAGAAGCCAGTCATGTTGCAAGACAAAAATATCTGCCAGTTTATGATGGTAAAATAATAAAACAGAAAACAGTAATATAAAGTTCAATAATTTCATTCTTATTCTCATTCCAGTTCCATTCAAAATCAGTTGTCTGGTTTATCTTTATTTATTTATTACTTGCATTGATTTGGATATTGCCCATTGATGAGAAGAGTCTTGTCCAATTGGCATTATTTTCCTACAAACCTTCTGACAGCTTCCAATTGGCATTTCTGCTCTTCATTTTAGTCACTGAGATGTAAATCTTATGAACTGTTGCTCACAGTACATCGCTACTATGGACCTAGTACAAGCATAGAGTCAAAACAAGGGCATTATAAATTCCAACATAGCTGATGTTACTATAGCAAGCAAGCCTTGTCTCCTTGCACAAGTACACATATTCCACTTTCAGGCCCCATCTACACTCCCATATAATGCAGTGTAACTGTAGCATTAACCTGGGGCATCCAAATGATGCACCCAGGCTATGGAGTTTAACTCGGGGTTAGTCTTTTACTCCAGTTTGCACCCAAGTTATAAGAACACCTGCAAAAATCTGGATTTTTCTAGGAAGATCTCAATCTTTGTGGGTGCTCTAGCAGTGGAGATTGCCATCTGGAATCACCATGGAAAATTCTAGATGACATCCCTACAGCCATGCCACATTCCCTGGGCTCAGGCATCCTGGAAAGGTGGAATGGCAGTATCTCCTCAGCCTCCCTGCACCCTGAACCCTCCTCCAAAAAATGGATCAGAGAATAATCCTTAGCATTGCTAGATGCTGCTCTCTTCCTGGATCACCCTCAGTGATGATGAGACAAAACTTTGAAGAAGGGAGGGGGCTTCATTTTGGGTCAGGACAGGGTAAAAAGGAGGCTTGGGAGCCTGTGCCCATGCCCAGCTGTGCCAAACCAGCATTGTCATGGCTGGACAGTGTGGCTGGCCCATGGGTGACCAAGATACGACTCAGCCACAGTTACAGTTACAGTGTCAAAGTAGAAATGCCTTCAGTTACAGAAAATGAGGGATTAAAATTATAGATTGGGCTAAAGAATGTTTTTTCCCCTACCAGTGACACATCATCTCTCCACTGTTGTAGTTATTAGTTAAGAATGCTCATATGAAAGTTCCTTCCTATCAAAACAATACTCCAAAAGAAGTGAACATGGCAGGCAGGAGGAACCCACAGAACTGGCTTGGATTGGAATTTTGATGATTGACATAATTCATTTGTGCTCACAGCTTAACTTGAACGAAATCCATTTTCATTTTAATTCAGTGTTTAAATTGCAGATGCCCAATCTGATGTTTAGAGAATACAGTGTGACATTTCCAGATGTTAAGTGTGAACACATAAACTTGCAAACTGAGACATTCCAGTTATGAAGTTGGAAATAATATAGTAAATCATACATTAATCATTTCGTCATAGAAATGTAACGGCCAATTATTCTAAAGGCAGTTGGATTTGGCATCCCAAAATCAAGCCATTTTATTATCTTAATTATTAGATGAAATCAAGTAACATATCCCAAAAACAACAACAGCATACAAATAAGTTTGCTTGAAGATCTCTGTATCCCTTAAATTATTAAATCCTGATGCATTCTGTGATCATAAAGCTCTGTTGCGTTAACGCAGCTTCTTCTCCAAAAAACTAATGGACTTCTGGATAAGCGCCATTAATGAGTGCATGAAATATATGCAACAGTAGAAATGGTCAATTTCTTATGGGCTAAATTCACTTGGTGTGAGTTTAAATTCCACATGATCACATCTCATTACAACAACTCATGTAGTATGGCATTAGTGCTTTTAAATCAAAATGATTAAACACATGTAGGACTACTTAGAGCCAAGTTCTCAGAACACTTGGTTTCCATTTACAAATGAATTACAAAACAACAACCCATTGTTTTTGATGGAAATTCATTAAACACATTTCATAAATGGATTTTCCATCATCAAAATCTACATTTTTCATAATGTGTTTGTTCTTTTGTATACTGCAAGAATCTGCAAATTGGTCTGGAGGACAATTAGCTACATTTTTTTACATCTTCTAAAGAGAGAACTTTTATAACTGATCGGTGCAATTCCCATTTTTTCTTAACAGATCTGGCCACCAGGCACCAATAAGTTCTTGGTTCCACTACAGCAATGTGTACTGTGTAGAGTTACTTTTGAGAATTTTCAGAGAACGTGGCTTGTGTACAATTTTGTTGCCCCTTTCCTGGAGGACACAAAGGACAAAGCATATTACACCAATCTTAGCTCAGTCTACTGGCTCTTTCTAAGTTTCCTTGTACTTTTCAAAGGATTGCTGTGTTTACAGTAAAAGCAGCCTTTATCTTGTGTTCTTGAAGAATCACCCTCTCCCATTTGTTTCTCTTTGTCTGAATCTGAGAAGGACTTTTTTCTTCTCTATTTTTAGCCAAGATTTTTTTAATAAGTGTGTGAAAATGAGAAGAAAGGTCTTCTCTATTGTGGCATCCACAATACGGAATATGTACTGAAAACAGTTTTGGAAATCATCCCCCTTATTCATTTTCACTGTCAGGAGAAGATTTCCTATGAAAAATCTGTCTTTTAGTTTTCATAGAGATGGGTTTTGTTCTGCCTCCATGCTTAACTTAAATGAACTGGAAGGACTCATAGCACGAAGGACAGATTGGAGACTGTAGTTGTGAAACAAAATATTTTATTAATAGACAAAATTGATCTCTTTTCCTCTTGTTGCCACTATGAAGTCTCTTGTGAGGAAAGAAATCTTTTAGTCTATGCAGTTCTGGATAGATATTGCCACAGAGTATAAAGTCTTGTTATGACTGGATTCTTTGTATCTTTGAGATGACTTCAATGCAGTGTTGTTGACATGGCTTTCTCTATTGCTGTAGTCTGTGGCTTTTTAATCTAATTTGAATACAGTTCCAACGTGACGTGAATTTCTGTGATCCTTTTACTTCCTACACTTCCTTCCAGTGCCTCACCAACTGACAAATTCTAACTGACAAAAATAACTGCCATTTCAGGCTGGCAGGGGCCAAGGCTAAGCTCCGCCCCTTTGGAACCTTAAAGAGACAGGGCAGCAGGTAATGTTTTGCCTCCTCGTGGCAGGACACTCCCCACCTAAAACTTATCAATAAGTTTTACCCCCTTATTAATAACAAATAACTAATACAAACTATCAACTAATCTAAAACTAACTATAACTGTTCTAACTCGTAGATTCATCATCCCTTGGACTTTCTCTGGTGTTTCATCCTTCAGTTCTCCTGCAGTCTCTAGATTGATCTGGACGAAATGTCGGGATGAAGTATGTGGTTGGCCTTTCAAAGTCCCACACTTCGATGTCCTTGTGATCCTCCTTCATGTGGACTAAATCCTCTTCGGTCAAAGCTTACCTTTAATTCTGGAACATGGAAGGCAAACCTGTTCTCTGCGATGATGCAACACCCGTTCAGGCTCCCCTGGACTGGTACAAGCTCTTGTCCCAACTCCAATACTTTCGCTCTCTGCTGGGCACTCCTCCGAAAGCTCCGATGATCCTGGCACTGCTGCTTCATTCCATTTAACTGTTGCTGCAGTTTGGTTACAACTGCTGCTATCTCCTTTAGCTTCTTCTCAGAATATGAAGGCTTTATTTGAAGATTAGCAACTTGCTGTTCTTTGACCAATAGCCTTTTATTAGATAACTGTTTCTGCTCTTTTAGCTGACCATGAGCTTCTTCAAGTTGATACTTTGTCTCCGGAAGTTTTTGAAGTTCTTGCTCATATACAGCAACTTCTCGGGGTTCTTTGGCAAGCTCAGCTCTTAATTGATTGGTGGTAGCCTGTGAGGTCATATATTCTGCTTGCAAATGATTACACATATCTGATCCATCAGGGTGGAAATTTGTATGACTCACTATCATTTGTGATAACGCAGGATCACTTCCAGTGTTCTTGTGGCCATCTATATTATGCTCACTGTCCTTTTGAAGTTGTACTTGGCTATGATTTAGACAATTAAAAGTCTCTTTGTGATCAGTCATCCATTCTTCTTTGGTAACCTTTGCTGGTAGGGCGAAAATGTCGACACCAACATTAGTAGGTGGTTGCACTATTGGAGATATCATTGCAGCATCTATAGCTTGCTGTACAGACGCTTGAGCTTCCGGATGGTCAAAAGGTCTATCTGATTCTGCCCTCTGAGTTGAGGAATTGGTTTGAAGTGCAGTCTGCGATGTGGACATATCTTCAATTTCATCTTTTATGACAGATCTTGAAGCACTAGGCTGCTCGGAACTTCTATTATCAGTATGATTGCTTTCTTCATATTTGATGATATATGACTTTTCTGCTAAGTCCCTTCTTGGGTTTCTATAGAAGGTGTAATTTAAAATATCAAGTGGGACTGAGGACTGATGCAAAGTTGGTTCAGAGTTAGTTTGGATCTGGGGGTTTTCTGGAACCCAACTAGCTGCTTTGGGATTGAGACTGAATGCAGTTGTTGGCATTGTGTAGTTTGACTGTATTGAGTCCTGTGTGTCTACTGGAAAACTGTGCTCTAACTTGGTTTGAGATATATTATGCAATGGAACTGCTGCTTGACTTGCTACTTCTGCATACGGCAAATAATGTTCTTCGGGTGCAGAAACCTCTATGATTTCTGGTTGTGACATAAAAGAATTATTTGCTACTGCACTTTCTCTTGTTAGCACAGGAGGGGCTGCGATATTGATAATTTGCGTATTTAAATAAGAATCCACTTTTGTGACAGGATCTTCTGTTGTAACATCTGGAGGGGATGTATTTCCTAAGAGGCCTTGCTCTAGGACTGAGGCTTTTACTTGTAACACCTCGGCCTTTGCAACCTGTGCTAACGTTTCTAGAGTAGCTTCTGTTTTTACTTGACGGGCTTTATTTTCTGCCTGCTTGGCAGCAGCTAAGGCATCTAGTTCAGCATTTTCTGCAATAATTTGTTGTCTTTTCTTAAGAAACTCTATTTGTTTTACTGCGGCAGCTGCCTCGGCCCTAGCCTTTATGACCAGACTAAGGGATTGGCCAGAAGTCCCTCTTGTTCTTTCTGTTCTATGGGATGTGTGAGATGATCTTGATTTGCCTGCTAATGTACACACAGACCTGTTTGACTTTGTATCTGTGTCTTTACTAAACATGTGTTGCACTTGTTCTTCATCAACAGTTTCCATAAGGGAGGCAGGGTCTTCTTCTGCCTGACCTTCTGATATTTTGTTAGATAAATCATTCATGATGGTATCAAATTCTAGTTCCCTTCTCTCTCTCTCTGACAACATTTCTTCCTTATTACTTAAAGATTCTGAAGTTTTCATATTCTCAAGCAAAGAGATTATATTATCTGAATATGTTATCCATTCACAGTATTGATGTTGTAATCTTTCCTTACAATCTAATATTTCTTTCTGCTGTCTGAAGCGATGGCTTGCTTGACTCAGATCTAAAATTCTCTGCCATGACTTCTGATATTTAGGTTTCAAGGAATCTAGTTTATCTTGCCAGAAGGACAACATTTTTGAGGTAGGTTTAGATATCCTGCTCTTTTGTGAGGAAGAAGCAGACATCTTTAAGTCTTCTGAAGTTTGTGTCACTTTATATTAGACTGAATTGCTTTTGGACAGAAAGGACTGAATAGCCTATTCTCCGTTACTTTGGAATGTAGGTCTTTTATTCTCCTGTTGCTGTCCGTTACTAATAGCCCCTTAAATAAAGTGATCACTAACTTTTAAGATTCTCAGTCCTTTTACTGAGACTTAAAGCTTTTTAGACTTAAAAATAACTATTGTGGTCCTGAAAGCCACATTTTCCTCCGAAAGGGCTTCCCTCAGGTTCCTTCAAAATGGCGCTGCCCTCTATGACTGCACTCTCTGTACAGTCAAAATGGCTGCTTAACTCCTTCTTCTTCTGAGGTAGTTTTCACTTCTCCTCAGGAAGGTCAAAAGAAAGAAATCAACTGCTACTTGGGAAGCTTAAAGAAAAGAAATTCACTTTTACTGGGGAAGCTCAAAGGAAAATAAATTCACTTTTATTCAGGAAGCTTGAAGGAAAGAAATTCACTTTTACTTGGGAAGGTCAAAGGAAAGAAATTCACTTCTCCACAGAAATTCACTTTAAGAAATTCACTTTTACTGGGGAAGCTCAAAGGAAAATAAATTCACTTTTATTCAGGAAGCTTGAAGGAAAGAAATTAACTGTTCCACAGAAATTCACTTTTACTGGGGAAGCTCAAAGGAAAGAAATTCACTGTTCTGCCTCCATGCTTAACTTAAATGAACTGGAAGGACTCATAGCACGAAGGACAGATTGGAGACTGTAGTTGTGAAACAAAATATTTTATTAATAGACAAAATTGATCTCTTTTCCTCTTGTTGCCACTATGAAGTCTCTTGTGAGGAAAGAAATCTTTTAGTCTATGCAGTTCTGGATAGATATTGCCACAGAGTATAAAGTCTTGTTATGACTGGATTCTTTGTATCTTTGAGATGACTTCAATGCAGTGTTGTTGACATGGCTTTCTCTATTGCTGTAGTCTGTGGCTTTTTAATCTAATTTGAATACAGTTCCAACGTGACGTGAATTTCTGTGATCCTTTTACTTCCTACACTTCCTTCCAGTGCCTCACCAACTGACAAATTCTAACTGACAAAAATAACTGCCATTTCAGGCTGGCAGGGGCCAAGGCTAAGCTCCGCCCCTTTGGAACCTTGAAGAGACAGGGCAGCAGGTAATGTTTTGCCTCCTCGTGGCAGGACAGGTTTGCTTGAATGAAGTTTTCACATGCAAATTTAAAATATACTATTTTTTTTCACTGTGTTTACTGTTTTCATGCTTTATATTAGGATACTTGACTGAGTTATGCATTTTCCTGCCTTGCAACATTTTTCATTTTAATTATTTGTGTGTCTTTGACTTATACTATTTTGCACAGACAAAAATTGGTGATAAGAAATCAATTGGTATTAAGAAACCAATGCCAGTTTTCCTTACTAGAAAGCATGTCCAGAAATTGGGACAATTGTGGGATTTGATCTTTTCGGTGTGATTAGGTTTGCTGATTTCCCCCTCTCTCCTACTGAAGTACTTAATTTCATATCCCCCTTTCCTCCATTTTTCATCCAAAGTAAAAATCATATCTGAAAACAATAATTTAGAGGGGAAATAACAAAATCCTATCTAAAGAGCAGCAACAGAAGAATAGGTGGAAAGGAGGGATCAACACTCTTTGTACAGGTATCTTTATTAGAAAAATGATTATTAAACATACCAACTAATGAATATATAATCTGAAAAAAGAATATGGAAGACTAATAGCTGAAAAGTATTGCACTGTATGCAACAAACACTCGCAAATGTATGTATATTTGAATGAATAAAAAAAGAAATGGAGATAACATAAAAAACCCCAACTAATGGATTGTGTGTCCAGTAATTAGTAATCTTTGTAGCTTTCACACATCCAACTCCCAGCACTTGCACCTGATAATTGTTCACTGTTTCAAACTCTCTAAAAGAAGTGCCACAAAATGTAAAATAAACATTCTATCTTCCAAGACTAATTGGTGGGGGATTTCTTCTTCACTTTCCCTTTATGGTACCTGATTTATCTCAAAAGACAAGGAAGGGATCATAGAGCTTTCAAACACCACTCCACTGAAATAGCAACCACAGAAGCTTAACAATTTACAGATTCAAAGACTATAGCTGTGTGTTATAAGAAGCATACATTTCTCACTGCTACATCCCAAACTAAGTTTAAAGATTAATACCAAAAGCATAAATTTAGCTGGTGGATAAATCTACTGTCGACCTAGATATCATAAAGCACCTGACCTTGGAAGTTAAGTAGAGTCAGTCCTAATTAGTACTTGGGTGGGATACCACCAGTTAATACCAAAGATTGTAGACTGTACAGTAGTGTCTTACTTATCTGACCTAAATGGGTTGGCAGAACGTTGGATAATAGAAAATAAGGATAATAAGGAGGGGTCAAAGAAAAAGCCAATTAAATTAATTTTATAAATTAAGCACTAAAACATCACGTTTTACAACAAATCATCAGAAAAAGCAGTTAAATACACGGCAATGTTACTGTATTTGTAAATTTTGTACTCCTGGCAGGTGCTTGGTGCATGGGGCGGTTGGCTGCATATAAGGAGAGAGCAGGGTCTGGCGCTCTGCCTTCCTTCTGGGGCCTCTCCTTCCTGCCTCATCCAGGCCACAGCTCCCTACCCCGCTCTCTCCCTCCCTCACTGCGACTGGCACAGGCTGGACGTGCATGCCCAGTGGACCCGCTGTGCTCGATTTTTGCACCGCGGCACCTCAACACTGGGAGAGGAGGGTGCGGGTGAAGTCGTCTTTTAAATGAGGTGCAAAGAGGGTGATGTTTCCACCACTCCATTCCCACCGGCAATTGAGACTGCAATAATCAGAAGGAGAGCGCCTGTTGCAAGCTCTTTTCACAGCCCCTCTACTTTGCAGAAGATACTGGAAATGTCTGCCTCTTTGTCCCCAGTCAGAAGCTGGATGGACCTCATTTGCCTGGTTGTTAAGGTAAATAGGATCAAGGGATCTGGTCAGGGGATGTTAATGAATTACACAGATGTAACTAAGCAGCACATTTCTCCAGTCATATTCATTTAATACACGATTTTAAAGTGGCTTTTTCAATATCACCTAGTATCCTTTTAATAACACCAGCTTGGTCAATCTCATTTCAGAGATTTCTAGCCTCTGGCAACCTATCGCGATACACCAGCACTATCACCAAATGGGCCATGAATAGAAGTAAACTCAGAAAAAAATAAATTCTTAAATAATGAGGTATTAAGGAAAGGGCACCTGGTAGCTCAACAGATTAAACTGCTGAGCTGTTGAACTTGCTGACTGAAAGGTCGGCAGTTCAAATCCAGGGTGTGGGGTGTGCTCCCAATGTTAACCCCAGCTTCTGCCAACCTAGCAGTTAAAAAAAACATGTAAATGTAAGTAGATCAATAGGTACCACTTTGGAGGGAAGGTAATGGCGCTCCATGCAGTCATGCCAGCCACATGACCTTGGAGGTGTCTATGGACAAACAGCTCTTCAGCTTAGAAATGGAGATGAGCACCAACCCCCAGAGTTGGACATGGCTAGACTTAATGTCAGGGGAAAACCTTTACCTTTACTAAGTAAAGGGCAACCAAATGCTATAGAGATAAAAGTGAACAACATAGATTTTTCTTACATGACCAGAGTCTTACACAACTAGGGCCATTTTACCATCTAGTAAGTCGTGTGGCACAGTACGAGACTTCAAAAGTATTTTGTCATCTCTAAAAGTCATAGTTTTAGAGTTTCACTTCTGACAGTGACTGGTTTCGTAAAGCTCTAGTATTTTCCTGACCACTACTCCCCATCACTGTTTTGTCTTCTGCTTTTGGCATCTATTGCCATTTCACAATAAAGATAAAGTTTCATAGTACTGAGGTTCCCCAGATACCTGGCAGGAAATACATTTACCAAAACTTGCATTGTTAAGAGTTTGCATAAAAATTACCATGCAGCTGTTATGAATTTCTTTATTGTTGTGCTATTGGCATTCAAGCAAAACAGGATAATAACCTGGCATGGTGTTAGTAACAACTAGGCAGTCTTGGTGATCAATAATGCAAAGAAAAAAACTTTATAATTTATTTTACTTTGAGAGCTTCCTTTAAAAAAATAGTCACGTGCATCCTTCACTTTCATGCTTTGCAGTTTCTTGAAAGTCAAAGTGGCTATTATTCCTTCAACTTCTCTTCTTTCATTGTATCATAGAATTGTCAACAGTACTACTATATGGGATCTTGGTAAGGATAATAGTAACATAACCCATATTCTGAATAATTCGTACCAGATATCTATCTGGAAAAGAGGGGTAAAATATACTTCCTTTTCAATTCATAATGTGACTACTTTGTCACTTTGATTTAATTGATAGGTAAAAAGTATTACCCTTGCATAGTGCACAATGTAATGCTGAGTTTTAAGATAACAACTGTAAAAATAGCCCACATTGAACAATAAGTTCAAGATCGTTTCTTTTTCTGACCTCATTTCAAACAATTGTGGCCATGAGTCAAACCACAGAAGTATTTGAAACTGATAATGTCCTTATTGTGCCAAAGTACCAAAAAACAAAAACAAAATCCCACTGTCTTGCTGTGCTCTGTGAGCTCAAGGTATAATTCTGCTAGTTATATATAAACATCAACCCTCAGACTCATATCTGGGGTTCCTTAGGTCTAGATACTTTTGTTTTCTTGCTTGTTTTAGTACCATGATATCATCTCACATGCAGCCCTCCTACTTCGTAATTTCTAAAGTCATTGTTCAGAGCTGTGAGATTTTTGATTTACTGAAAAACAATGTGTATTTCCTTGACAATATATCTACAGCATAAAACAAAGCAGATTGATAGCATGAATTCCAATACTATGTTGCTGCAGCCAGGGACTTAGAGGCTTAGAGTTAAGTCACCAGCAATAGTCCTCCTTCCAAACAGAGGCTTCAGACTGTGGCACACATGGATTTCCCTATGCTCTGATATGAGGGACAATCCAAAAAAGTCAGGAAATTATGTAGGGTTCAAGGGACATTTCAGTTTATGTGCTAAAATAATTCTTGCACTCTCAAAATATTTATCATTTCATGATATCACTCCCTAACCTGCCTCTTGTTGTAGTCTTTTACAACAAGCAGCTTCCTGCCTAAAAGCTGGCTTGCAAGTGATGTTAAAAGAGTATAGTTTGTAATAGACCAATGATAATGTGCTTAGCAGCTTTGTGCTAACCAGGCAGGACAAATTTGGAATTTGCATTCCTTGGAAATTACTGCCTCAATGTTGTAGTTCTCCTGATTTTCCTGTTGGCAGGTTTAGTGTTTCTTCAGAATTCTTCAAATTAGAGACTTCATTCCTTTCAAAGAGGATTTATTCTCAGGAATTCAGTGTATTGGGACAGGTGGTGTCAGAGTGGTTTAGGGCTTCCTTCCTCAATTGTGACACAGGTGTGTAGAAGTTAATGTTAGCCAAAAAAGCTCCTATAATTTTATTTATTTACCGTATTTCTATCCTACCCAATTTCACCCTGAGGGGGACTCAGAGCAGCTTACAGCTTTGCACAATTTGATGCCACATCAAAATATAAACATAACAAATTATAAATACATTAAACATTAAATCATTAAACATAAAACAATAACATATACATACAATTAAAACAGGATTTAAAACAGCAATTTAAACAACCACATAGTCCATAATCAGAGTCCATTAGCCATTCCAGTTACAGTCACATTAATTTACAGCTGTCTATTGCATTTCAGCTAGTCTCCACATACCTGGTTCCAAAGCCAAGATTTTACTTGTTTTCTGAATGCTAGGAGCGAGGAGACTGATCTCACATCACTAGAAAGGGAGTTCCACAGTCAAGTGGCCACCACTGAGAAGGTCTTTTCTCTCGTCCCCAACAGCCGTACCTACAAAGGAAGTGGAACTGAGAGCAGAGCCTCCCCAGAAGATCTTAACGTCCGTCCTGGTTCATATGGGGAGATGCATTCAGACAGTAAGCTGGACTTGAACCATTCAGGGCTTTATAGACTAAAGCCAGCACTGCTCAATAGCAGACTGGGAGCCAGTGGAGCTGATGTAACAGGGTGGTGGTGTGCTCCCTATTAGGACTTCTGAGGAAACAAAATGCCATGGAAAAGTTAGGGAAACAAAAAAGGCAGGAGATGATAGGTAGAAGTTGTTGATTACTTCAAAATAATCTTGGTGGGATACAACAGAATTCATATTATGATAAACAAGAAAAATGGGGGAAAATTGAAAAGCATGCAATGGAATTCACAGGAGAAACAAAATCTACATCTCAGGATGTTCAAAAGATGGCCGATTCGTTTAGAAAATCCCATTACATTTCAGCCTATTTTCTCTTAAACCTTTTTTCAGAGCATTACATAGAGTTAAACTTCAGAAATTTCTAGATGAGGCACTCTAGATTCAGAAATGTGTTGGGTATTTCTACTAATAAACAGACTGTCTTTTGACCACCATGAGACATATTTCTGTGGGGAGAAGAGTGACAAGGTTTAGGATGGAAGAACTGATGATAGATGAGTATGGTTTCCTTGCTTGGTGCCTTATGTTCCCATTTTTTATTCCCTGACTTTCTTTTATTTTATAAAAGATATGTACACAATCTACCAAAGAAGATACAGTTTGTTCTACTGGCCTGACTCATAAGCCCAAATTGGATATAAAGTTGAAAGATTCATGGGTAGATGTCTCACATTTAAAATATTAAAAACATATTAGAGAAGGAAGGTGGGGTTCCGAATTGCTCCAGAATGATGATACTAAAAGATGTGTAAATATCACATTTTCCCATGTCACATTTTCTCATTGTCTGACATTCAACTAGGTATCATTTTCCCTTCAAACTTTTGTTGACCCAACCACATTTTATCCAGTTTTTCTGAAATGTGGACGAGTACCTCCTCCCTCTATAATCTTCCTTACCAAATTTCATAGTAATGAAATAATGTCATTTTGGATGATAAGGAAAAGAATTGTCATATTTTTGCGGTCAATTATTCTTAAACCCTTCTAATAGGTTTTATTGAACTAATCTCACACATTCTCTTAACATTCTTGTCATCATTAATAGCCCTGTTTTACAAACCTTGGAAGTGAGGTTAACAAGCAGACAATTGCCAAAGGTCACATATAAATTCTTGATTGAGCAGCGATCTGATCCTACTTATCCACATTTCAGGCCAACAGCAGAAAGCTCTTGGTCTTTACTGGACTGCAGTCATCATTATGTCTCTTCAGTATGATATACCTGATACACTGGATATCAAATTATCTTTCATAGATGCTTTTAAGAAAATGCTTTGAGCTATTCCAACATAGAATTTCTATCTGTGTTTATGTCATGGAAATAAATAAAAGTAATTGAATGGGGTAAAGTTCACATTCTTCTTTGATAAAGACTTGACATATAGAGACCTAAAATGAAGCTGAGGACAGAAACTGGCGAGCCTACAGTATATAGACTATAAAATTTTCCTTCTGAATTCTTTCCTAAGAATAGAGTGGATTGTTGACATCCATATGCTTGCACTTAATCTTTTGCTTAAGATTGTCTGGTCCATAGAAATAACATAAAACGTGCCAACTAGCAAATGGTTGATTCTCTGAAGATAGTCACATGAGCTTCATGTGAACTATTGTGGTGCTAATTTCTCTAGCTCGAGGTCTCTCCATTTCCAACGTGAGAATAATCTGGGACATATCATAATTTTGAAGTGTTTTTTTTTCAGAACTGCAGCAATTTTGATAATTTACAACTGTATGGTGCTTTGCAAAACATGTACTCACTTAGGATGAGCTCATCCACTGTTAACAAAGAAACTCCTCAGAACTGTGCAAAATAAAAAATAATTTTGGTTTATGATTCATTTCACTTAAAGAACAGTGTTTATAGATTGGAAGAAGGCAGGTGGCTGAATGACAGCAGCCTACCTCATTTAATAGTTATATATATATTGCCATTCCATGTATTCAACACTTCAATGATAATCCAATTCTTCTTTGATAAAGACTAGACGTATAGACCCAAAATGAAACTAGCAAGGCTACAGTATATAGACTAGAACACTTTCCTTCTGAATTCTTTTTATGAATAGAGCAGTTTGTTAAAGCTCATATCATACCATATATCATATCATATCATATCATATCATATCATATCATATCATATCATATAGCAACACTTGAATGACAATCAGTATTAAAAGTCTGTGCCATTCAGGATGAAACAAACAGTGACTTTCTTAAATGTTACCAAGACAGCAAGTGAATTTATCCCAAGGATGCTCTTCCCTGATTTTCTTCAGCTAGAGAACCCTTGTGTAAAGTTTTATTTATTTATTTATTTATTTACAACATTTATACCCCGCCCTTCTCACCCGAGGGGACTCAGGGCGGCTTACAAAAATTGGCAAAATTTAATGCCCAAAATGCAATCATAAAAACAAAACAATATAAACAGATCTATTAATAACATTGTTAAAACACATTATAAAAACCTTAAAAACGTATATATAATTAATTCCATTCATCCGAGATCCTCATGCTT
This sequence comes from Anolis carolinensis, assembly GCF_035594765.1. NCBI lineage: Eukaryota > Metazoa > Chordata > Lepidosauria > Squamata > Anolidae > Anolis > Anolis carolinensis. Next base: position 62,293,662 of record NC_085845.1, read on the forward strand.
CTTCTGTGTTTTCTATATTGTCGCGCTGAAAAGAAACGTTTAGAGCATGTATGCTAGAAACTTAAATTTCTTTTACGGGCCAGAATTTCATTTTAAAATCTATAAAATACCATAATAGAAATAGAATACACATTCTATTTACATATGGTTTACTTTTTCTTTTCATCTCACAACTGCCAGAGCGGAAGGAGGAAAAGCACAAGCGAGCAGTCTCTACCTGAGCGCAGCCCAGTAAAAAACCAAACTGGCTCAAGAGGTTACAACTCAAGGAATAAATTCCACATTGACTCCTTATCACATGGTTTCTGTTTGTTTCTTTCATTAATAGATACAGAGATAATTGAGAACCACCTTGTTCTCATGTTGACCTTTGGAATTTTACCTGGGAGGTTACAAAAAGAAATCTGTGTATGTATATGCCTTTGTTCTATATTTTGCTAAGGAATACTGACAGTCTGTTATTTTTTAATCTGTTTAATTTTGTTAAGTTATATTTTATTTTTTGTTTTTTTAGAAAGAAGCAGCAGCAGTCATTTGTTTTAAAAGTAGGTTGTAAACTCCCTTATCCCAGGTAGTTCTACATATTTGTATTTTTAACAAGACTTCCAGACACTTTTTTCTTGCCTTGCCAACAGTTTTACTACAGAGTATTGCAGTTTAAATATGTCAATAAATGGCCCTTCCTTCCATATTTTGTTGTCTGGTCTCTTATTTCATGGTGTAACTTCAATCTCTTTCTTCAGACTCATCAGTTACCCACTCTGGGTGCCTTTGACTATAGCCTCAGATGGTTAGGTTTTTAGAGTATTCAATTTTAACATAATCAGTTCTTACTAACAGAGAGGTATGTGAGTTAAGAATTATAAGTCATGTAATTTCATTTATATTCTCAAAAGTAAGTTTTACATCATGGATGCTTACTGTTTTATCTATCTAGATTATACAAGTATCTCTTAGTTTTAGTATCAGACCATTACAGAATAATCAATCTGTGTATGAAATGCAACTCTTTTTTAAATATGCAAAAAAAATTAAAAAATGAATGCATAGAATACAAAGATACAGAGATGACACTATATAATCCAAACATAACAGTTAACCTATATCTTCTTGATTTTTCTTAGGGGTATTTTCAACTCTCAAAGTTCTTTGTTTCATGCCTCTCCTTAAATTTCTTTTTTCAATTTTTTTTGTACACGTGAAATAACTAGCTCCATGTCTATTTGAGCGCTTCCAAAATCTATGCTATTCAACAATATTTTATATTTAATACATGCAGTTAAAGTTTTATACTTAAGTGTAATTGCATTTGCTAAACACTTGGAATCCTGATACCCAGGTATTTTATATGTGCTGTATTTGAAAGCCTCTCCCTCTAGAAAAAACTCTCTAGAGCTAATATTTGTGTTCAAGGATAAGATTTTAGACTTATTTTTATTTATTTCCACATTTGACAGTGCTCCTAAAGATTGTAAAATTGATATTATATTTGGAAGCTCTTGGATTCGCTCACATTACTGTCACAGTAATGTCATCTGCAAAAAGATTTAAGATAGACCTCAGACCCACCACTGACATACATTCTTAACTGAAAATAAATTCCATTGGACTCAGTAGGGCTTATCTCATAATTGTCATAGTGTCTGAATGTCTGGGGTTGTATAACAAAACCCACAAGTTCTTTGAAGGCATTGAAAAATGTAAGCCTTCAGAAAGGGCAATTAAAATGAAAGAGGCATATCTTTTATATAATTAATGCTGATGAATAAAAAGCAAGACAGCATCACAGCAAAAACATCTTTGCTATGATGGTTAGTAAATAGTAAGATAAATCAAAAATAATTTTGTCAGATACTGCAGCATGGTGTAATGGTGTGAGTGTTGGGACCTCATTAGACAGGGAGAATTTAGTGTCCTAGGACATTTTCACCCCAGCTTCTGGATGGAGCCCCACACCAGTCATCGCATGATGTTGTGTGATTTCCAACAAAGGCCCTATCCCCAACTGGGGTGAAAGCATCACCAGAGGCTTCCTCCACAACACAGGAGGCTTCCTGTGTTGTGTTGGCTCCAATGGAGTCAATGGAGCTAGCATGGGTTCTCTCTGGGAGGGTGACGCTTCCCCCATGTGATGGGGAAAGCATTGCCGAGAGTGAACTGCACACAGGGTGACAGATTCATCCCACTGCCTCTCTCCTTTCATCTCACCTTTGTGATGAGGCTCTTAGATTATGGTTTTGGAAGATTGTGGTTCAGTTCTCTGCCTAGCCATGGAAACCAACTGGATGACCTTAAGGACGTCTTTCAGCATCAGAAGAAAGCAAAAGCAAATCTCATCTGAATTAATGCTGCCAAGAATATCCCGATACTCTTGTTTCCATAGGACTGATACTTTTGGAAAGGTTGCAAATAAAAGTTTGTCTTGCATTTCCACAGAAAAGTAGTGAGAGATCTTGAAAGTGGTATCGCAAAAACACATGTAACTGTGATGAAATTCTCCGAAAAGGAGATATAATAATAAAATAAAATAATAAAACTCTATATTTATATATATCAAAACCCTCAAAGGCACATTGGTGCATGCAAGATCAACAAACAGCATATTTACTGCTGAAAAATAGTGCTTTAAAATAATTGTACAATAGGCTATAAAGTTTAGTCACAGAACCTAGCTAGGCACAACGATGGTGATAACTTTGACAGAACATCACAGGGCCTTTAAACAGGAAAGAATACATCTTCCAACAGTTTAGGAAAAGGTACAAAGCCATAGATGCTGTGTCGATTTCTTGGACGGGAATGGAATAGCATTTTAAAAGAGGCTGTGAGCCTGGTGACAGGGCGCCTTGTGATTTCCTTGACCAAGACAGAAAGCAGATACAGATGAAATGTTAGGAATCTCATTGGAAAGTTCATGTAACAAACAGACCTGAAATAAAGAGACTTACAAATTAACTATGAGACATGTTCAAAGATACACAGAGGACATTTGCAATAGGAACGGTTATACTATGTTTGAAGCAAGAGCTGCACTTCCTTTTGGGTTTTGAGTGAAATCTCAGGAGCACTAAGTAAAAGCCAATAAAAATTAATTCAATATTATAATTTGAACATGCAACAAATTAATCCCCCCAAGAATGGCTTTAGTTACAGAATGTTCACTTAATATTTGTGTGTGTATATGTGTGTGTGTGTTTTTTCCCCTTTGAAACCATATTATAACAACATGAACCTTAATAACAAATGTTTCACTAAATGCATGACATTCATTTTAGGTCCATAATATGAATGAAATTCGCATTACTAGGTGTTTTATTTTGTTTTGTTATTGTTTAATTTGCAGCTGAGAATGATCTGGACTGTGGTAAATGGAAAGAGCAATATAATTCTTTTCCAAAGATCACAAAACTAAAAGAAAATGCTTCCCTTATCCCTTCTTTGCCTTGTTGCTAATGCTGCTACTTGTGTCAATACCAATAGTCATTCTGTGATTGCTATTTATGAGAAAACTAAAACAAATACTATGCTTCTCATACCACAAAATGTATTATTCTCTACACACGCTGTAATATACTGTATTTTCAAACATTTACTTAAGTTATTCGACTTCATTTAAAAATATAGTCTCTTCATATCAGTGGCTTTCAGATACTCACAAATAACCACACAAACACAAATGAATGGCAAATCTTTCACTTAGAACCTGTAGCATATTCTTGAAGTAGAAAATTCATTAATTAGTATCTTACATTTTCCCTGGCACAGGGTTCAAGGTGGCTTAGAACAAGTTAGAAAAAAGTACAGGACTTATGATGTCCATGATATTTCTTTGGCTACTACAGCTACTCTTTGTTTACTGCACACCATTTTGTTTTAATCTGCAGTAAGCTATCTTGTTTTGGTTTCTGAAGCAGAGTCTATTAGTCAATCAATAATAACCATTATCTCTGTAAACATTCACTATGGATTCAGTTGATGCTCTAGAAGAGCTATACTGTAACTCATTCAGCATCTGTTGTTATCTGAAATTGTGCCTTGCCTGTCCGAATGTCTCTCCCCCTCTATGAACCATCTCAGGGGTTAAGATCATTTGGAAACATGAGAGAAGCCTCCCACAAGGATGGTAAAACATCAAAAACATCTGGGCGCCCCCTGGGCAACATCCTTGCAGACGTCCAATTTTCTCACTCCAGAAGCAACTCCGGTTGCTCCTAACACGAAAAAAAAAAATCATGTGGGAAGGCCCTGCTCTCAGTCCTACCTCCTTCGCTGGCATGACTGGTAGGGACAAGAGACAGGGACTTTTCAGTGGTGGCCCCTCGGCTGTGGATCTCCCTCCCTAGTGAAATTAGATCAGTGCCCTCCCTCCTGACATTTAGGAAGAAATTAAAAACGTGGAGGTGGGTCCATCCTTTGGACAGTAATTCTCAGTGCAATAAGTGAAGACAGAACAGTGCAATTCACAACTAGAATGGCCCCTCAACTATGCTTTCAGATTGTGTGGTTTTAATCATTGGTTTTAAGATTGATATGTTTTTAACTTTTCGGTTTTAATGTACAGTAGAGTCTCACTTATCCAACACTCGCTTATTCAATGTTCTGGATTATCCAACGCCTTTTTGTAGTCAATGTTTTCAATAAATCGTGATATTTTGGTGCTAAATTTGTAAATACAGTAATTACTACATAGCATTACTGCATATTGAACTACTTTTTCTGTCAAATTTGTTGTAAAACGTGATGTTTTGGTGCTTAATTTGTAAAATCATAACCTATTTTGATGTTTAATAGGCTTTTTCTTAATCTCTCATTATCCAACATATTCGCTTATCCAACGTTCTGCCGGCCCATTTATGTTGGATAAGTGAGACTCTACTGTATATGTTTTGTTTTATTGTTTGTATTTATATGCAATATTGAATTGCGCCTTTCTGTAAGCCGCTCTGAGTCCCCTCCAGGATGAGAAGGATGGGGTATAAATATGGTAAATAAATAAATTAATATTGTGATAGAGGGGAAGCCTATCTCTGTGTGTGTCTATCTGTGTACACTTACACACATTGAGCCAAGAGATATTTATGCCCCACTTCTGTAAACTATTAGAAGTCTATTGAATGTTGAAGAAAGCCAAGTAGAGCGGGAAGATGAATCATATAGCCATGTCTTTGTGCAATTACCAATTTGGGCATGGGATTTCAGTTTATGTAAGAAACAGCAGTATAGCATTAGGCTTCATCCGAAAAACTACTCATTTGTGGTTAGAATTCATAAGAAAAACCCAGGACAGGACAGATAAAAAATGGGGGGGGGGGGGGAGGAATGGACGATTTGATAGATAATTGTGTTCGGCTAGTGGTCCAGCTAATCTTGTTCAATCACAAAGGACGTGGCTCTTAATGAGACATGCCGCATCATCCCAGGATGTCTATGCCCTACACCACTGGACAAATTATACTGTTTAGCACCTGACATCTGCCGGGTAGCAGCAGCCAGCAATGAAAGGACCAAGGCATAGACATCTCCAGCCCATCGCCTGTTCGAGTATCAGCTAGCACGCCAATGCCCTAAAGCAAGAAATAGTTTTCTAAGCTAAGCTCAGCAAGTGAGAGTCCAAAAGTGGCAGGCTAAAACCAGGAACCTCAATCAGTGGCTATGCCAGATGAGAGACTCCCTCCTGGCCACACAGAAGACTGAGCGACTTGGAAGGGGCTGAACAGACTGTGTTCCGGCACCACGAGATGCAAAGCCAATCTTAATAATTGGGGCTACAAAGTGGAGTCTACGACATGTGAGTGTGGAGAAGAGCAAACCACAGACCACCTATTACAATGCAGTCTGAGCCCTGCCACATGCACTATGGAGGACCCTCTTATAGCAACACCAGAGGCACTCCAAGTGGCCAGCTACTGGTCAAAGTATAACATTTAGTATAATGCCAAGTTGTTGTTTTTTTAAAAAAAACAAAACTTTGTTTTCAAATACATTACAAGTTGTACTCTCAGTTCGCTTCTGACACGAAAAATAAATAAATATACTTAAGAAGATCTTATGCAAAAGTGAAGCTGGTTTATTTCCCTCTTTCAGGTCACCCACATTGCCAAAATGATCCTCTTAGCAATGCATATGTTAAGTAGCTGCTGATGCACAAAGATCATTCAGAAAATGGAATCCACATGGATCTTTGTCACAAACAACTGCCAAATACGATAAAATCAAAATAAAGCACAATGAGAAAATGAAGTCGTGACTTGGCTCCATTCATGGAATATAGAATGATATCACATGGCTTCCAGATTCAGAAATTGATGCAAATGTAACAAAAGCAATGAATATATCTCAAAACAAGCCAGTGTGTTTATTTTGGGGTTTGGGAGGCATCATAAGCTTTTGATATGGTTTTTTTTTCTACCAACAAATGGTTTTGTGCTTTTATCAGCTTTACTGCAATTTTCAAATTTCAAAGTATTCACAGTTTTTTAAAAAATGATATGCTTTTGGGCAATGAAATAGGTCATTACAATCTGATTTCATACAGCTAATACCTTACCACAAATATGTAATCAAGCCTATGCTAGAAATGTATCTAGAAATTCCTACTCCGAGAACAATGAGCATTTTATCAATTGTATCACCAACAATTAGGCTAGAAACAAAACACACAAACCAATACTAAACACAGTTGGATATGGAACATAATCCACTAGGAATCCCTGCATTGAAATCAATGAGGACTTTGAAAGATTGAAAATAAAGAAAGCACCCTTACCGAGCACAATGGATCCTCATTCAATTGTCGATTGCTTTCAACAACCACTGAAGCTAAGATTCTTAACACTTAGCTTTTGTCTGTTACAAGATTTCAAAAGGAAGTTTATCTCCAGTGACAGAAACGAGTAATTGTCAACAAGATACATCACAGAGATTAACAGCACGCTACATATTTAGCTTTATTTTTCTCTCTCCTTGGACTAATTTGCAGTATCATTAAGCAGAAAAACATCTCATTCTCCAAAGCACTGGGAATAGAATACGTTCAGAGAGTCGGGTTTGGCATCTTTTACATAAACTTTCTGTTTTAGATTTGGAGTATTTACACAAGGCTAGAACAATATAATATGCTGGAAACTTCTGCAGTGTCAATTCCTTTCTACAGCAGTAATGCTCTTTTCCTAGCCAGTTCTATAAGCCTTTACCTGGCTGTGAGAACTAATGCCTAAGATGTCTATCATCAGCAGTCAAACGTATTGTGCGCCTTTGGATGGATTTTGTTATTTTATTAACAATTCCGAAACAAATCTTCCTTTGGGAATAACAGAATCCATTTTTTTTACAAAAATATATATATAATCTTTTTAACATTTCTTAGAATCTTGGGAGAAGATAACATTTTTTTCCTCCTGTCAAGCCTGTCTTCATTTCGAAATCACTCTTACTAGCATATTTCTCATGGAATATTGTGAAAGCAAGCTAAATTTAATCAATATGATAGAAACAGATCTTTGCTACTATTCCGCTACAGGAGCAGTAAATGTATTAAGGTAATCTTTCTAATTTTGCAGCATAATAATCTGAATAGAAAATGATAAGGTTTCTTTTAATTGTGGAAGGGAGAATTAGTATTTCAGTAGAGGTAAGAAACTATTAGCCATTAGCTTTCTTTTTTTAGATAGTCAGCAACACCTAAGGAGTTGACGTGACTTTTACTATCTCAGAGCTAAATAGGGTCTATTATTTCTGGATAAATAAATGAATTTAAGTTCATTTGTATGTTTCTATATTTGAATTTTTTTTTAAATCCCTAGTTTGTGCTAAAATCAATTGCCAGACAGCAAATTATAAATACAACTCACAAGAACATTTGAAAAAATAAAGAGAAAAATTAAAATTCCCTGCTGGTATTCCTTGCTAAGGAGGACCTGAATATCTTCATCTCTGTTGATCCTTTGCCACTAGATATTTTCATTCAGTTTAGCCAGTCCTTTTTACACTTATTTGTTTGTGGAACATTTGAAAAAATACAGAGAAAAATCAAAATTCCCTGCTGGTATTCCTTGCTAAGGAGGACCTGAATATCTTAATCTTCGTTGATCCTTTGCTACTAGATATTTTGATTCAGCTAGCCAGTCCTTTTTACCCTTGTTTGTTTGTTGAAGTAGGTTTCCATTGTTGGGTGCTGATAGTTGTATTTGTGCCCATCTGGCTTTTTGCACATTTATTTTCTTGCTTGGCATGCCTTAATTTTCTTCTATGATTTAATAATAATTTAGTAAATTATTATGCTTAGCTGACCTCATCTTTATTTTTAGTATAAAATTGCATTATTTATATAAAATAAGGAAGTAATAGAACAATCAGGAATTAAATTAGTGAAATATTATCAGATAAATGATATCAACAGAAGCAGGCTAATAGAATATCTAGCACTTATATAAAAGATGTCTGCTGGAGTAAAATAGTCTTAAGAACTGGTTGAAAGTATGTGAAATGGGAAATCAGATTTCTTTCTTTCTTTTTTCCTTGGGAGTGCATAATATATTTTATAAGCAAACCACTTCATCTTGGATAGTTGCTGTGTTATATGTTATTTATAATCTATATCTTCAGAAAGTCAAAAATCAAAGACATAGCTGAGTTGTTCTAGATAAGTATACAAAGGGATCTTGAAGCACCTTTGAGATTAACTGGGGAGTTGAAATTAATAGCATAAGCTTTCATATGACTTCACCAAAGGGGCAAAATTGCTCATCCTATGACACTTTGAATTTCAGTTGAGGCACGGAGCCCACCAGCTCCCCTCAAATGACATCAATGTACTTCTGGCGGAGCACCATGCCTCAACTAAAATCCAAGTGTTGTAAGAGGCCACTTTGGCATGATGGGAGGCTATTGCATAGGAAACAATGGGGAGAAGCGGCCCAGCAACTGTTTCCCCCATGGGATAGGGTGAGGGGTAAGGTAGGTGATGCGGAGTGATAGGTTCCCCAACCCCTTGTCAGGCCCCATCAGATTTGCCATGATCCATGGCAAATCCCAGCCTCAATGTGATGAGGTCCATAGACTCAAGAGAAAGATGTTGCTAGCAAAAGCTTTCATAAATCTAAACTTACTCTACTTCACCAACTCCAAAAGAAAGTTTCCTATTTAGATGTCCTCAATTTATTTTCTCAGTGTAGTCCCATAGTGCTTCCTGCTTTACAAATGAGTTTAAAAGTGAAACTGATATCAAAACATGACATCTATTTCCCAATGAAAGCGTAACTATTTACAAACAAGCAATGCAAACTTAATCACATCTATCGGAGCATAAGCTCCACTGAGATCAAAGGGTATTTCAAGTCCTAGTGTTGCTAAACGTACGTTTTTGTCAGCCTTGGAGCTATATTCCAGCAACCTCAAGAGAGTCATCTACCTGTGGTACAGAGGACCATTTAATGTAAATTTGGATAAGTTTTAGTAAGATGTTCACCTTTGGTCCTGTCACCATTCTTCTTTCTTACCCAGGGCCCTTTCACACAGCCATCTAACCCAGAATATCAAAGCAAAATAACCCACAATATCTACTTTGAACTGGAATATCTGAGTCCATACTGCCACATGTCCCAGTTCAAAACAGATAATGTGGGATTTTATTTGGCTGTGTGGAAGGGGCCCCAGGAAATAACTAGAAACTCCAGCTCATTCCAAATGGTCCCATGGAAAAGGAATTCAGAATGGTATACTTCCATTTCATTATTCCTCCAAGTATTTAATGGCTTAATTTTCTGCCCTGCATCTGGATGGTTCATTCATTTTGCAGTTCTATATTTTAAAATTTATTTTTAAAACATTAATATCTTGTCTTGTATCCAAAGATCTCAGCGTCGCTTAAAATAAAAAAGTGAAAAACAATAAATTATAGCCAAAAATTAAAAAATCAAAACATTAAATAGTTTAGCAATTAAAACTAAACAATTTAAATTGGTAAAAACAATTTAAATAATGCAACTATAGAATATGTGGAGCCTGGATAAAATCTTGCCCAAAGGCTTTAGCAAAAAGCCAAGCTTTTCCTCGGTGCTTAAATGATCCTAACATAGGTGCCAATGGATCTTTCAAGTGAAGGAGTTCCATAACTTGAATGCCACCACAGAGAATGCTTTGTTAGCCTTGGATCCAATCTAAATAAGACATCTAATTCTGTACATATATGTAAAAACAGGTATTCAAAATTCTTTACAAAATGCAAAACACTTCTGGTCCCAAGCATTTTTGATAAAGGATACTCAACCTGTATTTAAGGCAAGAAGGAGAAAGTGTAGCAAGGAGGAACTGTGCCTGCCATCTGCTCTAGCCAGTACAGCTAATGCTAAAGAACTACAGTCCCAACATTTCTGGAAGGTCACACAATCTGTAGCCTGGCCCAACAACAACTGTGATATGGCAATGGGAATATAAATAAATATAACTATATTATAAATAAATGGGAAATGGAAGGAAAGAGATTCAAAATTTCAGAGATCATCCTGCATGAATTAAACGTTGTGGAAAAGCATGCCAAGAATCCTGTTGTTTGCAGGCAGATTGAATCTTCCTGCAGCAAATTACCTTTGAAACATTAGAAATCTATCCCATACTTGCTATTATTTTAAAATAAAAGGAAAGAGGTTGCCAAACCAATTGCCCACACATTCTGTAGAACTAAAGCATGTGAAATCAATTTAATAGGTGTGGCAGTTGAGAGAGTTGTTTCTGTGGAAATTACAAATCAGTATCAAATTTGCCAAGATGTTTTTATTTATCCTGAAGATGAGGACCAGAAGCTTAAAGTGCTACAAGGAGCTTCATATGGATCAACACCTGCAGCTGTGAAGCTTCCAAGATGTTACATACCTTGTTACTAGGGTTTGATTTGTTTGTTTAAACCTGGAGGTAGCAGATCTTAATCAGAAAGTAAACACATATTTTCAAATTTTCACATCCCTTCATCTCATTCAAGGTTTCAAATGTGTAGGAGAGCAAGAAATTATTTCATGCTCTTGGAGAAAAAGTCATTACTACAGCTAATTTGAAATGGAAATAACAATGGTTTGCATAAAAATGTAAAAATAATGCAAATTTTCTTCCTATTATAAGACACATTTCCCCCTCACTGAGCCACTTCTCTCCTGTCCTCTTTATTCTTCTCTTGTTCTCCATATTCTTCCTTTCCCTTTCCTCCTTTCCTTCCTTCATCTCCTCCTCCTCATGGTATCAAGACTCACATATGTGTGGAGCATATTGTTTAGCCCTGGGTGTATCTATTGACCCATTAATTGTGGATCAATCTAATGGGGCCTATCTGACCCCTTCTGAGTCAGATAGGAAGTCCTCCAGCCACAGCGGAAGCAGGAGACCTGATGTTGCACCCCTAGGCTGCAGAGACACCTCAAAACCACACTGGAGCTCCAGCAACCTCCTCTAACTCTGGCTGTCCAGAAACAGAAGGCTCATCTGGCTGCATGGGAATTCTAGGCTCCAACCCAGAGTCTTCTGACAAGTCAGGTGCAGGTACAATCACAGGCTGAACAGGCCCAACCCAAGGCTCACAAGGCTCACCTGACATCTCAGGTGCAGGCTGGGTTACAACACCTGACTACCCAGTAGGACCAAATATGCTTCAACGCCACTGGACGGCAATCCTTACCATCTCCTCTTGTCATCCATGTCATGGCAATCTCCAGCTGTGACAGGGGTCTTACCTGTGTACCATCAGCCAGGGTGACAAAGGAAGGGGTGGGGGAATGTCCCCCTCAATTTCTCAATTTCTCCAGCTGACATCACTGCAAGTTGTGGTTGTAAATCACCATGAAATGGAGGGTGGGAGGGAACAGTAATTGCCACCCCATGTCCCTGGGCTGGGAAATAAGGGATGGCAGTGAGAGAACAGTCGAGGCCGGTTCTGTTCGAGAATGGGTTCAAAGTTGAAGGAATAGCCTGAATTCTGGGCAAGGATTCAGACTATTCCTCAATTCTGGTTAATGCAGAGGAAGGCTACATTAAGGTGGCTGTGCCCCAGGTTACCTCGGAAAAGCCATATGCAGCGTTTGGCCAATATGGAGCTAATCTGGGGCAATTTGACCCAAGAGGTCAGCGTAGAAGTGCCACCAACTCAGCAAGTCACAGCAAGACATCACACTCAGGTTTAGTGATGGTTGCCTATCATATCATTCAGCATCCAGCACTCCACAGTTCTTCATTATGTTGTAACCCACCTCGAGCCGTAGGGAGAGGCATAAATAAAAAATATTCAACAGAATAAGCAAGTTTACACAGCGGTATACAGTCAACACTAGTTAAACATGTGAAAAATCAAATTTGGCTGTACAGTTATTATACCTTAACATTTCTTATCCCTCCAGCCCCTCACCTGTGAACCCAACCCCCATGGTATGTATTTTTTTCCCTGTTTTTTGGGTTTTTACTGTCTGTTTTATTTTTTATACACACTATAAAATAATAAAAATTATATATAAAATTATTTTATTATTATTAGTCAGGCTGTGCATCATACGATAAATTTGGTGTTTTTACATATCTCTATGTGGGAAATTGAAGGAAAAAAAAGTCAAATGCCAATCAATTTAGGAAGCGTAGGGAAAAAAAAACCCACACTTTAAAAACAGTAAAATATCTGGAACCCATGGCATGTAATGGGCTCTGCCACTGGCCGTTTCTTAAATATGTAGAAATGCTGATTTTATTGCATGTGATGAAGTCCCAAGGGTTGCATTAAGAAAGGATCACATTTAACATGGTGCTCAGATAGTTTGAACAATTCAGTCATATAATGATCCAGTCCAACCATCTTCTCTAAACCATCAGATCAATATGCCAATAGCAGACAACTGTGACTGAGTCATAAGCTGTGATAAGATTTCTTACTATAGTCATGCAGTATGTATTATACGGGATGGACTGATTTTAGGACTTTAAAGAAGTACAAATCTAATTCATCCATCCATAGCTTTTGCCCATGCCTCTTTATGTTCCCATTCATTGTCACAGTGCCCAAAACCTTTTACCTTGGCAGCTGCAATGCACATCTGTACACTGAAATGTTTCTGAAAAATGCAAGCTGACTGCAAAACCTCTGAGATCTGCACAAATGTCCTTTGAACCACATTCAGATTACTGTATTAACATCTCATCTCTCAATCTATTAGGACAGGACATTAATTTAAAAATCTGAGCTATTAAATTGAAAGCTTCACATTATTTACTATAAGTATTTCGCAAAATATCCCCCAAAGTAGGTTGATTATGCTGTCACATACTTTGCCAGAACAGACAGGCTTTTTCAGGCTTGCTCAAAAAGCTGACCTTTCTCACAGTACTGAGCAGGGTGTGTATGTGCGTGCATGTCTCACAATGAGCCAGAACTTTATAGAACTCTGAACACAACAGGAGCCTTGCAACAACCAGGTCCTGCAGGACCATAAGTTTTTAGATGAATTTAACTGTTCCTCTGTACTAGAAAATGGAGAAAGTTGGGGTCCTGTGGATTGCATTTGGTGCGAGCTGAGAAGTTATGGCCGTGCATGCACACAGCAACATGCACACATACAAGGACAGATATATATCCTCCTACACATGGTGGAACTTGTTTGTCAAACATGTCCATTAGGCACTGAAGTTATCTGCGGGATCGCTACTCCAACCAGCCAGAGGACCTTTTTATTGGCTTCCCCAAGACTGTAGAATGACCTTCTGGAAGAAATTTGACAGCTAAATAAATTATTGGAATTGAAGATGAAAACCCATCTCTTCTGGCAGGCCTACCCAGTCAATTTTAACTTTTGATTTTTTTTTATCTGCATTTCTTCAGTGGATTTTAACCTGTATTTAACTCTGTGTATTGTTATATGTATTTTAATAGTGTTTTATCTTTTGTTTTGATGGGGCTGCTGTGGTGCAATGGGTTAAACCCTTGTGCCAGCTGAACTGTGGACTTGAAGGTTAAAGGTTTGAATTCACAAGGGATGTGGTGAGCTCCCATCTGTCAGCTCTAGCTTCCTATGTGGGTACATGAGAAAAGCCTCTCAGCAGGAAGGTAACACATCCGGGTGTCTCCTGGACAATGTCTCCATAGAGGGCCAATTCTCTCATACCAGAAGCAACTTGTAGCATGTTCTCAATTCTCTGACACAATAAAAAAATATTTTGTTTTAATGATGTTGTGCCCTGACTCAAGCCTCAAGGAGAGGCGGGTATTATTATTATTATTATTATTATTATTATTATTACAGATCATAGCAGAGAGTAGCAGAGATAAAACGTCTCCCAATTTCCATTGGAAGGTACCAGTCCAAGGCAGCATTTTCTCTGCTCCCACCAGCAGTAGTTTGGAGAAACGAAAGTCTGTCCCATTGACCACCAGGATTGTTAGCACTGACAAAATAGTTTTCTGAAAAATAACGTCAAAACAGGTTCAGATAAGGTTTTGCTTTACCCATCATATACGTAATGCATGCCCTCTAATTGTCCCAATTTAGCTTTTTTTCGTGTCAGGAGCGACTTGAGAAACTGCAAGTCGCTTCTGGTGTAAGAGAATTGATCGTCTGCAAGGACGTTACCCAGGGGACGCCCGGATGTTTTGATGTTTTTATCATCCTTGTGGGAGGCTTCTCTCATGTCCCCGCATGGAGCTGGAGCTGATAGAGGGAGCTCATCCGTGCTCTCCCCGAGTGGGATTCGAACCTGGCAGCTTTCAGATCAGCAACCCAACCTTCAAGTCACAAGGCTTTAATCCACTACGCCAACAGGGTATTAACCCTCTGGCTTCCCACTTTTTTCGGCTTCAGTTTTTCTTACCTCCTCTCACTTTAGACTAGGGTTGTTAAACGTTTTCCACCATTTTCTGCTCAAGATATTTTATGTGATCTAAAGTATAGAGACATACAAAATAGGTATAAAAAACACAATTTACTGTTAAAAATCAGTATTTGTTAAGACTTGCTAAACAGGCTGAGTTTCCTTTTTCTGGAATACAGTTGAAGCATTGTCTACAAAGTCCATTGTAAACACTGCATCTTATTGCTAACAGATTTGTGTAAAAGAGTGGCATTCGGAAACTTTTTAATGTTGCCAATTTTTTTTCAACCCCAACATTGACCTAAAGGGACCTCACTTGGGGTTGGGACTCACAGTTTAAGATGCAGGGCTTTAGATAGCCTCAGAAAGTCCTCTTAGCTTCCAGTCATTATGTAGAAGCTAGGAAAAACAGCTGGGAACTATATCACCACTCCAGGACTATCATAGGTCTGTTCATTGCAGTCAGATGTGGCTCTGCATTCTATAAAATTAAATATAAACAACTGTTAATGAAGACATCTGTATGTAATGCTCTTTCCCAGATTGATCTCTGCCAAAGCAAGTTCTTTAATAGTGGCCATCTTTTCTAGGGCTGGGATAAAGAGTCAGGCAGTCATAGAGAAGTGCATTTCATTTCAGAAAATATTGATTTATTAATTTAGCTCCTCTCACTCCAAAAGGGACACGGAGCGGCTTACAAAACAGCAATATTCAATGCCGCATATATAACAGATAAAGATAATAAATCATATATACATGCAATAAAACATGTAAAAATATAAAACTATTCAAACCATTATACTTAGTCGTGGAGTCGTTGTTTGCGTTGCTACAGTTATGCCAGTTCTCTATTGTACTATCCAAATGCTTGATCCCTCAGCCATGTCTTTACTCTTTTCCTAAAAACCAGGAGAGAGGGGGCCAGTCTGGTGCCAATGGGGAGGGAGTTCCACAGCCAAGGGGCCACCACTGAGAAGGCCCTGTCTCTCATCCCCACCAGTCGTGCTTGCGAGGGGGGTGGGATTGAGAGCAGGCCCCCCCTGGCAGATCTTAACACTCTAGGGAGTTCATAGAGGGAGATATGTTTGGACAGGTAAGCTGGGCCAGAACCACTTAGGACGAATTGTGCTCGGTACCAGACCAGCAGCCAGTGGAGCTGACGTAGCGGGGGGGGGGGGGGGTGGTGGTGGTGGTGGTGGTGGTGGTGGTGGTATGATCCCTGTACATCACTGCAGTGAGTAGTCTGGCTGCCTCCCATTGGACTACTTGGAGATTCTGAATAGTCTTCAAAGGCAGCCCCACGTAGAGTTGGGATATTGTCTGCAGTCTGGGATATTGGGCTATTTAACCTAACCTGGAAAGTGGAAATGCAAAGTGCTGGGAATTCCCTGGGAATAATTCAGGATGGAGAAGGTGTCATTAAGTGTCATCTCTGCTCCACTATCAAAAAACCCAGAAAAGTCATGATCAAAATCAAGAATTTACTGATTTTTTTTATCCATCTAGAATGGCCCCCTGTGCTTCTAAAAGGTTTTATATATGTAGCAGTGCAATATAACTCGACATCCCAGTAAGGCCTTTACTGCTGGGAAGTGGTACTTGTGGCATACATTCCAATAAATCATTTGGGCCACATAGTTATGCCTCTGTTTGTAGTCTGTCTGTGCAATTTTCTTACAACAGCTGAGGATATGATCAATGGTTTCGTCAGCTTCCTCGCACAGTCTGCATTTTGGGTCATCAGCTGATTTTTTGATCTTGGCCTTAATTGCATTTGTTCTGATGGCTTGCTCCTGGGCTGCAAGGATCAGGCCTTCTGTCTCCTTCTTCAGTGTCCCATTCGTGAGCCATAACCAGGTCTTCTCCTTATCAGCTTTTCATTATTATTATTATTATTATTATTATTATTATTATTATTATTATTGACACAAAGACACAGTATGACACAGCAAACGAGATATATATGCTGGATTTCATATCACAAAATCACAAGTTGAACACTTTCCAAGAGTTTAGGACTGTGTGATGTATTTTCGGATGATGCGTGCAGATCCCAGTAAGGTGACCTTTTGCAGTTGTCAATGTTTATTGTTTTAAAATGAGATCTTTTGGCACATCATCATCATAATCATGTTAAAGCCCCTGGTTGCGCAGCATGTTAAAGTGCTGAGCTGCTGAACTTGCGGACCAAAAGGTCGCAGGTTTGAATCCGGGGAGAGGAGTGAGCACCCACTGTTAGACCCAGATTCTGTCAACCTAGCTGTTCGAAAACATGCAAATGTGAGTAGATCAATAGGTACTGCTCCAGCGGGAAGGTAACAGCGCTCCATGCAGTCATGCCGGCCACATGACCTTGGAGGTGTCTACGGACAACACCGGCTCTTCGGCTTAGAAATGGAGATGAGCACCAACCCCCAGAGTCGGACATGACTGGACTTAACGTCAGGGAAACCTTTACCTTTACCTATCATGTTAAAATCCAAGAAACCATATTAAACTATATTGAGTTGTTCAATCATTGTCAGACTGCATAACAGAGTTGCCTGATTTTTCTCCCTAGAAGTGCAAATATGTTTACATATTATTCAGCCTTAGATCCTAGGTTAAATTGTGGTCTTATGGGCTTAGATAGGACTTCAAGCAACTTGGCTTCACAGAGCATTGTTTGTGGCAAAACATTCCATCATTTGTACTGCACAGTTTCCCCCTCTAATGGTTTGGCAGCTTCACTGTCAAGAAGCAGATCATCTATCAAGAAAAGAGATAGCCCTGGAGGCCTTTGAAGAAATCTGGGCATTATTCTTTATGTGCCATCATGGTATGTTGCCTCCTCAGACATCCCCAAAGTCCTACTTCCTTTTCTCCTGTTCTCTCCCTCTCCCCTCCTTCTTCTTTTCTCGTTTGAGGCCCTGAGCTTTTCTAATTCAATGTGACACCATTCATGGATATATCAAATCGAAGATGGATGGGATATGATGGGAATTATTATTTGAAATATGTACTCACCACAGCACTCTGCATTTCCAGCCAGGATGATCAATTCCCTCCTTTAGAGTATTTCGCATTGTTCACTGACTTGTAAACCCAAAACACATATCTAATTATTAAGTGAAAAGAGAAAGAGGATAAAAGAAGCAAATTTCTGTTCTAAAGGGCTTGCGTGCTCATCTGTGTGAGCATGACAGATGAAAGTAGGGGACCAGGAAAGCCCTGGATTGATTTCTCAAAGGTCATAAGGCAGGTCAGTGGCAAGGAAAGGAATTGCTCTTAATGTCTCAGGAGCCCCATCCAGTTATCTCAAGTATGGGTCTAAAAAACCAAAATAATATCAGTGTTGAAACTTTCACTAGAGAAATGAAAGGTAACTCTGAAAGAGAATCGTGTATTGAATCACGGAAAGAAAATTAACCAAATATTCTCGTATGTTCAAAAGCAATTATGATAACAGGAAGACAAAGGCCATGTGGCACAATCTGAGAAGCCAAATAAAAGCAAGTAAAGTTGAACAGCAACAATTACAGACTCAAAAAAGAAAAGAAAAAAGATCGGTACTGTTATCTCACAGTATTTTTGCTTTCCCATCATTGGGTATCTTTATCCAGCCTTTCTGTGAGATCTCAAATAATTAGTAACTCTTGTGAGTCATTTCCCCAGCATTGGCTATTCAGACTTGACAGGGTTCTCAGCTCTGATGCTTATTCTTGGTCTACCCTGAATTCTTCACAAAGAGATCTGTGCCCTCATAACTCAGAATCTCTGGTCCCTTTCATATCTGGCCTGTCATGTCAATTCAGCTTTCCCACAGAGTCCCTCTCAGACTTGGGGCTTAAAAATATCTCCAGTAGAGTCCACATTTTTCCCACCTTAGACAACACAAGCACAATTCGCCCTCCAGCTACTGACTTGTTTCCCAGGATACAGGCTGGTCATTGCCCCTCCCTTTCTCTACATTGCACTATTACGTTACCAAAATGATGTTGCCAAGGTTGAATCATGCTGAAAAGAAGATGAAAGGAAATTTGATTATATGGATCTGGCAAATAATCACAGGGCAATGAACTAGTTGCTGTATTTGAGGGAAACAGCAATGCCTGAAAGTTAGTCAGATGCTACCTTTTGTATCATTAAACCAAATAACGGATCAAATATTTATAATATACACACCTTAAATCAGGGGTCCTCAAACTTTTAAAGCAGAGGGCCGGTCCACAATCCTTCCAACTGTTGAGGGGCCGAATTATCATTTGAAAAGAAATATGAACAAATTCCTATGCACATTGCATATGTCTTATTTGTAGTGCAATACAACAATAACAATTAAAGAACAATACAATATTTAAAAATGAAAACAATTTTAACCAACATAAACCTATTAGGATTTCAATGGAAAGTGTGGGCCTGCTACTGGCCAATGAGATACTCAAGTTAATTATGATTGTTGTTGTTGTGTGCCTTCAAGTCATTTCAGACTTTGGGCAAGCCTAAGTCTAAAATTATTTATTTATTTATTTTACCTTTATTTACTACATTTATATCCCACCCTTCTCACCCCGAAGGGGACTCAGAGCAACTGTATGTACATACAATATATTATATTATTAGCATAGCACAATATTAGCATTCTATATTACTATATTGAACTATACCACTATACTGTAACATTATATGTAATATATAATATATAATTGATATTACTATATGGTATTATTATTAGTATTATATTGTATAACATTATAATATTTTATCAATATTATATGTATATATTATATTATTAAAACTGATATAAAAATATATTATATTTGAAAACTGAGGGTGGGGGCCAGGTAAATGACCTTGGAGGGCCGCATCCGGCCCCCGGGCCTTAGTTTGGGGACCCCTGCCTAAAATGATAGCTTCCTAAAGTGTTTGGCTAAATCTGCATGTTTGTGGGTCATACAGTAGAGTCTCACTTATCCAACCTTCACTTATCCAACGTTCTGTATTATCCAACGCAGTCTGCCTTTTACTAGTCAATGTTTTTGTAGTTGGTGATTTCAATACATTGCGATGTTTTGGTGCTAAATTCTTAAATACAGTAATAACTACATAGCGTTACCGTGTATTGAACTGCTTTTTCTGTCAATTTGTTGTAAAACATGATGTTTTGGTGCTTCATTTGTAAAATCATAACGTAATTTGACATTCATTAGGATTTTTCTTAATCCCTCCTTATTATCCAACATTTTTGCTTATCCAACATTCTGCTGGCCCGTTTATGTTGGATAAGCGAGACTCCTGTATTTTCAGGAGTTTCCCATAAGGAAGCCAAAGGTCACTCAATGTGATGAGTCATGGGCCATGTAGTCCCGTTTCTGGTACTATAGTACCAGATGAAGAGGAGAACTTGGGTTTTTCACCGTCTCAGTCAGAATTGGAACCTTCCCAGCCAGATTTGGGAACCTTGCACCTGCAAGAGATTTGTCTTCCAGAAGTCTGTCAAACAAGCCCTGAGCCTAAATCTCCTGTGTTTTCTCGCCACGAGTTTTGTAAACAACAGAGGGGAGTTTCAGCAGCGTCTCGCAGGAGTGCTAGGATAGCTGCTAAGAATTCAGCTGATTAAGCCTGCTTTCCATGGGAAACTTTAAGGAGTCATGCATCTGGACTCAGAGTTTAGCTTTCGTTTCTGGTTCCCCAGAGAACTGCTCTTTGGTGGGAAAACTAGACCCTATTTAGGTGTTTTGCCCACAAGGGGGCCTTGCGGAGTCAATTCGTCAGCTACTGGAGTAAGTTGTGTGTGGACAGCGCGCTCCGTTTCCAAGCCTCGTTCCTGTTTCAAGCCTTGTTCCTGATTCCAAGCCTTCGCTCCCGTTTCCAAGCCTTCGTTCCCGTTTCCAGCCTTGTTTACCTCCACGGACCTTGCCTTGTTTTCCAGGACTCAGCCTTGCCTTGTTTTCCGGATTTTGCCAAGTAATTCCACGGATCTTGTTCTTGCTCCTCGTTCCTTGTTGCCTTGTATCAAGCCTTGTTTCAAGTTACTCCCTAGCCTCGCTCAAGTTCATGGACTAAAGGACATTGTCATCTCCCCTCACTTTGCCTGGCAAAGTGAGTGTTTCGGTTATTGGATTACAACTTTGGACCTTAATATTTCATATTGGACATTGTTTCTTTGGACTAATTTTGACCTTTCCTGAAAGGTCTACTTCTGGACTATTTCATACACTTGCTTTTATTAACTTTATATATTTCCTTAATAAAGATATTAGATAGATTCTGGCCTCTGTGTATGGTTATTGGTGCTCTGCAGCCTGGGTCGTGACAGTTTGACTCCGCCACCCTAAGCACCAATTAACCTAGGCCAGAATGTCTACCGGAACCGTGCCGGGTGGCCAGCCACTTAGCTACACCATCGACAAGGACGAAGTGGACCGCATCCGCGATAAGCTCAATGCGCAGGAGGGAGAAATAAAGGGATTGAAGGAACGCGGAATCCGTCTCCCGGCCCTGGCATTGCCAACCAAGTTTTCTGGAGAAGCTTCTAAGGTTCATGTGTTCCGTCGCCAATGCCAGGCTTATCTAGAGGCCCGTGCTGCCGAGTTTCCCCAAGAAGACATCAAGGTGGCGTGGATTTACAGTCTCTTGGACGGGCCAGCGGCCAACTGGGCGACGGCACTGTTCGACCAAGTCTCCCCACATCTAAGGTCGGCGCAACATTTCTTGGACCACCTTAAGGCGACCTGGGGAATCGAGGACAATTTGGAGGCAGCCGGCCACAAACTCCGGCGCCTCTCCCAAGGGGACAGACCCATGTCCCAGTACATAGCCGAGTTCCGAGTGCTGGCCCACAACACCGGCTGGAATGATGTAGCCCTCAGAGGACAATTTCGGGAGGGTCTCAACATTGAGATGCTGGAAGAAATCTCCAAGGTGGATCCTCCCCATTCTCTTGAAGCACTCATTGATCAATGTTTACGAGCTGAAGTCATGCTTGCCAACAGAAAACAATGGGTCCGAGGCCAGAGCGGTAGAGCTGGGGTGAAACCTCCCGCTCCCACCGGCGTCCAGCCGCGTCCAGTATGGAGACCCCTGCCACCAGCCCCATACCCCAGAGGGAGCGAGGAGGTGCCGATGCAGTTGGGCAATGTGCGTCCCAGACTAGATGCCGCCGAGAAGGCCCGCCGCCAACGCCTAAATCTCTGTTGGTACTGCGGAAACGGGGGCCACTTCGCCAGAGAGTGCCCAGCCAAAGGGAAGCCCGCCGCCCGTCTGGCGGCGGCGTCCTCCACGGAGACGAAGGCGTCTGAGGCGGCTGGCACACAGCCGGCGGGGGAAGCCAGCGACCGGGCGTAGAGAGGCTCGCCAACCCGGTCAAAAAACCCACTCAAGAGCCGCCAACCGGGGTCCTATTTCTTCTAGTGGTCACCTTGTGGTCAGCAAAAAAAGGGCCCGTCATGGTCCATGCTATGATAGACTCAGGAGCCACAAACAATTTCATTGATAGAGAGTATGCCGACTCTCTGGGATTACAATACCATGACTTCAAGAATGCCTGTGTGGTGCAAGCCATCGATGGCCACCCCCTCAAGACGGGTCCCGTAAGCCAGTGGTCGGAACCCACCAGAATGTGGATAAGGGAACATATGGAAGAGATTTCCTTCTTTGTTACCGAGGTTCCCCATTTCCCTGTGATTTTGGGAATTCCATGGCTGACACTTCACGACCCAAGCATCTCCTGGTCTAACAGAGAACTGCAGTTTGCTTCAAAATATTGCCAAAACCATTGCCTTGTAGCCAAGGTCTGCCATGCCACAGACACTGAACCCATTATCACCTTGCCCAAGAAGTACTCAGAATATTGGGATGTATTCAATGAAAAAGAGGCCGAGAGATTACCCCCACATAGACCTTATGACTGTGCCATTGACTTGGTGGAGGGGGCCCCGATCCCGCGAGGACATCTCTACTCCCTGACTGAACCGGAGCAAGAAGCTCTCAGGGAGTTCATAGAGTCAAACCTTCGCAAGGGATTCATCAGACCCTCTCAATCCCCAGCCGCTTCCCCAGTGATGTTTGTAAAAAAGAAGTCAGGGGACTTACGCTTGGTGGTGGACTATAGAGCATTGAACAATATCACTAAGCGGAACAGCTATCCCCTGCCCTTGATCTCGGACCTACTAGACCGACTTCGAGGAGCCAAGGTCTACACCAAGCTGGATCTTCGGGGGGCTTATAATCTAGTTCGCATCAGAGAAGGGGACGAGTGGAAGACTGCCTTCCAGACTAAAT
The DNA here is from genome assembly GCF_035594765.1 of Anolis carolinensis. Taxonomy (NCBI): domain Eukaryota; kingdom Metazoa; phylum Chordata; class Lepidosauria; order Squamata; family Anolidae; genus Anolis; species Anolis carolinensis. The sequence goes on from NC_085845.1 coordinate 62,316,753, forward strand.
TCGGATTATTCGAGTCCCGAGTTATGAATTATGGATTATGTGGAGCTCCCGCAACGTTCCAGCATTTTGTCAATGACATCTTTCAGGATTATCTAGATCGGTTCTTGATCATCTACCTGGACGATTTTTTGGTGTTTTCTAGATCACAATCAGAACATGAGAACCACGTCAGAATGGTGTTACAACGATTGCGGGATCATGGACTTTATGCCAAGCTGGAAAAATGCGCTTTTGATCTACAAGAGGTAGATTTTCTGGGGTACCGCGTCTCACCACTAGGGCTCTCCATGGACCCGGCAAAGGTTTCAGCAGTATTGGAATGGCGGGCGCCAACCAACAAGAAAGAGGTGCAACGATTCTTGGGGTTCGCGAACTACTACCGCAAGTTCATTCCAGACTTTGCCCGCTGGTCTGACCCAATCACCAGCTGCATCCGTGGGAAACAGCCTTTCCGTTGGACAGATCAAGCAGAGAAAGGGTTCCAACAACTAAAGAAATTATTCACGTCCCAGCCAATCCTTCAGCATCCAGACCCAGAAACCCCTTTTATCGTGCAGGCGGACGCCTCCGATGTGGCAATTGGGGCTGTACTCCTACAACCAGTGGGAGATCATCTTCATCCTTGTGCCTTTTATTCCCGTCAATTGACCGCACCAGAGAGAAATTACACCATTTGGGAAAAGGAACTATTGGCCATAAAGGCAGCCTTTGAAACTTGGAGACATTGGTTAGAAGGGGCCAAATTTCCCATTGAAGTCCATACTGATCATCGGAATCTAGAGCATCTAAGAACTGCCCGCAAGCTAAATCAGAGGCAACAACGCTGGGCTTTATTCTTTGAACGTTTTAACTTCCAAATTCATTATGTAACCCCAGCCCAGACCAAGCAAGCAGATGCTCTGTCACGGAAACCGGAATACGCTACAGGGCGCAAGGAGACCTTTGAGTCCCAGCTGCTACAACCCGAGAACTTTGCCACGCTCACAGTGGGAAACACCAAATCCACTCCCATTGAATCAACTTCCCCTACTCCAGGACCCCTTTCTGCTCAGGAAATCAGGGCTAGTCAGCAAGCAGATGCCTGGGCACAGGACCAACTTCGCCAAGGATTACATTTTCCCTTTTCGCTTAAGGATGGGCTACTTTGCTATAGAAATCATGTTTACATCCCCCCAGGACCGGGCAGGGAAAAAGCACTTCGTCTGTGTCATGACTGCAAGCCAGCAGGGCATTTCGGGCTATTTAAAACCATGCATTTGATCCTAAGAGATTTCTGGTGGCCCAAGATCCGCAAGGATGTGGAAAAATATGTCAACACCTGCCCAGTATGCCAGCGCTCCAAGACAAGAAGAGAAAAGCCCTCAGGGCTTCTGCATCCCCTCCCTACACCATCCCACCCATGGGAAATAATCTCTGCGGATTTTATCACTGATCTACCACCTTCCTGTGGATTCACCACGATTCTAGTGGTGGTGGACCTTTTCACCAAGTTAGCCCATTTCATTCCCTGTGATGGCCTTCCCACGGCCAAAGAGACTGCAGATCTATTCCTCCAACATGTTTTCAGATTGCATGGATTGCCCAAGAGTTTGGTCACAGACCGTGGGTCCCAATTCACCTCTCGTTTCTGGAAAGCACTACAAAAACTATTGGGCATAGACTCTCGTTTATCTTCGGCTCATCATCCCCAAACGGATGGGCAAACTGAGCGCACCAATGCCACTTTAGAACAATACCTTCGCTGTTATGTAAACTACCAGCAGGACAATTGGGCTTCCCTGTTATCGCTGTCAGAGTTTGCCTACAACAATGGGGTCCAGGCTTCTACTAAAGAAACCCCGTTCTTTGCAAACTACGGCTTCCATCCACGTTTCTTTCCCCCTGTCATTGAAACCTCAGAAGTTCCCGCAGCAGAGGACTGGCTGCAGGAACTCACAGCGGTGCAACAACTCTTGCTCCAGCAACTAGACCAAGCCAAGGAGGACTATAAACGTCACGCGGACAAACATCGCCAGCCGGGCCCCGAAATCAAGGTAGGAGACCGGGTTCTTCTGTCCACTCGCTTTTTGCCCTCCCATCGCCCTTGCCGAAAGTTAGATGCCCGTTTCATTGGCCCCTATCCAGTGGTGGCGCAACTTAACCCCGTGACTTTCAAACTCCAACTTCCGCGCTCAATGCGCATTCATCCAGTGTTCCACCGCTCCCTGCTCCTTCCGGCGGATGGTGTGCGCTCTGATACAGACCGGCCGGCCCCCCCTCCTGTTTTGATGAATGGGGAGGAGGAGTTTGAGGTTCAGGACATTTTGGATTCTCGCTTTTACCGCCGCCGCCTACAATATCTCATTGACTGGGTGGGTTTTGGCCCCGAGGAACGCTCTTGGGAAGACGCTTCCACAGTCCATGCTCCTGATCTAACCCGCCGCTTCCATCAGACCTATCCCGCCAAGCCGCGGCCTCGCGCCTCGGGGAGAGAGTCCCAGTTTGAGAGGGGGCTTGAGGAGGGGGATAGTGTGATGAGTCATGGGCCATGTAGTCCCGTTTCTGGTACTATAGTACCAGATGAAGAGGAGAACTTGGGTTTTTCACCGTCTCAGTCAGAATTGGAACCTTCCCAGCCAGATTTGGGAACCTTGCACCTGCAAGAGATTTGTCTTCCAGAAGTCTGTCAAACAAGCCCTGAGCCTAAATCTCCTGTGTTTTCTCGCCACGAGTTTTGTAAACAACAGAGGGGAGTTTCAGCAGCGTCTCGCAGGAGTGCTAGGATAGCTGCTAAGAATTCAGCTGATTAAGCCTGCTTTCCATGGGAAACTTTAAGGAGTCATGCATCTGGACTCAGAGTTTAGCTTTCGTTTCTGGTTCCCCAGAGAACTGCTCTTTGGTGGGAAAACTAGACCCTATTTAGGTGTTTTGCCCACAAGGGGGCCTTGCGGAGTCAATTCGTCAGCTACTGGAGTAAGTTGTGTGTGGACAGCGCGCTCCGTTTCCAAGCCTCGTTCCTGTTTCAAGCCTTGTTCCTGATTCCAAGCCTTCGCTCCCGTTTCCAAGCCTTCGTTCCCGTTTCCAGCCTTGTTTACCTCCACGGACCTTGCCTTGTTTTCCAGGACTCAGCCTTGCCTTGTTTTCCGGATTTTGCCAAGTAATTCCACGGATCTTGTTCTTGCTCCTCGTTCCTTGTTGCCTTGTATCAAGCCTTGTTTCAAGTTACTCCCTAGCCTCGCTCAAGTTCATGGACTAAAGGACATTGTCATCTCCCCTCACTTTGCCTGGCAAAGTGAGTGTTTCGGTTATTGGATTACAACTTTGGACCTTAATATTTCATATTGGACATTGTTTCTTTGGACTAATTTTGACCTTTCCTGAAAGGTCTACTTCTGGACTATTTCATACACTTGCTTTTATTAACTTTATATATTTCCTTAATAAAGATATTAGATAGATTCTGGCCTCTGTGTATGGTTATTGGTGCTCTGCAGCCTGGGTCGTGACACTCAAGTGTAGAGATTCTGAAAAATTGGGAAAATCGATACAAGTCCAATTAATACGTTTTCCTTCTTTCAACTGGCATTTATCTGTTGGGATACATTTTTTCTGATCACTGCTTCATCTGTATTTCTCACCATATAGACTGGCCCTTTAGCATCCACGCCCAGAAGGTGCCTTCATATACATAATGACCTTCTATTAGGTAAAGTGAAGCAATTGCCGCAGGCAGCAGGACTTTTTTCAGCTTTTTCTTTATATGTCTCCTTTGTGGAGAGAAAAAGTGAGGTATAAACAAACAACAACAATAACAACAACAAGTTGCACAGTGAAGCTGCTACCTCACCCACTGGTAGTGGTAAAAGATGTACAGTTAATTTTTCTATTGGAGATAGGCAGAAGGGCATAACATTTCCTTTGCCTTGGGGTGGTCCTGCTTCTTTTTTCTAACAGATCTAGGTGACCACTGATGGTGAAGGAGATGTCAATGGTGAGAAGCAAATGGGAATTGCAGCTGAGAAAACTATGGAATAAGATAAAGCAGAAAGTTAAAAAATAAAATTCCTTCCCCTTCTTTGACATGCAGGTTTGCACATTTCTTGTTTGGTTTAGCATATTTCGATCACACCCTTATTCCAAGGAACTATTTTGTAGTCCCCTTCCCTTTTATTCTCATAACAATCTAATAAAACAAATTAGGTTTTTCAAACACAGTCTGGCCAAAGGCTTCACTATGAACATAGCTACATGGACATTAATCCAAACTCTATTTGGTTGGCAGCAGAGGCTCTTTGAAAGTATTCTAAACACAATTCATGCTTGGAAATGATTTTTCATGCTAGAACCAGTTATGCTACAAAGGCATTATTCCCATGCCATACTTGCCTCTCCTTGGTTGAGATCATGTAACTTGGATTGCATCATCAACACACGAGTTTTCCTGAAGTCACCACCATGACACTGGATAAGTAATCCTATTTGTTACAAAGAAGACAGAAAAACGAACTCATTAAAGACATTTCTGGAACAATCTCTGTGTTGTATGTAATTTATAGTCAACTCTCCACATTTGCAGATTTAACTTTGTGGATTTATTTGCCGATTTGATTAATATGTTATCTCTAGAAGTTGGTCATAGAGTCACCCTGGTGGACCTAGAGATTCCTAGATAGGTGTTCTCTCAGGTTAAAAAGTGTGTTTTTTTCATTCACAGTTTTACACTTCTATTTGTGTCCTGCTACCCTAAGACCATAAAAGTGAAAGGGCAACTCTAGTTCTTTACTGGCCTTTATCACTGCTATTTCCATGTATCTTTTATCAGGGGACATGATTTGCTGATGTAACTTCCAGGCTTCAACCTTGCAATGTCCAAGATTGGATGCTAAAAGTGGATATCGATATCAGCATTTATAAGAACAGTAGTAAAATCCCATTTAGGCAGTATAATCCTATTCATACTTACAGAAAAATGTCCCATTGTGTTCCCATGTAACTATGCATAAGATCACAATGTTACAGTGATTATGGCAATGTATAAAAATGAGGGACAAATATGCTTAATTGCTTGTTTAAAAGGGGAATGAGACATAAAGGAGGAAGAATTAAATTCACTGAGCTTACATATTTGATCAATTGAGTAGAATAGGAACCACATACAAAACTAGTTTAAGGAGAATAATAATAATGAAGTCGAAATTTAGAGGTCTAAGGAGCACGGATACTGAGAGTCTGTTCCCGGTGAGCTCAGCTAATTGCCAATGTTCCCAGATGAAATAAGACTCACCAGCACTGAAGACAAGGACAGAGGCTTTAATTTCAATCTGCAAAAGGAATGCAACGTACAACACAGAATGCCAAAATGTACAAGTATAACCATATTGGAACGTGTAACCATTTTAAACAGTAAAAACGTATTAACTAAATAATAATAATAATAATAATAATAATAATAATAATAATAATAATACTTTATGTCAGAACCCTGCTACTAGAGCCTGGATGTGGCTCTGAGTTTCAGGGTCACTGACATTGATAAGACACCTGCGTCCCAGGACTCGGAGGAGAAACGGCTGATGGACTTGGCGGGGAATTTGCGCGGGGTTTTACTGAGCGGGAAGAGACTGTTCAAATGAGGGGGAGGGTATATAAAGGAGGGTTGGCCGGAGCCTCCCATTCTTGGCTTTTCTGATGTTCATGTTTCCTGCAGTAAAAGTTTCTGGTGATATCACAGAGAGTCTTGTGTGTTCATTCAGGAGCGGCTGTGGTGAGCTGACACTAAGCCAAGAAAACGGACACCATCCCGCTGTAGCGGTGAGGTGTAACATGCAAGTGGAGGATGAAGAGCTCTTGGGCGCCGGAGGAGGAAGGTCGGAAAGGGCCACTCCCGAGACGGACGCTGAGTTCCACCAGCTGGCGGCCCTGGCGTCATCCACCGCTTATGCCCAGCCAAATGGGGTAACCCAGAGGCGCGGAGTGGTGCGGGGAGACAGCACCGGAGGAGAGGAAGGTTCACCTTCCCCAGGCCCGCAAAAGATGGTGTTTCTGGAGGAGAGGATGTCGGCGATGGAGACCACCCTGGCAGTGATGTCGAGGGCGATGGAGCGCCTGGCGGTTTTGGCGGAGCCGGAGCGAGGAAGGGAACTCCGGGCTAGCTCAATGTGGGACGTGAGCATGGGAAGCAGCCAGGGCTTTGCAGACCTCCCAGCACCGAAGGGAAGGGAAATGCGAAAGGAGCCCGGTGCCCGGCCCAAGATCCAAACGAGCCTGACGCGGGTGGAGGAGAGTGACGACGAAGGGGAAAAGCCTCCGAGAATCCCGGCTACGCTCCCAACTGAGACCCTGGTGCCCCTGGCGAATGCCGGGCGTGGCACAGGACAAAGGGAAGCAGCAGCGGGGCCCACTGGCCCGCAAGGGGGCTTGCGACGGGCGGAGGATTGGGGATTGTTACCACAGGGACCCCTACCGAGACGAGAGGAACTAAGGATCGAGTTTGGGGGAGAGTCCTCTGAACTGGATTTTTTCCTGACCACGGTGAGGGGCTATATGGAGGACAATGCCCACACTTTCAGAACGGAATCCAGCCGGGTACGGGCCATTGGTGCAGTGTTGAAGAGGGGAGCGGCCAGCTGGTACGTTCAACTACACGTGCGGCGCGACCCATGTCTGGGGTCACTCCGACGCTTTATGGGGGCCCTGGAGACCCGTTTCCGAGATCCACTGGAGCAGATCCGGGCGAGGGAGGAGTTGAAGACCGTCTCCCAGGGGCAGAGGTCGGTATCTGAGTATGCGGAGGAGTTCCAATGCCTCGCTGAAAAGGTGCCGGAATGGTCTGCAGTGACAAAGATAGAACTCTTCAAAGAGGGGCTCAGGCGGGAGATCCTCTCCTGGGCGGTGCATCGTGATGAGCCTGACACACTGCGCGGATGGATTCAGCTGGCGGGGCGCGTTGAGACATCGCTGGCCCAGGCGAGGAGGCACCGAGGAGGGCTACAGCAGCGGCCGCAGATGAAAGAGGGGAGCCGGAAGGAGGGATCAACCCCAGCCGGGAGGAGAACGGAGCCGCCAGGGAACGTGAGCACCAGCAGGAGGGGCTGCTTCGTGTGCGGCCGTTTGGGCCACAGGGCTGCCGAGTGCTGGCAGAGAAAAGGGGAAGGCGGAGGCCCGCCCAAACCAAGAGCCGTGGCAGGGAAACGCGCCGAGGAAGAACCACCGATGAGGCACCACTCGGGGGGGTTGGTAAGTCAGGACAAAGCCATGATAGTGGTCCCCATTCAGCTGGAAAGTGGCAGCAAACAAGCAACCTGCAAAGCATTTGTGGATTGTGGATGTTCCAGGAACATCATCTCCCCTGAATTAGCCGAGGGATTGGGATGCGAAAGAACGAACCTAGAATCCCCAATAGCTTTTTCGCAGTTGGACGGATCCACAGCATCGGGATCATTAGCTAAGTACAGTGCCGAAGATGTAAAGTGTAAGATAGGGAGTTGGGAAGGAAAGGTGTCATTTGTGATATCACAAATAGCCAGCTATAATGTTATACTAGGCATGCCATGGCTGGGGCAGGCCAACCCGCAAATCAACTGGGAGGATAAGAGCATGATCTTCAAGATGAAGTTGGAAGAAGGGAGCCAGGAAGTGGAGAGAGAGCCGGGGAAAAGGGGGGAGGAAGACTCTATCAGGATAGCAGAACTGGCAGATAAATTACCCCCAGAGTATCGGGATTTTGTGGACGTATTTGATGAGAAGGAAGCAGACAGTTTCCCACCGAAGCGGAGAGTTGAAGTGAAGATAGAGCTAGTCCCAGGAGCAGAGCTTCCTAAGGCAAAAATATACCCAATGTCGGCTAGGGAAAAGGAGGAACTGAGAAAATACATTGATAAAAACCTAGCGAGGGGTTTCATAGAGCCTTCAAATTCCCCTCTAGGGGCGCCTGTGTTGTTCAGGCGCAAAAAGGACCAAACGCTGAGGCTCTGCATTGACTACAGGGGCCTGAATGCAATCAGTTCTGGAAATAAATACCCCCTACCTTTAGTGAAGGACTTGATCGCCCAGTTATCGGAGGGACAGATATTCACTAAATTGGACTTAATTGAAGCATACCATAAATTGCAGATTAAACCAGAGGACAGGTGGAAGACGGCCTTCTCCTGTGCATTCGGATTATTCAATTATCGTGTGCTCCCTTTCGGTTTGTGCGGCGGAGGCGCCGCGTTCATGCAATTAATCAACGAAGTGTTGCATCCATTGTTGTACAAGGGAGTCTTTGTTTTTTTAGATGACATATTGTTAGTATCTCGGACTAAGGAGCAACACGTAGAACTAGTCAGGGAAGTCCTGCAAAAGTTGAGAGAAGCAAAACTGTATGCAAAGCTTGCCAAGTGCGAGTTCAATAAAGACCAGATAGACTTTCTGGGGTATAGGATTTCCTCCCAGGGAGTGGCGATGGACCCTGCGAAGGTAGAAGACGTGAGGGGGTGGGAAGCCCCCAAAACACGGAAGCAGCTGCAATCCTTCCTAGGGTTCGCAAACTTCTATAGAACATTTATCAAGGACTTTGCGCGCCTCACTTTGCCATTAACGGATTTGTTAAAGACTAAAGGTAGGGGAGAAACAGCCAAAGTGAAGGCCCCAGGGGCCAAACTGACCTGGACAATAGAATGCCAGGAAGCTTTCGAAGCCCTTAAAAAGCGTTTTACGGAGGAGCCTGTCCTACAGCACCCTGATATGTCTAAAGCCTTTGTATTACATTGCGATGCGTCAGACCGGGCATATGGGGCAGTTCTGCTACAGAAAGACGAGGGGGGGAACCTGAAGCCATGTGGCTATCTGTCAAAAAAGTTTAGTGACACAGAAAAAAACTGGCCGATTTGGGAGAGAGAAGCCTTAGCAATTCTAAAAGCACTAGAGTGCTGGAGACACTTCCTGGAAGGAAGTGGAACACCGTTTGAGGTGTGGACTGACCATAGAAATTTACAGTATCTAAGATCCCCTCGTAAACTATCAGCGAAGCAAATTAGATGGGCCCAATATTTCAGCCGTTTTGATTTCAGACTCAGATTCTTCCAGGGGAAACATAATATACTCGCTGACGCTCTCTCTCGGATGCCTCAGCACGGGGGAGGAATTCAGGAATCTGAAGGGAGTATTTTTCTTGATAAGCAATGGGGCCTGGCAGTACTAACTCGAGCACAAGCGGCCAAAGAAAACAAACGTACTGCCATTTCCACGGGGGGAGGAGAAATATGGGAGGAAGAGTTGAAGCGAGCGTATGGAATGGACAAATGGTTACAAACAAACAAAGAAAAGGGAGAATTGTGTGGGGATTTGGTGTTTGTAAATAAGAAATTGTATATTCCTGAATGTTTAAGACGAGAAATGTTAAGGAAGTACCATGATAACAAGGGTGCGGGTCATCTAGGCCCCACCAGGACTATTAAACTGTTGGCCAAACAATGCTGGTGGCCCGGAATGAGGAAAGACGCCAGGGGGTACGTCACGCAGTGTGAATTATGCGCAGAGGGAAAAACACCACCGGGGAAGCCCCAGGGGCTATTGCAGAAGGTGGTAGAGCCCATGAGGCCATGGGAATGCGTAGCCATGGATTTTGTAGGCGAACTACCCCCCAGCAGAGGCCACAGATACATTTGGACAATATTGGACTTATTCTCAAAACAGGCACACTTTGTGGCTCTGCCAAAACTTCCTTCAGCTGAAAAACTTGCTGATTTGTATGTGAAGCACGTATATCGCCTACATGGGTGTCCCGACAAGATAATTAGTGACCGGGGAGTCCAATTTACTGCAAAATTTTGGGGAAAATTCTTACAGCTGTTAGGAGCAGAAAGGAACCTGAGCTCGGCCTTTCATCCCGCGACCAACGGGGGGGTCGAACGTACCCAACAGACACTGTGCCAATTCTTAAGGATGTACACCAATTATAGACAGGATGATTGGGCGGACCTTCTTCCGTTTGCTGAGATGGCTTTTAACGGGGCCGTACATTCGGCCACAGGTCGTGCCCCATTCGAAATAGTATATGGACAGGAGGTGGCACCTTTCCCCAGGCTACCCGAGTGGAAGGAAGGGGAGGGCCAGACCGACGAGGAATGGCCGGCCAAAATCAAGCAAGGGTGGCGAACCGTGGTAGAGGCATTGCGGGAAACACAAAAGAAGTACAAGCTCTTTGCGGATCGTAGGCGCCGAGAGGGGGACAAATTGGGCGAAGGAGATCTGGTTTGGCTGAGCACAAAAAACCTGAAATTGGGGTTCCCATCCAAGAAATTGGCTCCACGCTATATAGGGCCATTCAGGGTAGCAAAAAGAATAAACGAAGTGACCTATGAGCTGAGGCTACCAAAGGACCTAGGAAAGGTACACCCGGTATTCCATTGCAGCCTGTTAAAAAAGTATAAAGGAACTCTGGACAGCGGAGAACAATAGTTGTGTTTAATCTTTTCCTTCCAGGACGAAGGGGAGGAGGACGCCATGTCAGAACCCTGCTACTAGAGCCTGGATGTGGCTCTGAGTTTCAGGGTCACTGACATTGATAAGACACCTGCGTCCCAGGACTCGGAGGAGAAACGGCTGATGGACTTGGCGGGGAATTTGCGCGGGGTTTTACTGAGCGGGAAGAGACTGTTCAAATGAGGGGGAGGGTATATAAAGGAGGGTTGGCCGGAGCCTCCCATTCTTGGCTTTTCTGATGTTCATGTTTCCTGCAGTAAAAGTTTCTGGTGATATCACAGAGAGTCTTGTGTGTTCATTCAGGAGCGGCTGTGGTGAGCTGACACTTTATTTTTGTATCCCGCCACCATCTCCCCAAAGGTACTCGGGGCAGCTAACATGGGGCCAAGCCCAAAGAGATATAGTATAAACAAGTTAAAATATCAAACAAACAATAAAATAACAAGCAACAAGCAGTATAAAATCAAAAATGAATTCAACACAATTTTTCAAATGCATAAAACAAGATAAAAAGTTTTAAAACAATATAAGTTTCACCACCAAAGGGATAAAAGGAATAAGGGGGGGGGGGGTGTCAAAACAAACAAAAAATATTTTTCTCAGTTTAATTTTTCCTCCCCTGTCTCTGATTGGTTGAGTGTAGAGGCTGTCTGACCATGCCCCTCTCTCCTAGTTGGTTAGGAGGTGAGACGGCTTAGTCCCAGTGACGTGGCTGAAGATTCCCTCCTTGTCAGATGGGGAAGCCCTGGGACAGCAAATCAGCTGTCTGGAGTGTTTCCTTGTGTAGAGGGAAGTATTCAGGAAGCACAGTCCATATTTGGAGGCCATAGGCTGTAGTTTTGAAGACAATAACTGTCCAGGTGTGGACATGACAGTATTATGTAGATTTAGAGTCCAGATTGCCAGGGACAATGTGTGGTGGTATTTGAGTCCAGTCCCAGGCTGAACAAATAATGGGAGATGTCCATAATTGTTTTGGAATACTCAATGTCCCATTGTCCTTGAGCTCTGTCTGCTAATGGTCGGCTTGCACCCAAGGGGCAGTCCCAAATGGTGAGCAAGAAGCTTATCTGCTGGATGTTTATGTCCATAATAGCTGGATGGTCTGTCTGGGCCCACTGCCCAGGAGCACAGCATGATATTCCTGGAGGTTGCCATCACGTATCTCAGAAGATAGAATAGTAGCAAGTTCTGAGAAATAAACTATATTTCATAAAGATGGAGTATATTTGATAGCATGAGATAGAAGGGAAAGGCAAGGGATACAATGTGTTTAGAATAAACGAGATGGAAAACTTTCTATTGAAAAAGGCATATAGTTTCCTTCTTTGATTGTTAACTTCTATGCATGTGCACATCTCCTGATTGGTGAATATTTTGGGATTATTAAATGAGATATCCCTTTGTCTATAGATTAGTTTCTTTCAGTGGATCTAGTGTCCAGTCGGGAGGTCATCGAGGGGTGGTGACCTCCATGACTGATTTGGCAGAAGTAATGTTGTGTATGTTTCACATGGATATGTGAAAGGCATTCAGGTCAGGGAAAATGGTGTTATGTAGTCTTTAGAGGGAAAATACATTTTATATAGAAGAGATATATTTGATAGGAAGGGAATATATTTCATTGGAGGCAAATTGGGCCTCCTGAGTGTGAGATCCACAGCAGTATGTGCACTAGTCTGAATTAGCGCATCTCTGTGGGTTGTTAATAAAAAAGGATATATATATATAGGATTGAGTTTTGGCATTTGTACTGCTGGCCTGTTATGGGGGTCGTGGGATAGTGGGAGAGAGGGAATGATTGCATCCAGGTACATGCGGTTGTACTTGATGTACTATAAATCCCAGGGGTGGTGGTGCCGTGTTCTCCAACAAGAATGGTTTAATTACATTGCAGTCGGCAGCCCAACAAAAGGGAATCACATACGGGGATAAAGAATTCAAGTTCTTCTTTTGAAGCACAAGACTGCATACTTGACATTTAAGAGTAGGAACTTGTCATAGTGGACAGACAAGAGGGAATGTAGGAAATGATGGCTATACTGCAGTATTTTAGGGGAATACTGGGCAACCAACCATCTGGAAATAATCAAGTAAATATGTGCATAGTGTACTGGAGAACTGATCAGTTCAATATGCTCTACTCAGTGATTGAGATCTTGTACAAAGAAAGGACCCAAATAAGGCTGATGTTGAGAAATATCAAGCAATATATTGAGGTCCTTACATGAGAAAGCTGTGTTTAGTCTATATACCATTTAATGAAGTATTTTGAGGTGATATTTGACATATTGCTTAGCATGTTATTTGTTGCTGAGATGTTGTGTATTTATTTGTACTACAGAGTGAGCTGGAGCTATTTGAGGGATTCAGTAGTAGATTAAACACATAGCTGCTGCTTTAAAAGTTCTGATCTTTGAGGACCATGCATGATAAAAGACATAAGATCTATGATGAGATCTCAGGACATTTCCCTTTTTCAATGCAGTCTTGGCAGGCCACCAAATTGGATCAAAGCCATCATGTGGTGGGGAGGGAGTGAGAGCAGGTTTGATACCTCTTTCCATTTAACTGAATGAATTTGTCTTGGTAGTAGTTCTGATTTAAGGTCTCTAATCAGCTTGTCATCCTAGAAACATGAGATGGAAGTAAATATTTTTTGTCAGATTGTGATTTCCCTGGATGTCAGCATTGCTCCATTCACTTGTCACTTGAACATTTTTGTCATTTCATATTGAAATTCATGATGGTACTGTAGTTCTTAATTCAATGTATCTCAATTTTTTACCATAGTATTGCATATTTCATTTTATTTTGGTATAAAAAAACATATGCTCCTTGTCTATGTTGTTTAATATTATACTAATTATTTTATTTTTCATATTGATATTAGATACAGTCAAAGATCCTTGTAGAAGTTTACCATATACTGGAAAATGAAATTGAACTACTGAACAATTTAAGCTTATAGTTACCTTGCCAGGAGACTGCCTAATTTTTTTACAAGCAAAAGGGGATGAAATGAGAGATTTAAGATGAAATTAAAATGACTTCTCTTCCATGACAATGTTGTCTGGCTATGAAGAAAACAAGAAAATGGAACTGATGTTTTTTACTGAAATCAGTGCACATTCTGACAATAACTGCAGTTAAGTTCTGCAGCTTAATTCTGTTTTAATGTTTGTAATATTTGTAGATTTTAAATTGTATTGAAATGTTTTTAATGTAAGCTGCTTTGAATCTCCTTGTAGAAAGAAAAAGTGAGGTATAAATAAACATAAGAAGGAGGAGGAGGAGGAGGAGGAGAAGTAATGAGACCAATATCTCAGAAGGTAGGCAAAAATTAGAAAGATTATGAAAAGATAGTCCTTTTGTGATGAATAATAAGAATGGACCCTTGCTGGGAGTCCCTTTTTATTAAGAATGGACCTTTGCTGAGGTTCAGGGTGAATCCCAGTTCAGTTGATAGTATATACTTGTATACTTCAATCAATAAAGAAACAGTCTTGGGTCTTAAGTCCTATTGAATATGCACCATTTCTCTAACTTCATTAGAAGAGGAGAAATCACATCTAACATAATTTCTGAGGTTTTTATTAGGTTTGTTTATTCCAACTTTAGGAAGTGAACTCACATGTAATATTTCTGAAAGCAATTCCATTTTCACAACTGAGCCAAATTGATCCTGTTCCCCAAAACTCATTCCCGGTGTTTCTTTTTCTGTAAGATTATATATATATACGGTCATGTTTCCTTCACTTAATCATAATCATCCATTAAAAGAAACATCTATGGACTGCCTTCAGTGACTTTTTAAGAGTCAATAAAAGTATCTTCTAACAATTCTTCATGTGGTAAGAAAAAAAAAGAAGCAGCATGAAAGGGAGATTAGAAAAATCCTTGTTATGCTTGATAAGTCAAGTTTATGTAATTTTCCCAAGTTGCATTACAATCTGAAACTTGTTAATTCTGAAGAAAACAAGTTTAATAGAAATTGGAATGAATAATCTATGAGTAATGTCAGATAAATTGTATGTGTGCATCTGGGGACCAAAATTGGATAGGGTTAAAGCAGAGTAATTTGTAAGGTTTGCATTGTGAACAAGTTAATGCATGAAAAGGAATTTGTAGTGAATGAACCATTTATCATGTTTGCATGGAGCACTTAAATCATGTGCACACACACCACGACTAAGAATAAAATCCATGTAACTTTTTATTCCAAACTAGCACCTCATTAAAAATGACCAAACCCTTTTTGACTTCAGCTACAAGGATTTGGACATGAAGTAACTGGTTTCCATATGTGTATCACAGGTTGGGTCAGAAAATGTAGGTGAAAAATCTTCCATACATTCAAAACATGTGCTGAAACACAAGGGTATATTTTCATGCAATCTACATCTGAGTGCATCAAAAGGGTGCATTTTGAATGCTTATTCTGATACTCATTCATATCTGTACATGTCTTTGAAAATTGTAACCTCATATTTACTACTGTAACTCACAGCTACAAATGTGAAACTGATTAGAAGTTAGAAAGACAACATAATTTTACTGTTAACCTATCTAAATGCCATCTTAGTTCATCTTGACAGCCAATTATTGGACCATATGAAGGAGGTCTATTCAGCGGTCAATTAGGCCACAATGAAGACATTTTCACCCTTCTCCCAACAGGCAAGCAAGACTGTGACCATTAGAAGGATGGCATTTCCATCCACTCCTATCAGTGAGTGCAAACATCAGAAACCAGATCCCTGACAAAAGTGCTTGTCACAGCCTTGCTGCCTGGCAGGAGGTAAGTGGAGACATCATCTTTCTAGTGCCTGCATCACCAGCTGAATTGACTTCCTGCAGATTACTCTTAGAGTGAACTAGTAGGGGGATTTGGCCAGGAGACATTAGTTATATCTCCTTAACCAATGGCTTGCCTACAGAAGCAAAAATCTTTGGGTTGATCATGAATGGAAGGCTTTTTGTCTTAATGATACACAACTACTTCTGGTGAGTATCCTGGTAAGTATTCTGGATTTAAATGTCCTTTGTCCCACTTTGGACACAGTCAGAAGATACCTTGGAAGGGGTTTATCCCCTCCTTCATGCTGGTTGAGTAGGAGCTGCATTTGGATGTCAACAGAGGCCAGGAGCTTGCACAGAGCTTTGTGGCCAACTAAGAGTGGTGGTGGCACCAGCAACACAGAGGAAGTGAGATATATCCCACCCCAGTGGAGCAGAAGCAGTCCCCTGATTCGGCATGAACGTGGCAGATATGTGTACTTCAATGTACAGTAGAGTCTCACTTATCCAACATAAACGGGCCGGCAGAACGTTGGATAAGCAAAAATGTTTGATAATAAGGAAGGATTAAGGAAAAGCCTATTAAACATCAAATTAGATTATGATTTTACAAATTAAGCACCAAAACATCATGTTATACAACAAATTTGACAGAAAAAGTAGTTCAATACGCAGTAATGTTACGTAGTAATTACTGTATTTACGAATTTAGCACCAAAATATCACAATGTATTGAGAACATTGACTACAAAAATGCATTGGATAATCCAGAACGTTGGATAAGTGAGACTCTACTGTATATTTACACCTGGCTAAACTGTCCAGTATAGTTAAGCTCTAAGTAGCTGATTTAGGATTCTTATGCATGATTACATCTGAAACATGAGCCATTTATCTCTAAAATATACCTTATTTTAAATAGTAAAATGAGGGTTCTTCAAAAAGTTTCTGCACTTTTAGAAGCTATCCTTATTATTAATTTCAAAAATAAATTACATCACTTTTCTACATGGTCATTTCTGTTATGGTGCATTTTTCCCAATGCCATACCAACTTTTTAACGCTATCAACAACAAAATAAATGTTTTTGGTTGAGTGCGTAGCTACTGATACACTGATGCAAATCAGTTCTAGGGTTCATTTCTCATAATTGTGGTTTAAGTTGGATGTCTGGAGCACTCTGTATCCATCACATTACTCAGCTATTTTTGAACATTTCAATCAATTCATAGATGACTCTGAGAGAGAACTTTATCCCCATACTGAGCAAACATGCAGAGATGAATTTGTGCTTCCACTACACCTGCCCACAAAAAAACATATGACAGAACATTGTACCTTTTTGCTACAATTTATAAGCTTTGCGGCTATCTTCATCACAGTGCAACAACTTTTATTCTACACTGCATGGTCACCTGGCTTGCCAGGCAGAGTAATCACATGACACTCTCAGATCAATTACTACTACTCCTGCCCTCATTTTTTCCAATGAAAATATAAAAGTGTGGGAAGTTTATGAAGAACCCTCATTGATGGATAGATTGCTGTGGCATACGTTGTTCGAGAGAGACTAACATGATAATAAAGACTAAATATGTAATGGCAAACATTTTACAAAAAAACTGAACACATTACAAATTCACATATACATTTGTGATTTTCAGCCAGATATGCATTTTATGACCAACAAAGGGAATTTATAGCTGGTGTGCTCTTTTCCCATTCGTTATTATCATATGAGTCGCTGGCATCATTTTCCGAAATGTTGGCATGCTCATGTTCAGTGTCAGTCTCCGTTTCCCAAAATACCTACACTATGTTATTTTAGACATTATGCCCTCTTTTAGACTATGTGTTGGCAAAGAAAATGTCAAAACTGGGATGAAAATACTATTGAGTCACATGAATAGGCTGCAGCCAGAAATCAAAAGTGTTGCTCTGACACGCAGCCTTTTAAACCTAGGGCTGAAATAGATGGGGTGGCATTCACTTACTAGTGTAAACATTTATGCTATGTTCTGCCATGCATAAATGCACTTGGCATGTGAGCTGGCTCAATCCATCAGCACACCATCCCAGTGCAATTCTAACTACCATGTTTCCCTGAAAATAAAATACTGTCTTATATTTATTTTTCCTCAAGAAGACACACTATGGCTTATTTTCAGGGGATGTCATAAAATTATTTATGAATGTATTTATTAAATGAAAGACCAATCAGTACCCACAGCATCTTGTCCTTTTGCTTTTGCCCTGAGCTTTCTGGGAAAGGAAGATGCTATTTCCCCCCTTTTCTGTACTCTTTCTAGAGCAGAACTGCACACCCACTGTTCCTGAGCTAATGGAGTGGAAAATACTCAGTTGCATCAACTTTGAAGTCTGCTTGCAGATTATAACAAGCAGCAGATGAGCCAGCATACACATGGTCAACAGGTGGGTGGGAAAGAAGAGGAGTAATTGTAGCAATCCAGGAAATTTATGTCTATTGGAGCCTATGAATCAGCAGCTATCCAAATACCCATGAATAAGAAATAATGCATGTATATCCAAACAACTCTGACTAAGCAACAATTGAAAAATCAGAGCAAATCAAATGTTTATACACATTCTTTCAGCTATCTTTCTAACCTGCATTACCATTTCTTGTTTCGGTTCTCCAGTTTTTTTACAGCACACAAAGATTATTGAAAATTTTGTGAGCTAGATAAGACATTTACTCTCAAGTACGTTTAGTTCTAAAAAAATCCCGCTATCTATTTCATGTTGTGAGTGTAAATGAGGAATTTTTATTATAGAGCCATGGCCTGAGTAACCCATCAGTGCAGTAAACTGCTGTAGAAATCTAAATGTGAAGCATCAACCAGTATTTATGGAGTTCATTTACACATGAATATTTCTATGGCATTTTGAATGCTACTAGAGCATGAAGAAAAGAGTCACATTTTTAATTCTTGATTTAAATCTCCACTTAAAAAAATTAATCTGCCTCTAAGAATTACATTCAAACTAGATGCTCTTCTTAATGGGTTTATGGAAACAAAATATTGATTGCACATTACAACATTGCCATACCCTCCACAGAACAGATCATCAGTAGATAACTATGGAAGGCCTCTTTTGGCTATCCTGACCTTAATCAGCACCTAATC
This sequence comes from Anolis carolinensis, assembly GCF_035594765.1. Taxonomy (NCBI): domain Eukaryota; kingdom Metazoa; phylum Chordata; class Lepidosauria; order Squamata; family Anolidae; genus Anolis; species Anolis carolinensis. The sequence continues at coordinate 62,335,145 of NC_085845.1, forward strand.
CATCACACATACTTGCTCTGTATTAGGTGAAGGTCCAAGAACATGAGTGACTTGACCTGACTTAGCCAAACACATTTGTAACATGAGTGTTCCCGTTTGATCTTTCAGAGTTGTGGCCAGTCTTGCAATTTCTATTTTCCTTGAATGTAACCCCACTTCTTACATCTTTTAATTGGAAAGTAGAACAACCTGTCAAGAGTAGAATCTTGGAAACTATAAAGAGCAGGAGGTAAACAAGCTACTGGACTCCAAAGTAAAGAACTACCGATGCCATCCATCACTGACCTTTGGATTTGTTTGCTTCATCTCAAACTATAACATTTACTTCTGTGAAAGCAAAATTAGAGTAGAAGAGTCATTTTTAATGTTAACACTAGAAGTGGAGAGATTTTCCACATAAAGTCCCATCTGCAGACAGAAAGCTCAAATAAACCCGGAATCCTTTAAACAATGTGGAGACTTTGCTTCTGGTATTAAACTGAAATGTCATATTCCTTCAGTCTTAATTAAAAGTAGTTGAACTCACCAGCATCGATGCCAGTGCATTAAGATGTTGTAGGCTATATTTCCGAAGAAGAAAATGGCAAATTTTTTAGTATTCCTTGCCTAAGAAAACCATATGAAATAAGCCCTAAGTTGACAGATGACTTGAAGACACACACTCACTTGCTGCAGAGAAACATCTCCTCATTATTATTGCCTGTCTCATCTTCCCTGGTAGACCTCAAATTGTTACCATGCTATAAAGTGAAAGATGGGGAAAAGATCTCAGCACTGACACAGAGCAAGGATAAAATACAGAAAAAGTAGCATACAGTAACATATAGCAGAATGTAACATAGTTCAGGTAACCTAGGAAGCAAAGACAACTTCTTGATGAATAGATAGCTGAACACCTGACTAATGGAAAAACCTTCCTACACCGGGTTGTTGTATGTCTTTCGGGCTGTGTGGCCATGTTCCAGAAGTATTCTCTCCTACTTCTGGAACATGGCCACACAGCCCGAAAGACATACAACAACCCTGTGATCCCGGCCATGAAAGCCTTCGACAACACCTTCCTACACCACTAAATGAAGTCAAGGACAAGTGAGAAGCAACACCTTTCATGAGGATTGATTTGTCTTTATTGAATACAAACATTGAATGCAAATAAACATCTGCAGCAGCATCAAACTCCACCTGCCCAGAAAGTGTTTTGGCAAGGCACTTACACTGTGGTGCTTCTTCTTCAACTGTTCACTAAAAGTCTCCTATTAGAGAACACAAATGTCATTAAAAATTAGGGTTCTTTGATTTCAAAACATTCCATCATCCATGGATGATGGTGCAATGGGTTAAACCACTGAGCTTCTGAACTTGCTGGCCAGACGGTTGGCAGTTCGAATCTGTGGGATAGGGTAAACTTCCGCTGTTAGCCCCAGCTTCTGCCAACCTAACAGTTTGAAAACATGCACATGTGAGTAAATCAATAAGTACCCTTTCAGCAGGAAGGTAATGGCGCTTCATGCATTCATGCCGGCCACATGAGCTAGGAGGTGTCTTCGGACAACACAGGCTCTTCGGCTTAGAAACGGAGATGAGCTCCACCCCCAGAGTCGGAAGGGGAAATCTTTATCGGTGTTTGTTGCTTCTAGGCATTGAATGTTTGCCTTGCATCTGTGTATACTGGAATCCACCGAGGCCCCTTGGGGATAGGGCGGAATACAAATAAATTGTTGTTGTTGTTGTTGTTTTGTTGTTGTCCTGACTCAATGTTAACTGTTTATCTTTTTTTTTACTTTGTTCATTGAAGTTTGTTCACTTTCCTTTTAATTTGCTGGACTGCTTGTGTTAAGGACATAAATGTAAATCTTCACCGTACTATAATCACCTGTATTCAAGCTAACAAAATGTTCAATATAATTGATTAATAAAACATATCACAAGGTATGCTAATAGAGTATTTAAAACAGGGACAAGAACACAGATCAGAACCAATTTTGCCTTTGGGTAAATTGTACGAGATCAGCAAAGATTTCTTACCTCTTTAAAAACAGCAACAACTAAGGGTTCCTTAATTTCTCAGTTTATTTGGTGGGAGCAACCAAGGTTCAATTTTATTGCTAAAGAACCTATGCCTGGGCAGTTTACAAATCCCCAAAATGTTCAGCATACACCTATTTGGTTGAGCCATTATTCCATCTTTGTTGGTGGACCTCAGACTAGTCGTCCATGTCCACACACCCTGGCAAACATTTACAAAGCAGATTCTGAAGTCTGTTCACCTGTAATTTGACCAATGTCACATTTTATCCATTTAGATCCAGTTCTTATATTACATTTCTTTTATTATGACATACCTATTGCATTTTCTGTATCATGACATATGTAGTTTTGCAAACCAGATTTTTCTTGATACAATTATTTGATGCTGTGAGCAAAAGGCTTTCCAAGGTGCAGCTTCAGGCTGTCCATTTAACTGCTGGCATCTATCATCATCATAGACACAAATAAGAATAAAACAGCATTCTTGGCAGCCTCATCCTCCAGTTATAGATACTGGTATATTTATATATGGATCATACAACCAAAGAAGGTTTCTGTCAAATGTTTAGAGCTGTACTAATGAAACAAGCATAATGTTTGGTTCGGTTCCATTGTCTTATTCCTTATTAAATACATTCCTTGAAGTACATTTAATGCACAGTACTTCAGCAATGAATGCTGCACTTAATTAATGGAAAAGGCTGTATGGCCATTTCAATCCATTTAAAGAGGATGGCCTGACTTGGTTACTCGTATGTTTTCATGCTTCTTTCTGACAATGAAATGTAATCTTTGCAAATAATAGACTCCACAGGAGCTGACAACACTAAATATATCAAAGCTATTTTACACAATGTAAAAATAAGGAATGACAGTCTGTTTGCAATTGAAGCTTTCAACAGCAATATCTAATGAAAGCAAAATTAATTGTCCTTTTTTTGAACTCTTTTAAGTCTATTAACAGGGGATCATACTTCTCCTGCTTGGATTTGAAAATACTGTTGCTTTGGGTTACGCTCCAAAATGGGCCAGCCCTACACTTGTCAAATAATATGATCAAATGGGAGATAACAAAAGAATGGCATTCCTTACTTTAAAAAATGGGGAATCATTACAAAAGGCTTCTAAGGATGCAATCTTATATTTATGTAAATCCCATTGAAAGGAATAGGGTGGCAGTATAACGCACCCAAATGGATTATTTGCTCTGCTGTCTCATTTCTTCCTTCAATTTTTACCCAGTGTTTCTCATTTGCTGCTTTTGGAGCTCCAAAAGAAGAAACTCTGGAACGTTCCTTTTTTTACTTAATTTGCTTTTTATTTGTTTTGTTTAGAGGCGGTGCTATTACACTCCACATTGAGGATTTGACTTTTACAGATTTGGTTATTTGTGGATTTAATTAAAAGATTATCTCCAGGAAACTCTGTTGATCTCATCATATGGGCTGTCAGAATCACCATGCATCATGGTGAATCCAGTGGTGCCCATCAAGAGAGGTGTGGGGAACCCGTCGCCTCATGACCCGCAACACACAACTTACCCGTTGCCCCATACTACAGGGGGAAGCATTGGCCACCTGATTTTCCTCCATTGATCCACATGAGAGGCTTCCCGTGTTGCTGCCATGGTGGCATGCACCAGTTCATCTTTACTTTTGCGACAGAGCCCTGCCAGAAGTAGCTCTATGTCATGGGACGAGAGTCAGTGGATTCCATTGCAAAAGTAAAGGTGAGCCAGTGCATGCCACTGAAAAGTACCTTGTCCGATTCGGTCGCAAGTTTTTCAGTGTGTCTTTGGGAGGGAGGACGAGACTGGATGTCTATGGCCAACTTCTAGTACAAATTGATCATATATTAATGTTGGACAACACAGAAATCCCTAGAGATATGCTCCCTCCATTTTAAAAAATAGCAACTTTTTATTTGCAGTTTTTTTACTTTCCTGAGAGTCCTGTGGTCCTAACCACAGTGAATGTGGAGGGCTAACTGTATAAAGATACTGATGATGACTGACAATAGAGAAGTGGAAAGCAGTGCAGTGTGGATGGCCATTTCGGTATCACCAAAAGAAGGTACTTATTTATTTATCATATCAGAAGTGAAACCGAAGGTATTTAGAAACACAAACAAAGTTAAAAGCTTGCCATTTTCTAAATGTCCTTTGACCAGAATCTGGCCATTTGGAGTGCTTCTGGGGGTCACTGCAAGAAGGTCCTCCATTGTGCATGTGGCAGGGCTCAGACCACATTGAAATAAGTGGTCTGTGGTTTGCTCTTCCCCACACTCACATGTGGGATACTAAAGATAATATTAATGAGTACAAAATGTATGCATTTATGCCAGTGGTATTATATGTTTTAATTGCCTAGATAAGTGGTTTGAGCACTGGAGTCCAGGATTTGAACCTCTACTTACTCATGGCTATGCATTGGGTGACTTTGGCTTAGTTATACACCCTTAGTCTCAGAAGAAGACCCTCTTTGCCAAAGTTTTTCCAGGTCCAAGAAAACCCTGTGATAGGGTCATCATAGGTTGTAAATGGCTTGAAGGTGCACAGCAACAAAGAAGGCAAAAACTAGATTTGTGGATTTGTATGTAGAAGGAGATGTAGCATAATCTGAAACAGTTCTATACATTTATAGCAGTGTGTTATAATAAGCCCCAAAATATAACTGTTTTCCACTGGCAATTTTCATATCTTTCAATAAATCACAGCCCTGCTGATTGCAAAGCTGCAGCTAAATAGAAACCTCTTCACATTAGTGTGAGGGATTGAAATAGCATTATTAAAGTCAGTTGCAACATTCGTAGCATGTTCTACCCACAAGGGGATTTTTATCATTACATGCATAATCTGTAAATGGGTTTTATTAAACTGGCCAAGGTTCACAAATCTTTAAAGTATGTACGAAAACAATTATATACCGGGGGGGGGGGGGGGCTCTCAGAGAGCAATTTAAAAACTGACTAAATAATGCTTTCTAAACTTGGTTTCCAAAAATATAAACAAACAGATGGAACTTTATTTAAAGGATGGAAAAGTTTGTGTAAAAGACAGCATTTTGCCCTATGTTGTGCTCTCATAAATATTCATGGTAGAAACAGTGTTCTTTACTAAATAACAAATGGGAGCAGAGCACACATGAGGATTTCTTCAAAGTTTACTACATGTAACTTTCAGAACTATTCTGTGGTTAATTATAGATGACCAGTGTCCAAAACATTGCACTCCAGGTCACAAACATTTGGCTGAACACGTGAAGGCAATGCACTCTCTATAGAAAGATATCTCTGTTTGCAGTAAGTTATCAGAGAGCGTTTAGTAACTAACTGGAAATATTGTAGGCATTCAGATTGCACTGATACTAGCAGAGACATGAAATGGTGTTATTCATTTTAAATTTTCCCCACTGTCCTTTTGCAGCCAACAAAATTAGGGAGCGTAAAAAATGATCTCACTTGGTTCACAGACAGAAAGAAGTAATGGCTCTATGATATCTATGAGTAACCAAATCTCTATGAGTTGATGTTTTATGATAACTAATAAACTAGCTTAGAATATGGCTTGCAAGCACAATTTTGCTGATACAAAGCAGGTCTGGACTGAATGAAAGTTTGGATGCTGCTGTTATGAGCATTCAAGTTGACATCAAGTTATGGTGACCCTATCATATGGTTGATGTTGTTTGCATTATTTATTCAGAGGGGGCTTGTCATTTCTTTCTCCTAAGTCTTGAGAGAGTGTGACCAGCCAAAGATCATTCCATGGGTTTCCATGTCTGAGTGTCAAAGGATAATGCAAGAGGCTCATTAGCTTTATCATGAAGAGTTAAAGGAGTAGTAATTTCAAACAAGGCATTTAAGTCAGGTATACTCACAGTTACCTCCCCAAAGAGCTCGTTAGTTTTCAGTTGTTTAGAAGCTTTGTGGTGTGTTGTTGACTTGGTCCTATTGTGTTTTCTGTTCCTCATTTCAAGGAAAGGGGAGTAGGAAAAACAAAAATACCAGAGTCCATTAAATCATGTCCTATCCTGCCAATGCCATCTTCCCAGCTGCCTGTATTTAATAATCTGGTTGTCATGTATTTATTTGTTTGCCTTATATGTGAAAGACCTATGGTCCAAGCACAGAACCAAAAAATACCCCCATGTCTTAGTGGGAATCCAGACCCTGGTCTTCCAGAACCCTAGGTTGCATCTGCAGTGCAGAATTAATGCAGTTTGATATCACTTTAATGTCTAATTACCATACTAATGGTATGGAATAATTGGAATTGTAGTTTAATAAGTTTATTTCTTCTTTGCCAAAGCTTTCTGTGCCTCATCAAAATACAAATCCCAGAAATCACAATTAAAGTGGTATCAGAAACACATAATTATCATCATTAAGTATTAAGTATTCTTAATAATGGGGAAAACTCTTGTTGACACAATTAATAGAAGCCAATCTACTTCATATAGAAGTGGTAACAACAAGTAATTTGCCAAAAAAATCAAATGTTTGCTGAATTTGTCTTTTTTCCTTAAGGTTCATACTGCTTTTAATTTTGCATCAAACAATAAAAACTCAGCTTCTGCTTACCCATCAAAATCCCTTCAAATGAAATGGAACTTTCTCCATTTCCTGCAACATTTCGGAATCTCACTGAAATTGATATATAAGGACTTTAGGTTTTATAATGCTGGGAATATGCCTTCCAGAAAAAATGGTAAGTAAACAGCTCATGTGTTCTTTGCCATTATGAACAGCTAGAATTTAAATTCAAATTACTCCTTAAAACATTTTTACTGCTAATTAATGATAACAACGTCCTTACTTTCTCCATAGACTTCACTGGCTATTCTGACCTTCGACATGAATTAATGTTTATTCAGAAAGAAAATGCTGTAATCATTTAGTGATGAAAACTTCTTAAAAATGATCCAGGAATGAAATTTCTGCAATTGTATCCCATGCTGTTTCAACAATTGGCTGATGTATGCTGGGGACTAAAACGTCTTGTGTAAGTAAATTCCATCAAGGGATGAAATGTGACTTGTGATCTCTCTGACCTCAAATACTGAGTTCACTTTAAATGAAGAACTATCACAGTTTTTCCTCTCTGGTACCACATTATGTTTCTACATCAGGGAGTATATGTTTAGTCATTTCTGACTAAATTGTGGGAGGTAGAGAGAGGAATGCAGTCTTTTCAGGAAATTAGCAAGAGGGAACGTAGCATTTTATTTCCAGGCTTCGAACACAAGATTGAGTTATTTTCCAGATCTTTAAAACATTTATTGCTTCCATTATATTCTCACTGTCTGTGCCCTAAACTACCCCCTTTTGAAAACTGGTAGCATTTTAGGGCAACTTATCTTTTGCAGTTTTTATTTCAACCAAAGATTGAAAAACCAAAAGGAAGTGAGCCAACTTGTGGAAAGAGGCTTATATCATGCAATTAAAATATATCTACATATAAATATATCTGCATTTCTTTTTCTTTCTTTTCTTATTTATTTATTTACAACATTTATGTCCCGCCCTTCTCACCCCGAAGGGGACTCAGAGTGGGCTTACAATACACAACAATTGGATGCCGCAGAAATACATACAAATAAAATAAACAAATACATTAAAATCCAAACAGTTAAAACCTCAAACATTAAAACCAATCTTTAAAAATACGCAATCCAAAATTATAATCCTGAGCCGTCATTGCATTGTCATTGCACTGTTTCAAATTCACTTATTGCACTGATCAAAATTTACTGACTAGAGGCTTGGTACCATAGCCATGTTTTTAGTTTTTTCCTGAAGTTCAGGACGGAGGGAGCTGATCTATTTCCGCTGGGGTGGGAGTTCCAGAGCCAAGGAGCTCCCACTGAGAGGGCCCTGTCTCTCGTCCCCACCAATCGTACCTGCGAAGGAAGTGGGACTGAGAGCAGGGCCTCCCCAGATGATCTTAACCTCCAAGGTGGATCATAGAGGGAGATACATTCGGACAGGAAAGCTGGGGTAGAAGTGTTTTATGGCTTTATTGGCTAAAGCTAGCACTTTGAATTGGGCTTGATAGCAGACTGGCAGCCATAACCGGGGGGGGGGGGGGTAGGAGGTTGTATCTTCCCTGTATCCTGCTTCAGTGAGCAGTCTGCTGCTGCTTGTTGGACCACTTGAAGCTTCTGGACAGTCTTCAAAGGCAAACGTTTATTTCTTTTTCTTTTTTGAATATTGATTACTTTGGTTGTGACTTAGAATGTCTGCATTAAAATGAATAATGAAAAGATGTTGCTCAGCTCCATTTGCTTCCAACACAGAAATATATAGAATATCAGTGGTAGCAAAAGATGACCAAAATAGATGGGCCAGGCTGTGGCGCAGCTGGCTAATAACCAGCTGCAATAAATCACTACTGACCGAGAGGTCATGAGTTCGAAGCCCTGGTCGGGTTAACCCCCCGACCATTAAATAGCCCGGCTTGCTGTTGACCTATGCAGCCCCGAAAGACAGTTGCATCTGTCAATTAGGGAAATTTAGGTACGCTTTATGCGGGAGGCTAATTTAACTGATTTACAACATCATAAAACTGCCAGCAAAACACGAGGAAAGGAATGAGGAAGTACAGCCACTAGTGGACAGTGAAGCAACAGCTCCCCCTGTGGCCAGAATCGTGAAGCTGGAAAAAAATGTTAAATGCCTCTGTGTCTGTCTATATATGTTGTTTGTCTGTTGGCATTGAATGTTTGCCATATATGTGTTCATTGTAATCCGCCCTGAGTCCCCTTCGGGGTGAGAAGGGCAGAATATAAATACTGTAAATAAATAAATAAATAAATAAAATATCAAACTCTTATGGAGCCTCTACTCTTCTTATATATTTCATTGTTCCTGATTTCAATATCCTTTGTCCCTGATAGTCTCTTAAGTTAATAGAAATACCATTCAAATTTTAGAACCCATGTTTTGAGAGTTATTAATCATACCTCTGTTTTTAAACTGTACAAGGCTACACAACACAATCTCTTATGAACCTTTATTTTTAATATTTATCAAAGAAGTGATAACAAATGAAAGACAATTCAATAAGAAAAGAAAAAGAACACTCTGCAGCTTTAATTTCTGCTTGGCTGTTATTGCTAAAACCAAGATCTGGAGGAGTTGTTAATAAAGTACGGCGAGTACTTAGTAAGTGTTGAATAATTTGATAGCCAGTTTGGATTTCTTCCACAAAATTCTTTAGACTCTTAGGAAAGGACCTTTCACAGGCAGCTTTAATTAGACACTTGGGGGTCTGATTTTTCTAAAGACTGTTCTACAAATGAACACACTTTATGAATGTTTGCTTGGTTATTCACTTCTTATCACAGGCTGTGTAACTGGAGGCCAGTTTGCTCTTATCCCAAATGAACTTCTCACAGCCTCAGTCAGAATGAGAAAAGAATAAAAGCATTCCCAGAGGTTGAAAGAGTCAAATGAATTCTTTATTTCCAGGATGAAACTTTCCCGCTTGTCCAGATTAATAACATGAACTTTACAGCAATGCATACTACAATGGGTCATCTTACTTGCAACTTTAATGAAGTTAAAGCTGGATTTTTTTAAAAGCCCTGGATAATGTATTTTTTTATGCATCTATAAACAATTCCTTTTTATTTCAATTGTCATGTTTCAAGTAATCTGTACAATTTTCAGAAATAGTTTAAGTTATACTGTGTTTTACTGAAATGATCTCTTCTGCTTTTTATCCTTTGCTTTTAATTAACCTCTGTCTATTTACACTGGATACAATTCAGAGAGTTCTCAAATTTCAAAAATTAAAAGTAAATTAAAGTTGTTGGAAATAGCAGCCTCCCAAGCCACTCACTATTTATTTGTTAATGTATATATTTAGTAACCTGTATTCTGTATGTATGTTAATTTGCCAGTTTGACTCTTTGGTGTGGGAGGAGTTATAGACATGTGATTATACTAAGCATGTGCAGACTCAAGACTCCATTTTATATTCAGTATCTGCTTGGACTTCAATGGGAGCAGAAGTCTTGCATTAGTTGCTGTTTGCACTTCAGAAAGAAGTCAGTTTAAAGACTTCAATATTTGCTTATGGACTTCAGTGAATACAACTAAAGACTATAGACTATTGATAGAGACTGATAGTCTGTGCTCTCAACATAGAGAGAAGAAGAGCTATATCCTATCTGTAACTCAACTTTATTAAGAAATGTGACTGTATGGTGAATTAATACAAGATATATTTTTCAAAGAAGACTTTGTGTTTTTATCTCTGAGTGTGTATTTTAACTAAAAGGTTTAAAGAGAATGTATATCTTTTGGGTAATTTCAACTGCAAAGAAACAACCATCCTCTTCTAACCAAATATATTTTTGTAGTGGCATGTCTTTACCCTTGGCAGTCTAAAGACATGGATCTTCAGTTTAACAGCTGAAGTTTCCTGTGTGCTATTACATTAATGCTTGTGAATATCACTTGTTAAAAGAGGTTTTTTTCGTGTCAGGAGTGCTTCTGAAGTGAGAGAATTGGCTGTCTGCAAGGACGTTGCCCAGGGGACGCCTGGATGTTTTTGATGTTTTACCATCCTTGTGGGAGGCTTCTCTCATGTCCCCGCATGGAGCTGGAGCTGAAAGAGGGAGCTCATCCGCACTCTCCCCGGGTGGGATTCGAACCTGGCAGCCTTCAGGTCAGCAACCCAACCTTCAAGTCACAAGGCTTTTATCCCCTAGGCCATTGGAGGCTAGTTGATTTCTAACAAAGTCATGCTTTTCTTGAATAGTGGTTTTCCAAAGCTGGTCTCCACATATTCATGGAGATTTACATTTGCCAAAAGGATATGTGCCCATAGACTGGGTGCAGTGGTGTTTTAATAGCTTATGCAATAAATTATGTTTTGCAATAGGTTATGGAATACCCAATAAAGTAGACCCATATAATGCAGCTTTAACTTCACTGAGAATGCAATCTTTCTCCAACTGCCCATTTCTATCCATGATCATACAAGACTTCTGTTGGGTTGTTGTATGTTTTCTGGGCTATATGGCCATGTTCCAGAAGTATTCTCTCCTGACATTTCACCCACATCTATGGCAGGCATCCTCAGAGGTTGTGAGGTTTCACACTTCTGTTCTGTGAAACCCAATACACCAAGAACGTTTGCAGTCAGTACGAGTTTAAGGAATCTTTGTTGCCTAAAGCAAAGAACAAGATGGCAATCCAAGTTGACCAGGTCTCTGATTGAATCTTCATGTTATACTCATGATAGGATAGCATCCGCTATGCTAGAGTGTGGCAGACTGGTTTGACAACAAGTACAGGCTGCGTGGCACTATTTTCCAAGAGAAATAATACTTCCATCTGGGGTAGGTTTATCACTCTTCCTAAGTGACAGGACTCTCCCTGTGTGAAAATGAATCTGTTCACATTTTATCAATTTACAAAACACCAGAAGAAGGAGCTGCAATTAAAAGCTAAAAAAGGAATTTCCTTCTGGTGTGTTTCACTCCCCTCCCCATATCAATGTGTTCTAGGAATGCTGGATCTCGGCTACATACCACAATAATAGTAAGGAGAAAAAACATGCTTATTGTTCCACAGAAATCAGTATCTGCACACAGGTTATTTATTTCTGTCTTGTATTTCTGCTTATATACTTGAGTCCACTTAGGCTTCATTTGGACATGGATATGTACTGTTTATTTTCTAAATAAGTGTCAAACAACGGCTGGAAACCTATTTAATATAAAACGCACAGGGCAGCAAAGATCTTCACGAGTCTGGATATTCCTCTTTACACATGCCAGATGCATTATCCAGTCTCCACCTCTTGTCTGCCTTGAATTAATCTTACACTATTGAACACATATTTGATACTCATTTCACAGAATACTATATTTCCTTTTCCCTTTTGAATGCACTGCAGGATTATTAAATCCATATTTGTTGAGATAACAGAACAGTGTTCAAATGCACGGATGCCCTCCCCTCACCATTAATGAGTCCAAATTTCGACCTCATTTTGGCAAAAGAAATATTGCTGTTGAACTTTATTAACCAATGAAGAGTCATGACCAAAGGAGAGGGAAACTTAAACTAGGGCTGATCAGCAAGAGCCAAGCAAAACAACACATTTTGTGTCCTCTACATATTTTTTCAAAGACTAATGGAAAAAATGAGTCATGCTATATTGCATGGCTACAAATTATATTAAGTGAAGGTAATTTAACCCAGTGGCACAGCAGGTTAAACCGGTGAGCTGCTGAACTTGCTGACCAAAAGGTCAGTGGTTTGAATCTGGGGAGTGGGGTGAGCTCCCGCTGTTAGCCCCAGCTTCTACCAACATAGCAGTTCGAAAACATGTAAATGTGAATTGATCAATAGATAGCGCTCTGGTAGGAAAGTAACTGCACTCCATGCAGTCATGCCAGCCACATGACCTTGGAGGTGTTTATGGACAACGCCGACTCTTCTGCTTAGAAATGGAGATGAGCACCAATCCCCAGAGTTGGACACGACTAGACTTAATGTCAGGGGAAAACCTTTACCTTACTTTTTAATTGGGACTATGATGATAGCAGTGTCTGTTATATATATATTAATGCTAGGGGTGGTATCTGTGTGTCATTGGTTGATTTATCTTGATCCCATGAAATTCATAGAGGTCTCCTAGGGCAAGGAATACTCAGAAATGATTTGCCATTGCCCTCTACCTGATATAGTCTACTGTACCCAGTATTCCTTATCAGTCTCCCATCCAAGTGCCAACCATGCTTGATCTGAGTTGCTTCCAAGGTCAGACAGGATCTTACATATTTAAATTCCTTAAACTGAATAGTGCAATTTAGCTATTGTGACAACTGCTGGTTAACTGGAAATTTAGTGTCAAGATGAGGAGGAATCAAGCAACTCTCAGCTCCGTTTCCGAATCATTCCTTCCTGTACCACCCCAAGACTCTGGAATGACCTGCCGGTGCAGCTCCAACAGCTAGATCAAGTGTTGGATTTTAAAAACCACATAAAGACACATCTCTTCTGGTGGGCCTACCTAGACAGTTTTTATCTATGAATCTTAAACTCATGTCCTTTGTTTAATGTCTGTTTCGCGTATTTAATATTTATTTTATAGAAATGCAATTTTAATGTGGATCTTTTATAGACATATGTATTTTTGCTATGTTTGTGTTTTTAAATTGTGTTGTAACCCACCTCAAGTTGCAGGGAGAGGTGGGTAAGAAATAAAATAATAATAATAATAATAATAATAATAATAATAATAATAATAATAATATTTGCAGCAAAAAAATGAACCACTAAGTTCTTGCACACTTTTGTATACAGTGGTATTTTTGAACACTCAAATCTGGAATAAAATAAAGAAATAAGATATTAATTGTAACCATTATAATGACATTTAACTATTTTATATCCTGGCTTTTCCCCAGTGTTGGAACTGTATAGCAAGAAATCTGAATCAGGTGAAGTAATCTTCAGTTGACTGACACATGTACAGGGTGCAGTGCCCTTCAAAGTGTGTTTTCTCCCTTATTATGCATGGAAATTCCTTTATTATATATTGCATGCTCAATGAAGTGTGGAGCCCTCCCATCTTGTCAATTTTAACACCTTTAAATGCTATTATCTAGCTGACATTTTCACCAACATTACATACAGAAAATTAGTTTGTAAATTACAGTGGTAGTTTATGGACCCCATATCCATGGGGCAGCAAATGCACAGCAGGTGTTGAATAGGTTTGAAAGAAGCCTCCAAATTGCACAATCTATTTGGGGGATGAATAGTTCCTTTTGAGTGTCAACTAAAATCTGAAATGGATTCCCTGCCCAATTGACACAGGATCCACTAGTGGACCACAGCAAGTTAGTATACTTCAGTTAACTTTGTGAGTTAACTAACTTCTTCCACTGTTACATAGTGCTGAAAACACTTCATTGTCTGGTCATAGGCTATCCTGGGTGTTGGGTGGGGTCTGTGTGTGCTCTCCTATTTTACTGACAAAAGTCCTCTATTTTATGGGCTGCTGAGTGTAGCCTTTGAAGGTCTGTCAATCATAAGAAAGAAGAATCCAGATCTTGAATTGGCCTATCAATAGCATCCAAAGAGCAAACTGAACAGTCACAGATGTCATCTGATCACAGTTGTTTCCATGCACTACATTTACATGCAAATTATAATAATTATGCCTAATTTGCACTTACAGATATGAATTAAGACATGCAAATTTTATTCTGTTCTGCTTTCTCTTTTGTCCTTGTCTTTTTGACAATGCTTAAATGGCCACTAAATGCCACTGAATGCCCTTCTAAATGCTCTTCATTTTAAAACACTTAGTAACCTCTCCACTCCTACTGAAGGAAGCTGGAAAAAGATCTCCTGGTGTTTATAAACAGTCAGTGATCGTCCATGAAATAAGCTTATTTCAAAGCCAGATAATGTATTATTTGATTTCAGAGTTTCTTCTTGCAACACAGTTTGTTAATTTTTCAAATAATGGTAGAAATATTGCCTCTGTTCCTATTAATCAAAAGATTGATCTGCTTGTCTATGTCTGTCTATCTATCATCTATTTATTATTATCTATCTAAGCTTTGATTACTAGGAACAGAGCTGGCAATATTTCTATTATCTCATATGTACTGTAAATACCTTCTCTCACAGCAGAATAATCATGCTGATCTTCAAAGAAACTGTATGGTTACTTTGAAATAATCACACTAATTACTCATGGTAGTTTGTGGTGCAGATACATTGCTGGAAATCTCTTGGCATCATTAAAACTGTTGAGGCTCATAAAGTATGGGCCCGGGCTGTGGCGCAGGCGGGAGAGCAAGCCAGCTGCAATTAACTGCAATGAATCACTCTGACCAGGAGGTCATGAGTTCGAGGCCCGCTTGGAGCCTATATTTGTCTTGTCTTTGTTCTGTGTTAAAACGCATTGAATGTTTGCCTATATGTGTAATGTGATCCGCCCTAAGTCCCCTTCAGGGTGAGAAGGGCGGAATATAAATGCTATAAATAAATAAATAAATAAATAAATAAATATGTTATACAATAAATAATAAATCTTTATTTATATCCTGCTTTTCTCCCTAAGCAGAACCCAAAGCGACTCACAACATTTTATAAAAGACAATACAAAACGACATATATATGCGTGTGTGTGTAAAACAATAGCTTATAAAAACAGATTTACAATAAAAAAATAAGCACATTTAAAAACATTAATCTGATACAGTTTTTACAAGTGACTTAACAAGATAAATGGGGATCTTAATACGACTCATTAAAGGTTAGCCTTCCTGTCATTACAGCTAAGTGTCTTCATCAAAAGTTTGTGCGAACAGGAAATCTTTAGCTGTTTTTTAAAAGATGCCAGGGATGGGGCTGTTTTAACCTCCTTAGGGAGGGAGTTCCAAAGAGTTGGAGCTGCCACCGAGAAAGTCGTCTCTCTCGTCGCCGCCAACCACATTTGTGATGATGGCAGCAATGAGAGGAGGGCCTCGCTAGAAGATCTTAACATTCGGACAGGTTGGTTTATTTCTGAATGTCCAAATGAAACCTAAGTAGATATCTAATGAGGGAGATTAGATGCTAGTGTTATATGCTAGTGTATATATTAGATGCTCCAGTGGTTCAAGAAATGAAGAAGAATTGCACAATACAAATTGAAACTCTTTATTGAAAGTTTACAAAGTACTTTGGGCAAAGACAATGGGGAAGAAAGAACGAATAAAGGGGGGAGTAAAAGGGGAAGGGGAAAGGACTGAACCCAAACCCTCTCCCACACTTGATGAGAGTCACAGGAATTGTAACTGGAAGATTAAAACACAGTCTGGATCATATTTTTAAAGCCTTAGATCTGTGAAAACAATGCAAATGTGTAGGTTACCTTCATTCGGGCTGTCATCCCATTTTAATGTCTCCTAAACTTATCTTTACCACATTGAAAATGATGACTGGTGTGAACTAAAAGGTAAAATTAGGCAAGATCCCATTGAGATGATTATGATTTTGTTAATTTTTGGCAACACTTTCATCTGAATCCTGCCATATGAAACAAGTGCTATAATTTGCCTTCTTACACTCAATCTTCTATGATCCATAAATTATATAAAGACAGGAAGGAACATTAAGGCTGATTATTTTACTGACCTAAGACCTACTTAGATCATAGTTATGGAGAAAAAATACATGGTATATTGAAAGCATTGATGTGGCTTCAGTCTTTGTCACCAATTGCAAAGAAGTAGAATATGAGTAGCTGCTGTGAGATGCACTCCACAGGAAATCTTTGACTTAATTTGTAATTGTACTCTATTCCATTCTGTACTCTCTTTTATGTTAATGAATTGTATCATAGCCAATTTCATTTTAAGCCATTTATTATCGATATACATCTTGGAGACAGTCCACACAATACATTTTCCACTTTTAGCTCAGCCAACAAGCATATTTGTGTGGGCAGATGTAATGTATGAACTGGACAATCAAGAGAAGCTTTGTCTGGCAGAAGTTACTATGATCACAGCAATAAGTATGATAGCAGTGGAGAATAGAGATGCTTCCAATTCATTGGGACAGTAAATACATTCTTCAGGTTTGCACACTTCAGATTTTGTCCTATCAGCATGGGGCTGCAGAGGACTCATGGGACTGTGGATGAATTATTATTATTATTATTATTATTATTATTATTATTATTATTATTATTATTATTATTATGTATACTTTCTCTCCATAAGGGACTCGATCCCATGAGAGTACGAAAGTGGGGGGATCAAAGTTTTGCCATGGTGCTTTGGGACGCCGCATTGTGAAATTAAATAAAGATTTATCCTATCCCCATCACACATTTTCTGCTGTTCCTCTTTCTTTAGAAATTATCCATTTGCTGCACCATCACATGGGAGAGATATCTGTCCTCCCCTGTTTTTTTTTAAACCCCTCAAAATTGCAAAGAAATTGTTCCTAAATAATTTTGCAGAGTATTTTCCATCACCCCTATTATATATAAAAATACAGAAGTCTGAATAGATTAAAGGAAACACTGGTAAACTTTCAATATTGAAAATAGAATTAGAATGTCAAAAATATAACCTCCTCCCCCAACAAAAATAATCTTTTCCACTTTTAGAACACAAGCTACATTGGGATATATTTTCTGTGAAAAAGGGAAATGTAAGAACAGTGAATTAGCACATTTGCAAAATTGCTCAGTTGAGGGAATTGAAATAACACAAAATTACTGATCCTTCCTCCATGGTACCCAAACAGTAGTGGCAGAAAAAGGGAGCATTACTGGCCATCTCTGCTCCACCCACATAAAATCATTGTATTGATTACATGCAGACAAGTGGGATTCCCATCCCACTTGATATTTGCCAATTTTGCCCATCTCTACGCAGGGAAACAAAAATGAAGTTGCTTGACTTTTGCGTTCTGAATCATTGGTTTAATGAACACTTTAAAAATGGGGACTGACTTTAAACCCATGGTTTGTCTGATGGGCTCCATGGGTGGCAGTCTTACATGTTCAGAAATGCAGCAAAAACTGTGTGTGATGAAGCTCAAGGAGACTCAAAGCACATAAGGCATGATACAGCTGCCCTTTACAGGCAGGGGATATACCAGTATGAATGAATGCCAGTCCCAATCACAGTGGAGCTAAGAAGTATACATATACAAAGCAATAATTTTGAGCATTTCAAATATCAATGAAGTAGTACGCAGGCCTTCCCATTCATTGTTCATCATTACTCTGGGAAGGAGATTAATATTCCCTGTTGTTTTGTTTCTTTATAGCCCATCTTTTTTTCAAGATGTTTGCAAAAGATGACATGTTTGAAATCTACTGTATCTAATCATGTAAACGTTCAGAACTTTTAGTCAAAAATTGACGCAAAAAACTGGCTTGAGTTATTCATAATACTGTACATATTGTGCTGCTGCTGCTGCTCAGTCGCATAGTCGTTTCCGACTCTTCGTGACCTCATGGACAAGTCCACGCCAGAGCTCCCTGTTGGTCGTCGCCGCCCCCAGTTCCTTCAAGGTCAAGCCAGTCACTGCAAGGATACCGTCCATCCATCTTGCCCTTGGTTGTCCTCTCTTCCTTTTTCTTTCCATTTTCCCCAGCATCATGATCTTTTCCAAGCTTTCCTGTCTTCTCATGATGTGGCCAAATACTTTGCCTCTAATATCCTTCCCTCCAATGAGCAGCTGGGCATTATTTCCTGGAGGATGGACTGGTTGGATCTTCTTGTGGTCCAATGCACTCTCAGGATTTCCCCCCAGCACCAGAGTTCAAAAGCGTCTATCTTCCTTCGCTCAGCTCTCGCATACTGTACCTACTCTTTTATCAAAATAAAAGGAAACATTATCTCTCTGAGTAGTGTGGTGAAAGGAGAGAGCTCAGTTCATCCTGGGAGAACATCAAAAAAGCACCCAATTCTCTCTACTGTTATTGATGCAATGGCACCTCTGGCCTTTTTGAATACCTGGAAGAGAAAATGACTCCTGGTCCTTGAGGCACTTTCCCTTCTCTGTGGAATAACCCTCAACGTATCCATGGGTTATTTCAAAATCCATAATTT
The DNA here is from genome assembly GCF_035594765.1 of Anolis carolinensis. NCBI lineage: Eukaryota > Metazoa > Chordata > Lepidosauria > Squamata > Anolidae > Anolis > Anolis carolinensis. Next base: position 62,353,768 of record NC_085845.1, read on the forward strand.
TGGCCCCCAAACTTACCCTCGACTTATACATGAGTATATAAGATACCTGCATAATAGCTCATTGTAGCCCTTCTCCATCAGCTCTATGATAGATTAGACAGATAGTCTGAAAAGCTGTAACTGATTCAGAAAACATCATGGCTATGTGCAAATTTGAACAGTCGTATCCAACATTCTAACCACTGCATCTCTCTAATTACAACTCCATACTATCCAACAACTAACTATCATTTTATTCCTTCTCCTTGCTCTAGAGATGGACAGATGGAAACCAGAGACTCTGGTCTGTCAATAGGTGCTGTGTGTGTGTTTATCATGTAATCTTAAAGACTGAATAACAGAATCAAGCTGCTTTACACTGAACATGCTGCTGTTCACTTTCATTGCCAACAGATTTCATAATAAGTAAAACTGCAGCCAGATTTACTTTGTAGGTGAAAGTGATTGCATATTTCTAAAGTTTGTTAAAATCTCTTCATCCTGTTTACAGAGACCCTCTATCGTCTTCTTACCATATCATTAGGCTTTTGATGAAGACTTTAGGTGCATTTCTGAAACTTGTCACTAATGTGTGAAAAGTTGCAAAGTTTTACAAAGGCAACTAAACAAGTTCTCATATACTACCAGAGCCTGGAAAAGTTACTGATGAGTGGGGTTCTGGGAGACAGACTCCAAAAAAGCAACTTCAAAATGAGTAAATTTACTAATTTTGAAGCAGAGTTAGATTTATCCTGATAAACACTCTTGTATATTTTATCCCTAATAATAAATAATGATCTTAACTATTTTGAGAATTTCTAAGGATTTGGGACGTGCCATTCAGTGAAAAATGAAGTATATTCTAATCCACTTTCTACTTACTTGTTGCATGAGTAATTGGGATTTTCAAAGACCAAACAACACCTCATAAACAGCAACAGAAAAGCAAGTTCTGGTTTAATTTATTCTGACAGAGATCTACTTGTAGTCAATATCTGGAAATTTGCCCCAAGAGAAATGTTTCTTCTTTTCATAGTCATTAGCTACACAGAAAGAATATTAAGAAGCATGAGTCAAAGAATCAAGCAAGGTTTCCTCAGGGCCCTGACTTATTGTGATGCAGAAGCAGCGATTCTTTCAGTTTGAAAAATAAACTTGTGATTACAACCTGATCTCTGCAATAAAACTGGCTGAAATGTTGGTCACCATTAGTACATCTGATGTAGTGAACTGAAATCTACAAAAACTTACACTATCCATCACACAACAATTAGTCTTAAAGATGCTGCTATATTGTCCCCTATACAGACTTAATTTTTTATAATAAAATGGATTGTGACTTTTAAAAACTGCTATTTTAAAATGACTCCCCATCTTTAATCTTCTGTTACAGGTTTTAAAAGTAGGCACATTAAATTATTCACACCCCCTTTGGTTTTAGTAACATATGAACTGAATGAGAAGGAGCACATTTTAGAAATGATTGTCATATAAAGGGGAAATTATGCAGAAGTCCATGGGGAAAAGATTCTTTCACTTTAAAACTCTATGATGAAAGAAATAATAATGCAGAATAAAAGCTACTAAAATCAATGACAGAATAAGCCTTTCATTTTATCTTGTCAAAAGCAACTTTGAAGTCATATCCTTTTGTAATGTATGTTGCTCAAATCACATTTTAAAATATGATTCACTTGCCAGCAACTTGTAAAAAAGGCAAAGACATATTTTCCTTGTTTATCAACTTCATTTAAACAAACTAAGAGATCAATCTGGTTTTCTAGTCTGTTACTTTGTGCTACTTTTGGTGTGCTGAAAAAAACAGAATCATAAATACTCGTACACTGCATTAATTACTAGATATGTGTTCAGTACCCATTTCTCCTGTTTCTTCCATTCTTTCATTCCTTTTGTTTGGGGTTGGAGCACGAAACGGGACCCCCCCCCCCCAAACGAAAATTAGCTCAGAACGAAAGTAAGCGGGAGCGGGTATTGTTTCCTTGCCTGCTTTTCATGAGCACAGTTTAATCTGTTTTATTAAGCCCTCAGCAAACAAAAAGTAACCATTCATTTGCTCTCCTCTTCCAGGAGGTCACCGCTCTTCCTTATTTGGAAGCCTCCTTAAAATGCCTTAGAGAGAGTGTCATTACTCTCCTCCTGAATCTCCTCCTCCGTCTCTCATGCAAGAAAGAGAAGAAAGAGGAGGGGCACAGGAGGCGCATTCCTTGCATGAGAGACAGAGGAGGAAATTTAGCAGGAGAGGAAGGTGCCCAGCCAGGCAGCAGCAACAAGCAACGACCCAAGGTGCTGTCAAGACCCAGGCTACAGAACACCAATAACCATGCGCAGAGACCAGAATCTATCTAATATCTTTATTAAGGAAATATATAAAGTCAATAAAAACAAGTGTAGAATATAGTTCAGAAGTAGACCTTTCAGGAAAGGTCAAATATAGTCCAGGAAAATAATGTCCAATATGTGATATTAGAGTCCAAAGTTATAATCCAATAACCGAAACACACACTTTGCCAAGCAAAGTGTGGGGAGATGACAAGGTCTTTAGTCCAAGGAGGCTTGACAACAAGGCTGGAAAACAACTAGATACTTGGCTAGAACAAGACTTGAAACAAGGCAACAAGAGCAAAAACAAGATCCGTGGCAAACGCGGGACAAGGCAAGGCTGGAAACTTGATCCGGGAAACAGGGAACTGGAGTACGAAGTCTACACATGATCTCACTCCTCCAGCTGACGAATTGACTCCGCAAAGTTTCCTTTGCGGCAAACACCTAAATAGGGTCTCGTTTCCCGCCAGAAGAACACTTTCCCTGGAGAACTAGAAGTGAAACTCAACTTAGTCCAGATGCAAGACTCCTTAGAATTTCCCAAGGGAAGCAGACTTAATCAGCTAATTGTTTGGCTGCGATTCTGGCGCTTCGGCGATTCGCCTCCCTAGCGCCTCTATCTTTATTATAATTGTCTTTTCGAGAAAATGGGGGAGAATTCTGCCCAAGGCTTGTTTGGCTAACTTCTTGAGGGCAAACATCTTGCAGGTGCAGGGGCTGAAACGGTGTAAATCCCATATTTTCCTCTTCGTCTGCCACAATAGTACTAGGAACGGGACTACAAGGCCCATGAGACATCACACTATCCCCCTCCTCAAGGCCCCTCTCCAAAATGGGCCCTCTTCCCGAGGTGCGGGGCCGCGGCTTGGCAGGGTAGGCCTGATGGAAGCGGCGGACTAAATCGGAGGCATGGACTGTGGAAGCGTCTTCCCAAGAGCGTTCTTCGGGCCCAAAACCCAACCAGTCAATGAGATACTGAAGGCGGCGGCGATGAAAGCGAGAATCCAAAATGTCCTGAACCTCGAATTCTTCCTCCCCGTCCACCAAAACAGGGGTGGGGGCCGGCTGGTCCACGTGGGGGCGTACCCCATCCGCCGGAAGGAGCAGGGAACGATGAAACACCGGATGAATGCGCATGGAGCGCGGAAGTTGGAGTTTGAAAGTCACGGGGTTAAGTTGCGCCACCACTGGGTAGGGACCAATGAAACGGGCATCTAACTTCCGGCAGGGACGGTGGGAGGGCAAAAAGCGAGTGGACAACAGAACCCGATCTCCTACCTTGATCTCGGGGCCCAGCTGGCGATGGCCGTCAGCGTGGCGTTTATAGTCCTCCTTGGCTTGATCCAGTTGTTGGTGCAAGAGTTGTTGCACCGCTGTAAGTTCTTGTAACCAGTCCTCCGCTGCAGGGACTTCTGAGGTTTCAATGACAGAAGGGAAGAAACGTGGGTGGAAGCCGTAGTTTGCAAAGAACGGGGTTTCTTTAGTTGAAGCCTGGACACCATTGTTGTAAGCAAACTCTGATAGAGGTAACAGGGGAGCCCAATTGTCCTGCTGGTAGTTTACATAACAGCGAAGGTATTGTTCCAAGGTGGCATTGGTGCGCTCAGTTTGCCCATCCGTTTGGGGATGGTGAGCTGAAGATAAACGAGAGTCTATGCCCAATAGTTTCTGTAGTGCTTTTCAGAAACGAGAGGTGAATTGAGATCCACGGTCCGTGACTAAACTCTTGGGCAATCCATGTAGTCTGAAAACATGCTGAAGGAATAAATCTGCAGTCTCTTTGGCCGTGGGGAGGCCATCGCATGGAATGAAATGGGCCAACTTGGTGAAAAGGTCCACCACCACTAGGATCGTGGTGAATCTAAGGGAAGGTGGTAGGTCAGTGATAAAATCCGCGGAAATTATCTCCCATGGGCGAGAAGGAGTGGGGAGAGGATGTAGTAGCCCCGAGGGCTTCTCCCTTCGTGTCTTGGAACGCTGGCATACAGGACAGGTATTGACATATCTCTCCACATCCTTGCGGATCTTGGGCCACCAGAAATCTTGTAGAATCAAGTGCATGGTTTTAAAGAGTCCAAAATGCCCTGCTGGCTTGCTGTCATGACACAGACGAAGTGCCTTTTCTCTGCCGGGGCCTGGAGGGATGTAGACATGATTCCTGTAGCACAATAGCCCATCCTTAAGTGAGAAAGGGAAACGTAGTCCTTGGCGAATCTGTTCTTGAGCCAAGGCATCTGCCTGCTGGCTGGCTCTAATTTCTTGAGCGCAAAGGGGTTCTGGGTTGGAAGGAGTTGGTTCAATTGGAGTGGATTTGGTGTTTCCCACTGTGAGCGTGGCAAAGTTTTCGGGTTGCAGCAATCGAGATTCTGAGGTCTCTCTGCGTCCTGCAGCATACTCTGGTTTCCGTGATAGAGCATCTGCTTGCCTGGTCTGAGCCGGGGTCACATAATGGATCTGGAAGTCAAAACGTTCAAAGAACAAAGCCCAGCGCTGCTGCCTTTGATTTAACTTTCGTGCGGTCCTTAGGTGCTCTAAATTTCGATGATCAGTATGAACCTCAATGGGAAATTTGGCCCCTTCCAATCAATGTCTCCAATTTTCAAAGGCTGCCTTTATGGCCAAGAGTTCTTTCTCCCAAATAGTGTAATTCCTCTCTGGGGCTGTTAGTTGACGGGAGTAATAGGCGCAAGGATGAAGATGCTCTCCCACTGGTTGCATGAGTATAGCCCCAATTGCCACATCAGAGGCGTCAGCCTGCACAACAAAAGGGATTTTAGGATCAGGGTGCTGTAGAATTGGCTGGGTCGTGAATAACTTCTTTAATTGTTGGAACCCTTTCTCTGCTTGCTCCGTCCAGCGGAAAGGCTGTTTCCCACGGATGCAGCTGGTAATTGGGTCAGACCAGCGGGCAAAGTCTGGGATGAATTTGCGGTAGTAGTTCGCGAACCCCAAGAAACGTTGCACTTCCTTCTTGTTGGTTGGCGCCCGCCATTCCAATACTGCTGAAACCTTTGCCGGGTCCATGGAGAGCCCTTGTGGCGAGACACGGTACCCCAGGAAGTCTACTTCTTGCAGATCAAAGGCGAATTTTTCTAACTTGGCATATAGTCCATGATCCCGCAATCGTTGTAGCACCATTCTGACGTGTTTCTCGTGCTCCGATTGTGATCTAGAAAACACCAAAAAATCGTCCAAGTATATGATCAAGAACCGATCTAGATAATCCTGAAAGATATCATTGACAAAATGCTGGAATGTTGCGGGAGCTCCGGATAATCCGTAATTCATGACCAGGGACTCGAATAATCCGAATTTGGTCTGGAAGGCGGTTTTCCATTCGTCCCCTTCTCTTATGCGAACTAGATTGTAAGCCCCCCGGAGATCCAGCTTGGTGTAAACCTTGGCCCCTCGAAGCCGGTCTAATAGGTCCGAGATCAAAGGCAGGGGGTAGCGGTTCCGCTTCGTAATATTATTCAATGCTCTATAGTCCACAACCAAGCGTAGGTCCCCAGACTTCTTTTTCACAAACATCACCGGGGAAGCAGCTGGGGATTGAGAGGGTCTGATGAATCCCTTGCGAAGATTTGACTCTATGAACTCCCTGAGAGCTTCTTGCTCTGGTTCAGTCAGGGAGTAGAGGTGTCCTCACGGGATCGGAGGCCCCTCCACCAAGTCAATGGCACAGTTATAGGGTCTATGTGGGGGTAGTTTCTCGGCTTCCTTTTCATTGAAAACGTCCCAGAAGTCTGAATATTTCTTGGGTAAGGTGATGATGGGCTCAGCGTCTGTGGCATGGCAGACCTTGGCTACTAGACAATGGTTTTGGCAATACTTTGAAGCAAACTGTAGTTCTCTATTGGTCCAGGAGATGTTTGGGTCGTGGAGTGTCAGCCATGGAATTCCCAAAATCACAGGGAAGTGGGGCACCTCGGTAACGAAGAAGGAAATCTCTTCCATGTTTTCCCTTATCCACATTCTAGTGGGTTCAGTCCATTGGCTTACTGGACCCGTCTTTAGGGGACGACCATCTATAGCCTGCACCACTCGTGCATTCTTGAAATCATGATATTGTAATCCCAGAGAGTCGGCATACTCTCTATCGATGAAATTGTTTGTTGCTCCTGAGTCTATCATGGCATGGATCATGACGGGTCCCTTTTTCGCTGACCACAACGTGACCACTAGGAGAAATAGGACCCCCGTCTGCGGCTCTTGGGTGGGGTTTTTGACCGGGTTGGCGAGCCTCTCTACGCCCGGTCGCTGGCTTCCCCCGCCGGCTTGGCTCCAGCCGCCTCGGCCGTCTCCGGCTCCACGGAGGACGCCGCTGCCAGGCGGGCGGCGGGCTTTCTTTTGGCTGGGCATTCTCTGGCGAGGTGGCCCCCATTCCCGCAGTACCAACACAAATTCAAACGTTGGCGGCGGGCCTTTTCGGCAACATCCAGTCTGGGGCGCACATTGCCCAACTGCAACGATTCTTCCTCGCTTCCCATGGGGTTTGGGGCTGGCGGTGGGGATTTCCATACTGGTCGTGGCTGAATACTGGTAGAAGCGGGGGGTCTCACCCCGGCTCTTCCACTCTGACCTCGGAGCCACTGTTTTTTGTTGGCAAGCAGGACTTCGGCTCGTAGACAATGATTAATGAGTCTCTCAAGAGTCTCTGGAGGATCCACCTTAGAAATTTCTTCCTGCATCTCGAAGTTAAGGCCCTCACGAAACTGTCCTCTGAGGGCGATATCGTTCCAACCGGTGTTCTGAGCCAGCACCCGGAACTCGGCTATGTACTGTGTGATGACTCATGAGCCATGTAGTCCCGTTCCTAGTACTATTGTGGCAGATGAAGAGGAAAACTTGGGTTTCCCACCGTTTCAGCCAGAATTGGAGCCCTTGCACCTGCAGGATGTTTGCCCTCCAGAAGCCAGCCAAACAAGCCTTGGGCAGAAATCTCCCCCGTTCTCTCGCCGGGATAATTATAATCGAGATAGAGGCGCTAGGGAGGCGAAGCGCCGAAGCGCCAGAATCGCTGCCAGACAATTAGCTGATTAAGTCTGTTTCCCTTGGGAAATCTTAAGGAGTCATGCATCTGGACACAGTATGGGTTTCACTTCTTGTTCCCCAGGGAAAGCATTCCTTGGCGGGAAACAAGATCCTATATACCTGTTTGACCGCAAGGAGATCCTTGCGGAGTCAATTCGTCAGCTTCGGGAGTGAGATCGTGTGTGGACTACGCTACTCCTGATCCTTGTTTCCAGGACCTTGTTCTTGTTCCAGCCCTGCCTTGTTCCCCGGACCTTGCCACGGATTTCGCCACGGACCCTGTTCTTGTTTCTTGTTTCTTGTTGCCTCGAATCAAGCCTTGTTTGCCAAGAATCTAGTTTGCTCTCCAGCCTTGTTGCCAAGCTCCATTGGACTAAAGGACCCTGTCATTTCCCCACACTTTGCTCGGCAAAGTGTGTGTTTCGGTTATTGGATTATAACTTTGGACTCTAATATCTCATATTGGACATTGATTCCCTGGACTATATTTGACCTTTCCTGAAAGGTCTACTTTTGAACTATATTCTTCACTTGTTTTTATTGACTTTATATATTCCTTTAATAAAGATATTAGATAGATTCTGGTCTCTGTGCATGGTTATTGGTGCTCTGCAGCCTGGGTCCTGACAGTTTGACTCCGCCACCCTAAGCACCAATTAACCTAGACCAGAATGTCTACAGGAACAGGGGCGGGAGCCCAACCACTCAGCTACACCATTTCCAAGGATGAATTAGACAGAATGCGTAATACACTCCATACGCAGGAGGGAGAAATACGGGGCTTGAAGGAACGAGGTATCCGGCTCCCTGCCCTGGCGCTTCCAACCAAGTTTTCTGGAGAAGCCTCCAAGGTTCACGTTTTCCGTCGCCAATGTCAGGCATACATAGAAGCCCGTCAAGCCGAGTTTCCCCAAGAAGATGTCAAGGTGGCATGGATTTACAGTCTCCTAGAAGGGCCAGCGGCCAATTGGGCGATGGCGCTATTTGATGCGGGCTCCATGCACCTAAGTTCCGCGCAAAACTTCCTGAATCACCTTAAGGCGACATGGGGGATCGAGGACAATGTGGAGGCGGCCGGCCATAAACTCCGGCGCCTTTTCCAAGGGGACAGGCCGATGTCCCAGTACATAGCCAAGTTCCGAGTGCTGGCCCAAAACACCGGTTGGAATGATATAGCCCTCAGAGGACAGTTTCGTGAGGGTCTCAACTTCGAGATGCAGGAAGAAATCTCCAAGGTGGATCCCCCAAACTCTCTTGAGAGACTTATCGATCAATATTTACGAGCCGAAGTCCTGCTTGCCAACAAAAAACAGTGGCTCCGAGGCCAGAGTGGAAGAGCAGGAGTGAAACCTCCCGCTTCCGCCAGTATTCAGCCACGTCCAGTGTGGAGACCCCCACCACCAGCCCCATACCCCAGAGGAAGCGAGGAGGAGCCGATGCAGTTGGGCAATGTGCGTCCCAGAATAGATGTTGCCGAGAAGGCCCGCCGCCAACGTTTAAACCTCTGTTGGTACTGCGGGAACGGGGGCCACTTCGCCAGAGAATGTCCAGCCAAGAGAAAGCCCGCCGCTCGCTTGGCGGCGGCGTCCTCCGCGGAGACGGAGACGGCCGAGGCGGCTGGCGCAAAGCCGGCGGGGGAAGCCAGCGACCGGGCGTAGAGAGGCTCGCCAACCCGGTCAAGAACCCCACTCAAGAGCCGCAAACCGGGGTCCTATTTCTCCTAGTGGTCACGTTGTGGTCAGCGAAAAAAGGACCCGTCATGATCCATGCCATGATAGACTCAGGAGCAACAAACAATTTCATCGATAGAGAGTATGCCGACTCTCTGGGATTACAATATCACGATTTCAAGAATGCCCGGGTGGTGCAGGCTATCGATGGCCGTCCCCTAAAGACGGGTCCAGTAAGTCAATGGACTGAACCCACCAGGATGTGGATAAGGGAACACCTGGAAGAGATTTCCTTCTTTGTTACCGAGGTGCCCCACTTCCCTGTGATTTTGGGAATTCCATGGCTGACGCTCCACGACCCAAACATCTCCTGGACCAACAGAGAACTACAGTTTGCTTCAAAGTATTGCCAAAACCATTGTCTAGTAGCCAAGGTCTGCCATGCCACAGACGCTGAGCCCATCATCACCTTACCCAAGAAATATTCAGACTTTTGGGATGTTTTCAATGAAAAGGAAGCCGAGAAACTACCCCCACATAGACCATATGACTGTGCCATTGACTTGGTGGAGGGGGCCCCGATCCCGCGAGGACACCTCTACTCCCTGACGGAACTAGAGCAAGAAGCTCTCAGGGAGTTCATAGAGTCAAATCTTCGCAAGGGATTCATCAGACCCTCTCAATCCCCAGCTGCCTCCCCGGTGATGTTTGTGAAAAAGAAGTCTGGGGACCTACGCTTGGTTGTGGACTATAGAGCATTGAACAATATCACGAAGCGGAACCGATACCCCCTGCCTTTGATCTCAGACCTATTAGACCGGCTTCGAGGGGCCAAGGTTTACACCAAGCTGGATCTCCGGGGGGCTTACAATCTAGTTCGCATCAGGGAGCGGGACGAGTGGAAAACCGCCTTCCAGACTAAATTCGGATTATTCGAGTCCCTAGTCATGAATTTCTGTTTATCCGGAGCTCCCGCAACGTTCCAGCATTTTGTCAATGATATTTTCCAGGATTATCTAGATTGGTTCTTGATCATATACTTGGACGATTTTTTGGTGTTTTCTAGATCACAATCAGAGCATGAGAAACACGTCAGAATGGTGTTACAACGATTGCGGGATCATGGATTATATGCCAAGTTGGAAAAATGCGCTTTTGATCTGCAAGAAGTAGATTTCCTGGGATACCGAGTCTCACCACTAGGTGTTATGGTTGCGCCTCATGGCTCTGCTACTGGGAGACGTGGGCGTAAGACTCCTCGAGAGTCAGATACTCTCGAGGAGCGAGAAAGAAAGCGGCTGCGAGATATCTTTGCAGAACCATCTGACGAGGATGATTTTGAAGGGTTTACTGAGAGAATGGAGGAAGAGATGGTTAGCTCGGAAGAAGATGATATGGAATGGACTCGTGTAAGGGAGGATTTGGGTGCCACTGGCAATGATAGAATGGAAGGCAATTGGGGACCTTCAGGATTAGATCCATGGGCAAGCTGGAGGGATGGGACGGGATCCACAGCTGGGGATGCTGTGGGGCGTAGTCAGAGGTGTTCCAGCTCTGATGAGGAAAGTGATGAGGAAACGCCCGGGCTAAGGAGGGCAGCTGATAGTGATGAGGACTTGTAACTGGCATAAAATGGGGTTTGGGAGCAATAGCAAATTGCGTTGGGCAAGGTAATCTGGACGAACGCTTGGGATCTGTGTGGGAAGTTTCCTGAAGACGGGTGTGTTTCGTTTGCTGACTACCTTTGACCTTCCGTCGTCTTCTTGACGGACGCCATCTGCTTTTATTGGACATACGGACTGCTTGACTACGGCTTCGGATACTCCTACCTGTATTGGACCTGGTGAACTACAAACGTCTGCATCTACCTTACGACCTTCGGAACGGATTTGGGACCTCGCTGACTGCTAAGCCCTCGTCTGCTGAGTTTGTATCGGGAATCTGTCTGCTGTGTGGAGGAGTAACCTTTAAAGTTACTCAGAACATAGTTTTGGCAGCAGAGAAGCATCTGCTGCCAATTAGTTGTATTCCTTTGAACTCTTTGTTCACCAGCTTCTGTTTTGTTTGTTCTCAGGCTGAAGCAAGCTGTTTTGATTTTACCTGGATTAAACTCCGGTTTAATCCGGTTTATCTTTTGAACGTTTTTCTTGCCCCTTTTTACTTTTTAGGCTAGTGTTTGCCTAGCCCTTGTCTTTTACGGGCATTTCGAGTGCTGTAACTCCAATAAACTCTGTTATCTTTTATCTTGTGGCGTTCTGTCCTTGACACTAGGGCTCTCCATGGACCCGGCAAAGGTCTCAGCAGTATTGGAATGGCGGGCGCCAACCAACAAGAAAGAAGTGCAACGTTTCTTGGGGTTCGCGAACTACTACCGCAAGTTCATTCCAGACTTTGCCCGCTGGTCTGACCCAATCACCAGCTGCATCCGTGGAAAACAGCCTTTTCGCTGGACGGAGCAAGCAGAGAAAGGGTTCCAGCAACTAAAGAAGTTATTCACGTCCCAGCCAATTCTACAGCACCCTGATCCTAAAACCCCTTTTGTTGTGTAGGCTGACGCCTCCGATGTGGCAATTGGGGCTGTACTCATGCAACCAGTGGGAGAACATCTTCATCCTTGTGCCTTTTACTCCCGTCAACTAACAGCCCCAGAGAGAAATTACACTATTTGGGAGAAGGAACTTTTGGCCATAAAGGCAGCCTTTGAAAATTGGAGACATTGGTTAGAAGGGGCTAAATTTCCCATTGAGGTTCATACTGACCATCGTAATTTGGAACATCTAAGAACTGCCCGCAAGCTAAATCAGAGGCAGCAGCGCTGGGCTTTATTTTTTGAACGTTTTGACTTCCAGATCCATTATGTAACCCCAGCTCAGACCAAGCAAGCATACGCTCTATCACGGAAACCAGAGTATGCTGCAGGGCGCAGAGAGACCTTCGAATCCCAATTGCTGCAGCCCGAAAACTTTGCTACGCTCACAGTGGGAAACACCAAATCCACTGCAGTTGAATCAACTCCCTCTACTCCAGGACCCCTTTGTGCTCAAGAAATTAGAGCCAGTCAACAGGCGGATGCCTGGGCTCAAGATCAAATTCGCCAAGGACTACGTTTCCCCTTCTCACTTAAGGATGGACTATTATGCTACAGAAATCATGTCTACATCCCTCCAGGACCAGGCAGAGAAAAGGCACTTCATCTGTGTCATGACTGCAAGCCAGCAGGACATTTTGGACTTTTCAAAACCATGCATTTGATTCTACGAGATTTCTGGTGGCCCAAGATCCGCAAGGATGTAGAGAAATATGTCAATACCTGCCCGGTATGCCAGCGTTCCAAGACAAGAAGGGAGAAGCCCTCAGGGCTACTGCATCCCCTTCCTACTCCATCTCGTCCATGGGAGATAATTTCTGCGGATTTTATCACCGACCTACCACCCTCCCTTGGATATACCATGATCCTAGTGGTGGTGGACCTTTTCACCAAATTGGCCCACTTCATTCCTTGTGATGGCCTTCCCACGGCCAAACAGACTGCAGATTTATTCCTTCAGCATATTTTCCGGCTACATGGACTGCCCAAGAGTTTGGTCACTGACCGTGGATCTCAATTCACCTCTCGTTTCTGGAAGGCACTACAACAACTACTGGGCATAGACTCTCGTTTATCTTCAGCTCACCATCCCCAAACAGATGGGCAAACGGAGCGCACCAATGCCACTTTGGAACAATACCTTCGCTGTTATGTAAACTATCAACAGGACAATTGGGCATCCCTGTTACCTCTGTCAGAGTTTGCCTACAACAACGGTGTCCAGGCTTCAACCAAGGAAACCCCGTTCTTTGCAAACTACGGATTCCATCCACGTTTCTTTCCTTCTGTCATTGAAACCTCAGAAGTCCCCGCAGCGGAGGACTGGCTGCAGGAACTCACAGCGGTGCAACAACTATTGCTCCAGCAACTGGACCAAGCCAAGGAGGACTATAAACGCCATGCTGACAGTCATCGCCAACCGGGCCCCGAAATCAAGGTAGGAGATCGGGTTCTGCTGTCCACTCGCTTTTTGCCCTCCCACCGTCCCTGCCGGAAGTTAGATGCCCGTTTCATTGGTCCCTATCCAGTGGTGGCGCAACTTAACCTCGTGACTTTCAAACTCCAACTTCCGCGCTCCATGCGCATCCATCCAGTGTTTCATCGCTCCCTGCTCCTTCCGGCGGATGGTGTACGTCCTGATGCGGGCCGTCCGGCCCCCGCCCCTGTCTTGGTGGATGGGGAGGAAGAATTCGAGGTTCAGGACATTTTGGATTCCTGCTTCCACCGCCGCCGCCTTCAGTATCTCATTGACTGGGTGGGTTTTGGCCCCGAAGAACACTCTTGGGAAGACGCTTCCACAGTTCATGCCCCCGACCTAGTCCGCCGCTTCCATCAGGCCTACCCTGCCAAGCCGCGGCCCCGCACCTTGGGAAGAGGGCCCATGTTTGAGGGGGGCCTTGAGAGCGGGGATAGTGTGATGACTCATGAGCCATGTAGTCCCGTTCCTAGTACTATTGTGGCAGGTGAAGAGGAAAACTTGGGTTTCCCACCGTTTCAGCCAGAATTGGAGCCCTTGCACCTGCAGGATGTTTGCCCTCCAGAAGCCAGCCAAACAAGCCTTGGGCAGAAATCTCCCCCGTTCTCTCGCCGGGATAATTATAATCGAGATAGAGGCGCTAGGGAGGCGAAGCGCCGAAGCGCCAGAATCGCTGCCAGACAATTAGCTGATTAAGTCTGTTTCCCTTGGGAAATCTTAAGGAGTCATGCATCTGGACACAGTATGGGTTTCACTTCTTGTTCCCCAGGGAAAGCGTTCCTTGGCGGGAAAACAAGATCCTATATACCTGTTTGACCGCAAGGAGATCCTTGCGGAGTCAATTCGTCAGCTTCGGGAGTGAGATCGTGTGTGGACTACGCTACTCCTGATCCTTGTTTCCAGGACCTTGTTCTTGTTCCAGCCCTGCCTTGTTCCCCGGACCTTGCCACGGATTTCGCCACGGACCCTGTTCTTGTTTCTTGTTTCTTGTTGCCTCGAATCAAGCCTTGTTTGCCAAGAATCTAGTTTGCTCTCCAGCCTTGTTGCCAAGCTCCATTGGACTAAAGGACCCTGTCATTTCCCCACACTTTGCTCGGCAAAGTGTGTGTTTCGGTTATTGGATTATAACTTTGGACTCTAATATCTCATATTGGACATTGATTCCCTGGACTATATTTGACCTTTCCTGAAAGGTCTACTTTTGAACTATATTCTTCACTTGTTTTTATTGACTTTATATATTCCTTTAATTAAGATATTAGATAGATTCTGGTCTCTGTGCATGGTTATTGGTGCTCTGCAGCCTGGGTCCTGACATACCGGGACAACGGCCTGTCCCCTTGAAGGAGTCGCCGGAGTTTATGGCCGGCCGCCTCCTTGTTGTCCTCGATCCCCCAGGTCTTCCTAAGGTGGTTCAAGAAACTTTGCACGGAGCTTAGGTGCGTGGAACCCGCATCAAACAGCGCCGTCACCCAATTGGCCGCAGGCCCATCTAGGAGACTGTAAATCCACGCCACTTTGACATCCTCGTGGGGAAATTCGGCTTGGCGGGCTTCTATGTACGCCTGGCACTGGCGACGGAAAACATGAACCTTGGAGGCTTCTCCAGTAAACTTGGTTGGAAGCGCTAGGGCAGGGAGGCGCGCTCCGCGTTCCTTCAAGCCCAGAATTTCACCCTCCTGTGTTCCGAGAGTATCTCGGATCCTGTTGAATTCTTCCTTGGAAATGGTGTAGCTGAGTGGTTGGGCTTCCGCCCCGGTTCCTGTAGACATTCTGGTCTTAGGTTAATTGGTGCTTAGGGTGGCGGAGTCAAACTGTCAAGACCCAGGCTGCAGAACACCAATAACCATGCGCAGAGACCAGAATCTATCTAATATCTTTATTAAGGAAATATATAAAGTCAATAAAAACAAGTGTAGAATATAGTTCAGAAGTAGACCTTTCAGGAAAGGTCAAATATAGTCCAGGAAAATAATGTCCAATATGTGATATTAGAGTCCAAAGTTATAATCCAATAACCGAAACACACACCTTGCCAAGCAAAGTGTGGGGAGAAGACAAGGTCCTTAAGTCCATAGAAACTTGGCAATTAGGCTGGAAAGCAAACTTGATACTTGGCTAGAACAAGACTTGAAACAAGGCAACAAGAGCAAAAACAAGATCCATGGCAAACGTGGGACAAGGCAAGGCTGGAAACTTGATCCGGGAAACAGGGAACTGGAGTACGAAGTCTACACACGATCTCACTCCTCCAGCTGACGAATTGACTCCGCAAAGTTACCTTTGCGGCAAACACCTAAATAGGGTCTCGTTTCCCGCCAGAAGAACACTTTCCCTGGAGAACTAGAAGTGAAACTCAACTTAGTCCAGATGCAAGACTCCTTAGAATTTCCCAAGGGAAGCAGACTTAATCAGTAGGCTTGCTCAAATAATTCGTTTTCCCCGTTTACCGTTATTGATTCGTTATTTTCGTTTGTTTTGAAGCAATATTGAACCTTGGTTGTCCACACGCCTGGATATCGCGGTTTCGAACCGCGATTGGCCGTTTTCCGTTATGGCGCCTTTTTTTTCGTTTTTAAAAAATGCTTTGGCAAATCATCCAAACTTGTTTAAGTCCACTGGGGCAATCTAGCGTGTTGTTTGCACCTTGTAGCCAATCAGAGAGCACGTTTAACCAGGGGGAGGGGCTGGTAGGACGTCCTTAATGAAAACCGCGTGCACACGCCTCGTGGCTCAGTCGCACTGGGAATTTTGGAGAGGGTGGAAGGGAGATTTTGGTGCAGGCACTGGCAGGCAGGAAAGATTGCTGCGTCACAGCATGGCTGTGTGAAGACCGGGAGAAAAGGTGGGGTGGCTGGCTGAGTTTGGGTGGTGTGTGTTAGTTGGGTCTTTCTTTTTCTTTTGTTTTTGCAAAGGGCTGTCCTGTGGGTGTTTTTTTCCTGGCGCAGCAATTTTTCTGCTACGCCATTTTTCTTCTTGCGGGCGGGGTGGGCTTTCTCCTTTCTTTTTTCCACGCAAAAGTGTTTTTGGAAACAAGGGATCCGAGCCAGGGACGCTTCCTGATAATCCTAAGCCAAGTTTGGGAAAGAGTTGCATATCCCATACTTCCCTGTACAAAATACAACTCCTTTTGGGGAAAGAAGGGGGGGTGCCTTTGTCCCTTCACCGCTCTCAAACACAAGCGGGGCTGCTTGTGTCTCAGCCGGGGACGCTTCCTGATAATCCTAAGCCAAGTTTGGGAAAGAGTTGCATATCCCATACTTCCCTGTACAAAATACAACTCCTTTTGGGGAAAGAAGGGGGGGGTGCCTTTGTCCCTTCCCCAGTCTCAAACACAAGCGGGGCTGCTTGTGTCTCAGCCAGGGACGCTTTCTGATAATCCTAAGCCAAGTTTGGGAAAGAGTTGCATATCCCATACTTCCCTGTACAAAATACAACTCCTTTTGGGGAAAGAAGGGGGGGTGCCTTTGTCCCTTCCCCAGTCTCAAACACAAGCGGGGCTGCTTGTGTCTCAGCCGGGGACGCTTCCTGATAATCCTAAGCCAAGTTTGGGAAAGAGTTGCATATCCCATACTTCCCTGTACAAAATACAACTCCTTTTGGGGAAAGAAGGGGGGTGCCTTTGTCCCTTCACCGCTCTCAAACACAAGCGGGGCTGCTTGTGTCTCAGCCGGGGACGCTTCCTGATAATCCTAAACCAAGTTTGGGAAAGAGTTGCATATCCCATACTTCCCTGTACAAAATACAACTCCTTTTGGGGAAAGAAGGGGGGGTGCCTTTGTCCCTTCCCCAGTCTCAAACACAAGCGGGGCTGCTTGTGTCTCAGCCGGGGACGCTTTCTGATAATCCTAAGCCAAGTTTGGGAAAGAGTTGCATATCCCATACTTCCCTGTACAAAATACAAC
Source organism: Anolis carolinensis (assembly GCF_035594765.1). NCBI lineage: Eukaryota > Metazoa > Chordata > Lepidosauria > Squamata > Anolidae > Anolis > Anolis carolinensis. Next base: position 62,370,763 of record NC_085845.1, read on the forward strand.
TCCTTTTGGGGAAAGAAGGGGGGGTGCCTTTGTCCCTTCCCCAGTCTCAAACACAAGCGGGGCTGCTTGTGTCTCAGCCGGGGACGCTTCCTGATAATCCTAAACCAAGTTTGGGAAAGAGTTGCATATCCCATACTTCCCTGTACAAAATACAACTCCTTTTGGGGAAAGAAGGGGGGGTGCCTTTGTCCCTTCCCCAGTCTCAAACACAAGCGGGGCTGCTTGTGTCTCAGCCGGGGACGCTTTCTGATAATCCTAAGCCAAGTTTGGGAAAGAGTTGCATATCCCATACTTCCCTGTACAAAATACAACTCCTTTTGGGGAAAGAAGGGGGGGTGCCTTTGTCCCTTCCCCAGTCTCAAACACAAGCGGGGCTGCTTGTGTCTCAGCCGGGGACGCTTCCTGATAATCCTAAGCCAAGTTTGGGAAAGAGTTGCATATCCCATACTTCCCTGTACAAAATACAACTCCTTTTGGGGAAAGAAGGGGGGTGCCTTTGTCCCTTCCCCAGTCTCAAACACAAGCGGGGCTGCTTGTGTCTCAGCCGGGGACGCTTCCTGATAATCCTAAACCAAGTTTGGGAAAGAGTTGCATATCCCATACTTCCCTGTACAAAATACAACTCCTTTTGGGGAAAGAAGGGGGGGTGCCTTTGTCCCTTCCCCAGTCTCAAACACAAGCGGGGCTGCTTGTGTCTCAGCCGGGGACGCTTCCTGATAATCCTAAGCCAAGTTTGGGAAAGAGTTGCATATCCCATACTTCCCTGTACAAAATACAACTCCTTTTGGGGAAAGAAGGGGGGTGCCTTTGTCCCTTCCCTAGTCTCAAACACAAGCGGGGCTGCTTGTGTCTCAGCCGGGGACGCTTCCTGATAATCCTAAACCAAGTTTGGGAAAGAGTTGCATATCCCATACTTCCCTGTACAAAATACAACTCCTTTTGGGGAAAGAAGGGGGGGTGCCTTTGTCCCTTCCCCAGTCTCAAACACAAGCGGGGCTGCTTGTGTCTCAGCCGGGGACGCTTCCTGATAATCCTAAGCCAAGTTTGGGAAAGAGTTGCATATCCCATACTTCCCTGTACAAAATACAACTCCTTTTGGGGAAAGAAGGGGGGTGCCTTTGTCCCTTCACCGCTCTCAAACACAAGCGGGGCTGCTTGTGTCTCAGCCGGGGACGCTTCCTGATAATCCTAAGCCAAGTTTGGGAAAGAGTTGCATATCCCATACTTCCCTGTACAAAATACAACTCCTTTTGGGGAAAGAAGGGGGTGCCTTTGTCCCTTCACCGCTCTCAAACACAAGCGGGGCTGCTTGTGTCTCAGCTGGGGACTACACCAATTTAACAAAGTTTCAGCCACAAAAACAAAGTTTCTGAAGTAGAGCAATGACTTTCACAGTAAAGACAACCCAATTTAACAGGAAATAAGACTTTCAAACCAGGAACAGATTTCTGCAATTATTAAAAAATGGTTTATTATAAAAGCTATGAAAATTTGCCAAAAATCAGAGGATAAGGGAAACGTTCCACATTTTGGTGAGCTATCAGTGTTAAATGTGTTCTACCACTGTACCAAGTTTGAAGAAGATCACTCAAAAAATGAGGGCGGGAGAGCCCCCTAAGTCCCCCCCCTTCGGGCTGTTTTTGGGCCACCGCGCATGCGCGTCCGCCATTAACGAATTAATTTCGAAAATAACGAATTTTCGTTAATTTCGAAAAATTTTGGGGGCCAAATTCGTTATTAGCAACAAAAACGAAAAAATGCCCCCTCTAGTTTTGAAACGAGTTTAGAATCAAATTTTTCATGGATCGATCAAGCCTATTAATCAGCTAATTGTTTGGTTGCGATTCTGGCGCTTCGGCGATTCGCCTCCCTAGCGCCTCTATCTTTATTATAATTGTCTTTTTGAGAAAACGGGGGAGAATTCTGCCCAAGGCTTGTTTGGCTAACTTCTTGAGGGCAAACATCTTGCAGGTGCAGGGGCTCCGTTTCTGGCTGAAACGTGTAAATCCCATATTTTTCTCTTCGTCTGCCACAATAGTACTAGGAACGGGACTACAAGGCCCATGAGACATCACAGGTGCAGCTCTAAGACAAATCATGTTGTTGCCAAAAATGTTGAGATGGGGAGGGGAATTCAGTGCCCCCCCCCATTGCTGCTGGTTAAAGAAGAAGTGAAATAATGGGGCTGAGCACTGGGCTGTGTGTGTGGAGCATCCTTGACATTTGGCAGGAAGAAATGATGCCTTGCCCTGTCTCCCTCCTGCTGCTGTTCCTGGAGAAGTTAGAGGGCAGGTCCAGCGGGGGTAAAGAGGGAATGTTTTTAAGGAGATTTTATTTATAGAAAGAAAAACATCTCTAAATGACCCAAATGTTATAAAACTTGGTGGGCTAAAAGCGGTCGATGTACCCTCCATGTGTCGCGATTTTCACCCCTCTAGCCCTAATATTGAAGGGAAAGGGAGCCTGGGGAAGCCTGCCCATTGCTGCCAATGGACCAAAAAAATTTGTATTTTTGAATGTGGAACGAAAACGCCTATTTGAAAGGCGCCTGTTTTCAGAAAGCATTCCAAAATGAAAATAGGGTCCTTATGAATGAAACAAACAGAAATGGATAGCGATTCTATACAAATGCACAAGTCTAGTAATTACTGTAATGGAGAACAATATGGGAAAGTAATTCATATTCTGAAAGCTTTGATATTCAAATACTCTCTGAATAAAAGACCTTTTGGCATTTAAAGTAGGTATAACAAATTGCATTAGAGATGTGATGGTTGGTTTTTCTTTGACCTTGTGCATTCATCAGAATTTGGAAGAAGCGTCTGCAAAAACTGAGCCAGAGATTATTTATTTATTTATTTATTTACAGCATTTATATTCCGCCCTTCTCACCCCGAAGGGGACTTAGGGCGGATCACATTACACATATAAGGCAAACATTAAATGCCTTGACATAGAACAAAGACAGAAGACAAACGCAGGCTCTGAGTTGGCCTCAGACTCATGACCTCTTGGTCAGAGTGATTGGTCTCAGCTGGCTGCAGCTGGCTGCTCACCAGCTTGCGCCACAGCCCAGGTCTATCATTGCAGTGCTGTCCCCCACCTCACTGCGGCCAACTCCACATTGAAGGTTCGAAGCTTTGTATTTCCCAGAGAGAGAAAGACATTTCTTGGATGTTTATTCCCCACAAATATATGCCTATGTGTGCATAGGATATGTTGCATCCCTTTAGTCTCTACACAGATCAGGAATTGCAATTATGTAGCCTTTCAGATGTTGTTGGGCTACAATTCCCCACATTTCTCAGTACTGCCTAATTTGGGACTAGCATTTCAACGAAGTTAGGAGGCAGAACCCTAGTGCAAAGATGGAACAAATTTTCAAAGAACATTGAAAACATAACAAAAGATGTATTTCTTGGGGTTCTTTTATATATCACCTAAAATGCAGAAGTTACTGGGTTAAAACTCAATGAGAAGAGTGACGAACTGATGGAGCCTTTTGCAGTTCATTTTATGCAAAATCCACACATGATGATTTTGTACAGAAACACAATGTTCCCTCACTTATCGCTGGGGTTAGGTTCCAGGACCACCCGCAATAAGTGAAAATCCACGAAGTAGGGACACTATATTTATCTTAATATTTATACATTATTTTAGTATGTATACACTATTTTAAGTCTTTATCAACCAATCGTGTGTTGATAAATCGCCTCCTTCTCCTCCCGTTGCCGCTTGGGCACCTTTTTTCTCCCTTTGGCATCTCCTTCCTCCCTTCCTTAGGCTGGAAATTGTAATTTTTTATGATTTATAATATCCTTTTAGAGTTTATTGAAAAATCGTGAAACAGCAAATCCTCAAAAAGTGAACCACAAAGTAGTGAGGGAACACTGTATCATTTTCTATGCAAACATTGTTGTTTGACTCACAAAATAAGCTTGTGCAAATTTTATGCAGAATATGTTCTGAATTATAAATAATCAACAAAATATTAAACAGTTTTTGAAGGCTTGGATACAGAAAAACTAACACGTTGCTTTCTTTGAGAATCAGACCTGCAAAGAATTATATCCTTACCCTGGTTTAGAAAGAGACGAGTCACCTCTTCCTCTACTTTACACACACAACCAGAGGGACCAAATTATACTGTCACATGGAAGAAGGCAATATTTTACTTCATGGTATCTTCTAGTGGTAGAATGTCATGTAAGAAATACTGAAGCAATCTCTGAGACACCACTGTCGAAAGCAAAGTCTCAATTGTACCCAGAAATGATACAAGTGGCAGTGGCAATGCGAAGAGGAAGAGTGAGGGTTTTTGCCCCACTTGCTTAAGAGTAGGCCAAAGAAAAAGCAGTCTTCTGTTTGCAGAATCAGTGAACTATCTATCGTAATTTCTGTGGCAAAACCAGAAAGGTTGAGACTATCACAACAGGCTATTAACTTGCATGGATTCCATGCTCTCATAAGCTTGACTTGTCATTTCCCCACTACTGTGATTTCTGAGTACACAATGTTACTTCCATTTAATTAACTCAGCAAATTAGAGATAGCCAAAATATATCACTTATGAAATGCAATCCAATATCTATTTCACAATAACTTTTTTTTAAAAAAAATGATGCCTGTATATTCTTCTGCACAGTATATTACATAACAGATATAATTATTTTGAACAAAGTATTTCAAAATGGATTTGGCAAACAAAAAATGTTTAAACTGACTAAGGAATTTGGGTTTTTTAAAAAGATAGTCAATTGATCAGTAGGCGCCCCCAATGGCACAGTGGATTAAACCACTGAGCTGCTGAACTTGCTGACTGAAAGGTTGGCGGTTCGAATCCGGGGAGGGGGGTGAGCTCCTGCTGTTAGCCCCAACTTCTGCCAACCTAGCAGTTTGAAAACATCCACATGTGAGTAGATCAGTAGGTACAGCTCCGGCGGGAAGGTAACGATGCTTCATGCAGTCATGCCGGCCACATGACCTTGGAGGTGTCTATGGACGACGCTGGCTCTTTGGCTTAGAAATGGAGATGAGCACCAACCCCCAGAGTTGGACATGATTAGACTTAATGTCAGGGGAAAACTTTTTCCTTTACCTGATCAGTGGGGCTATTAAGGGTCCTTTTAGATACAAACACATAAAGAAAATCTCAATTCAGACTTAAGGCCATTGATATGTTTCATAACCTTTCGACTTTAACTTATGACTTGGCCTTAATGCTGGGAAGGGAATTCGCTGCTTAGGCATATGGTGGGGCTGAAGCAATCCAGTTGTACATATTGGCTCCAAAGCTTTGTCGATTTAGCCAATTGTTACAATTCTGTATCAGTGATTTGTTTTTAATCAATCCATTCTACTTACTCCATCTCTTATCCAAGAACTCAGTTGTTTAAGATAATACAGACAGTAAGTATTTCCATGTAACCTGATGCTTGTTATGCTTTTATTCTTGTTAACCACATTCCAATCGTGGGTATTTGTTTTTGCAACCATAGTGACGACATATATTTATTGGCTGCAGTTACAAGGGATTCTAAACAAGTATCTGTCTTTGTTTAATTTCAGAAAACTAGGCCATTTCCTAACACCATAGCAATATGGATTTGGATAATATGTCTAGGAAATAAATCAGTATGATGACAGACTAGAATATTTTCAGATGGGACATTGCCCGCCTACAGGAAGCCAGGTTTCCCTTTGGATGGCATTTCTGTCAGCATTTTGTTATAAATGTTTTGTTTCTTGGAAGATGTTGTAGAAGCTAAAATGTATTTTGATACTGTGTACTCTACAAATACAGTATGATAATTACCCTGTAGTATTTCTCCTCTTCACATTTCTAGAAAAAGCTTTCTGAAAGCATGCCTTCTGAAAACAGTTGTGTTTCATCAATCATAGCATCCAGTGACAATTGTCACCAGGTTGTATGAGAACATGTAAATCTCAAGCTACTTGTGATAATGTCAACATCAAGCTACCTATGATGATGTTATATATACATTCATACACAAATTCACACATAAAACAGGGGATGAGGCATCCCATTCTTTCAGAAGAGCATTGTCCTTCAGTGGAGATGCTTTCCCCATTAATTAGCATTGATGCCAGAACTGAGAAAAATGTTTCAAACCATAGTCAACTAAATACTTTGAAGGAAGGAGATTATTCTGAGCCATACCTACCTGCTCTATTTTAACTGTTAAGGGGAGAGCCTCACCTCATCCACTGGTGTGTGTGTGTGAATATATATATATATATATATATATATATATATATATATATATATATAGTGTTAGGAGCGACTTGAGAAACTGCAAGTCGCTTCTGGTGTGAGATAATTGACTGTCTGCAAAGACGTTGCCCAGGGGAGGCCCGGATGGTTTGATGTTTCCTTGTGGGGAGCTTCTCTCATGTCCCTGCATGGGGAGCTGAAGCTGACAGAGGGAGCTCACCAGCTCTCCCTGTATTTGAACTGGCAACTTTCAGGTCAGCAGTCCTGCCGTCACAAGGGCTTAATTCATTGTGCCACCAGGAGCTCTGGTTTATATATGAAAAGGGAAGACAAACCCACAAAAAATTATTATCACACATAATGTCTAATTTAGTCTTTGGCTTCCTCTATTGTGATATTAGAGGCCAAAATACCCCCAAATGTAGCATGTTCTAGCGTGACTACCAAAATATCCCCAAATGTAGCATGTTCTAGCATGACTACCAAGTACTGTAGGCTATATTTCAGATGAAAGAAATAAGAAAATCATATCTGTGTATTGCTTGCCTTTGAAAAGCCTATTAAATGCATGGGGTCACTATGAGATGACATACGACTTGAAGCAAAATACAGACACATACATTCAGTGCGGACTTGAACTATGGCAACTCTGAAAAACAGTAGGTACAGGGCTTCTGCTGCTCTGCTCAAAAGCTGCTTTCTATTACTGAAAGAGTGCCCTGGATTTCTATGTGTCATGTGGTTTTTTTTCCATATAGAAGCAATTCAAAATCTACTTTTGGGGTAGAAATTGAAATTGTGCTGGGGGCAGTTAGTTGGAGCAATTGGTTGGAAAGAAAAGTCTAAGGAAAAATGAACATTTTGCTAGAATCTTTTAATAACTGATCTTTCTGATTCTGAAAGAAAAATATAAGAAACGTTTTAATCAAGGACAAAATAATAGGAAGAAGAAGAAGAAGAAGAAGAAGAAGAAGAAGAAGAAGAAGAAGAAGAAGAAAAAGAAGAAGAAGAAAAAGAGGAGGAGGAGGAGGAGGAAGAATCTTTATTTTTACCCCACCACCATCTCCCCAAAGAGACTTTGGGCAGCTTACAGAAGCACTCCAAGTGTCGGATATATACAACAATACATAAGTTAATACATAGTGACATAAGTATAAAAACAACAGTGCACATAAAAACCCAGCTAATAAAATTGTAAGAAATGTAAAAATTATACAATTTCATAAAACACTGTAGAACCTGCGAATAAAGCTGGCTATCTGCAGTAACAGATCAAATCTAAGTGCGGAGTGACAAAATCGGTGGCTCATCAATCTGATCATTGATAACACAGGGTCAAAACCTTGTCTGAAGAGCCATGTTTTTAAACTCATCCAAAAGGCTTGAAGAATGGGGGGCTAATCTAATTTCTTTAGGAAGGGTATTCCAGAACCGGGGAGAGAATGTACATCTAAATTCACAATGATACCACATGTGCCACTCAACTTCTTTGACCTCAAATGAAATCCAGGTTGCACTTGGGGCAAAAATGTCCAATTTCTGCTGTAAGATATACACAGGATTCCAGGCAAAATGTTTTCATGTGTGGCTTTTCTCTGGTCTGAGCAAACAAGGATCTTACCTTGGCTAAGGTCCTTCTATAGGCCCAACCATACAAAAATAATGCTGGGGTGGATTCTTCGTTCTTTGAATGAATCTTAAAACTTAGTAAACTTTTTTAGGTCAATTTGTTTCAGTTTGGTATTACAAATGAGTTATTTTATATCTTCTGCCCGCTCCCCCAATAACATTGGAATGTCCCATGAAATTCAATACAGATTACAGCATCTATCCCATCCTTTAAATTCATGGCCTGAAAAGCTGCCATATCTAACTTCGGAAAGGTTTGCAGAAAGATTGGGGCTCTTATTGTAACAATCTTTCTTTTGTGATACAATTTTTCCCAGTGATAATAAGGTTTTTATAATGAGCTATATTCTTTCCCTCCTAGTTGCCGTGCTGTCATTGTTGGACTTCAGATCTTCTCTTTGGAGGCTGCCAAAAGGCTCCAGCTAGTATCCTGTTACACTGACAGTAGTAAAAAGTTGAACATTTAACTAAGAGCAGGCTGCATACTAAAATCAGATTTCATCTCATTACTTTAAAGGGATAGGACATCAAATATAGAACTGTAAAAAAAAAATCCAAATGCAGGTATAGCTCACTCAAGAAAGTGGATGTGTTCCCAGGCATTACTTTTTTAAAACAGACAATTTAATAAGACTCAGAAATAACATAGGAAGAATAAGAATAGATACCTACACCACAAAAAAGCTGGTCAAAATGTTCAACAAATCTTGTCCCCAGAACTAACCATGAAGGAACTAAATAAGATCCCTAATCTGCAAACCAAAACTTAATTTTCTTAGGAAGGGAAGATGACTGAACTGAGGGTTTAAGTTGTTTATTTGTTCAGTCACTTTTGACTCTTCATGATGCCAAAGCTCCCTGTCAGCTGTGGTCACTCCCAGCTCCTTCAAGGTCAAGCCAGTCACTTCAAGGATACCATCCATCATCTTGCCTTTGGTCGGCCAGCCTCTTTTTTCCTTCCATTTTCCCCAGCATCATTATCTTCTCCAACCTCTCCTGTCTTCTCATTATGTGGCCAAAATACTTCATCTCTAGTATGTTGGACATATTATAAACCATTGTGCCTTCAGAGTGATTTGTTGCAGCTGGCTGCTATCCAGCCTGCACCACAGACCGGTTCCTTTTTCTGCAATGTAGTCAACAGCACTTAGAATTTGTTGGTGGTTTTTCCATTCAATAACTAACCAGGGCTGACCATACTTGGCTTCCAAGATCAGACAGGATCTGGAGCCTTTAGAGTATTGATTATTATAGTTGGACCAGATCACCATTAAGGTTCCATTGATTTCAAATGTGCATCAAAGACATTGTCAGTCTATGCTGGCTGCTACAGATACCCCTGGTAGTGCAGCTGATTAAACCGTTGAGCTGCTGAACTTGCAGATTGAAAGGTCGGTGGTTCGAATCCAGGGAGAGGGGTGAGCTCCTGCTATTAGCCCCAGCTTCTGCCAACCTAGCAGTTCAAAAACATGCAAATGTGAGTAGATCAACAGGTGCCACTCTGGTGGGAAGGTAATGGTGCTCCATGAAGTCATGCCGGCCACATGACCTTGGAGGTGCCTACAAACAATGCCGGCTCTTAGGCTTAGAAATGGAGATGAGCACCAATCTACAGAGTCGGACATGACTAGTCTAGTCATGTCCGACTCTGTAGATTGGTGCTTATCTCCGTTTCTAAGCCTAAGAGCTGGCATTGTTTGTCAGGGGAAAACCTTTACCTTTCCTACAGATATCCTCAGTGATTCAAAACAGCAGCATGTCTTTCATGCTGCACAACTATAGCACTTTAATGCCACTTTAGCTGCCATAGAGTCATCCTGAGGAATCCTAGGATATGTAACAAATCTCAGATTACATAGGATGCAGTCATGGCAGTTCAAGTGATATCAAAGTGGTGCATTTGTATATTGTTAAAAAGACCATAATCCTTCTAGTGGCTGCTGCCAGCAAGTATATGCATTGCCTGTTTTTGCTCATATCTTTCCTCCCAGTTCCATGATGGCAGCTGGCCAATGGAACAGCTGGGGTGTTATCTCAAAGAAAAAAATAGTCAATTGGGACCCTCTGGTAGCGTCAAATAACTGTCAAATAGCAAATGACAGTCAATGAAGCAGCTGGGATGCTATCTCAAAAGAATAAATTCTGTCAATTGGAAGCCTCTGATGACATTAAATAAGTGTCAGATAGTGAAAACAGCATGAATACAACTCATGTCAAGTGCTGAATGCTTCACAATCACAATTATGTCATTACTTCTTACCAGAATCCATCAATAGTAGGCAGTTTCTATGATATTTGTGCTGTTTTGCCAGGAGCTGGGGAAACTATGAAATTGTCCAATGGCACCTAGAAAGCAATCCTATGCATATGTTCATAAGTAAAGCCCCACAAATTTCAATGGACCTGACTCTTAGGTAAGCATCTACAGGAAATTAGTGGTTAAAGTGTATTAGTGGTTAAAGCAACTTTTGAACCAGAACTTATGCTTCCCCACCGAACTAAACCTTGTTCATTGGCAGGAAAAAAAACAGAACAGGTGTTCATATGTGACAGCTACAGTTAATTATTATGCATAAGGTTTTCAGACATAATGATCTTATGCTTCATTTTTAAAATGAGAATTGGTGTTTTACTCATGAAGCACTAACAAAAACACACACTCAAGATATGTTTAAGTAAGATTAATCCATTTTTCTGAATGAAGGAATGCATGCAATCAAGCCCCCCTGCATCAAACTCTGTTATGCTGTCACCCTCTTGATAACCTGTGACATTTTATAATTGGGTCAGATAACAACCCATCTTTGTTATATTAAGGAAGTCATAACTGAAGAATTGTTAGAGAGAGTTCTGCTGTGAATAATTATGGGCATATTAACATAGTTTCTTTCAGAATGTCTTTTTATTGCATATGCTCCATGCCATGTACATTCTAACTTTTTATCAGCTTTGGAACACAACTGAAGTCCGTAAAACAAGACCAGTCAAACTGGAAATCAATTAGCTATGCCAAATAAATTTGCTTTGAAACATCAAATTATTATTTGCCATCAAATCAATGTTGACTTATGACAACCCTATGAATAAGAGATCTCCAAGAAACTCTGAGACCATCTACATAGGCTACATACCTCGGTGCGCTTCTGGACTCTGGATCAGTGCCATGGGAGTCAGCATCGCCAGCCATCGAGATATTTCAATTGCAGGCATGTGTTTGTACTGCAAGGCTTCAAGCTAGATCAGTGGCTGGATGGAATTTGCATGGCATAGTGGCCTAGGGAAAGGGTATGGTATTTGCCACCCCTCTCATGTCTTACGCTTAGCGGTGACCACCAGATGCATAATTGCTGGTGGTCATCTCTTGTTGCATCCATTGAAGCTGACCAAAGCACCAGAGTAATGGGAGGAGTCAGGGAAGAACTTTGTGCAGCTTCAGACTTTTCTTTCGTCTCTGAGCACATCAACAGCTGGGCATCCTTCCAACTTGAATTCAGTTGTGCCATTAGTCACATTGCTCATTGTAGTTAAGCTCTGCTGTACCCAGTAGCTTGTTGAGAATCTTCCGACCAGTAAGTGTCAACTTCTGCCACTACATCTCGTTTCATCAAGGGCTTTCATGTGGGTTTACGGTGCCTCCTGCATAGTATAACAAGTGCCTGCTATGTTGCTTCTGCCTATGGCTGGATCTGCACTGCCATATAATCCAGTTTCAGAATACAGATTAACGGTTTTGAACTGGATTATATGAGTCTATACTACCATATAATCCAGTTCAATACAGTTAATCTGCATTCACAGACTGTATTATTTGTCAGTGTAAATGGGGCCCAAATTATGATGGATTGGTTATGATAAATGGAAGCTCTTACGTGTGCCCGCGATCCAGAGTCACCTGCAGAACAATAACATGCCACTCAGGTTTGCAGAACAAAAATACAGGAAATAAAAAAAAACCCAGTAGTATTTACAATGGTCCCTCTGATCACTTACAAAGTCCACAGTCATAAATAGTCCTTTCTTAGTTCACAAACCTGCTTCAGAGAAGAATAAAGTCCTGTTTCTTCACCCGCTCTACTCAGCAACAAACAGGCCTAAAAATAGCAAGGCCTCTCTGAGTACACTGCTCTCTTCACCAGTAGTACTCAGTCAGCACTCTTAAACTTGTCCAAAGTGGTTCTGCAGCAGCAGAACAGAAACAGTATGAAATCAATCCCTAGGTCTGCCAATCGACTTCATGCACTTCATTTTCCAGTCAATACACACAGCACAATGCCTTTGCAAACCATGACACAAATCTCTGAGGGCCTTTCGACACAGCCATATAACCTAGACTATCAAGGCAGAAAATCCAAGGCAGGATAATCGACAGTATCTGCTTTGAACTGGGTTATCTGAGTCCACACCGCCATGTAATCCACTTCAATGTGGATTAAGAGACCCTCTTCTATTTATTTATTTATTTATTTATTTATTTACAGTATTTATATTCCGCCCTTCTAACCCCGAAGGGGACTCAGGGCAGATTACAATAAACACATATATGGCAAACATTCAATGCCAACAGACAAACAACATTCAGTTTTAGACAGACACAGAGGCATTTTTTAACATCTTTCCAGCTTCACGATTCCGGCCACAGGGGGAGCTGTTGCTTCACCGTCCATTGGTGTCTGTTCTTCCTCTTCTTTTCCTTGTGAGCAGTTTTATGGTGTTGTAGATTAGTTAAATTAGCCTCCCGCATAAAGCGTACCTAAATTTTCCCTACTTGACAGATGCAACTGTCTTTCGGGGCTGCTAGGTCAACAGCAAGCCGGGGCTATTTTTTTTTTTATGGTTGGAGGCTTAACCCGACCCGGGCTTCGAACTCATGACCTCTCGGTCAGTAGTGATTTATAGCAGCTGGTTATTAGCCAGCTGCGCCACAGCCCGGCCTCTTCTAGCATCACCCCTCACTACTGCTGCTATCCACTAACTGTCTGACACATTTAGTCTGGTCCTAAGCAAAAGCCTGTTTGACATGGGAGAATCCAGAAGCAGCTCCATTACTAACAGAATAACTTCTTATCTAATCCCATGGCCACAAAAATAGTGCTATGGTGGGCATCTTCTAAATGGAGATCTAAGTAAGATCTACTGCATTCATTGGCCTGCCTCTCCAGGGAAATAGGATTGCAACCTTGGGTACTCTGTCTTCATCGTGTGCAGTTTCCACAACTTTTTCGTGCATATCCTGCAGCCGTGCTATTTTAAGATTGATATAATGGCTAGAAATTCCCCAAAGGTCATTTTAGAATCCCACTGTACTTAGAGTAAAGAATGTTGATGTACAGCTAACAATAATATGTAATTTTATCTGCTTGTCCACATTAGCAATGTTACACATGGCTGCTAGTTGCTCAACTTTCTTCTGATATGAAAATCTAAAGTTTCTTAAGTAACTTCTCTCTCCTGGAGAAAGATGTGTGTTTTATAATTAGTATTTTTCTTTGGTAAGGAATACTCTCCGAGTGCTTGAGCATTTGTCAAAACTATTCATCTCAACTCCTTCAACTGGTACAGCAACTGCCAAAGCAAAATGTCACACATGGAGCAAAATTCACCATAGCTAACTTGCAAATTGCATTTATGGAAAGAAAGGACTACAAAGACCGAGGATTTTCTCCCTGCTGATTTAGGGAAATGATAAATGCCAATTATTTTTTATGTATACCAAACTGAGAAAGAGTCTGGTAGTTAGTGTCACATAACTCATCATTTGTTCTTACTATTCTTTTATTATCATGAAAATATAGAATTGGGGATCCTGCAGCCCTCTGACTCACAAGTCATACTACAATTATTTCAGTATTACCTTGTTTTAAAAAATATATTAAAAGTTTGCAACATCCAATTATATTTGGGAGCGAGAGAGGAATATGGGACAGGTAGAGATTATGACACATCTATAGCAGGGAGGTTAGCCCAATGCTGAATCCAGGGCTGAGTCCAGACAGCTCAGGACCACATCTGCCTTGCTGGGCTGTCACTTTATCTGTGTCTCTGCCACCACTCCTACCCAGCCACAGAGCTCTATCTGAGCTCCTGGCTATTTATTGTATTTATTTACAGTATTATACCTCGCCCTTCTCACCCCAAAGGGGATTCAGAGCAACTCACAGAACACACATACGGCAAACATTCAATGCCTATTATACAATTAACAAGGACAGACAAGGACAGACAACACAAACAGAGATAAAGGCAGGTTTTCTCATTTTAATTCTGTGCTCTATTTCGGCCATGGGGTGTGTGTGTGTGTGTGCTGTCGCTTCATCTTCCATGCCAAGAAGCTCCTCTCGATCAATGTCCTTAAGGGAGCCTTTTGCTGTGAATTGCTCTTCTGATTCTGAGGGAGAAGGAGGACTTGGGGATTTGGGGTTAAGTGGTGAAGAAGGAGGAGGAAAAGAGGTGGCAGATATATCAGAAATTCCTACCTTTCTGGGACATCAAAGGGAGAAAAAAGTCAAAAAGAGATCAGCTAGGTTAGCAGAGAAAACGCTGAACAATCAGTCCACACCCTAGGATCAGCTGTGCTGGGAAGCTCAGGACTATAAATTAGCAGCAATGTCAGGGGCCAGTGTTGCCTGCAACTGATCTATTTTGGGGAGGAGTTTCTGTTACCAGTACCGTGTCCAGCGCCAAATCTCTGAAGGCTCCTGCCGTTTGCAACTCATAAGCCTGTTTATCAAAGACTTTATTTGCTGTCTTATGTGAAGACTTCTGTTTTACGTTTGCTTGAAGACCATGCATTATCATCAAGATTGTACTTTCTGTTTCTCTAATTGCATTATCTTTATTTTGGCTGAAGTAAAGCCTTTTTATTTGCTTTCACTTATGTCTAAGGCTGTTTTTGACATAGAACTAGACACCTTTATTACACCTCCGCTAAAAGCGGTACCTATTTATGTACTTGTATCTCTACTTTTGACCTGCTAGGTGGGCAGGTGAGCTGGGGCTAATGGCAAGTGCTCAACACTGACCCGGGCTCAAACTGCGGACATTTTGATTGGCAGGATTTTTCTGCAGCACAGTGCTAAGAACAGGCCCTTAGCCTTAAGCCTGCTGTGCTAAGCCTGGCTATTGCAGGCATTTCTGCTGATGTCAGAACATTACGCTCAAGCAACTGGGAAAATGCTTAATGAAGTGTTGCCCCACATTAGGCTAAGTCAGAGAATACTCTCAAGCTTCTCCACACTTTGAGTTAGTGTAAACAGCTGGTTTTGAATTGGAACTGACTCCACCTTTATGCAGTCATGTTGGTCCATGACCTTGGAGGTGAACATAGAAATGGAGATGAGCACTAGCCCCCAGAGTTGGACACAACTAGACTTAATGTCAGGGGAAAACCTTTACCTACCACATTTATAGTTGCCTATCTCATTTTCCCTGGGCTCCATGCTGCGAGACGGCAATAGTGCAAACCTTGATGTTCCTTTCAACAGCTCCCGAGCTTGATTTATTTTTGTTGTTGTGTGTATTCAAGTCATTTCTGACTTATGAAGATGCTAAGGTGAGCACATCATGACGTTTTCTTTGCAGAATTTACTCAGATTGTGCTTGCTCTTGCATTCCTCTGAGACTGGGTAACTGTGACTTTCCATGGCCGAGCATGGATTCCAACCGTGATATCCCAGTATCTGAGTCCAGCACTCATATCACTACACCATGCTGGCTATCTGGTTTATTTTAAACTAGTATAAAGCTGGAAAGAAACAGAGAAAAACTGGGACTTTTCAACCAATATGCATAAATCCAGTGTTAAATTTCCTTTTTTAAAAAATACAGAAAAGAAAGACAATTCTAAGAAGCCGTGTTTTCTATTTTGCCAAAGTCCGTTGAATTGTAGAAAGCCACTTGAAAAACAAGAAAAAAAGGCAGTGAATAAAGTGTAAAGTATGTTTAAGGACAATTTTATACAAATAATCCTAGTCAGGAAAAACATGCTGTTAAGTAAGCCCCCTGTCATCC
This sequence comes from Anolis carolinensis, assembly GCF_035594765.1. Taxonomy (NCBI): domain Eukaryota; kingdom Metazoa; phylum Chordata; class Lepidosauria; order Squamata; family Anolidae; genus Anolis; species Anolis carolinensis. The sequence goes on from NC_085845.1 coordinate 62,386,637, forward strand.
TGTGGTTAAAATCTCTTATGAACACATTTCAACACATTGAAATGAACATTTTGCTATATTGTGAAAAATGGATTTTTCCAAGAAATCCAGAAGGAGCCTTAGGTTATGAGTGGATGAGGGGGAGCTGTCATCATGACAACTTCCCCTGCTCAGAATATTAATATAAATTAATCCAAATCAGAAATGGACTCTGCATTGGCTGGGTGTTTTTTGTCTTCAAAAAATAATATAGTATATAGCAGTGTATGACATATTATGCCCTAAAAGGCAAGAGGGAGCTGTTTTATTGCAACTGACTCAAGAATGGAAATCAAAGGTGTTATATGCTATGGTTGGTCATACACTAGCTGCTCTTGTCCATGTTGAGATCCACAATCACCTTATCCTAAAAATTATCTAAATATCATGTTGTTGAAGGCTTTCATGGCCAGAATCACTGGGTTTCTGTGAGTTTTCCGGGCTGAATGGCCATGTTCCAGAAGCATTCTCTCCTGATATTTCACCCACATCTATGGCAGGCATCTTCAGAGGTTGTGAGGTCTGTTGGAAACTAGACAAGTGGGGTTTATATATCTGTGGAATGTTCAGGGTGGGAGAAAGAACTCTTTTCTGTTTGAGACAAAGGTGATCGATATCTAAATATTGTTGAGAGGGAAGGCTGATCTCTGCGAAACCAACATTTTTAACAAGCACTAAGGAGCCCCTGGTAGCGCAGCCAGTTAAACCACTGAGCTGCTGAACTTGCTGATCGAAAGGTCAGCAGTTTGAATCTGAGGAGTGAGGTGAGCTCCCGCTGTTAGCCCCAGCTTCTGTCAACCTAGCAGTTCGAAAAATGCAAATATGAGTAGATCAATACGTACTGCTCCGGTGGGAAGGTAACGTTGCTCCATGCAGTCATCCTGCCCACATGACCCTGGATTGTGTCTATGGACAACGCCTGCTCTTCGGCTTAAAAATTGAGATGAGCACCAACCCCCAGAGTCAAACACGACTAGACTTAATATCAGTGGAAAATCTTTACGCTTACCATATACATTCAGTACAAAGAAGATGGAACTGCAAACTATGCTGAACATCTAAAATGAGTTACCCATGCAGCTGCCCAGAAATTATGTTGTCTTTCTGGATGACTGTCTTATACCAGATGCAAATACATTTTTGGGGATGGGGAGAAAATTGGCTCTAAGGTTGACTTAATTAGGCAAAAACTCAGAAGTAAAAACATTAGTTTAAAGGAATGACTCTGCTAAACCTTGCAGCCCCAGGGTTGATGCCTTCTATAACTGATAGCAAAAGCAGACTCATTAGCCCCAATAATGAGCGAGCTCTCTTCTCTCATTTCTTTTTGAAGATAACGATTAACATGTTTTCATTCTTTCTAAACACTCTTGAGAGAGATGAGAGTAAGCAGATCATTCTAATAGTTTACACGAGGCAAAGGCTTCTGTCCATCATAATGATTTTAGTTAAATAACAGGTTTGTAATCCTCTGTTAAAGAGAGCAAATAATCTGTTTTTGTGAAATGTTTTCCTTCCAGCTGCTTTCTGCACAGATGTTGCATTTTCAAAGAATTCAGAGGTTGGTGTAGTTAGATTGACAAGACTGTGGGTCATATCCACCAATTAACGCTGTTAATATAACCAACATGTCCAAAATGTTCCTTTAGGGTAGCCGCGTAAACATTCTCTCTCTCAGATACTCCACGTCCCAGAAATAATGAATTAGTGGCTTGTTATGTTGTCTCATTCACATTGACATGTTTATCACCATTAAGATAAACACTGTCTATTCAGAGATATGTCTTTGTAAAGGAAGAGAATATAAATAAGAGATACAGATGAGGGCAGTTGGATATTTAATTCTCACAGAGTTGAGTAAGGCTACAATTTTGTGAAGGGTTAGGCATGCCTAATCCCTGATTTCAAGGGGTTTAGGCGGACATAAGTCTGTATAGAATCAAGCTATAATGAGATTAAAGCAGGGCCTAAATTTTAAGCATGTGTGTAATATTACATTGTATGTGCTTCATGTATGCTCTTACATTAACATATTATATAGCTTAAAAAGTAATCTACTGACTAGGTTTTAGCAGTGGTCAAGAGTGCATTTGCACAGTTGAAACTAGTGTGCTAGCATTGCTCATTCCTTGAGAAGTTAGATTTGACTTTGGTGACACATGAATTGGTTATGTTCCATTTGGATTGCTCTAATGTACTCCATGTGGGACTGCCTTTAGAAACTGTTATGAAACTTCAGCAGGTTCAAAATGCTGTGGCCAGGCAACTGACTGAGGCTAGTTATAGGTGCCATGTAATTCCTTGTTTAAACAACTTTAGTTGCTGCTACCAGTCTGCTTCTGGGCAGAATTCAAGGTGCTGGTTATCATTTAAAAAAATTCAACATTTGTGGTCCATATTTTGTAAGAGACATTATCTCCCTGAGTTTTAAGGTCTTCATGGAGAACTTTCTGCAGTCCCCTTACCATCACTGGAATGCTTGGCGGGGACATGAGAGGGAACCTTTTCAGAGGCTGCTTTCAAGTCTCTTACTCCCCTTCTGTTCTCTTTCTGCCATCAGGTTAAGACCTCTTTATTTAAGCAGTCCTTTGATTGATGTTAATCACATGGCAGAACAGTGATGCACGGGATCCTCTCTGTTTTTATTTTGCATGGCTTTAGTTATGTTTGAATATATTTTAAACTTTTTTCACTATTTGCTTTTAATGACACTGTTGTTTGTTTTTCAGTCTTTGCTCCATTCTGTTTTAAATTACTCTAAGGCCCCTTCCACACAGCTGTATAAAATCCACATTGAACTAGATTATAAGGCAGTGTGAACTCAGATAATTTATTATTTATTCAAAACATTTATATTTTGCCATTCTCACCCCGAAGGGCGGAGCACAACATATATATGAAAAATATTCAATGCCGGAACATTTAAAAAAACCATATATACACATAAACAATAAAATCAGTTATCTTCACATTAAAACCATTATTTAAAACCATCACAAGATAACCCAGTTCAAAGCAGATATTGTGGATTATTTGCCTTGATATTCTGGGTTATATGGCATGTTTAGCCTGCAGAAGAGAAGGCTGAGAGGAGACATGATAGCCATGTACAAATATGTGAGGGGAAGTCATAGGGAGGAGGGAGCAAGCTTGTTTTCTGCTGCCCTGCAGACTAGGACATGGAAAAATGGCTTTAAACTACAGAAAAGGAGATTCAACCTGAACATCAGGAAGAACTTCCTCACTGTGAGAGCTGTTCAGCAGTGGAACTCTCTCCCCCGGACTGTGGTGGAGGCTCCTTCTTTGGAGGCTTTTAAGCAAAGGCTGAATGGCCATCTGTCAGGGGTGCTTTGAATGCGATTTCCTGCTTCTTGGCAGGGGGTTGGACTAGATGGCCCATGAGGTCTTTTCCAACTCTATGATTCTATGGCTGTGTGGAAGGTCCCTAAGCTGCAGTGGGTGGCATGGCAGAAGAAAGCAGCCAATAAAAGACAAGGCTCAAAACTGAAAGGTAACAGAAATAGGCTCAGAACCCTGAATGCAACTGTTGAATGAATTGTGCACAAGGATAATGAGAATTAATATAAGAATCAATGTTGAGAAATAGGAGATGACAACAAAAAGGAAGAATTGGAGACATCTCCCACAAGATCTAAGAAATCAAAGAGAAATTTAAACCAAGAGTAAGAATGCTATGCGGCCAGCAGGAGAACACATCACATGATCAAGTAGTTGGTGGGAAGGGGAGGGGAAGTCTCCCCAACTGCTGCCAGTTAAAAAGGAAGTGAAATAGTGGGGCTGGACACTGGACTGTGTGTGTGGTGCATGAAGCATCTTTGAAATTTGGCAGGAAGGGATGGTGCCCTGCCCTGTCTTCCTCCTGATGCTGCTCCTGGAGAAGTTAGGGGGTGGGGCCAGTGGGGGGAAAGAGGTAATATTTTTTAAGGAGATTTTATTTATAAAAAGAAAAAAAATCCCTAAAAATCAAAGGAGGGCACAAACATTATAAAACTTGGTGGGCTAAAAGTGGTAGATGTGCCCTCCATGTGTGGCGATTTTCACCCTCTAGTCCTAAAACTGTGGGGAAGGGGAGCCTTGGGAAGTCCACCCATAGTGGCCAATAGGTTGAAAATTTCATTTTTTTCAGATGTGGAAGGAAAACGCCAATTCGGAAAGGTACCCGTTTTCGAGAAGTGTCTAAAACCAAAACGGGGAGCTTACAAATGAAACAAACAGAAACAAATAGTAATTCTATACAAATGCAGAAGACTATAATAAATGCCATCATTGTCATTGTCCACTATTTCTACTATTACTATTGAGGTGGTTATCTCTCCCTACTTAATTCCAGTAACGACTCTGAATCCAAGTAATAAACACAAACCCTTCCAAATCATCCCTAATTATCCAAAACATCACCCAATTATCCAAAGATATTCCACCCTAAAGTGATATGTAGTTCTCTATTAATTATCTTATATTTTTCAGGGTGCATGTTCCCTGCATGCTGAATGTCAGTTGCCTTGAATATAATAAAAATAAAGCATCATTAACTTAGTGTTCATGTGGCCCACCCTTGGTTTTATTGTTCTACTGTTCTTTTGATTTTGTTTTCTGTAGTGTATATTTTCTTTTATTGTATTGTTTAATGCGTTATGATTTGTTGTTTTATTTATATTTTGTTATATTGTATTGTTCTGGGCATGGCCCCATGTAAGCCGCCCCGAGTCCCCATTGGGGAGATGGTGGCGGGGTATAAATAAAGTTTATTATTATTATTATTATCATGGCAATCAAATGTTTTGTCACCTCTTCCAATACTGATGCAGCCCAGAGGCAGTATATTAAGAAATGAACCAGAGAAGGAGTTATATGAAGAGGAGGAGGAGGAGGAGGAGGAGGAGGAGGAGGAGGAGGAGGAGGAGGAGGAGGAGGAGGAGGAAGAGGAGGAGGAGGAGGAAGAAGAGGAGGAGGAGGGGAGGAAGGGATAGCTGTTCCAGAAGGCTAAAGACAAATGCTTACATAAAATATTCACCACTGAGAATGCAAGCTGTCTTGAAGATTTATGGGCAAACATCTCACCTGAGAAACAGGATTAAAATTATGTATATAACTTCTAAAGTGAAACTAAATCTATTTTAGCAGCTCCAAGGCATTCTTTTCTCCTTCTCCACATGAGAAACCAACTCTTAGCTGTCGAGAGTGGGGTCACCCCTCTTCCTCAGGGATGTGGTATACTTGCAATGTTTTGTATTGACAACATGGGTATACTAGAAACATGTTGGAGTTTGGGCACATGCCAGTCATTGCTCACTTTTAAATAAGTTAGTTCTGTGGCACTGGCATCATAATGGACTTCTCTTCCTAAAAACGACAAGATATCAATGCAAGAATGATCCTATCCTTCTTGAGTTATGATTAAATGCAAATGCATTCCACAACAAAAAGTAATCAATAAACTATGGAGTAAAAATAATTCTGCTAAAGTACTTCCATAAGAAATCAAGAAAACAAATTCACAGTAACATTTTTATTAGGATTTTACTGGTAGCCCTCCTTCTTTTCCCCTTTAATTGAACTTTTTAAAAATTGTGTCAGAAGTGACTTGAGAATATACTGCAAGTCGCTTCTGTTGTGAGAGAATTGGCCGTCTACAAAGATGTTGCCTAGGGGACGCCCGGATGTGTTAGCTGGGAGGCTTCTCTCATCAATAATATGAATCCCCTAATCTGGATCATTTGAGGGCCTTCCACAGAGTACCTTGAAAGTTTCTTTTAAGGATAATAAATATAATGGCAAGCTGAAGTCTTCCATGAAGATTTGATGTCACCCTAGCATGCTCAGTTATGCATTTGTTTTTCTTAAAGATAACTTCCAAGGTTTATCCTTGGCCTATGCAAAATTGAACAGCGATGTTTCACCCAGCATCAGAAATGTTCTACCAACCTTCCAAGATGCTTGGAACATTGATTTTGGTTCCAGAAAGAGTCCAGCAGAAAATTTGAGATAGTACAGTAATTTCAATGACATTTTTATCTTCAAAATGTGTGTGAGTGTGATCTTGTTGGCTGTTGATATCATGAATTTCATAGGGTTTCTTAAGCATGGAATACTCAGAGGTGGTTCTGCCACTTCTTTACTCTAAACCATTGGTTCTCAACCTTCCTAATGCCGTGACACCTTAATACAGTTCCTCATGTTGTGGTGACCCCCAATCAAAAAATTATTTTGATGCTACTTCATAACTGTAATTTTGCTATTGTTATGAATTGTAATGTAAATATCTGATATGCAGGGTGTATTTTCATTTACTGGACCAAATTTGGCTCAAATACCCAATATGCCCAAATTTGAATACTGATGGGGTTGGGGGGAATTGATTTTGTCATTTGGGAGTTGTCGTTGGCGGGATTTATAGTTCACCTACAATCAAAGAGCATTCTGAACTCCACCAACTATTGAACTGAATCAAACATGGCTCACAGAACTCCCATGACCAACAGAAAATACTAGAAGGGTTTAGTGGGCATTGACCATGAGTTTTGGAGTTGTAGTTCACCTACATCCAGAGAGCACTGTGGACTGAAACAATGATGGATCTGGACCAAACTAGGCACAAATACTCAATATGCCCAAATTTGAACACTGGTGGAGTTTTGGGGAAAATAAACCTTGACATTTGGGAGTTGTAGTTGCTGGGATTTATAGTTCATCTACAATCAGAAAGCCCCTTGAACCCTACCAACAATAGAATTGGGCAAATTGGGCATGCATTTTTCTTGTTGGAATTACACTATATAAAATTTCTGTATACACTACCATTGTGTTCTGTTACAACAAAATAAAGTAACAGTTTATGGATGCTTTGCAGCTACTGCAGAGTTGCTATTAGAAAGAATGTTCAAAAATGAAGCAGGAGCTCCCTCTGTGTAGCCTTTGCTGAATTACTTCAGTTAAAATAAATGTTTAAAGGATGAAGGCGCAGGCTATTATACTTTATATTCGTATGCCCTGTCTGTAACTGAATGGCCCAGAGGCAGACATGGCAAATATGTTATAGCTTCAATCCTAGATGCACTTACTGGTTGAGGAATTCTATTTAAGTAATAGGATTTATTTTTGACTAGATGTAAGATTGCAGTATAAATCAGTGTAGGTTCGAATGCAATTGCTAGTTCAAACTGGAATAGAGCCTTTCCATCAACTGCTGAATTGTACATCAATATTTTAAGTAAACCCCTTGGAATAATGTGCCTTCTCTAATTGGTATACACAATTAGATTTAGGTCATAGTATCTGAACAGAAGGTTTTTCTTTTGGAAGTATACGTCATTGCAACAGCCATCAGATTTAGCCAAAGTAGCCAGTGGTGGACTCTGCAGTTCAATAACATCTGAAGTGCCACAAATTACCTACCCTGACCGCAATCATAAAAACGGATAGCTGTTCACAAAGAAGAATTTAAACCTTACATTTTATTAGTATCAGTACTTTAATCTTTGTCCTGTGTATTTTAATATATGTATTTATCTGTGTTATTTAATTATGTTGTACCCTTCTTGAGCCATGAGGAGAGGCAGGTAACAAATAATACTAATACTTATCATCATCATCATCATCATCATCAGAGGTGTCCTCCCTAGGCATTTCTTTAGTCCTCTGTTATGACTTCATGCTACGCTTCCACTGAAAGTCATTCGTTCAACGGGGCTTGCTATTACCTATGGTTTTGTGTATCAACATAAAGCCCTGGAACATATTCCATGGATACAGGGGTCAGATTGCATTCGTTTATATTGCATGACTCCTCTAATAAACTAGGAAATTGTGATTTTTCAATATATTTTTTTTAAAAAAACATGCACACACTATGTTAATAAACAGTTTTAGATATTGGGTCTAAGTGATAGTGTATGTTTCATATGCAGATATTCTTCACTTCTTTTCCATATGCAACAGGGCAGGAACCAATATCCCTAAATTACTGGTGTATGCCAAAGATCAGTTTTTCCAGGGAAGACGTCAGGATGACACCAAGGCCTAACCAAACAATAATGCTTTTACTGAGATCTTTCTAGGAGCTCTCTGGACATACAGTACTTGTGTGTGGCTCCTGCCTTCACTACACCTACCTTCTCACTACAATATCAGCGTTGCATTGTAATGTATATTATTATCTATGGTATTGTTCAATGTGTTATGATGTGTTGTTCTTTTATATTCTGTTATATTGTATTGTTTTGGACATGGCCCCATGTAAGCCGCCCCGAGTCCCCATTTTTTATTATTATTATTATTATTATTATTATTATTATTATTATTATTATTATCTGGAGGAGTATGTGGGCAGTCACTGGGCAAGTGTTCCTTATTATGCTGCATGCCATCCCTGTGCATTGTTTTGAATGTTCTCTCTTTATCTCTCCTCATGTACAGAATTTTAAATCCCACCTCTCTTTGGCCATATAGATGTTATGAATCTCTGAAAGGGTGATGTACAAAGGGGGTACTATCTGCTTCGTTCTCCCCATAGCTCATAGGAGGCAGAAGACCTTTCCTTTTAATTTGGGAGAGACAAAGCCTATGCAGCTTCAATTTAATTATGCCTTATTCTACCTTCTATTACACCATGGTTCCTTCTACTTTTTTGTGATTGATTCTTCATTATAACATCCAAATGGAGTGAAAGGTGTAGAGGAAGAGTACATTTCTAAGTCAAAGATTTTCTACCATGTTGAGGATAGAGATGTATCCATATACAGCAAGAAGGGCCATAACCACCCTACTACCCTTTTTTGGAAAAGGTGTGCTAAGGTAAAGACAAACATATGCTATTTTTCCAAAGGTATAGCTCATGGTGTGCGAAAGAGTTCATAGCGGCAATAACTCTGTGCAAAAGGACCCATGTAGAAAAGCAATCTAGAATAAAAATGCAGTTGGTTGGCTCAATATGGACCACTTATGGTTGGAACAGAAATGTAAGAGTTCAGTTTCCCCTTACAATTACCCCTCCTCTAGTTGCTTAAGTCTTACCCTGCTTTAGAAATACAATATATATTCCTGATCTGTTGTGGAATACAAAACAAGAGCTCCTTTTATGCTTCTTTGTTTGGGAGTCAAAGATGAGCCATGGAGGATCAACCAAACCCCAGCTGTATTGTATGTTCATATAAGCGGAGCTGCATGACAAGCAACTACAACTCAGTCCAATTGCATGCTTCTATAGTCTTAACCACAAACTTTCTAGAAATCTCCCAAATCTCCTTAGCTAATCAGTATCTTAAGATTCATTGAAGACTTGGTGATATTATTTTTGGATTATATGTAAGCTTCTTCAAATCACTCTTGGCCTTTATACAAGAACAGTTAACCACAAAAGCTCAAAAGAGGCATGTTTCCAGTAAGTGTGGTTTCAGGTTTATAGTGTGACTGGGTTATACCGTCAACTGCGGTAGAAGCAAAATCATTGCAGAACTCATTGAATAACTTCAATCTTTTATATCATCATCATCATCATCATCATCACCATAATCGCTGAATCCCTTAATTCCACTCCAAGTGAATAACAATCACAATAACAGATTTCTTGAAGATCTGACCATAGTGAGCAGCAATTTGTATTTTGAACTGCCATTGTTGTTGTTGTTGTTTTTGTTGTTGTTAATTTCATTTATTACCCAGTACTTTTACTGTATATGACACTATAGTAAAGGTAAAGGTTTCCCCTGACGTTAAGTCCAGTCATGTCTGACTCTGGGGATTGGTTATAGATAAGTACAAAACTCGGCTTATACTTGAGTATATACGGTAATTACAATTGCTAATTTAACTGTTATCTGCTCTGGGGCTAACCGTATAAAACGGGATGTAGAGGAGGGAAAGTAGACAAAGATTATAGTTCGCAATATCAGCATTGCATATGTATAATTTTGCATCAAGCTGCATATAAAATGTTTCCATTTTAAAAATGCCTATTAACTAAAGTGGAGTTGGCATGGTGCAGTAATTTGAGCATTGGACTATGATTCTGGAGATAAGGGTTCAAATCCCCATTCAACATGGAAATCCACTGGGTGACTCTGGGCAAATCATATCATCTCAGCCTTAGAGGAAGACAAATCTGAACAAATCTTGCCAAGTAATCCCCATGATAAGGTCATTTTAGGGTTGCCACAGGTCAGAAACATTTTGAAAGCACAGAACAACAATATTAACCCACATATATAGGTGCAAAACATTACTTATAGTGCCACTTTAAAACGGTCTTCTGGGATACCTGTAGGAAACTTTCAAAAATATAAAAATGTCCTAGACTTGAAATTAGTTACAGTACTTGGATTAGGAAGAACAGATTAAAGTTGAATCCAGATAAGATGGTGTTAGCAAGGAATGACCATGTTCTCAAAGAGATTAATTTGTATTACTGCTATTAGGTTACTATGTCCTTGTCAAATCTCGTGAACAGGCAATGGTAAAGATCCAAGTTTTCTCTTTGAAAAAGAAATAAGAAGATCCAATATCTGCTTCCCTTTTAGTAACTTAAAGAATTTCAATATACTGATTCACCACATAAATTCTAGACGACTGCAATGCACTCTATACAGGGGTGCCCTTGAAGACTTAGAAGCCCCCGGTGGCGTAATGGGTTAAACCCTTGTGCCAGCAGGACTGATGACTTGAAGGTTGGGTTGCTGACCTGAAGGTTGCTGGTTCAAATCCAACCATGGGAAAGCATGGATATCAGCTCCAGCTCCATGCGGGGACATGAAAGAAGCCTCCCAAAAGGATAGTAAAACATCAAATACATCTAGGTGTCCCCTGGGCAACATCCTTGCAGATGGCCAATTTTCTCACACCAGAAGCGACTTGCAGTTTCTCAAATGTCGCTCCTGACATGAAAAAAAAAACAAAACCCTGAAACCTTCAACTTTCCTCTTTTGTGCATTGTGAAGGTGTAAGATATATTCATATGCAACCCATTTTATCACATGGTATTTGTGTAATTTCCAGGCCAATTTAGAATGCTACATTAAGCTCTACAAAGTTTCTAGAGGCAACTCTCCATTCCTCGGTGTGAAAAGCATATCCTTCTCACTATATTAGAGATAGCTCTAAGACAGTGGTTCTCAACCTGGGTCCCCAGATGTTTTTGGCCTACAGCTCCCAGAAATCCCAGCCAGTTTACCAGCTGTTAGGATTTCTGGGAGCTGAAGGCCAAAACATCTGGGGACCCCAGGGTGAGAACCACTGATCTAAGATAATTGCATTCTGCACACAAAGCTCCTTACTAATAGATGTATGGATGCATGATTCTCTGGCAGTTCATGCTTCACTACTAGTCAGTCTCTAAGATCTATGTTTAAGTGTTTATATATCTTATCCTGAGCTGTTTCATAGAGTGACTTCTTAACAGTTGTCCCTTCACCTGGTTCCCTTCCACTGTTGATCTTCATATCTGCAGTCTAAACTCTTCAATCCAGCACCATATAGAAAACGAATATAGAGGTAATAATATCATCATTGCATTATATGAAAGGAACTTTTCCTGCAGCTTCCAGCACCTGGAATTCTATCTGTTTGAGATAGAAAAGAGATAGTAAAGAGATTCTTATTATTAGTTAGATCTTGAAAAATGGTGGAAAAACCCAGCCTCAAACCCAAAGTTTGGCATCTCAGGTCACTTGAAGTAGAAATGCAAGTGGGCATGCACATATGTATGTTTTAAAAGTGCTTTTGGTGTATTTTCAAAAAATAACTCAGTTTTTAATATCTGATTGCTTTAATATCGAACTAGTACTTTCAGGACTGGGTAAAGATATTTTTCACAGTGAGGCTCTGAAGGAAGTTACAAAAACGTTTTAAGTACAGAAATGTCCTAATGGAATGTAAGGCAGCTTCCTGTGTTAATGCTAGAAATATGGCATCACTGCTGCCAAACAATCCAAAAAAGGAGATGTTGAGAAAATATTCTGGAAGGCTACTAGATCAGATGAGTAAATTAGGATTAGAAGGCTTACAAGTGCTGCCTTCTTTTTGAATTGTATGAACTACTGTTCAGGACTAGTCAATCGGGACCTCATCTGGGATACTGTGTCCAATTCTGAGCACCACAATTTAAGAGAGACACTGACAAGAGTCCAGAGGAAGGCAGCCAGAATGATCAAAGATCTGGAGATCATGCCCTTTGAGGAGTGTCTTAAAGAGCTGGGTATGTTTAGCCTGCGGAAGTGAAGGGACACAATAGCCATGCATAAAAATGTGAAAGGATGCCACAAGGAAGAGGGAGCAGACTTGTTTTCTGTTGCCCTGGATACTAAGACTCGGAGCAATAAGTTCAAATGATAGAACAGGAGATTTCAGCTGAACATTAGGAAGAACTTCCTGACTGTACGAACTGTTTAACAGTGGAACTCTCTGCCTTAGAGTGTAGTGGAAGCTCCTTCTTTGGAGGCTTTTATAGAGGCTGGATTGCCATCTGTCAGGGGTTCTTTGAATGTGATTTCCTGCTTCTTGGCAGGGGGTTGGACTAGATGGCCCATGAGGTCTTTTCCAGCTCTATTATTCCATGATTCTATGGTTCTAAGAGTTAGAGTCCACAAACCAGATAAATAAACGTGAAAACATGTAAGGAGTAAATTATCAACTGAAATACATTAAAATTCATTAAAACATGTTGGTATGCACACAGAGAGAGACAGAAAGAGAATAGGACTTAAACCAATATTAGTGTATAATTCAGAGGATGGCTATAAGTCGACAAGTGACTTGGAGGCATCCATGTGCATGTAATAAAACTGTCCAAATGATAGCAGATTATTGCCTGAATATTTTTTTATTTTTTGTTTATTATACTATATAAGAAAATTGCCAGCATTTTGGAGGCAGAGATAGCTCTCTTTTCAAGAAAGCAAATTTCTTTTCATTCCCCAACAAAGAAGTGAGAGAGGAGAAAGGATATCCAAACCCATCATAAATAAGGAAACCAGTCCTACCCCTTAAAAACATTGGGGACTTTTTCAGTTTTGTTAGCATCTCAAGATCAAAAACAGTTTCAAAACTTTTTTTAATAAGGACCTTCTAAAGCAGCTGAAGTCAAGTTGGTTTATTACCTTAGTACCAAACTCAAACCGAATTACATGGAGTTCATTTATGGTCACCTATTCTAATGTTCAGCTAGGCATGAACTGACCAAACATTCCTCTATTTTCAGTTCTCTGTCATTTGGCAGTTCTTTGATCATGTATACAAACCCATCAGAATTACTAAGTTCTAGTGAGCAGCTGAATACCACAGAAATGTCCTGTTGAATAATAATCAGTTGCATTGAACAGCTGCAAGCAAATGAGCCAAGTTTATTAGTATATTATGATTGAGGAACTTGGTATGCATTGGTCCTGTCAAAGTAATATCTGTGATAGTCTTTATAATGTGGAAATTACATGGAGTATATCAAAATCTGCCTTGTCCTCTTTAATAATTTTCCCATGTCTCTGCCAGGAAATTTTCTGCCAACAGAGTTGTTTGCTAAATTAAAGAATCCCTGACAAGGCAACAGTAAATGTCTATACCCATTTTTCTCATTCAGTAAATGTCACTATATATTATAGCATTTATTACTTCAATAGACCACTATACTTGTAATGACTGATTAAGGCTTCTTTCAGTGGAGAAGCTTTTTCTCCTTAATTACCCATTTAAATATTTTATTTGATATTGCAGCAAGCAATGCTAATATTTTACCAAAAAAAAAAAAGGATTTCAAATGAAATGCAATAAAAAGCAAGGATGGCATGCTTCAAAGGATGTTACAGCTTTTATTTGGGGGATCGTTTATTTTAAATCCTTAGAAACATATATGTTGGATGTCCTCTGTCCAACTATCCAATAAAAAATATATCTGGTAAGAACTGCAATTACTGAAAATTCCTAACCTGCATTTTAATCTTCTGTAGCACATAAAAATGAATAAGCCAGACTTCTTGTTATACTATATAGGAGATTTGCCTAATTTGATTGGAATAAGAGCATATCTAACTAACTATTTGTCAGATGCCAGGCTTGTTAAACTGGAGTAAACTTTGTGACTGATTTATTGTCAGTTTTTTTACAGGGAAATGTTGTACACCTGATGTCACATGTGACCTGATTCCAGTGACTCTTCCATCATAAAGGTGAGGGTTTCATGTATATTTTGGGAAAGGATTAAAAAATAGTCTGGCAATATATTCACCAAATGACTAGTTGTGCAATTCCAACAAATCCAATTACTAGATTTTACATAATCTTTATCAAGTGAGAGTCAGCTTTGGAAGTTTCACTGAATTTGTTGGCAGTGGTTAAGATAGCAATTGCCCATTGTTAAAAGAAACATTTTTTACTCTTCATTTTTATAACATACTAGTTGCTGTGGCCATGTGTGGTTTAATGGTAATGAAAGAAAAAAGTAAGAGCTGGGTTCTGATAAATGAATTTTTTCCTTCCTTCTTTCCCTCTTTGTTTCCATCCCTCTTCCATCTTTCACTTCCTCTTTCTTTCTTTCTTTCTTTCTTGCTTGCTTGTTTGCTTGCTTGCTTTCTTTCCCTACCTCTTTCTTTCCTTCCTTTGGTCTTTCTCTCTTCCCTTCCTTCCTTCCTTCCTTCCTTCCTTCCTTCCTTCCTTCCTTCCTTCCTTCCTTCCTTCCTTCCTTCCTTCCTTCCTTCCTTCCTTCCTGCTTTCCTTCCTTTCCTCTTTTATCTTTCCTTCTTTCTTTCCTTCCTTCCCTCTCTCTTTCCCTCCTGTCCCCCTTTTTCTTTCCCTTCTTCTTCCTCTACTTTCTTCCTTCTCTACCTCTTTCTTTCCTTCCCTCTTTGGTTCCATCCATCTTTTCCCATTTCCTTCCTTCCTTCCCACTTATTTTGCTACCAAGCATGCTCACCCTTCAAGAATGATGAAGATGTCTTAAGAGGGGGCTCTTATAGTATTGAGGCTAGTAGGCTACCCACTAGGGGCGATGTTGAGGCGCACACAGAAGTAGCGGCCTGAGAAGCGTTAGGCTTCCTGTGTTTCCGCTTCTCTGTTGTTGAGACGCCCACAGAAGTAGCGGCCAGAGAAGCATTTGGGCTTCTTAGTCTTGGCCAGCTTGGACCAAGCAGGCTTGGCTGTGGAGAGATTGACTGTCAATCAGAGGTAGGAGGCCCTTCTGAGCTGCACCATTAGTTGAAGGAGACAGTATCTCCAATGCCAGTCTCTTTTTTGTTGGGGAGAGGGCTTGATCGTAAAGCAATGCTATGAGTGAAACTTGTGATTTGCGAGCCTGGACAGTGAAGTAAGGCTTATGCTGTAAATTGTACTGCATAGCCTTCTCCTTAGCAGAATGGATGCTTGGTTTTTTTCCTCACACAAAAGTGGGAGTAGGGCCAGTGCAGTTGTTTTCGCCCATGCACTGTAACATCATTTAGATTTTTTTGGGTTTTTAAGTCCTTTCTACTTTGATTTTTTTTGTGTGTTTTTGTGAGTGATAGTCACTCGTTGGACTGATAGATGTATCTGCTCAACAGCCAGGCTGTGGCGCAGGCTGTTGAGCAACCAGCTGCAACAAATCACTCTGACCAAGAGGTCATGAGTTCGAGGCCAGCTTGGAACCCCGTGTTTGTCTTGTCTTTGTTCTATGTTAAGGCATTGAATGTTTGCCTTATATGTGTAATGTGATCCGCCCTGAGTCCCCTTTGGGGTGAGAAGGGCGGAATATAAATACTGTAAATAAATAAATAATAATAATAAATTGTGTCCAAATTTCATGTCAATTTGTCCAGTGGTTTATGTTATGTTTCCCCCACAAATGAACATTACATTTTTATATATAGATAGGATATAGCTATAGCAGTGACAAATGCCCATGTTAGTCCAGGAAAGAAGTACATTTTCAATTAAGTAAAGTATGTTCAACAAAAATAGATCATGGGTAAAACTGGGTATGTTATGGACCTCTTCACACAGGACAAATTTCAGCTGCCACTCTAGTTCTGTAGCAGCTTTGCTACAGAGCCCACCTGATCCAATCACACAATTGAGAAGTACTTCTGGGACAGCTCCATGGCAAAACTGCTGTGGAACAAGTGTTTCCACCAAAAAATGTCTCAGGTGACACAGGAGGCTTCCCATGGTTGCATTGCCCTCAACAGGGCAAGTTGGCTGGTGATGAAGTCAAGCAGAAGCTGGGAAGGTGCGGGCGTGGGGTGACAGATTCCCACACCTCTGGACATGTACCACCAGCATTGCCCCGATCTGTGGTGATTCCAGCGGCACGTCTGAAGAGGTCCTAAGTATGTGGTATCAAACTTTAGTTAGTCTGATTGTGTGTGTTTTCCTTGCAACAAACTGTAAGTGGCTCAATGTAAAGTCCAGCATCCATGGGTTAGAGACAAACTCTCTGGGCTTTCCCCCCAGTTCCCACCATTGGAGAGTTACACTGGTGCCAATTATCCTGGAATAATGAGATATACACCAGTTGTGTTGCGATGTACAGATTTTTCCCCTTGTTATTTTAATATATTTTTCATGAAGAAGAATTAAGGGTAGCCCTTTGAATGGAATCTTGGTTGTACTTTGTGGCCTTTTTTCCATATGACTATTTGGTTACTAGAAGATGATTCCACTTTCAAAAAGACCAGTTCTGTTCATGGGAGACTTTTTCTGTTAAAGAAATCTCTTTCTATAAAGATAGGGTTGGTCTGCAAATGATTTTGTCTTCTGGTTTTGTGTTTTTTAAGTGGAAATGATGCTTCACAAGTTCAGGAGAATATCTCCAAGAGCAGTAGATTTTTCTAAAAACTCCCTCATACTGCTGCGCCAGTCTACAGTGCAATATAATGATGTTTCATAATGCAGTTGAAC
This sequence comes from Anolis carolinensis, assembly GCF_035594765.1. Lineage (NCBI taxonomy): Eukaryota > Metazoa > Chordata > Lepidosauria > Squamata > Anolidae > Anolis > Anolis carolinensis. The sequence goes on from NC_085845.1 coordinate 62,403,527, forward strand.
TGTATTGAATTGCATGATATGAGTCTACATTGCTGTTATGAAGTCCAATCCAGTTCAACTACATTATGAAACTGCATTATATGGCAACATAAATGGCACTCAAGATTTGAATCTCCGATTGGCCACGAAAACCTGTTGAGTAACATTGGGCAAATCACATAGTCTTGGGAGGAGGCAATGACAATATGCCTGAAGAAATCTTGCAGAGAAGACTCCATGATAAATTCATTTTAGGGTCTCCCTAAGTCAGAAAGGTTGTAAGTGGTGGTGGGGTGGTGGAGGGGGGAATATATGAAGGGGCTAAGTTCTAGAAGATAATTTCTTAGCAAACCTAACAGAGTCCTTGGAAATCATATCTGTTTTCCCTTTCAGCTAACCCAAAATGTGTAGGATGAGCATTCTTTAAGCCCTTCCAGACAGACCCTATATCCCAGGATCTGATTCCAGGTTTTCTGTTTATCCCAGATTATCTGGCAGTGCGGACTCATACAATCCAGTTTAAAGCAGAAAACCTGGGATCAGATCCTGGGATATAGAGTCTGTCTGGAAGGGTCCTAAGTCATTGTTCTAGAATTCAAGGTCAATAATCCTCAACAATTCATAATTTCCCTAAGTACAGTAGAGTCTCACTTATCCAACATAAACAGGCTGGCAGAATGTTGGATAAGCAAAAATGTTGGATAATGAGGGATTAAGGAAAAACCTATTAAACATCACATTACGTTATGATTTTACAAATTAAGCACCAAAACATCATGTTTTACAACAAGTTGACAGAAAAAGCAATTCAATATACGGTAACGTTATGCAGTAATTACTGCATTTACGAATTTAGCACCAAAACATTGTAATGTAATGAAAACATTGACTATAAATATATTGACTACTAAAAGGCAGACTGCATTGGATAATTCAGAATGTTGAATAAGCAAAGGTTGGATAAGCAAGATTCTACTGTAGTACCATTCCTGGTGCCAGTGTTTTGTAACATTCTGATACATGTATTCAAGTTAAAATTGAGAACTAGTTGTATTTTTGAAACATTGGATTACATATACAATTCCAGAAAATGATACACTGCATGCACAAGATTGCCATCACTGGTCTACTACCAACAATAAATAGAAAATTAACTGTTAATATGTTCCTTTAGAGGAGTTAATACCTGCAATGGTTTAATGCCCAAGGAAAAGTTCTGAAGAGCTACTGAGTTTTACCACTTTTAATGTTGCAGTTCTGCCTTGTACCAAGACATTATTGCAGTGAGAGTACAATCTTGGTTGAGCCACTAAAGGCAGACATAAAGAGGAGAACAAATATTAACTACAGGTTGTAAAGGTTCTTTTCATTAGGTCCTAAGTAATAATGAACACTTATAAAAAGAAAATAGCACAGATAAAGTATCTCTACAGAAAGGCATTTTACATAGAAGCTCCCCTCATTATTAATGTTTAAATACGGGTCAGGCAGTATCAATTCAAATGTGCATCCATAATTCCCCACATAAAAATGTAATTGTGTCAAATGTTTCCCTCTTTCCTTACTGTGCTATCTGCTTGAGTTCTAAGATCATTTATGACAGTAATGCCATTTCCCCTTTAAAACTGTCTCTGCCTGCCATGTCTTAAGCAGAATACTCATTTGTAAACAAAATGGTGATTCATTATTGAAGCTGAAGGGCATAGTTTTACCTGGATGTAAATTTATCATTTTTTAATGCTCACAGCTTGATGCCTGAAAATCTCATCAAGGCCTCTGAAAGCTTCCTTGACACAGATTGATGACCCAAACAATTAACTTAATAAAGGAATCAGCAAGCATCGGTTGGCAGCGAGCAGAGGAAACATTGGCCAAAGTGATCCCTAATGCAAGTCCAATGAAATTAAAACAGTTGCATGCAGGATCTGGCTTTTATTTTCATTTACAGAGAAGGATAAATCAAGACAATTTTCTTGTTCTTTTACCATGTTCTTTCAGGATATGTTTTTTTTTTCAGTGTCAGGAGCAACATGAGAAAGTGCAAGCTGCTTCTGGTGTGCGAGAATTGGCCGTCTGCAAGGACATTGCATGGGAAGCTGGAACTGACAGACAGGAGCTCACCCCGCTCCCTGGATTTGAACCACTGACCACTCCTGCTGGCACAAGGGTTTAACCCATTGCGCCACCAGGGGACCCTCGGGATATGGTTGATCTCAATGAATCTATATTTTGCAGGCAATGAGCAAAATACAATTCATTTACATGTATTATGACTCTGCCTTAAAAGGGGTGGCATGGGCATTATTTTTAAATGTTCAATGGAACTTATAGAATCTTATTTTCTAATGACTCCAGGGATTCAGATGGAGGGATCTGAAATCCTGAAATTTCTTTCTTCATGTGAGAAAACAAGCCAATAGGTCATATTCGGGAAAGATCTCCTTTTCATTAATATCCTTTATTTTCCCCAGAGCATAGTCAGCAAATAATCAACTCATAGTTCTGTCCTAGTAAAGATCAACATCCAATAAGTTACTAGTGGGGGCTCAAGTTAGCCATACTGGGTGTCTGTGGAATCGAGATAGCTAGGTGGGCATTGGCAATATTGTCTCCTCTCAATTTTTTCTAGGGGAAAATTTCTCATCCAGAATGTTCTGCTTCCACCTCCTTGAAGAAGTTCTTCAAGTCTTTGTTAAGTGATTTCAGTTACCGCAAAACCGCAGGTTCGTAAGCCTGGTCTGTCTAGCTAATTCAGGCATAGATGGGTTAGAAGGCAAAACTAGAGGTTTATTCTCAATGGCCAAAGAGAATGTCAGCAAATAAAGCACTCCAAAATACTGATGCAACACAATTGGAAATATAGAGCATTTTTATTTCTTTTATTTCATTAACTGTGGTTGGCACAATAAGGTTAGTCCAGTGTATACAATGGCTATTTGGGAATTATGATCATCTCAATAAATGGAGCTGTTTTAGAGATAGCTGCGATCTTATCAATGGGAGCACGAAATGGGCCCAGGAAACTCTGATGTATGGTGGTTTCTTTCCTGCCTTTTTTTTTGAATGAATATCCTGAAATAGAAAAGGTATTTTTCTCTTCTTCACTGACAATGAGTATCCAGCATAGTTGTTCCTGATTTATATCCAAAAGCTTTCAGCAATAGCCTGTGGTATTGTGGTTATCTTACCAATTATTCTAAAAGAAAGAATACAGGAAACTTCCTCATATTGCTCAGCAAGTTCTGTTTTATCTGCACTGTGACATAGCAGCTCTTCAATCAATCAATCAAGCAAGCAAGCAACCAACCACTTTACTTATATCCAAACTTTTCCCCAAAAGTAGGACTCTTGGAATTTTCACACAGGAAACAACAATGACTTCACAACATGCGAGCAATTGAACCAGCAAACTTCAGCTTAAAATCTATATCTGTCATGAAACATTCAGTAATAACTAATTGTTAACTATTAATTAATAGTCAGATTTCATTCAAATGAGACAGTGAACTTTCAATTTATGACTGCATTACATTTCGCTGCAAACAAACCCAAGCAACCACAATTAGTTCCAAATCATTATTTTTATGAGCTACAATGCTTCAGCAAGGAAGGGAGTCTACAACGCACTCTTCATTCCGTGAAGCCGATTTTGGGCTGCAATCTGGGGGCCCTTCCACACAGCCCTATATTTGCATTCAGATAATGTGGGATTTTCTGCCTTGATACTCTGGGATATAGGGCTGTGTGGAAGGGCCCTGCAATACACTGGGATCTGCTGCAGTGCATTAAAGGGCTTAACTTGGACTTTGTGGCACTTTCCTTTGATTACTGTATACCTTTCAATCAGCTCTGCAGTGCACATTGCTGGCATGTGTTTTGTGGCCACCACCTTTTTGAGTCAGTTTGGAACCATAGTAAGTGATGAGTGTAGATGAGTCCTAGGTTACCTTCCCAATAATAAATATCTTTATGAAAATATATTATTTACATAGACCTGAATTGAACTGGGTATGAGCATATGTAAAGGTAAAGGTAAAGGCTTCCTCTTGACATTAAATCTAGTCAAGTCTGACTCTGGGGGATGGTTTTCATCTCCATTTCTAAGCTGAAGAGCTGGCGTTGTCCGTAGACGGCTCCAAAGTTCATGTGGCCAGCATGACTGCATGGAGCACCGTTATCTTCCCATTGGAGTGGTACCTATTGATCTACTCACTACTGCTAGATTGGCAGAAGCTGGGGCTAACAGCAAGAGCTCACCCCGCTCCCCAGATTCGAACTGCTGACTTTTCGGTCCGCAAGTTCAGCAGCTCAGTAGTTTAAGCACTGCGCCACCGGGGACTCCAACATATGTGTACATAATTATTACATAACGGACTTCCAGAAAGCAAGCTATTACCTCGATATAGTGCATCTTCAATTTAAGCAGTATAATCAGTAGTTATTATTGTGTCTAGAAATTATTTCAAACTTGTAGTGATCCTGTCTTTAAAAAACACATTCTACGAGGCCAGCAGTGCTATGAGGCTTACATAGCTTAACAGATGGCTTAAGATCCTATTCCACTTGTAGAAAACCCAAGACGCCATCTACACTGCCATATAATGCAGTCTAGACTCATATAATGCAGTTCAGTGCAGTCAAACTACATTATATGATTCTACACTGACCTTCCTCTGAGGTTAAGGGGATGTGATATGCTCAAGATCATTTGGTAGGTTTTCATGGCCAAGCAGAAATTTGAAATCTTGGTCTTGGTCTCTTGGAATTTGAAATTCTTGACTGGCTCTCATAAACAATAGTACCTCACATGAATGTTTGGAATTCTCATCATCTTGAACATGTAACTCAACGCTAATTTCTTGGTATTTCTATGGCTGGTGCTGCTGAGCTGCTGAAATAGCTGACTGAAAGGTTGGCAATTAGAATCTGGGGAGCAGGGTGAGCTCCCGATGTTGGGCCCAGCTTCTGCTAACTTAGCAATTCAAAAACATGCAAATGTGAGTAGATCAATAGGTACCGCTCCAGCAGGAAGGTAACAGAGCTCCATGCAGTCATGCCAGCCACATGACCTCGTAGGTGTCTTTGGACAATGTCGGCTCTTCGGCTTAGAAATTGGGATGAGCACCACCCACAAGAGTTGGAAACGAGTAAAACTAAACTCAGGGGAAATCTTTACCTTTAACTTACTATGGCTTTCCTGAATTTTCCTTTTCTTTATTCCTCCATTTCTCCTGCTCTTGCAATCCTTCTTGCTTTTGTTACATTTGCTATTTTTGGCTATGTTTGGGAGTGCGGGTAAGGGTCTGTTCAGGGAGAGTGAATATTGCTCTAGGTTGGTTGACTTTGTTCTTCTAATGTTTAAAAAAGTCCAATAAACTAAAATGTGAAAAGAAGGAGAAGACAATGTTATCAGAATCCATTCTACCTGAAGCTATAAAAGGCAAATAGTACTTCAGAGATAGTGCCAGCATTATTATACAAACAGGCAGTTACATGTTTCACAAACTGAGAATCAAAGTGAAGCGATGTAACATGTTGTTCACTTTCACAAACCCTATCAGGAAAGAAAACAGAGTGATAAAAACTTGCCATCTTGCTGATGACACTCAGGAGAGAGTCTTCACAGATGTTTCTCTGAGCAAATATATACTTTGTCTACTCTGATTATGCTGATCTTGAGAATTCGTGATTTGCTCTGACACTTAACAATTCTTCAACAGTCTCATTAAAAACAACAACCACTGCCAGCAACTCTTATAAAAACAGGAGCCCCGGATTTTCTCTTACAAACATTAAGCTAGATCCGTGAACCTTTATGATAAAACTTTATTACAGTATCCTTGCTATTCTGAAAACTGACTTAGAATTAGAGAGGCTGGCAGCATCTTTGCAACTGGCAGATAGATCCAAGCCACCCTTTTCTGTCACTATGCAGCCCACTTTTGCTGAAGTGACTAGGGACCACCATAAATCATTTCTCACTTGCTATCCTTTATGATGAATTGCTGTTTCACTTATTACCTGAAAAGAGATTTGATGGCCATTCATTACCCCTTCTGAATACTTAAAAATGAGATATTCTTACAAGACAGGTATTTCTGTATGAAGGTTAGCAGTACAGGGAATAGTAATTCTCAAACTTTTGAGGTTCTCAGAGTTTTTAACAATGTTCTTTCTGGAAGGACAAAAAAAAAGACCTCTAACTTTTAAAGGCAACTCATAATATTTTCCTCTGACCTCCAATTTTTGACAGGGCCCATTGGGCCAGAGAGAACCTACAAGTCTGTTTATCAGCCGCCTGACTGAGTGTTTACTTGACTGAGCTATCTTGTGAAGGCTGAGACCACCAATTGGGAAACTATATTCTGATATCTTGGCTGAGATCTTGCGGCGCTCAAGAAAGCACTTTGGCAGACAAGTTAGCAGGTCCCTGAGCTTCATCATTTTACATTGTCTTTTTAATGACCTAGATTTTCCCCCTAGATTTCATGCCCCCCCCCCAAAAAAAACCCCATATTCCTGGTATCCAATTAAGCACTCAGAGGAAATGTTATCTCAAGTTATTGTGGCTTGTTTTTTGCATTCCCTGGAGTTTTTCTGTTCTTTTTTTCTTAGATTTCTGTTTTGGTAGTAATAGGATACTTTAGTACTGTGTGTACTAGTTAACCACTTCTTTGACATAACTGGCAGTTGTTGTGGGTGACAACAAGGAGCTCCACAAATTGGCTCAAGATTGTGCTGACTAAAAGCAGAAGAATAGATTGAATTGGGCTATCTTGCAACTCTGGCTCAACAGCAAGATTGTGCTGGCCAGGGATTGGTAAATTTCCTGGGCAACAAGTCTCTGTTATAATTGTGGCTCGTTGCCTGCTTGGGAAGGGCATGGGGTTAAATTAATTTACAGTTGGGCTCTCTCTTGTTCCCTTCACACTGTGGTCATTTTATTATTGTATCATAAATAAATGTGTGGCCTGGCAACTTTTTTCTGTAACTTTGTAATCCAGTGTGTCTATTCTGCACAATTTTTCAAACATGGGGGTCATTTTTGTACTGGAGAAACCAGATAGATACAGAACAAACATGATCTAACAAATCATGTTTGATGGATCAGAAACACATTATGTCCTATATGTTCTCCTGCCTTCTGTTGAATATAGTAAGAAGAGCAAATGACCAGGTATATCATTTGCACAATAGGCAAACAGTTGCCCCAGGAAAATCACTTTCTCCATTCATTGTTAGTTACAACTATACAATGGCATAAGGTAAAGGTTTCCCCTTGATATTAAGTCTAGTCAAGTCTGACTCTGAGGGGTGGTGCTCATCTCCATTTCTAAGCCAAAGAGCCAGTGTTAACTGTAGACAACTCCTAGGTCATGTGGCTGGCATGACTGCATGGAGTGCCATTTCCTTCCCACCGAAGTGGCACCTATTGATCTATTCACATTTGCATGTTTTTGAACTGCTAGATTGGCAGAAGCTGGAGCTAACAGCAGAAGCTCACCCCATCTGTGTATTCAAACCGCCGACTTTCCGATCAGCAAGTTCTGAAGCTTAGCAGTTTAGTCCTCTGTGCCACCATGGCTCCTTTGTGCCACCACTGCCCCTTACAATGGCATACTGATGGTAATATAGAGCCATCTCAACTAGCACCATTGAAATGCTTATCTGCTGCAAACCAATTTTCTGTGATATCCACACTAGCCAATTAAGTTTAAGCAATCTTTATAAAGGGAGATATCAATCCATGGTTCTACTTATTGGTAAAATATCCATTCATATGTCAAAAAGCATGATGAACTCAGTTAAGGAACACAATCCAAGAGCCAAAATGACTCATTCCTGTTTTAATGGATCAGATTTGTCACCAGACCAGATAGTCTTGTATATATGAACTATGCAAAGCAATGACAAACTGTAGATATTTTCACGTGTTTTTTTATGTAAGTGAAGCAACTCTTGTAATATCTGAAGGTAAGAAAACTCTAGTAATCTGTCAACAGAATTGATTTATTAAAACACCCTATATTAAAGCTCCATTCACAGCTATAGCTTGATGTGCGTGTTCAGGAATGGGTTACCAGGAGAGGAATAAGTTAGACCTACCCCTTTCTTTTTTGCGCTCTTCTGTGGAAAGCAATAATCCAAAAAAGAGACCCTTCATTATGTGCATAGATTTTGTGTGTGATCTGAATCCTTGAAAAAAAAAATCCCTGGATCCCTGATTGCATGACATGGCTGCTGTTCCCTTCAGATTATCATTTTCCATGGGAAGAAAAGGCAAGAGGAAAGGCTAGCTGCTGAATGCATGGGGGTAGGTCTTATGAGAGCGAGACAAATGAGATTCTCAATATTTTTAATATGAATTAATGTGTTCGAGTAAAAGCTTTGTAGCTGCAATGAGAAATCAGGGAAGGAATCTGCCTTGGATTGGCAAAACATGTAAATGCATGTGCTTGCTAGATACATACACTCTGAAACAGTCCTTGACTTTTGAGTCAACACATTTGTTATATATAAATCATTCAATAAAATACCATACCTCTGAAGGGGTTGTCTATTATAGCTATTCAGAAATGTAAAAAGTTGGATGTTGGACTACAAACCTATTAACCCTGGCCCTTGGCCATGCTGATTTAGACTTGTGGTCTTTGGCAAAAACATTACCACAACGATAGTTCTATCTTTCTGTCTATAATCAACGGGTAATTTTGATATAGAAGTAATAATTAAATCCCTCAGATACTTTTAAGTATTTCATAAAAAAGAAAACCTGTCTTTCCAATATATGTCATAAAATAAGTTACTTCATTCATTATTTCCCATTAATTTACATTAATACTTTGATTTTTTTGGATGAGAAATCAAAGTTGGGAGTAATTACAAATGCGAGTGGTGCAGCGGATTAAACCGCTGAGATGCTGAACTTGCTGATCGAAAGATCAGCGGTTCAAATCCAAGGAGTGGAGTGAGCTCCCATTGTTAGCCCCAGCTTCTGCCAACCTAGCAGTTCGAAAATATGCAAATGTGAGTAGGTCAATGGGTACCGCTATTGCGGGAAGGTAACGGCGCTCCATGCAGTCATGCCGGCAACGTTACCTTGGAGGTGTCTACAGACAACGCTGGCTCATCTCGAACACTAAATGGAGATGAGCACTACCATCCAGAATCAGACATGACTTGACTTAATGTCAAGGGGAAACCTTTACCTTTACTAGTTATGATTGGGGAGAATGATTGGAAGATTCTGTGGCGAGTCATACTCATTAGTCTGATTATCAGGAAATTCACCACCAATGCTAATAAATTATTCAAGGAATTGAACATTGGATTTTTTGATATATTTTTTTACATTTGTTTAAATTTAAAATGCTCTTGCTGCAGAGTGTATTTATTAGACCCACCTATGAAGGCAGAGCTAGACCTTTTACACTAAGATATATTGCTACGTATGTTCTATATCTTGTACAAATATAAAAACAAACATCTAAGTAGCATAACATCTTGGAAATGTTATATTGATGGGCAGCACTATAAAAAAAAACAAACCCTAAGATTTGGGTTTCTCCCAGTGGTCTAAAACCTATACATTACAAAGATTGCTTTGCCTTCACTCTTCCTATAAATCACTAAATGCCACCTTGTCTTAACATGCCTTAACCTGCCCAAATTGCCAGCATCATTAACTCATTTTATATTATGCTATTCCTCTTGCTGCCCAACCTGTCACTCCTTTGCTTTTCCCAGCCTCCCTGTTCTTGACAGATGCGCTCACTCCAAAACCTCCATCATTTTCCTTCCTTTCTACGGGTTATTCACAGCCGGCGCTATAATGCTAACTACCTCCTGAGAGCGCTGCTGCATCATCTTGAAAGCTTGTGTTCATAACAAAAGCCACAGCAGTCTCACAAAACCCAGCATAAGAAATGTAATATTGCCCACTATACATGCACTCTTGAACATTAGCTCACTCTGGAGGATGTGGATTTTGTACTTTTATTCGCAGAGACCATTTGTTACTTTGAGCAAAATATAGACGTCGCACATTAAAACCGCAATATACCAGATCTCTGTGTCTCAGTGATGAATTTTCTTCCCCTGCCGAGAACGCACTTTCCATCTCTCTTTCAGTATTAAGCCTCTCACATTATCAGTCAGTGTGTACATGAAAGTCACATCTTCCATATATTCATGAGCAGGAAGCAGTGTGGAAGCTTTGTTTTCCATCTTAAAGACCACATGAGTCTGACTTTCGGAGCTGCCAAATATGCACAACTCTGGTTGAGACAAATGAGATTGGTACATAGGTTGAAATAGAAATCCCCACACACTTCAGGGGGCAGGCTGGATTTATTTTGAATCCAAGGCTCCCAACACTCTTTATACTTCATAAACAAACAAACAAAAACTTCCACATTTTTACAGTTTGTTTTTCTGACATAATTAACGAAGGCTGTAATCCTAGGCATACTTACCTGGGAGTTGGTCCCATGAAATCCTGCAAGCTTGTCTAAACTCATTTATTTTTGAATAAATATACAAAGGGCAGGTAGAAAATGGAAGAATGTTGATCTTGCTTAACCTTTTGTTTGTTAAAGGATTTGAAAGACACAAAAAGATTCCATCTGAAATATAAAATTAAAAATGGTGTAGCACAGCGATTACAAGGAATGATTGTTTCAGCTGGGAAATGAAGTAGCTCATGAAAATATACACTGATTTAGAGCTTCTCCTTTGCTTTCATACAATTGGCCATTTCTTCTTTTTACATGGAGCAGTTCCAGTATGGATCCATTCAAACTCATAGAGTAAACTGGGAAACCAAATCTCAGGAGTGCCGTGTGTGCACAAAAAAGTGTGTATGCAGTCCTAATTGAGAGGTAATTTTTTCTTGATAGCAAATCTATTTGTGAATTCTAAATGAGATTAGCTGGAAAGTATTTAAACAGGTTTAGGGGTATTTGAAACAAAAAATTTGAAAATTATAAATTTGCTAACTTACTGTTTTATGGTCCTGTTTATAATCTGTCTAGACACTTTACCTTGCTATTACTTTTCTGAAGCATATGCCAGTTTAATGAATGTGCTGCCTAATCCTTCTTCTAGATCATTAATGACGATGTTAAATAAGACCATCACTAACATTGCTCCCCCTGGAACTTCACTAGACATTTTTTTGCAGCTCAATTTATCACTGCTTGAGAATTACTTGGAAGATACAGTTGATACACAACAAGCCAACCCACCTGCTTAGCTGTATTAACCACAGGGAGCATATTACACCAATTACTTAAAAACTTCACCAACTTCTTTTTTCATCTCTGGCTACTACTCAGAATATCCAGACTGTTGACATTGAACAATAGATCTCCTTGAGTTTTTACATCCTATTCGCTTAAAAGGTTATGCTCAGCTTTTTCGGCAGAATGCCAGCTAGGGCAAGCAATTTGATGAGTGGACTGGACACCTCGGAAATGCATATGAGCAATATAATCCTTCTTCAAAAAAGATTAAAATAATAATAAAGAATTCATTTTATTTCTCCCCAGAAATAAACAAATAAGTAAATTAAGGAAAATGGTAATATGGATTTGGAAACCAAAACTCTGTCATCAATTAAGACAAATCTTCAGAGAATGAACAATCCTACAAAACATCACAAATGGTTGAATCCTCATGCCTAAATCTATTTTCTAGTCTCAACTAGAATAGGTCTACTGAATCAATGGGATATACACTGAAGTTGACTTACCATTCAGTAATTTGATTACCTGAACTACTTTAGTTGGGGCTAACAATTGGATTTACATCTCAAGAAAATTCAAGTTCATGGAAGGAAAGTACCTCTAGAGCAGTTGTTCTCAAAAAAAATTTTAAACTTCCAACTCCCTGAAGCTCATTCAGCACAGGCAATGATCAGGGGGTATTGAAGTTTAAAATATATGGAGGTCCAAAAGTTGACAGCATTGCACTCTTCTGCATCTTGCTGGTATGGTACTTCTGTAGAGCATACCAGAACTTAATGGAGTAAAGAGAAGATGGAAAACCTTCTGCCAATGAAGTTCCTTAAGGTAATTTCTATTACAACCCAACCCAAGATCAAATAAGGATATCCTCTCACCTAGAAGCTCCCCTCTCCCAAGGTTCAGGAAGTTTTTATGATTCTCCAGAAAGATTTCTCAGGAGACACTGGTGGCTGCAATAAGAAGGAGAATGGCAAACCTTCTTTCTATGGACTCCTTTAACCTATTCCATAAACAAGCCACAAAAGTCAAGTCTGGTCAAAAACAAAATTAAAAAATCTGGTTAATGTGTTTTGTTGAAAGGTTACTGTCAACATAACTAATCTATATAAGCTATCAATGAACCTATCTAGCAGATAGATGTATCTAAGACTGGGTGAATAAGCCTAAAGAAAAATACTCTTTCCTTCTCTAACAGTGAAGACATTCCACATGATTTCTGTGAGCATGAAGCCATCATTCTTTTATGTAGGTTAACAACAGTTACTACAAGTGAATTACAAGTTCGCCCCAGTATTCCACAGATTGACCAAGACACGAAATAAATAGTACGAACACAAACTCTACAAGTTCCTGTTTTCCTTCTTTGTTAGATACATTTATCAGATAGACTTAGTAAACAGAATTTGACACAGAACTACAAATGCAAGTGTTTCCTGAAAAACCTACTCCTTTTTAGTATTAAAAAATGTTGATACATCTGCGTAGGTGTAATGAATCCCTTCTGACTAAGTAATCAATACTTTTAACAAAGTAATCTATACTATAATATGCTGAGATGTTGAACTCTTCAGCAATTATTGTCAGATTTTCACTTACTTGCCAAAGAGACTTGGAGAGTCCTCATTACTATTCCTTCAGTCATTCGGGTGTCACAGGAAGGCAGTCACCAAAAGTTATAGTAGGGTAAAGGGGGAACAAGGCATACAGTAAAGAGAAAAGGAGGAGGAGAAAGAGACTCTAGAAAAGGAAGAATGATGGGATCAGGTAAAGACCAAAGATACAAAAGGCAGCCAAACAGAGTAGTTGAAGCAAGAGTAAGGAAAGGTTTTCTTACCACCTTATCACACTGAGAAATGTCCCCATCATAGGATACTTCAGTCTCTTTTCAAGCATGGAGAGACACTGAGTTCATCACATGACTACTTCCAGCCATCATGCATAGCCTTCCTTGGTTGATAAAAGGCAGAAGTGTCCTGATAATCGACCTCACCACATAGAGACACTTCCCCCTCCTAGGACACTTCGGCCTCTTTTCAAGCATGGAGAGGCACTTAGCTCATCACATGTTCCAGGACTGAAAGGAGGCAGAAATGTCCTGAAAAGAGTGAACTCTGAACATGGACCAACAATCATGTACAAAGCTCCTACCTCTTATCACGCTTTATTCTCATGGTTCCAACTGAAAAACAGGGGGGATGGGAATCACCAAAGCGTCCAGTCCTGTTTCATTGCCCAGCCATCAGCAGTCTCTTGTATCCTATGGGGTTTTGGTGCTTAACAATATTATCCTATGGAAAGAAATGGTTTTAACATGCATCACTGTCACTTGTATAATATGGGGTTTGGTGCAGAACAATATTATCCTATGGAAAGAAATGGTTTTAAACTGGTGTCAATCTCTTTTAATGTAAGGGGTTTTTTAAAAAAGTAATACTGTGTGATGAATGTAAAATGAATAAATTGCCAGCTCTAGATGTTTCCAAGTGTGAGTGTGATGGGGAAGCAGAACTCAAAATGGGACTGTTGACGATATAAGATATAAGAGGGACAAAAGGTGATCACCTGTGCTTTCCCATCTTAATATGATGAGGTCGCTAGATTGGAATGGAAGAAACAAGACCGTAGAGGGGGCAGAGAGAAGATAAGGTGGCAAAAGAAAGTAGGACTGGAGGAAGCAAGGCCACAAAAATGTACTATTGCTAACATTTCCACGTGATTGCCACAGCCAAGTCATGACATCAGCCACTTTTTCCCTTGTACCTTTTAGATTTCAGAGGCAGGATTGGGGTATAGATTGATCATGCCATCAGCAGGAGATGGTGCTCATTGGGGACAATGGATGGGCATTGAAAGATTGGCTTCTCCACTGTATCATTGTAAGCTGGGCCATGTATTTGAATCCCACCCCACTTACTGAGGAGACATTTCAAGATTTCTGCAAAGCCAGATGCAGTCAGGTCATAAGAAGGTGCAGTTCATATTGAGAGTCAACTGCAAGATGTGGTGGCCAAGATACACTACGAGGAATGCCATTAGCCAAGCAAACAAACTGACATACATGTATTTTGTCATCTGGAAACAAAACTTCAACATGTCATTTTATTGTACACCAATGGCCCAATAAAAAGGTATTATCTCCCAATTTTATGCTTTCATAATGGGTTTAGCATTGAACAGTTCTGATATGCTGCAACAAAACCATGTTAATAAGTGAATAGGCACAGATGGGGAAGATGTGACTCTTCAGATGTCACTGGACTACAGCTCCCCCACAACTAGCTGTGTCTGATTAGACGTGATCAGTATAACATCTGGCTGGTCATATGCTCCCTAAACCCTGGCCTATTGAAATTGGTCATCCTATTATAATGACTCTGTATGATATCAAGACATTTTAACGGCAATCCTGATTGAGAAAAGTTCAGACTTATTACTGATGCAACAGCTGGGCTTGGATATGTCTGTAATCATTACTTTTGATTATATAAAGACTGACTAAGCCTTTTAAGTGTCATTATCAATAATGTCGCTATGATTCTTCTTTGCTTCCGAGCACATTCAGGCCCTTTGTCAATTCAAACCCATCCTGTGAATACCAATAATTAAAACTATGGAATGTTCACTCTTTTAGAGTGTTGCCTATTTATAATGATCACCCATTCCATGGGAAGATGCGTAAAATGCTTAGTTTTCTCAGAGCTTTCTAAAATCATTAACACTGTAATACTTAACTAAGCCAATCTTCCTTCACAACGGCAGCCTTGCTAAAAGAATGAATGGGTCTGTTCCTCCCTGTCATCAATACAGGAAGGCAATGGATGTGTACTATTCTTGTGCCATTTTAACCATCCCTTAACTTCTATGCAAAGCAATAGTTATGAGCACAGTTTTTATAGAACTTAATTTCTCACTCAGTGGCAGGCCTTATAGTGCTCTTTATTGATCACAATGACTTTGATTTCATGAAGAGATGCATAGGATTTGGTTGTTATTGTAAAGAAAAAGACCAACAACTAATTTTATACTACCAGGTGGTAGTCAGAAATGAAGTGAAAAAGTTCCATGGTATGATATTATGGTCAGTGACTAATATTGTTGTTCTTTGGGGTTGTCAGGTTATGTATTTTATGGAATGGTCATCAAGGAGCTATCTGGTACTTCTTAAGGATCATGGGCAGGTCCCATAGGATGTTTGTTAAAGGTCAATACAAGCATCTGACAATGTTAATGCAAGCATTTTAATCTTAACAGAATAAGATATCCATGTCTACTAGACTTTACTCCTTTACTCATCACAAAAGCAGTTGAAATCATCTAACTTATTAAAGCTGTTTACAGAAAGGAGATAAGAATGAGATTTAAAATTTAACAGATTTTTGCAAGGTATTCCACCACACTGAAAGTCACAAGCAACTTATTTTTCCCATACATACGGTTTTGAAAAAAAAATGTGCATGTGACTTTGAATCACCTATTGACTTATGATGACCCCATGAATTTCATAGGGTTTTCTTAGGCAAGGAATATTTAGAGGTGGTTTCGTCAGTTCCTTTCTCTGAAATATGACTTACAGAACCTGATATTCATTGTTAGTCTCCCTTCCAAGTATATATTTATCCAATAGGCTGTGTTGCACCTCAGGAGGAGTTCACCTTGCTCACAGCACACACCAAGAGTCCAAACACGATAGTAAAACAGTTTATTGATAAAGACACAAATAAAATGGGAAAAACACCATAAGATAGCGAAAGGGTAAAATCCAAGAGTTAATACAGGAGGCAAGTCTCATAGGCAATAAGCCAGATCAAACTGGTAAAAGGAAAACCACCCAATAGCAATATAAATCCAGGAAACAAGGCTTAAAACAAGAACATGATTTCCAAAGTAAACCCAGAAAACAAGGAGCAAAACATGAGTACGAATCCCAAAATATTCAATGAAACAAGGAGCCAAAACATAAGCATGAATCCAAAGGTATATTCATAAAACCAGCATCAAAACATGACATGAATCTTGGGTCTTGAACTAAGGCCTGAATTAGGAACAAGAGAGGAGTTCTTCACTTGGATAGTGATGATGCTTCATCTAAAATCCCAACAGAACTCTTTCTGATTTAAGGACTGCAAAACATGAAAGCATTTCTTTGACCTTGAGGGGCCTGCTTCTGCCTCTCTTTCTCACAGATTCTCTCCGATTCCTCTATCTGAATCTCTGCCCCCTCAGATGAGCTAATATTATCATGAGTTGCTAAACTTCCTGTGGGTGAAAGGTCCCCTCCCTACCTGTTAGATTCCAAAACAGCTCTACTTTCACATTCCACCTCAGAGGCAGCATTTTGCTCTAACCCCTGCCCCCCCCTTTGCCTCCTCCTCAGCTGCATTTGGTTCTAGCGCTCTCTCAGGCCCTGAAACTCCGATCCGCCCCCCATCTTCATCTGTCTCAACCACAACAGGCTGACAGATTGGATAAATATATCCAATGTCAAAATGGTAGCTTTATCAATATATAATTCCAGTATGTATATATTATCCCAGTATGTATAGGCTATGAATGGAGTACCCAGTGGTGCAGTGGGTTCAACTGCTGAGCTGAACTTGCTGACTGAAAGGTTGGTAGTTCGAATCTGGGGTGCGGGGTGAGCTCCCACTGTTAGCCCCAGCTTCTGCCAACCTAGCAGTTCGAAAACATTGCAAATATGAGTAGATCAATATGTACTGCTCCAGTGGGAAGGTAATGACACTCCATGCAGTCATGCCAACCACATGACCTTAGAGTTGTCTTTGGCTTAGAAACAGATGAGCACCACTCCCCAGAGTTGGACCTGACTAGACTTAATGTCAAGGGGAAAGCTTTACCTTATAAGTTATGAGTTGTCCAAGACAGACATGCAATGTTTTAAGTTTGCCCAATTTTTAATAAACATAAAGATTATTGAAACTGAGATCTGACAAGTCATTGAAAAACTGATTTCCTTATCTCCCACTTTTTCAGCTTTTCTCCTTGATTGTACTATTGGCCTCTGACTGCCTAATGCCTTATTCATTCCTCATTTTCTGGGCAGATCACTAGTTTGTGAAGATAATTAGGGACCCCTGCTATTCCATCAGAGACTTGGATCTTGAGGCTAATTAAAATGAAGTGCTGCACATATGCAAGCAGCTGATAAAGGCGTGCCACAAGGCACCTGGAAGCCTGGCATTTGGATAGCAGCAGAATGCCAAAGAGAAAATGCTCTCTTAGCAGCAGAAAAACAAAGAAAAGGCAGAAAAAGCATCACTGACTGAAGGCTTTCAGGGCTGCTTCCAAACAGGTTTTTACGTTTGTCAATAATTTTTCTTCCATTCGAAGTTACAAGAGGAATCGCAATTAACTTTCCACACTGATTTTCCTAGGTATACATACCACTACATCCACCTACATTCACATTATGGCTGTGGGTGGCAAGGGGAGTTGCCAATTCACAGGGAAGCCACTTTAAGCCAAACAGCACCCGTTCAATATAAGCTTGGAGTTTGGCATCATTCTATTCTCTTTGTTTTAAAAAAAGCCATGCTTTTACTTAGAGCCAAAATACCCTAGCTAAAAATGAAAAAGGAAACCATGCCTTATATAAAACGGTGCTATTGCATATAGTGTCACATATTTTCTGGTAAGCTCACTGGAAAACCTACAAGAGGGCTCTAACTAAAGAAGTTTTGGTATTTTCGGACATATATCCATTTGAATGAAAGGGAGGTGGGATGAGATTCAAAGAGGGGTGCAGGACATTCACATGTTTATTCTGCTTGTACAGGTCTTGTCTTACCTTCTGCTCCCTTCTGTGGCAGAGAGATTATACATGGGATAGCTTTGTACACACAGACAGAAAAATCTCAACACACATGTCTACACTCTATTATGTGTACATAACGTACTCAGAAGGTCAAATCCTAAAAATTACTCATTTCACTGCTAAAAATAGGTTATATTCACTATCATTCATACATACATACACATACACACACACACATAGGATAGGCAGGCCACATGCAACTCCCATGGTCCAAACATTTGTTATGAATTTGTCCTTTACATTTTTTGTCTCAAAGGTCTTCTAATAGATGCCAATGATGCCATATGTTTTGGACCCCTGGAAAGGCCTTTCCAAAACTGGACCTGACTCCTGGATTGCTTCTTATTGTTACAAGGTTCCAGAGAGGCTAAAAATGTGATGAAACGGTCCTTTGTGCCTCTTAGACAGACTTGGACCATTGCTGAAAATTATTACATACAAATGTTAAAATGAAGTGAATAGATGCTCATTTCAGAATACAAACAACTTGGGTTTTTATATATTTAAGACTTCCCTACATTATGCAATAGTATGCGAATTAAAATAAACATACCAATATCAACACTAAATTAGCTATGGCCTAACCAGGACCCAGGAGTTTCCAGAACATATAAAATACAGTAGAGTCTCGCTTATCCAACCTTCTGGATTATCCAACGCAGTCTGCCTCCTACCCCGATCCACAGCTGTTTCTCTGGACAGCAAGGATTGAACTTCTTATGGATTTAACTTCTGACAATATTGTTACTGCACGTTCATTTTATGCAATTCTATCTTTATTTTTCGTCAGTTTGTTAGTAGCCAATGTTTTCAACACATTGCGATGTTTTGGTGCTAAATTCATAAATACAGTCATTACTACGTAACATTGCCATGTATTCAACTGCTTTTTCTGTCGATTTGTTGTAAAACATGATGTATTGGTGCTTAATTTGTAAAATCATAATGCAATTTGACGTTTAATAGGCTTTTCCTTAATCCCTCATTATCCAACATTTTCACTTATCCAATGTTCTGCCAGCCCATTTATGTTGGATAAGTGAGACTCTACTGTAGTGATATGTCTTGTTCCCAGAGAGAAAGGAAACATGTGTGTATGTGTATATGTGGGGCAGGAATTGGTTTGCTCCAATCTTTAACTGGAGTGCTTATAATTATTATTTATTAAGACTGGGATTTAAATAGGCATATTGTGAAATTTTAAATGTCCTTCTTCCTGAACTGTCCAATGATATTTAACAAGGAAGGGAAAAACAAATAAAGATTTCCCCCTTGGTTCGGACATAGCAAACTATCCCAATCCTGAGCTATTTAGTGCTAAACAGCTCCACAGGACATGAAATAAGAGTTAGAAAAGGGGAAATAGGCGGTGTCTTGGTTTTTCCCTCACCTTTCTCCAAATTGCCCCGAAAAGGAATATCATTCTTTATAGGACAGAGAAACAAGAACTTGTTTCACATCCCAACAATTCCTAGTATAAATCTATGAAATAGCCAGCGTTGTTATATTTGTATTACAGATGAACAGCTGTCCGAAGCAGATGGAGGTTTGGCTAATGTGCGTGGTGTGTGTTTATATGTCCTCTATTCATCGGATTTCATGAATTTGATAAGGTTTTCTTAGGCCATGAATACTCAGAGGTGGTTCGGCATTCCCTTAATCTGAAACAGTATTTTTATTGTACTGTTTAAAATGTATTTATTGGATTATACTAAATTGATTGTTTTAATTGCTTATGTTTTATTTTTTGTACTGTATACCGGCATTGAATTTTGCCAGATTGTGAGCCGCCCTAAGTCCCTTCGGGTGAGAAGGGCGGCATAGAAATGATGGAAATAAATAAATAAACATAGCCTACAGCACCAGGTATTGTTTGGTGACCTCCGGTCCAAGTACTAACCAGAGCTGATCCTGCTTAGTTTCCAAAATCAGATGGGATCTGTTACCTTTAGAATCTAATACCATCTTGCAGTTCAGAGCTGCAGTTAAATTTGACCTGGCAATCTGTCATATCAGATTCCCCCTTTTTAATGGAATTACATTGACTATGTTGAATGAAATCCAAGGACTTGCTAACCAAGGCTGCCAATATAAATGGTCCAGATTTTTAAAACTTCACATCTAAACCATTTTGACTTTCTTTAAAACAACACAGCAACTACCTCAGTGAAAGGTTATACTAGTTTTCTGACAGCCCAACCACCTGCCAGAAGCCTCAAGCCTTGCTGTATTCTCCCACTTCTCTCTTTTTGCCTTGGGGAATTTAGCTTTCCCTCTTCAACACCGAGCATTAGATCAGGACAATAAAAAGTTTGATGACTGTTCTACAGCACAGAGAAATGGCAACAATTTAAAGAAGCCTTTCTCTGGACTCAAGAGATACCGAAGCAACGGTACAATAAAGCCACGGATTTCCATAGATTGGGTGAAATAGTAAAATAACTCGAACTTAGGAGGTTAGAATGGCCACAGAAAACTATGAAGAGGATTTATTTATTTCAAGTCAAAAGCACGGCATAAATAAGTATAAACTGATAAAAATAGAGGGAACACAAGCGGCTAAATAATTTTTGACTAAAAACAGGCAACATTGACTGCATTGTCTGTAGCTTTCAACAATTTTTCCTCTGTACATGAGGCAGGGCATAGTGGGCAAGCATACATATGCGGAGTTGTCTGGAAAATGTATACGGGGATAATTATTTGGAGGCAATGCTCCACCCATTTTCATCCCCACGTGTTTATTGAAGTTGCCTATGGACTTATGGCAACATGAATTTCATTGGGTTTCCTTATGCAAGGGTATAAGGTGTTGTTATCTGCCGCACCCAGCGGTCTCCCATCCAAGCACTAACCGGGGCTGATCCTGCTTAGCTCTCAAATCATCCAAGATATGATGCCTTAAGTGTACTTAGGCCATCATACCCCTGCACTCCTCTATGTTGATTCTCTTGGGTAAGTCTATATACAAGGGAGGTATCCAAAAGTGCATCTACATTGTAAAATCAATGCAGTTTGACACCACTTTCACTGTGTTCAATGCTATGAAATCCTGGGAGTTGCTCTTTGGTGGAGCAGAGGCTTGTAGAGCTGCAACTCCGAGGATCTCACAGCATTGACACAGGGCAGTGAAAGTGGGGTCAAAGCGGATTGAATTGTGTGGACAAGGAGGTCTGGGATCCCTTAATCCTGAAGGCGAAGCGAGAGGCTTCCCTTTATTCGAGCTCCAAAGCAGCTTCCGAGGCTCAGAAGGTCAGGATTCCATTAAGTCTCATTAGAGAGGAGAGCGCATGCGCGGGGAAAAGGCCGGGGGTGGATCCACTTCCCGGGAAGAAGCGGGCGGGAAGTTTGAATCCCTTTTGCGATGCTCCGCCCTTCCTTTGGCGCCGGGGCTGTTTGGGAAGCAGGATGGTGGAAGGGCCCGGATGCAGGCTGAACGGCGAGAAGATCCGCGCCCGAGTAGCCCGGGGACAGGCCGTGAAGTCCATGCGAGGAAGCGCGCTTCTGCAAATTGGAGCCTCTTCCTCCTCCTCGAATGGGGTTAGTAATTGATTCCTGCTTCTCATTAGGGTGGAAATTGCAAGCTGCTGCTCAAGAGCAATGACATTGATTAGAGTGAGAAATCTGTGGGTGGGCGAACTCAAGCCAAGGAGCGCAGCTCGTTGGGTGCCTCTAGAATCAAACCGGTTTGACACACATTTGATTGGCATGGCCCAATGCTATGGAATCCTGGGAGTTGCAGTTTGGCAGAGAAGGCTCAAGACCTTGCGAAAACAATGGGTGTATTATCGAGATCAGTGGTTCTCAGCCTGGGATCCCCAGATGTTTTTCGCCTTCTACTCCCAGCTGGTAAACTGGGATTTCCGGGAGTTGTAGGCCCAAAACATCTGGGGATCCCAGGTTGAGAACCACTGATCTAGGTGAACTATAAATCCTATCTCCCAAATGACAACATCAGTCTTCTCCCCAGCCCAACCAGTATTCTAATTTCGGCCTATCAGGTATTTGTGCTAAATTTAGTCCAGATCCATAGTCGTTTGGGTCCACAGTGCTCTCCAGAGGTAGGTGAACTACATCTCCTCTAAATCACTGTCAATTCCTCCCAAATCCCTCCAGTATTTTCTGTTGGTCGTTGGGGTTCTGTGTGGGAAGTTTGGCCCAATTCTATAGTTGATTGGATCTAAGGGGCTCTTTGATTGTAAGTGAACTATAAATCCCAGCAACTGCAATTCCTAAATGTCAAGGTCTATTTTCCACAAACTCCACCAGTGTTCGAATTTGGGCCTATTGAATATTATTGCCAAGTTTGGTCTAGATCCATCATTGTTT
The DNA here is from genome assembly GCF_035594765.1 of Anolis carolinensis. Lineage (NCBI taxonomy): Eukaryota > Metazoa > Chordata > Lepidosauria > Squamata > Anolidae > Anolis > Anolis carolinensis. The sequence continues at coordinate 62,425,913 of NC_085845.1, forward strand.
GAGTCCATAATGCTCTCTGGATGTAGATGAACAACTCCCAAACTCAAGGTCAATGCCCACCAAACCCTTCTAGTATTTTTTGTTGGTCCTGGGAGTTCTGTGTGCCAAGTTTGCTTCATTTCCATCATGGGTGGAGTTCAGAATAATCTTTGATTGTAAGATAAAGGTTTCTCCCTGATATTAAGTCTAATCGTGTCTGACTCTGGATTGTAGGTTAATTATAAATCCCAACAACTACAACTCCCAAATGATAAAAATCAACCCTCTCCCAACCTTACCAGTTTTCAAATTTGGGTGTATCAGGTATTTGTGCTAAATTTGGTCTAGTGAATCAAAATACATCCTGCATATCAGATATTTACATTTCAATTCATAACAGTAGAAAAATTACAGTTACTGTGCTATATTTATAAATTAGAGCAACAAAAATTATTCTATGGTTGGGGGTCACCACAACATGAGGTCATGAATTAAGGGGTCACAGCATCATAAAAGTTGAAAACCACTGATCTATGCTGTGAGGTTACTGCCGTTTGACACCACTTTAACCTCCCTGACTCAGGGCTTTGTAGTTTGGTGAAGCTCCAGCACTCTTTTGACAAACAGTGTAAAATTACAACTCCCAGGGTTCCAAAGCACTGAGTCAGGGCACTTAAAGTGGGGTCCAGCTGCATTAAAATAATGATGATGTTGATGATGATGATGATAAACATTTATTTATATACCACCCTATCTCCAGAAGGGGACTCAGGGCGGATTCCAACAGACAAAAAAGCAAACATTCAATGCCTTGAAAACAATACATACAAATACAATAAACAAACCAACTAAATCCCACATTAGACCAACATCTAAAACCAAGTTATAAACACATACAGTAATCTAAAATTGAGAACCTGACTTAAAAATCATCCTAAGAGTCATGCCTGGCAACCTTGAGTGAAATCCTCTTGTTTTGTGCTGTCTGCCTTTCTGACTTGTTTCCCGGAAAAGTTCCTTCCCCTGAGGCTGAGAGTGTGTGACTCGCTCACAGTGGGTTTCCCAGACTGAGCAGGGAATTGAGCCCTAGAGTCGCAGGGGGCATCTACACTGTGGAATTATTCAGTTTGACACCACTTTGAGTACTGCTGTGGTTCAATGCTATGGACTCCTGGGAGTTCTTGTTTTGGAAGGTCTTGAGCTTCCTCTGCCAAAGAGCATCCCAAACTACAAATACCAGAATTCCACAGTATTGGGTCATGGAAGTTAAAGTGCCAAACTGCATGAAGTCTCCAGTGTAGCTGCACCTATAGTCCAATGCTTAAACCACCACGCCATGCTGGCTCTAGGAATCTTGTTGGTTAGTCCTGAATAGGAAAGCCCTGGTAGTAAATTGGAATTCCGAGTAAAACTGAACAAGGCAGAGGACTAAAACTGAACGAGGCAGAGGACTAAAACTGAACGAGGCAGATGTCCTCTGCCCGATGGAGAAAGTTCTGGCCCTGGCTGACTGAGACCATGCCTGGCATCACCTGAGGGGTAGTAATTATATTATATTATAAATTAATTGAGTTGTAAATATTTAATTGTAACAGTATTTGTAACCAAAACCAAAGAAGAAAGAAAAACTAATTTAAAGTGTAACTAAGGCCCTTTCCAAACAGCTGAATAAAATCCCACATTTTCTGCTTTGAACTGGGATGTATGGCAGTGTGGACTCAGATATTGTGGGATTTTCTGCCTTGATATTCTTATATGGAATATCAGAGCCCTAAAACTTTAACTGAAACTGTAAGTGTAATGGTAAAAATTGTAAACATTGAAAAATGTAGAGTTTTATAAATTTTACCTATTTGATTATAATTTTTAGCAAAAGTGTCAGTAGGAAGTATTATCATTATAATTGCTTATACCTATTGAATCCGTATCCACTAGGTGTACTTGGGCAAACCATACTCTTTCAGCTTCAAGGGGGGACAAAGGCAACCCCATTTTGATCAAATATCTCCAAGAATATTTGTAGTACGGTCACCACAAAATAGCCTCTAACTACCAGGCATGGGCAAACTTTGGCCTTCCGGGTGTTTTGGACTTCAATTCCCACAATTCCTAACAGCTGGTAAACTGGCTGGGATTTCTGGGAGTTGAAGTTCAAAACACCTAGAGGGTCAATGTTTGCCTATACCCGAATCCATGCTTAAATACTGACTCAGCATGTAAAATTTTTTAACAAAATTTGTTTGTTTTCTGATTCTACATTCAGCCAGAAGTTCTTTTTCCTATCTTAGTAGCATGGCAGGAAAAACAAGAGGCAGTGAGGACAGGCAGAGTTAGGCAAGGGATGGTCAGGAGGACTGGCTGTTGCACTTTTTTACAACCTGCCTGTTGTCTTTATGTAGACTTTGGAGGTTCAGGTGTTTGCATGTAGTCTTAGAGCTGAACTGGTCCCAAAAGAACCATCAAAACGATGGACCAAGGAGCTATTATGATTATTATTACCCCACTTTTCTCTCTTAATCGAGACCCAAAGCAGTTATAACTGCACTTTATATGAGCTGGTTCTTGCCTGAGCATGTTTCTGTTCCTTATATCCCCATTTGGGAGGGAAACTAGCACTATCCTTGTGGATACTGGGATGGTGAAGGTTTGGTCCAGATGTCATAGAGGAATTGGGAGAGGGAGAAAATGCAATGGGTCCTTGGTATCTGCTAGGGTTTGATTTCAGGACCTCCTGCAGTTACCAAAACCCATGGATGCTCAAGTCCCATTACATATAATTATTACATAAAATGGCAAAACGAAGATTTTTTAAACAATATTCAATATCTTTGAATTTTTTCCCTACCCAAGGCAGTTGTTCTATCTTTCCTTCTCTCTGCCATGCCAACCAAAGGACATGCCTCCTGTTGCTGCTCTCTGAGACCCCTTCCACACAGCTATATAAAATCCACATTTAACTGGATTAAATGGCAGTGTGGATTCAGATAATCCAGTTCAAAGCAGATACTGTGGATTATCTGCCTTGATATTCTGAGTTATATGGCTGTGTGGAAGGGTCCTGAGTGTAGCGTGATAGACATGTTTGCTGAAACATGTTGAACTGCTCTTCTTTTTTCTGGTGTTGGAACTTATCCCTATACTTTCCATGTTATTTCTGACTGTGGTATCACATTTTTTGTTAACTGAAGTATTCCTATACTCATGTGAAGGAGGCTCTGGGCTCTTGGTCCTCCCACTGATGTATGGCATGCTACTTGTCTTGCCTCCTGAGCATTCGTGAGCTGGATCATCTGCAAGAGAAAGCGTATGCATAGGATGAGACTGGTTCATGAGTTCCCTCTATTGCAAAATGTAGAGATGGGAAAGTTACTATTGGGATACCACTCCCAGTATCCCCCAGCTGGCATGGTTTCTAGTTAAATCCAGCATCCTCCTATGACTTCTTCAGCTGTTCCTGCAAATAAATCCAATATACACAACTTATTTAAACTCTATATATCCCGAGTTTAATGTTTGTTATGGCTGTGCTGGGGTAATTTTTGCATTTAATGTGTTTATCAATGTTATTGCAGCAAGCTGCTTTGCAGACTGTAAAATGGAGAAGTGGCATATGAATGCTTCTATAAATTCCACTTTTTTTCGTAAAAAAAATCCCAGCCAGTTTGATTCAATGGTATTTACTTGGCAAGTGTGGTCCCAAAGGGGCCTTAATTCTGTTTGCATCTGACAGAGTGCATTCAGTTGCAATATTGTGATGCACTATTGAGCGGATCACATCAAAAATTTACGCCGTCCATTTGGATGCGGTTGGCCCTGTTCCTAAAGCTTAAGCTTATTCAAGAGTCCCTAGTTTATTAACATTTTTTTGTCGCCAGAGTTGTTCGTATTCTTGAATTCAAAAAGACCTGACTGATTGACATAAGGTTGGTACAGCCGACCTTGGCATCTCGTCCCAAGTAATCATGGGTTTTGACTGTTGGAGAGATTTCTGGCAGCTGTTTGTGGTTACCCCATCCTGCACAAAACACTTAAAAAGAAATAACCAGAGCAATCTGTAATATATTCCTGCTATTAACATAATAAATCAACCATAACGAGTCTGATTAATTTGAAGAGTTGGTAGAGCTCAGGCAAACATCTAACACGTGTAAGAAATAATGAGGAAAGTGTCCTCGAGTCACTTTGCCTAATTAGAAAGATAGCAAAATTTAAAATATAATTTATTATAAGAAAGCCTATTATACAAAATCCACCATAGAGTAACTGTCATTAGGGGAAAAAATACAGCCTGGGATCAGATCACATACAGAAATTAGCTCATAGAAAAGAAAATTATTTTAACTGGGTGGATGGGCTTGTTTGTTTGCTTAAAAATGAACTAATGAGGCATGCTGTTAGTGGGATGCACAGGACAAGGGGATGTTTTTTGGTCTTGTTTTCCATGTACACAGCATGCAATTTCTCTGTAAGTTTTGATCACTTCTGTTGCCAGCATAAAATTACTCTGTTGAGGCTTGTGAAACTTTATAGGGGGAAAGAAGCTGGAATATAAATGAGCGGCTTGGGTTAATGAGCTGTGGCGATCCAAGGCTTATGGATCGGTGAAGTGGCAAGATGGAGTGGATTCTTCTTCCCTACCTTTGTTCAGGTGTAGCCCGGGAAATTTCATTCAAGGCAATGTAATCCTCAAAAGTGCTCCAGCATGGGGTTAGGCATGATAGCTAGTATTTCTAGATAGAAAATACACCGATGGATTCATATTATGGTTTGTTAACCTGCACTTATTGCTATGCTTAGCATGAGTGTTAAAATATTAACATTATTATTCTTTATACAGTTTGGTTTCCTTAAAAAAGAAATTTCAGATTTTTTAACTTAATCTTCCTTTCCAATCATCTTGTGTTGCCTTATCTTTGGATCCCCAGTGTGTGCCTTGTGGGCACTAATGTGCCAGCGAACACCTTTAGATATTGCATCGGGGTTCTTGCTTCTCTGGATTTGAATATGCATATTATAAAAATATAATATAAAAAGACACTTGGTGAGATAGACATTTGCACAGCAAAAGGTTAGTCTATATTTGCACTAACCCACACTAGAAAATATATAGTTTTATTTTGAAAAAGCAAAGGGAAGTTATTTATTTACAGCATTTTTGTTCTGCCATTCTCACCCTGAAGGGGACTCAGGGCGGATCACAGAATACATATATGACAAACATTCAATGCCGATTATGACAATGACCAGACAGACAACAGATAGAGGTATATAGGCTTTCCCCATCTTTTGGCATCTTTGGAGGCTGTGCTTGGTTCCAGCCACCGGGTGGTGCTGTTGCTCCCTCTCCCTGACGAGAGATTTCTTTGTTTGTAAACCTTCTTTTTCTGATCGAAATGCCAAGCCTAAATAACTACCTCCCTGCTTTTAATGTGGTTCCTATTTATCTACTCACATTTGTTTTCAAACTGCTAAATTGGCAGAAGCTGGGCTAAAGGTCAGGAGCTCACCCGGACCCAGGCTTTGAACTGTTAACCTTCTGCTTGGCAAGATTATTGCAGCTTGGTGATTAACCTGCTGGGCTAAAGCCTGGCAAGTTAACAAGGAATTGTCTGGAAAGGGGCTTTACCATAGTCTCTTTGTGCACATTTTCTGTTTTGCGGGAGGTTGTTCGCTCCTGTGGCGTGCACTTTATGTGGTGTGCATGCATGTTGCGTAGAAGTTTTGTACATGCTATGTGCATGTTTTTCCTTTTTATTTGGGGGGAGTGTGGCGTGAATATAGTATATACACATTTATAAGTTGACTTCATGTATAAGTTGAGGGCAGGTTTTGGGGCACAAATTATGGATCTTTATATGACCCATTGATAAGTCAAGGGTCATTCCACAGAAAGATCAAAGCACCAGTACCACCCCAGGGTCAGCTTCCCCTTACTGCTGTCATTTCTCCATCCTGGCATTCAAAAAATCTTGAAGTAGTGCTATGCTGGAGAAAGTAGAAAGGGGCTATGCTTCTTAAGTTTCTCTTGGGGCTAATGATGCTCTTGGCTTTTGCTACTCTACTCAGAGAAAGGGATGAAATACAGTACTCACAATAACCTGTGGATAAGTCAACCCAGTTTTTGGGCTTGATTTTTTTATTCAAATTTCTATACGTGAGCATATAAGGTAAATGTTTGTGTGTATGTCTCCCTAAACATTGTAAAATTTCCTTTTGTGAAATAAAAAAGCAAGTGAGTGACTGAGCAAGCATGAGAAATGTTATCAACTAAAAGTTATATTTTAGTTGTATTAGACAGGTTTATTCTTTTTAATGAATTATGTTTATTTTCCTTTTTTTACTTGTAACATTCTTTTTTTGGACATTGTTATGATCTAGATTGCTAAAATGCAGTCATATTTCACGTTTTAATAGGCTGTGAGAAAGGGTACTTTTCATAAAGTCTCTGCTCACCAATCCTTCTTGTCCTCTTGTTCAGATCTGGGGGGAAACAGACTTTCAGTGACGTATTACAATATATATTGAGCTGAGAAAGAAGAAGGTTATACTCCAGTTCAGTGGTTCCAAAACCTTGATCCTCCCATGTTTTGCACAACTCTTAAAGTCCCAGCCAACTTGTCCAAAGTTCAGGAATTCTGGGAACTGAAGTCCAAAAGACATGCCAGCAAAAGTTTGGGAACTGCTGTGCAGTCTCTGGTACTGTAGCAATTTTGGGCATCTGGGCTGGCATGTGAAATAACCTATCTCAGCATACACCCGAACAATGGACCTGGCGATTACCTGGCTTGGGAAATGGTCAGAGAAGTTTGTTCAGCCTTGCTATTCCAAGGGATTATCTTGACAGGGACCTGGAGAGTTGGCTGTCTCTGGGCTACATCTTGATACATTTATAAGGCAGTTTATGTCAGGAAAGTTGAGATAAATCACTGTTGATATCTCAGCTGCTTCAACCTTGCAACGAACTTCTTGAAGGCACGAAGTGGTAAAGACTTTTCAATTCAGCTTTCAACCGAAAGCGGTACTTTATCTTTATTTACAAAATATACAGCACAATCTCCTGTCATGTCCGATCACATTAAAACATGCTAGACGATGCACACCACACAAGCTTCTTTTCCGGTCAGTACAGGAAACTCCAAAAATGGCACTCTACTCATTCTGCACATCTCTATTGTTTTCACCCTTGTATTACTGGAGCCATATTGTTTAAACTATAAGCAATTTTCACACCAGATAACATTACATACTGACAGTCTATACATTTTATATAAGAAATAGATACAATGTACAATAGAAAGATAAAAGTTACACAGAAAGTTATCAAAAATGAAGGGCTAGAAATGGTCTTCGGGGGGCGGGTTTGAAGCTGCCACTGGTTTGTTCCTGATCTCCCAGTGCCTCGAACTTGTGAAAGTCAGGAAAAAGATTAGAAAAGGTATTATTTTTGTGCCCTTGGAGAAGGTATTTATTTTTGTGCCCTTGGAGAACTATAAATTTTCCCAAGGGGAGGGGGTATCGTGGCTTGACAACAGTACAACAAATGCTTCCATAATCCTTCACCGAGGATATATAAGTACATGTTCTTTCAGGTTCCCTGTTAACTGATAGCTACTCCATGATTTTTCTGGGGTTTTCTGAGGCAACGGATAGTCAGAAGTGGTTTTGCCAGTTCCTTCCTCTAAAATATACATGAACAGAAAAGTAGAGAAGCTTGCTTCACTATCACTCCCAGCATTTTAAAGAAACGTAGCTACAGTAGAGTCTCACTTATCCAAGCCTCACTTATCCAAGCTTCTGGATAATCCAAGCCATTTTTGTAGTCAGTGTTTTCAATATATCATGATATTTTAGTGCTAAATTCGTAAATACAGTAATTACAACATAACATTACTGCATATTGAACTACTTTTTCTGTCAAATTTGTTGTATAACATGATGTTTTGGCGCTTAATTTGTAAAATCATAACCTAATTTGATGTTTAATAGGCTTTTCCTTAATTCCTCCTTATTATCCAAGATATTCGCTTATCCAAGCTTCTATCGGCCCGTTTAGCTTGGATAAGTGAGACTCTACTGTATATGTTGAATCTGGTGACCAAAAATGGAAATCATTAAAAGAGTGAAGCTGGTAAAAGAAAAAGCCACCCCTGAATGAATGTTGAGAAAGTTTTTTGAAGGCTCACTAGAAGCTTCAAAATGTACTTGTTAGCTTGTACAAGGTTTATCTGGCCTGTTCGTTTATTTCACATGTGATATTCTAAGTTTCAGATCCTTTTTGTGTGTGTTATAGAATCCTGTCTTTATTCTTTTCATATTATTTCTGCCCCTGGTATTGCATTCTCTGATAAAGAATACAATGGGCCCTTGCTGCAGTCATCTAATGTGAGACAGGCCGATGTTTATGTTGCATATCATCCCTATTATAAAATTGGCAACGCGCAGTGCTCACATGTTTATAACCAGTCTGATGCATTTCCCAAGTTTAAAAGCTTCTTAGTTTTCAAGTTCAGCAGAACAACTATTGACATTTTCTCCATGTGCCTATTATAGTAGTACATGTATGAAGGTCTGCTGTGCGGAGAAACATTTGGATCCCTTCTATTAACATAGGTTATGTTGAAGGAAATCTGGGAGTGAGAACTCCCCAGCCATTCAATGCTTTCATGGAGCCAGCAGCGCGATATTGTAATGTCTAAAATAATCATAACTTACACCATGACCTTCAGTTCATAACGTTTATTTCAGAAGGACATTTAAAAATTCAAAAGCAAATTAGCAATTGAGAAAGCAGCAATCTTAAGCCTTTTAATTATTTACTATAGTGTGCATACCAGGGAAAATATTTCATAAACAGTGTCAGCATATTATAGTAGTGTGGCAAATGAATAGCTAAATGCCTTGGAATCTGTGTTTTGCTTCTACACTGTCATCGTCAAATGGTTTTTTGCCTGAATAATTTCTTAAATTTGATTGGACCAATGGAAGAGTTATTTGTTTTTGTCAGCATTCTGTACATACCCCTCAAAATGTTGTCTTATGTGTACAGTTAAGATATTTAGAGCCTTAAGGCTAAAATTCAGTTGATAGTTATGATTAGAGTAACCCTTTTGAATAAGTGAGAATTATTGGTGGAAGCTCCTTTGGAGGCTTTTAAACATAGGCTAGATGGCCATCTGTCAGGGATACTTTGTGCTTTTCCTGCATCGCAGGGGGTTAGACTTGATGGCCCATGCAGTCTCCCCCAACAGTATGATTATATGATTCAACCTAAGTGATGACTTCTCATTCAGCAATTGGTTCAACACAAAAGATTCAAATCGAGACTAGACTTTGGGTTTAGAGGTGAGAAACGTGCTTTTTACAGACCACTGCTAACTTGCAGCAGATTCTGAAAGTTGCAAATGGGAGCCCGAGGTCATCACATGCTCATCACTGGCCGCAGGTACAGCTTCTGCATGGTTTGCAAGCAGAGGCTGTGCATATTCAACTACTTTATATACTCATGTATAAATCTATACATTTTACTCAAAAAACTGACGCCCAAAACCTGGGTTGCCTTATCCAGAGGTCATTGTAAGCACTTTAGCTTAATTTTTACTTAAAAAGGGAAATGCCCCCTTTTCTGAGCCAAGTGGCAAAAGCCAAGGATTTTTTTGGAGGCAACGCTGATTTAATTGTTCCATCTCCCAAAGCAGTTGCTCTATTCCCAACTGAAGAATGGAAAACAGAAGGTTGGTGTACAGGAAAAGAGATTTAAAGATGGGCTTAAAGCCAACCTTAACAACTGTGGCATAGACACTGAGAAATGGGAAGCTCTGGCCCTTGACTGCTCAAACTGGAGGTCAGCTGTTACGAACAGTGCAGTGGAAATTGAAGAGGCACGAATGGAGAGCAAAAGGGAGAAATGCATCAGGAGGATGGTGCATTAAGCCAACCCTGACTGGGACTGCCTTCCATCTGGAAACCGATATCCGCACTGTGGAAGAACATGTAGGTCAAGTATAGGTCTCCACAGTCACCTACGGACCCACTGCCAAGACCCTACGCTTTGAAGGCCATCCTACTAGGACATGAGTGAGTGCCAATGATGATGGTGGTGGTGGCGGCATCAAATCACTTTGGTACAGGGTTTGGAAAATTGCATTTTTTAGCAAAAGATTGCATATCCTCAGCACATTTTTTTCCGATTCCCGTCAAATTTCTTCATATGGATTTGGTCTCTTTTGGAAACAAGCTACACATTTGGAAGAAGCTTTCAGCTGGCCTCTAAAAACCTCAAAATGTTTTTGTTTGCTTAGACAATCTGGATGTTTCATTTTATATAGCAGTTTAAAGTAGTAGTAGTATAGTAGTAGTAGTAAAGTAGTAGTATATAACTAGTAGTTATATACTACTAGTTTAAAGAAAAGGGTTTTTGAAGTATCGCTCTCGCTTTCTCTCTTTTTGTGGTTCAGGAATGTATCCCTATTTTTTCCATGTTATTTCTGCCTCTAATACCTTGTTTTCTGCAACAACTAAAAAGTTATGTCCATGAACACTTTGTAAATGTGTTTTTGTTATTAAGTTTCAGATCACCCAGAAGACAGGAAATAACTTCTTGACTAAGCTTCATGGATGTGTGTATGATGGTGTGGAAACTTTGGGGAAGGAACTTTTCATGTTCTTTGGAGACAAAGCTTTGAGGTAAGAGAAAAGGACAACAGAAGAAGATATGAAAAGTCCCACTGTTATTCTACTGTAATTGCCATTTGGCTGCCTCATTTTTGCAAACTGATTCTATGGTCAGATGATTTCAAGGCAAGCAAACGTTTGCTTCCATGTGAATATCAAAGTGACTGATCCTGATCATAGTGGTGGACGCTTTTAGCAAAGTTGTCAATAGAGTGTTGTGTTCCCTTATTATTACTTGTTATGGTTAGAACCTTTTGGACATAAAACCCAAGATTTTATCATTATATTTGTATTTGATTTTATGACCTGTTTTATTGTTGTTGATGATTCATTTGTTTTATTGCTTTGTCTTTATATTGTTGATGTTTGGGCTTGGCCCCATGTAAGCCGCCCCGAGTCCCTTCGGGGAGATGGGGCGGAGTATAAAATAAAAGTATTATTATTATTATTATTATTATTATTATTAATATTAATTCTATGTACATGATGTGGTCAGTAGTAGTGTAATGGATCCTATCATATTTTTGGCTAAAAAATAAACTAAAATACAACGAAACAATGACTTAGTTTGCAATTCCTGGTTTTGAGAGTGGGGAAAGGGTTTGGTCCAAATTGAACCAGAGTTTGATGTTTCGAATTCTGGAGTCAAGTGGTATTAAAATGCAAACAGAAATGCTTGTGGCCATTTTAGGGCCATTTTAAATCCTCCAAAATGATTTCAAAAATTGGAGGAGGTCAGGGGGCTTGTGGACAGAAAAAAAATGGGTTACATGTCATCTGTAAACTACAGTTGTCAACATGGTACAGTTTTGTTCAATAAAACTGAGTTGTGTTTCACCTCCTTTGTGTTCTGGATTTTTGTTGGTGATTGATCCTTGCTGCTGCACATCAGAATTACTCATTTTCCTCTTTCATAATTTTAATGGGATTTGAGTTCAGCTGATTCAGCATAGTGTAATGGTTTGAGTGCTGGATTCTGGGAGTCCAGGGTTTGATTCTCAGACATGGAAATCCAGTGGGTGACCTTGGTCAAGCCACACTCCCTCTGCATAACATGACAACAATAGCAAGCCTCTTTAGAATTAAATCCTGCCAAGAAACCCCTAGGATAGAGTCACAATAAGCCAAAGTCATCTTGAACATACATGACAATGAGATTCAATTACAGTACTCTGTTTTGAATCCCTTAGCCTTTTTGTGGGAAATTAAAAACCAGAATTCCAGAGAATTGTTGGTTATTGCTCATTGTACTCTTTCAAGATGCCAATCTTGGTTTGTCTTTCTTTTAATGAAGCCTTGGTTTGTCATCCATCCCATGCAAATTGTTTTCATGATCCTGATTACGATTACATTGGATTAGCTGCCAAGCTTGTAATAGTTCTGAAATGTCCCTTTGATAAATACTTTGATAAATGTGTTTCTTTTCCAGGATCCACTTTGGCATGAATGGCTCTCTGCGTATAAATGCAGATCCAAGCCAGAACAGAAATGGAGCAGCAGCAGCAGTCCTAGAAATACAACTTACTGCTGATTTGGTTTCTTTTTATGATGCAACAGTAGAGCTTAGGTAAAGCAGTGTGTGTTTCCCTGGGAATGTTTTACAATATTCGTAAAGAGAAAAAACATTGTTTCTCCAAGTCTCTAATGATGTCAGGTGTCTTAAATCAAATGAATTCTAATTTAAAATCAAGTAATGTATTTGAACATATAGATTACAACAGTGGTTCCCAACCTGTGGGCCACAGCCCGCTGGTGGGCCATAAGACCTAAAATAAGGTCCGTGACTCCACAGATTATTATTATTTTTTGTGGGTGAGCAGATGACAACCACTGGATAGCATATGTTCTGTATCAGAAACTAGCTGATATGGTCTATCCAATGCAATTTACTGAATCAGCACCCCAAATAACCAAATAAGTTGACCAAACAAACCATTCGTAACCCTTTTGGTACTAATGGAGAGTGGCCCCTGGTCAAAGTGGTCCCTGGTCAAAAAAATGTTGGGAACCACTGGACTACAAGAAAGAGATTCTTATAAGTATTAAGTTTGTGATGGTAAGAGCTGTTCAGCAGTGGAACAATGTACCTTGGAAGTTGATAGACTCTTCTTCCTTGAGGATTATTTAACAGATTAGGCTGCTACCTTTCAGGAGTGTCACCAAAGAACTGGAGCAAAAACAAGGTTTACCCAGCCCCATAGTTTACTATGACTTATGTACGCAACCATTGTGTTATGCTAACGTGGATAATTTTAAGATACTCCATTGCATCTCTCCTGTCCATCTGCCCATTTGTCAACTTTCCTCTCTAAACTGAAAATTATTTTTTCTAGATTGCTTTTTGTGTATGTGTGTGTACAAAATTCTGCAGTATTTTTGTTATTGAGCTATCCTTTACCACATCTTTTCTGTAATAGTATTTGCAAAACAGAATCACTAAAAAAAGGTAGTTGTATAGGACCAGATCTCACTTTCTCTCAACTCCGGTCTGGCATTCTGCAGCTTTGATCATTTCTCTCTGATGCTTTCAACTGCTGCTTTATATTTGAATTGCATAACATCATGTATTACTAACCTACACTCATTGAGATATTTTGATTTTTTTTAATGATGTAGGAGTGCTGCTGAAAGTCAACAGAAAATTAGAATGCTAGAAGACTTAGATGTATGTTCTTCAGATTTTAGTTTCTCCAAAGCCGAAAGTGAGATTAAAAAGCAGAAGGGCCGTATGTTGTGTGATGTGTTGCTCGACCAAGCAGTCCTACCTGGAGTAGGGAACATCATAAAAAATGAAGCCCTTTTTGACAGTGGCCTCCACCCAGTTGTCAAAGTATGTACAATATTTTAGCTTCTTCCACTTGTATTTTAGAATTTCATATGTGCTCTTTAAAGAGATGTGTGTCTGCCCTGTTTTTATAATTTTCATAGAATTTAGGCAATGACTCTGACTAAAAAAATCTATAGTTGTGCAGTGATGACACATTTTTAAGGTATAATAAAAGTGTGTGTGGGTCTATCTCTTTCAGCCATACTAAAACTGTAAAACTCAGGTGAGATTTGTCATGTGTAGTGTACTACTACAGTATGAGAGCAAGCATGTACATTTCATGGAAAGATTCCAAGAGCAGTAAGGATCAAAGAATCAACTGTGTGTGAAACAACTTTAAAGAAGTGTTTCTGAGAGGAAACATGGTCATGTGTGTGCCTATTGTCCACCCCTTACATGACCATGTTGTTTACATAATGAGCAGTAATCTTCATAATATGAAATGTGGCTGCCTAGTTGTTTTGGATTAGAATATGACAACTGTGAAAGAAAAATTACCAGACCAACTGCTAGTGTCTGGAAGATATGGGGAAGTCTGTTAGGAGATGGACAAACTAGGAACTGGGGTGGAAGAAGAGAAAGACCAGCAAGAAAGTAGAAGAGGGAAAAGTTATCGAAGGTGACAAAAACAGAAACAGCACTGAGAGAAGGGAACAAAGGGCTGTCTAACTCGAGCAAAATAAAGGCTGAATGAGTACCCAAGAGAAAAGTGCTTTTAACTGCAAATGGTACTCTTACTTGAATAGCAAATTAGAGGTACAGTAAACCCCATATTTGGTGGGGATACACTCCCAGCTCAACCACAGACACAACTGAACATCATTAAATTGCCTGACTTCCACTCCTAGAATACCAGCAAATTGCATTGAAGCACCTAGTGATTCCTAAAAATTTAGCCACTCCATGGAAATTTGCAAATCTTTTATGCAGTTCTATGATAACTTCTCAGGAGCCCCCGTTGGCACAGTGGGTTAAACCACTGAGCTGCTGAACTTGCTGACCGAAAGGTCACTGGTTAGAATCTGGCGAGCGGGGTGAGGTCCAACTGTTGGCCCCAGCTTCTGACAGCCTACAGTTCGAAAACATGTCAATGTGAGTAGATCAATAGGTACTGCTCCGGCGGGAAGGTAACGGCACTCCATGTAGTCATGCCAGCCACATGACCTTGAAGATGTCTATGGACAACACGGGCTCTTCAGCTTAGAAATGGAGATGAGCGCCAACCCCCAGAGTCAGACACAACTAGACTTAATGTCATGAGAAAATCTTTACCTTTATCTTACTTATTAATTGAATGTAGACACTCCCTTTCCACTGCAAATAAGCATATGCCATAGAAATTTCTGGCTGCCTTTGAAACTCAAATACCTAGTTCCAGAGCTTGTTCCAGGAATACCTATGAACTGAGTCCTAAAATGGAGTGCTAAAACCAATGTCAAAAGTAATAAACAGCCATATAAGCGTTCAATAATCTTTTCATGCCACATAACAATGTGGTAAAATAGTCTCCCGAGGAAGATCCTTTAAGCATGGATGCTAATTTTATCCCACTACAGTATGTCAAATATTCTTTGTGGGTTTTGAGTGGGTTTTTTTTCTTTTTTGTTTTACTAGTGAGTTGGTATAGCCGTCTTTTACTAATCATTGAAAATTAATAAACTGACAATCACATGTCACATAAATTAGATGAAAGATTAGGTAGATTCATATTACTTAATACATACCAAGGTTGTTTGGATATAAATCCTGATTTAAATTTCTTATTTGATGGATTTAGTTTTAAGGATTGAAACCATAAGTGTAAATCACTCATGTGGAAAATTATATTTAATAATCATTTTTCTTGTAGAACTACATTTATTTTTAATACAACTTTAATATATTTTCAGAGATGTAGCTTTCCATTGAAGGAGGGTATGCAACAGTTATTCTGAATTAACTTCAGATTAATTTTCAATTAATCAAAATGGAATTGCTTGCATTTATAACAAAATTTCTTGTCTCTGTTCAGTTCTGTTCCATCTCTGCAAATTCTTCATTCATTGATCTTTTTTGTCTTGAAAAGAAGCACATCCTTAAGAGAGCACTGTCAGATGAAATATACTACCTATGAAATAGGATTGATCGAATTATCTCTCATTTCCATAAATTGCAGTTGATTTAGGGTTTTTTCCTATTCATTGTAAAACAATGTAAAAAAAACCAATTGAAATTGTAAAAACCAGCCCTTCGTGGATACCATAGGCCTGTGGTACAATGTTCAAGAACACAGAGCTTTTCCATAGTATGGGAAAATCAGGTGCCTTTCCTCACCAGGATGTGTTCCTTGGATGTACATCAGTATGTTTATGAAGCCCTTTCTCATGCTAGCTGAAGGTGTGCATGGTAGGAGATATGGCTGCTACATATACTGGGAAGAGACTAGGTTGATCCTCCTCAGCTCATATCTTTTCAATGTGTGTATGGGATTAATTCCCATACATTAATTCCCATCTTGCACATCCTACCTGTAAATATATTTTCCTGGAAGTTTCCCCTGGAGGGTCATTGGCTACCGTCCTGAGTCCCCTCGGGGAGATAGGGAGGGTTATAAATAATAATAATAGTAGTAGTAGTAGTAGTAATAATAATAATAATAATAATAATAATAATAATCACCAATCCATAGAGAGTTTCAAAGAAAAAAAAGAAATGTGATAGTCAATGAGTACAAATATGATATTGATTTCTAGGAAAAATAATTACTGGCCCACCATATGAGTCTAAGAAGCACTGATTTATGCATTTGATCTGAAGAAGCAGTTGAAGAGGAGCCAGATCTGTTTTAACCTAGTCAATTGGCTGTTCACATGTGCAGGTTTACCTTTTACAGATTTGGTTATTAATGGTCTCCGATGTATCGCCAAGTCTTCCAGCACTACTCTGTGGTCAACTTCCACCAGAAATTGACCACAGTGTTGTTGTAGATGACCTAGAGCACATGTGTCCAACTCCAGGTCTGCAAGCCACATCCAGCCTGCCATTGTCATTTTATGTGGCTCTCTAGATGCTGGACTCCAACTCCTGCATTCCTTATGGTTAGACAACATGACTACACCTGATGGGAGTTGTGATACAGTAACATCTGGAAGGCTGCACTTTTTTCTGTTTCGTCAGGATAGTAGGGTTTGTATTTAGATATAAAGCTTGTGAATATGATGCCTGACTTTAAAGTGTCTTTAAAGCTTTTCACAACCTCAGAGCCACAAGTGCTGTTGGGTTACAATTCCCATTATTCCCAGTTTGCATGGTGGGTAATCAAAAGTGATGGGAGTTGTCATTCAAGGCCCATGAGCCATACTGGGCAAAAAATAAATAAATAAAGAGCACCGATTGCTATGTAAAAAATTATAGTTGATTCTCTGTATCCATGGATTCTCCATCCATGGATTCAACGGCCCTTTGAAGACAACCATAAGCCTGATGTGGCCCTCAATGAAAATATGTTTGACACCCCTGACCTAGAGATTTGTGGGGAGGTTTCTCTCACATTATTAAGTAAAGGTGAAGGTCTCCCCCTGACATTAAGTCCAGTCATGTCCGACTCCGGGGGTTGGTACTTATTCCATTTCTAAGCCGAAGAGCCAACATTGTCACTAGACACCTCTAAGGTCATGTAGCCGTCATGACTGCATGATGCGCCATTACTTTCCTGCCGGTGCGGTACCTATTGATTTACTCAAATTTGCATGTTTTTGAACTGCTAGGTTGGCAGAAGTTGGGGCTAACAGCAGGAGCTCACCCCACTCCCTGGATTCGAACCATCTACCTTTCGGTCAGCAAGTTCAGCAGCTCAGCGGTTTAACCCGCTGTTCCACCGGGGGCTCTCTCTCACATTAAAAACATGTTTTTATTTGTGGTTTTCTCATTTTTTGCAGGAATTCTCCAGCCCAACTCAAAGTGGAGGTTCTGCTATATTGTTAGCTCTGTAATTTTGTGGCATTTCACTGGCAAAGGACACAAAGGCTATTGGTACAGCTTGTTGTATATCACATTTATAAGCATGTCTACTTAAAACTAATCCTACTTAAAGAGTGTTCAATGGAGCTTACCTCTAAGTAAATAGGATAGGTCCGTAGACTTAAACTGCCATTGTCCTTGCCATTCCTGTCAGTACAGCTTTTGAAGATGATTTCCTATCCAGTGATTTTCTTGCTCAAAGGGTGTTATAACATGGCTGTGAAGCCAAGTTTGAAGAATGTCTCATGGTTGTTGTTAAACCTTTGTTCCAAATTACAGGCTTGTCAGTTAACAGATGAGCAAGTGCATCACTTGGTGAAAATGACTCGCGATTTCACGCTACTGTTTTATAAGGTAAGGAAGAAAATGGTTTCCTGAACATCCTAGGTGGGGAAAAAAACCACATTAAAATGTAAATGATGACCATGTAGCCTTCCAGTAAAAATATTTAAAACTTTGAATATAATATTCAACGGATTCTTCTCTCCCTGCTTGATTGAAACCAGGATGAAAATGCACTTGAACCTTTTAATTTTTCTTGGACACAGGGGTCTTGTTAGATTTAAATGGAAGAAAGAAATATCCTTGTTAGAGCTCTGTTACTAGACAATCCAGGTAAAAATTAGAATGAAGGAGAATTAAATGATTCAGTACTACCAAGAATTAACTTTCTTTTGTTGAAGAAAGCACATTTAGAAGAAAGGATTATGATTTGCTCATCAAGATATTATTTCTCTGAAAAGGTATACACTCACATGCATATATGTGTATTTACATTTGATTTCCCCATTGACATTTTGAACTGGTTTGGTCATATAAGGCTATGTGTATTTTCTAATTTTAGTGAACCCCCATTTTAGTGAGTGAAATAACTATCACATAAAACATGCCAGTGTATCTGAATTATACTCTGAAAGCTATAGTGTTTGACTGCTTATAAGTCAAAAATGACAGGAAAAATACTGATACACTTGTTTTTCTTTATTTGAGGGGAAGGGGGGTAGTCATAGTCCAGCCAAAACAAAGCATAAGGTATTATTTGCTTGGGCTGCAGTTCCTATCATGTCTGACCATTTTCCTTGCTAGCTGTGGCTGGTGGGAGTTGCAGTCCATGAACATTGGAATTGCTGATGGCTCCCCTGGTCTAATACAGAGCTTTCAAGTTTATACAACTTGTTAACAGACCTGGCAAGCCGTGCAAACATATACACTGTTTACATTTTCCTCCTTTCTTCCGTTTTGTTTGTTTTGCCTCCAGTCAACAATAAACATGGTTTGAGAGTAGCAGCATCTTTAGCTTTCCGAATCACATGAATAATAATTTTCCGTTCTAGTGTCGCAAGACCGGATCTGCATTGTATAAACATTACAAAGTGTACAAACGGCCCAATTGTGGCCAGTGTGGAGCAAAGATCACAGTGTGCCGTTTGGGAGAGAATAACAGAATGACATACTTTTGTCCTCAGTGTCAAAAGGACAACCCACAGCGTGTGGATCCCAGGTAATCTTAAAACGTTTTCCCCAATCCATTCAGTATTTTGAGAAGCACAGTTTCTCAAGTAGTCCTTGTACAAGCTCAATGTCGAATATCGGTCTTTTAATTTTCCACAGTCTTTTGTAAATTCCTGCAATTCACCCTCTTTGACGCATTCTCCACCTGTCCATTACCGAAATGGTCAAAATATGTAAAATATTGACAGCTACAGTGAAAATGCTCAAACTGAATTGCTCATCTTTGCATTTCTTATACAACTCACAGGCAAGTGAAACTTGGTTCTGAGGAAATGCATGGCATTGAGCTGTAAATTCCCCAATACTTTTTCTGTTGTTTCAAAACATAGCTTTTTGCTCACTTGGACATAGTGGTTACTTTTAAGTAATGTGTGAATTTCCCCCCTGGCCTGATTCTGAAACAGTAAGATGAAAAATGAATTCATTTGCTATAGGAGTCACACAGGTATCTTATTTTATTGTTCTTGTTTCTTGTATGCAAAATAACACAGACAGCAGGATTTCAGCTTGTTAAGCTGTAGAAGAAGAGTATCTACTGAAATCACCAGGGAAAACACTTTTGTTGAGCATATTTCTCTCATATTGAGAGACAAAAATATGCTATCTTATAGCCAGACAGTGTTTATTCATGAAAAGGGAAAGGACTTCAGGAAAAAGCCATTTTAAGTGCCAAGCTACATCAGACCAAAGACCCATCTTATTCCAAACTCTCTGGAAAGTACAAAACAGGACAGAGGAAAAATAGCTGACTTTCACTATTTTCTAATACAGATTGAGCATGCCTTTTCTGAAATGCTGGGGATCAGAAGTATTTGGGATTCTGTGGGATTTTGGAGTAGCTATATTTACATATACATGCATAATGAGAGATCTTGGATATGGGACCCAAGCCTAAACCCAAAATTCATTCATTTTTCATATACACCTTATGCACACAGTCCGATAGTAGTTTTACACAATATTTTAATACTTTGTGCAGGAAATCAAGTTTATGTACATTGAACCAGAAACCAAACATGTTACTATTTCAGGCACCCATGTAGACAATTTTGGATTTTGGATAAGGAATACTGTACTCATGGACCCTCTTTTTGTGACAAAATTGACACATTCAGTATCCACATTTCTGTCAAATTAATCTTGTTGAGCTTGTATACAACTAATAATTGTGGGTTGACAGTATCAAAGAATAAGAGTTGAATTGCAAGATGGGCACATGGAGCCCAATCTAGTTCATCCCTACATACATTTCTCTAACTCAGGTGTGTAAACTACAGGTGTTGTTGAACTGAAGTTCTCAGGATTCCTCACCATTGGCCATTGGGGACTGCAGTTCAACAACAGCTGGATGGCAGCACAGTTCCAAACTACTCTACCTGGGTGAGAAATCTTGCAAACAAGCAGCTGCTATGAACATAATCCTCTAGCTCAGTGGTTCTCAACCTGGGATCCCCATTCAGTTTACCAGCTGTTGAGATTTCTGAGTTGAAGGCCAAAACCATCTGGAGGCCCCAGGTTGAGAACCACTGCTCTAGCTTGATCCACTAATTATTGTATTTTTCCTTATAAAAGACCATGTGATTTTCAATCTAGTTTATCCTTGAGTAGGTATTTTTGAGATTGCAGTGATGACAAAATTGTGAAAAGGGAAAGTAAGAACATTTTGATGCATGAGTGGAAGAAGCATATGAAGTAAAGTGGTGTCCTTCTGCAGACCTCTCCAACTATTTTTGGAGTTCTGAATCAGGGATAGTGAATTTGTTGTCTGTAGATTCAACCCTATTTATGAAAGGTTCACATTGAGTTCAGAGAAGCTTTTGACAAGGACTCCCCAGTGAAGCCTTATACTCTTAGAGATCGATAGAAAGAACAAGTTTGCGATTTAGAAAGAAGGGGACCCATACTATTGTCCCCTCTGATCATAAATAAGAGCAACAAATCCCTTTGTCTACCAATAGAAGTGATGAGTGGGAAGAAAATCAGGTGTGCATTGAACTGATGCTTCCAGGAGTTGATTCAGTCCTAAGGATTTCAGTCCTAAGATTTAGCCAGATACTAGAAGTCCTGGCTATTCATGTGAGGAACAGTGTGAAGGAGCATAGTTGTTTGCTTCTATATGCATGCACAAATACGTAACCAAGAAGCCAGCAATGTATGCAATCATCAAGACTGAAATGTTTGGTTGATATGACATTATAGATATTTGATCACCAAGAGTTTTGAAATCATAATCTATAAAATATTCATAAAACTTTGAATATTTATGACCAGATGATAATTTTTAAAATCCCATTTCACTATTTTTCCAACAACAACAACTTTATTCTTATATCCTGCCCTATCTCCCCTAAGGGACTTGGGATGGCTTACAAGGGGACCAAGCCCTAAATACAACAATGATACATAGCATAAAATTACATTCCAAAGTTAATACATAAAATATATAAAAACATTGAACATCATAATTCAATCCTCCCCCTGCTATGTAAGTTGTACTCCATCAGTGCATCTGGGGAAGTGGATAGTTAATACATAAAAGTTAGCCTTAGGCCCCTTCCACACAGCTGAATAAAATCCCATATTATCTGCTTTGAACTGGAATATACGGTAGTGTGGACTCAGATAACCCAGTTCAAAGCACATATTGTGGGATTTTCTGACTTGATATTCTGGGTTATATAACTGAGTGGAAGGGTCCTTAAAGTTTCCACAAGTCCCTTTCCCCCACTTTCTTTCCCTGCTTTTTATCATAGTTAATTACCAACATGAATTGATATTTTGAAAAGTAAGAATGTTCCCATCTCATGAACCAAATGAGATGTTTGGGGTCCTGACAAATGAGTTGGGTGGACAAGCCCTTAAGGCAAAACAGTGCAAGGCAAACCCAGCAGCAACCTCCTTCCTACTGATGTCCAAGTCATTAATGACCAGGCTCCATGAAACCCCGGCAGAATACAACTTTCAGAGCCAACCTCCCCGAATGTTAACAACAATTTCCCCTTTCCTTCATCGAGCAGCAAACTGCCAGGAAGAAATAGTTTAATTGGCTGGGCCTACGGCAGGGGGTCATGTTCCAAAGAACAAGTTGCTCAGAAATCGGAAGAAGAGTGGTCCTGTATGCTCTGCACTCTCATAATCAAGCCTTCTGTCAAAATCTGTGATGCGTGTTTGACTCCAAGGCCTGAAGGTAAGCAATGACAGGGTGTGTATATCTGCCTGTATGCCATTGTAACATATCACAACTAAGCAGGTGGTCTAGAACTATTCTTGAACACAACATACAAATAATATGCATGGTGTGTGTATGTGTTCAAGACTGGAAATAAAAGTAGTTTTCAGGCCATCTGCATAGTTGATAGACCATTTACAGCATACATTATATAGGTTAAGAATGATCCTAAATATTGTGTGTTCCTCTGGACTAAATACTGCTTGCTGTAAAGTTTCAACCTGAAACCAGTACTGATGGTTTGTATGTTTGTATATTTTAACTGGTGTTTACAGCTACAGTAGAGTCTCGTTTATCCAACATAAACGGACTGGCAGAACGTCAGATAAGCGAAAATGTTGGATAATAAGGAGGGATTAAGGAACAGCCTATTAAATGTCAAATTATGTTATGATTTTACAAATTAAGCACCAAAAACTGCATGTTTTATAACAAATCGACAGAAAAAGCAGTCCAATACGCAGTAATGTTATGTAGTAATTACTGTATTTACGAATTTAGTACCAAAATATCGCAATGTATTGAAAACATTTACTACAAAAAACATTGACTACTCAAAGGCAGACTGCATTGGATAATACAGAAAATTGGATAAGTGAGGGTTGGATAAGCGAGACTTTACTGTATTTCATATTTTCTGGGACACAATATTTATCTGCCAGATATTTCTTAATGTGATATTGACTGCTACAGGCTTTAGTCTGATGGTTCTCAACCTTCCTAATGCCACGACCCCTTAATACAGTTCCTCATGTTGTGGTGACCCCCCAGCCATAAAAATATTTTCATTGCTACTTCATAACTGTCATTTTGCTACTGTTGTGAATTGTTATGTAAATACCTGATTTATTTTCATTTACTGGACCAAATTTGGCACAAATACCCAATACGCCCAAATTTGAATATTGGTGGGGGTTGGGGCGGATGATTTTGTCATTTGGGAGTTGTAGTTGTTGGGATTTATAGTTCACCTAAAATCGCAGAGCATTCGGAACTCCACCAACAGTGGAATTGAACCAAACTTGGCATACAGAACTCCCATGACCAACAGGAAATACTGGAAGGGTTTGGTGAGCAATTACCTTGAGTTTGGGAGTTGTAGTTCACCTATATCAGGAGAGCACTGTGGACTCAAACAATAATAGATCTGGACCAAATTTGGCACAAATACTCAATATGCCAAAATTTGAACAGTGGTGGACTTTGGGGAAAATAGAGCTTGACATTTGGGAATTGTAGTTGCTGGCGTTTATAGTTCACTTACAATCAAAGAGCCCCTTGAACCCCACCAACAATCGAATTAGGCCAAACGTCCTACACAGAACCCCCACGACCAACAGAAAATACTGGAGGAATTTGGGAGCAATTGACAGTGATTTAGGGGAGATGTAGTTCACCTACCTCCGGAGAGCACTGTGAACCAAAACGACTATGAATGTGGAGCAAATTTGACACAAATACCTGATATGCTGAAATTTGAATACTGGTGGGGTTGGGGACCGACTTGATTTTGCCATTTGGAAGTTGTAGTTGCTGGGATTTATAGTTCACCTACAATCAATACTGTTCTTTGATTACCCCCTTTGAACCCCCTCTTGTGATCCCCATGAGGGGTCCCAACCCCCAGGTTAAGAAATGCTGCTTTAGTCAAACATTGCTGCACTTGTAGCACCATCAGTGAATATGGCAGGTCACTGCCTTAGCAACTTATAAGATACAACTGTATAAGTCGAGGATAGAGAGACTTAATCTACACAGCCATGTAATGCAGTTCAATGCAGTTAAACTGTATTCTGAAACTGAATGACAGTGTAGATGGGGCCCCAGTCCCTCTTTCTTTTATCTGGGGCAAGGGGTTTTTTTTTGTTTGTTTTTTGGAGGAAATCAAAATGAGGATTGGTTACGAAATGACCCTTGAGCAGATGTATGTGTTCTTAGAATCTGAATTATAAACCCAGTAGCCTGTTGTCTGAGGGAACAACTGCTTGTGCAATAATGGCATGTTCCTTTTGTAACTCAAATATATACTTTCACAGCTGTTAGCCCATCCTATGCCTTATGAATTATTCAATTGAACCTTTGTACTTTTTGCAGATTTCAGCAACTTCATGAATTGTCAGACCAAATGTTTCATACACAAAAATGGAATATATAAGGAGTAAAAAAAAAATCATTTATAGCTGGAAGGGACAAATGCTACCCTTCATTCTGTTGGTATTTCAAAGACAGCGGAAGTCTCTGTGCCTGGGAAGTGTTTGAAATGCTTGAGTAAAAATTGTGATTTTAACTATATGCTGAGATCTGTAAAACCAAACTTTTCAGGAATATTTACAGAACCTGGTAACTGGTTGCCATAAACTTCATTCTCTCAGTAAAACAGGACTTTTCATTTCTTCACCAGGAATGCTTAGATTCAAATAGATTATTTTTTTTTTGCAATTATACTTCTGCCTTCTTCTTTTTTTCCTTTCTGTTCTTTTGTTATTCATATCGGTGTACTTTCTGCAGGGCTGCTCCTTATACTTCGAACAGCTTCCCTTCTGTAGCCTACAAAGCAGTTCTCCTTGAGGTTGTATTAATCTCACCTCTTCTGCTTATCCAATCTCACTGACCCCACCGCCCATTGTAGTAAGTAGTCTGTGGTTTGCCTTCTCCTCACAGGACCCCGGGGGGGGGGATCACAAGGGGAGTGTCAGAGGGGTCGCCAATCACCATCTGAAAACACATATTTCTGTTGGTCTTAGGAACCCTTTTTTAGCAAAGAAGGCTGAAGATCTCTCTGCCCGTCCTTATCTTCCTATTTGTAAACAGGCGGCAAATTCTGCACTCTTTGATTGTAGGTGAACTATAAATCCCAGCAACTACAACTCCCAAATGACAAAATCATTACCCCGCGCCCAACCCCACCAGTATTCAAATTTGGGCGTATCAGGTATTTGTGCCAAATTTGGTCCAGTTAATGAAAATACATTCTGCACATCAGCTACAAAGTGGAGTCTTAGACTCCACTTTGTAGCCCCACTTCTTAAGGTTAACTCTGCATCTCATGGTGTCAGAGCGCAGTCTGTTCAACGCCTTCCAAGTCGCCCAATCTTCTGTGTGCCCAGCGGGGAATTTAGCATCTGGTATCAGTCACTGATTGTGGTTCTAGGTTTTAACCTGCCACTTTTGGACTCTCGTTTGCTGAGGTGTTCCTGCAAGTATCTCTGTAGATCTGTGGTTCTCAACCTTCCTAATGCCAGGACCTCTTAATACAGTTCCTCATGTTGTAGTGACCCCAAACCATAAAATTATTTTCATTGCTACTTCATAACTGTAATTTTGCTACTGTTATGAATTGTAATGTAAATAGCTGATGTGCAGAATGTATTTTCATTAACTGGACCAAATTTGGCACAAATACCCAATATGCCCAAATTTGAATACTGGTGGGGTTGTGCAGGGGGTAATGATTTTGTCATTTGGGAGTTATAGTTGCTGGGATTTATAGTTCACCTACAATCAAAGAGTGCAGAATTTGCAGCCTGTTTACAAAAAGGAAGATAAGGACAGGCAGAGAGATCTTCAGCCTTCTCTGCTAAAAAGGGGTTCCTAAGACCAACAGAAATATGTGTTTTGAGATGGTGTTTGGTGACCCCTCTGACACTCCCCTTGTGACCCCCCCCCAGGGGTCCTGACCCCCAGGTTGAGAGATGCTACTATAGATCTTAGGAAGCTCTACAATATTTCTTGATTTAAGGTGTTGGCTTGCTGGCTGATATCCGAACAGAGGATGGGCTGGGGATATCAATGCCTTGGTCCTGTGCGCATATAGTATGGCTACTTCCCACAACATCTATTGCAGGAGGCTTGTTTGCACTTGTGTTTTTAATGGCAGATCCTTTAAGGATCTTGAAGACTGACAAATTCTGCCCCGATGTGTTTAGCTGACAGTATAATACTTCCCATAAAAGATGTATATCAAGACTGGAGAAAATATCACTCTGGGCCTATATGTGGCCTTTCAAGTCTGTCTTCATAGTTGTTAAACCTTCTAGACTCTTATTTGATTGCACTTTTTCTTGCCCAAAAAGAAAAAAAGTACCTTATCTTTCTTGGAAACCACCAAGAACAGCACAATTGATCTTTTAAAAGGGCATAGCATTGCTCGTACTGTTTAATTTTTTCTTTAAAGAACTAGAAATATACTTCTGGCAATATATGCAGTCTCCAGATTTTTTCCAATGGAAAAATTGATCCTCAAACCCACTGCCGTTCTTTGTCTCTTATAAGTAATGATGAAATCACTCAATCTAAGTAATTTCTGCAGGGAAAGGAGGCTTCCACAGTGTGAAAGTCTGAATGAGTTGGAAAATTTATACTGACCTACACTAGAAATTGGGGTCAGAAGTTTTGGCTGCAGACTACATCGGCAGTCAGTGTGTGATTCTGTTGTCTGCCAAAGTTGCTCTTGGCTGATTGTCTTCCGCTAAAATGCCAACCCCAGGAACTTAAAGATTTAGTCTGTTCAGAAAGTCAGATTTGCCAATTAACTTCTCTCCTGGAATTTATGCACCCAGCTGGTTACCTAAAAGTTGAAGCAGACCTTGTACAACAAAGGCAGAATAGCTTAGGACTTAAGAACAAAACCATGATAATGCTCTTTCTCTACATCTTTCATTCCAGTTGTGAAGCTTTCAAACTATTATCAAAGTCCAATGTCTTGTATCTGAAGACGTCTTTAAAATATGCTTAAATAAAGCAACTTTATCCTCCAAATCTTCATTTTAAAACATAGAATCCTTTAAAAAAAACTGTTGGGTGGAAAATTATTTTCTCTCCAAGCATATAATTAATACACTTTTGTCCTTATTCTTGCTAATCTTTGTCTTAATTCATTTATCAATTAATGCTTTTGAGATTAAGCTTCAGCTGGAAAAAAAAATCACATATCCCAAAGATTAATGTATATTTTCCACTCATTCTGAGCATGTTACCAATTTGTATGAACATCAGTGCCTTGCTATGGTGCTCACCCAAGACCTGTTGAACTGGTTGGATGTATCTTTTGATTCAAATGGGGATGGGCATTGACACACAGCTCTCAGTTGACTAAATGTGTGAAGCTTATACTTGGGCAGAAAACCAGGTTCCCAACAACTATGTCTTGCCACCCTCCTCCCTCCCTCAGTTTCCAGCTTCTCTATGCTGTGTAGGGAGGTCCATAAAAACAGTTTATTTGTGCTCATTTCAAGATTGGTAAAACCTTAAGAGCAATCCATGTTTTGCTTTTCCACATGCAGCATTCTAAATATATTCAAGGGACCATGAACAGAACAGATTTTTCTGTTTGGAATAGATTAGCTCAGGGGGGATTTGGATCAGAGATTGATTTATGTCAACCTGTTTCTCTACTCTAGGAATGGATCATAGGTTGCATTAAGTCCCATGGAACCTGGGGAGACCACAACCCAATTATCACTGGCTGTGTTCCTAACCCCACTCTCTGAATGAAAAATAATTCATAGCACTCTACCAAGCTGTTGGTGAAATAAGGCATTTTGCTATTTTTGGAGCCATTCACTCATTTTAAGCCTCTAAAGCAGTGGTTCCCAATCTGTGGTCCCCTAGAACTAAAACATGGTCCACGGCCTCACCGTTACTATACCATTGCAGTGAGAGTGACCGGTCTCGTGAAACCCTCTTGTGGTGCCAAAGCAATGGGGATGTCGGGAGGGGAGAGGCTGACTACCCAGGAAAGGCGTGACAACAAGCCTCCTGATTGCTGCTTCTCCTCCCTCCCCCTGAGCAGAGCCATTCCATGTGGCGCCTGGAAGCAAAGGCACATTGGTGTCTTTGTTTTTAGGCATATTTCTGGGATTATTTGGGGTGCTGATTCAGAAAATTGCATTGGCTAGACCACATCAGCTCTAGATTATTAAATATGGTTTTCTGTGGCGAGTAGATGGCGACTACTGGATGTCTTATTCTGTATCAGAAACTAGAGCTGATGTGGTCTATCCAATGCAATTTTCTGAATCAGCACACCAAATAACCAAACCGAATCTAAAGTTGACCAAAAACTGATTCATAACCCTTTTGATACTAATGTTGGAAAATGATTCCTGGTCAAAGTGGTCTCTGGTCAAACCAGATGAACATATTGCAAAATGAATAAAAGTGACCTTCCCCCATTGCCCCAAAATGTGAGGAAGCTTCCCCCCTAAAAATTTTTTGGGGAGCTACATTTAGCCTAAGGGTCATATTTACCCACTCCTACTCTACCCTCGCCGTTACCTTCCCGCCGGAGCGGTACCTATTGATCTACTCACATTAGCATGTTTTCGAACTGCTAGGTTGGCAGAAGCTGGAGCTAACAGCGGGCGCTCACTCCGCTCCCTGGGTTTGAACCTGGGACCTTTCAGTCTGCAAGTTCATCAGCTCAGTGCTTTAACACACTGAGCCACCCTAATGGTGCTCCATGCAGTCATGCCGGCCACATGACCTTGGAGGTGTCTACGGACAACGCCAGCTCTTCAGCTTAGAAATGGAGATGAGCACCAGCCCCCAGAGTCAGACATGACTGGACATAATAATAATAATAATAATAATAATAATAATAATAATAATAATAATAATAACAACAACAACAACAACAACAACTACAACTTTATTTTTATACCCCGCCTCTATCTCCCCAAAGGGGACTCAGGGCGGCTTACATGGGGCCAAGCCCGAATAAAAACAATAGCAATATAAAACACAACAATAGACAAAGAACATGCACTTAACGTCAGAAGAAACCTTTACCTTTTTACTCTACCCTCATTGCACCCTAATTCTTGATGATAATTTTTTGGAAAGGGTTTGTGTTTCTATTGCTACATCAGATTTAGTACCTCTAATATCTGTGATTATAGTAATACTTAGTGTACTATGAAGATATTACACTGGCCAATGCACAGTTTGGTGCCTCAAATGTTAGACATGTTTCTGAGTATATTTGACTTGATGATCCCAAAAATGGCACCAGTTTCCCCCATGGGCTCTAGTTTTTGAGATACATAACATATACCAGTCTTCACCTGCTCACCCATAGAAAACCATGATAACCATAACTAAGAAATTGGAGTTGATGCAGTCTATCCAATGTAATTTTCTGAATCAGTGCCCCAAATAACCTCATGAACAGGCCTAAAACCCAAGACACCAAGAATTCAATTTTTTTCCTGGGCTGTGTTATTAAAGTGTAATTGTAACTGGGCAACACGCATCGAGAGGACGCAAAGAAGATGCTAACCAGACTGTCTTCTGTTTCTTACATCTATTTTAAGTTCCCAGATGGCAAAATAATGAAGATTTATCAGGCTTTAACAGCGATTTAGTCAAGTATCCATGTAACAACTTTGAAAAACCAAGAACGGAAATAAAGATCAACAGGAAAACTGCCTTTGGGATAACAACTCTGGTACTGACAGATTTTGCAAGCATATCTACTCAACCAAGACCTAATGGAAGTGAAAATCTAACTTCAGATGGAAGCTGTCTGCGTGGTTCTTCGCAAAATGATTATAACACTACCTTCCACTTTGGAGTAAATAAACCAGGAACGTTTCCCTATCAAGATAAATCTTTAACGCCGGCACAGAAGAAACAGAGGACTGATTACTCACCTTCATCTGTTGGACCTATCAGTGAGAATTTAACAACCAGGTTTGTTATTTCCAGATCTAACAAGGCTCCTGTGATATATATTTTATTGAGCACAAATTCAAAACTAGAAATGGATAGGCTATAAGGTGCTTATAAAAAAACAACATTTGTTCCTAGCTATTGAAGTGATCAGTATAAAAATAAATTTTATCAAATTGATATGGTGTGTATACTCATACTGTACCAAGTCATGAAACAACTTCAGCTTCTGCTGCATCCGTATGCACTATTGTGTGCCTGTGGCTCAACTTACAAGATCAGACTAAATTGACAATTTGCCAGCAAAGGTTAGTAACTATAAGCTAGTTGGCTAAAGTGTTATGAGGATCACCTTTCATTCCACTTTGTCCCTCTGGAGGAACACATACAAACTCAACTCACTCAACATGCTTAGTTTTCCATGCATTAATTAAAACATGGCTTGCAACAAGCCTTTATCCATTAATAGATAGCCTCTTTTGAACGTTGAATTCCTTTAACACCACCCTCGTGCAGTTGTCTCCAGGATCTTTTGTGGTCCTTTCAAAGCAGTTAAGTTGTACAAAGGTGTTCTCTTTTTACAAGAAGAACTAAGGCTCAAAAAGAGGGCAGTTTTTTGTCATGACCTGCCTCTCAACTTTGCAAAAGAGAGGACACCTATTGTGAGTTGGATGGCAGTCACCAGCCACTTAGCTTCCCCTATTTATAATCTTTGAAGGTATGAAAAGGCTCCCAGGAGCTCAGTCTCTAGAAAGATGTCCACTTTGTTCATCTAAAATATGGTGCACAAAACTGAAACACAGGTATGTTCCGTATGGATTCTGTGTGGAGTTGCAAACTCTGGAATAAAATTTGGGAAGAGCAGCGACTAATGTGACTTCAGCTGTTGTACCAAAAGCTACGAAGACTTTGTATTGCTTTAAAAATGAACTAATGTTGTTGCGTCAAGTTCTGTGAGCCAGAGCCCTATATTTCAAATGTATGGTGTGTGTGTGTGCATGTGTGCACACTTTGAATACAAAGAAAACTAGGAGGTGAGTGAAAGTGAGTCAAAAATATAAGAACTATGCACAATAGCAAATGCATCACAAGAATGTACAAATAAATAAGACACTTAGTATGGATGATTTGATTCACTCCTGGTACTCACAGATGATGAATAGGTACAGCAAAACTGACTGCATAAACAAACACCTCAGTAGAGACCATTCTTTTCAGTCTTTAGAAATGAACTCCCAGAATTCACTGGATTAGAGTTTCATGATGCCACGCTGGATCGTGCTTTCCAGCTTAGTAGCTTTGCATAGTTAATTTCCTTTTCAAAAGGCTGTGTTGATTTGTTTAACTATTGTGGCCTCCAGGTCATCTGCAGAATGTCTGGGAAGATTACAGCATTCATCCACTGATTTCACTGTGTTATCATTTTTAATGCCTGGTACATTTATTATCTTGAAAAGTCTGACCTGACCTGATTTGGCCTATGCAAATGGCAGAAGGATGACATTGCCCGGTAGCAGAAATCATGCTAGAAAATACGCAGATCAACCAGTTGGTGGTACAACTAATAGCGAGAAAGGGGGAAGAGGGAGGTAGTTGCCAAAGTCACTTGTGAAATACATTCCTTATTCAAATAGCATAGAAATATAAAAGAGCAGTTGTAAAAAGTCACTATAATGTACACTGTTTCAGAACAGTCCCATGGAAGGGTAGTATTTGTAGTATGTCACAAAGTGTGGCATATGAGCAAGAGACCTATAAGCTTTTATGGGGGACAATCAGACCTGTACACATGCAGTGTCTGTCATTCAGTTTGCTCCCTAAAAATCCCAAAAGGAGACAAGGGATGCCATAGCACTTTGATGTTAATGAGCACTGGAGTGATGCTATTGCTCTGTTTCTTGGACTTGTATCATACTTGCCAAAAAAGAATGGCTGCTACTAAATCAAAGTAACAGAAAGTAATTTTATTCCAGACACCTTTCTACAAAGGAAAGAGAAAGTTACTTTCCTGGTGATGCTAATAGAAAAAATGAAGTTTCCCTGCCAGCTTCATAAAATGCACTTCTCTGCTTTGCCAGTGAGACTTCCTCTTTGCTGGAATATGACTGGGATAATTAAAGTAGCTTTGATTAAAGACCATGGAAAAAGGTCTCTGAAACAGACAAGTAGGTAGAGATCCCCATGGCCTGGTCTAAGATGCTCATCATTGCTCCGGGAAGGGGAAAATATAATTGGAGGGAACTGGACTTCTCGTACCTATAGCTGCTGCCAATACAAGATGTCTCTTAAGCTCCATGAAAGCATAGGATTTTTGCTCACAATGCTGGAAAAATACAGGCTAGAAAATGCCGTTTGGGGAACTTTAAATTTATTGTGTGCACTTCATGCCAATTGTCTGGATATTTAGCACTGAATCCTTCATTTTTGTTTTAAGGGGGGGAAATGTAAGGTAGCCTTTTTTACAAGGGGAAGGTGCATTATTGGAGGGAAAGACTTTGTGGCTTGGAAGAAGGTGGAGGGGCAATCCTGAAAGTGAAGCTGGTGGTTTTCTGGTAACTAATCTCTTTAACTTTATACAAGGTGTATTTTGTAACCTGTCATTACAGAACACCTCCAGATAATATGACAGATGGCTCTTGTCCATTAAGCGCTGCCAGTCCCCGCTGCAATAAGCACAGCCGCTTCTGTGTTCTCCGCGTCGTGAGGAAGGATGGAGAAAACAAGGGCAGGCAATTTTATGCCTGCCCTTTACCTAAAGAAGCCCGGTGCGACTATTTTGAAGTACGTAAAATTATAGTACACTTTGCCAGCACCTGGAAAAGTACAAATCCATGATTGCCCGTAGATTTTACTAATTCTTTCATTGTTAACATAATGGAGAATATATTACTGTGATGCCGACTTTGTTTAAAGAGGCACTCAGAACAGGATGAATTAGTAACCACTATGAAATGATTTTCTGCATGAGCCATACTGAGCCATGGAATTTTAATTCATGGTTTGCCGTAATTTACTTTCTTTTATTTACTACAATGTAGAAAATGAATTGCTGACTTAGTGACACTCCTTGTCTCCATGGTCAGTAATGTAGTCCCTCTCCAACCATACACAACTGCAACCCCTGCCACTTAGCTGACGAGCTACAAGATGACGCAGTGAGTTGTAGGGATGTTTTTTTTCTCACTTATCCACATTTAGCTATTCATCCAAGCATCCAGGACATAGCTAGGGAACGCCATATGTTTTGAACAACAATCCTTTATTTTGGACCATGCTGTCTGGGGCTCCTGGCATTTGAACTCTCAAACATCTGGATAGCCAAAGGTCACCTTTGATCTATGGAATTCCAACGGATTAGTTCCCTGGAGTTCTGTGTAGAAGAAAGGCCAGAATGAACCCTAACTGCCCCCTTCACAAGAGACATCAATTTCTCTGTTCTCATTTACACATAGGAGAAGGTTCTCTTCCTATTTACCCATTCTTCGTCTTTATCCCATACTGCAATAATGAGTTGCTGTGGTTTTACAGATATCTGCGGTTCTACAGATATTTTGGATCTCTACTATCATAGTCCTCAACTATTGGTCAGAGGTGAAGAGTACTGTAGACGATGGCTGAGTCTACAAGCATCCAATAATCTAGGGTAAACTGTTCTGGAGCTGTCCCGGTGTAGCTCAGGATCATTCCTGGGGCTCTTTTGGTATCCAGATTTCCAGCACAGTGGAGAATGAAGTTGCCACTGCTATTTTACCAGCCAGAAGTTCCATGACAAAGGCTTACTGGAGACTTCACTTCTACTTATTACATGGCTGGGAGCCCTCTTGTGGTTTCATCAGAAGTGACATCATCAGTATGTCTCTGTAATAGAGTTGCTTCTGGACAGCCACAGCTATTGATCTGTTGGACACTGGATCAGACAAGAACCAGCTAGGTCAAGCTTCTTCATCTCCCAAAAACTATGGTGACTTCTGCACTTCCTAGAAACTTCCCATTGCCCCATAATAAATCCCATTGCCCCTTGCATCAGATTAATGACTGGATGTGGTGCTTTTACTACTAATCTAGACGTACCCCACAGCAGTTGCAAGGTGAATCCACTTTATTTGGTCTAGTATGACATGAAAAAAAAACCTCTGAAAGTCCACAGTTGCTTTTGCTATAAGATTCTGTTCCATTTAATAGCTAAAGTTAGTTTCGCTTTCCCAATCTGGAGGTCAAATTATAGAAAAACTTGGCAATCACTGCCTTCTTGCTGGAGGTCTGTCATGCATATGGTTTCTGCAAAAAGAAAGGTAGCAGCTCAACAACTTCCTTGAAAAATTCCTTCCATAAGACAGAACTTGTGCAGAAGGGGAGCAGAAAGCCACAGCCTTAGTGTGTCTGAAAGTTCTGAAAATAACTTTTGACTGTAACTATAGAGTCTTGTGACACTGTTAAGGAGTCCAGTTCCTGCCATTATGTTTAATCTTTGCATGGAGATAACTTCCGAAAAGAACTGAAGTGCCTTTCACATGTTGCCAAGTTTGGGCTGGAGCGTACAATGCTAGGAACAGGAACTATTTTCTGGCCTTTTTGTTTTCTGTTAGCTCACTCTTGACAATGGTCTCTGCTGTGCAGTGTGGTAACTAATGTACCAGTATTGTTTTGACCTTCAGATTCTAAAAGGGAAGGCACATGAGAGCTTGGGGAAGTGTGATCAATTACACTAGGGCCATGGGCTATCAGAACTTTACTTGGACAAATTAGACCTGTGTTGCTTCAGATAAAACTGTCCTCTTACAAAGTCAAACCAATGGAGTTCAGGAAAGTGCTTAGCCTGGTTATTATTGGTTGCCACCTACCTGACAGAATTAAAGGAGAGTTTCTTGTCACCAATCTAACAGAGAAACTTGGCTACAACATCTAGTGTTAAATGAAAATGCTTTCTCCTCACAGTGGGCAGACCTGCATTTTCCCTTCTGCAATCATGGGAAGCGCTGCATTATGAGGACAGTGTTGAAGATTGGTCCTAATAACGGAAAGAATTTCTTTGTGTGTCCTCTGGGGAAGGATAAGCAGTGTGACTTCTTTCAATGGGCAGAAAATGGTCCAGCGATGAAGATTATCCCAGGATGCTGAGCTGTTCCTCTCCAATACACCACCTGACATTAATCTGCTCATACTGTGTGTGCTATGCTGCTCTTCTCTGGGAGATGTTTTAAGAGGGTTATGATCAAGTGGCATTTTGTGACTGCAAATCCATCTAGATGATGTATTTGAAGATTCCTTCTTTTGTCCCTCCTTTTAAACTATTTCTGCTGTTTTGTAATGTATTATCTAACACCGGAACATCTCAGGTGGCAGCATTAGTGGACCTAAATAAGCATTAGCAAAATATCTTTTTGTCGGCCTTAGTTGTTAACCTTGACCCAAATCTTTAGGAATAATAGAACTGCGTGTCTTGGTTGTTTCTCACCATGTATCTGCAATCTGTCAGTAAATATAGAAGTCTATCCATGTCATTTGCCCTTCAACACCTTTTTGTGTTCTCGCTTATGCTTTCCATAAAAGTTTTATCGCAATGCATTTAAGATGAATGGATTTTAATACATTTTGTAATCAGTTATGAAAGATTAATACATGCAATAAAATGTTTCAAACAATGATGAGGCTTTGTTTGTTCTTAAGGATAGCTCTGCATGAGCTCACTGTGAAAGCAAAAGAAAATTATTTATATGTGGGAACATACCAAGTGTTATTGTTTTTGATGGATCTGTAGGTGACCTTGTTGTGATAGTTGTTGCTTAGTTTTGACTTGATCTTGTTTTATTTCAGAGTGGAACCTGTAGTAAGAAATGTACATTTAGAAACAAATCAGATGACTTAATTTTAATGAAATTTAATTCATCCTATGTAGAATTAAGTATAGAGAACCTTTTGCTTTCAGTGCAGGCAGATAAACTTAAATTTTTATGGTTTTTATTGATTTGGACAATGAATTGCCATACAGATGTTGTTGAGCTAGTATTTATATTATCCCTCGTGATTATGTGGGCTAGGGCTGATGGGAGTTGCAGTCTGACAATATCTTGAGAGCCAAAACTTATTCCTTGTCCATAGGTTCCAAAAACGTTGAGTAATTATTGATGTTTTGAGGTGATATTTCATCCTACCTCATTCAAAGAATCTTCCTGGGAGTACAAGTGGCATATTTCTGTATATGGACCTCCAGATGAACTGGGTTTTTATCATAAAAATATGCAAAAGGAAAAGGCAGAATACATCCACAGTGCATTTTCACTGGTAATTCCAATATCCTTTGAAATAACCTTAGCATTATCAAGTGGACCCAAATGATTTAATCCTGTTCTCCCTTCTAAGGTACAATGGAACCGTGACTTACGAGTATCCCAATTCGAGATATGAGCCATCGCTTGATGGATTTTCTGTTCGGACTTGCGAGAAGCAATTCGAATTATGAGCCAAAGGAGGAGGCTTCGTGCCCTGAGAGCAGGCCTTGCCCAAAATGATGGGTAGTCTAGTGCTACCTCTCACAGTAGAGCTGCCTCTCAGGAGGCTTGGGACGGCTCTCTCACGAGAGGTTGTGTGAGAATACCAGCCATCTAGGGCAGGGCCCACTCCCGAGGCACGAAGCCTCCTTGTTTGGCTGTGGCCAGGCGCACAGCTTAGCCCGCACCCATTGCAGGATCTGCTCGTGGCCGTCCTTTGGGACAGTGGATGCAGAAGAGCCGTCTCAAGCCCCACGGGGTCTCCTATGCCAGGCACCGCAGGGAGGCCTCCAGCTCAACTTTCAATATGTACTGGCCAGCAAGGCCTCTGGGGGGGGGGGGGAACTAAAGTTGTTTTAATTGGTTTTGTGAATGAGTTCTGAAATGGATTAATAGCATTTCAATGCATTTCAGTGGGGAAATTTGATGTGACATACAAATGTTTTGCATTAAGAGCTTGGCCACAGAACAAATTAAACTCATAAGTCAAGGTATCACTGTATCTGTGTAAAAGTATGAGATATTTAGGTTGCAACCTGTCCTTATTTGGCAGGAAGTCCTATTGAGCTTAGTAAGATATTTTTCTGAGTAAAAGTGCATTGTGCTGTTATGTTTGCTGTACTTAAATGAGTTGGAAATCTCTCTTTCTGAGTTTGAATCTGCCCTCTGTTTTATGTGGAATCCGTTAGCATTCGCTCTTTCAGTCACAACTAAATTACAGTTCATCCTTATCTTGTCAGTCCACTTATTCAGCACTTAATTAAGCCATTTCCAACACTAAAATGACACTTAGTGCTTTAATGCCAGTGAAATGACAATAATTGAAATTGTAATAGCCTAAAGTAGGTGCAAAGAACGTGTGTGACTCTTCAGAAATTGGGTTGTGATTCTCCCACTGTTGGCTGTGCTGACCAAGGCTGACAGAAATTAAAGTTTAACATTTGGGGGACCGCATGTTTTATTCCCTGACATAAAGCAAAGTCTTTCATGACATGATGAGCATAAAAAACTTTAAATGAATACAGGGCCATATATAAAGAGACAGTTTTTTAATTGGAAGTAATCCCATGAGGAAGCATACCATGTGCTTCATCTGAGAAATGTGTTTTCTTCCTTCTAAATCTTTTTGAAGGATTTGCTTTCTTGATCAGACTGTGGTCTTTGACCTAAGCTCCTGCTTTCCTAAAATTAGGATGATGGTGAATATTGCCTTGCAGACATGCACACTACTGTGTTACACAAGAGAACTTTTTCAAAGGCACACTGTTTTCATACCACAACATGGTTCATGTAGAACAACAATGTAGAAAGAAAAGAAAAGTTCAATTGGTAATGTTTTGTCTATAACCTACTACCTGTTGTATTTCTGCCTCATGCATTTGCTAAAGATTATCTGTCACGAGTGAAAAAGAAGGCAATCCAAACAATGAGTATTACAAAACAAAATACACAGAATTCTCTCTGAAACCAATTATGCCTGAGCTACATATTTGATAGTGTTTGGGGGATATATGCAAGAGAAATAGCTAGTGGATGCCAAAAGCTGGAATTCAAGTGAAACTAAGTTGGAACTATACTCTACCATCAGTATTTCTTAGATAGTCTGTTTTAATTAGTCCCTCCCGCCACATTTTAAACATGTTCATGGTCCTTCCAGTAAGTATATTGTAATGTTGTTTATAGTTATTACTCAATGGATAGGTGGTTACTTATATTTTATGTATGTAACTATTGGTGTCTTTGATATACATTTCATAATGTAAATGACATGTATCTCTAAAGAGAACAAGTGTTAAGTTTGGAACCATGTTAGTATTAGGCAATGGATGATGTTTTATGGATATATTTTGTTACTTATGTTAGTGTACGTAACTATTTTCAGACCACCAGAGGAAGGCCTGATGCAGGGCCGAAACCGGTCGTGGCGAACTTACTCTTCTCGGCAATAGAATATACAACGCCGATTGCACTTCAATGTATATTGGACTATCCATTTGAGGCTGCTTGTTATTACTGTGAATTTAACGCCGACTGCATTTCTATGTATATGGGACAATCCATTTGATGGTGTTCGATATTACTGTGAATTTAAACAGTATATTAATTTGCCAGATATATTATTTACTGAACTGATTCATTTTCAATTGTATATATAGGAGGTCATTTGTGTTTGAGTTGACTCAGGAACCCATTTAGAGTGTGCAGTCATTCATTTGCAATCTCCTGGGAAGACAGCAAGCAGGCAGCAGGATCAAATGGAAGGGAAGAAGCTTGGCATAAGACTGCATTGGTAAGTTTCAGAATATCTGTTAAGCCATGGCCCTTGACAACCACCCAGCAGATTGTTAACCCGATCTGCTTGCTAATAAAAGTCCAAGGTTACTCCATAGGAGAGATAGGTTCTTACTGCAAAGGCAGTTGCCAGAGAAAGTTCCTTGTGCTAATGCTTAGAAAACATTGTGCAGCTTTCAGTTGTTTCTCTTAATGGATTTTCCACAATAAGAAGCAAGACAGAAGAACTGGCCAGAGAAGAAAGTTCTGAGTGAATGAAGCCATCTGTCTGAATCTTCTGTAAAAGTCAGTGAATAAGGCAAAGCAATGTGGCCTTGTTTGAAGCTATTCCAAACTCCTTCCTGCAATACATTTTCACAGCTCTCCAGTGTCTTTTAAGGGGTCTTTGCAAATAAACCCGATGCCCTGACTCCATCACTATACAATGTCTGTCCTTTCTTTCCCCTCATAAACACTTCACAAAAAGAAGATAACCTTTGATTCCCACATTTTCGTGTTCAGCATTCCTGCTCTTTCAGATAGTTTTGACAAGTGTGCTGAACACACCGACATAAACCTGTCCCTCCCAAAGCTCTGTGTGTATGTGTGTGTGGTATTTCTGAGTGTCTCCCCCACTCTGATTCTGCCCCAGTTATATTCAAATACCATCTCATTCATCAAATAGAAAAAGGCCGACAAGTACAGAGAGGCAATTTCAAGCAGATGATGAACGCCAAGTGTTGGAATGAGAAATCCATTTAAGCATAAGTATAGTTAAGTGCAAGTTAGGCAACAATTGCAAGCATCAGATTTCAGGATGCGAACAGCTGGAAGGTGGAAATACTGATGGCTGAAACCCACAGAAGCTTTTTAGCTGAATTATACAGCCATTCATCTTGTTTGGGTTTGTGCTTTGGGAATGCTAGAAATGGTGGGGGAGGGATAATGTAACGGCAACAGTTTCTCGACAGTCAATTGTGGTTCCCTTTGTAAGCGAGAAAATACACTTTGGATAAAGGAAAATATTTAAAATTATTTTTTCCCCTTGTAATTAACACCACACCAGCAGCATTTTGAAAGTGTCCTGTTACATCTCTTGCCTCATCCCATTTACTGGAAAGATTTCATTGCATGCCTTTCTAGACTTTGAGTCAAGTAATATACAAGTGGGGGGTTAACTGGTACTTTAAGGGGTGAGTTATAAGAGAAAGTGTTGGCAGAGACTCTTTCTTCCACCATTGCAACATTATGGCAGGTTCGCTCAAACTACCTAAATCCTTTATGAATTATTTAAGGTAGGAAATTACGAATGAAAGCAAGGTGTAGGCTGTATCTTAGAGGAACAACCTGCAAAAACCACATCTGCATAAGATAAACCTATGAAATTCATGGGTGTGTCTTATGTCAACAGGTGACTTGAAGGGATATACAGATTCTTATACTTAGCTGGAGAGTTTTAGGTTTAAAATAAACTGATACCATAGATCACATGTGTCAAACTCAAGGCCCACGGGCCAAATTTGGTCCACCATGTCATTTAATATGACCCTCCAGATGCTGGAATGCAACTCCAGCATTCTTCAGCATGAGACAGCATAAGTTGAGCTGATGGGAGTTGTGATACAGTAACTTCTGGAAGACTGCAGTTTGTTCTGTTTAGTCAGTATAGTGGACTTTGAATTTAGA
The DNA here is from genome assembly GCF_035594765.1 of Anolis carolinensis. Classification (NCBI taxonomy): domain Eukaryota; kingdom Metazoa; phylum Chordata; class Lepidosauria; order Squamata; family Anolidae; genus Anolis; species Anolis carolinensis. The sequence goes on from NC_085845.1 coordinate 62,466,246, forward strand.
TTCAAGGTTTGTGGATAGGATGTCTGACTTTAAAATGCCCTTTAACCTTTCTCTAGCTTCAGAACCGCAAGTCCTGTTGAGTTTCAGTTCCCATTACCTCTTGTCCACATGGCGGATAATCAAAAGTGATGGGGGGTGTTCAATAATATCTGGAGACCCAAATTGAGAAAAAACTAAAAAGCACTGACCACTATGTAAAAAATTATAGTTGGTCCTCTATATCCACAGAATCTCTAGCTATAGATTCAAGGGCCCTTTGAAGGCAACTATAAGCCTGATGTGGCTCTAGATCATAGGTTCCCAAACTTATTTGGCCTACTGCCCCCTTTCCAGAAAAAAATATTACTCAGCGTCCTGGAAATTAGTTTTTTATTTTAATAGCAATTAAACAGAAATATATATGTACCTGTGGCCATCACCACTACCCTGGATTGCTGCAGTGCCCACCAGGGGGCAGTAACACCCACCTTAGGAATCACTGCTCTAGATCAATGGTTCCCAACCTTTGGGCCTCCAGGTGTTTTGGACTTCAGCTCCTACAGTTCTTAACAGCTGGTAAACTGGCTGGGATTTCTGGGAGTTGAAGTCCAAGACACCTGGAGGCCCAAAGGTTGGGAACTAGATGATAATGAGTTTGACATCCCTGCTGTAGATTGTGACAGTATACACATGTGGCTTTTTATGTACTTTGAAGAGCATAGTTGATGTTATTTCACATATTAGTGAGTATGAAAAATATGCCCCTAATATACATATTGAGAATTAACTGCCTTGATACCTAATGTTTATTGGTAATCTATTTCCACATTTGAAGCGCCCTGGTACCTAAATGTTAAGCTATCTACGTCCTTGAATGATAACATGGCATGCCTGAGGATGTGTTTGCAATACATAATTGCATGTCTCAAGATAATCTTTAATCTACCTCCACGTTGGAATTTGTTTGCACAAGGGGTAAGACCAATGCAAAATCAGGAAAACTTGATATAAACAAAATTTCTTTTCTTGTTTTGGACTTTGTATTTAAAATTTTTCAAATGCACCATGACCTAAGAAAATGAACTACACTGTGAGAAGAAAGAGGATTTACTTATTTATAGACAGCATTTGACTCAAGGCTAAAACATAGTAGAATATTATACCAGTTATCTGCTTTCTGTCAGCTTCTAAGTCTCTCTGCAGTTAAAGCAAAGAAATTTAACTATTTCTTCAGGACATTAAGTACTGAAATTTTGAGTTTTCTGTATGATGCAGTATGATGGTAGATGGTTTATATAACTTCATAATCGCAAAAGGCTATTGTGATTCTGTAATAATTTAATTCGTACCATAAGTAGAACAGGGTCTTAAATCTTTTCTAGGTTCATGGACACATTTGGAATATTGAAAAAAGTTATGTGGGCTCTGTGTCTTGGCTCTGATCTATAAAAGGGTGCCATTTAGATCCTAGAGAATGCCCTGTATGACACTGAACTATACTCTTGTAGCACCTTAGAAACCAACTGCAAAAATGAAGTTGGTAGCATAAACTTTGGCAGACTTTAGTCAACTTCCTCAGCTTATGCTACCAACTCCGTTCTCTCAGATAGTCTCTAAGGTGTGACATGATCCCTTCACATACTGATATTCCAGACTAACAGGGCTACTACGCCTTTGAACTATTCATGCCGAGGAATCTGAGATGACACTTTGTTTCCAAAGATGGGAGACAAGAGGCTCCACCTGGAGAGATGACAATGACTTAGGGCAACAACTACTGATGAGAACAGGAACAGCAACCCTTGAGTTGTTGGCACTATCTGAAGCTTCAAGTTCATGACTTATTCTAACAGTAGTCGCAACTGTGATAGCTGTCAGTGTGCACCAAGCTAGTAGCAGTAGATATAACATCAACATTGCACAGAAAATATTTCTTATCCCTATTCATGATTGCAAGTACAGAACCAAAAGGTGTAGACACTGCAGAAGTAAGGCAGCTCACAGGGGTGTGCCTTTTGTGCATGTAACATTAAACACATGGTGTCAAAGTAACCCCATGGCTCAAGTGGAATTAAAAACCATGGCTTCAATAAATGTCACTTTGCTGGGGTAAGCAAAGAAAGGTCTTGAAAATTTTTGTCGATTAAGATATCAATTTGGACAAATCCAGCTGAACTTGCCCATGCCTTAATAATATTTAGATGGTTTTAAAAATCTTGTAAGTTGGTTTCTACACCCGTGGACAGAAAAAAAACATGTAAAAATATTTAAGCAAGTCAAGCTAGTTAAGATTTTCTGACACAAACAGTGCTCAAAACAATATGTAGTGAGCACTGATCCTATTGATGGTCACATACTGGTAGCCTAGGAAAGCTCAAAGCATGGAATATTTTTATTCCATAGCTTCTTGGTAATTACAACTGACTACAGCAGAGACATAAATCATGTGATCCTCCAGATGTTGGTTGACTGCAAATAGACAATGACAAGAAATTCTGGGATTTACAATCCAATAATCTAAAAACTACATAATTCACATTTGAGGACTGGTTGTCTTCCAGACAACTGAGTCATATTTAAGATAAAATATGAAATCTACATCTTCTTTTGAATGGATACAGCATTGTATGACAGCCAATGCATGATATATTTTCAAGGTACATGAAAACAGGGCGTTCTTACCCACACACAGTATATCTATGTATGAAAAAGGTGGTATAGATTATTACCTGTGTGGACTATTTATGTCTAAATAACTATGATTTGCAACATGAATTCCTTCTATGTATTAGAAAAGGAGTGTGTGGTGAGGTATGCTATAGTGTGGTGGAACTAAATTTATGCCTACAATATTAAAAATTCATTACCTGCCTTTGAAATGCACACCGCTATCCATTACATTGTCTGTTATGGACACATTCATTTTCCCACCTTTCGAGCTGTTCTTGGTAAAGCTTTCTTCTTAATAATAGAAAACTGAAATGGTAATTTTGATGGTCGGAAAAGTAAAAGAAGCAAAAAATGTGCACAAGGCCAACATTAATCAAACACCATTCAACTGCTTTGAGCAATATAGTACTTGGTCTGTTAATTATAATTGTTCAGGTAACTATCATAGAGTGGTCTCCACAAACAGAGAAGTGTTCTTTAATGACAACTTACGTGATTGTAGGTTGCCTGTATATAGAGGGGCCTGATTATTTAAAGATTTCTTCTGATGAGGAATTTGATGTATGCTGCTCTTATCTGAAATGAAAATGAAAAAGTCATTGGAAAAAAGTCCTCTTGAGTTTCCTATGCCAGCTAAATTTCATGAACAGTTGTGCAGATTAGAGAGCATGGCAGTATATCCTGGGACAATGAGTTCGATTTTCTTCAGAAAGCCCTATTTTCTTAATCAGAAGAACGTATTCTATCTGATATTAAGAGAAGGGATGGCCTTTTGAAAAATAATCAATTTTTGATTAAATTTAAGAAATATATGAGATTTTAAAGGAAGTGTTCATGATTTTATTTTACTTGTATAAAATGGAAAGTGTCAAAATGAAGACTGAACATACACAATATAAAAAGGTTTTGTTGTTGTTTATTCGTTCAGTCGCTTCCGACTCTTCGTGACCTCATGGATCAGTCCACGCCAGAGCTCCTTGTCGGCTGTCGCCACCCCCAGCTCCAGCCAGCCAGTTCAAGGATACCATTCATCCATCTTGCCCTTGGTCGGCCCCTCTTCCTTTTTTCTTCCATTTTCCCCAGCATCACTCTCTTCTCCAAGCTTTCCTGTCTTCTCATTATGTGGCCAAAATACCTCATCTTTGCCTCTAATATCTTTCCGTCCAGCGAGCAGTCGGGTTTTATTTCCTGGAGGATGGACTGGTTAGATCTTCTTGCGGTCCAAGGCACTCTCAGAATTTTCCTCCAACAACAGAGTTCAAAAGTGTCTATTTTCCTTCGCTCAGCCTTCCTTATGATCCAGCTCTCGCATCCATAGGTTACTACGGAGAATACCATTGCTTTAATTATACAGACTTTTGTTGCTAGTGTGATGCCTCTACTCTTCACTATTTTATCGAGATTGGTCGTTTTATCTTGGTCATATAAAAAGGTATGAAAGGAATAATTAAAGAACGGAATTATATGCTGTTTTCTGGACAAATGGGAAGTCAACTTTTTAAAATGGGACGGGGAGAGATTTATAGGTGGGTTAAGGGTGAGTACATGTGGATTTACTTGGTAGTGATACTTTTTGTAAATCAAAGGGTTGGGTTTGCGTTGAGAAGTGGTATTTAATTCTCTTTTCTGCTTTTCTATCCATTTCTTATTTATGTCTTACTGTGCTTTTCTGACATTGTTAAATTTTTCTATATGTAATCAGTGATATATGTGTTTATGTGCTTAATAGATTTAATAAAATATTTTAAAATCCCTATTTTTTAAATCAGAAGCACAAATATTGGGCAGGGAGCTTTGAGATGACTCACAAATATGTTTTTTCTGTGATGTTGTTTATTCCTCATTAGACATGGATAAAACACCACCACTCATGTTAATTAACGCACACATGAAAATACTGATTAAGAGTGAGCCATCATCAGTGCACTCGTTACATCACTTCTGATTGTGATATGGCAACAGATATATTGAACTGGTTGATACCAGAGACCAGATATGGTCAAAGTTAGACTAAACAACAAGCCCCAGGATTCTATAGAATAAGGTGACAAGAGTTAAAGTCAAATCATAATGCTATAATTGTATAGTGTGAAAGAGTCCCAAGGAAGCATTTGAAAGTTGAGCATCCAGAATTCCAAAATACTCCAAAATCTAAGACTGTCCACATGGGGAGTTAAAACAGTGCAATCTTTGCTTTTTGATTATTCAATGCATAAAAAATTTGTTCCAGGCTCAAAATTATTTAAAGGCAATGTTCATAAAGTTACTCTCAGGCTATTTGCATAAAGTATCATCTTATGAACTTGGTGTTTCAACTTGGGTTTCATCTCCAAGATACCTTATTATGTACATATATGCAAATATTGGGATTCCATCCCCCCACAAATTTTGAACACTTCTGGTCCCAAGCATTTCAGGTATTTGTTTTTTATTTATTTACTTCATTTCTACCTCGCCTTTCTCAACCCCAGAGGGAACTCAAGGCGGCTTACAAATCTGGCAAAAATTCAATAAGAGACACTCAACCTGTATGATATATGGAAATGCTGCAAGTCTTATATTATATATAGAGCATGTCTTATGTTATATACTGGGTATGGAAACTACAAATCCCTCAGACAGCATAGTCCATGGCCATACATGCTGCAAGATTAAGGGATGACAGTTCCTCCAAGTAATTTCTCCAAAACCTTGATATAGATTCATTTTTATTAAACTGTACACACACTTTTATTTACTTATTTATAGGGAAGTATTAGGAAGAAAATGGTAGAAATGTGATCACACAACTGCCATTGAAGCCACAAGTTGAGCAAGCTTGTTCAGTAATATATTATTTTATATTATATATTATGGTCTTCTTTTACAAATGTGTACAAACACATTTTAGTTTGTAGTCAAATGTTTGTAAAAAGATAGATATTTTAAAAATATACACAAAATGTCTGTGCTAAATGAGCACAGACCAGAGCTGCGTGTGGGAATGGATTTGACAGATGCATACGTCCATTTGCGGCAAACCCCCAACTTTCACCTATGATAAGACAGAAGGGCAAAATCCAAAGCAAATTATCTGAAGATAAATAGATATTCTCTGCACTGCCGGAGTTTGTCAAGTTCCAGTGCCTGCAAGGAACCCGAGTTGGAGAAATACAGTAGTTGTGCTGTTTTCAAGAAGTGTCAGGTTGAACATTTCAGAAGTGATGCCCATTGCCATTTTACCTTTATTTAATGAGAGCGGTGTCTTATTTTCGGTACAGCCGACCTCTGATTGCTCCCCCCGGGATGGGACATCACCATGGGGTTCTGGTATATAATTTTAACAATGGCTATCAGAACAGTAGGGATCTCTGCTAGAGACAAGACATCCTTGGCATGAAATATGACAGTTTTCTTCTTCTGTCTTTACAGTGCCTGTTGATGTGTGTAAAATCGCAGTTTCAAATGCAAGAGCTTAGTTAGGCAGCTGCTCTTTTCCTCCCTCTCATTCAAAATCCCCCCCACTACAGTATGACTGTTTCTGAGCAAATTAAATTTACTTTATCTGGTTTCTGTGTCTTATGACATTAATGCAAGCGGCACGGATGAGAACAATCCACCACCTATTTGGGATTTGTACAAAAATATGAATAATAGAGTGTGTTAAAAATAAGCACGTCATATACTTTACAGACTTAAAACTAAGCAGGCAAATTCATAACCTGTGAAAACCTTCCAGCTTATTACCAGGGACAATATAAGTGCTTTGGACTGAAATCCCTATTCACAGTCCCAATTTTTTTTTGTCTGAAGAAGGACAAGATCTGCCAATAAAAAGCTGCTGTTAACTTTGGGGAGAAGAAGACAGAATGAAGAGTTATTTCCATCAGAGGTGGAAGACATTGGTTAATTTCCAGCATCTCTTGTAACTTCATTGTTTTCATGTGAGTTATGACTGATAGTTTATTTATTTATTTATTTATTTATTTACAGTATTTATATTCCGCCCTTCTCACCCCGAAGGGGACTCAGGGCGGATCACATTATAACACACATAGGGCAAACATTCAATGCCCATAAACACATCAAACAGAGACTGAGAGACACACGCAGAGACAAGTTAACCTTCTTCTGAGGGGATGTTCGATTCTGGCCACAGGGGGGAGCAGCTGCTTCATCATCCACACTGACGGCACTTCCTCATTCCAGGTCGTAAATTAGTTAATCTTGCCTCCCCACTTTATAAGTGGTACCTTATCTCCTACTTGATAGATGCAACTATCTTTCGGGTTGCTAGGTCAGCAACGAGCAGGGGCTATTTTTTATTTTTAATTGACGGGTGCTCACCCCGCCACGGGCTGGCCTCGAACTCATGACCTCATGGTCAGAGTGATTTAAGGCAGCTGCTCAACAGCTGCGCCACAACCCGGCCCCTAGTTGTCCAAGTCTAGATTTTAAGACCCTTTGGTTTTAGGAGTTGTATAAAATTGTAGCTTTGGTTACAGTAAAAAGCTATAGGGGATAGATATTTCCTCTTCATTATGCTGTACTAAAACATACTTTTGTCAACTCAAGCTCTGACATATGTTTCCAAGGAAGTATTTGGAATGGAGATCCTGTAGGAGTCCATAGCTGAGTTGCTAAAGAAACTGATGCACAGACAGTTCAAAAACATAGGCTCTTACATATTAGAAATTGATATGTCCCTTTCTAAAATGCTATTGGATTGCATCTCACATCATCCCTCACATTGCTGGCTTGATCTGATGACAACTGCAGCCCAACAATATCTGAAGTTCTGGACATTCACTATTTTTCATATGCCACTGTCTACAACTAACATTTCAGGATATCTTTGGGGAAATAGTCTTGATCATGTGACCACCTCTTCACCTGAAATTATATGCAAACAGTGTCCTTACAATTAACCAAATTACACAGGATAATATGGAACTACAGGCTTCTGTATCCCAATCTTCCTTCAGATTGGGCTAGGCACTATCAGCCGACAGCTCCCTAAGGGTTAATACTACTACTACTACTACTACTACTAATAATAATAATAAAAGTTTATTTGTATCCCGCCCTATCTTCTCAAGGGGAATCAGGTCAGATTCCAACATACAATGGCAAACATTCAATGCCTCCATAAAACAAACAAATACTGACATAAAATCCCAGAAAAAACCCACATATGAAAGCAGCAATTAAAACCTAACATCAAATTAAAACTAACATCAGTGAATTAAACTTACCATCAATAAATTAAACCAACATAGACAAAAAATATATAATTACATGAAATCTGAACAAACATCCATATTAATTTACAGAAGCCAACTGGAGTTCACAAAGTTGTGTGGCCTATGGTGATAAATTGGGCTGACATAGATCAGCAGAGCCCAGATGCAAACTAGTTCTCAACCAGGGCCTGGTAGTGGTCACTCATTGTCTAATCCTCCTCCTCTCCGTATGTTACCGTATTTCCCCGAAAATAAGACAGTGACTTATATTAATTTTTGCTCCCAAAGATGCACTAGGTCTTATTTTCAGTTGATGTCTTTTTTCCCATGAAGTAGAATTCACATTTATTTTTGAACAAAAAAAATGAACATTTATTATATACTGTACAGTATTTGTCATCACAAAACAGCATTACCAGACAAACTGTGAATCCTATCAAGACATTCTTGTTACTATTGTTGCATTTCTATGTACAACAATTTATGGTATGTACTCTTACTGATCCTGCATGCTCTGGTGTTCTGTTTGGCGGGCAGGCTTCCAAACAAAAACTTTGCTAGGTCTTACTTTCAGGGGAGGCCTTATATTTAGCAATTCAGCAAAAACTCTACTAGGTCTTATTTTCAGGGGATGTCTTATTTTCAGAGACAGGGTAGTGAGAAGTGGGTCTTTGGTTGTTTTTTTTTTTTGAAGGAGGGGGGCTTTATTTTTTTAGGAAGGGAGTTAGAGGTGGGGGGCAACCACAGAGAAGGCCCTCTCTCTCGTTCACCAGCCGTCCTTTGGATGGGACCAAGAGCAGGGCCTCCTCTGATGACCACAGTGCTGGGCTGATTTGTAAGAGATGTGATCGGGTTAAGTAGCCTGGACCCAAGCTGTTTAGGGCTTTAAAGGTTTATTGTGAGCATAAACTGGGATAATGGCAGGAAGGGACCATATACACCTTTCATTTTGCTGAAGGGAGAAGATAAGAAATTGATATAGATTATCATATTATGACAGGTCCCTCTATGTTTGTATGTGTATTATTAAAGATCAAGGTAAATCGGCTATAACATTACCTCCCAAAAGTATAGGAGGTTGCAATATATCAAATGAGTCCACCTCCTCCATTTAAGCTCAATGCTGTGTACAAGAAACCTTCCCAAACCTTGCCATCTCCAGATGCTGCTGGATTACAGATCCCATAAATCCTAGTGAACATGTTCAGGCATTAGGGCAATTATTATCCAAGATCTTTAGGGCACCAGATTTGAGATGTGGATGGGTTGCTCTAGGTTTACTTGCAGCAGCTCTGTAGTTTTACAAAGGAATCTTTCCATTCTTACTTGTAGATGCAGAGAACTAAATCTATCATTTTTGTACATGCAGAGCATGTGCTGTGCCACTGAGCCTTGCCCTTTCTCTTCAGTAGTCAAATAGGAATCACAGCTACTTGCCATCTTTAGTGTTCATTAATTGGTTCCCTAATGCACACAGACAAAACATTCACTTTCTAATTGACAAATGGATGACAAATCAAAATTATCTTCATTTGGTTCAGCTTTTTGAAACTAGCATGACTGAGTCTATTAAGGAAAATTATAATTTGGGTTGCTACAAATGTGGAAAAAAAGTAAAGGAAGGCTTAGATCCACCTAATCTGGAGTCTTCAGAAGTACATATTTGAGGAATCTTAAAAGGGTAATGATGGAGCTTGTTAGTTTTTCATCTTTGCAGCTTCCATGTTGAATAATATTCATCAGAATATTATGACAGAATATTACAAAAGGCAATCCTTTTCCATTTGATGTGCAAGATCCTCTTGGCTCCTCATAAAGGATAAAAGCAAATTTCAAAACCACTGAAAACCTGTGGCTCTTCTAGTTATTTAGCATCATCCTATGCATGTCTAAATTTAAATTCAATGGGTCTAACACCCAGGTAAGTGGGCAAATTAAGAGTACTAAAAGATATTATCACAGGGACATTCAGGCATAGTAACATTCTATACGTGCTTTGTATTTTGACATTTATAAGTGTGCTTTGTATTTTCATTGATGTTTCTTTGGTGTATGGAGAGTCTATGTCAGAAATGAGAAACTTCTAGGACTCAGTGGGTTTTTCTTAACTCCCTAAAAACTATTTATATAGACTAAAAATGGCCAACTACACACATTTTGGATCCACAGATGGAAGGTTTTGTTTTTACAAAACCAGAAATAGTTTCTTAAGGCAATTGTAATCTGCTTAAAATTTTTAACTTCCCCGTTTGTTGTTGTTGTTTTTTTAAAAAAGAAGACATGGTAGTGATATGCATGAAAATAGTCTAAAGACCATACGTGGCCATTTTTGCTCACCACAGTCTAAGGAGAAGGCCAGTTTTTCCTCTTGGCAAGATGTACATGCATCACAATTAATTTTTTAAAACCCTGATATTGCAGGTATATATTAAACATAAAAGAGTAGACATTTTGGAGTGGCTTCTGAACAGCCTCTTTTGTACACAGTAAAAGAATTAGGTATGCAATCATCCTTAAATATATTTAAATATTTATTGTTATGTAATTTTTCATTCTTTCAAAGACACATGTATAATCCAATGACTCGATCATTCAGATGTTCATTTAAACCAATAGGCTTTCCTGATTCATCTTGAAACTGAATGTTAAAGATCTATTAGGTCTTTCAAGTTAAAAGTTCAAAGATACATCTACCAACTGAAGAACTGTTGAAAAAAATAACATTCTGCACCATCCAGAAGAAACTGTTTTGAGTGATCCCAAATATCAAATGAAACGTTTTGTTTTGAAGAGCTTTACTTGATCTCCATGACATAATAAAACAATATTCTAAATATACAAGACTGGTTAGCTATGAATGGACCTTACAGAAAAAAATGAACCAACATAAGCTCCCAAAAACAAAAAGGAAAGAAATGAGTAAAAAAATGAAAAAGGCAAACATAAATTCTGAATTTCATACATTTAAGTATTCAGTGGGTGAGAGAGACTGTAGCCACACATTCTTCTGTTTATAGGATAATATTCAAAGCATCTTGGGAGTTCCTTGAATGGTTCAAGAAGTGGAGCAAGTTTCCTCAAAGCTTTGTGTAAACACATTATTATCTCATGCTTTACTCTGATGCTAGGAATTAACCCATAACCTTCCAACCCTGGTTTAGTGGCTACTTATGAACGTATGAGTCACGTGTGTTGGTCCTACATGTCATTAAGGTTGGCTTAAAGTTAGGACTGTAAACAGTATGGACCAAAGTTTTGGATACTCAAAAGGAAGGAGTAACTGTTTTGAAGAGCTATGGGGGACAAGGGAAGAAAACAAGCAACAGCCTGATAAATAATCTTGGTTGGCATATGTCTCCATCCCCTCATACTACCCCATATAATTCTATCAGAATTACACGGCAGGTTGAGCAAAAGCAGTTGGCTTGGAGACCATGACCGTTTCCATGGCCATATCCGATATAAAGAGCGTGTAATGGCTCTGACATATTATCCTAACTGTAGCACTGTAACATGGAGTAGGAGGGGGGACGATGACAAATAATAACTAGTAAATGCCTGTGTTGGTGCGTAAGAGATGTCAGATTGGTTCATATATATTGGAATCACAGATGAGATGCATTATTTTGGTAAACACTAGAATAAAAAGTTGAATTCCTTGTTTTGTTTTAAAAAATCATGAATTTTATGGGGGAAAACAGACTTCATAATTTCATACTGATGCAAAAATTCTAGGATTCATGTAAATTCACTATTAATGTATTTCATAAATGGCTTTTCTGACATCAGGCCAGTAATTATTTAAGAACGAAAGACCAGTGCAACCAAAAGAGAATAGGGAAGAAGGAAATCAGCAACCATATGTCAAGTGTTAATATCAGCTCCGAAAACTGTCCAAATAATTGTCTTAAAATTGTATTTCTAACTCTTCCTGTGAGATTCAACATGTCTCCTTTTTCAGGACCTTTCCAGGGATATCCCTCATCCCTGCAGGAAATCAGCTGCAATAGATCTTTCACAGCAGAATTCAGCTGATCCATCCAAGGAGAAAGATGACTTTGTGGACTTCTGTTCAAGCAGCCGAGTCTTGACAAATCCAGTTAATGTCAGGCAGCTTTAGCAGAACTTGAGAAATGACACATCAGCTTTAATGTTGCCTAATTAAGCAAATCAAATTACTATCAGTTTTCATATGTCACTTAAAAGGGGCTCAGAGCTCTCCAACTTGTGTGTACCTTAAAAAGCTGTGGAAGGTTACAGATTTGGGAACCACAGATAGAAATACAGGATGAATATCCCTTTTCAAATTGCTTGGGATTTTGGATTTCAGATTTTTTAAATTTTTTTGAAATACCAGTATTTCTTTATGCATTTCTTCTTCTTCTTCTTTATTCATTCAGTCCTTTCTGACTCTTCGTGACCTCATGGACCAGTCCATGCCTGAGCTGTTGGCCGTCGCTGCCTATTTACACATACATAATGAGATTTCTTAAAAATGGGACACTTGTGTAAATATGGAGAGAAATTCCTGCTGCAAGAGCAGAAGCCTGTTTTCATGAAGTTTTTGCCTATCTATTTTAACTTTACAAAAGTATTGGCAACTTAAAATTGTGTGACACGTAAATACTGGCAACACAGAAAATTAAAATTTAATTACAATAGGGGTAATTGGTGTAAATGTGTTTCCTCTCAAAATTTAATTTAGGTAGTAATCTTATATTTGTTTACTTTGGATAAATCCTACTAAACTCACTAGAAGTGTACAGAGTTGCATTGTGAGTCTTCCCTTCTTTCCTACTATGCTAAGTGTAGGTGCTGTTGCTAAGAGAGGTGAAATGTTAAATGCAGTCTATGATTTGCTCCGAGGGTTGCTTCAAAGTGGGATTAGAAACCATAAAATGAAATTGTGTGAATCCTGGAAGTTTATTGCAGGCAGCACCTGTTACCGGAGAGGGAGAGATAAGAGGGAAAACTATGAGAGTCACATTAATTTGTCTCCTTGTGCTTTTAACATCTGAGGACTCCACAATGAATGATGTTACAATTGCATAATTGTTCATTTATAGCATTAATTAACCCAGCATTGAGATTTCATTAAGGAGTCTTAAAGAAAACTTTTGAAGAGGAAAGTACTACCAACCAGCACTGAGGACTTCATACTTATAAAATATAATTCAAAGTTTAGTATACTTTGTTTCAGTTTACATATTAACACTGGTGAATGTAATGAGGCTCTGCTTTTCTAGTCTTTCAACCATAGAACTGTGGGGAACCAAAGATAAAAAGAACTGCAATAAACAGCCTAGCCCAATAAGGCAAATCGATTAGCAAAGTGATATGTCTTGGTGATCCAAGGGTTTGCTAATGAAATTCCCAGCATGACGGCTCTTTGATCACTTTGAAGCTGTTCTCAAGTCTCCCAAAATAATGAGAATATTTCTTTTAAACATTTTCATCTGAATCATACTCGTATCTATGCTACTGAAGCAAACAGATAAATGTAAACAGAGACAAACTTATTTTGATATAAGGTTTGTCTAAAATGCTAAAAAGACATACCATAACTTCCACTCGTGTTGGCACAGATAACAGCACCAAAGAAGGAGGGCTGATACTTCCGAATCCTAGATATAACTTTTTGGCATGCCATTGTTGGATCCATTCCTATTCGCATATACTCCACTGCTTGATAGCTGAGTTAAGGGAAATAAACAGATAGAATCTCACAGTGCTTAAAGAAGCAATATTATGTCCATTTTATGAACATTTTAATGATGAAGGGAACATTTTCCAGAAATTCATGTCTTCTTCAGAGATTTTTGTTGGGGTCCTTTTGGTGTCTGAGATAAGTGGTAACCTAACACAGGACTTTTCTGTGCTCCCTTTTGGCACAGGCTGTTATGGTGTTTCTAAAAATTATTATCAAAACATTTTAAATTATGTTTGGTATTGCTTCCTCTTTTTTCTTCATCAGGTTACAGGAGTTGGACAAAAGAAAATGAAATTTTGATTGGCAGGTAAAAATAAGGCACCTAATCTCATATGTGCCAATAGTGTGATTTTTCACCAAAACCCAGTCATTCTTCTCCTTTAACGTTACTTGCTTTACATGAACTATGACAGGCGACACCAACCAGAGTACTTTCCAATTGAAGCAAAATAACTCCGCAGTGCCAAATGCCTGCTCCAGAATTTAGCAAGTCTTGATATAAGGAGCTAAAGAAGGAAGCAGTGGGACACAAAAGAAGGGTAGCTAATGGCTTGGAACATCCTCTTAACAATTGCCACAGTGTCCTTTTTGACATTCCATGTATGAATTTCTGTATTCATGAGGATGAACATTTCCTGTTAAAAATATCATTTACACTGGATTTCAGAATGCCAGCTTCCACTTATATTAGGCAAAATTCTTTTGGCTTAGTCTTCTATTTATTAGCTGTAGCAGACAACCTGCAATAACCTCCCTCACTTTCAAGGTCCTGTGTATCTTGGAAATGACCAAGACATTAGCTAACATACAGGACCAAATACATTATTATTGACACTAGCACTTTAATGTTTTAAATGTGGCTGTAGATAGGATGTTGTTCTATCTATTTTAATAGCAGGTATTGCTGTGTTTTATTTATCATTCTTTTAAATCGAGGTTAAGTTTTTATGTTTATTATGTGGATGTAATTTTACCTGCATTTTATGTGTACTATGGCACTATTTGTGCTATGCTGTAAGCCGCTCCGAGTCCTTCTTAGGATATGATGATGGGATACAAATATTATCATCATCATCATCATCATCATCATCATCATCTCATGACATTGATTGTTCTTACTGTTTTATTGTTTTGTGCCTTCAAGCTGTTTCTGGGGTTTTCTCAGCAAGGTTTGTTTACAGCAGATATGTCTGTACCTTCCTCTGTAACATATCCATTGGGTTTCTATGGCTAAGTGGGAATTTGAATCATATGATCTTCAGAATCATGATCTAGTCCTTAACACACCACTGGTACATGTGAGATGCTGGCCATTCTGTTTTCAAGTGCTCCTCAAAATGACATTTCTTTTTCAATCACGCTCTGATGAATCAAGCAGCACAAAAATCTATTTAAAGTTAATAAAATATAAAAACCTGGGCAAGAAGCGCATCATAACATCCCCGTCTCCGGTAGCAGCTGCACCTCCAGCTGTACTATCAGCATATGCCCCAGCTCCAGCTATCGGAGAATCACCTACACGTCTAAAATAGGAAGAGAATGTATAAAATAGTGCATCAGTGAGACCATTTGTAATATTCCCCATGTGCCTGTAAGTCAGTTTAGTAACACGATAACATTTAGGTTTTCTCTCAAACTCAAATAATTGAACACTCCCCTACTCCATGCAATACAAAATGAAGACATAGTCTTTCCACATATTTTCATTGTAGAAAATGGTTTCTTATGTGAATCCTAAGCCACAGACTGACTCACCAAACAGGTCAAAGAGCCTACTCTAAACAATACTTTAAAGAAGTACCAAGCTTCTACATCTTTTTATTATTCTGGATTCTGGTTTTTATTAGGATCCCCCATGGGGAAAATTTGTTCCTCAGCTGTCATTTTACCAATAATTTTCCCCAAATGGATGTTAACTGTTAGTAAAAGGCACAGAATGAGAAGGGATTATACCACCTATCCCTGCACTGGATCGAGAGAGAGACAGAACAAAACGTTGAAGTTCTTATTTATGAACTGTAGCTGGCAATAACAATACATGCAAGATGAATTTCAAGGCAGAAGTCTTAATATATCAAAAGAATTTGTTCTCTCATGTTACTAATGCAGTTCAATTATTTTGAAAACAATATGGATCTACAACAAAGTTAACATTTTGAAGGACAAACATAATATTTATAATAGTCTAAGTATTTCACATATACAGTAGAGTCTCACTTATCCAACATAAACGGGCCAGCAGAATGTTGGATAAGCGAATATGTTGGATAATAAAGAGGGATTAAGAAAAAGCCTATTAAACATCAAATTAGATTATGATTTTACAAATTAAGCACCAAAACATTGTTATACAACAAATTTGACAGAAAAAGTAGTTCAATATGCAGTAATGCTATGTAGTAATTACTGTATTTACGAATTTAGCACCAAAATATCACAATGTATTGAAAACATTGACTACAAAAATGTGTTGGATAATCCAGAACGTTGGTTAAGCAAGTGTTGGATAAGTGAGACTCTACTGTAGCTATAAAACAGATTATACTGATGCCTATGGCCATACTAGTGGCAGGATTGAAAATTACACTGGAAATTCAAATATTTTTCATAAATAGGGTTACTGGATCTATAAGCTGGGAGCTAACACATCTGGGTGTCCACTGAGAAATGTCTGCAAATTCTCTCACACCAGAAGCAACTTGCAGTATGTTCTCAAGTCACTTCTGACACATTTTTTTTAAAAAGCCACTGGATTTATTCACATTCACCTAAAATTGTTGATGCAAACTATCACTGAGAAATAAATTGGGAAGAGGAGAAAAGTAACCCACTTGTGTTCTACAATACTATTCTTCCAGGATGCATAAATATTCCCATTACTGTAGCAACTAATAATTACAGTAATATGTACCGTTAGTGAAACAAAATAAATGATGATTTGCATCATAACAATACAAACCCTTGAATTTTGTGGTCTGCACCATTTGTGGATGTCCCTGCAGCAATGCTTCCAGTCTTCCCAATCACAATCATGCCTACAAATTTAAAAAGGAGTGAAATTTAGAAGTATTTACAATGCTTCTTTTTAAATTCAGTAAGCACACTTGACAGTAAACCTGGACGAGGCCCATTTCTTTTTACGAATCTTCCAATAAGACATCTATTTTACTTGAGAGTTATCTCCTCCCTTCCTTAGATCTGTTGGAAAAGAGACAAAATAGCCTTTTAGAATAGGTCCACTTTTAGACCTATTCAGGGACCTTTTCAAACATATTGGGATTTTTTTGTGTTTATCAGGAGCAACCAGAGAAACTGCAAGTTTGCTTCTAGTGTGAGAGAATTGGTCATCTGTAAGGACGTTGCCCAAGGAATGCCTGGATGTTTTGATGTTTTTACCATCTATGTGAGAGACTTCTCTCATGTCCCCGTTTGGAGCTGGAGCTGACAGAGGAAGCTCATTCACAGCAACCTTCAGGTCAGTAACCCAACCTTCAGGTCAGCAGTCTTGCCGGCACAAAGGTTCAACCTATTGCACCATCGGGGGCTCCTATATTGGGAATGGATCATGTGAAAAGGAAGATATAGTGATTGTATAAATGGAAGAGCAAAGATGTACACGTAAAATCACATGAAAACTAATGTGACTTATAAAGTAAAACTTAACAATAACAGCGGGAGGGGCAATGTTTTGCGGGGCTTCTTCGGGCTGTGTATCCTTATGAGCTACACTATACCCTGCAGTTAAGGGATTTCAAGATATTCTAATCTTAAATCTGATATATTACATACAAACTAATCTTAAGAGGTGACCAAGAAATGACATGGAGTTTCATTAATGTAACAGTATGGAGGTCAGCTGTGACCAGCAGTGCTGTGGAGTTCAAAGAGACACGAACGGAGGGCTTAAGGGAGAAACATGCCAAGAGGAAGGCACATCAAGCCAACCCTGACTGGGACTGCCTTCCACCTTCCACAGCGTGAGAACATGCGGATCAATAATAGGTCTCTTCAACCACCTACGGACACATTTCCAAGACACCAGAAACGGAGGACCATCATCTTCGGCCTACGAGGGATCGCCTAAGTAAGTAAGTATGGTAACACTGGGTCAAGCAATTATTGACGTTCAGTCTTCATGTATGTTTAATGGACAATTCGTTTAAAGCAGGCAAATGCTTTGTTTTGCCATGTTGTCACGCTGTGGTTCTGTTTCTTTGCTTACAAAATAGTTATGACTGACGCTGCACTGGCTTGGGCAAACTTCCAGAGTGCAAGCATTATAAAGGCACACCTTTAGATTAGCAAGATCTTTTAGCATTTGACATTTTTAAAATGCTAATTACTTAATGATTGCAAGTTTAATCATCACAGGCGGAGTGTCTTCTTAAGTGTCTGGCAATGAGACTTATGCTCCCAAGTCACTTAGGTGCTTCTGTAAATTCCATATTTAATTGCTATGCAGATGGTAGAAACTGAATCCAAGCACAAATTTCCTCTCTGGCCCCTCCCCGTTGCCTCTTTAGCTAACTATCTAAAATGTGAAGTTGAAACTAGGATATTAGGAATAATTTGCCAGATATGTGTAGTTTTGGATCATCTGTTCTTAGGAGGAATTCCCTTAGGCACCCATGATACTTTTTGCAAGTAAGCAAGCAAAAAATAACGAAATTGTCCCTGCTTGAAAACTACATGGTGCTTTGCAATTCAGATCCACAACAAAGTTCAAACAGAAACATGTCCCTATTATCTGATTGAAGATATAAAACAGAGCACAATGGAGGTAACAAATATACTGTTGGGAGGTGAGAATGAACAGAGTTCTGAAGCCAGAACTAAATAAATACTATGAATTCTAAGCCAGTACACATTTTCCTGAATCACAAAATCTGCACCCTAGGACAAAAAACAAAACAACACATAGAAACACAAATAAAAACACAAAGCAGCTAACTAGCCATTATTTTACTTAAAATGTACTGTTTCTTACTTAAAATGGACATTCATTTTGTGAAGCATAGAATGTATTACAAGCAGAAGTATGACAGCAGGAAGAGTTGCCAAGAAGGTATACCAATAGTATCATGATTCTGAACTTGTATGTTCCTCTCCAAGACATTTTGTTCCTCCTTATTGAACTTTCCAGTCTGTTTGTATGGGCCACATGATTTTGAAGCATCTGGTGTAACATTCTGTAATCAAAGTTTCATTCACATTAAAATCTTTTTAAAAAACTAAAGCCGTTTCAAAGAAACCTGTATTTTCCCCCCAGCTGTGTTAAAAATAGAACTAAATTATCATACTAAAAGAATAATGTAAGCATCTTGTATATGTCAAAGACAAAGAGGTTTCAGCAAAGGCAAATTATCGTAGTTCACACACTTTTAAACAAAAAAATGATAAAAGCATCTATCTCCATTTGAAATAATTCAATACTGAAACACTCTAGTTACAACCTACCCCTCAAATCTCACATTGTTATGTGACTTGCAAATTAATCATAAGATGAGTAGCCGGAAGAGAAATAAATACAAAAACATTCTATGTGTTAAAAAAAATACCCAACATGATCATACTTCTTCCTACCCACAGTTGTAATTTAAGATCCGTTTTTTTCTCAAGGCTTGTTAGCATCCCTACTGATTGTGATGACATAAACCATGCAAACTATAGCAGCCCATTTTCTTTCCTTTCCATGGCAGCTTAGGTTAAGATAACTATGACAAATGTTTTAATTACAAATTTCAAAGATTTATTCAAAGGTGTGGGGGATTGCTTTTGCATGAGAGAATGTGACTTGCCTAAGGTTACTTAGTGGATTTCTATAGCCATGTGGATTAAAACCCTGGTTCCAGACTCCTAGACTTCAATTACTTAAAGCTTCTAGTCCCCAAAATTTCAGAATCTTTTCTAGCATTTTTCTACAGAGCACTCCAGTATGGGTCTTCAGAAAGAATGTAGCCGAAAGAGCAACATTCATATAAATAACAGAAGGTAGGCATTTTGCACAGTTTAGTTCTTATCCAACCATGGAATGAGGTGCTTCTCATTATACAATTTAACATTACATACCAAAAAAATCTTTGAGACCATATTAAAAACCACTTCAAAAGTATTAGATTCAGAGCAAACTCTGATATTTTGGTTTTGTATGGATTTGAAAGATATACTTTTACTAGGATGACACATAGGCCCCAACTTAGAATAATGAATAAAAAACAGTTAAAGCTAGAGAAGACATTCCTCTTCTTCAGTTCTCACACACTAGTACTCTGTACTAGGCTTCAACTACAATTCTGAATATTGTTGTTTGTGATATGTACCTTCAAGTAGTTTCTGACTTATGGTAACCCTTAGGTGAACCCTTAGGGTTTTCTGGGAAATATTTATTCAAAGGGGTGGGGGATTGCTTTTGCATGAGAGAATGTGACTTGCCTAAGGTTACTCAGCAGATTTTTATAGCCATGTGGATTCAAACCCTGGTTCCAGACTCCTAATAAATAGTCACTGGCTCTCCAGTAGGTGGCTTGGGACCAGACTGAGTCAAAGGTTTACCACCACAAGTAATAGAGGAGCCCTGGTTGCAGCATTTGTTTTTATTCTGATCTAGTCCTTTTATTCTTATGTCTACTCAGTATTTTCTGAAAGTGATTCAGCAATCAGCATTCCAAGTTGAATTTTCCTTTATTTCCCTTAAACAGAATGGAACTGAGTTGCTGTTGGTGTTTCTCAAGTGTAATAAGCTACAACTAAACTGCAATATTAGAGTCCCCGATGGCGCAGTGGGTTAAACCACTGAGCTGCTGAAATTGCTGACTGAAAGGTCGGTGGTTCGAATCAGGGGAGTGCGGTGAGCTCCTGTTGTTAGCCCCAGCTTCTGCCAAGCAAGGAGTTTGAAAACATGCAAATACCAGTAGATCAATAGGTACCGCTCCAGCGGGAAGGTAATGGCACTCAATTCCAGCCACATTAACTTGGAGGTGTCTACGGACAATACTGGCTCTTCGGCTTAGAAATTGAGATGAGCACCAACCCCAAGATTCGAACATAACTAGATTTAATGTTAGGGGAAAACCTTTACCTTTTCCTATACCTAAACTGCAATATAGAAGTTTTTCAAACTATTGTGTACAAATATTAACCCTTTTCTCATCCCATTCCTTTAAATAGTCTAACATGATATCTTCCAGGATTACTGGATTTATCATGAAAGGAATGTGGGAGCTGCCATCCAAAATGTTTGGATAGCAGTAGAAAGCTAGACTGTAGTCTAGTACAGCAACAGTCTGCAGTCAATTTGCTTTCAAATAAGTATCCATCCAGATCAGATACAGGCAGTCCCTGAGATGTGAACAAGATAGTTTCTGTAAGTCTGTTCTTAAGTTGAATTTGTATGTAAGTCAGAACAGGTACATTTCTTAAGCATAACTCCAGCCAACATTGTTTTTCAGCTTTGAATAGCATAGGGAAGGGTTAACACCCCTGTGATGTTTGTTTTGCTGTCTGTGCCCTTGTTCAGAAGATTTCACCTCACTTTCTGTCTCTGTGATAATTGGATTTTGAAAATTTTGGGTTGTCATGGAAAAAAGATTGGTGATAAGGATTCAGTGGAGACATCTTACCCCCATGCTAACTTATAGAAGTGAATTTCTCTTGTGAGGGGTAGATTTCCTGTAGTCGAATCCCCCATTTGAAACTAAAAGCCGTATGTAAGCTGGATGTCTGCAGCTTGGAGACAGCCTGTATTCAAATATATTAATCAGATTTTTTAAAGCAAAAACAACAAAAACTTGATTTTACCTTCCAGAAGTTGGGCTGGCAACTTTGGTTAAGCCACTTTAGATATATTGAAAGAGAGTTATGTGTTGTCAAGTCTTCAGCTGGAAACCCCATACTTTCCGCAAACATTGAGGCTTTTTGGAAGAAGAAAAAAAAATAGCACCTTTTTATATGTGTGTTTTCCATTTAGTATGGTTGACCAGTCATAACATGTTTATACAGATCTTCAACATGGAACCACAATATGAAATTTTAAACCATTCTTATATTGAAATGCAGCAATAAGTTCCAAAGACACTGTAAATGTTTTGTGCTTGTAAAGGTGAATGTAAATGCTTGTGGTCCTGTATTCAATACAAATGCCCACAATGCCTATTTAGTTTTTTTGTTCTGGCATGAAGACCACTAGTTTAGACTGCCAAAGACTAGGAACAAGAGAAAATATATCATTTTGCAATAAAAAACTAGAACAAAAATCGTGATAATAAACAGTGGACTATTATCATACTGTCAAATGAAAATGTATAAAAGCTGAAGAAAAAGGTAATTTGAATATGCTTTACTCATCCATTTCTTTACAATATTGAATCTATATTTTTACTTTTTTCTTTCTGTATATTATGTGTTTTCACAAAAAATATTATGGGGAACATATGGAGAAATTCAGACTTAAATTTTTAATATGACCCCTTCTGAGCTAGCTGTCCGTAACAGGCATACTTTTAGAGAAAATTCCTCAACAGAAGCAATTTTAAAATACTTTTTAAACAATGCTAAGTTCATAACTAAAGGCTGTGAATCATATCCACATTCATATGGAGTCAATTTCACTGAAGTGAAATTTGCTCCAAAGTGAACAGAATGAAAACAATTTATTGGAACAATCTAAAGTATACTAGCAGTAGTCATAGTCTAGCTAAAACGCTGCAGCATGTCCAATTAAAGCGTTTCATTGAATTACCAAATCCTCTCACTGCTGCAAGGTACGGCAAATATTCCTGAATACCACAACAGAGAAAAGTTACCTGACTCTCCAACCAGTAAGGTATGTCTGGTATGTTCTATCACTTTTCGTGCCACACCAATGGCGTTTTTAATGCGTCTGAGATCTGCTACTGCTCCAACCTGAATAGTGTTACTAAATCAAAATAAACAAACAAATAAATAAATAAATGAATAAAATGTTAGCAAATACAGTTGCGGTAAAGGATATTTAAAGTTTATACCAACTATGCAAAATCAATCAACCGACCAACCAACCAACCAACCAACCAACCAAAGAACTCTCCTTTGTGAAGAGAAAAAGCAGGGTGTAAATAAACATCATCATACATTTTACAAGGAAATTTGAAAATCACTTCAAACAAGACAGGCACCTACTATAAGCACCTTCACTGAGTTTGGAGAGTTTAGCATGGGAAGAAGTTGGAGCTAAGCCAAAATGCACACATGCTGCTGCCTAGAGCATACTGTTTCACACTATGAAAAGCAGAACTTTGACCTAAAAAGCTCGTTTCCTCCCAAACAAAAGCTTCACTGCCAGAAAGCCCATCTGTTCTTCCCAGTGTTTGAATGATGTAGACGTACAAGTGTCGGAAAGATGTCACCCATCATAATCCATTAAACTCTGGTTCGTCAGTGGTATTGGACTTCAGCTCCCAAAATCTCTGACTATTGATCAGAGTGGTTGAAGTTGCTGGAAGCCGAAGTTCAAAACATCTGGAAGACCAGAATTTGGGAACCACTGGTCTACAGCAACCTTCTCCAACCTTGGCCATCCTGAATTTATCAAAGGTGGAAGGTGCAAAAGGAAATTCACTTTGCCTTCTTTAAAAGACTTGTTATAATTTGCTACTTAAAATATACCAGAGAGGAAAAAATACTCTGCTTGTGTTCTATTCAACTTTCCAAAAATACTGTAAGCCAGGATGTAGCATTAATTTCAAAACACTCTAAAGCATGTTTTCGCTCTAATGATTACAACAACACCCTGCAGCATTCCAGGAAAGTATCTGATCTTTGAAAGTAATGCATTTAGAACAGGGTGTTTGGGGCACATTAATATTTGTCATTTCAGAATGTTTATTTCTAATTTTTAGGGACACCCATGCCAGAAACTTGCAGCCACCATGCTTTTTAGTGGAGATGTCTAATCTGAACAAAAAAGGTTCTGTATACATTATAGAGAAGTCATGCATAAAGAACTGCTGGATGAGGGAGAACAAATATACATTCTTCTTGTAGGGATATCTTACCCATTCATAATCATGGCATCCAATGTTGTTTCTCCATGTTCATCTGGACTTCCTCCATACCCCACACTTCCATCACATTGGTCAATCTCACACTGGCCACAGCCCTTTTCTACTGCATCCAATTCTGAACCTCCTTCTTGTAAAGTGTTCCAAGCTGAAATCAACAAAAACATTTATCAAATGTACTAAAATGTTTGACTGTGGGTTGAAAATAGATAGTCTTTTTCAATATGTGTGTTTGTGACCTGATCTGGCGAGCACAATGGTTACATGTCAGAAGACTATGTAACATGGATAAAGCTACAATGCAACAATACAAGTATGGTTTGCTGCCCTACAGAGATTTCATCACCCTTCAATATCACTGTTGGTGTGCATCAGGGATTAGCACTCATTACTATTCAGATTTGCATCCATAGACACTCCTATATGAAAATGGCATAGCACTTATGGAATCATAGAGTTGGAAGAGACCTCATGGGCCATCCAGTCCAACCCCCTGCCAAGAAGTAGGAAATCACATTCAAAGCAACCCCATAGATGGCCATCCAGATTCTGCTTAAAAGCCTCCAAAGAAGGAACCTCCACCACACTCCAGGGAAGAGAGCTCCACGGCCGAATTGTTCTCACAGTGAGGAAGTTCTTCCTCGTGTTCAGGTGGAATCTCCTTTCCTGTAGTTTGAAGCCATTGCCGCCTCGAGCCCCCTCGGGTGAGAAAGGTGGGACAGAAATGATGGAAATAAATAAATAAATAAAATTGTTCTATGTCCTAGTCTCCAAGGCACCAGAAAACAAGCATGATCCCTTCTCCCTACGACTTCCCCTCACATATTTATACATGGCTATTATGTCTGCTCTCAGCCTTCTCTTCTGCAGGCTAAACATGCCCAGCTCTTTAAGTCGTTCCTCGTAGGGCTGGACACATTCCATCTTGTCAACATCTCCCTTAAACTGAGGTGCCCAGAATTGGACACAGTATTCCAAGTGTGGTCTGACCAAGGTGGAATAGAGGGGTAGCATGACTTCCCCGGATCTAAACACTATACTCCTATTTATGCAGGCCAAAATCCCATTGGGCTTTTTTAGCTGCCACATCAGATTGTAGGCTCATTTTTAACTTCTTGTCCACAAGGACTCCAAGATCTTTTTCACACGTACTGCTGTCAAGCCAGGAGTCCCCCGTTCTGTATCTTTGTATTTCTTTTTTTTCCTGCCTAAGTGGAGTATCTTGCATTTGTCCCTGTTGAACTTCCTTTTGTTAATTTCAGCCCATCTCTCTAATCTGTTAAGATCGTTTTGAATTCTGCTTCTGTCTTCTAGAACAGCTATCCCTCCCAATTTGGTGTTGTCTGCAAACTTTGTCACCAAAAACGTGCAGCCCTCCAACAACAGCTGCAGACATGGAGTGACAGACTCGGTGAAAATGGAACTTCAACTGAACATACCCAAAACAGGGTATCTGGAAAGTGGCCTCCAAACTGGAAAAACAATACCTAGTGTCACTGGTCTCTATAGATGGCGACACAATGCCAAACGTGTGGTCACAAATAAGTGCAGCCTGGAAGAAATGGCAGCAAACTACTGGCATTCTGTGTGACTCAAAAACGCCTGAACAACTCAAGGCTAAGATGTACACTACAGTTTTTCACCCAGTAGCCCTTTACGTGGCAGTGTTGACCAGCAACAAAGAAACACGAGTAACACAATTGAAATGGAAATAGTGAGATGGACACTTGGTTTGACACTTCTTGACCATGTGCCAAATGTTGACATCCGTCAAAGACTAAGGAATAAAAGCGATCAGCAATGAAATGCAGGCGGCAAGACTACAGTGGTGTGGCCATGTCATGAGAAGAGAACCAACATCAGTAGCACGAACAGTACTACAATTGGAGATTGTAGGACGACAACCATATGGACGACTAAAGAAAAGATGGATGGACTCCATCAACGAAGACATGTGTGCTGCCAAGCCCAAGACCTGAGAACAAAGGCCTGTGGAAACAATAGTCACAATGCTAACCCCTCCATGGGAAAATTGCTTAGAAAGAAGAATATCTATCTATCTCCCTGCCTGTCCCAAGAACACATGATCCAGTGCAAAAATGTATTCATATAGCTACAAGACCAATATACTCTTATGCCTATTCAAAAGGATGTCTCATGGGGCTCAATGGAGTTTGTTCCCAGAAATGTAGCCACAGGACTGGATTTTAAATACATAATGGCTAGGGAAGGTAAAAACCATTTTCAATGCTCTTAAACCTAGGATTACTACAATTATCAGACAACTGAAGAAAGATTCATATTGCCTGCTTCCTGTGCTTCTACTCTAGAATTTGACATTATCCACATCAGCTTAAGTAAACCATAGAATTCGAATAGGCTTTAGCATAGGTGTTCTCATTTTTCTTTTCAGGCTCGAGTCTCCAATGAGGGTTCTATGTTTACAACTTAAAAGCAAGCCATGTAGGGGGTTGCCAACATACATTATTACTCCTGCTCTTTTTAACAGCAGGAGCTTGACAACCTAACCCCGCTAGGAAAGCTTTTTCCGCCAAGGAGAAGCTTCACTGGGTATCTAATTGTGACAAGCTGGTTATAAAGACACAGCAGGAGGCCTTGAAGTAAAAGGGAGCCAGGGAGAGGAGTTGGTAGTGTAAACCTTTCTATACAAAAGCACTGCAGATCTTGTATCCTGATAGATGTTGTTGTACTTGAGTCCCTACCAGCTTGGTTATTCCAGACTAATGAGAGTCACAGTGGTTATATTACATAAGTATGGTACCAAACCTCAATATTCAAATCATTAATTTACTATTTCATCCACATACCAATATAGCCTAGAAATGTTATAATGATATAGCGTTGGACTAGATCAGAGCTTTCCCAACATTTCATGTTGGTAACACACTTTTTAGACATGGAGGTTAAACCAGATCATTCTAAGAGATACATATACAAACTGTAATAATGAAATGTATGGGGACACAACATATATCATGAAAACCGAGTCCACACTGCCATATATTACAGCACAAAGCAGAAAATGTGGGTTTTTATTCAGATGTGTGGAAGGGGCCACAGTGTAAACTCACACAATCCAGTTCAAAACAAATAATGTGGATTGTGTACTTTGATAATATGGATTATATGGCAGTATAGAAGAGGCCGCAGTGGCACAATGGGTTAAACCCTTGTGCTGATTGAACTGCTGACCTGAAGGTTAGGTTGCTGACCTAAAGGTTGCTAGTTCAAATAGTGAGACGGGGTGAGCTTTCACCTGTCAGCTCTAGCTTGTGGGGACATGAGAGAAGCCTCCCAGCAGGATGGTAACAAATCCAGGTATCCCTTGGGCAACGTCTCTGTAGATGGCCAATTCTCTCATGCCAGAAGCAACTTACAGAATGTTCTCGAGTTGCTTCTGACATGCTGTCAAACCTCTTTTGAGGGCCCTTCCAGACAGGTCCTATATCCCAGGATATGACCCCAGGTTTTCTGTTTTGAACTGGATTATATGAGTCTACACTGTCAGATAATCTGGGATAAACAGAAAACCTGGGATCAGATCCTGGGATATAGGGCTTGTCTATGCAAATCTTGCCAAAGAAATCTCAGTGACAAGCTCTATTTACGGCTGCTATAGGCCAGAAATGACTTGAAGGCACACACAACAACTGTGTCTTACTTTGGGCACAACTGCACTGTGGGATTAATGCAGTTTGTCTGCTATGGAATCCTGGTAGTTGTGGTTAAAGAAGTCTTTTTTTTTTGCTAAAGAGTTTGCTAGGCTACTGCCTCGCAAATGCTTCCATAGGCCCTTCCACACAGCCCTATATCCCAGAATATCAAGGCAGAAAATCCCACAATATCTGCTTTTAACTGACCCTTCCACACAACTGAATAAAATCCCACATTACCTGCTTTGAACTGGAATATTTGTCAGTGTGGAGTCAGATAACCCAGTTCAAAGCAGATATTGTGGGATTTTCTGCCTTGATTTTCTGGGATATGGGACTGTGTGGAAGGGCCCTGGGTGATTTGTGTCCACGCTGCCATATATTCAAGTTCAAAACAGATAATGTGGAATTTTCTGCCATGATATTCTGGGATATAGGGCTGTGTGGAAGGGCCCAAAAGCATTGAGCCAAAGTGGTGTCAAACTGCATTAATTCTACAGTGTAAAATCAATACAGTTTGACACTATTTTAACTGCAAGGGCTCAATGCTATGAGATCCTGGGATCTGTAGGTTTTTTTTTGGGGGGGGGGGGTTAAAGCTAAATAAAGCCTCTGCAAAACTACAACTCCAATAGTTTCATAGCACTGAGCCATGGCGATGAAAGTGGCCTCAAACTGCAGTAACCACACAGTGCAAATCAGACTGAGAGCTCTTCCACACAGCCCTATATCCCAGAATATCAAGGCAAGAAATCCCACAGTATCTGCTTTGAATTGGGATATCTGAGTCCACCCTGACATATAATCCAGTTCAAAGCAGATAATGTGGGATTTTATTCAGCTATGTGGAAGGGGCCTGAGAGAGCCTTCCAGGCGAAGTATAACCTAGAAACAAAAGTGAGGCAGCAGCAGCACCTGTCTCTGTCGCCTTCCTAAACGCCCAGGTGTTGATCACCAGAGGTAATTGAGCAGCAGTTGCCAGTGGAAGCAGGGCAAACCACAGAAGGTTTCTCCTTGGGAAAAGGAAGAGCCGGCTGTTCCCCATTCCCGCCACAGCTCCTCTTGCGTCTCATGACCGCGGGCGGATGGCGCGCATGCGCACTGACAGCAAGGGGGCGGGGTCGGAGCCCTTGCGCGTTGCTGCCGTTTTCCCCCTCCCGCCCCTTTGGACTTCAACTCCCAGGATGCCTAGCCACTGGCAAAGGTGACGAGGGCTTCTGGGAGTTGAAGTCCAAAACATCAGGAAGACCCAAGCTTGGAAATCAATGCCGTTCTCACTTAACTTTGGACTTCAGTTGAATTAAAGGGGCCTACAAGTGAATTCAGTTACTCAGGGCAACAAAGGTTGGGGACCACTGCTCTAGAGCAGGCATGGGCAGATTTTGGCCCTCCAAGTGTTTTGGACTTCAACTCCCACAATAGGTAACAGCCGGTAGTTTGCCCATGCCTGCTCTAGAATAGAGTACAGTAGAGTCGCGCTTATCCAACGTTCTGGATTATCCAACGAATTTTTGTAGTCAATGTTTTCAATATATCGTGATATTTTGGTGCTAAATTCGTAAATAGAGTAATTACTACACAGCATTACTACTTTTTCTGTCAAATTTGTTGTATAACATGATGTTTTGGTGCTTAATTTGTAAAATCATAACCTAATTTGATGTTTAATAGGCTTTTCCTTAATCTCTCCTTATTATCCAACATATTCGCTTATCCAACGTTCTGCCGGCCCATATATGTTGGATAAGTGAGACTCTACTGTAATTCCCAAACCTCAGCTTTGTAGGTTCTTTGGACTTCAACTCGCCATTGCCAATGATTAGGAATCTTGGGAGTTGAAGTCCCAAACTATTGGAGGTCTGGGTTGTGGTGAGTTTTCCGGACTGTACTGCCATGTTGCGGAAGCATTCTCTCCTGACGTTTCGCCCACATCTGTGGCAGGCATCCTCAGAGGTTGTGAGGTCTGCTGGAAACTAGACAAGTGGGGGTTATACATCTGTGGAATGTCCAGGGTGGGAGAAAGAACTCTTGTCTGTTGGAGGCAACTGTGAATGCTGCCATTGGCCAGCTTGATTAGCATTGAATAGCCTTGCAGCTTCAAAGCTTGGCTGCTTCCTGCCTGGGGGAATCCTTTGTTGCAGCAAAAGGATACATTTCCAAGGCGATAGATACCCTTCTTACTCTGCTGCAACAAAAATGGCAAAGGGATTGGGGAACTTGACATGCTGTGTAAGAAGTTTGTTTCCAATATACATAATGGCTAGAGACCTCGGTGGTGCAGTGGATTAAATCGCTGAGCTGCTGAACTTGCTGACCGAAAGATCAGAGGGGACCTTGGGGAGCGGAATGAGCTCCCGCTGTTAGTCCCGCCTTCTGCCAACCTAGCAGTTTGAAAACATGGAAATGTGAGTAGATCAATAGGTACTGCGCTGGCAGGAAGGTAACAGCACTCCTTGCAGTCATGCCGGCCACATGACCTTGGAGGCATCTACGGGCAACGCCAGCTCTTCGGCTTACAAATAGAAATGAGCACCAACCCCCAGAGTCGGACATGACTAGACTTAATGTCAGGGGAAAATCTTTACCTACTTTTCACTATACATACTAGCAATGGCTAAAGAAAAATGTATACCGTATTTATTTTCCCCAAAATGGGAGGCCTCATGCTGAAAAATTAAAAGTGTTCATTTGTTAAGTCGCAGCCACAAGAGGATGTAGTTGCATCTTTGTTATCAGAAAAATAATTAGAAAAAGCCCTTCTACACTGCCATATAATCCAGACTGTGAAAGCAGATAATCCAGATTATCTGCTTTGAACTGGATTATATGGTAGTGTGGACTCATATAATTCAGTTAAGAGCAGATACTGTGGATTATCTGCTTTGGAAATCTGGATTATATAGAAGTGTAGAAGGGGCCGGAGTCTATACTGCCATATAATCCAGTTAGAAGCAGATAATCTGGATTTTATATGACAGTGTAAAAGGGGCAAAAAAGAATTCACTACGGGCCCTGCCACACAGCCATATAACCCACAATACCAAGGCAGATAATCCACAATATCTGCTTTGAACTGGATTATCTGAGTCCACACTGCCATATAATTCAGTTCACTGTGAATTTTATACAGATGTGTGGAAGGGGCCTACAAGTGAATTCAGTTTCTGGTGTAGATGGCGTACCTTGGGATACCTGGTGTAGATGACAAAAGTGGGATAAAAGTGGTGTGGGGTGGGGCGGCCACTAGATGATGTGCACAGAAAATGCACACTGGAGTGTGTGATGGCATAAAAAAACACATGATAAAAAGGTTAGCTTAAGAGAATAGAATAACTTCATTGTCATTGTACATCAAAATGTTATGCTTTCTCCAGCACACATTGCAAACAACACACCCATCCCTCCACACTCCCACCACCACCACGACACAGCCCCCAATGCCACATCAATGTGAAACCATGGAGCTCAATATAGTTACAGCTCTAGGATAAAAGCTGTCTCTCTGTTTGTCCTTGCCTTTGTCACCCTGTACCATCTGCCAGATGGTAATAATTCAAAAAAAGAATATGCTGGGTGAGATGGATCTCCAAGAATGCTCTGAGCTTTCTTAAGGCTGCAGGACTGATAAAGTTATTCCAAAGAGGGGAGAGGGCAACCAGTGTTTCTCTGTGGAGTGCCTTCCTATGCACAACTGGGTGAAAAATGTGCTGTTATGGAGCACTGTATATCCCAGCATTAAAAAACAAACAAACGCAAGAGTTCCTTGCAATGCGTTGGTGTAGACTGCTCCAGTGCATATCATCATTTTATTATCCCGAAACAGCTAATGAGGGATGTAAACAGATCGAGCCAAATGGAAGCAGGAGAGGAAAGGAATTCTCATGAGAACTCTTTCCAATCATTTCTTTTCCCTAATATTATTGAAATAATAATATTTTCCTTATATTATTGAAACTGAAATAAATTGATTCAGAGCTTAAATTTACATAATGAGCACCAGCATGGCAGGCAAGTTAACCCAAAATGGAAATAGGGTTAAAGAGGGCAAATTTAAAGGTGTGTTGGGGGGGGGGGGGGGAGGAAGGTGAGAAGAGACAATGACACGAAATCTGCTTGTGCACACTTTGTTATATCCACATCAGTGCTTATGAGTTGCAAGGCATCTTGGAAGGTCAATAAGAAAAAAAATACTAATGGCTCCATATGAGGATTCTCCTTAAGGTACAAGGGTTTTTAATCCCACTTTTTTACTCCAGATTAAGCGCCTGTCTGGAAGGGCCTTACGTTGCCCTATAATCCAGTTTAAATCAGGTAATCTGCATTCAGAAACTGGATTATATCGCAATGTAGGTGAGGCCTGGGAGGCTCTGCAGCAGGACTTGAGAAATTGTAGCCCTCCAGATGTTGCTGAATTGCTACGTCTACAGTCCTGCTCCAGTATGTGAATTGAGCACCAACTGATGGTGCATCTACATACTGTAGAATTAATGTGGTGTGACACACTTTAATTGCCATGGCTCTAAGCTAAGCTAACACAAGACAATGATATATCATTCAAAACACAATAGATTAAAAACTGACATATAAAATTAATAAATGCAAACTCAGTTAAATAGAAACCGTAAAATATGGTCATTGCCATAATTAAAAGATCCATACAATGGTTCAGCATCTCAACTGTAGTACCTTAACTATAGGAACCTCTGTGATGGACTCTCTGTAAGTCAGAAATGACTTGAAGGCACACATCATCATCATCATCAACAACAACAACCTATATCATTATTTAAAACAGAAAGAAGGAGAAATACTGAAGATGTAAAAAGATGACCATGACTTCCCGCATAGCATTTGAAAACAGAAATCAGTGACAATACATTAAAAAAAGATTTTAAATACAGTAGAGTCTCACTTATCCAAGCCTCACTTATCCAAGCCTCTGGATTATCCAAGCCATTTTTGTAGTCAATGTTTTCAATATATCGTGATATTTTGGTGCTTTATTTGTAAATACAGTAATTACAACATAACATTACTGTGTATTGAATAACCTTTTCTGTCAAATTTGTTGTATAACATGATGTTTTGGTGCTTAATTTGTAAAATCATAACCTAATTTGATGTTTAATAGGCTTTTCCTTAATCTCGCCTTATTAGCCAAGATATTCGCTTATCCAAGCTTCTGCCGGCCCGTTTAGCTTGGATAAGTGAGACTCTACTGTACTTTATTGACTTGATTTTGAAGACCGAGGTTCACTAAGGAAGAGTACTGGAGTGGGGATGGGAATCTTATGTAACATACTGATATTAAATCACTTCTAATATCCAACTTCTTATTTCAACCTATTTTTTAAACAATGAGACTCTGCAGGAAAATAATGAAACATATTTTACTGAACCAAGGAGAAATGTGTAAAAAGAAGCTCACTGAAAGGCAGTTAATACATGAGCAGACAAAAACAACAGGGGTTTTCAACAGGGGTTTTCAAATGGTCTGCATTACAAAATTGCTTTTACAATTCTCAATTGTAGGGGGGGAAATCTACAGGCAATTAGGTCCCAGTAAAGTCCTAGATGATAAACATGTTGTTAAGGAAGTATTGATTTTGATGCCTGCAGCCTCAGTTGCACTAGTTAAAACCTTAAGTAGGACAGGGAAAAAGCCATCTTTGTGATGTAAACCAGCTTGAGACTTTTTTTCTAGAAACTTCTGCCTGCCAGTTCTTTGTAAAATAGGATTTAAGATTTCACAACCCACAGTCAAACGCTGAACTTAAACATGGTGTGTTCAATAAGTAATAAAAGTTGTGGGTTTTTTTTGGTCACTGCTTGCATTGGAGAGGGCTATCATGTAACTGCTCCAATTCTGTGATCTGTTACGGAGGTAAAATACATCAAAAAAGTCAATAAAATTAGGACATTACCTGGTGGGAGCTGCTATCCAGTGGCATTTCCACAATGCAGGATAGCAGCTGCTTACTGGCATGATGATGGGCAACAGCACACAGCCACATCTCGACAGTGTGAAGCTATACTTTCGAGTGGACGGCATAACTCTGCCTTCCCCCTGTGTCACATTCTCCCCCCTTCTTTTAAAGGGACTTTAAAGCTGCAAGTTGGAAATGATTTGAACTCATACAACAACAAATTACAAGAAAATCATTTTTAAATGTTTTTTAAAAAATTCAGCAAAAAAGAGAGCAGAAGATGCCACCACAGAAGCACGGGGAACTCATTGCAGATTCATTTTGGGGAGGTGGCAGACTGGCAACAGGTATCACATGATAGTCTGCCACTGTGCCAGTTTCTGCCTTTCTGCAATAAAGTCTTTAGTCTGGATTTAGGTAAACCAAGCAAAGTAATTTGCACACTCTCTGGAGATAGGGAAACAGTGGTGCATCAGAGGTTGTGGTGCTCAGTATAAGTTGAGGTCATTGTGTTCATGGAATCACAGAATTGTAGAGCTGTAGATCATACAGGATCCCAAGTGGGGGTGGGTATGTCAAACTCATTTTCATTGAGGGCCACATCATTCTTTTGGTTGCCTTCAAGGGGCTTTAAACTACAGGAAAGGAGATTCCACCTGAACATGAGGAGGAACTTCCTGGCTGTGAGAGCTGTTTGGCAGTGGAACTCTCTCCCCCGGACTGTGGTAGAGGCTCCTTCTTTGGAGGCTTTTAAGCAGAGGCTGGATGGCCATCTGTCGGGGGTGCTTTGAATGCGACTTCCTGCTTCTCGGCAGGGGTTTGGACTGGATAGCCCATGAGATCTCTTCCAACTCTATGATTCTATGATTCTATTATTGTAAATGTAAGATTTTATAAATGTAATTATGGACCTCATCACACTAGATCCACTTTAAATCCACTTTAGGAAGGGGCCTTTAAACAACACGGCCAGATAAGTCCAGGGTCTCACCAGACTACAAACCCTAGAATTCTGCAGGAGGCATAAACCAGATTTAATGTGGATCCATGCTCTGGTATGTTGCCCTGGCATTGAAAGTCTTGTAAGCCACATAAAATTACATATTGGGCCAGATTTGGCCTGCAGACCTTGTGTTTGACATGTGTGGTATAGAGGAAATACAGATACTGTATGCCTGTGTTTTCTTTCTTTATCTGTCACATTTGTAAACAACGCCTCGTTCACAGAATTCAGGAATATATGTGAGTTATCACATTTTATCTGCAGATATGTCAAGTAGGTTAATTTGTCATAGGTTGCCATAGAAATGTGGCCTGAATGTTCACAATAATTATTTCAGTTGACAAATAATGTGTGAGGGCTGAATGGGTTCCTGATAAAATATACCAAAACATAATAGACTTGCTCTATTAATATATGTTAATTGTTAAAGTGTGTGTGTGTTTATTTGTCTTCATGTTGTCTGTCAACTTATGGTGATGCCATTTATCAAAGCATTTTTAGTAATAAAAACCTCAGCAGTTCCTTCCAAAATATAAGTCTACATCATCTGGTATTTATTGGCATTCTCTCATCCAAGTACTGGCCCAGGTTGACCCTGTTTCACTTGCAAAATCAGACAAGTTCTGGTAACATAGTTCTGTGATGGAAATTAATCCCATTGAACTCTGAGACATAAATTTGAATAAACATGCACAGAACTGACCTAGAGATCTCTGCATATATAAAATTGGAGATTTAAGAGTGTTATTATCTTTCTCCTTTTGAAATGAATAGAATGTAAAAAGGCTTGCATTTAGATCCCATTGTCTAGTAATTAGTTGTTGTATGCCTTCACACTATTTCCAATTCATGCAGACTGCGTAATTTTCTGGATCTGAGAGTGTGAAACTTGCTTAGGATAATAACCCTGTGGGTTTTCACGGCCAAGTGATGAATTGAACCCTGGGCTCTAGAGTTCTATGATCTCACCATACTTACTGAAATCAGCATCCTAGGATGCTTCCATGCCACCTTCAGGACAGAGCCCCGTGCCAACCATCACATGATGTTGTGTGATTTCCGTCGGAGTCTCTGGCCCTAACTGGGGTGGAAACATCATTGGATGCTTACTCCAGAACACGGGAGGCTTCCTATGTTGTGCTGACTCCAATGGCCAGCACAGGGCCTCGCCAGGAAGGTGATGCTTTTCCCATGTGATGGGGAAAGCATCGCCAAAAGGGAGCTGCATGCGGGGTGACAACTTTGCCCCACGGCCCCTCTCTTTTGTCATGGAAGTCCTTAGTCCAAAGCCAAAATTACTAGTAGTTCACATCTAAAAATGTTCAAGTTTAAAATCTGAAAGAAAAGAAAGGTTGAGGAGAGAAATTAATGTGTGTGTGTGTGTGTGTGTGTGTATATATATATATATATATATATATAGAGAGAGAGAGAGAGAGAGAGAGAGAAAGCCCTCATTGCTGCAGCGGGTTAAACCACTGAGCTGCTGAACTTGCTGACCAAAAGGTCAGCAGTTCAAATCTGGGGAGCGGGGTGAGCTCCCACTTGTAGCTCCAGCTTCTAGCAGTTCGAAAACTTGCAAATGTGAGTAGATCAATAGGTACTGCTCCGGCGGGAAGGTAACGGTGCTCCATGCAATCCAAGGCCAGCCACATGACCTTGGAGGTGTCTACAGACAACGCCGGCTCTTTGGCTTAGAAATGAAGATGAGCACTAACCCACGGAATCGGACACGACTAGACTTAATGTTAAGGGAATACCTTTACACACACACACACACACACACACACACACACACGGATCTGTACTTAGAGGTGAGTTGTTCTTACAGTTATTGAAAATGACTACAGGATAGTAAAGGTAAAGGTTTTCCCTGACATTAAGTCCAGTCGTGTCCGACTCTGGGGGTTGGTGCTCATCTCCATTTCTAAGCCGAAGAGCCGGCGTTGTCCGTAGACAGTCCAAGGTCATGTGGCCGACATGACTGCATGGAGCGCCATTACCTTCCTGCCAGAGCGGTATCTATTGATCTACTCACATTTGCATGTTTTTGAACTGCTAGGTTAGCAGAAGCTGGACCTAACAGCGGGCACTCACTCCGCTCCCCGGATTTGAACCTGTGACCTTTCGGTCTGCAATTTCAGCAGCTCAGCACTTTAACACGCTGTGCCACTGGAGGCTCCTAATTACAGGATAGCCAGTTTTTTTAAAAAAATCTATCCCGTCCTTTTGTTGTATTTTGTACCTCTTTAAAACATCTATTCACTGCCTTTCCCATTTTTTTAGATAAATGGATCCGTGTTTTTTGCCATCTAAATCGGAGTCATTTAACATTACTAGAGAATAAGAAATGGTAAATGATCTTTGGATGCAAGATGCACATTTAACATAGTTTTATCCTAAATTACTATGTAAGAGTGCCATCATAGACATGTTTATTCAAAAGAAAGCGTCATTAAGTTCTACGGGAGTTTGCTTCCAAATAAGTAGGTATAAGGTTGCCTCCCAAAGCTACAAGCAAATATTTTTCCAATCAGGCATAAAAGTCTATGAGCTCAGTGGGATTGATTCTCATATCACTGTGGATAGTATTGCTGCCTAAAGTTTAAAGTCAAAATTGCTGCAAAGATATTTTTGTTCTTTTACTCCAATAATATTTTGTTTAATAGAAAAGCATGTAGCTAGATATTATCACATAATAGTGACGCACTGTCTCATTTATGAAATTGTTTTCTGTAATTATTTGCATCTTAGGAGAGATTATCTTCCCACAGTGATATGTTAGTCTGTTATATCCTTTTGCTTAAGAGCAAGTTATGTGTAATATATTTCCCTTTAATAATTGTAGTAACAGTCCATTCCAATAATAAAGTTGTCACATTGAACCTGTAATGGACCACTTCACATTGTTGGAACTGTTCTTTTATTACAACTGTTTGTAACTTTATGAGCCTTTAATAAATGTGATCCATTGCAACAATAAAGCTTTTGGACAGCTGCTACAACTTGCTTCTTCTAACCCCAACCTTGAAAGTTACCATGACATTGATCATTAATACTATTTGAGTAATAAAATTTAATACAATCAAATACAATGCTATTTCTTTTTATCCAAGCTATATGGTAGGTTACCCTATCAACATAAGTTTTATATTAATCTGTGAGTATATTTGCTGTACACCCTTGCAGACAAAATGGATGATTGCTTTAGCATGGGATTGTAGTGCCCTTAAACCTCATAATGGGACTTGTAACACTAAGCATTTGTTTTCCCAAGTTGGACGACCAGTTAAAGCATGGCCAAGAGATGGATTACCAGTCAGCTCTCATGAGACCAATAAATCCCATAGTGCTAATGATACTTCATTCCAGAAGAGTTGATACATAGCCAAAAAGTTTTGAAAGCTGTAATTGTACTAATTAGAAATGCCTGGAAAAGCACCATGCCTGAAAAACATTCTATGCTGAGAAAGTTTAGATTTTTTTTTCCACAAACAAATCCAGCAATGAACCACTTATACAAGTTTTACTTAGTGTCTGTAAGCAAAGGTGCTAGAATTGTATTTTTTTCTGCCTAGTTAACAGTGTCAGACGGGTCAAGTGTTTGAGGCAGAGCCTTATTGTCTGCCTCATTTTTATTCAAAATGCTTATATGTTTAGTACGTTTCTAAAATAAAGATTTTTCTCCTTGTAAGAAAACTTAAATCTGACTTGATCTTATCACTTCCTTAGTATCTGCAAAACTTGGAGACCATCTGCCAGAATAAGTATTTGCTAAATCCAGCCTTAACATTGACAACTAAATTTTTAAAAATGGTCAGTCATTACAGTATGTAAAGTCATATCAGCATTATGGATCGATGTTGCATCCTTGGTTGTGCTTCTTTCTGAATCTTTCCAATTCGAGTCATGAGCAGCTGATTTGCAATTTGGGGAGGCACAAGCAATCTTTGGCAAAGAAGGCTAAAGATCTGTTCCTAGGATTCCATTGTACTGAGTGTTGGCAGTTCAAGTGGTGTCAAATTGCATTAATAATTATACAGTTTAGATGTGCCCTCAGTGGTGTTAACTTGTAATTATTACCATTAATCTGATGCCATGGTACTGACTTTTAAGGTGCTCTATACGTCTTAGTCCAGACTATCTGAATCCCCACATTTCCCCATATGAACCTGCCAGTGTTTTAAGATCAACTACATTATCAAAGCCTCACTTGCCACTTCGTCACATGGGGGCTTTTTGCCCCTTTGAAGCACTTTGGGGATAAGGCCTGCCGAATGCCATTACATGATGCTTGCATTTACTCTCCAAGTGCTGAAGAAGCGTTGCAAAACACTTCCTCTGTAACAACAGAGAGATAAGTGGGTTTGGGGTAGCTCTGACAGAGGTACTAACATTTTTGGGCTCTTTCCACTTTGTGATGGGGGAAAGGGCAATGCAGCAATGTGTGTTGCTGTCCTTTCTCCCATCTGATGGGGACAAGACGCCAATGCACCTTGTCCCTCACATGGGGAAGGAAGGACGGCATGTGGAGCACCACAAAGTGCCCTGTGCGACTGCCAGCCCCCCAACATGTGAAGAGTTGGTGATAATATGAAAGAAAGCCTTCTCTATGTTTGTTCTTTACATCTAGATTCCCTCCCATGGGATGCTAAGCCAACTCTTTTTCTTGTTTTACGAGCAGGCAAAAGCCTTTTCATTTAAGCAAGCATTTTAAAAAGTTTTGCATGCCTTTCATACTGTCTTAGTGTGATGGCTTTTAATGATTTGATACTTTTCATTGTGAAGATTTTAATTGTGGCCTCTGCGGGCCACTTTCTTCTATTCTGGAGAAAGGCAACAATTAAACAAGACCATTTCTTCTGCTACGACTTTAGTTTATGCCTGAGTCATTTCCTGAAATGACTGCTATCATTATCTCATCTTTTCCTACTGATTTCCATTCAAGCTTTTACTGCTGAGATTATTTTTTGACCCATCGTTTTGATCATGTTAATCCACTTGTGATGTCACTTCATTGGCTTCATGATTTTTCTAGGCTTCAGTACAAGCTTTTGGTTTCAACTTTTAAAGCCATATGTGACATATCTTCCCTACATCTTTCATATTTCATTTCTTTTTACCTGCCTGCTCAGGATTTATGTTCTAAGAACTTACATACGCTTCACATTCAACCAAGAGTTTCCTCGCCCTTGACTGATTTTCTTCTTTCGTCACGTGCCCATGCATACTCCTGGAAACACTTCCATGACAATTTGTGGACTGCTCCTTCCTTCACTATTTTGAAATCTCAGTTTGATGCTGGAAATTTGAGGTTTTTCTAAGCGCCGCGGAAACCAAGGGATGCCTGGAAAGCTAACCGCAGATGATCTGAGTCAAGATTTACAGGTTGAAGGCAAATGACAGAGACTTTATTCAATCTGTGCAGAAGAGACGCTTGTACAGCAATGGGTGCTCAGAAGGTACAAGCATAAAAGCATAATCATAAGCAGGCATTTTTATACACAAGGATTTCCATGCATTAACATTGCTACATTTCAAAACTTCCTCCCTTTGCCCTGATTGGCCAGCAGCGAGAAGCTGACCTGCATTTCCCAGGCATCTGATTGGCTAAGAGGTGGGTCCCTGCCGGTGCGTGCCCTAATTGGTGAAGGCGGTGATGATGCGGCTATGGATCTCCTTCCAGCTGGGCAGGGAGACCCTGGGGCTTCCAATGAACCGGTAGAGGTGGTCCCAGGGTGGAGAGGTCTCCAGGGGCGGTGTCAATCCCTGGGTGTTTAGAAATGGAACGCTGAAGACAAAAGAAGTCCAAAAAGATGATTGATAGGATTATGTAGATACCAGGTCCTGAATGAAAAGACAATGAGCACCAGATCTCCAGATATCTTCACATGCTGGGAAGAAAAAGAAAGGATCCCAGAAATGTCTATTGGTGATGGGACAGCAATTACAGTTTTCTCCTGGAATTTTGTTTCTTGGATAGCTGAGATCATCAAAAGGGAAGTTTGAGTGGCAGATGGATGGCCTCACACTGTTATCCAGGAAGATTCTTTGTTTCGCAGAATATGTCCCATCTCTGGTTCTCACACAGGGCATGGAAGTGATATTTAGAATTGCTCAATAGGTTGTTTGAAAGGTTACTCCAGTTCATGAGTTCATGTACATTTTCTTCTATTTCATATAGTTCAATAATAAAATATACAAATAGAAAATATAGTTCATGTAGTGTGTGTGATATAGGTTTCTGGGGGGAAAGAGGAGAAAGAGAGGGGGTCTCGCTGAGTGTGGGGTGGAAAGGGTTATTTGCCTTATTTGTTTAATTCATATCTCTGCGCACATGCGCATATTCACATAGAAAAAAGAAATAT
The DNA here is from genome assembly GCF_035594765.1 of Anolis carolinensis. Lineage (NCBI taxonomy): Eukaryota > Metazoa > Chordata > Lepidosauria > Squamata > Anolidae > Anolis > Anolis carolinensis. The sequence goes on from NC_085845.1 coordinate 62,506,833, forward strand.
AGAAAGATACTAGGCTTGATCGATCCACGAAAAATTTGATTCTAAACTCGTTTCAAAACTAGAGGGGGGCAGCGTTTCGTTTCTGAAGGTATTTCCGAATTTTGCCCCCCAAAAAATTCGAAATTAACGAAAATTCGTTATCTTCAAAATTAATTCGTTAATGGCGGACGCGCATGCACAATTCCCAAAAACAGCACAGAGGGAGAGGACTTTACAGGACTCTCCCACCCTCATTTTTTGAGTGATCTTCTTCAAACTTGGTACAGTGGTAGAACACATTTAACACTGATAGCTCACCAAAATTTGGAACGTTTCCCTTATCCTCTGATTTTTGGCGAATTTTCATAGCTTTTATAATAAACCATTTTTTAATAATTGCAGAAATCTGTTCCTGGTTTGAAAGTCTTATTTCCTGTTAAATTGGGTTGTCTTTACTGTGAAAGTCATTGTTCTACTTCAGAAACTTTGTTTTTGTGGCTGAAACTTTGTTAAATTGGTGTGTGTGTGATATAAACTGTGTATATATATATAGTCCCTGCATATGTGTGTGTGTGTTTGTGTGTGTGTGTGTGTGTAAAGGTAAAGGTATCCCTTGACGTTAAGTTCAGTCATGTCTGACTCTGGGGGTTGGTGCTCATCTCCATTTCTAAGCCCAAGAGCCAGTGTTGTCCATAGACACCTCCAAGGTCATGTGGCCGGCATGACTACATGGAGTGCCATTACCTTCCCGCCAGAGCGGTACCTATTGATCTACTCACATTGGCATGTTTTCAAGCTGCTAGGTTGGCAGAAGCTGGAGCTAACAGCGGGCACTCACTCTGCTCCCGGGATTTGGACCTGGGACCTTTCGGTCTGCAAGTTCAGCAGCTCAGTGCTTTAACACACTTCGCCATCGGGGCTCATGTATATATAATATACATACACATACACACAATGTGGAGAATATGTGGAAAGGTAGATAGATAGATAAGTTGGGAGCCACAGCGAAGGCACCTTCCTGGGAGCAAGGTCTAATAATAATAATAATAATAATAATAATAATAATAATAATAATAAGAAAAAATCCCTTACAATATCCAAGATGGGTACCATTATTGGCAGAGAAAGCCAAGCTGTAGGAGTTGAAATCCAATCATTTATCCTCCCTATAGAATCAATTTTATATGCATTTTTAGCTACAGAAAAGCTAAAATCAGGACAGTAAAAGAACAACACCCAGAAAATGGGAATTCCAGACAGGAAACAATCAGGGCCAGCTAATACCTCCCAACAAAGGATTCCCCCAGGTAGGAAGCAGCCAGGCTTTGAAGCTGCAAGGCTATTCAATGCTAATCAAGGTGACCAATTGCAACATTCACACTTGCCTCCCACAGACAAGAGTTCTTTCTCCCACCCTGGACCTTCCACAGATATATAAACCCCACTTGCCTAGCTTCGCACAGACGTCAAAACCTGTGATGACCCATGGGCAATGTAGTCCCATTCCTGGCACTGTGGTGCCAGATGAAGAGGAAAACTTGGGTTTTTCGCCGTTTCAGTCAGAATTGGAACTTTCCCAGCCAGATTTGGAAACCTTGCACCTGCAAGAGATTTGTCTTCCAGAAGTCTGTCAAACAAGCCCTGAGCCTAAATCTCCTACGTTTTCTCGCCATGATTTTTGTAAACAACAGAGAGGAGTCGATCAGGCGTCTCGCAGGAGTGCTAGGATAGCTGCTAAGCATTCAGCTGATTAAGCCTGCTTCCCATGGGAAACTTTAGGGAGTCATGCATCTGGACTCAGAAAATAGCTTTCGTTTCTGGTTCTCCAGAGAACTGCTCTTGGGCGGGAAAACGGGACCCTATTTAGGTGTTTTACCCACAAAGGGATCTTGCGGAGTCAATTCGTCAGCAACCGGAGTAGCGTGTGTGGACAGCTACTCCGCTTCCAAGCCTCCGTTCCTGTCGCCAAGCCTTCGTTCCCAGCTTTGTTTACTCCACGAATCCTGCCTTGCTTTCTAAGACTCAGCCTCGTCTTGTTTCCCGGATTTTGCCAAGAAATTACCACGGATCTTGTTCTTGTTCCTTGTTTCCTTGTTGCCTTGAATCAAGCCTCGTTTCCCCAAGAATCAAGTTACTTCCTAGCCTCGCTCAAGTTTCACGGACTAAAAGACCTTGTCATCTCCCCTCACTTTGCCTGGCAAAGTGAGTGTTTCAGTTATTGGATTACAACTTTGGACCTTAATATTTCATATTGGACATTGTTTCTTTGGACTAATTTTGACCTTTCCTGAAAGGTCTATTTCTGGACTATTTCATACACTTGCTTTTATTAACTTTATATATTCCCTCAATAAAGATATTAGTTAGATTCTGGCCTCTGTGTATGGTTATTGGTGCTCTGCAGCCTGGGTCGTGACAGTTTGACTCCGCCACCCTAAGCACCAATTAACCTAGGCCAGTATGTCTACCGGAACCGTGCCGGGTGGCCAGCCACTTAGCTACACCATCGACAAGGACGAAGTGGACCGCATCCGTGACAAGCTCAATGCGCAGGATGGGGAAATAAGGGGTTTGAAGGAGCGCGGAATCCGTCTCCCGGCCATGGCGTTGCCAACCAAGTTTTCTGGAGAAGCTTCTAAGGTTCATGTTTTCCGTCGCCAATGCCAGGCTTATCTAGAGGCCCGTGCTGCCGAGTTTCCCCAAGAAGACATCAAGGTGGCGTGGATTTACAGTCTCTTGGACGGGCCAGCGGCCAACTGGGCGACGGCACTGTTCGACCAAGTCTCCCCACATCTAAGGTCAGCGCAACATTTCTTGGACCACCTTAAGGCGACCTGGGGAATCGAGGACAATTTGGAGGCAGCCGGCCACAAACTCCGGCGCCTCTCCCAAGGGGACAGACCCTTGTCCCAGTACATAGCCGAGTTCCGAGTGCTGGCCCACAACACCGGCTGGAACGATGTAGCCCTCAGAGGACAATTTCGGGAGGGTCTCAACATTGAGATGCTGGAAGAAATCTCCAAGGTGGATCCTCCCCACTCTCTTGAAGCACTCATTGATCAATGTTTACGAGCTGAAGTCATGCTTGCCAACAGAAAACAATGGGTCCGAGGCCAGAGCGGTAGAGCTGGGGTGAAACCTCCCGCTCCCACCGGCGTCCAGCCGCGTCCAGTATGGAGACCCCCGCCACCAGCCCCATACCCCAGAGGGAGCGAGGAGGTGCCGATGCAGTTGGGCAATGTGCGTCCCAGATTAGATGCCACCGAGAAGGCCCGCCGCCAACGCCTAAATCTCTGTTGGTACTGCGGAAACGGGGGCCACTTCGCCAGAGAGTGCCCAGCCAAGGGGAAGCCCGCCGCCCGTCTGGCGGCGGCGTCCTCCACGGAGACGAAGGCGTCTGAGGCGGCTGGCGCACAGCCGGCGGGGGAAGCCAGCGACCGGGCGTAGAGAGGCTCGCCAACCCGGTCAAAAAACCCACTCAAGAGCCGCCAACCGGGGTCCTATTTCTTCTAGTGGTCACCTTGTGGTCAGCAAAAAAAGGGCCCGTCATGGTCCATGCCATGATAGACTCAGGAACCACAAACAATTTCATTGATAGAGAGTATGCCGACTCTCTGGGATTACAATATCATGACTTCAAGAACGCCCGTGTGGTGCAAGCCATCGATGGCCGCCCCCTCAAGACGGGTCCCGTAAGCCAGTGGTCGGAACCCACCAGAATGTGGATAAGGGAACATATGGAAGAGATTTCCTTCTTTGTTACCGAGGTTCCCCATTTCCCTGTGATTTTGGGAATTCCATGGCTGACACTTCACGACCCAAGCATCTCCTGGTCCAACAGAGAACTGCAGTTTGCTTCAAAATATTGTCAAAACCATTGCCTTGTAGCCAAGGTCTGCCATGCCACAGACACTGAACCCATTATCACCTTGCCCAAGAAGTACTCAGAATATTGGGATGTATTCAATGAAAAAGAAGCCGAGAGATTACCCCCACATAGACCTTATGACTGTGCCATTGACTTGGTGGAGGGGGCCCCGATCCCGCGAGGACATCTCTACTCCCTGACTGAACCGGAGCAAGAAGCTCTCAGGGAGTTCATAGAGTCAAACCTTCGCAAGGGATTCATTAGACCCTCTCAATCCCCAGCCGCTTCCCCAGTGATGTTTGTGAAAAAGAAGTCAGGGGACTTACGCTTGGTGGTGGACTATAGAGCATTGAACAATATCACTAAGCAGAACAGCTATCCCCTGCCCTTAATCTCGGACCTACTAGACCGACTTCGAGGAGCCAAGGTCTACACCAAGCTGGATCTTCGGGGGGCTTATAATCTAGTTCGCATCAGAGAAGGGGACGAGTGGAAGACCGCCTTCCAGACTAAATTCGGATTATTCGAGTCCCGAGTTATGAATTATGGTTTATGTGGAGCTCCCGCAACGTTCCAGCATTTTGTCAATGACATCTTTCAGGATTATCTAGATCGGTTCTTGATCATCTACCTGGACGATTTTTTGGTGTTTTCTAGATCACAATCAGAACATGAGAACCACGTCAGAATGGTGTTACAACGATTGCGGGATCATGGACTTTATGCCAAGCTGGAAAAATGCGCTTTTGATCTACAAGAGGTAGATTTCCTGGGGTACCGCGTCTCGCCACTAGGGCTCTCCATGGACCCGGCAAAGGTTTCAGCAGTATTGGAATGGCGGGCGCCAACCAACAAGAAAGAGGTGCAACGCTTCTTGGGGTTCGCGAACTACTACCGCAAGTTCATTCCAGACTTTGCCCGCTGGTCTGACCCAATCACCAGCTGCATCCGTGGGAAACAGCCTTTCCGCTGGACAGATCAAGCAGAGAAAGGGTTCCAGCAACTAAAGAAATTATTCACGTCCCAGCCAATCCTTCAGCATCCAGATCCTGAAACCCCTTTTGTTGTGCAGGCGGACGCCTCCGATGTGGCAATCGGGGCTGTACTCCTACAACCAGTGGGAGATCATCTTCATCCTTGTGCCTTTTATTCCCGTCAATTGACCGCACCAGAGAGAAATTACACCATTTGGGAAAAGGAACTATTGGCCATAAAGGCAGCCTTTGAAACTTGGAGACATTGGCTAGAAGGGGCCAAATTTCCCATTGAAGTCCATACTGATCATCGGAATCTAGAGCATCTAAGAACTGCCCGCAAGCTAAATCAGAGGCAACAACGCTGGGCTTTATTCTTTGAACGTTTTAACTTCCAAATTCATTATGTAACCCCAGCCCAGACCAAGCAAGCAGATGCTCTGTCACGGAAACCGGATTACGCTGCAGGGCGCAAGGAGACCTTGGAGTCCCAGCTGCTACAACCCGAGAACTTTGCCACGCTCACAGTGGGAAACACCAAATCCACTCCCATTGAATCAACTCCCTCTACTCCAGGGCCCCTTTGTGCTCAGGAAATCAGGGCTAGTCAGCAAGCAGATGCCTGGGCACAGGACCAACTTCGCCAAGGACTACATTTTCCCTTTTCGCTTAAGGATGGGCTACTTTGCTATAGAAATCATGTTTACATCCCCCCAGGACCGGGCAGGGAAAAAGCACTTCGTCTGTGTCATGACTGCAAGCCAGCAGGGCATTTCGGACTATTTAAAACCATGCATTTGATCCTAAGAGATTTCTGGTGGCCCAAGATCCGCAAGGATGTGGAAAAATATGTCAACACCTGCCCAGTATGCCAGCGCTCCAAGACAAGAAGGGAAAAGCCCTCAGGGCTTCTGCATCCCCTCCCTACCCCATCCCACCCATGGGAAATAATCTCTGCGGATTTTATCACTGATCTACCACCTTCCTGTGGATTCACCACGATCCTAGTGGTGGTGGACCTTTTCACCAAGTTAGCCCATTTCATTCCCTGTGATGGCCTTCCCACGGCCAAAGAGACTGCAGATCTATTCCTCCAACATGTTTTCAGATTGCATGGGTTGCCCAAGAGTTTGGTCACAGACCGTGGGTCCCAATTCACCTCTCGTTTCTGGAAAGCACTACAAAAACTATTGGGCATAGACTCTCGTTTATCTTCGGCTCATCATCCCCAAACAGATGGGCAAACTGAGCGCACCAATGCCACTTTGGAACAATACCTTCGCTGTTATGTGAACTACCAGCAGGACAATTGGGCTTCCCTGTTATCGCTGTCAGAGTTTGCCTACAACAATGGGGTCCAGGCTTCTACTAAAGAAACCCCGTTCTTTGCAAACTATGGCTTCCATCCACGTTTCTTTCCCCCTGTCATTGAAACCTCAGAAGTTCCCGCAGCAGAGGACTGGCTGCAGGAACTCACAGCGGTGCAACAACTCTTGCTCCAGCAACTAGACCAAGCCAAGGAGGACTATAAACGTCACGCGGACAAACATCGCCAGCCGGGCCCCGAAATCAAGGTAGGAGACCGGGTTCTTCTGTCCACTCGCTTTTTGCCCTCCCATCGCCCTTGCCGGAAGTTAGATGCCCGTTTCATTGGTCCCTATCCAGTGGTGGCGCAACTTAACCCCGTGACTTTTAAACTCCAACTTCCACGCTCTATGCGTATTCATCCAGTATTTCATCGCTCCCTGCTCCTTCCGGCGGATGGTGTGCACCCTGATGCAGACCGGCCGGCCCCCACTCCTGTTTTAGTGGATGGGGAGGAAGAATTCGAGGTTCAGGACATTTTGGATTCTCGCTTTCACCGCAGCCGCCTGCAATATCTCATTGACTGGGCGGGTTTTGGCCCCGAAGAACGCTCTTGGGTAGACGCTTCCGCAGTCCATGCCCCCGATTTAGCCCGCCGCTTCCATCAGAACTACCCTGCTAAGCCGCGGTCCCGCACCTCGGGGAGAGAGCCCATTTTTGAGAGGGGGCTTGAGGGGGGGGATAGTGTGATGACCCATGGGCAATGTAGTCCCATTCCTGGCACTGTGGTGCCAGATGAAGAGGAAAACTTGGGTTTTTCGCCGTTTCAGTCAGAATTGGAACTTTCCCAGCCAGATTTGGAAACCTTGCACCTGCAAGAGATTTGTCTTCCAGAAGTCTGTCAAACAAGCCCTGAGCCTAAATCTCCTACGTTTTCTCGCCATGATTTTTGTAAACAACAGAGAGGAGTCGATCAGGCGTCTCGCAGGAGTGCTAGGATAGCTGCTAAGCATTCAGCTGATTAAGCCTGCTTCCCATGGGAAACTTTAGGGAGTCATGCATCTGGACTCAGAAAATAGCTTTCGTTTCTGGTTCTCCAGAGAACTGCTCTTGGGCGGGAAAACGGGACCCTATTTAGGTGTTTTACCCACAAAGGGATCTTGCGGAGTCAATTCGTCAGCAACCGGAGTAGCGTGTGTGGACAGCTACTCCGCTTCCAAGCCTCCGTTCCTGTCGCCAAGCCTTCGTTCCCAGCTTTGTTTACTCCACGAATCCTGCCTTGCTTTCTAAGACTCAGCCTCGTCTTGTTTCCCGGATTTTGCCAAGAAATTACCACGGATCTTGTTCTTGTTCCTTGTTTCCTTGTTGCCTTGAATCAAGCCTCGTTTTCCCAAGAATCAAGTTACTTCCTAGCCTCGCTCAAGTTTCACGGACTAAAAGACCTTGTCATCTCCCCTCACTTTGCCTGGCAAAGTGAGTGTTTCGGTTATTGGATTACAACTTTGGACCTTAATATTTCATATTGGACATTGTTTCTTTGGACTAATTTTGACCTTTCCTGAAAGGTCTATTTCTGGACTATTTCATACACTTGCTTTTATTAACTTTATATATTCCTTCAATAAAGATATTAGTTAGATTCTGGCCTCTGTGTATGGTTATTGGTGCTCTGCAGCCTGGGTCGTGACAAAACCTCACCGCCGGGCCCCTCTCTGTCTCTCTCGGTCTCTCCATTCCCGGCTCCATCCGCCGCCTTCCCGCCTCACAGAGAGACACCAGGCCTGAGCTGAGGCGAGGCGGCGGCGGCGGCCATTTCCCCCCTCCGTCTTCCTCCTCCTCCTCGGCCTCCTTCCCCCTCGCCCCCTCCCATTGGCTGAGCCCGTGACGCCCCTTTCGCTGAGGGGCAAAAGGAAAGGGCCTGAATGGTGGGAGTTTGGGTGATTTGCAAAAGCTTTTTTTTCCTAACGAAAAAAACGACAAAATAAGAAAAAACGGCCTCTCGCGATTCGAAACCGCGATATCCAGACGTGTGGACAATCAAGGCCGTATATTGCTTCAAAACAAACGAAAATAACGAATTAATAACGGGTAACGGGGAAATCGAATTATTTGAGCAAGCCTAAAAGATACTTTGCCATACAGGGTCTAGAGATAGAGGTGTTTGACATATTGTAGCAGTTTGGATGGTAACTCAGCTGAGGGAGAGTGAGGCCATGAAGTGATCTCCAGCAAAGCTCCGGAGATTCGCTGCTGCGGACTGATGCAGACTGAACAGCTGAGTTGGGTGCGTGTGTGGGTGTGCGTGTGGGGGTTCAGGAGTCATGGAGTTGGGATAGCTGCTGGTCCTGGAAGGCTCGAGGCAGGCTGTGGGTATGGTGGCCATTCCCATGCATCTGGCTTTCCATCCTTGGGAAACTATAACTCGCATGGACATCAAACTATGTCTCACTTTTTTAGGGGTGGAGTTGGGGGCGTTTGATAACAAAATGAAAACCTTCTTGTTTTCCAAAACTTTTGGAGTTTAAGCGATACTGTTTCGTTCCCTTCTGTATTTTGATATGTATTGATTTGTCACTTTGCTTTATTTATAGGGTCTCTTTTTTTGCATTATATGTAGATAATCGGTTTTGCAATTGCATTACTTTGCCCTTTCTGTGTGTATGCATGTGCATATATTTTAAATTGTATGGCTTTGGTTGCTCTATTTTTTGTTGTTTTACTTACAAAGTGTCATGTACTTTGATGGCACCATGTAAATTAATGATGCTGCATTATATAAATAATACATAAATAATAAATGTTGGTTTTGGTTACTTTGCTTGTATTAGTTTTTCAGCCCTCTGGTTTGTTTGTCCATCCTAATGGCTTTGCTGCTTATTATATTTCATTTGTGGCATATATTTTGTTGTTGCATGTTGTCTCAGTTTCTGATAGGATGAATTGTGATTGGAATTGCTTTTAAAAAATAAAAATGTATAATTCACAAAACTTGGAAAAATTACTCTTTTGGACATCAACTCCCAGAATCCAACAGCCAACATGGGTAGTGTTTAGTGCTTGGTGAATTCACTTTATTACTGCAGTAATCAATACTTATCTCTCTACTTCACATGTGGAAAAGATCAAATTTGTGTATGACGTTCCAAGCTATCTGTGACTTTTTCTTGTATTTCAACAGAATAAATGAATCTGTTCAGTTCACTGGAATGAACAAAGCAATACCTAAACATGACTTCTCAGGGAATGCACTAGAGTACACACACAGCTTTAAATAATGGCTGGTAGCCATCGGCATAGTAATATGTATGAAAACAAATATCCCATGTACTACCACATGAAGGATGGAAAGCGATTTTTTTTATTACAATGAAGTTTACTTTGAGCCCTTGGCATAGTGTCAGCCATAAAAGTAGCCATCTATTGCTTATTAACTAAACCATTCAACATCACTGCTAGGTAATTAGATTTTAGTTTGCAAATCAGGAGTGTCTGCAGCTCTTAAAAGTAGTTTCTTCATTAGAATGCCATATAAAGCTTCTTGAACACAGCTTTCAGGAAATCTTTGCTGAAGCTTGGTGAGTCAGGGGAAAGACATATCGCAAGACATATTATTGTACCTAGATAGTCATTAGCCAAGTAGTAAGCATTGAAAATGTTTTACAGATATGAATAGGTGTGCATGTGCATGTGCATGAAGAGGGCAGCAGGTTGCGTTCATAGAAGACGAACCATACTGAACTGGACTACAGGTATTTCCAGTCTAGTCTTCTATTTTACATAGTGACCAAAGAAATATCAATGGGAAACACTCAAGCAGAACATGAATTTGCAATCTAGGACACAGACATCCTCTATGTAGCCCCCTTCAAATGCTTTGGATTATAGTTTCCCTTGGTACATGCCAGTGTGGCCAATGTTCAAAGATCATAAGAATAGTGCTAGAAAATGCCTATTAGCTCATTCAGATTATAGTTATGTTTTTGCTATTTAAAACACACAGTTGTTCTTGTTTGGTATAGAGTCCCATTGTATTCACTGAGATGACAAGCTCTTTCATATGCATGTGTATGTGCCGTCAAGTCGTTTGTCAACATATGGTGACCCCATGATTTTCATAGGATTTTCTTTGTCAAGGAATATACACAGATGGATTTGTCAGTTCCTTCCTCTGAAATATATACCACAGCACCTAATATTTGTTGGTGGCCTCCCAACCAGATATTAACCATTTGGCTTTTAAGATCAGACAGGACTAGGTACCTTTAAGGTGTTTAGGTCCCATTTAACTCCAAATAAATTCAAGGAATTTACAGTTATGCATGAATAAGACTGCACTCTTGATTACGGAAATGTGTTGATGATAGCTTCTCTTCTATGTCAAGAAGGTTAGCATCAATCAAGTGACCAGTGAATACTGGATTATATTAGAATGTAATGAGAAAATACTATCTAGAAAAGATAGGCCAAGAGATTACTTAGTGCGCCATTCTCAGGAAATGTTCCTGACAAGCAGATGGGATAGCTGGCAGCATTCACATTAATTGGGCCCTTAGCAATTAAAGCTAGAAGAATGTTTAAAATGTTATGAATGACAGTTTAGTATGCGTCGACTGTCAAAAAGATTTATTGAGGAAACTGTGTGCTAATATTTATCGTGGCAATTGTACTCTGCAATAAGATACTAATTGCTAAGATTTCTATGGGGACTTGGAGCCTTTGGCTTCTAAAACGGTCAGCAACTATTTTCGATACAAAAAGAATGGAAACTAAGAAACCTATCAACAGAGCCAGTGCAATGTGGTGGCTTGAGTATTGTACTAGGACCCTGGGGAACCTAGAGTCCTAATGCAATCCTAATATTCTTAGCTTCAGAAGCAAGTTCCCACTGAACAAATATTGCAAAGAAAAGCCTTTGATGGGGTTACCTTAAGTTGAAAACAACTTGAAGGCAGACAACAGCACAAAAGAGAGCAAGTACAGGTCTTTCCCACTTATTTGACAGCTTAGGGACCACAGCACGGTCAAAAACTAGAAATGGTTCAAAAACAGAAGCCAGCTTTTTTAAAAAGCAAGACTGAACCCTTGTTGGTGCCAAGTCAACTGAAAGAGAGGAGAAAAGAAACATTATGTGGTCAAAAGAATGGACCAGGGGTTGAAACTGGGGTATATGGTAATTCGGAGCTTTCAAAAAGCGAGTCATGGAAAAGCAAGGTGTCAAAAGGTGAGAAGTCTACAAATAGATTCATGTGCCTTGGATCACTTTCATTTGGACTTGGAAAAATTGCTCAATATAATAGATAGCAATGACCACAGAAATAATCTCTGCATAGTGGTGCAATCTGTGGCAGCAGCTTATGGTTTGATTTCTGTCAAGGTGTGATACAATTTACTTACTTGGCCTTCAAAGTAAAATTATGGCTAAATTCCTCAGTTTTAAACTGAGGGTGTGTGTAGAACTGCAATGGGTTTCTTCCCCTGGAATCTTTCAGGGCTTGCGTGGAGAGGCAAAAAGTTCACAAAAGAAAACAAAAAGACATGGCTTCCTCCCACATTGAATGTTGCATTTAGTGTATGTGCCATCTATTCAAAACCAGTACTGGAGAATTCAAGGAAAAGCAACTCATTTTTTTCCTCAGAAAAAGAATGCATGCAATTATAGGGCTGTACTATAGGGGAGGCTTTCCTTAGCCATGTTCAAGGAGAAAGATTCCTTCCTTATGCTGACAGGATGATAAGTTCTATCAAGTCAGTTTCTGCAGAGTTCTTCCTTTTCATGTTCTAAATGGGGGGAATGTCTGTATTTTTGTAAAAGTGTTTCATATGGATGCATGCCTTTGCTGACTTTGCAAACTTGTACTCATGAAATGCATGAGTAGAGGTTTGTATGTTTTCCTATGTGTGCGTACAGTTAAAATTTTTTTTTTTCTACCACACAATTCATCTGGAGACCAGAAATAGTCCCAGGGAGAATCATGACCCTGGGGAGGGGGGGGGGAGTTAGAACCACCAGCCAATGGGTTTAAACCAGGTATGGGCAAACTTTTTTTGCTTTGGGACCGCAATGTGGGCCCAGCCAGGAGGATCAGGCCAGGAGGGAGGGGGGCTAGGCACACGCTGGGTGAGGAGGGCCTGGGAGGGAGAGGGCCAGGAAAGGGCAGGGTCTGGGTCATCCTCAGGTTGTTCTCTGAGCATAAGAATGCGGCTGCTCATCTCATTCCTATGCTGGGAGAAAGGCAAGGCACACAGTGACTGCCCCGATCCTCCCTCCCAATCCTCAGACTGTCCTCTTACCATTATGCCAGGAGGTGGTCAAGACAGGCCATGGCTGAGAATGCTCCAGAGGTCTCTCAGCTGCCACGTGCCTTCCTCAAGCCATTCTCCTAGCATAAGGATGGGACTGCTTGCACCATCCTTATGCTGGGAGGAGGGTAAGACACGTGGTGGCTGAGAGTGCTCCAGAAGGCTCTCTGCTGCTGCGTGCCTCCCTCCCTCATCATTTTAGTATAAAGATATGGTGGGCCACTCTGTCCTTATGCCAAGAGAACAAGGAAAATGAGGAGGGCCTGATGTAAGCGCTCAAGCCCCCCCACAGGCCTTAGTTTGCTCTTGCCTGTTTTAAACTATAGTCTGAAACCATTGGCTAGTGGGTCTGAGTAAAGTGGCCCTGATGTTGGTCTTCATTTTGATTTTTCTTTTTTGGGGGGATTTAAGGGTTTGGTCTCACATGTTCTCAGAAGTCCATTTTGAAGTGGCACCTCAACTACGGTCAGTGAGAACTATATGTTTTCTATATATAGGTATGTTTCCCACTATGTTACCTTCTTTGTCTTTTGTCAAAGCTTTTAGGACAGCTAGCATGGGTCCTGGAGCTGTGGCATCTATTACCAGGGTCTCTTTGGCATTGGGAATGGAAGGGGTACCCTCATGGATTTCGGGGAGGCTGTTTCTGCCTCAGCCTGGAGACTGGCACCTTTCCTGCATCCGCTGGCAGCAGGGAATCTACTCTGGTGAAATCTTTCTACCAAAACAAGGTTTTTGGTAGCAAGCTGGTGAACCAGATTTATTGATCAAAAGCAGGGTCTCCTCATTACTGGATTCAGATCCATGCAGGACCATTCCAACCGTATATTGAGTACGGAGTGTTATTTCAGTTACACAGTTCTTGCCTTGCGTTGGTCCTACGTTGCATTGAGTTGGGAACTATGAATCCTCTCTGAAGAATGGACAACAAAACTTGGAGCAACTCTTGGTATTTTTTTTTAACATACACACATATATTCTACCATCCTTGCTCACTCCTTTTATTTGCAGATTATAATCATACTACATTACAATAATGTGAATGTTTATTCATAAGTAATGTCACCAGGTTCTGTGAAGTTTCTTTTACAGCAACCTTCAACTTAAATACGTTAGTTTGCATACTATTTAAAGAATGCATAGAATGGTTTGTTCACTTTATAAAGGTATAGAAAATATATGCTTATTTACTATTTTACTAGTTATGGTGCATCACAGAATGCAATTAACCATCTGTTGGTAGGAAAATTGTATGTTTTATTTGTGTCTGAAGGAAAATAAAGACAGACTTTTTTTCCTTACCAAAATATCTTTTTATGTTTTAGATGTTGGGATGAATTTTAAAAAGGTATGCATTAAACATTAAACATTGTTTGTTTAACATAAGAGTAGGTATGTGGGTGAGACCCAGCAAGGGGGGGGGGGGGGTGAGGAAAACAACTACTACTATCTCACTGGAGCGGTGGAAGATATCCTATGCACATCTTTCCAAATAGCTCTTCATTTCCTGCTGGTATGCTACAAAATCTATTCATTATGACTCATTTTCAGAACACTCCAACTTTAAAATAGAAGCTGTGTTTGTCTTATTTTTCTGTGGAGAAAAACATAGCGTGATGATTTCCCTGAAGGACCACTAGAATCAGGAAGCTGTAGCATATGACAGACAGACACTTGGTTATGCTTGCATGGAAAACAGCCTTCCAGCTAGAACTAATAAACAATATTAGTGTTTTGAATCAGAGAATTATAGTTGGTATTTATTATTGAGGAGGGCTAAGTAGGACAGCCGCTGCTGTGGCTCCTCTCAGTTACATTTTTAATGTTATATATTTACACTATTTAAATATTGCCATTCAAATTTCAAGAGCAGCTGTGTAGCCAGGGACACATCTGTTGGACTACCGCACAGATAACCATCTGCTGCCTGGTTCTGTTTGACTGAATTCCAGCTGGAGGTTTGAAATTTACTCCCCGCCCCACAACTGAAATAGAAGGGTGCACGTTTTTCTACTAAAATCACCACATTGGTTTTTTCCTTTTTCATTTAGAGGCACTTTTTAATATGAACAGAAAGTTAATCTCTGTATGGGATCCCCCCCCCTTGATACTTGGTGAACCAACAAGAATTTAAAAAGTTGAGTATAATATAGTTCCTGTATAAGCAAAGAATATGTTCCTAGACTGCATAGATATGCAAAAAACGCAAATACAGTAGAGTCTCCAACCTTCGTTCATCTAACGTTCTCAGCAATGCAGTCTGCCTCCTGCCCGGATCTATAGCGGTTTCTCTAGGCAGGCAAAGATTACAGATGTTTTAAAATCTTCACAGGATTGAACTTTTTACAGATTCAATTTCCAACAATGTTGTTACTGTACGTTAATTTTATGCAATTTTAGTCATTTTTTTTAGTCAATGTTTTTAATACATTGCAATGTTTTGGTGCTAAATTTGTAAATACGGTAATTACTATATAATGTTACCATGTTTTGAGCTTCTTCTTCTGTCGATTTGTTGTAAAACATGATGTTTTGGTGCTTAATTTGTAAAATCATAACTTAATTTGACATTTAATAGGCTTTTTCCTTAATCCCTCCTCATTATTCAACATTTTCTCTCAACCAGTGTTCTGCCAGCCTGTTTATGTTGGGTAAGTGAGATTCTGCTGTAATAGCAAAATCTATTGAAATGATGGACATCCGACCAAAGAATATCATAGAGGCACACTGGATGACCTAAAATGGCTAGAGATACCATACTTTTTTGGAAGTGAATATATGCAACTAATAATAATAATAATAATAAAACTTTATTTATACCCCGCCACCATCTCCCCAATGGGGACTCGGGGCGGCTAACATGGGGCCATGCCCAGAGCAATACAACATAATAAAATATAAGAACAACATATCATAACACCATTTAAAATACAATAAATAATAATAAACAGAACATCAAGAAATCAAGAAAAAAACAAAAACAAAAAAACTATAAATCAAGGGCAGGCCACTTGAACACAAAGATAAAACCCGGAGTGAGAGGGACAGAGAAGTACTCCACTATGGGCAGGGACATTTGGAAGGGGTAATCTGGAGGATAGAAGTTCGGAGGGGAGTAATACGGAGATATATGACAGACATTACTCACCGAAAGCACAATGGAAGAGCCATGTTTTTAATTCTCTCCTAAAAGCTAACAGAGTGGGAGCTTGCCTTATTTCAGTGGGAAGTGAGTTCCACAATCGGAACTGCGGTTACATGGATATGAGGGTCATGCTGCAATCAAAATGGCACTTGCAAGAGCATATACCATCCATTTCATTAACTTCAGTGTATTGAGAATACACTGGAAGCCCCTGGTGATGCAGTGGGTTAAACCGCTGAGCTGCTGAACTTGCTGACCAAAAGGTCAGTGGTTTGAATCCAGGGGAGTGGGGTGAGCTCCTGCTGTTATCCCCAGCTTCTGCCAACCTAGCAGTTTGAAAACATGAAAATGTGAGTAGATTAATAGATACTGCTCTGGCAGGAAGATAATGGCACTCCATGCAGTCATGCCAGCCATATGATCTTTGGCTTAGAAATGGAGATGAGCACCAACCCCCAGAGCCAGACACGACTAGATTTAATGTCAGGGGAAAACCTTAACCTTAACCTTTACTATTACAGATGTTGTTACTGACAGTACATTACATTAGTAGTATGATTGACACAGAATTATGGGGAAATGATAACATATGCCAGAGCACCAGGATAACTAGCAAAGGTTATATTTTTTCTGGCAAGGGAAAGCTTTAGGAGGGCTCTTCCAGACAGGGCCCAAAATGCGGGACCTCACCTCACTTTGTGGATTCAAACTGCCAATCTTTTGGTCAACAAGTTCAGCAGCTCAGCAATTTAACACACTGCGCCACTGGAGGCACCAACATCTGTAATCTGTAATAGGGCTCTATTTTATCACAATTTCCCAACTAGCAAAGCTAATTGATGTTGTAGTCACAGAAATTGGTGAAAAAGGAGGGAGGGGAGTATGAAGGCTGGAGCTGGGTAAGGCTAGCTGGTGCTACGGTAGTCAGTCAGAGCTTACTGAATACTGTAAATGGGTGCCAACAGAGGAGGAAGGATATGAAATTGAGTATTTACTCTTACAGAATGATGATAGGTGAAAAATGGCATAGAGATAGGGAAAAGCTATAACAGAGATAGGACATTCAGACAGAAGACCTGAATGTGATTTTGGGGGGAGATTTATGTGTGACTTAATTGTGTATCAGTACACTTCTGTTTATTCTTTTTTACAAGAGTGTCTTGTGCTTATTAAGCTTACCACACTGAATACAATCACTATTTGAACCACAGAGGGGTCATCTTAAGGCCCGTGCATCCAATCTGGGGATGGGGGGATCTTAGGGGGAAAAGGGAATGTGAGTTACAGGAGACCAATGGTTTGGATCTGTGGAGCCAGTTTGGAGCAGGGATCTGTCATGGCTTCTTGAGATGTCTTCTTGGGGTACACTCTTATGCTTGGTGGCCTTTTTTTGGAAATGGAGGATATATCAATAAAGTTATTAGGGGCTCACATATGCCACATAATTATAGTGTTATTATCCCATTTTAACTATCATGATTCCACCCTATGGAATGCTGGGATTGGCAGTATTAGAAGGTGCATTTAGAATTTTAACCCAGAGACCACCAATCCTACGATTTCACAGGACATAGAGTGGAATAATAGTGCTATAATTATGCAGTGTGATTGGGTCCTCTGTTACATGAGAAAACATTTCCAGACAAGGCTGTAATTCTCTGATTGCACTGCTTAATTCATGTCCTTTCATTGGGGCAATGGTCAATACAATGTTACCTTCTACTTGTATTTTTCCTATGTGTGGGGATTTATTCATATATTTCTGCATTAAGATATAGATTTACAGTGCAGAGATCTTTCCAATATTCTGTAACCTGTGAAATTCTTGAGATACAATACATGTAATATTGCTTTATTATCTTGAGATGTGATTGTTTCCCCTGTGTTTTAAATCAATCTTGCACAAAAAGAAATGTTCAAACTGTGGTAGCTAGTTTTCTGCTTTTGTTAATGCCATTATTGGTTAGCTGGTTATATTTTTAAATGGTCCACCTTCTGATTCCAAGGCAATCAATAGTAGTTATGTGTAGAAGTTATTTTCTGTAACTTTATAACATTGATTTTCCATTCAGTTTCATCCTGTTTTGTTGTGGAATGAACACTTTGTTAAATCATTTCCATTAGTCCTATATTATGTTGGTGAATTGGGCCCCTGCTGAAACTGTGAAACAAACTTTCGGTTCCTTGGTGTTCCTGCTATATCTGCCACAATAATTATGATTAGGCGAGGTAGCACATTATCAGGTGTCTGGTGCTGTTGATTAGATCTTTTGGAAATAGATTTAAAGCCACCTGTGCTTAATATATATATATAGAAAGCTGAGCAATTGCTGAAGTTTTTTCTTTCAAGTTGGGCACAAGATATTCTTTACAGTTGAGTACGACATGTTGTGAAATGAACTTCTCAAAGATTTCTTAGAACTACATGATTGCTGATATTCACGGGTAAGTACATGGCCTACATCCAGCAAGCATACTAATAGAGCAAATATCCACCAGGTATTTACACCATTGTTAGAGGCAATAGAGGCTGCTCTTTCTCCCAATGTGCTAGCTAACTCAATCTGGGAGCCTCCATGTGTGACTCTTATATATGGATAGGTTCAAAACTGTACCCAATAGGTTTACAAGATTGGAAATGGGAACGATCCCTGTAACTCTTAACAGATAATAGAACAGGTTGAGATACCATGAAACTCTATCAAGTGGGGTTAAATTGCCTATTCTCCTTTATCGTCCAAATTCAAACTTTTAGCTGCAGCTGTCTGCACCAAACATGGTTATTTCTTCTCCAATGGAGAGCCAACACAGGGAAACACCCAGCTTTTTTCTTGTTGCTATAACAAGATGGTAGTGCCTGAAGGTGAGGGAGGTCAGATACCTTAATCCTACTTGACAGAGGTCTACAGTGCCTTATTCTGCTCCATGATCTGGTAAGGAATACATTTATGGAGCCGTTTCCCACATCCAGTCTGGCAATCCTAGTGCTTGGACATATTCCAGATACTCAACGAAGAAGCCACAAGCTCAAGCCTGCTCGTTCGTTACCAAATGCATCAGAAAACAATGGATCTTTACCTAGAACCTCCTCCTCCACTTGCTATTACATGCCAAATGTGATAACATCCTGCAGGGAGGCACAGGAAACCTCTTTGCAAAATGACATTCAAAGTACATACAGTAGAGTCTCACTTATCCAACACTCACTTATCCAACGTTCTGGATTATCCAACACATTTTTGTAGTCAATGTTTTCAATATATCATGATATTTTGGTGCTAAATTCGTAAATACAGTAATTACTACATAGCATTAATGTGTAATGAACTACTTTTTCTGTCAAATTTGTTGTATAACATGATGTTTTGGTGCTTAATTTGTAAAATCATAACCTATTTTGATGTTTAATAGGCTTTTTCTTAATCTCTCCTTATTATCCAACATATTTACTTATCCAACATTCTGCCTGCCCGTTTATGTTGGATAAGCGAGACTCTACTGTATGTGGATATATCTGATGGGTCAATGTATGTCATTATTTGGCTGGGATTTTTTTTTGTAGATTTAACTTGATCATCCCTTCTGTTTGTTCTCTTCCCACCCCCCCAGTATGAAAATGAAATTGTTTTGAAAAACCTGGGTTGATGAGAGGAAAAAGAGAGAGAAAAAGAAAATTAACCAATTTGTCTAGATGAAATTGATTTCCATAAGATCTGAAAGGGCTGTCTTCTCTCAGCACTATAAAAATGAGTACATGCTCATTGTAAATGTATGTTGTTAAAGAATAATATTATAAATGCAGAATCGCTAAAGCTATAATCTGTCAATCTGTCTCAGTGAGCAGCAAGTGCATTTTCTGCCTGCACAAGATGATTGTTGATGCATATTTCAATGGACTAGATTTTTTTCAGACACATATTTAAAAACTCTTCTGCAAATAATCAGATTTGACCTCTGGCAAGAGCAATCCCTTGGTAGCTTGTTGAGTGGAAAGGAAGACAGAGGAAGTGCTGGAAAATGGTGGTGATGGTGGGAAGAGATAGAGAAGATATGGTGCTGACTACTTTGGGATTTAATCCAGTGGTTACTCGAAGCTCTGATGTCAGTAAGTCACTGATCCACTCTGGTTTTCAGAGGCGGTCCAACAATGAGGTGAATTAGGCAGTTGCCTGTGGCACAAAACATACGGGGGCGCAGTCGAGACTGCTTTTTCTGTTGATTTGTTGTAAAACATGATGTTTTGGTGCTTAGTTTGTAAAATCTTAATGTAATTTGATGTTTAATAGGTTTTCCCTTAATCCCTCCTTATTATCCAACATTTTCGCTTATCCAACGCTTTTATTTTTCAGTGATTGGTTTGTGGGGGGCGCCAAAATTCTGTTCGCCTACACCTGAAAAATATCTAGGGTCGGCTCTGTTTTTAGTCCTAACTGTACAGAAACTATCCATGATGTGAACTCTATTATTTTAAAATCCAGAGTAGAGTCACCACCTCAATTACATCAGAACTATCAACCCATGCTGTTTTAGCTTCTGTTAGGGTTCACTTTCTTCAATATATTTTCGAAAATGCCTTAAATATTCAGTGTAGATGACTCCCAGGTCAGTGGTTAGTACCACATCTCAAAGAAGTTAGTTCTGGCATATATCCATAAAAAGAAATATTTAGCTTTATCTGATTTTCTTACTATTCAGCTTCATTGGAGTCTTGCATTATGAAATGAGGAGGAAGTGGGACAGAGAAAAGGGTTCCTACCTATCTTCTCTACATCACACATACTTTCAGTACACATACTAGTAGACACACTACCTTTATTTGGGTTTGGAATCTCTTATGACCTCATCTGATAGGCCCTACTAGAAGTTGCTCTGCATCGTGGGATGGGAGCTGGTGGGCTCCATCATAAAAGTATAGGCAAACTGGCACAAGCCGCTGAACTGGACCTCATGTGATGAGATCGTTAGACCCCCACTTTGCCTCACAGCTTGGTTTTACTCCATTAATACATATGTGAAATAAAAACATGAAATATTAACATCTCTTCTGGCAGTCCTACAGAATATAAATGTTTTAAATAAATACATAAATAAATAGAAATACATTTTAATACGTGTATTTCATATAATAATCGTGTTTTAGTTATGTTGTGACCTGCCTCGAGCCATGAGAAGTGTATCCACTTAAATAAAATCAGTATTACTAATATTGTTATTATTATTAATACAAAGATGATCCTTTGTGCCTTCTTACTTTGTAACTCTTAAAGATGGAGAGCTTGTCATAAAAAAGGAATGGCAATCTTGATTTTGTACCACAAATAGAGGATTCAAAATGAAACTTTTAAGAGCTCAGCATGCAAAACTTTCTGTCTGAATCTGAGAGTTTTGCTTTTTAAAAAACAATAACAACAACTCAAATTATTTTATTTGAATTTATACAGAAATGTGCGAATTTTGGAAATACAAACAATATTCTCATCCATCCCTGCCAACAGCGCATCTGCCATACAGTATCATATGTTATAAGGTTAACATCCCTTAGACTTTATGCTTAGGAAATATTGTCAGGAAAGAAATTAAAACATGGAAAGAATGTAGTAGTGAGGCATTAAGTACCCCCTTTCCATAACAATTTCTTTTGCCGATTAATGACACTGTCTGAAATTTTTACTGCGCCTTGATAAATTGTGAGAGGGTATCTCATGTGGCCAAATAAAACTGCTCTTTAGATTGTCTATCTCTTATGGTCATAGCATAAAATCATTGAGAAATTTTATATCTGTTTTTCTGGTTTAAACAAATATCTCATTTCCCCCTTCTCTCCACGGTACCTCTGTGTGCATTTCTGCACGTAGTTAGTATGCCTGTGATTTACCTTAGTAAGATTAAGAATTCTGACTTCAGCATTTGGACCTCAGCAAATATTCCCAGTAATGTTGCTGTCCAGACTTGATCAGGTAATTTAGTTGCTGCTGTCTTTTGTGTAAAATTGTGCCCCATTAAGCCTTCAGTGCAGGCTTTTTAAATTCTCAAATTGCATATATTTGGCTTAGCACTTTGGACAAAACAGATAAGGAAGAAGCAATAAAAGAGACTACTACTGGAAAACTAGCATAAATATTAGAAGTGATACTTAAAATGGTTTCACTACAGAAACAATTACAGCAACCTATTTTCCTTTATCTTGTACAGACCAGTTTGGGATACTTGAAGATTGTCTTCGCCATAGGAAAGATTAATCTCAGGACTTCATCATTTGGAGGTAGAAATGGGCACAGTACCAGGACTGTCAACTTTTGTGGTGATCCCTATCACATGATGTCATGAGATACCCATTGAAAGTTTGCCACTTCCCAGCATCATGGTCCTGATCGACTGAGGTCCTAGCTTCTGTGGTGACACCCTCTCTTCTCCTCTCCATTGCAGAAAGTTTAAAAAAAATTGCACAGCAAGCACTTCCCACGTTGTGTGAATGCCAAAGGATAGTGGCCCTCATTCAATATTGACCTTGAATGTTAATCATACTGTTAACCCGTTTATTTCATAT
Organism: Anolis carolinensis; assembly: GCF_035594765.1. Lineage (NCBI taxonomy): Eukaryota > Metazoa > Chordata > Lepidosauria > Squamata > Anolidae > Anolis > Anolis carolinensis. Next base: position 62,528,951 of record NC_085845.1, read on the forward strand.
TTTTTTTTTTGGGGGGGGGGGTTGACTTTCTCCATATTCCAGACAAATGCTGTATTCTTCACCCGAGACCTAAAATAGGGCAAGTTTTAGTGGAGAACTTTTCTTGGGGGTCATGTACTTTGGAGAGGAAGAGAATTCTTATTGTCAGTTTAGAAATAAAGCAAGCAACTCTTGCAGAGTTTCCAAAACTTCTATTTGGTTAGATTGCTGTTTCTGCTTGCATATTTCAGTCAGCTCTGTCTTCAGTAAACAACAATATTTGCAATAATTCCATCATTCTGATTTTAAACATACACAATAGCTAGCTGTTGTATGTTTCAGCACAGAGGTCTTTGCACTGGTTGCCAATTAGATACACAATCGATTCTAAGATACAGGGGTTGTGTTTTAAAACTCCACATGTATCCAAATGAGTTTTTTGGTTCCCTATGGTTGAGGCCCAATTTTTACTCAAGTGTAAAAGTGGTGGGCTTTCATTTGTGAAGGCTATGATTATAAATCAGTGTGTGGCATTGTTTTCCTGCAACTCTGCAATGCACTTTGCCAGCAGAGATATGGAATGTCAGACCTGTCATTGAATTGAGGTCAGGACTGAAGTGTGATGTTTTTTAACTTTTCTTTTGCTCACTAGTCGATCAAACTGTGTCAGGATTTATTTAATGAAATATTATCCAACTCCTCTTTTTTTCAGTAGTTGAGTAGACTTTTCAATGGTCTGCCATGGTGCTCCCTAAAAAACAACTTACAAACTCCTTTTCTGCAGTCCATGGAAGTGACAGGATACTGTATGTAAACAGATAATATTTAAAAGGACTGTTCATGGCTAATAAGAACAGCTGCTACAATGTCAGACATGAAGAAGGCAATATATAGTGGGAAAAGCCAGCTATGTGGTTCTCAACAACAATTATCAAGGTCTGGAGGTCTCAAAAATGTTGTACATGTGTCAGCACTTACAGAAGCTCAATATTACTGTCTGATCTTTGCCCAGGTACTTGCCATTTTATTAAGCATAAACTCTCTCAGGTGGCAAGCACTCTTTCTTATCTTGGCTCTCATCAACTATTCTTTCTGAATGTTCCTGCCAGGGGAATTTGCCCTCTTTTGAAGGTCACATGTGTGTGCCACATAGCTGGTCCTCAATTCCAAAACAAGTTCATTGCATTCAAGAATGGTGGGGAAATTACCTCCATTTTCTAATAATTGCCAGTCCAGTATATCAAATGGAGCAACGTATCTCAAGCCAACTGAACCATTGTGTTTCTTGACTACATTTGTGGTCAGAATTCTCTTGTTATTCTGTGAAAATCAGTAACTACTGCTAGTACCTAATTGTTAGACATACCATCTGTCATCTTTGTTTTAATTTAAAAGCCTGACAATCATTTTTTTTCATCTGGCAACTTCCTTGGTTCCCTTGAATATAATGGCTACCTAGTACTACTAAGGTGACAACAAATATAGTATGACCACTGCATCGATGGGAGATATGTTCCCGGATTTACCACAGTTAGGGGAAATCACAGATAAGAACCAACTGTCTTGAATGAACAACTTCCAGTGGAAGCATATCATAGAGTCATCCTGGAGAATCTAATAAATGAATAGAGAGGACATCTAGCCATTGCTAGGTCCTCTAATGTGACTTTGTGTTCAATTTCTGACAGACATATGCCATTGAATGGTGCTGGAGGACCCAGAAAATGCCTAGAGAGGACACATTTTGTCAGATGCAGATAATGAAACTACAGGTACCAATCTGATACTGGTATGAACATTTCCCATTGTTGAAAATGCAGTACAGTCACTAGATGATTGGAGTCATGTGAACATCTCTTCAATCATCCCCAAACGGACAAAATGTAACGTGTAGAAGAGATTTTAGTTAGATATTGAGTTCAGTAACAAGTCAACCTTTCTGCTATCAGTCACTCCCCAAAAGCATTCTTCCTTCTGATATCTAGGTGAGAGACTTCTGTGCCCTTATGTCACCTTTGTGCCGGCATGCTGGCAAGAAGTGGAAGGAACCCATCATACCAATGTAGGTGATGGGAATGTTGTGAGATTGGGAGCTTTTGATGGGTTTCACCTGATAATAGCTAGAGATGGGAGAATCACAGAGAAGGGAGGGGAGGCTGACCAGCAGCAAGATGTGATAGAAACCATAACATAAGCTGATGGTCCTGCTACAATGCTGGTTTGGGCTGCCTTGGGCAATGAAGTCCCTAATGTCCTGGTGGTGCAAAAGTATGGGTTTTGTCTTGTTTTTTTGTGGAACCATATTTGCTCATGTGGCCCTACTAGGGTTCTGAAAATTATTTGTTGTTGTTCGTTTTCATTTCTCTTGACATAGCTGTTGACATTTAGAAGCCAGCTGATGTCAATTTAAAGAAAAAGTAGTATTGGATATAAGGTCAGTTTCTGTCAATGCAAATAACTAGCCCATGTCCATATCCTACGTTCTTCCCCTTCCTATTTATATTTTTGAAAAATGTCTTCTGTTTATGCTTCCAAAAATGCGTTAGATGCATGCTGACATATATGCAATGTCATTTTCTATATAAAAATGAGTGTGTAGGCAATTGTCATTATCATTTTCTTTTCTTTTTTGGTGTGTGTGTGTGTGTGTGTGTGGGGGGGATCAGCAACAGATACCAGGTACTTCAGGCTACATTTCAGACAGAAGAATTGGCAAACCATTTCAGATTATCCCTTGCCTCAGAAAATCCTATGGAATTTACAGAGTTGTTACAAGCTGACAGGCAACCAATGCATACACCCATTCACCCACATTTTTTATTGGCAATGCGATAAAAAAAACTTATTGTGTCCACAGCTATATGTAATGTACTGGCTGGTAGGAGAGAAATTCAGGCATACTGGCTTAATATTCCATAATTAGTAATGCAGCTGCTAAGTTCGCATTGTTGATACTGCCCTCTAGTTGAAACTCTAAAACAGTCTGACCAAACTTCTCAGTGGTTTTTTTTTTAAAAAAATAAGTCATCTCAAAGCAGTTTGGGTTACTATAGATCCCATAAAAAGTATTGACCCTTTTTGACTGCTTTGTTGACTTTCCAGTTTTAAAGTCACGGGTGTTCTATAAAATGTGCTTGTTAGAAGCCCGGCCAAATGTTTTGGGCTGTGGGTACAGCAGCAGTTTGTTTAAAACAACCGTAACAATGTCTGCTTTCCCTCCCTCCCTTTTTAGAAATGGATTTTTAAAAGTTGCTTTTGAAGGAGATTACATTGTTCTCACATCAGTGCTCACTGTTTTTTCACAATAATATAAAACTCCGATAAAGCCATATTTTCTAAGAGTAGAGTGTGAAACTATCTAGTTCATCAGTTCTTTGGTGTTAACTAGGGATAGGGTGTAGAGAAGAAAAAAACATTTCTGGGAGGAAGCAACAGAAAGATAAGTGGTGCTTAAACCTTTTTCTGAAAACCATCCCACAAACTATTTTCTTAGCTGCACAGCCTAGCTAGGGAAAAACAAACAGAGAGGAGATAGTACAGGGGCAAAGTACCTCTAATCTACCCCAAATCATCTGTACATTTAGTCTTTGCATTTCCCCTACTAAGACCTGGATTTAGTAATGTAACATTCAGTTCAATCCTGAGGGGAAGCATTTCAGGCAGATGTGGATTTGGAGACAAAAACAAGCTGCTGCCCACTGTGCTCAGACACAAAGCATGCAAATTTAAATCATAATATAAAAGTCTTGTTTTCTATTTATACCGCATGGGGCAATACTATGAGATATCGATATGCAGCTATGCAAATGATTGTTTTGTTTCGTCTCTATTTCCATTTGAGTTGAACTTGAAACCAGCTGCTATCCCAAAAGTCCTTTTAAGCTTGTGAGCAGCTCTGGGGAGTTTGAAAAGGGAGTTGGCAGCACGCCACAAAGGAGTTAAGGGGTGGCTAGCTATGCCAAAAAAGAAAAGACCCTAATGAACATGCAGATTTGCCTTGCCTGATTCTTTGTCACTATATGCAAAAATAATTCTATCAGCTGATCTAAAACATCTTGAGTCAGCTCAGCCCTTTGAACCTTTTTTCCTTGTAACATGCAAAACCTGAAATTCTGTACAGAGAAAAAATCCTTTGAGTAAAGGTTCTTTCTACTGTTATGACTCCTGTCACTGATCTTTGTTCTTTACAAAGTGATGTGGCAAGATACGGTGCAACCTTCCTTGGAATGGATTCACCATGCCATTAACACTCAAGTTGCCAGCTGTTACTGGATGAGTGACAGTAGAATCATAGAATCATAGAATCATAGAATAGTAGAGTTGGAAGAGACCTCAAGGGCCATCTAGTCCAACCCCCCGCTAAGAAGCAGGAAATCGCATTCAAAGCACCCCCGACAGATGGCCATCCAGCCTCTGCTTAAAAGCCTCCAAAGAAGGAGCCTCCACCACGGCCCGGGGGAGAGAGTTCCACTGCCGAACAGCCCTCACAGTGAGGAAGTTCTTCCTGATGTTCAGGTGGAATCTCCTTTCCTGTAGTTTGAAGCCATTGTTCCGTGTCCTAGTCTGCAGGGCAGCAGAAAATAAGCTTGCTCCCTCCTCCCTATGACTTCCCCTCACATATTTGTACATGGCTATCATGTCTCCTCTCAGCCTTCTCTTCTGCAGGCTAAACATGCCCAGCTCTTTAAGCCTCTCCTCATAGGGCTTGTTCTCCAGACCCTTAATCATTTTAGTTGCCCTCCTCTGGACGCTTTCCAGCTTGTCAGCATCTCCCTTCATCTGCGGTGCCCAAAACTGGACACAGTATTCCAGGTGTGGTCTGACCAAGGCAGAATAGAGGGGGAGCATGACTTCCCTGGATCTAGACGTTATTCCCCTATTGATGCAGGCCAAAATCCCATTGGCTTTTTTAGCTGCCGGATCACATTGTAGGCTCATGTTTAACTTGTTGTCCACGAGGACTCCAAGATCTTTTTCGCACACACTGCTGTCAAGCCAGGCGTCCCCCATTCTGTATCTTTGATTTCCATTTTTTCTGCCGAAGTGAAGTATCTTGCATTTGTCCCTGTTGAACTTCATTTTGTTAGTTTCGGCCCATCTCTCTAGTCTGTCAAGATCGTTTTGAATTCTGCTCCTGTCTTCTGGAGTGTTAGCTATCCCTCCGAGTTTGGTGTCATCTGCAAACTTGATGATCGTGCCTTCTAACCCTTCGTCTAAGTCGTTAATAAAGATGTTGAACAGAACCGGGCCCAGGACGGAGCCCTGCGGCACTCCACTTGTCACTTCTTTCCATGATGAAGACGACGCATTGGTGAGCACCCTTTGGGTTCGTTCACTTAGCCAATTACAGATCCACCTAACCGTAGTTTTGTCTAGCCCACATTTTACTAGTTTGTTTGCCAGAAGGTCGTGGGGGACTTTGTCGAAGGCCTTACTGAAATCTAGATATGCTACATCCACGGCATTCCCTGTATCGACCCAACTCGTAACTCTATCGAAAAAAAAAACAAAAAAAAAAAACAGGCATTGTCCCCTGTTAATTGAGTTTCTGGGAAAGCTTTATTTGCCAGTGTGAGTTTCTGCCAGAGCCTGATCCCAGAAGGGCAGTTGGTTCTCGCAGAAGCAGAGGAAGCAGGAGGACATTTTTGCTCCCTGGCTTCAGGTAGGATTTGGCTAAGATTTGGCTAAGATTTTAAACTGAGTTTGGGCTTGGCTCCTGTGGTCAAAGTCTAACTGTTGTGTGACTGTTGTGTTGAAAGAGAGCCAGGTACTTAAGTTGATTGACAGCAGGCATTGTCCCCTGTTAATTGAGTTTCTGGGAAAGCTTTATTTGCCAGTGTGAGTTTCTGCACCTTTACTAACTATCCTTTGCAGTACATACAGGAAACAAAGCAACATAAACAAATACACAAAGACGTGGTTTGTTGCAGTCTGCACATAAAGTGCGTGCATATTACTTAACTGTACAAAGATCCCACTTGGCCACCACGCTCACCAAGAGATGCAACAAAAGCAAAACATTCCCATCACATGCACCAGCTGTGGCATGTTCCGCTTTTTCACACAAAAACTAGACAACTACATCTGCTCCAAATGCAAACAGATGACTCTGATGGAGCAGAGGATCCAACAGCTCGAGCACCGTATTAAGACCCTTAAGGACATTCAGGCACTCGAGCTCTTCTTGGACACTGCACAACACGCTGCTGTAGATCAGCAGCCTGCATCACACCAACACCACCAAGACCATGATCAGGAACCTTATGGGGAGATCAACTCAAAGGTAGACAACCCTCAGGCTTGGAAGGAGGTCACCCATAGAAGGAGACGCAGGACCAGGCAGCCTCCGCAGAACTCCTCTGCTCAGCTGCATTTACACAACAGATTTGAAATTCTTACATCATTAACATACAATCAGGAAACACATCTTGTGGAGGACCACAGTTTCTTAGATACCACTCAGTGGACCATCCTGGATCAATGCGCAGGGGATAGCCCTGACAGGGACAGTGCATCACCACAGTCACACTTATGTAATCATGCAAATGCTCCACCCCCAATCATAGACCAGGAGCAACAGGAACATCCTTGGGAGAGTAATGGGCTCTCGGATGTATCTCAATGGATTGTCATTGATGAATGCACTGGGGATGTTGAGGAGGAGGACAACACTTTACACCTACATGATTCACTTCAACAGGAACACTCTTCAGGGGACATACACACTGTCTTGCACAAAAGGGACCCTGTCAATCCTCAAAGGAAACAGGTCTTGGTAGTAGGTGACTCCCTCCTTAGAGGAACGGAAGCCATCATTTCCAGACCGGATGGGATGGCTCGAGAAACATGCTGCCTCCCGGGGGCAAAAATACACCATATCACTCAGAGGCTCAGCAGGCTCCTAAAGCCCCATCACCCTCCCCACCTTATGTTGATTCATGTAGGTACCAATGACACCGCTAGGCATACTTTTCAAAAGATCACAAATGATTTTCGAGCTCTGGGAACAAAGCTAAAACTGTATAATGTACATGTGATCTTTTCATCCCTCCTCCCCGTTGTAGGACATGGCTCTACAAGGGCCGGAAAAATAGTACAGGTCAATAACTGGCTCAGAAAATGGTGGCAAGAGGAGCATTTTGGCTTCCTTGACCATGGTCTACTCTTCCAAGAGGATGGACTACTGGCAAGCGATGGGGTGCATCTCACACAAGTAGGAAAACATCTTTTTGCACACAGACTCACAAACCTCATCAGGCGCACTTTAAACTAAATCCACTGGGGGAGGGGAACAACAGCCTGGCGAACACTATATTACCCACGACCACAGGGAACCGCCGAAAGGCTAAACGGAGGGCTGCACAAACACAGCAAGGACCAAGTACAGAGAGCACAATAATCCCAAATAAACAGTTCGAGGGGAGGTCACAGGGGCTTACATGTCTTTACACTAATGCTCAGAGCATGGGAAATAAGCAAGACGAACTCCAACTCCTAGCACAGCACCACACATACGATGTCATAGGCATCACTGAAACCTGGTGGGATGACTCCCATCACTGGAATTTAACCATTGAGGGCTATAACCTCTTTCACATAAATAGAACAAAGGGGAGAGGAGGGGGAGTAGCTTTATATGTCAAAAACAGTTACGTTGCAGAAGAAATGCAAGACTGTAATCCGGGAAACCAGCTTGAAAGCATCTGGATAAGAATCAAGGGAACCGGGACTCAAAAAGATCTTGTCGTGGGTGTCTACTACAGACCTCCGAGTCAGGATGAAGGACTTGATGAAGCCTTCTGTCAACAGCTGACCAAACAGGCACAAAGAAGAGATATAGTAGTCATGGGCGATTTCAATTATCCCGATATCTGCTGGAAAACAAACTCAGCCAAGAGTACAAAGTCCAACAAATTCCTCACTTGCCTTGCAGATAATTTTATGGTCCAGAAGGTAGAAGAGGCAACAAGGGGATCAGCAACTCTTGATCTAATCTTAACAAATGTGGAAGACCTGATCAATACAGTTGAAGTGGTTGGATCCTTAGGGGCAAGTGACCATGTGCTCCTGCAGTTTGCAATACAAAGGAATGCTGAAACTAAGACAAGTCAAACACGCATTCTGGACTTTAAGAGAGCTGACTTCCAAAAAATGAAGGAATTACTGAGCGGCATTCCATGGACGCCGATATTAAAAAACAAGGGAGTTAAGGATGGATGGGAGTTTTTCAAAAGTGAAATACTCAAGGCGCAAATGCAAACAGTGCCAACAAAGAAGAAAAATAAGACAAGTGCAAAGAAGCCAGAATGGATGTCCAAAGAACTTCTAACTGAGCTAAAGCTCAAAAGTGACATGCACAAGAAGTGGAAAAGGGGAGAAATCACCAAAGAAGAATTCAAACGTATAGCCAACTCCTGTAGGGAAAAGGTTCGCAAGGCTAAAGCGCAAAATGAGCTCAGGCTTGCCAGGGACATAAAAAACAACAAAAAAGGTTTTTTTGCTTATGTTGGTAGAAAAAGGAAGAAAAAGGAGGCGATAGGGCCACTGCAAGGAGTAGATGGGGTGATGGTGACAGGGGATAGGGAAAAGGCAGAACTGCTTAATGCCTTCTTTGCCTCGGTCTTCTCACAAAAAGAAAGCCATCTTCAACCTCAGCAACATGGAATGGACGAAGGATTGGGGGAAATCCAACCCCAAATAGGGAAACAAGTTGTCCAGGAACACCTGGCCACTCTAAACGAATTCAAGTCCCCAGGGCCAGATCAGCTACATCCAAGAGTATTGAAGGAACTAGCGGAAGTTATTTCAGAACCACTGGCAATCATCTTCGAGAGTTCTTGGAGAACAGGAGAAGTCCCAGCAGATTGGAGGAGGGCGAATGTGGTCCCTATCTTCAAGAAGGGAAAAAAGAACGACCCAAACAATTACCGTCCGGTCAGCCTCACATCAATACCAGGCAAGATTCTGGAAAAGATCATTAAGGAAGTGGTCTGCAAACACTTAGAAACAAATGCGGTCATTGCTAATAGTCAACACGGATTTACCAAAAACAAGTCATGCCAGACTAATCTGATCTCAGTGAGCCATTAGATATGGTTCCTGTGTATGATATGCTCCGAAGTTCACTCTTTCAAGTGCATATGTAGAGCAAGTCCCATCAAAAGCAGGTCATTCACATTGGATCTTGTGCATAGAATCATGGAATGAAAAAGATTCCATTTTGTTTTTCATCTCAGCCAACAAGCTGGTTTGGATCAGCTCTGTTCTAGAAAATATGGCATGAGAGTCAGATGCTGTTATAATATTCCATGCTCAGTGCTACTGATTTTGCAATCTGATCCCATCTAGGAATAAAATTTCAGTTCAGTCCAGCCCATAAACCAGTTCTTGTAATCAGTGATGGACTGGATGAGGATTAATAAGTTGAAGGTAAATCCAGACAAAACAGAGGTACTCATAGTCAGTCAGAAGGCGGATCAGGATGTGAGGTTACAACCTGTGTTGGATGGGGTCATACTCCCACTGAAGACACAGGTTTGCAGTAAGGGGATGATCTTGGACTCATCACTAACCCTAGAACCTCAGGTATTGGCGGTGGCCAGGAGCACCTTTGCACAATTAAAACGTGTGTACCAGCTGCACCCATACCTTGAGACGCCAGATCTGGCCATGGTAGTCCACACCTTGGTTACTTTCAATTTGGACTATTGCAATGCTCTCTATATGGGGCTGTCTTTGAAGATCATTTGTAAGCTGCAACTAGATTACTAACTGGAATGTTATATCATGAGAGGACGACTCTCATGCTGCAGCAGCTCCCACTGGCTGCCAACCTGCTTTCGGGCTAAATAAAAAGTGCTGGTCATTACCTATAAAGCCCTAAATGGTTTGAGCTCAGACTATTGGCAGAACTGCATCTTAGGTTGAATTATTATTATGATTAATTGTTAGCCCCAACTATACTCATTGAAATAATAATGATAATAATAATGATAATAATAATAATGATAATAATAATAATTAATAATAATTTAGTATAGGCTGAAATTGTTAGACCCAATTAGATGTCTTCTTCCTCTTTGAAATTTAAACTGATTTTTTTAAAAAAAATCAAATTCAGCTATATTACATTACTCATTGTTCTCTTCATCATAGTATGTTTTAAAATGAAATCCAAAATGAATCCCAAATTAATTCCTCATAAATAATGAGAAACCAATGTTTTTCCCTTTCTAAAGAAAGAATTATGGGCAAACATCTTTGTTTGGGATCATACATTTTTAAAATACCTATATTATGGCTTGTTTCCTAGGATCAAAAGCTGATTGATTAATCACACTTATGGTAGAACTGAAGTATTAGCATTCTGTATCTTATCAGCATCACTTACGGTGGTGAAGTATGTAGTCCTTCAATTATTTTCTTCTTAAACAAAACAATGACCAGTGTTAGCAATTTTCTTGCCATTGTGAGAAAGACTTTGAGAACTACGCAGCTTTTAAACGTGATTTGCAGTCTGGGATTTATTGTGTGCAAAATTCACATGTGTTTGTTTTGCACAGAAATCAGCATTTTCTGCACATAAAATTATATTTCTGTGCGTAAATATCATTTTTGGTACAAAAAAGTGTTTCTTGCACAGACAACCACATTGAAATGTTGCACAGAACAAAGCACAGATTACATCCTTTTCTATGCAAGAAAAAAATCTGTGCAAAATCACATTTCTGCATAAACACATTATTTTCTTTTCAGAAAATGCTATTTTCTGTGCACAACAACCACCAGTGAATTTTGTATATTATATGTCCTCTGAACTGTGAAGATTCTTTATACAGTTTCTTGATACCTGCAAAACACATTTTTAACACATTTGTAAACAATTTCTCAAATATTTCTTCAAAATAGTTCTGGGAAGGCTCTAATTGGAGAAGCTCTAACTGGAGAACATGATGAATCATAAGGCCCCTTCCAGCACTATGCTTCTATGTTCAATAGTGTAAGAAAGTTATCAAATAGAATTTTTTTAAAAAAGTGCATAATCTCCCAATGCTTAAAAAAATCATGCTTTAGTGCCTCCGCCTCCTCCATTGTTTATATTATCTGCCTTCCTGAAAGGGAAGATGTATCCACTAATAAACTTTCTGAATTACCTTTCATTCTCATTACATGCATGCTGTCATGTAATGACAAATGTTAATGATGCACTTGAACGTAATGGCATACTTCAGGGATGAAGTAATTGACTGAAGCTTGGAGTTTGGATTTGTGTCCTGCCTTTTTCTTTCTAATAGCCACAGCATTGCCAACTTCCTCTTTCTTAGGCTTAGCCATCATGATCAATCTCCTATGCCAGAATATGATGTATTTCATCTGTTATCATTTGTTTGAACAAACTAGGCCCGCACAGATTTTACTACCATTTAACTTATAATAAATCAAGCAATGCAGTATTATTTTCAAGCCATGATGCTTTTATTAGGTTCATTATATGATTATTTATTGTTTTTAAGCCATGATTCTTTTGTTCGGTTTATACCAACAAAAAAAGAAGTCAGATGAAAATTCTATAAGTATATAAGGACTAGTCTAAATGAACAGAGGAAATCTACCTTCCTGTGAAGTTATCAGTCACCTCAAAACTAATGAATTGGGGCTATATCCTATCTTTCAAATATAAAATATGTGAAATAAAAAAACCCTAAACAAATCAAATCACTTTTTTCTTTTTAATGTGATTGAAATAAAAAGGATGGGCACACCAAGTGGTTACTTTGCTGCTATCATCAGGGTGGAAAATCCCCAGGAATAACCCAATTTAATGAACATAGTAAGAACCTAAGGTTTGCCTTTGCTTTTTGAGCTAACATCAAATCACTCATTAAGCATATGAAAACAAATTTGATAGATATCAGTTTAGCAATGGCTCTGATAATTTTTTTGAAGAAACTTAATTAAGAGGACCGTACCTATGATTCTGATAAGCATCTAAAGACTGGGCTCAATAATTAAGGTTTGGAGATCTGGATGTTTCTTAAAGCTAAATCTCTTAAATTTCTTTTACATTTCTAAATCATTAGATCTTTCAGAGGTTAATCTGTGTTATCTCTGAATACAGGAGGCTTATAATAGAATACATGTCTTAGGTAAAGAGTTTTCAAACTGTATATAACTTCTTGTGATACAAATGCATTACAGTCAAACCATAGATGACTAGGACGGTGATAATACCTTCCCTGGCAGTAAATGCCACTGAACTCAATGGGGTTTACTCATGAATAAGTATGCATAGGACTGTGCTTTTAATATTTTTATCAGAGATGTCCGGTCAATGGGCATCTTACCAAAAATACTTTCCAGCTGCGATGAAATCATAAAGCACACTGATAGTGCTAGTATTTCCACTTTCTCACTTTCAAAAGCTGAAAGGTAGCTACAAAATTGCTTCTCAGCTCTTGTCTTTGACAAAAATCTATTGACTACAAGTGACAGGTTATCACCATTTCTGGTTCCCGAAGACATTTTCATTTGAATTGCTCTATTTGTGAAAATTGCGTTTTTTCTGAGAACAATGGCTTTTAAAAATTCTCAGCTAGGAATTATTATACAGATCTTTTGTGTATGTAAAAATAACTATTTGATGGCCAGAATTACTTGGAAGTGTATATGTTAAAGCAGACAAATCAGAAAACTGTTTTTAAACAGAGCTGAGTAGCAATTGATGCATCATTTTTGTGATGGTGGTAGGAACCATAGTGTTCAGTGAGTAGGTGCAGGGAGGGAAACAGCACTGGGAACACCAGCAGAGAACTGAAATGGAGGGTGGCCATTTTAAATATAAGTTTGTTGATTCTACCTTTCAATCTCCTGTGGTAATATTTTAGAGTTTGCAGCAGCAAATGTAATGTATTCTAATTTTGTCTTAAACACATTTCACAGTTGTTTGCAATCTCACATTGCAGATCTGTTGCTACCAATTACATTTTATGGGAAAATTCATCTTGGTGGATGAACACACAACCTATTCATTGAATCTGTGATGACTTTTTCTCCAACAACAGCAAATTTGTTTTGAGATATTATCATCTGTATCCTGTAATTTTGATATGGGGAAGTTCAATTTATCAAATCATGGAATGAGTGCAGTATTGATTAAATAAACTAATAGATTTGGTAAACATTCCAGAGGGAACTGCTTATGTGGTTTTTGAAAAATAGCTGCATATGTTACTATTTAGCAGAGGAAGATGAAGTAGCTACACAGTGCTTTGGCTCATTGAACATACAGATACTATGGAATTGCAGCACTTTATAACCTCTAAGACATTGTTAGATTGCAACTCCCATCAAATTTTGACCAGAACAAACAATCATGAAGGATGATGGGCACTGAAGTCCAATGTCTTGAGGGTGGTGGCAAATGTAGTCCACATTTGCTATCTCCCTTGCTTAAGTGGCTGAAATTCAGATCAAGGCATAGATTGTATCTTCTCAATTGTAATGGCTCGGGTACTGCTTACTTGTGTGACTGTATCTCCCCCTGCAAACCAGCACAAGCTCTTAGATCTGCTGGTGGGCCCTTCTCTTGTTTCCACTTCCGTCGCAAACACGACTGGTAGGGACGAGGGAGAGAGCTTTCTTGGTGGTGGCCCCCCGGCTCTGGAACTCTTTCCCTAAGGAGATTAGATTAGCAACTAACCCTCAGCACTTTACCCTATTCCTGAATCTCATTGCCTTGCATTTTTGCACATGCCTGCCTTCCCTGTAATTTCTTAATAGCCCCACCATATAGTCCTGATGCTTGCTATTTATTTTATGAATGCTATGTTACTATTAATGTTTTAATTAGATGCAGTCGTTGTATTGTTTTATCTGTTGATTGGGCTTGGTCCCCATGTGAACTGCTCCAAGTCCCTTCGGAGAGATAGAAGTGGGTAATTAATAATAATAATAATAATAATAATAATAATAATAATAACAACAACAACAACAACAACAATTCTCTTGTTGCAGAGCTTCAGCTTTGTTTACTGGCCTTACAGTTTCTTTTCTATGACAAAAATTAGTTCTTTGGATTCCAGCTGAGGAACTGAGTCCAAAAATATCTTCCTATCTTGTTTTATTGTTCTTCTTAAATTGGCTTTGACTTATGGTGACTTTATGAACTGAAAACCTCCATGACAGCTTGCTATTGGCAGCCCTTGTAAACTCTTGCAGACTCAGTGACATGATTAAGTCTGTTTACCTGTAATGCTATTTCTCTCTTTTCCTTCTACCTTCCACTTTACCAAACATTACAATAGTTTCTAATGAGATCCATTGTTTCATAATATGGCCAAAGTTAAATGGCTTCAGATTTGACTTCTCAGAAGAGTTCATGTTTGATATCTGTCTTTTTGGCAGTCTGTGATAGCCACAGCTCTCTCCTTCAGCACCATCTTTCAGATGAGTTGAATCTCTCATCCTTTCTTCACTGTCTAGCACTCACTGTCATCTCTAGAAATCAACAACTCTGTGGCACGGTCTGAAAGTACTATGACCTATTTTACTAGTTTTGTGGCTTTCTGTTTTTGTTTTCATTCAGAAGAATGAGATGTTTTCATTCATTGTTCTTTTAGCTTCTCTGAATTTCAAAACCTGAAGCATAAGCTCAAGTAAGTTACAATCTTGCATGAAGACCTATATTCTTCTATATGTTCTTACTATTTTAGACATGGATGTTACCCCTTTGAATCCATTTGCACCATTCTGGCTTTACTGGTATTTCAGGTTCTGATGTACTGCTTCTGCATCAAGACAGGGTGGATATATTTCTTTAGTTTCCATCCCAATGGACAGAGGTTATAATTCATGGTCCTAGACCATTTTCTACTTCTTGGGCTAGGCCAAACCCACTTAGAAAACACCATGACACCGTTTTACATTTTTGTTTCCCGCAGGCATTCAAGCACAGGTGAATGTCTTTCCCTGTCAAGGTAGCAGTGGGAGGTGAAAATGAAAGTCCTTTCTCTTTCTCAGGGAAATTGGACTGCAAAAAGCTGTCAATTTAAAAGTGACAGAGTGGCATAGCATTTCTTTTAGGTGGCTCCTTTTATATAGTTCCCTCGCCCCCCGCCCCACTCCCACTGTCTCTCTGACAGTCGAAGAGGCAGCAAGAACTTGATACAAGAAATGAGCACTTTTGGCACCTGCCCTTAGGCACAAAATTAATCATGGAAGAAAACAGTCTAACCTCCCAACTCCCTGGTGTCCACTGACTGCCAATGGGGATTGCCCATCCTTGTAATAAGGCAACCCACATACTGACTATTATTCAAATTGTAACATTATATGTGGCTTCTCATATAGTCCCAGAGTTCTGTTATGTTCTTTATTGTCCTTGGTATTCTGTAGTAATTGACCCTGTGTGCTGTTCATATTACTTCTCTGAATTCCTGTCTATCTTTTTGTACATAAAGAACATTGCTGTGATGTCTTCTGTGTATTAATATTTAGTGTTCTCGTTGGATATACATGGAGACATCATTAAAGGATGTCTGCATCAACATTCTCAACAGTTTAATTTGCGGTCTGTTTTCTCAGTGCCTCTAGTCACACATTTTCTGCTACTATTTACATTAGGCTACCATAATTTAGTAATAGCAATAGTAGGTGCATGGTAGAGGTGCATGTGGGAGATGACATAAAAAGACTTCTGTTTCTCCTAGTAATTTTCCCCTTCAGTTCCCAGATTTCTAGCCTTACAGTGCCTTACAACTTCAGCAAAGCATTTTCCTAAGAAAAGAGAAGATAAAAATATGAACACAGCGAACAATTGTGAACAATTTTATATGAGTCTGCAATGCTGGACATTTGGGGACTGACTAAAAGAGTGAAAGAGAATTTATGTTTGGGGATATTTGCCCCCTTCCATAGTTACACCCTGAGCAAGATAATAATAGCATCACATCAGCAGTCTACACTGGAAATGTACAAATAACTGCATATGTTTTGGTGTAAATATACAAATAAAATGGAAACAGGTCCTTGCATATGAACATGAAGATTTGCATCCCCATCCCGAAGGACATGGTTCCTAAATAATTGTACCTTCCTTGCTCCTCATTGGGACCAAATTTCAGAATTACATGCAGACTCTATATTACATCCAGGTAAGGAAAATAGTAGAAGTGAATGGTAGGCTTGCTGGACCATGATCTGCTTTTCAGGAAAATGGAGTTCTGGCATGGGATGGACTACACCTCACAGAAGATAGAAGGAGTGTTTTTGCTGAGAGACTCTCAAACCTGATCAGGCATACTTTAAACGATGTTGTGTGGGGAAAAGTGACAATAACCTTGAGGACAGTTGTTTATCAAGGTCTGGAGGGAACAGCCCAAAGTCTAAAGACACGGTTGGACAAGTGGAACAATTGCCAAGCAGCAAGAGGACAAAAATCTCAAATAAACAGATATGGGAAATATCCCATGAGCTTAGATGTCTTTACATTAATGCCTAGAGTATGGAAAATAAACAAGATGAACTGGAACTCTTAGCACAACAAAATAGTTACAATGCAATAGGCATCACTGAAACCTAGTGGCATAAGTCTTATAATTGGAATGTAGTAATGGAGGGGTATAACTTATTTCAGAGAAATGGACCAAATAGGAGAGTGGAAGGGGTAACTTTATATGTTACGGATGCTTACACCTGTGAAGAGATGCAGAACTTCAATCCTGACAATCAGGTTGAGAGCATCTGGATAAAAATTAAGGGAGCAAGAACTGAAAAAGATGTAGTTGTGGGGTCTACTACAGACCTCCAAGCCATACTGAAGACCTGGATGAAGCCTTCCTTGAACAGATGAACAAATATGCAGAAAGAAGAGATAAATTAGTAATGGATACTTTCAACTATTTTGATATTTGTTGGAAAATATACTCTGCCAGGAGTTCGAAGTCCAACAAATTCCTCACTTTCCTTACAGGCAATTTTATTGTCCAGAAGGTGGAAGAGGCAACAAGGGGACCAGGTATTCTGAATCTGATCCTAGCCAACAATGAGTACCTGGTAAGTGGAGTGTTTTCTGCTGCTTTGAAGACTAGGGTGTGGAACAAGGGCTTCAAACTATAGAAAAGGAGATTCCACCTGAACATTAAGAAGAACTTCCTAACTGTGACTGCTGTTCAACAGTGGAACTCTCTGCCCCGGAGTGTAGTGGAGGTTCCTTCTTTTTAAACAGGATGGGTGGCCATCTGTCAGGGGTGCTTTGATTGTGCTTTTCCTGCATGGCAGGGGGTTGAACTAGATGGTTGTGTGGTCTCTTCCAACTCTACTACGATTCTAATACTCTCTCCAGCCTTCTGCATTTGCCCACCTTAAAAGAGTCATCAACTCTTAGAAAGGATGAATGCAAGGATTCTCTGAATAGTAGAGTCCAGCACATTACTCACAAGACCAAAAGGAAAGTGGGCTGGCATCGTCCTTATGTTTCATTGTGGCATTCATTTTTAATCATTGGACCAATGCCCTGTCTTTGAAAGCACAAAATAGTGTGGGGGCCAAAAGGTATCTTGGTCTTTTCAGTCACTTAACTGGAATCTGTCTGCTGAAGCAACGTCTGAGAGTTTACCAACATTACAGTAGCACTGGCTGCCTTCACTCTCTCCTTTGCTTTAGAAATAACAGCTTCTTGGTACTACATGACTGTTGACTTAATGGGGTCTGATATATTTTTTACACTTAACCGATGTCATGACATATCACTCCCTCGGTTCAGCATGGAGGTTAACTTATGTTTACACTGTGCCTAATTTCCCTCATTTAAGTCTTTCTGCAACATGTAATTTTCCTGCTGGCTTCTGCATTTCAGCAGAGTGACTGCTGACACTGTTATTGGTAAACACCTTTTGCAGAACTTGAGCAATTTATCAACAAAGCAGTGTAATACTTGTTTCAATTCAGGTTCTCTTAAAGAAACCAAATAAACATTTTGAGTATGAGTCTCTTTTTTGTGAAAGCCATATTTCTTTCCTTATTTAAACTTTCAAAGCAGGGCATTGAATGACCCAATCGTAATTGTAACCCAATTACAATTGTGTTTTGAATCATGTAATTTTGTCTGCATGAGTGACAAGGACACTGTTGTTGTTTTTATGGATTTTTTTATAGTTCTCTAGTATTTTAGCTACAATCTTTCAGTCCGGTATGTGGAGGCAGAAGGCTCATGAGGGGACACTATGGGCACACTGGGTGACACCAACCCTTGTGATGCCACTGGTAAGGAGAGACTGCTTCTAACTTCTATAAGAAAAGAATTGCAAAAAACTAGGAGCAGCCACTATACATGACTGAGTCAAATCCAGATATCAGATATCATAATATGAATAAAGAAAATGCCAATGTAGCATCAATGGGAGATGGTGCTGTAGGTTACTAAGTAGCAGCACTACCTTCCAATCTGGAGTAAGACATCTCAGTAGCAATATCCAGTCACATTCATTGGAAGATGAATTGTCCTCAAAGTTATATAGTGCATTTTCTCCTGTTCTGCCTTATTCTTTGCTCTGGTCAGTGGTAATGCTAGCATTCAGTAACTGAACATTAGAGCTATGTGTTGTTTACTGAACATGCTAGGCGGGGCATTGACTGTGACTCAAAATTACTTCTTAATAGCTCTATTGTTTTTGTTTGGTTTATATATTCCAATTAATGTGTTAATTTAATTGTTTAATTTCTTTTTTTTATCTCAGTCCAAGCCTTAGCTTAGTTTTCTTAAGTTACAGTACAGTTGTCTCTTTATATTTGCAGTTTTGGCTTTTGTGGATTTAATTATTCACAGATTGGATTAAAATGTTCTCTCTATGCATCTCTAGGTCCTCCAGTACGACTCTGGGGTCATCTTTCTATGGTAATGCTGGAATACCTAGAAATGCTTAGATGAGTGTTCCCTCAGGTACAACCCCCCCCCCCCCCCCCCAGCAATATCTTCATTCAGGGTTTTTTTATATTCACTGAGATCCTGTAGTCCTAACCCTAGCTAATGTGGAAAGCTGTCTCTCTCTCTCTCTCTCTCTCTCTCTCTCTCTCTCTCTCTCTCTCTCTCTCTATATATATATATATATATATATATATATATATATTCTCAATTCTGATGGCTATCACTGGGAGAGCATTTGATTTTAATTTTAAGAAATTATACCCTTCCTTTTCCATTAGCCCTAGGTTATGAGGGCAACTGTTGCTTTAATTTTCCCCTCTTTCTTCCTTTTCCTCATTACTGTGTGTTTCTTTGTGTGTTCAGAAACAGCAAATAAGATCAGATACACTCACTACCAGTAAATTGAAAGCATGATCTTTTGTATACATGTATTTTGTTGGCTGAAGTGTCTGCTGGTTTAAATTTTAAACCTAATCCTTCTGGGGTTTTGTGTGTGTGTGCATTTGATTTTTTTCCTGCAAGCCTTTATGGCCGTTCTCATTTCTATACAACAAAACAGTAAACATTTAATCTATTGTTTCTGTTATTGTGTGCTTGTTTTCAAGAAAAAGCACTGTTCTTTTATTGCCTACATAATTCACATTTTTATCTCAGAAGTGCTACTTTTATCTCCTTAATAGCTAAAGTCATTTAACTACTTCAGTTGCTCTTTCTTCTGCTTATCCTTTATTACCATTAGGTTAACCTACTCACGACGAGCCTTTCAACAGAAATGCCAGATGGGATGCTACATCTGCTGGGCAAAGTGAGGTGGACTGATTTTCATATCTTCCAACTTTCTTAGTTGACAGCCCTGGATAATCCATTGTCATTCTACTTTTTCATCTGTTTTTTTTTAAATCTCATTATCTTCCCTTCTCCCACTTTCCTTCTTCATCCTCAGCTTTGTTCAGTTACAGCAAACAGAGTTCAAAGTGCAAATATATTTTATACCCAACAGGAGAGAAAGAAGAGTGTAGAATTATTCCCAGTAGACTCAAACAAAAGCAAACTGCTGCAGCCTCTCTTACCTTGGGTTTACTTCTGTCATGAATACTTTTAAAACATTAAAAAGGTAATTTTATTCCATTTTCAATGAGGCAGAGTATATTTGGCACTTTACAGAGAAAGAGGGTAGACACACAGACTCTAAATAGCTACATTGGTTACACAAATAAAGAGGATATTATATTTTACTCAGCACTTGTAAACATTCAGTCCACATATATACATTGCCATCCCTTCTTCCATCTCCTGGAGAACAGAACAGAACATGGGCCAGATCGTGTTCCACACAAATTTGCCATTTTGCTAATATACCATCTTTGTCCCTTGGAGAAAGAGGTGAGTGTACATTCCTGCAGTCTGCCACACTTTTGGAAAATAATAAAGTCTCTTATATAGCTTTTCTGCTGTTCTTGAAGTTGTAAATGACTGAGAAGTTGTTTTCAGCTAAAACATGCTGACTCCATCAGTTCTAGACAGATGTTGTCTTTCTTCCTTAACTGATGTTGGTTTTCCTCTTTAACATAAGGAAGCATTGTGTTGACTTCCTTAACTTAAAGAATCCCTGTCTCTAGTCATGTCAACAGTTCAGCAGTTTAGTCGTTTTTCACCTCCTTCTGCAGTTTTCCAGGCCTCAGTCTCAGAATGATGTCTTCAGCCTTATATAGGCCTCGACCATACTCCAATCATACAATTTCATTCAATCCACACACCACATTCTATCACACTTCTTTATTAATAACTTTTGCCATTTTGACCACACTCCTGGTTTTCATCTAGGAAATGTTAGAGATAATGGGTTTTCTGTTGTCAGTCCCAGTAAAAATAGTGACTCCAAGCCAGCGTACTTTTGGTAGGACTGAACAGGTTCTGGATGGGGTTGGGTGAGGGAGCAAAACCACTCCCATGACAAGAAGAAGTCTATTTTGTCTTCCTAAATATGAGATGCAAGCTGAAGTAGAATCACAGCAGCAGCAATAACACCACCATCATCATTACCACTATCACATCAAGGCAGAGGTAGTTTGGTGGTAGAACATAGAGAGTGAAGCCGATTGGACAGCTGCAAGTGAACAAGGATCATGAGCATTTCAGGATCATTAGCCTGCTCAAATATCATGCAAAATAAAACAAAGTTATAGTCATATTGCTTTCTTAATTCAATTTGGTGGGAAAAGACTTTGATCCAGATTCAGGATCTGGATTAGATCAGGTTTAGATTGCTCTAGACCAGGCATGGGCAAACCTCAGCCCTCCTGGTGTTTTAGACGCCAACTCCCAGAAATCCCAGTCAGATTACCGGCTATTAGGAATTGTGGGAGTTGAAGTCCAAAATACCTGGATGGCTGAAGTTTTCCAATTCCTGATCTAGACCAAATCAGATGTGGATACAAGTTGCTGAATTGGTCTCACAGACGAGTTGAGGACCACATGCATAGTCTGATTTCTCCATTTCATTGTACTGTGAATGGCACTCCTTGTTCAAATGTTATCCTACATTGTTTAGATGAGCTATTGTCATATGGATGGTTGTTGTTAGACGAGCTATATCACATTGGGGAAATGCAACTAATAAGATTGAATACCATAATAGTTTTTCACTGGCTACATCCGAGCCATCACTTCACCCCATTTCATCACAACTCCACATTTACTATTGTTCTTGCAAACAAAAACTTCTAGTTCTCATCTTTCTATTTCCCATAATTTTACTTCTGACAGTACAGGCTTTTTAAAAATCACCAGTTAAAGTTTTCCTCCACCCCCATATATAAGAATACAGTGTGTGTTTCAAATTTTTATAAGCCTTGTTTATTTTATCAATATCCTCCTGCATATTTTATATACAAAATAGTTATTCCAAAACACAGTGATTGATTTATTGATTCAGCTTAATGCTTCTGAGCCCTCAAACAATGTAGGCAACTAGTTGAAGTCTATTGTTTCCTTTAGGTTTTTCTTTTTTTACTTTAAATTTCTGTCAGCTGCTTATTATATGTCTTCTATTTTTTTCTTGCCAAAACTTTTCACCTTGCTTTTTATTGTCTTCCAGATACAGCAGTATTTTAAAAACCATTGTTGTTACTTCACTTGAAATTCTTAAAGATGTTTTTCCTCTTTTCAACAATACCTGTGGAAAAAGCTTTTAAAAGCTAAGCATAAAGCCTTTTAATCTGAAAAATCAAATGAACTTTCTGACAAAACATTCAGTCTTTCAGTTTTTACACTTCCTCATGTACATTGCATATGAGCACATGGACTTTATGCCACAAAGTGGCCTCATTGCACTTCATGATAAACCGTGGCTTATGTAAATCATGGTTCATTGCTGAAACAAAATCAAAATTACACAGTCAAGTGAAGCATGGGTTTCACTGTTCTGATTTCTTTCTCCTCTCCAATTTTTTGCCAGGGGCAGGAAAACGTTATGATTGTGGGTCATGACAAATTATGATTTAAATATAATGCATAAACCAGCAGCCACCACGTGTTTGGATTAAGATTTACAGATGTGGGTTCACTTATACAAGCTAGATTTTGACAAATTACACCATGGGCTATTTTGATATGTATTACATTAACAGGAAGTAAGGAAGATATATGAAGAATAGGGCTGCTTCCTTAATTCCTGGATTTTGCGTTTCTCTAACTTTCCTACCAGGGGCCCCTGGTGGTGCAGTGTGTTAAAGCGCTGATCTGCTGAACTTGCAGACCAAAAGGTTGCAGGTTCAAATCCAGGGAGGGGAGTTAGCGCTCGCTGTTAGCCCCAGCTTCTGCCAAACTAGCAGTTTGAAAACATGCAAATGTGAGTAGATCAATAGGTACCACTCTGGTGGGAAGGTAATGGCGCTCCATGCAGTCATGCCGGCCAAATGACCACTGTCTATGAAGAACACTGGCTCTTCGACTTAGAAATGGAGATGAGCACCAACCCTCAGAATTGGACACGACTAGACTTAATGTCAGAGGGAAACCTTTACCTTTACCTCTAACTTTCCTACCATAGGAGCACAGTATCTTAAATATTATTGTTAGTCTCAGACAAAGCAGGCATACTGAATCAAGGTATCACTCACCATAAAGTGATTGATTCAATGGCTTTACTCTTACAATGAAATGCTTTTTAAATCAACAGACTTCAGCCCAATATATTTCATTTTCCCCTTACATTGTTTTGAATTATTGCACGTATTATTCTTAATTGCAGGATTATCTCAGTTGCTGAATATTACAGAAAATGGTGTGTGTTGCAGGGAAGGAGAAAAAGAGAGAACAAAATATAAATCCTTCCAAAAGGTTTCTCACAGAGATGGCATTTCTTAACAAAGACCTATGTAACAACCAGTTTCTGATATGCCCACAAAGGTTAGAAAGCTGAAAATATAAATTCATGCAGAGCTGTTATGCCAGTTTGTGAGCTTGACCTTTTCTTTGTATGTTTTGCCAATTAGTATTATATATTATAATATAGATTATTAATATTATTAAAATAATAGTTACTTAGAAGGCTATTATTGGAAGAAAGCAACATGACATTTTGAGCTCATACATTTTCCATGGGTAAAATGCATGATTTCAGCACAGAAAGAAGTACAACTCAGTCCTACAGTCAGCCTGCCACGTTGCTGGGGTTAGAGAGATGGGACTGCAATGAAATTGGAAAAACTGCAAATAATAATAAAAGAGAGAGAACACCTCTTCCAGGTGTCTTCCAGCACAATACAATTGTCAGTTTCATCCAACTGCACTGGAAGACATAGGCACCACCCACATAGCTGTATAAAATCCACATTGAACTGGATTATATAGCAGTGTAGACTCAGATAACCCAGTTCAAAGCAGATATTGTGGGTTATTTGCTTTGATGGTCTGGGTTATATGGCTGTATGGATGGGCCTTCAGAGATTCCAAGAGCGGCGTTTTCTCTAGGAATCTCTAGATCTTCCCTTGTGACTTCCAGCTGAAATTGAATCACCCTGGAGGACCTAAAGATTCCTAGTGACAACAATTTATTCAAATGTGCAAATAATCTTATCTGCAAAAGACAAACCATAAATGTACAAGACTTGAGTGTACTTCCTATATGGGTATGTCTTTAGATTTGAAACACTTTATTATCTCGTAACTAGTTTCTTTGTAATATGCGACAAACAGGCACCGATTTTTTACAAAATCGTCTTCCTTTGGCACCAAAATTTCCCCATTTGAGGCAGGGGTAGCAATGTGGTCCTCCAGATTTTGTTAGATTACAACTCCTATTAGCCAGAAAAGTCTGCACAAAAGGGTATGGGAGACAATGTTTACAGGGCCACAAGTTTCCTACCTAAGGGCTTTTCATACATAAAGGCCTCAAGTCCTTTTGTGTCACGGGAAATCATGATTGACATATGGCAAATGAACTTCTGTCACAATTGATGAATGATACTTGGAATTGAATAACATCAGTGACTGTATTTGTTGTGAAAAGATATTAATTCAATACTTGGTGACCCAAGGTAGAAAAGCTGTTATTACAACTGCATTCCTGCACCCATCACACAAAGTGCTTTAGTGCATTTTTGTCTGCCTAACTGGGCTATGACAATTCATATAATGTTTACTGGCAACATAGAACTGAATGAAGAACTCACAGAGATATATACAGAATACATATTTTATGGATATCCAATGTAGCTGCCTGAGTAATATGTTTCTATGTTATGTTGCCTCAAAGTAGGATAGTAACCAAGGTTAAAATTATATTAAACCAATGGAGCGTCCGGTGGCGCAGCGGGTTAAACCGCTGCACTGCTGAACTTGCTGATCAAAAAGTTGCCGGTTTGAATCCGGGGAGTGGGGTGAGCTCCCTCAGTTAGCCCCAGCTTCTGGCAACCTAGCAGTTTGAAAACATGCAAATGTGAGTAGATCAATAGGTTTCACTCCGGCAGGAAGGTAACGGCGCTCCATGCAGTCATGCCGGCCACATGACCTTGGAGGTGTCTACGGACAACCCCGGCTCTTCGGCTTGGAAATGGAGATGTGCACCAACTCCCAGAATCGGACACGACTAGACTTAATCTCAGGGGAAAACCTTTCCCTTTACCTATAATGGTGCATGAGGTTGCATGAAACCCTCCAAATACTCTGGCAATATGGCTGACAGCCTATTAGGTACACCATAAACCACCTTGCAGTTACATAAAACTGAATTGCACTGTTGCACAATGTTTGTATTCTCAGGAGGGGAGCAGTTGTACCTACTACAGCAGCTACCACAGAAACATGAGCCCCATTGCGGAGTGGATCCTATTACACAATGGTACCCTCATTGCTTATTGGGGCATCTTGCTCACTGCCCCATTATGCAATAGGACTGCCCTTTCTGCAATGGAAACCTGCACAGAGTGCTCTGATTTGCACCCTTGCTATTCATTACAAGTGTTGCATATTATGTGAGAGTAACAACTTCGGCATCACAATGTTACAAATAATACTCTCTAATGCAGGATCTCAGCTTATATTTTTCACAGCTGAGCAGGGAATGGTATTTCTTAAGTGGAATAGGCTGCTTCAGAGTGTACTGGAGTCTCCTTCTCTAGAGGTTTTTCAACAGTGACTGAATGACTAACTATTGGAAGTGTTTTGATTTTGTATTCCTGCATGGCAGGGGTTAGATTGGATGGCTGTTGTGTTCTCTTTCAACTCTATGATTCAAAGAAAAGTGTCCTTTTATTGTTTATTTACAACAGTACTGATTTTCAAAAAATAATTACACACAATACAAATCAACCCTATACTAGGATGGTCTAATTCAAAGTAATGAACGTTGAATCCCTTTGTACATTCCAATTGTCTGACCACTGGCCACACAAAGGACTGGCATGTAACAAAGGAATAATACACACGGAACAAACATGTTGCTAAAATTCCCTCATCTTCCAGTGTATTGGATGAAGTGCCATTTTCCTTTTCAGCTTTCCAAAATGTTCTTAAAATGTCGACTTTGAACATTTTATCATACAAACTAATAGGACAGAAGAGGCTCATTAGTCCAGCTGCCAATTGATTTTAGCTGTTTTACTTAAATCATTCCAGTTATGCTGAACCATTAAATAATTTATTTGTGCATCTATATTTTAAACCTCTTTTATTATACAAGAATAAATATCACATTAGGACTGTCTTTGCTGGAGCAAATGTACACGTGAGTAATAAAGGGAGAATGATGGCTCTGCAGTTCTTCTTGTTGAGTGAATCGGTTAGAATAATGAAGATGATTATTTACTAAAAATGATATGTTAGCCAAATAATGTGAATGGACCAACATTTTCTCGACCGTTTCCCCAAGCCACCTTCACAAAACTGCAAACACAGTCGTTTTACATCCACACTGTTTGATTTGAGATTATGATTATCCCGTTCGTAGAATGCATTATTTTACAAAGGGAAAGAATATGATGCAATTAAGAGCAGTTTTGCATCTTCAGTAACTCTCTTCTATTATGCCATTGCAGGGAAACTGTCAAGTGAAAGTTACAGTGTTTTTTTTATTTTTACTGGCAAAAGTTCTGGA
Organism: Anolis carolinensis; assembly: GCF_035594765.1. Taxonomy (NCBI): domain Eukaryota; kingdom Metazoa; phylum Chordata; class Lepidosauria; order Squamata; family Anolidae; genus Anolis; species Anolis carolinensis. Next base: position 62,555,449 of record NC_085845.1, read on the forward strand.
TCTGAAATAAATATCTGAAGGAGGATACAGTAAATTTCCCATGAGATCTAGAATGCCTCATTCCCTAACAGAACCTATATTGCACTCCCCTGGCACAGATCTCTTTGGAAACTCTGATGCATACACACAGCTTTCAGAAAACACTACACTGTCAAGGGAACCCGGCACAGTCAGTGAAGCTGTTGTAGTTAGTTGCAATTTCTGAGAGTGTAAGGAACCTTTTGTACACAGAGGATCTTCTTATTAAAGGTCTGGTTCCTCATGGAGCTCCTGGATTTGGCTAAATAAATGGAAGCATGATTACTCAAATATGTGGATGATTATATTCTTATTCTTATCTAAAAATGGAAGGAAAAAGTGATTGCTAGGAAACATGGTTTCTTATATCAAATCTACACTGACATGGAGATTTATAAAAAAAAATCAATCCAATTCCTATTCTTTACTTAAAATAAGCATGCCCTGCTCTTAAAAAATATCTGTTTTTGGTCAGGTGTGAATCACTGTGTCTAATAGAAGGAATATGGACTTCAGGATATGCTTCTGTTTGTTCCCCTGTGACATTCCTTAGTTCTCTTCTCATTTCTTGTGTGAGTCATCTTAACATGAATGTCTGCAGTGACTTAGAATGTAGGCCTTCTAGTGTAAAAGCAAAGGGGGTTCATGGGGAAGAAGCAGGAGAAGGTTCATATGTGTGCCCTCTCCCTGGTTGACCATTTTGCTTTGTACTGGTGATGATCTGCAGCATGATCTCTTGCATTCGTGGAGGTTCTTCACAACATTTAGGAATTCACTATTAAATCTCAAGGATAGCTTCCAAGAACAGAAGAGGGTTCTTGCTTCAAAGAGTTGGCTTCAATATAAAGCAAGGAGAATGGCAATAATGTAGAGATAGCAGAACTCACATACTAGTCCTCACTCCCCTTCCTTGGTGATGGAAATGACCTATGTAGTGAATGTTTAATTAGGTCTTTTTGTTTATGTAAAGCAACATAGAAAACTTGGGATGTGTATAATTTCCCAAGGTATTTAGCATGTTATTCATAGTCATACTGGCATTTTGCTTGAAGAGAGTATTCAAATTAATCAGTGTTATTTCAAGCAAAAGTTGTCAGAAGCTCTAACTCTGTAGTGTGCATGTGTGTACACACACACACACACACACGAGAAAGTGATAGAGCAAGAGAGTCAGAGACAAAGGCAAATACTGATGGGGAAGAATGGAGTGAGAATGTGGAGAGAGAATGAATAATTATATAATTATTCAGCTGTACCGGAAAACATAGTTGTCCAAAACTATGAGAACGTTATAATGTCAGATTTTTTAAAGTAGGTATATAAAGCAAGAGGAATCCTTCAAACTTTCAGTTGATATATAATTTTATCATTCCTTCAGATCCAAAATGCAAAATTTTTCAAATGAATTATTTCATACAACCACTAGAAGGCAGCATAACCAAGCAATTCAACTTGGTATATTTCTCCACCAATCCTTCCAAAAACTGAGAATCACAGAAAGAGATTAAAATGAAATGGATTATGCGAAGACTATGTATAAGGATATTAGTAAAATGAATAGACTGGAATTAAATATGGTATTCTGGCCACAGTACCCAACAAATATGTCAGATTCACAAAGGACATTAAGCATTTTTTTAAGTGTTGGCTTGCTTAACAGATGGATTTCTAGAAATACAGCAGAACCTGAAATAATTTACCTGCTTGAAAATACTCATCTCATGCAAATAATGACTGATTATGCTCACTAATTCTTGTTTCTATCTATACTTTTTAATATAGCTAGTGTTCCAAGGTGACCCAAATAGAAAATATACGATTTCTGCTTTTCATAAGCAAATTCTCATAGAAGGCAGCCAACCATTTCAGGATCTTGTTTTAAACCAATTGCAGTACATGCCTTATGCACTTTGGGAATGGTCATAGAGCCTGCTCTAATATAAAGCAAAAAAAAAAAAAAAAGGATAATTGGCTTAGCTGGCCAATTTTGATTTAGAGCAGGAATAATTTTTTACAGGTAGTCCCCAAGTTGCAAACATTCGACTTACAAATGACTCATAGTTAAGATTTCATGTGAGAAAACAGAAAGTGAGAGAAATCTAACCCTAGGAAAGGGAATTCACTTCTGTAAAGGCACTTCCAGACAGTGCCAAAATGCGGGTTTTAAAACGGGGGCAAAAAATCCCAGGACCTGACAGCAGGTCCACACACAGACCTGTCAGTCCCGGGAAATGCTCCCCACCATCCTCACATTGTTCTTTGAAGTGGATTAAGATGGGGGGCAGATAGGGGAAATCCAGAGGAAATTTTTTTTAAAAAAACTTCTTTCAGAGATACGCTGGAGCTCATGCGCACATGTGAATATCTTAATTTTAATGTACAGACAAGCAGATTTATTATTCTCTTTCCTCATTCAGCTCTAAATTCAGTCCCAGTTTAATATTATAAAGATTTAAAAATGAATGGTTTCAGAGAGTTCAAATTGCTTTCTTGTTGTGCTTCCATTGAACTACCAGTGTGTTCATGGCTCCATTTTTTGATAGCCTGGTCAGCTGATCAGCTCTTTTGGGCTTTTAAAACATGCACATGATTTGGAGCAGTCCACACAGGGGAAGGGAAGAAAAGCATGTGTTTTGCATGACTGCAGGAATATATAGTCATGTGAAAGTGTGCATTTTTTGGACAGAATCGGGTTTTAAGCACACCTTTGTAACATGTGATTTTCAGGTGTTCCGTCCACACTTTGGCTCATCATTTAGCCATCACCCTTTTTATCCCAGTTACTTCCAGGTTTTTAGCCATGTGTAGAAGGGACCTAACAGTTATCTCGGGGAAAAGGTATCTCAACTAAAGCTTTCTCATCAATCCTTGTTTCTACAACAAGCCAAATTTTTCAAAATCCAATTATCACAGGGACAGAAAGTGAGGCGAAATCTTCTGAACAGGGGCACAGGCAGCAAAAGAAACACCATAGGGGTGTTCATGTTTACCTGTGCTATCTAAAGCATATATATGTGTGTGTGTGTGTGTGTGTGTGTGTGTGTGTGTATATATATATAAATATATATTAATTACTTATTAATCGCCCTCCATCCACGATGCTCTAGGCGATTTAGAAGATATATATCTGGAGTTACACTTTAAAATGTAACTGTTCCAACTTATATACAAATTCAACTTAAGAAAAAACCTACAGAATCTATCCTGTTGTAATTTGGACTATTTAACAACTGTTTATAGGAAGATGAAACCTAATATATTTGGTATGTTACTTCCAGGATGTACATATCTTCTTTGAATTTTCATAAAATGGTATATGAATAAACAACAAAGCTGTATGTGAAACAAGACAACCATTTGAATGGATATTACAACCATTTGAATGGATAGTTAAGACCTCACAAACCCCAGCAGCCGATCCTTAAATGTGCCATTCTTTATTGCATCAGTGCCAAGCATTTTATAAATTGGGTCACATCAGCTAAGCACAAAGGGGAATTCGGAGCAGCTATTACGTACAGTAGCCACTTCTCTGATTACAATCAATGTTTCAAATTAGAGTGCTCTTCTGGCTTGAGCTCTGTTTCAGAAAAGAGTCTTGTCATGTTGAGTTAATGGATGGACACACCACATCCAGGTGCCCAGATTCATTCACAGGTTTCTGTATTCCATCTTTGCACTGTTATCTCACAGTTCCACATGTTCAGATCCCAGATTCATGGGACCTAATTTATTTAACAGGGAATTATACTCATTCAGATGTATGCTTTGAGGCATATTGGAGAGAAACATCAGTTTAATAGCATAGAGTGGATAGGGTTCATTTTAAGACTACAACTTTCAGATTCCTTCAGCCATCATGTTCAGTTTGGAGATTCTGAGAACTCCATTAAAAAAAATGGAACTTTTCCAAGCTCTTACAGATGGGTTTGCTTTCCAACAAAGGATGGATTGGTGGTGCTTTGAATGATTGCTGTTTATGAATGTTTATAGTTTTTGTTAAAGATATTCCAAGGACAAACCTAAACCTTTTGTAATAACCAATGCTAGATTGTTAAGTTTATTAATGTAGGTCTGTCACATCCACACTGCAGAATTACAACAATCTGACACCACATTAACTGTGACAGCTCAATGTCATGAAAGTGTGGAATTTCTGAGTTTTTAAAGTATTTTGCCTTCTGTTTCAGAGAGCTCCAGTCCCATAACAAAGTACAAATCCCAGAGTTCAGTGGCATTGAGCCATGGCTGTTAAAGTGGTGTCAAACTGTAATCATTCTGTAGTGGGGCTATATCCCCATGTCAAAAGGAACTACTCAGGAGCTTCTAAGGCCTGCACTGCTGGAGTGCTGGAGACTCATGGCCCTTCTACACATGCCCTAAAATGCAGAATAAACTAGGATAAAAGGGGACTGGATAAATGATGTTTCACAAAAATGCGTGCTGATTTGTATTAACAGATAAAAAAAACTGTTAAAAAGGTGTCCTTAAAACCCACTTTTGGCCAGAAAATGTGCATATTCGTATGATTGTATATACCTGCAGTCAAGGAAAAGATGTGATTTCATTTGTATACCCTGGTGTGGACTGCTCCAGTGCATATGCACATTTTAAAATCCCCAAACAGCTGATCTGAGCTGTAAATAAATGGAACCATGGGCACACAGGTGGTTAAATGGAAGCACAAATGGAAAGCAATTATAATGAGAATTCTCTGCAAGTATTCCTTTGTTCTGTTTGTTATGAAATTAAACAGAGTTTGAATTTACAGTATGGTGAGGAGAGATAGGAACTGTGCCTGTGTGTACATTTAGATATCCACATGAGCACATATGAAGTTCAGAGCATCTCAGAGAGTCAATGTAAAAGAAAGAAAAGAAAACTTCCACCACATGTCCCCATCCATCTTGCGGATTTCTAAAATCTGCTACAAATGAAGGTGTCAGGACGGCTGGAAACCATTTACTGGAATGGACAGGTTTGCATTTGCTGCCAGGTCCCACGATTTTTTGCCCCATTTATTTGTCCCACATTTTGATGCTGTCTGGAAGCACCCTAAAGTTTCTGTTTTACAATCTTTGCTGATTACGAAAGACTGAATTTGTCTTTGCCTAAAACACAGAAGAAACCGGGGAAGTTTTTCTTCTCTTGGCATCCATTAAAGGAAAACAGCTTCTGGCCCCAGAAAATTTTAGAAATTCTAATCCTTGTCCCTTCCTTTCCCAAGGGAAGTGATTCCACAAAGGAAACATCATCAAGGCATTACCTCTGGCTTTTATACTATCCCAGTAGTGATCTTGGAATGTGTAGCATGAGCACAGACATAATTTTTTACCATAGATAGAGTGACCTACTGCCATTTAGGGCCTTCATGCAATAGCTGGATTATGTGAGAAGTACTCCAAAGTATTATGAGAATGCTTTGGACCACAAGAAGATCCAACCAGTCCATACTCCAGGAAATAATGCCCAGCTGCTCACTGGAGGGGAGGATATTAGAGGCGAAGATGAAGTACTTTGGCCACATAATGAGAAGACAGGAAAGCTTAGAGAAGAGAATAATGCTGGGGAAAATAAAAAAGGAAGAGGGGCTGACCAAGGGCAAGATGGATGGATGGTATCCTTGAAGTGACTGGCTTGACCATGAAGTAGCTGGGGGTGGTGATGGCCAACAGGAAGCTCTGGTGTGAACTGGTCCATGAGGTCACGAAAGGTGGGAAACTACTGAACAAATAAACAACAAACAACATTCCAAAGGTCCTGCTTCAATTTCAACATGCTATCATTCCACACTTATTGAAATTCCCTATAGCAGCCTTACTAGCTAATGGGAGGAGACCAGAAGCACCACCATCCTTGCATCCCCATCAACAGCTCAATAGACCTCCTTCATCCCATGCAGCTACTGATTTTAAGGTGGGCTATGGACTTGGGTCAGGAGATATTACTTAGTCACACATGCACAGTAAGTAGCCGATGGAGGATATTAGGAAAAATAATTTATTAAAAAATGTAGACATTTATGGTTCTTGCCTCCAGGTATGTATGTTTAGGTTTTTAACCTTTGTGAATATGTGACCATTTCCCTTGGTATGCATGCATTTTGAAAATATTGGAATGAATATGATTAGGTAAGGGAAAAACAAATGTTAATGTCAAATCTGAAATGTACATGGACTATAACGGTCTAATCAAATGGTGATGATTAATAAAACATACACTTGAGTCTACAAAAAGCCTAGTTTGACCAGCCCAGGTCACTTTTATATTACAGTTTCAGTTTGCTTCCTTTTCTTTCCAATTACTTCCCAGTATATTGCATGACCTCTCTTTCACACTGTGCTATACACAGAGCCTAGTTATTTAAATTGTTGCTGAAAAGACATTTAGGCATGGTAGAATCTCTATCTATTTGGTCTGGTGAAAGCCTTGTAATTACTATTATCACACATGATGTCTCAGGAATGCGGTCCAAGTTACAAATTATCCACTTTGCTCCATTTTAATATTTATTTTCAGATACAGTTTTTTTGTCACTGATCTGCTTCAGCAAATAAAACACATGAATTCCATCACCGTATATCAAAGGGATGACTGTGACCTTTAGAACTGCAGCGTCAGAAGAATTTCAGGAAATATATGTTTGGTGCATTTAATAACAACACTACAGTGAATTAGTGAATATCATCATGCCACAGTGTCATCAAAATATAGCACTGGGAATATGGGTGAAAAGTTCACAAATATGAAAATAGCACAATACGTGTTATGCATTTGCTACATGTTTATGCCAGGTGTAAGATGGTATTATTTAAAAGGCCGTTGTCATCTTGAAAATCACAGAGGAGACTGAAAATTTGATGTCCTCATTAATTATAAAAAAAAATTAAATTACATTAAGTAGAAATGTCACTGAAATATAGAAACTTCTTAGAAAATTTTTTCACATAATTCACAGAGATATATTAATAGTATGTTTCATTAATTTATTTTCAAATGCAGTAAGTCATCTTCATCAAGCAGATTTGTTCTTCTATCTCTTAAAAATAATTTAAAAGTTCTAATGAGATGGTTGGGTTTGAATTGCTTATTATTGTTATTATTGTTGGTTAAAACCAGATCATGTTGCTCTAATGATCTCCCAATTAAAAGGGCTGGGTTAGATTGACAGTCTATATAAATTAAGTGAAACTTGGTGTTGTCATTTAATATAACAATTTACAAGTTAAGATTAGTATCACTATAAGGAATAGCTATTCAGTCAAGGATCGTGGCTGCTGTGTTGAAATACATTTCTTGGTGTAAAATAATAATTAAAAATTCATCTGGTCTGCTGTAATTAGCCTGAAAAACACAATGTGGACAATGCCTAACATAACTCCTATGACCTGCTTCCATTTGTGCTATTGTAACTGCAGTATCCAGCGACCAGGACCACGCTATGTTTTGGCTGCAATGCTAGATCCTGAAAATATCATTGTAAACAACAAGCAACATTTTGACCTCGTCATACGGTCGCTGGAGTCACTCTGCGTCATTGGTGGGCATGGGGAACCCGGTGCCCCATGCCCTGCATTGCCCGACTCCTAAATTAGCTGATCCCATGGGAGGAAGCATTGATCATGTGGCTTCCCCCATTGCTTCCTATGGCAACATGGGAAGCTTCCTGTGTTGCTGCAGTGGTGGCATGCACTGGCTCTGCCCTCCTTCACTCACGGAGCCCCACTGGTGTCATTTGATGGGAGCTGCCAGGCTCCGTGAATGACCTGGGCTAAACTGGCACATGCCACCAAATTTAGCCCTTTGTGATGAAGTCATAAGTCTCCATTTTGTTCTGGTCAAATAGACCTTAAATAAGAATCTCCACATATGCATTAAATATTGCCCATGTACACATTATCTTTTTCTTTGTAGTGCTGAAGTTCTAGAAAATACTGATACTGAAAAAGAAATTATTTCCCCCAGTGATGTTACTGTGTTGGACTGAAAGCAGTACTCTGCTTGGTATTTCCTCTGGCCAAAGTTAGTGTTTGTCTTCTGTTTGTCTCCCTGCTCAGTTTTAGAACTCATCCTATCTTCCTGTCCCATATGGGAGAATCCTAGCAAGTTGCTATTTCAGTCTTAACCTATACCTTCTCTCCCCCATACTTTTTTTTTGGGTTCTCAATGACCATTTGTGTCAAACTATTCTAGAGTGCTCTGGGGGATGCTTCTAGATTATTATAGAACCAGACATAATTTTAGGCAGAGTTGTCTGAGGCAGAAGATGTGAAGGATGATAGCCACAACACATTTTCTATTATATCTCTTAAACAATAGAATTTTTACCCTTGCAAACTCTGTCTCCTAAGGTGAAACTAGATGTTCTAATATTAAGAAAAGTACACCAGTTTAGATGTAGGGCTGGGATGGGAATGGGGGAAAAGCAACATTTTGTCTTTCACTTCAGGCAGGAAAATATATTGGATTGTTTAGAGCAGGGGTCCCCAAACTTTTAAAACAGGGGGCCAGTTCACGATCCTTCAGACCATTGGAGGGCCGGACTATAGTTGGCCACCAAGCAATAATAATTAATAAATAACAACATCAACAACAACAACAACATCAAAGAGGGTTGGAAGAGACCCTTTGGGCCATTGAGTTCAACCCCCTTCTGCCTCTGTGCACCGAAAGCACAAGCAAAGCACCCCTGACAGATGGCCACCCAGCCTCAATGTTAATAATAATAATAATAATAATAATAATAATAATAATAATAATAATAATGGTTGTAAGAGAAGAAGAAACCCCTTGGGTCATTTAGCCCAACCTGCTTCTGCCCTTGTGTTGTGGGGGCCGGATAAATAGCTTCGATGGGCCGCATCCGGCCCCCGGGCCTTAGTTTGGGGACCCCTGGTTTAGAGTCTCCTCCTTTCCTCCCGGTTCAGACCTGGGTTGTTGTTGTTGTTGTTTTGTATCTTTGAAAAAGAATAGCCACTTAATCTCCTTGTTCAATTAGACTTGGGTAATTTGCCAACATGTAATTAGCCTCCACATTTGCAGTTTTAACTTTTACAGGTTTGTTTATTCATATATTTGATTCAAATCTAGGGATCTCTAGGTCCCCCAGGGCAATCCTATGCTAAACTTCTGCTGATACTTTATTCATATCCCCAACAAAAATGGAGGTCCTACTATACTTAGTTTTATTTGTTCTCTGCCATTTACTAGACCTCTAGTCTGAAATATGCCTTACCAAACTTCATTCCTTGACTTCTACTAGGATTGTTTGCCCAGTTCTTTTCACACACAGCTCTGAGACTGCAATCTGACTCCTTTCCCATATTTTATCCACTGATAATGCTCAGTAGTTAGCACATGCTCCAAGGAAGTTGAAAATGGAAATCCATTTTGGGTTTTTGACAGTTGTTATAGGGTCAACATGAAAAGAAGGAAGACCGGTTCTGAAAGATAATTTTGGACCACCTCACTGTATTCTTAATATCTTTTTTCTTAAAGCTAATTAAAATCATAGATCTGAATGGTATTCACTGAGATTTCAGTTCTCTATTATTTAGTTTCAGAGCCTGGAAAAGTTATTAGGCATAAACTCCCAGAATCCCCAGGCCAGCACCCAGGGCAATTCTGGGTGTTATAAAGTAATTCTTTTCCAAGCTGTGTAATACCAAGCAACAGACTGATCACTTTGAACTATTATTTCCCTGTCTGAGCCTTATAGAAGACTCAAGCTCTTTTTGCTTTCCTTTTCTTGTCTTTGCTAAAACAAAGGTTCTCACGTTGAGTTAAAAAAGCTGCATTCTATGTTCTACTGCCCATTCAGCCTTGTTATCTTGGCCCCAAAGCCCCTGAATGTTGGCTATCAGGCTGTGAACCATTCCCCGGAAGGCTGCCTAACAACCTTCCCCACTGTTTACCATCATCATTGCTTCACACCAAAAAGATTCCCTAGTAACACAATGACTATATTTGGTCACACTAATTGGAATTTTATTTTCCCCCATTGTGTCCTTTTTTGTTAAAGAGAGTGACACTCTTGGAGGCAGGGGGAGGGTTGAGTGAATGCATAAACATATTGAAAAGTCTCCATTCACTTTTAAATGATCTCATCAGAAAAAATGTTTGTATGCCCCTGATATTAATTACAGTTCACTTCTACAGATCTTGTCATTTTTCTGGTGCACAAAAGAAAAAAAAAGAGATTTAAGTTGATGGGGCTAAAGGCGAGAAGTGTTGAAGTAAAAAAGAATCCCCTGAAATATACAAAAGGGAAACCAAACCATGATGCTATAACAACCCTTCTCTAAAAAGCCCATTATAGGTTTAGGATGGCAGCTTCCATCACTGGCCAAGGTGGCCAATGGAAATGGATCATGGGAAATGAAATCCAAGATATTTGGAGTTTATCAAGATGAGCAAATCTGAATTAAACAATTTTGCCAGTTTGACTGCTTTGGAAGTTTCTTTAAAGAATTGACATTTGGAGAGTCTATAAAACTTTCTACTGCATATTTAAAGAAACTATAAATTTATCATTACTTATTGAATTATAGACTCTTCTAAAACAAAGGCACATGAATATGTGTTAAATATCACAGTGACAAGCCTGTCTCTTTTGGGCTATAAAGGCGCTATATCACTTTGTATGGCAGGATCACACAGAAAAGCTTTACTAATCTAATTTTCTAAAATATAACCAAAAAAAGATTTATCATCAGCACTTGAGGGACAGAAACTTTATCTGAGCAAGATTACAGAGCTGATAGCTAAGGATTTAGTAAAAGGTCTCTCCTCAAGATTAAGGAAGTTTTCAAAACACAAAAGCCATGTACTATTTCATCCACCTGTAAATACAAAATACCAGAAAGATCTGTCATGGAAAAGACAGCACAGCTTTGCTAAGCTAATGCCTTTCAAATGTCTCAGCTTTAGTCATATCAACCCAACCCAGTCTGGGAAATGGCTACGAATGCTTGAAGCTGTAATCCAAAAAATATCATGGGGCTGGAAAAAAAAGGAAAACATGTAACAAATTGATTATCCCATATCCTAAAATCCAAAATACCTCCAAATTTGATATTATTAATAATACTGTACATAAAACTACCTTCATATTGTCCATAAGATGCATAGAAAACATTAATGAAGTTTGTGTTTAGATTCAGATCCCATCTCCCAGTCTCAAATGAAGACAAGGGCACATCACACACCCTGAACAAATCTTATCTAGAAAACCTGTGATGGGTTCACCTCAGGGTCACTAAGAACCAGGAAGAACTTGAATGTGCATACCTTTTACATGTGACAATATGTTGGGGGCTCTACTATGTATCTTTTACACATATGCATGCATACAATCTTCCAACTCAATTTCCCCACTTACTACCTCATCACAAAGGGCTAAATTCAGTAGCAAGTGCCAGTTTAGCCCAGGTCATCCATGGAGCCCGTTGGCTCCCATCAAAGAACGCTGGAGGGGCTCTTTGAGTGAAGTTGAACAGAGCTGCTACATGCCACCACCACAGCAACATGGGAAGCTTCCTGTGTTGCCATAGGAAGCCATTCAGAAATCCATGTAATTGATGCTTCCCCTTCCATGGGATCACCTTTAACTGGAGCTGGGCAATGTGGGGCATGGGCTGCCATGTCCCCCCCCCCCATGACATGGATTGATTCCAGCAGCCATGTGACAAGGTCATGATTAGTCAAATGCACCCTTTGCCTTACAACCCCTCTATGTCAGTATCCTGAGATAAGAAAGTCCTCTCTATGTGTAAAGAGTGAGAAATATGTTGGAGACTTGGGATGCACCTATACTGTAGAATTAATGCAGTCTGATGCCACTTTAACTGTCATAGGCCAGTGCTATGGAATCCTGATAGCTGAAGTTTCACAAGGCCTTCTCTGCCAAATAGTACCAGAGCCTCATCAAATTACAAATTCCAAGATAAATATGACATTGTAGATGTACCCTAAGTTTTCTAAACCTCTCCATTCTAGTGATAGGCTGATCACAGGAGGAAGAGATTATATTCCTCCTAGCCCACCAAAGCACTATTTAGCAGGTTGGGAAGACATACAAGGGGGGATAGGAATGGATGGACGATTTTGTCAATATGACTCTCCCATATTGTCATTGATGATGTTTGGACACCTTTGCAGAATATATAGAAAGCTTGCAAGAAGACCATGTGCTTTATATATCTGCTGCAATCAAATAAACTGAGGCCAGTAATTAAACAGAGCCACCTTTATTAAAATGAGTTCATGCACTCCATACAAATCAAATATCATATTAGATAACATTGGAGGCATCTTGCATAAGCCAGGCACTTTTTAGAATAACAACTCTCATTGGCATATTTCTTTCTTTTCTAAGATAACAACCATAGCAATCCTTTTTGTCCTCATAAGAGTTTTAAGGATGCTATTTATGCTACTTTTCAAAGATGAACAGCTATGTCCTGTGGCTGAAAAATATGTGTCAGTATTATGAAAAAAATCAATGAATGTACAAAACTCAGTGAAAGAGAATAACATCAATATGTTGGTCATGGTTCTGCAGTTTCCAACTTCTTTTTGTTCCAAGTATTTGGATATACTGGATGTTACTTCAAACACATGTGTATGTGTTATTCTCTCTCTCTCTCTCTCTCTCTCTCTCTCTCTCTCTCTCTCTCTCTCTCTCTCTCTCTGTATGGGGCCGGGCTGTGGCGCAGCTGTTGAGCAGCTGCCTTAAATCACTCTGACCATGAGGTCATGAGTTCGAGGCCAGCCCGTGGCGGGGTGAGCACCCGTCAATTAAAAATAAAAAATAGCCCCTGCTCGTTGCTGACCTAGCAACCCGAAAGATAGTTGCATCTATCAAGTAGGAGATAAGGTACCACTTATAAAGTGGGGAGGCAAGATTAACTAATTTACGACCTGGTATGAGGAAGTGCCGTCAGTGTGGATGATGAAGCAGCTGCTCCCCCCTGTGGCCAGAATCGAACATCCCCTCAGAAGAACGTTAACTTGCCTCTGCGTGTGTCTCTCAGTCTCTGTTTGATGTGTTTATGGGCATTGAATGTTTGCCCTATGTGTGTTATAATGTGATCCGCCCTGAGTCCCCTTCGGGGTGAGAAGGGCGGAATATAAATACTGTAAATAAATAAATAAATAAATATGTGTGTAAATGATTTGTGTGAAGACCCTTACTAAAATGCTCCACATCTACTTTTCTAAAGATAAGAGAAGTAGCTCTTGGAATCAGCTCTGGGTAGATTACAATTGGCTTGAAGAAGCTGGGTAGCTCAGCTGCGTAACTATTGCTCAGATTCTTGCCCCTGCTCTGAGTGGAAAGATGTGGCGAGGCACAATTCCAAACCAAAAAGTCATGTATGAGAAAGTGCTTCCCTGCATAATGCTATTTTTAAAATGCCAGGGCAAAATGAATTGCAATTATTTTGGCAGGATGTTCAGACAAGGTCTTTTCAAAGAAGTAATTTATTGAATGTGATAAGTCGAGGCAAAGGCATAATTGGCAGAACATGGAATAAGAACAACCTTTAGCAAGAGCTGAATTTATTTAAATGATTGTCAGAAATTAGTTACACTTGCAGGAGCTTTAGAATAAAAAGAGGCAAGACAATGTTTGTGTCTGTGCCTTCTTTTCCCTGTGAGAAGGTAGTAAAACATGTTTGGGCATATATTAAGGGTGGGTAACATATGGTTATCCATATCCTGCTTCAGTAAAACTCCCACCAACCATAGCCAGCATAGCTTTTGGTGAGGAATTATCAGAAATGCAGTCCAGCTGATGGAAAACTAGACATTATTCATTATTATGTCTGAAAGTTGTTACACATAAAACAGAATTGTAGTGAGGTTATGTGTGGAGAAAGAGAAAAGCCAAATGGTAAAGAAGATATGATGAGAATGAAACAAGTAGAAGAAGTGTACCATTGAACAAGGTTCAGGGTTTCTACAACTCGTCGATGTAGGACTGAGATGGCAAATATAGATGGAGGTCTATACTTGGAGGCCTGTCTGATGGTAGTTCTGTCCAATACATCTCAGTAAACTGAGGAATATCTTTAGTGTGTTTTAAATTGTTATACTTTGTTTCTGTGTTGGGCTCAGCCCCATGTTAGCGGCCCCGAGTCCCTTCGGGGAGATGGTGGCAGGATAGAAAAATAAATTATAATTATAATTATAATTATTATCATTGTGTTCACAATGGTCACTAGCCAATCTGGAAATAACAGGAGGTCTAACTGGTCCATGTTGGAAGATAGCTGTTGAGTATGAAAAAATTAATAGCTTATACATAATGGAAAAAAATGGAGGAAGTGAAGAGAAGGCTTGAAAACAGCTGTAAAAGGCTGCAATATAATTAGCATGAATAATCTGTGCCATACGTGTTAGTGCACTGGTCCTAGTAAGAAAGATTTGTCTGTGCAGATCGAGTTGTACAAAACATATATTGGAGATGGTTGGTTCGATTAGGGAGCAGTCTTGAAAAAATTGCCTCAATTTCTTGCAGTTTTATGTCCCCATTACATTATAATTGGAATTACGTATTATAGAAAATATTAACTTGCACAATATTTTTGAGACTCATAAGATGATGGAAAGAAGTTGACATTATTCCACTCATTCTCAGGAAGGCAGGTTGTATGTGCACATTAAGCTTGCAGATTAGAACAAGAGGCTTGCACATTGGAACAATAACTGGGGAAACATTCTGCAGATTTTGTTTGAAAAGAAAACATATTGAAGCTATATGAGTGGAATTTTTTTCCACTGCAAAGCATATGGAAGAGGCTAGTGTGGCTGCCCTTTACCTAGGAGTAAGTCCTTCTGAGCATAGTGAGACTTGGTTATAAATCAGGGCTAGCCCAAAACATTTTATTGCCTGAGACCAGTTGAAAAAAATGGTGTCTGTATAATGACTTTTTCTTGTACAGTGATGATGGGAAGCATTTTCAACAATACTTGAAGGCAGCAATTTAGCTTAAGGACCTCATCACATTTGCAGCTGGAATCCAGCAGTGCCTGGAGGTGAGCAGGGGGAACCCATCACCCCATTTCACATATCACCTGATTTCCCCCTTATCTCATTCCACAGGAGGAAACATCTACCACCTGACTTCCCCTCATTGATCTCTATGCAACATGGAAAGCCTCTCGTGTTGCCACATATTCCAGGTTTGCTTTAGTTTTGCCATGGAGCCCTGCTGGCAGTAGATGTATGTTATGGGAACCAGGGGTCCCTGTGGCAAAACTGAAGAGGTACTGACATACACTGCTGAATTTTAGCCTGTCTGATGAGTTATAGGGCAAGCCACATGATGTACAGCTATATCCAACAGCATGCTTGCATCTTCTAGCATCCAGCATCTGTCTTGCTTTGATTAAAAGTGGAACCAGCCCATGTTAACATATTTCATTTTTTCTTTATGTCTGATTTAATGATTCCATGAAACTATTGCTTTACCATAAACTATATTTAATGACAAAGAATCTGCTGTAAACCTGCTGTCTCTTCAACGATCCCTTTATTTCCCTCCACATCTGTTCTACTTTTGTCCAATTCCGCTAGTTTAGGGGAAAAACGTTCTGGAATTAGAAATAGCTCCTTAAGGCTGTCCTACTTTGGCTATATCATGAGAGATGACTCACTAGAAAAAAACAACAATGTTTACCAGTGAAAGGTGGTAGGAAAGGAAGAAGACCAGACTCCAGACGATTAGACTCAATCAGAGAAGTAATGGCCCTGAGTATGCAAGTCTTGAGCTGTGCTGTTGAGGATAGGGTGACTCGGAGTTCTCTCATTCATAGGGTGGCCATAAGTCAACCTCTAGCACTTAGTGACAACAACAAAAGCAGACAGTCTTTTCCAAACTGACTAAAACATAGCATTCTTTCTTATGATTGCAAAAAGATGAATCAAACAGGATTTATTTCCTAGAAATGTCCTGAAGGTGGCAGAGTAGGTACATTCTTATAGGGAGGGGGTTAAGGTAATAATAAAATCAAAACAGATATATATATATATATATATATATATATATATATATATATATATATATATATAAAATGTATAGACTCCTGTATGAGAGTCCCTTAAAGAAGGATGTTAACTTTTCCTAAACATTATCACCAAAACATATTTTAAAAACAGAACCTGAGCTGTTACTGTTGTGCTAACTAAAATATAAAGGATAAGTAGATAGAACTGTTGTAGGCTTCTTCCTGTCAGTTATTTCTGGTGAGAGCTGGTTATGTTCACGTTGTATCTCTTTTATCAATAATACCCTTTGTAATTGTAAAACTGCTGATAACCCCATCTGTTATCTTCTGCCTAATGTATAATCTTCATCTAAATGCCATTTTTTATTAGGAGCATTATGAGCATGAGAGAGAAAAGATTACTTGCAAAATATCTGTTTTATTAAAATATAAAAATGTTACTGCAGGCTTTTTGAAATAAAAAAGAATGCTCAGCATCAGTTTGAATTAATAAATGAATAAGTCTTTTATTTAACACATGTAAAGAAATGGCAATTGCTGAAGCGTTGCACTTCTATACCAGCTTGCTTGGGGAAATGATTTAAGACTTGCTCAGAGAAATATCATGGCAGAAGAGAGTATGGATTTTTAAACAGGACCAAGTGAATAGGGAGAAGTCATTGACAGTGAGAAGGTATGAAAAAGAACATTTTCTATTCAAGCTGGAGGCCTGATTCTATGAACTTCTAAAAGTCTTCAGAACCTTAGGCTGAAATATATCCAGGAAGGGACAAAAGCCCTTCCACCACTTATAATTCAGTGTGAAGTTAGTACCTCAGACATTTCTTTTGTTCAGTCCTCATCACCCTTAGCTGCAGGAATATCTTATGTTGAGCACTGTGGATTGGCAACCACCACCACCTTGAGGAAAGGATTTTTTTTAGTTGCAGAACAAATATATATCTTAGAAGTAATGCATCAACCATGCTGCCTCATCCATGACCTTTGTAGCAGCTCTTGTTGATCTAAGCTTGGAGTCCACAATAAGGATGGATAGATCAATTGTAATATGGGTCTCCTTCATGTGTCATGATTCCTAAATCTGCTCTGTCCCACTTCTACTGTGTATTGTGTATTTTTTAAACATACATTAAAATTAAATATGCAGTTCAAGTGCAATCTCAACTCATAGAAGTGCTGGCTGCAGCAGGCAGGGAGTAGGCACAAACCTCTTCAGCCAACAGAAATTCACATCTGACATCGGTTGCTAAAGTAATCTTCTTGCAAAACTGATGTGCTGGTTAAGATCTGCTGGAACAGGAGGCAGAAGTGGTGGAAGATAGGGTAATGGGCATTCCCAATTTCTAAAAGTGTGTAAATACTGATGTAACCCTCAGGAACACATTCAGAACTGATCAACAAAGCTCCTGGGAGTCAGCGATGACTGGTGGCATCTATGTCAGGAAGGCACTGAAGTTGCTCTGGATTTTAAAGCAGACATGAAGGGAACACTCTATTGAACTTTATCTCACAAATAGGTCCAGCACTTTGGATCACTCATGTAGCTTTTGGATAATGTCTACAGTGCTTTTTATCATCCCACTGATGAGAAAGTCACCAGCCGCGACTGTTAGAAATAACAAGACATGATGTCCTATTCCTTCAAGAGATCATGTATGTTAAAAAAGATGGCAGCAATGCCTCACAGTCACAATTAACATGGGCACATCTGCACTGACCATTTTGTGTGAAGGGCAGATGGACCAGCTCCATGGTGGCTAAACAATGCATAGAATTGATTGGGGTGAATACAAACAAAAACTGTTTCACATGGCCTTGAACCGTGTAAACCACAGTTGCTCCAAATTCTCCCCAGTAATCCGGAGCAAACCACATCTTTGTGTTCATGTAAACAGTTGTGCCACTTCTGAGACTGTTTGCATGGCAATTCTGTGTTTCTGAGGCTCAGGTGACTCAGGGAGAAGGGTTAGCATACACAGGTCTCCCCCCCCCCTTCACTGTGGGGGTCAGCAGGGACAACATGGCTTGTGTCAGTTGCTCATTGCCTAGAGTGACGCTAGCCAGAATTATAAGATGATCAGAGAAGCGAGGGGATGGGAGGGTGATTTCTTTCTATCCTCCTCCCTCTCTTGTCACTCAGCCACTCTGTCCTGCATCTTTTCAGACAATGAGTGACCAGCACAAGCCGTATTTCTCCTGCTAGCTGCCATGACAAAGAAATGGGAAGGGATGGTAAGGGTGGGTGGCTGGTGGTCTAAACCATCCCAAGGCTGACCCAGCATTCAACTTCAGATCACCCCGTGATGACTGGTCAGTGTAAAGGGGACTCATGAAAAGACCAGGGTCCTTTTTACACAGCACATATACAGTACTGTTACTCTACTTAAACCGCCTTGACCATCCTATGAAATCTTGGGATTTGCAGTTTAGGAAAGATTCCTTAGGATTATCACACAGAGAGCTCCAAGTCTGTTAGAAGGGAATCAATGTGTGAAAAGATCCAAGGAATCAGTGCTACCAATATTTCAACATAATCCCAAAGCATAGAGGAGAGGAAATGACAACGACAGTCCCAAAGACACAGTCTAATACTGTATTTCCATATTGCCCCAGAGCTTCAAGATAGAACAGCCCTGCATCAGTAAAACTGTCTTCAGTGATGAACTGAATGTAGAACATAAAGTGAAGTGAGTGATTCATTGCTTCCTTCAGAAAGCAGAGTTTGGAAAAGTTACTTTTTGGACTACAGTTTCCAGACTCCCCCTTTTAGGCAGAATGACAACTGGTGGAAGTTGTGGGTTAAACCCCAAGTTTTCCAAGCCCTGTAAACAAGCAACAATTATACAAAGAAAGGAAGACTATCTATATCGGAAGCCCTGAGGGAAACATAAAATACTGGGCAATAAGTGAAAGTGCAGAAAGGGATAATAAATGCGCCTAAGGCTAGGTAATGGAAAACAATGGTGAAATTATATGTGTGTGAGTTTTAAATTAGTTTTTGGACAAAATGAATGTGTGCCATCAGTCTTCTCCATGTAGCCGTGCCCTAACATTTCCAAAATGGGTTTGATTCAAATTAAAGATCCAGTGGACATTTAATAGAAAAATAGAGCCGGAGCAGAAATAGACTGAGAAATATGGCTCTCTCTACCCTTTGCTGTGTGTTGAATGATTAGGTTCTAAGTACAAACCAGCCTCTTTCACACACCATGCAGTCCTCACTATATATGCAAAGTGACAATTTCCCTTGGAGTAAGGCTACAGTTGTTTCAAAGAAGCATCAAAGTATGTTGTATTACAAACATGTTGCTAAATAAATACTTGATTAGCAACAGAAAACCATAAGGCATACATATTTGTTGTTTAGTAACATGCATGATTTCAAAATAACATCTCTCAGGTTTACTTGATAGATTGCATTAACTCAGTTAAATTAAGGAGTATTATTTCAAGCCATTGAAACCAATGGGACATCATCACTTGAAAGTACATTGCAAGTCTCACTAATTAAATAATATCCACTTCCCACAAAGTGAATTTCATAATAGAAGTGTTATTTCCCCTGATGGCATATGATTAAAACATTTGTGTTGTTGAATCATGAGCAGGATACATCTCACCATCTTGCCACTAATTTAAGCCTCTTGCCCCATCTACCTGTTGGTCTTCTATGTTGGTATATACACAATAAATATGTATTTTCCTACAAAGACATTTAACTGAGTGGGAAATTTTATGTGTGAATCACAGAATCATAGGGTTGGAAAAGACCACCAGGGTCTCCAGTCCAACTCCCTGCCATTTATGAACACACAATCAAAGCACTCCAGACAGATGGCTATCCAGACACTTGGCTAAAAACCTCCAGGGAAGGATACTCTGAGATAGCATAATATACTCAAAACACTCTTAGATAGCATTTTCCACTGTTGAACAGTTTTAATTATCAAATACCAATATTTATGGAAGGAGAACTTCCCTTTGATGCTTGCTATATTTACAGGGAACGGCCAATCCCCCTGTTCAAGCAGCTCCACTGGCTGCCGATAATATTCCGGGCCCAATTCAAGGTGCAGGTTATTACCTATAAAGCTCTAAATGGTTCGGGACCTGCCTATCTTCGTGACCGCTTCGTCCACTATGAACCCACCTGATCGCTGAGATCTTCCGGGGAGGCCCTCCTCTCACTCCCACCCTCCTCACAACTGCGTTTGGTGGGGACGAGAGAGAGGGCCTTCTCGGCTGTGGCTCCCCGACTCTGGAACTCCCTCCCCAGGGAGATTAGGTTGGCTCCCTCTCTATCTTCCTTCAGGAAACAACTGAAGACTTGGATGTCTCGGCAGGCCTTCAGAGATACAGTCATTAATTAATCAGCTCCAGAGGGTTTTTAATAATCTATCCTGTATTTATTATGGTCTTACCATTTATGTGTTTTAAATGCAATTTTTAATCTTGTATTGTTGTTTTAATTGATATATTGTATTACTTTTTATATTGTAATTTGTATTAGGTTGCTTATATTTTGTCCTTATGTTGTTTGGGCCACTGCCCCATGTAAGCCGCCCCGAGTCCCCGCGGGGAGATGGATAAATAAAGTTTTATGCATATGGATAGTCCAGCTCTTCCCAGGCATCAGATTCCTATAGAGACATTTGTGTAGTCTCCAAGGCTGAAACACCAGCAACAGAACACTCCAGGCATTCATCTGTATCTCATTGTTGCTTTTAAAAAAAGATTTCTATTGATTGATTGATTTAATATCCCACATTTCTCTCAGAATAGGACTCAAGAGAGCCCTCTAGTCCTGTTCACAAAAAAGGACTATGTAGGACCTTAAACTGTTGGGCAGGTGGTGGGGAGAGAGAGAATACAATCCCATCATTTTGGACACTAATTTGGGGGATTGTAGTCATAACAGCATTTTTCCAAGCTGTGCAATCAACATGGAGATGGGTAACAGGGATTGTATCTTCCAGCCCTACCAGTAATCTCGGCACATTCCCTGAATTGCCCGCACACTTTCTATACATAGACTGCATGCATGTAGATTCTATTCAGAAACATACAAGAACGCATAAGTGGCTATGAGGACTGCAGAAGGCCAATGACCATCATTATGGATCTCATTCCTTGCGTCGTTGGGTGATGAAAATGTTGTATCCATTCATGGGCTTATCCATTCATGTAACAATCCATATGATCCCCCATACCTAATGTAGAGGGCATGGGTGTTATGGGAACATCACAGATCTTTTACGGCTGTGCACAGCACTACATGGTGGTGCATTCTGGTGCAATGAAGTAAAGTGTACTTGGCTACTTATTCCACACCCACCCCTGCTTTTATGTATGTATGAGTAATATGTATGTATATATATGTGTGTGTGTGTCTGTGTAAACTTAACCCTTCATTTCTTAATTTGAACTCATCTTGAGTTTACTTCAATAGAATAAAGTTAAGTTGAAACCAATAGGATTTAATCTCAAGTAAATGTGATTCATATAGGATTGCAAAGCTAAGAGTGCTGAGTTATGGAAACATCATTTTCGATTCCCTTTGTTTCTTTAGCTTTTTTCTGCACCATCTAGTTGATGGATGGGTAGCGACATTAGGTGATTAGCCACTTTGTGCCCAAGCTTTCCCCAATACACCCCATTGTCATTATAACACTATTTTCACCATTTCCTCCTCATTAATATTTAAATAAAATGGTAATACTGTCCAATGTAGTAGGAAATCAAATTCAGTCTCTCTTGTTTCTGGCCTTTGAGAGTTCAGTCTGTATTCCTAGTTAAAATAGCTATTCCTAATTAAGACAAAGTTGAAATTCTGGATATACCGGGACAGATTTTTCAGTATTTAATGATGGCACATATACTAGTATAGTCTACTTTTTGTCTTTTAATGACCCAATGTCATTTCACTGTCTTTCGCTTCATGTTAGTCAAAGTAACTTGACACCTTGTTCTTTTGACAGCTTTCATCTCTCCTGGTTTTCATTCTTTTTTTTATCGTACATCTAACCTTCAATATATTTTTTAGTGTACTCCCTTAATCCTTTTAATTCTAACCTTGACTTTTGTATTTTCTTTCTTCTACAAAGGACTTTAACACCCTATTTCTAAACACATTAGCTGTGATCCTGACAACTGCATGGGCAAAATTGGTGCTTGTGTCTCAAGGTTTTATCTGGTACTGGCTACTAAATGGCTTCCTTAAATGAATCAAAAAGATGACAAACCTGTCATGCAATCC
Source organism: Anolis carolinensis (assembly GCF_035594765.1). Taxonomy (NCBI): domain Eukaryota; kingdom Metazoa; phylum Chordata; class Lepidosauria; order Squamata; family Anolidae; genus Anolis; species Anolis carolinensis. The sequence goes on from NC_085845.1 coordinate 62,577,734, forward strand.
TTGGGACTGAAGTAATGGTGCTGAGTTAAGAGCCATTGATTTCATCTTTGATCTCAGTGTCATTCATTAGATTCCCATGCCATCTTTTCATACTCAGTATTGTTCAATGAATTTGCCAAAACAAATAAGACAAAATAAAGAAGTAGAGCTTGAAAATATTACATTCTGGATCACAAATTCCTCATAGATCTGAGGAGCCTTTAATATTCTTTAATGTGATATAGAAGTAAGTGCATAATACAGTAATCATTCAGCAAATTTCAGTTTACTGTCTGTGCTGGGTCCTGTTGGGGATAGGAGAACAGAAGAGGTAGCTATGGTTGACCCACTTGGAAGGCTTGAGCCACAACAGTTGCCCTAAGATTCCATGTGTTAGTGTCAGCTCTGCAAGGAAGTTCTTGATCTAGGATAGCATAAGAGCATGGAAGGCTAAGTTGTTGCTGTTGTTAACTTCTATCAAGTTGCCTTCAACTTATGTTGACCCTATGAACAAGAGGCTTTCAAGTCATCCTGCTCAGGTGTTGCAGATTTCAGGCAGTGGCTTCAGTGAATGAGTCCATCCATATGTAATGCGGTCTTCTATTCTTATTGCCATGTATCCTGCCAAGCATAATTGTTTTTTCTAGTGAGTCATGTCTTCTCAGAATATGTCAAAGTATGGCATGTCATGGTTTGCAAAGGCACTGTGCTGTGTATGTTAACTGGAAAATGAAGTGCATGAAGCCGATTAGCTGAGCCTGCAAAGATCTGGGAATTTGATTTGATACTCTTTCTGTTCTGCTGCTGCAGAACCAGTTTGGACAAGTTTTCAGTGCTGAGTACTGCTAGTGAAGGGAGCTGTGTACTCAGAGAGAGGCCTTGCTATTTTGAGGCCTGTTTGCTGCTGAGAACAGAGGGAGAAGAACAGGGACTATATACATCTGTGAAGCAGATTTGTGGACTGAGAAAGGACCATTTATGACTGTGAACTTCTGTAAGTGATCAGAGGGACCATTGTAAATACTACTGTTTTTGATCTCTTGGAATCAGTAAAGTTCCTGTATTTTTTGTTCTGCAAACCTGAGTGGTATGTTATTGTTTTTTGGGTGACTCTGGATCATGAGCACATGCAAGAGCTTCCATTTATCATCATCAATGCACAACATGGCAGTCTCAGTTATTTGTCTTTTTTATTGGTGGAAGTTATTTGTAAAACTCTAGAAGACATGCTAAGACTCATACAGTAAACTGACTACAAGTAAATGAATGGGAAAAATTATAACAAACAACTGATTGGGTTTGAATCATTTGTCAACATTTTAGGCCAAGATTCTATCTTGGCAGAATATAAATCTTCACTATGAAGTTATGACTGTGATCTGCTCAGAGCCGGCCATAGGTATTTTTCAAGTGTAGGCGAACAGAATTTTGGCACCCCCCCCCCAAACCAATCACTGAAAAATAAAAGGGTTGGATAAGCTAAAATGTTGGATAATAAGGAGGGATTAAGGAAAAGCCTATTAAACATCAAATTACATTAAGATTTTACAAATTAAGCACCAAAACATCATGTTTTACAACAAATCAACAGAAAAAGCAGTATCGACTGCGCCCCCATATGTTTTGCACCCGAAGCAATTCACCTCATTGTTGGACTGGCTCTGGATTTGCTGATAAGCCTTCTTTTTTCCTCTTGGCTGTGTGATGGTGAATGTGTGGATGGCTCTTGGCACAGTTCCATCTTTGGTCCACTGACGATGTGTTGGGACACCATGGCCCCATCTACACTGTCATATAATGCAGTTTCATAATGGCGTTTAACTACATTGAAGTGCATTATATGAGTCTACACTGTCATATAATGCAGTTGGATGCAGTTAAACTGCATTATGAAACAACATTACATGACAGCATAGATGGGGTCCACTTAACTGTTGTTTCAGAGCTAGGAAAGAAGAACCAACCAACCTTAATCTCCAGCCAGCAACACCATCATTGTCAGATGGGACTTGGACACCCCTTTTGTTCGATCAATGGGGCAAATGCACTGTGCACAAAACATGGATTGAAAAGCTAAGAGTGCATTGTGCAAAAATGTATTTTGTGATAACAAAATGTTTATCAGACAGTTCTAAAATGCAACCCATTTAGCAACATTGAAAATGTGCAAAAATCCCCATTGCACATTGAGAAGTGCTGAAATATGCGTTGTTTCCAAGGCTAAGAAAAACTGAATATTTTTCACATCCCCATCCTGCCTGCATTAATAATGTAATATTACAGGAAAAGCCAATCTTTCACTGTTTCCTGTAGACTTTTTAAAAAAAATAATAATAATGAATATCAGTGTTATAGGGAAGAAAAGGATTTGCTAAATTCTGAGAAATTAGAATTCTCATAATATGCTTTGCCTAGTTCAGGGTAAAATATTTTTCTTTCCAGGATGGGCAAAATTATATTTCCTGTACTAGTGTACAGACACTGACCAGAGCAGCAGTTGAATCTTTCTGCCACACTGGTGGCAATATATGTATTATCCTCTCTGCAATTTAAGGCAGCAGGCTAGTTTAGGGTATTGTGGAGTGGCATGCACATATTTGCCCTGAAGCATCTTGACACCTTTCCACTCCTCTGCTGACAATTTTTTTCTTTTCCAATAACTCATTGAAATCTATGTGCGAGATACAGATAGGTTTGTAGCGCACAACACAAAAGAGTTTAATTCTATTACTCGTGCCTATTGTTTTATTCAAGTTACCATCAAATTGCCAGCTGCTTTTAAATGTGTAAGAGGAAATGTATACAATATAGGTATGCCAGGTGCCAGGCCTGTAGCCGGGGTGTGTGGGGTGTGTGTGGGGTTAGGGGTTCAACCCCCCCACACACACAATTTTTCAGGTTTTTAAAAAACCTGGTTTACTCATGAATTTTAACTGGTTAACCAAATCCCCATGCTAAGTCTATGAGATGCAAAAAATTAAGAGTCCCTCCCGGCACAAGCTCAAGCAGATATTAACTGGTCTGTAGCCGGAGGGGGGGGGGGTGTTAGGGGTTCAACCCCCCCCCCCCATTTTCAAAACCCTCCCCAAAATTTTTTCTGGCTACAGCCCTGCCAGGTGCTTCTTACTTCCATAGCTAATATCAGTGTATTTAGGTGTCAGGACCCTGGCTGCAGAGCACCAATAACCTTACACAGAGGCCAGTCTCTATCTAATATCTTTATTAAAGAAATATATAAAATCAATAAAAACAAGTGAAGAATATAGTTCAGAAGCAGACCTTTCATATGAGGTCAAATATAGTCCAGAAATGTATTGTCCAATATAAGATATTAGAGTTCAAAGTTTTAATCCACTTGACCGAAACACACACTTTGCCAAGCAATAGTGTGGGGAAATAACAGAGTCTTTAAAGTCCAATGAAGCTTGACAACAAGGCTGGAAATAAACTTGATTCTTGGCTAGATCCGTGACTGAAGACGAGGCAAACATGAAGCATGAAACAGAGTCCGTGGTAATCCGGGAAGCAAGGAACTGGGATTACGAAGTCCACACACGATCTCTCTCCTCAAGCTGACCAATTGACTCCGCAAAGAAATCCTCGCGCCAAACACCTATATTGGGTCTCGTTTTCCCGCCAACAGAACTCTTTCCCTAGAGAATGGGAAACGAAACCCAACTCTGTCCAGATGTGTGACTCCTTAGAATTTCCCAAGGGAAGCAGACCTAATCAGCTTGATGTTTGGCAGCTAAGCGTAAACTCCTCCTTTGGGCCTCTCTGACTCCCCTTTCTCTGGAATAAGATTCTTTTCTGGGAAACGGTGGGGAGTTCTGCCCAAGGCCTGTTTGGCTGAATTCTTGAGGCCAAACATCAACATCCTGCAGGTGAAGAGACTCCGGCTCTTGCTGAACTGGCGAAAACCCCATGTTTTCCTCTTCGTCTGTCACAATAGTACTAGGAACAGGACTACAAAGCCCATGAGTCATCACATTAGGGGAGTATTTATTCTAGAGGGAAAAAAGACACAAGGGAAGGTTACCTACCTACTGCATTCTCTGCACAGCATCCCCATTATAAATCATCACCTTTCTCTTGCCTCACTGTAGCTGTTTTTAAAAGAAAAGGATATTTGGAGATGGGCTTATGGAACTGACATGCCACATGTATCTTAGTCCTATATGTCACTCAAAACTGGCTATAAAAATTATTATTATTATTATTATTATTATTATTATTATTAATAATAATAATAATAATAATTATACCCCACTTTTTTTCTCCACAAGGAGACTCCTGTTGGTTAAGTGCATCTACATAGATTATTCAATCACTTTTTGAATGGTGACTCAACAAATTCCATTGATTCAATGGAGCTATACTCATAAGGATTAACCACAACATTTTAGGCCCACAAAACTAATTTATTGATATAATTATATGCAACAACATGAAAACAGAAAAGCTAAAATAGGTGCCACTTCAAAACAATTATATATATATATACATATATATATATACACACACACAATCTAAGCTTTTCCAAGCTCTGAAATAATGACTTTCACATACAGTGGAGTCTTACTTATCCAACATAAATGGGCTGGCAGAATGTTGGATAAGTGAAAATGTTGGATAATAAGGAGGGACTAAGGAAAAGCCTATTAAAAATCAAATTACATTATGTTTTACAAATTAAGTACCAAAACATCATGTTTTACAACAAATCAACAGAAAAAGCAGTTCAATACATGATAATATAATGTAGTAATTACTGTATCTACGATTTTAGTACCAAAACATCACAATGTATTGAAAACATTGACTACAAAAGCATTGACTACAAAAAGGCCAACTGCGTTGGATAATACAAAATGTTGGATAAGTGGAGGTTGGATAAGCGAGACTCTACTGTATTTTTAACTGCATTTCATTTAACTATTTCCTTTAGGTCCAGATCTTTACAAAAGGCTTCTGCAATAATTAATTATGTAGAAAGGGACAATTCCACCAACAATTCCATATTTTGTTTGTAGGATAAGAAAAGCCACCTAGAAGTGTAATCCTATGCATTCTTACCAAGCAATAAGACCCACTGACACATTAGGAGTATTTATATATTATTTATTGACTCTAAATTACTCCTTTATTCCAAAATGGGATTTATGGTGATAAAGACTGAACCATAAACCATTTTTTCTATAGTGACTGCTTTGCCTGGTTGCCTGTGAACACAGAAAAAGCCTTTTCTTTGGCTAAAATCAATAGTCCTGGAGGCTCCTGCCTTCCAGAAATGTCTCCTGCACTGGGCACTTTAATGTATGTATTATTATGTAGAATTAAGTAAGAAGGGATGGAGAAGTTTTGCCCTCCAGATTTTGAATGAATCTCACATTGTGCTCCTTCACTGATTATGTTGGTTAGTGCTGATGGCAGTTGCAATCCAATAGCATCTGGCGGATCACACTTCCTCCACCCCAACATAAACCTTACTGTCTGAATTTGCTATTTCCTTTTCTCTTTTCTTTTCTTCCATGTCGTTTTTAGTCTATAAACTGACAGAGACAGGGTACGCTGTGCTTTGTGCAGTGCTGAAGGGTATTTTAAGCACATTGTCACCATCAGCTCAATTTTACCTGTCATGCCATAACAAACTTCATTATATTGGGAAGATTTTGTTGTGTTCTCTCCCAGCTTAGAATAAAATAAAATCCTCATTGGGAAATGGTATTGAAAATAGGGATTTTTTACTTCCTGCCAAAGGCCATAAGTTATATTGTGTGCTGGACTTCTTTTCAGTAATAAATGTTAAGTAACCTTTTGAGAGATTTAAAAACCATGTACATTGATGGTATAAATAATAAAACCTGCCAGTTTATCCTAGGGACAGCCTTGGAGATCTCTTGTTAGAGATGTAAAAAGAGAGAAAAAGGAGTACAAGACATTAAAAAAAATCAGATCGGCTCTCCATATAATAAATCTGTAATCCTTTCTTTGCTCTGTCCAATTGGTACTCTAAAGACAAAGGTGGGTGAGGGGTTAGCTAAGTCAGCAAGACTCAGCTGATGCTCAGTTGATAATTTGTGAAGAAATTCTTTATACCAGTCTGATACATTTTAAACATAAATACATATAAGGGAGAAGAATCCTGGTGCATACATATTAGTGATTCGTGACAGATAAAATAAAGTATTTGGTAACACAGGACATAGTCAGACTTTGAAATGTACTACAAGATATCTAACAATTTTACTCGTAGGTGCATTTTGAAAAGAAACTTTGTTTTGCAGGCTCCTGTGTAGTTCAACCCACAATGTAACTATTATATTTTAGCATTGTGCTTTTGATGTATTTTTACTGTATACTGCTTTGAAAGTTTTAGATCTAATTTATTATTTTTATTCGTTACTTTATTTGCATCCCACCTTTCTTCAAACTGTTTATATGCTGTATATAAGTATTTGTAAGTCAATACATCAATGAGTCAATCAACCTGGATGTTAGATAAGTTCACAGAGGATAAGGTTGAAAATATCCATTCAATATGTTTGCCATATATTGTTTTGAATTCTGTCACTAAGACCAGTCAACCCATTGAATTGATGGGATTTACTTATGTGTTGACTCACCATGTGACAATTAATTGAATGGGTCTACTCTTAGTGGGCCACCTGGTGGCACAGCAGGTTAAACCGCTGAACTGCTGAACTTGCTGATGGAAAGGTTGGTGGTTCAAATTCGGGGAGCTGGCTGAGCTCACGCTGTTAGGCCCAGCTTCTGCCAATCTAGCAATTTGAAAACATGCAAAATTTGAGTAGATCAATAGGTACTGCTTCTGCAGGAAGGCAACGGTGCTCCATGCAGTCATGCTGGCCACATGACCTAGGAGGTGTCTACGGACAATGCCGGCTCTTCGGCTTAGACTGGACTATTTCAATGCATTCTATGTGGGGTTGCCCTTGAAAACAGCCCAAAAACTACAATTAGCCCAACGTTCAGCAGCCAGATTGTTAACGGGAGCAAATTACAGGGAGCGGTCAACCCCCCTGTTTAAGGAGCTCCACTGGCTGATTATTTTCCGGTCCCAATTCAAGGTGCAGGTTCTTACCTATAAAACCCTAAACAGTTTGGGACCAGCCTACCTTCGTGATCATGTTTCCCCCTATGTACCTGCAAAATCTCTTCGTTCATCGGGGGAGGCCCTTCTCTCGCTCCCACCTCCATTCTAAGCACGGCTGGTGGGGACGAGGGAGTGGGCCTTCTCAGTAGTGGCCCCCCGGATCTGGAACTCCCTCCTTAGGGATATCAGGCAGGCACACACCCTTGCATCCTTCAAAAAGGAGTTAAAAACTTGTTTTTTTCATTGCATATTTGAATAATTTAGTCCCCATGACCTAAATTTAAATTAATACACTATTTTTTGCACCGTTCCCTTTCCTTATATTTAATTGGATGTCCATCTTCACCCCAACTGTCAAGAAATGCTTGCATTTTGTCCTATTGCCCTGAAGCACTTTATAACTACATTATTGAACCTTAGTTTAAATTGCCCCTCTACACTATTCCCCCCCCCCCCACCAACCTGGTGGTCCTTTTAATTTAATTTAATTTAATTTTTTACTCATTTTATGCTTTAATGAGTTTTTATTGTTACTGTATTTTTTTTTTGTATAATGTCAATTTTATTGTGTTTTATGCATTGTAATATGTTTTTAATTGCTGTACTTTGTTCATTGTTTTTGGGCCTCTGCCCCATGTTAGCCGCCTTGAGTCCCTGCGGGGAGATGGTGGTGGGAGAGAAAAATAAAGTTACTTACTTACTTAGAAATGGAGCTGAGCACCGATTCCCAAAGTTGGACACAACTAGACGTAATGTCAAGAAAAACCTGTACCTTTGCCTTTACCTACTCTTAGTGGGACTAACCAACAGAATTCCAGCCATTTCCTCCAGTATCAGTAACAACATGGCTCATATTACCAGTTGTTTCTACCATATTGAACAACCTTTCTTTCAGGTACACTATAATTCTACCTTGATATAAAGAAGAATTGACTGACCATTATTTTCAGCAACTTAGCCACTCCACTCCTATCTCTCTTTATGAGTCAGGAAGGACAAGCTATACATGGTAAATTTTACCTCTCTAATTCTACACATATTAGTATTTGGCTTTGCAAGAAAACCTTTCCTTTGGTCCTGCAATGATCAAAGCTCTGAAATATTAGGCAGCCCATAAATTTCAGTAAGTGTGCATTTAAAAAGTTAATTTCCTTCTCTACTGGGTAGATGAAGTGCTAACAATACATAACCTTTCTGAGACTTACATTTTGAAGTTTATATCCCTTGAATATAGCTGAATATTATTCCTCTATATGCTGAAATAAATGCTAGAGACAAGAACTACACCACTACACCACGATCACAATAAGGCTTCAAATTATGGCTATAGCAGACCTTGTTTACCCAAAATGAAGTTATTTGCTTTCAGAGAGGTTAAACATTAAGAACCAAGGGGTTATTTTCCTCCTATGTATGATGTCACGTAAAGTTGTGTAGCAAAGACATATTAGATTCCAGACATAATGGGTTTATTCGAACACCATCTCTTTTGATGGTAATGTGACCAGAAGAGTTCAGCATGAGACGCATGAGTGTGCAAGTGTGCAGAATCTTACAGGATTTATGTGAAAAGTAACCCTTCATTTTTTGAAGAAAAAATAGCATTGTAAGTGTCTGTTCAGGCCAGGCTTTTCCAAGACCCCTTCCGAATGTAATATTAAAATTTAACTGGCAATGGGATTTCCTTTTGGCTAAGCATAAGATTGTTCAGGAAACATAGTGTAGCAATGCGACAATGTGACAAACATACATTGCAGCTGGACCATCATCATTGGTGATGGTCCCTATTTCTCAACACCATGTGCATCCTTCTGCCAGTCTGCCGCCCTCTCTGAATTATTCTCCTGTCCCTAGCTACTAATGAGTAAAACTTATCAACAGCTCCCATTCTACTATATTACTGTCATCTACCCAGTCAGTAGCCAGCTGCAATAAATCACTACTGACCAAGATGTCATGAGTTTGAAGCCAACCTGTGTCAGATTGAGCACCCAACTGTTAAAAATAGCCCGGCTCATTGTTGTCCTAAGCAACCCGAAAGATAGTTGCATCTATCAAGTAGGAAAATTTAGGTACCACTTATGCAGAGAGGCTAATTTAACTAATTTACAACACCATAAAAATCATCCAGCAGCGTGCAGAAAAAGAATGAGGAAGTAATCCATCCAGGACTCAGTGTCACAGTGGATGATGAAGCAACAGCTCCCCCTGTGGCTGGAATAGAGCTTACCCTCATGAAGCCTGGAAGCTGGAAAATGTTAAATTGCTTCTGTGTCTTCGACTCTGTCTCTGTCTGTATGTCTAATGGCATTGAATGTTTGCTATGTATATGTACATTGTGATCCACCCTTAGTCCCCTTTGGGGTGAGAAGGGCGGAATATAAATACTGAAAATAAAATAAAATAAATAAATAACAAATAGTGTGATTGTCCTAAAAATTAAAAAATTAAGAAACCACATTAGTGCAGGAAGACAGCTACAAAGGGGTGTGGAATTATGATCATAAAATCGCAAATTAGCACAATAGCACTAATAAAAACAGATACACTCTTGAAGATGCTCAACATGCTATGTACCCAGTATCAATATAAGTTCCTTTATTTGCTACAAAGTGGAATAGTCATGTTTTTTTACAGGATAAGGATTAACTTGGTATGCCGAACCTTGGAAGGATTCTACAATGATTGCTATTACTACAAAACACATTCTGGGTCCCAACATTGAACAATGTTCAGTTATAAATGATATTTTCATTATTTGATCTCTAAAGGGTGCATATTCCCAATCTATGGCCTACTTGAATGGAGTTATAATGATAGGCCAAGAAACTCCAACAAAGTAGAAGTTGCCTGCATTATTTGTCATATTCCTATTACTTATGACAATGAAATTGGCACATTCCATAAAGTTCTGTATGTTCAGTTCCACCACTGGCACTTTAAAGACGAACTGTCAGAGCCTGTCTAATTCATCCACTGGAGAAGGACTTAATACACACTTCACTACCATTATTTTTTGCTTTCTCAGGTGGGATCTGTCAGGTTATTGCTAAAATCATCAACACAGAATTTGACAGTGCCCAAACAAGCAACTTTAGCTTGGAGTGGTTCCGTATTATAAAGAAGGAAATGTTGAAATTCATCAATAAATGTTATATATCAAATACATTATTTATGGTAATACATCACTTTTAAGTACTAAAACGAAAGGGTACTGCTCTCAGCTGTGAATGATGGACAATGAGTCCATGACAATTTTGGGTGGAAAACTGTATGTAAAGAATATTTTTATACCAAGTTCAAAATTTTAGCAATCCTAAAAAGGACCGCTGGTGAGTAGATGAGAAACATGGCAAGAAAATGAGCTCCATGTTATAAACATTCAGATTGCCTGGGATATATCTGGTTATTAACACTGCTTTTATGACACAAAAGTGGCATGGTTCTTCACATATAAATGGAATGTACCACCATACCATCATAAACATGCCTGATTTCATATGATTTCAAAAGCTATGCAAGGTCAGAAGTGATTAGTACTTGTATGATTACAGGGTAGAGTTACTGCCAGTCAAGAGTTGTCAAAACTGGGCTACAAGATCGCATTCAGTATAAGGCAGTGGTTCTCAACTTGTGGGTCCCCAGATGTTTTGGCCTATAACTCCCAGAAATCCCAGCCAGTTTGCTAGCTGTTAGGATTTCTGGGAGTTGAAGGCCAAAACATCTTGGGACCCATAGGTTGAGAACCATTGGTATAAGGCATCTTTTCCAATGTTCCTAAATAGGTTCTCCCAGCGTGTTGTAGAATTCAACCCAAGGAATGTGGAAACAAAATCTACAATCCCAGACTTCCTTTCCTGAACGCTCAAAATTGGATATACAATGTTCTCTCAACAAACCACTCCTGTTAATCCCCAGTATCTTCACTTTCTCCCTTAACTGCTTCCTTAGAAATAGAAGCAGTACATTGGGGTTGAACACATTAGAAGTGTAGGTGTATGGAGGTTAAATTGTAGGTGAGCACAGCCTGTGAAAACATAGCATATTTACTACTGCAGACTAAAAACTACCTTTATAAGAAGCCAAGCTTTTGAAGTAAAGGGAAATATCAGAGCTTCAATCCAGTGCTGTGTTTCCAATGTCGACTGGGGCAGATTTCTCCTTATTTGCGATTTCTCCCTGAAGATTCTGAATCAGGTCTTCCTTACGTCTTTTAAATTAAGAAACCCGTGCCTACAATTTACATAGAGAGAAAAAGCAAACTTTCTATGCAAATTGCAAGGCTCCATCTGAATCAGGTTGTCCTTGCCTCCTTTCAATTAAGAAAAGAATTGCAGGATGATGTTTTAAAAACAATGCCCTGCTTCATTGGCTATGATCAGTCACTCACACGGTATGTAGCTGTGTTTAGGAATTGCCATGATGTACAATGGGGACACCATCCTCTTTCACCACACACAATAGAGTGCTGTCAAAAGTAAGGAAGTGCACCAGCCAAGCATTGGATACTCATCACTTTCTAGACTACCAGTGCCCCATGACTCTGTTGGAGATCATTCTATTCCTCTCCTTGTGCTGTCAAGGTACAAAGGCAATCTGTCCCAGAAAGTGCTAAATTATTGAGCACTGCAACTGTTTTATGATGGCTATACTGCTTGCTCCACTTGTGCAGTTGTCCCGATGGCATAGCTATGACAATGTTTCCATCCCAAGAATGTTATTGTTGTACAATGCCACAATTTTAAACCGCATGATTGTAAATTGGATTATGACACTGTAAATTCCCATCAGGAAGCCTGCCAATATTTAGTTTGCCTCTAAAGCATATTGTTTCATCTTATTTCAGCAATTCCTTCTTTTATAACAGAGAAGTTGCAAAACAGAAATCTTGTATTTCTGTCTTGTTCAGAACCAATTACCATGTAGCAGTTGTATTTTAATTAACAGATATTCCATGGATTCTATAAATATTGGAACAGCACTTTTCACACCCTGTTTCTCACTACCGTTATGTGAGTACAGAGTGGGCTCTTTGCAATATGTTTCTATTGGAAAGTAATGTATTTTGTACAGTTTTTTTTACCAGTTAGTTTAAGGCTATACTTTTTCTTTTGATGCTTTCTTTCCCTGGTGGTTTATTTTTATCTTGACATTTTGCCCATCCTGTGAATTTCATCCCAGAGAAGAAACAGCAGTTTGTCTCAGGGCAGTTCAATTTCAATCTCCAGGTGACAAGATGATATTTCTTTCTTTTTTTGAAGAAACTTTTAATATGATGCGTTAAATGTCAAGAGAACTCTGCAACATACATTGAACTTTACTAAGCTTATTTCTCTTAATATTGATGATGTATTGACATTTTTTTCCCTTGATAAATGAACACTTTTACAGATGTCAAGGCTGAGATCTTTTCTTCAGCCTCCTTCCACTCTCTGGTTCAGTATGTGGTTCTTTTGGAGAGCGCTGACAAACCTTATAACAAAAATGTGGCTAGTGGCTACATTTCTGCCTTCTTCAGATGTGAGCACCAAGATCCAGTATAGTTCCATATCATAGCATGGGAGTTAGGGAAACTTTTCATTTTCACCTCTGCCCCTTTCCATCCCTGTTGTCCAATGCAGACTTCTGTATTGCCAGCAAAGGATTTTGTCTTTGGCCCAGATTTGACCATGAGGATGGCAAACTTTATTTTAGATAAAACATTCCTGTACCTAAACGTCCTGAACATGAACCAAATTGGGACTTATTACTTTTGATAAAAAGGGGAAAGCGTGGCTGCTAATTTTGCTTTTGAACGAATAAGGAGTTTGTTCTCTCACTTCCATTAATGAAGTCTAATGACAAAAAGTCAAAGAAAATTGATGTACAGCAGTGAAATGTATCTTCAAAAAAATGTAAAACATGATATATTTCCAAGCACAAGAGGTTTCCGGTCTGGAGATTGTATTGAGATGAACTTGTAAACTATGTTAATTATTTTAATTGTCATAAACCATCTTGAATCCTCAATCATCATTTTAATCATCATCACCATCATCACCAACACTATCCTAAATCTCCCTAAAGGAGACTTAGATATTAAAAGCTTTCTAAATTATTCAATCATATGACTTTCCAGATTCTATTCCCACATCTGTGAATGTATCAGAGAGGAATCTAAGTCCCCTCTTACTGTATTCGTTAGCCATTAAAACCAGTACAGAAAAAGCAAAGGGCACCCTCCCCCCACTTCCTTCTTCACATCTGTGGAGGTTGTGCATGAATGAGAAAACAGCTAAAGACGTCTACATTTTGTACTGTCATTGATAGCAATGTTTCTCTTTCCCTCTCTGCTTCTCTCTCCCCGATATTCAGGTTGATAGACAGACTCCCAGTTCATTGATGCAAACAAGAAATATATTTGCAGAAATAGACAAAGCTCCATGTAGCAAACTGTGTATATAAAATCGGTTTCTGTGTGATTTTTGCATTTAAAGTGATGCCAACATATTCCTCTTGTTTTTTTAAAAGATGTTATGGGGAACAAAATATTCTATCCAACTAAGTCCATGTAGTTCTGACTGAGTAGAAGATATTTTTCCCAACACTGCCTCAAAATATTTTGTGATTGAAGGAGCAAAATATTTTGTAGCAAGACAGCTGTTATTTACAGCTCTCTGAAGTTGTACATTGAGAACTGAGTGATCCCTATCGTTTGATAATGAGCAGGAAAAGCACTGTTAATTTAAATAAAACATGTTAGCCAAAGTGATTTATTTACAAATGAAGGGCATGATCCCATCAAGGTTAAGCAATTTTAAGCCTCACTGATTCAATGGATGATGGCATATGCTTAATTTTTTTCTCAAAAATAAATGGTGAAACTCATATTGCCTAACTTTAGCTGGGTTATGTCCTTATTAGGGTATATTGGGACAATAAAACAGTGGTATGATTGTGTGATAATGAGTTCCTATGGTACATTATTATAATTTCTTTTTGAAAGATTCTAACTCATAGTGTATAGACTGCTATAGTCAAAGAAGTGGTTTTCCTGCAGTATTAAAATTCCACTCACTTCAGAACTTTATTAAACACAACTTCATTCTTAAAGGTGTTTATAAATGTTTTTGTCTTGTCCACAAGGTAAATTTAGATTGTGCATCTTTATACCATAGAAAATATTTCCAGAGTTGATTCTCAGCTCTGTTTCTATTAAAGCTGCAACTGTCACATTGAAGTCTAGCTGGTAATGTCACGTAAGAAAATGGTCGATTTAGATTTGTCAAAATCTGAAGACCTCACTGTCCAAGCACTTGAAAAAGCCTCTAGTAGTGTGTTAAAAGTCAATATATATAGATGTTTCTGTGTCTGACACTAGCTTTTGTAGCCTATGTATGGCATCTATGCTGGACCTCAGGCCATAAAGTCCAGTGTAGAAAATGCATTAGCCCGGTGCATCCAAACAACGCACACAGACTAATGTGCTTTAACCTGGGGTAAACCAATTAATTCAGGTTTATCCTGGGTTGAAAAAATCCAATCAAAATCAAAATCTTTGAGGATGATACAAACTTTTGCCAGTGCTTTGACAATGGGGACTACCATATGGACTCACCATGTGTGATCCCACATGGCATCCCCAAAGCCATCCCATGTGGTCATGTGGCCTGGGGAGGTGGGATGGCATGTCCTTCCTACCCACCTTGCACCCTGATCCCTTACAGCAGCAGGTTCTCCCCTTTCTAGATCTGTGTCAGGATGAGACAGAGCTTTTCTTTTGGGGGGAGGGGGTCCCATTATTAGGAGGGGATTGGGTCCTGGGAGGATAGGAAGGCGCTGTCCATGGCTGGTCTCCCACTGCAGTGACAGCATAGGGCTGCCTTGTGTAAATGCAATGTAGCTCAGAACCAGCACTTTTATGCCATTTCCAGTCAAAATTTGAGACTGTGTGGAAGTGCCACTAGAGTTAACAGTGACCACTATCTTGGAGGAGATTGGGAGAATTGGCTCTGAATGAAAAGTTTAGGTACACAAGTATATGAAGGCACACAGTTGGCAAAGAACCTTGCGTAGTATCATTTAAGATGTGCATATTCGGACAAAGGGATTCAAGGATTTTTTTTGCCAAAAAGTTGCTTTATATCTGATAGTGGGTTGCAACATTATAAAGCATTTCTGTTTCATTATCAATAATTGCCCATGCATACTGC
Organism: Anolis carolinensis; assembly: GCF_035594765.1. NCBI lineage: Eukaryota > Metazoa > Chordata > Lepidosauria > Squamata > Anolidae > Anolis > Anolis carolinensis. The sequence goes on from NC_085845.1 coordinate 62,593,022, forward strand.
ATTCTTCCTTGCAATTTTCTATTTTATATAAATATCCCTCCCCAAGTCTCAATAGCATTTTTGTTGGCATACGGTGTTGCTTCATGGAAATGCTTTGTACTAATACAATCTGACATTCAATATAATCTGTTGTGTATATTCACCTCTGATTATACCTGACATTTCATAATATGTTACATTACTTGTGGTAGGGTGGAGATTTTGTTTATGTACATAATTTCTATATTGATGTTGTGGTTATAGTCTCTCCACCACACCCTGGATTAGTATATTTTGATATATAAATGCAAACCTAGCTTTATATTTGGTTATATAATATACTTACAGTTATGTTCATGTTGGTTCATTAGGAACATCAGTGGGCAGCAATGTTAACAATATGTGTTTTTTTTTACAAAGCAAGGTTTTCTTTTATGCCTTCGTGGTCAATTGTCAGAGTGCAATTTTATCATAGTTAAAACTAATTCACCTCTATTTCCCAGAAGTAATATTTTTATAGCGCATAGAAATTAATATTCTTCAAAAACTAATTAGTGATCTCTAAAGAATAATTTTCCTAAAGAATGTATGAGTTTTACAGCAATCATGCATTGTATATAACTCATTAAAAGAACCATTTTTAATATTGGATTTAGGGATGAAATGACAGATCTAAGCCCTCCAAATGGTCAGACTAAATTGGAGAAATCTTTAATGTTATTTAATCACTGCAGTTAAATTGCTTACGTTCTTAAAGGTACTGGGTTAAATTTAATTGTTAATGCTGACTAGAGCAACCACTGAATGGAAAAGGAATTTTAAAGTCAACTTTTTATGTGAGTACCATTGATTCAATTTAATCTAGTTGGGACTAAAAATTGGATTTATTTTACAAGGTGCCCCACTTCTTCAAGAAAAAATGTGATTCTTTGATGGGTGGTATGGGTCAATACCATAAAATTGTTTGCTTCCTAACTAAATTCTGTCTTTCTTGACTAAACTGTTAGACCAGTGGTTCTCAACCTGTGGGTCCCCAGATTCTTTGGCCTTCAACTCCCAGAAATCCTAACAGCTAGTAAACTGGCTAGGGTTTCTAGGAGTTGTAAGCCAAAACATCTGGGGATCCACAGGTTGAGAAGAACTGTGATAGACTATTCTGTTATCTTCATAGCTGTTGAGGAAACATTCATATTTTGCTTGTTTATTTATCATATCAGAAGCAAATTGAAGGTACAGTTATAATGTATAATGTATTTAAAAACACAAATAAAGTAAAAAAAACTTGGAATTATACTAAATGTCCTTTGACCAAAAGCTAGCCAATTAGAGTGCCTCTGATGTTGCTGTGATAAGGTCCTCCATTATGCATGTGGCAGGGCTCAGGTTGAATTGTAGTAAGTGGTCTGTGATTTGCTCTTCTCCATACTTGTATGCCATGGACTCCACTTTGAAGCCCCATTTCTGAAGATTGGCTCTGAACCTCATGATGCCAGAGTGCAGTTTGTGCTAAGGAGAGGATAGTCCATTTTACCACTTCAAGAATAACAATTCAATCAGGGATGCATTTTGTAGCAGTCAATGGTGACAAAAAAAACCCCAGAAAATGTCTGGAAAGAGATTTGGAGCAATGGTAACTAAATTTGGGTTCTTAAATCCTGATGGGAAACAGCTGGAAAGGAGTATTAAGGTCGAATAACATCTTAGTGCAAAAAGATTATTTTTGTTACTCACTTTGTCCCACTCACAACATTGGAAGCAGAAATTTCTTGTGGAAGGAATGGAAAGATGGTGAGAAGAAGACAGGAGAAGATAGCCAAGCTTAAGTATCATGTGGTTGGGTTCTGAGTCAAGTCATTATCTATACTCATTGTCTAAAATTAATCAAATGTATAGTTTCATTGGGATCTATTCCAAATTAATTTAAATGTAATATTTGTACCACCGTGAACCCAGGCCTTAAAAACATCCCCTCGCACTTGATGACAAATTTCTTTAATCTTTTGTTAAGATAGCAATTAAAATAAAATATATTTGTAGAAAATGAAACTATAGTTTGGTGTCACTAATAACAACTTTGCATAACTAAAGTGAATATATTTCATTTATCCGAATAATTTTTAAGGTTCACCAGCTGGCTTTATTATAAGGAGGAATAATTTATAGGAGACAGAAGATCCATACATTATTCTAGCTATAATTATGGTCAGCTTGTATTGATAAATCTGTAGAAGTAATAATTGTTTTAGAAAACTGCTTTGTTTGTGGTTTTGTTTTGTTTTAAAAATGATATGGGAAAATTGTATTTAAAACCAGACAGGATTCCTAATCTTGCATTAATTAAGGCTTTGTTTGGAAATGCACAACATACAGACTAGGCCCTCAAATGTTCGTTTCATTCAAGGAATTTAAAAACTAGTAACTGGAAGTCAGCAGAGTAAAATGAAAACTTCTGTATCAGGTAAACTTTGGAAGACCACAAACGAAATACAATACAACAAGGTGAGGTGGCTAAAAAAGGCTAATGTGATTCTAGGTTGCATCAATAGAAATATGATGTCCATGAAAAAAACGGTGGTGATGCACATCTAGTAGAAGGAGGACATCAATAAAATGTCCAGATGAAGATGAGAAAGATGATGTAGGAAATCAAATACAGTCTGTTGAGACAGAGCAAATTGAGCATGGTTTACATGTATAAAAATCATAATGATAGCTGTCTTTCTCATCAAGGGCTGACATATTGATAATGAATATGCTCCCTGTTTAACCGTGGAGAAGACTGCTTTAGAAAGAAATAGTCTGTGATTCCTTAGCAGTGTTAAAGCCAATATCAGCAATGTTGATATTTTTTCTATCATGAAAGAGGACACACACAATGAGTTCAATCTAAACTTAATAATGTAGATCTATGGAAGTGAAATCAATGGGCATTAGATTAGACAGACATTATAAACTGGTTTCATTGATTTCAAAGGGTTTCCATAAAAAAGGAGCTTTGTAAGCTCTTCAGATCCAAGGACTCATATGGGCTGGATCTACAGTGCCAAACAATGCAGTTTGAACTGCGTTATATGGTCAATGTAGATCCAAATACAGTAGAGTCTCACTTATCCAACACTCGCTTATCCAATGTTCTGGATTATCCAATGCATTTTTGTAGTCAATGTTTTCAATACATCGTGATATTTTGGTGCTAAATTCATAAATACAGTAATTACTACATAGCATTACTGCATATTGAACTACTTTTTCTGTCAGATTTGTTGTATAACATGATGTTTTGATGCTTAACTTGTAAATTCATTACCTAATTTGATGTTTAATATGCTTTGCCTTAATCCCTACTTATTATCCAACATATTCGCTTATTCAATGTTCTGCCGGCCCGTTTATGTTGGATAAGTGAGACTCTACTGTAATGCAGTTCAGACTACGTTATGTGGGTCTACACTAACAATATAATGCAGTTCAAACTGCAAAGCAGCCTTAGACCTATGAGCCACACCATTTCACCAAAGGAAAATAAGAAGTATCCAGTCCACTTTTAGATTGGGAGCTTAGCTTTGGGGTTTGGGCGTCAAGCCAGAAGAAGTGAGCTTCATATTGTTTTAACTTAAGAACTGCAAATCTTATAAGTTTCCAGAAGTGGAAAGTGATATTTTATATCCATTTTCTATAGCAAGGTACAGGGCTTCCATGGGGTCAGGAACTGGTTCACAGGCCAGAAAAATAGGCTTAAAGTCTGTTAGGATTCCCAAGCCTCATTAAACTCATGGTTAAGTTTTAGCCCCAAACCTACAAGGTTACATAGTTGCATATATCTGTGCGGTTACCTTGTTCTCACCTTTGTCTGTTTATTCACCATTTGCTTTTCTGAACATCTAAATCCTACACTGCGAACTCTCCCAGGCAGAAACTATCCATGTGTTATTTATACAGTATGTAGTACAAAGATGCATTAATCCTTCTTTTGGTTCCCTAGGTAGTAATACCACTACAAACATGTCATTCCCTTTATATCTTGTTTTACCAGGTGGTTGACTTAATTCCACTTTTACTTTCTGTGAAGATAATCCTTTATCAATAGATCTTTAAATAGCTTGGTAGGTTTGCAGCAAATATGACTATTGAAAAATTTGGCTGTTAATTAGAAATGCAAAAGAAAAACTCAGTAGTACAAATCCTGTGCTTATTGTTATGTGGAATATTTAAATACAATTGATCCAGTGTAAAGGCAGAAGAACAGAGTTAGAGCAGTGGTAATCCCAGTGGATGAGGAATATTTTACAAGTCTGATCTCAGGCTAATTTGTATCTGCATATAAAATGTAGGCAAGTAGTTAATTAAGGAAGGAGGATGGGCAAAGAACTTATGTGGTGGTCTTTCTTTTTACCATGTTCCTGATTAATATAAGTAAACTTTAAAGATTCCAGTTATTATCAGTGATAAGGCTAACTGAGATAGCATTTTATTCAGCAGGGTTGACTTTTGCTTCCCTACTTGCTGTTAAAACTTCTGTTTCTATATTCTTCTGTTGTAGATGTAAAGCGCGCACACACACATATATTCCCTAATCCAGGGGTCCCCAAACTAAGGCCCGGGGGCCAGATGCGGCCCATCGAAGCCATTAATCCGGCCCCCACGGCACAAAGGCAGAAGGGGGTTGGGCTAAATGACCCAAGGGGTCTCTTCTTCTCTTACAACCATTATTATTATTATTATTATTATTATTATTATTATTATTATTTTATTTTATTTTATTATTATTATTATGACACAGCAAACAAGATAGACATGTGGATTTCGTTTCACAAAATCACAAGTCGAACACTTCCCAAGTGTCTAGGACTGTGTGATGTATTTTCGGATGATGCGTGCAGATCCCAGTAGGTTGGCCTTTTGCAGTTGGCAGATCGTAATTTTGTCAATGTCTGTTGTTTCCAAATGCCAGCTGAGATCTTTTGTCACGGCACCCAGTGTGCCCATCACCACTGGGACCACCTGCACTGGTTTTTGCTAGAGTCTTTGAAGTTCAATCTTGAGGTCCTGATAGCGGCTGAGTTTTTCCTGTTGTTTTTTGTCAATGCGACTGTCACCTGGGATGGCGACTCAATGATCCAAACCTTTTTCTTTTCCACAACTGTGATGTCTGGTGTTTTGTGTTCCAGAACTTTGTCAGTCTGGATTATTATTATTATTATTATTATTATTATTATTATTATTATTATTATTATTATTGACATTGAGGTTGGGAGGCCATCTGTCAGGGGTGCTTTGCTTGTTCTTTCGGTGCACAAAGGCAGAAGGGGATTGGACTCAATGGCCCAAGAGGTCTCTTCCAATCCTCTTTATTATTATTATTATTATTATTATTATTATTATTATTATTATTATTATTAATTATTATTATTGCTCGGTGGCCAACTATAGTCTGGCCCTCCAACGGTCCAAAGGATCATGAACTGGCCCCCTGTTTAAAAAGTTTGGGGACCCCTGCCCTAATCCTACTAATTTTGACTTCTTTAATAATCATCAGCAGACTTATTGCCTTGTATCCTAGGTTCAGTCTCGCAACTGAAATAAATTATGATTTATCTAAGTCCTCTCACCTCCCCAACTCATTTCAGAGAGCAAAGGTTTTGCCTTTTTTTGTGTGAAACAGTACAGTACATCCGATTCTATTTAAACATTAACATTAACTGCTAATGGTTTCCATTTACGGATTTTAACTGGCAAATTTATTGATTCATCCTAAAGTGGCTCTTCCTCAGGGTATGCAAGAATGAGCTCTAGAATCCCCGCGCCTGGATTGCAAATCAGCATTTTAATGCTGCCGAATATCCTTTGTGTGCATGTTGTTAAACTGCGAACATATATCAAGTTTATGTTAACTGTATGAACACGTAACAGAAATAATCAGTAACATTTAAGCAACATTAAGTAATTAACCTTTTTCTCTGACAGCTGAAAGTTATTATAGTTAGTTTATTAACATAGTAACACATGTGTGCTAGCCAAGATCACATACATTTTTAATACAGGATATATATCTTCTGGCGAAAACATGTTGGATCTTATGAATCCCATTCTGTTTAGGAAATAAACAAAGGTCTCTTTCAATGTGGTCTAAAACACTGCTTCTTAGGACCTCATCACACTGAGGTACAGAAGTGCCTGCTCACGTTTTTCAGCACTGCTGGTATATTGCCAGCACAGAGTTCCCCAGACAGCGCTGAAAAGTGGAGCCCAGAGGAGTCAGTTTCCCCTGCTGTTTTCTGCTTTCTCCTGGCTTCTGGACCTCAATGTGATGAGGTTCTTAAACTGAGGGTCCTCACCGAGATGGGGTTCCCTTAGCTTAATGCTGATGTCCCAAAATATATATCTGGATGTTACCTAGTGGCTGTTTTAGACATTCACACAAAGGACTTTGAAGAAGATGCTTCAGCTGTACTTCATAAAAAGGAAAATAATCCTGTTTAGCAATCCTTGCAAGTGCTAATTTGTTATCAGTAAATGTTTTATTTTTCAGATATTTTATATACTTATATACCCGGGGTCATGTAAAATTTTCTGACATCAAAAGGGGGCTTGAATGGAAAAGTTTAAGAATCTCTGGTCTAAAGATCTAGAAGTTCTTGTGATACAACTAACTGAATTGTCCCAGTTGTTTTTTCCCTCAGGGTCCAGTCCTCTCATTAATTTTCATGTTGTTTTCCCCAATTTTTTTAAATCTAAAGGATTTGCATTTTTAAAAAAATAAAAAATGACATGAATTGCTTAGGTGTTTGAAGTTTTTTGTTGTTGATTGAGCTATGTTGCTTTAATGCCAAATGTCATTTATGTCATAGGTTTATAACACTTTAAAAAGGATTAAAAGGAGGAAAAGAGATTGTCAAAAACCATAGAAACATGAACAAAACAAAGCAAACACAACAATAAATGTTGCAATACCCAGCAATCTCAACACATCTACCCAGTCCTGGGAAACACAGAATCAATGTAATGGCCACCACAGCCTTAACCTTATCCATTATGCAACTGTCAGTTGGCTCTTTCCCATTATTTGTTTTGTTATTATATGCCTTCAAATTGTTTCAGACTTATGACCTCATCAGCCGGGGTGAAAGCAGTGTCCTAGGATGATTTCACCCTATCTGAGGGATGGAGCCCTATCCCGGACATCACACGATGTTGTATGACTTCCAGTGCAGGCCCCGCCCCCAACCGGACACTTTCACCCCAACACGGGAGGCTTCCCGTATTGTGCTAGCTTCAATGGAGCCAGCATGGGGCCTTCCTGGGGGCAATGCTTTCCCCATGTGATGGGGAAATGTCGTGAGAGGAGGCTGCAAGCAGAGTGAGAGATTCACCCTGCTGCTCCCTCTTTCCTTACCAGAAGCCAGATGAAATGGGATAATTTGCCTGGCCTTTCTGAGAAGGTAATTATTGTGACCCTAAGGTAAACTTATCATTTGGTTTTCTTAACAACATTTCTTTAGAGGAGGTTTGCCTCTGATCTCTAAAGCTGAGAGAATGTGGCTTACTCAGGGTTACTCACTTGGCTGAAAGAGGATTTGAATCCTGGTCTCAAGAGAAAGAGAGTGATTGTACTTATGTAACTCAAAACAATGCTTAAAAGTAGATCCTTCTTTTGCTTTTTTTCTCTGGATCCAGGCTACATATACTTACACTTTCTGGTGAGCTGATTATATCCCATGAAATTGACTCTGCCCCACAGAAATTTCTGGTCCTTTAAATGCATTGTCCTCAACATATAACTGTGCTGGATCTAGTCTCCAGTCTTAAAATCCATATTGCTTCAAATTATTTTACTATATTTTGTAAGACAGTTGAACGATTTATAATGTTTTAATGCCTGGGTGACAATATGTATTTTGGTTATGATTGCCAGACAGTAATTTTAATTAACATTTTTCCTTTTGTTGTGAAGTAATAATATGCAGAATGAAATTAACTAGTCCATCATGTAAAAAAGAACACTCACACACAACGAAGCCTCAATTCACAACCACAGTTCACTCAAACATTAACACAACCATCATATGTTCCATGTTAAAACTGGGAATATGGACATTCCATGTTCTTATTGTCTGCTTGCATCTGAACATTGCAGACTGCAGTTCAATTTGACATTGGCAATTGCTATCTAGGTGTAAATGCATCCATATTCTAGAGGCATATGAAAACATACACTGAAATAAATCCTGATAGACCAGAAAGACAGATTTTTAATGTGACAGCTGCTGAACTCAGGGGACTTAGCTTGGGAGAAGGTCTGAAATAGTCTTCAATGGCCTATGAAGACTGATTATACAGCGGCATGCTTATATTCTTTATATGTTGTTTTATTTATAGAACCTGACTGTCTTGGTGCTTAAGGACATTCCTTTCGAGTTAGTCCTAAATCACACTTTCAGATTCGATAGTCAAAAGCCTTAATGGTTTTGCACACTGAAATCCATGCTCTGAATAGATTATTTGCCTCCGTCAATCACTTTGATTCATGCACATGGACTCTAATATGTGTACAGATTTGTCGACCTTCCAGGGTTTTCCATTCAATCTCATGGAATGGTCGTTTAAGCAAACTAATACCTTTACCTCCATTGATATGAACTGAGTGCCTGCTTCACTCTGAAGACTCTTTTATATATACCATATATTTTAAACACTGCAAGAAATATCTGTGCAAGTCCCAATTCTTGCATTTTTGTCCTACTCCATTTTCTTAAGATCCCTTCCCCAAGTTTTTTAAAACAAACCAAAGAAAATCATTGAACCTCTTTCATATAATTCAGCATGATAAATGAATCAACATATTTATCATGTGGGCTCATCTATTCTATAGAATTAATGCAGTCTGATGCCTGCATAGGTCAATGTTATGGAATCCTGGGATTTGTAGTTTAGTGAGGCACTGGCACACTTTGGCAGAGAAAGCTAAAATACTTGTCAAATTACAGCTCCCATGATTCTAATCTATTGAGCCATGGAAATAAAAGAAACTGCATTAATTCTATAGAGTAAATGTTCCCTGAACAAGAGCCTTTGAACAGGTGAGAAAGAACAACATTTCAGGAAAGAAATTCAGGATCTTTGAAAACACAATTTCTTACAAGTGATGCTATCAAATAATGTAAGCATCACTTTTAAGGGCCCAACTACGACATACAATTTTGTTTCATTTCTAAGATCATCGACCCTTTAGAGTGATAACTGGCCATTATAATGTGCGAAGACTTACTTAGCAGACCTAATCAAAAGCCAATCAATTCTCTGATTTGAGGCGCCTGTTCAAAATGAGCCGGAGCAGAAGAGGACAATAAGGGAGGGAAAATTAAATGAATCGATTTGGAGTCAATTCAAAAGTTCATGGAAAGAGTGGTATATTTTCCATCTAAAGCACATATATGTGGCTGTAATTCAAAGAAAAGCTTTTAAGGAAAAGAGGCAATATTGTCAAGCTATCATCCAATTCAGATTTAAAAGACATCAACAACAAACAAACTAAAGTCATAAAGATATTTGCACTGTGCTGATAAAGATAAAAGTAGATAATTATGAGCAATGACATCATTATGTCCTTTAAAAGAAATTTTCTAGCATTTGAGATAAGAAACAAACTATAGAATTAGTACATTTTGACACCACATTAACTGTGAAAGCTCAATGCTATGGAATCCTGGGAACTATAGTTTTATATACTCTTTAGCCTTCTTAGCCAGAGGGTTGATGCCTCTGCAAACTACAGCTCCTAGGATTCAATAGTATTGAGCTATGGCAGTTAAAGTAGTGTCGATCTACATTAATTCTACAGTGTAGATGTACCCTTAGACATAACATTCATCACATTCTCCCCTGCCTCTTTTATAATGTCTGTTTATATACATTTTCATGTTCTATCTATCTATCATCTATCAATTATCTATATATCATCTATCTATCTATGTATCTATCCATCCATCTCTATCTATCTATCTATCTATCTATCTATCTATCTATCTATCTATCTATCTATCTATCTATCTATCTACCCTGTTTTCCCCAAAATAAGACCTATCCTGAAAATAACATCTATCATGATTTTTCAGGATTTCTGAAGATGCTTGAAATATAAGCCCTATTTCAAAAATAAGCCCTAGATATATTTCATTAAAAAAGTCAATTTGGAAAAATAAGACTGCCCCTGAAAACAAGCCCTAACACATCTTTTGAAGCAAAAATTAATATAAGACCCTGTCTTATTTTGGGGGAAACACAGTATGTATGCATGTATGTATGTATGTATGTATGTATGTAATGTATGAATGCTCTAGATTTACACCTCAAAGCTAGTAGCATCCACAAGTTGTCCTTCTAATGCACTTATACTCTGACCCATACAGTCTACCCCAGGTGGTGGGGAAAATAGTTGCTTCACATTAATTCCTTCCCTTCCCTGGTGAGAAGCTCAGCAGCACAGCCAATTAGCAGCAGGGCTAGTCATGATTGCTTTGAGACTCCTTTCTGCTTGCCCTTTAGAGAACTGGGTTAATCTCCCTCCAAACATTTTCTGGGTCAGCAAAGCATCCGCCATTGGGTCATTTGCAGCTACGTTCTGACAAATTTCTTGATATTATAGCAAGTTATATCAATTCATAAATTTCTATGGGTGAGCCAACCATTTCACATTAAATAAAAAGATCTGAAGAATGAAGAGAGGGAAGTCTGAAGATGCTTTTTGAATATCTTTTTGAGTATATGTCTTAATTTTATGAAAAGGAAATAACATTGTGATACATGAACAGCAGAGTAGTTGTTTTACTCTAGGCGCACCCTTAGGGATACCTTACAAGGGATTCTCGGAGTCAAGAGTCGCCACTAACAACAACAACTTCTTCTTCTTCTTCTTCTTCTTCTTCTTCTTCTTCTTCTTCTTCTTCTTCTTCTTCTTCTTCTTCTCCTTCTCCTTCTCTCCTCCTCCTCCTCCTCCTCCTCCTGTTTATTTATACCCCACTTTTTCTCTCCATAAAGAGACTCAAAGTGGCTAGTATATGATGATGTGAGGGTTATCCTTTGATATTTATTAGTCACACTTGTAAAAGTAATACACAAAAATGTACTGGTTTTAGTTGGGCTAAACAACATAATAGGAGCCCCGGGTGGCGAAGTGTGTTAAAGCACTGAGCTGCTGAACTTGCAGACCGAAAGGTCCCAGGTTCAAACCCCGGGAGCGGTGTGAGTGGCCGCTGTTAGCTCCAGCTTCTGCTAACCTAGCAGTTTGAAAACATGCCAATGTGAGTAGATCAAAAGGTACTGCTCTGGTGAGAAGGTAAAGGCGCTCCATGCAGTCATGCCGGCCACATGACCTTGGAGGTGTCTACGGACAATGCCGGCTCTTCGGCTTAGAAATGGAGATGAGAACCAACCCCCCAGAGTTGATCATGACTGGACTTAACGTCAGGGGAAACCTTTACCTTTTTTTTAAACAACATAGTGTGATCAATTTTGGCATTGACCTGTGAAAGCACATCTGAATGTATTCCAAATGTTACACTATGTGAAATCTAGACACAGTTCATAGCTTTCCTATATGGGCATATTGTACTTATATTCCTTCAAATTTCCATAACATTCTTCAGTATTTTGACATTAAAAATCTTCTAATAAAAACAGTAAGATTAACAACAAAACAATGATTCTTACTAATACAATTATTGCTACTACTACTAAATATTACTATACTACTAATAGTACTTATTCTTGTGCTGCCAACACAGGAACCTCCCTGTATTCCATCAGGAACAACAGGGTTACTGCAGGTGGAAACTGTGTGGTGATACTTTTTCACATGTGATGAGGAAGTGTCAGCTGCTGGTGAGGCAGGGTGGGGGCACCGGAATTGTCCCACTGCCCCCCGATTCACCATGGAGGCTGGCAAATTGATCTGGCAGACCTCATCAATGTGATGAGGTCCCTAATCTGCATTGACTGTGCAATGACATTGTTAATGCCTAAAATATTGTAGCGAAATTGCCATAAATGGCCATATATTTTCTCCTGCAGAGGTCAACTAGCTGTTAGGAGTTGGTCTGTGTTTCCAATCCTTCACATTATTTTTGGCCACACTATTGCGGATGCTCCATTTTTGTGTCCCCCCCATCATAAATGCAAATAAATATATCCTGTTAAGCAGAGATGTGATAATATTGATATACTGAAAGCAAGTATCCTCTCACACAAAAACATTTAAACAATAATTAAAGCCAGGAGAGAACCACTTCCTGGTTAGAAAGTTCACCTACTACCAACTCTTCTCCTTCAACTGTACAGTGAAGCAATGCTGCCTGGAAAGCTGGCCACAGAGCTAGAAGCCTGAAATTTTTTTTGTAAAAGCTCAGGGTGAAATGCAAGGTCTTTTGAAATGAATTAAAGTCAGAAGAACTGCATTACAAGCGACTCATCAAGAATGTTATGCATGACGAAGGCAGTGCCTATGAGGTATGAATAATATTTTTAATCCATGTCAGCAAATCCCTAGAGATTGCAGTCCAGGATATCAGTGTCATAATTGATAAATCTATGCCTTTATTAAAGATCTATTAGATTGGGGAGTGGAACATAGTACCAAGATATCAGCAGTATACTGCTGTTGACCTAATTGTACAGGAGACCATATATGAAACAAGGTGCATTGAAGATTCCTACCTCCTGACCATTTCTGGTTTGCACTGAAAAATCTAGAAATTGATATGTAATATAGTTATCAAGGTATAATATGTTGAACTGAAGCATAGATCCATTGCAATAATGTAACAAGTTAGTTATTACAATATCACTTCCAATCAGCCTCTTGCACTAAGGATTCATCTACACTGGGCATTTAATTTCATGTTGTGTTGTCTAGATAGCCCGAGGACACCACAGAAAATTTGGTTAAGAAAAAAAAACAGTGAAACTTTCTGAAAACTACTGTGCATTATGTGGACAGCCAACAGCCTGTGTTTACCATTAATATAGGTGTTGTTTTTTTGCCAGTGTAGACAAGCCCTGAGTCTTGATCTAAATCAGTTAGATCAACTACTTTTCTTTTATACTATACTTTTGTAATCCCTTCCCTTGCAAGTCAAATTTAGAATGAATGTTTGTTACCATTTCAGCATAAAATAAGCAACAATCTGGAAGACTACAGGTATGCAATAAACTCGACTAGAGTATTTTGGTTAAAATCCAAACTTGACAATTTTCACTCTCAGCAGATTTTTCTCTAATTTAATCTTACAAATTCCATGCATAGTGTTTGCTTCATACTGATTATTGTTAGATGAAATGAAAAACGGTGATTCTGCAGAAATCCCTTGGTTTAATTTGCATTTAAAGTTCTTGCAAATGCATTTTAATTAACATTGTGTTCCACATCACTTCTTACTGACAAAGTGGCTCTGGTCTTGGTTTTATGAATGCTCCTACATACATATAGAGACTGTAGATTTCTATTAAAATGAAATTCGACTAAAGGGTCTATTTTATCAGTAATATGCAACAAGCAAAATAAAATGGGTGAACTTGGCTTCCAGTATTAAGTGAGGATAATAACATAGGAGGCAGCTGGAAGAACAATGAGTAATGAATACTATGGTACAATAAAACAAAAAATGGATAGTTCTGGAGACTCAAATATTTGTGCTTTGTCAGCATAAATATTAGTATTTCTTTTAAAATATGGAAAACAATAGAACACACCAGATGTCTTGCAATGAACTTTTCCATTCCATTGAAGGCTTTACTCTAATTTCAGTGGTAAGACAGCCAATTAATACACACCTATATACATGCAGTCACAGAGTTGTCATGTAACCTGGATAATTGAATTTTAGATAGATTTTAGGCATGCCACGTAGTACTCATTTAGACCTTTATTTGCTGGTGGCACAGTGTGTTAAAGTGCTGAGCTGCTGAACTTGCGGACCAAAAGGTCCCAGGTTCTAATCTCGGGAGTGGAATGAGCACCCGCTGTTAGCCCCAGCTCCTGCCAACCTAGCAGTTCAAAAACATGCAAATGTGAGTAGATCAATAGGTACCACTCCGGGGGAAGGTAATGGTGCTCCATGCAGTCATGCCGGCCACATGACCTTGGAGGTGTCTACAGACAACGTCGGCTCTTCAGCTTAGAAATGGAGATGAGCACCAACCCCCAGAGTTGGTCACAACTGGACTTAATGTCAGGGGAAAACCTTTAACCTTTACCTTGGTCCAAATTCCAACTTTTTCTTTTCCTTTTTAAAAAAAGTAAGTCTTTAACTCTTGAAGAAACTTCTATATTGAACAAAAAGTGGAGGAACTCCTCTGTCAAATCACTCTGTCACAAGCAAGTCTACAAAGAAATTTGTTGTAGTTCAGCCCTTGCTTGTGCCTGCACCTGATGTCACTGAGGAAGTGGATCATGGGATTTTTGGGCCTGTGAGCCAGCAGGAGATTTTAAGTCCTGAAACTGAGCTGTCTCTATCTCCAGTAGCTAATGAAGGCCACATTCCAGAAAGGGGCCCAGTTGTTGTTGAGAAACCTTTTGCTAGGGAAGCAAGGTCATAGGCTGAGATGATCTCAGAGGATGAAACTCCAGGTGAGCTGATAGGAGACAAAGTTTTCATGAACCCAGAGCTGCCCAGTAGAGTTTGTAAAGGTCACAGCAATTGTTAGCAAAAAAAGCCGTTATCAGTTTTTCAGGGAAGGCGGCATGATTTGATGTCTATATTAGAGAGACCAGAGGGATTTTTCAGCAGTCTGGTCAACAGTGGTGTATGAGAAGAAACATCCATGGTCAAGTCTTAGCTAACCCTGCTAAGGGAATTCTTGTTTCATGTTTCATGCTTTCAAGTTTAAGTGATTATTCCTGGATTTCTCTATTGGATTTTTATGCTGCCTTTTTGTATTTTGTGTTGGGTGTCTTGTCTTGAATTTTGAAACAACTGTTGTACCTTGAATCTTATGGACTTTTAAAAATACATTTAGACGTTGACATTATTACTATTTTGCTAAACTGCTTTTTATATAATCTTCAATAAATTGCTTTGTTGTTTTAACTTGGACTGGAGTGTGGGGTTAAGTACAGAGGTGTTTCAGGTGTGAGGGAAATCAGAATCAATGGTAAATGTGGGTGCTGAAGAAGGAAGCAAGATGCGCACCATGAGAGCATGTGGTGAGGCAAGGGAGCAACAAGGAGAGATAGATAAGCAAGCAATGTGAGCACCTCTGCACAAGAAGGAAGGAAGACCATACTGTGAAGGTGTGCTGTGGCAGAATGAATCATGTAGGAGAAATGGCAAAGAAATCAATGTGAGCCATGGAACACAAGAAGGAAGCCAGTTCATGAGTTGAGGCAAAATAGGAGATCTGAAGGAACGAATTGTGCATGGCAGAACACTAAAAAACAAAGAAAGGCTCCATTGTGCAAGGATGAGGCAAGGACAGGAGTCAAAGAGAGGGAAAAGAGCGTGGTGGGAATGGCATATTTTATGCTCATACAAATGAGTGCAGTTGGATCAACTGAGAAACAGGTTCCTCAAATGTTCTCAATGAAACTGTGTACATTTAAGCCTGGATTTTAATAATGTTTTCATTGGCCGTAATGCAACAGTTCTCTTTGCACTACTTAGCTGATCTGAGTAGCATACAATAATTTGCATGCAGACTACAGCCACACAACTGTACTCTATTTGCCTAAGAAACAGGGGTCTGTAGTGTACAAATCACAGGCTAATAGGGCCCTTGTAATGTTTCATTTTTTTTAAACATTTTTATTGGGTTTTACATTCATAATTCATAATTCATAACAACACTACTTCCCTTTTATCCAATATTTTTCCCTCCCTACCACCCACACCCTCCCTCCTCAACCACAGTATGTTTATATTAATCTTGCAGATCCAGCCACAGGTAAAGTCTTTGTATTTTTTCTTTAATGTAATCGTTGGCTCCTCCATTTTTCACCCAGTTGAAGTAGTCTTTCCATCTGTTTGTAATGTCCATTTGTTTATTCATTCTTGTTACTTGGTTAGTCATAATTCCTGTAATATCTAACAACACTTGATCATACAAATAATCGTTCCAATTATTTAACGTCCATTTCGATTTGTCTCTCCATCCTCTAGCAATCACAGCATGTGCTGCTCTTATTGTTACTTTCAATAACTCTTGGCACTCAGTTTTTATACTTGGATGATCCAGCACTCCCCAAAGTAACAAATCATTATTAATTTGTATTGTTATCTGTAATAAGTCCTGGATTTTCCCTTGTATCATTAGCCAAAATTTTTTTAATTCAGAACACTCCCACCACATATGTGAATAAGTGCCCTTTTCTTTATTATAATGCCAGCACTTTGAATTCTTCCCTTTTATCATATAAGACAGTTGTTCAGGAGTTCTATACCATCTTAATACCATCTTTTTTTCTAATTCATTATATTTTTCTGTTTTTATTTTTTTTATGTTCCTAATTATTTCGTCTACTTCTTGTGTGGTTAATATTTTAACCCCATTCCATTTGTTACGTATTGCTCGGATCATAAATTCCTTATCTTCTACCATTAAATTGTATATTTTTGCCACTGTTCCTTTACTTGTTTTTTCTCTTGCATTTAGCAATTTATCTACCTTCAGTTCTTCAGTGGGCTGTGCACCCTCTTTTTTTACTTTTTCCCAGATCCCTCTTAATTTTAACCAATATTCTTTCCCCCCTTTTTCCAAAAGGTCTAGCCAGTTAATTATCCCACCATCTTGTTTCCACATATCTTTTACCCTCCTTAATCCTTTTTCTTCTAAGGTATTTACCAACCTTTCAGGGAGTCCCATGTTCTTAATTGGGGTCTTTCCAGAAATTTTATTTGCCCATAGTTTTTGCCATTTTTGCCAACTTTCAAACTCAATCTTTCTTGGACCTGTTAGTTTTTCTTTTATTTCTTTAATATCTCTAGTATATAGCCCATATTTTCCCCGCCCTTCATTTATTTCGTTCTCTACTTTTATCCATTTATCTTCTCCCTTTAAACTTATTTCTAGTAAAGATCTTAGTTGGAAGGCCTCATAATAGTTTTGTAGGTTTGGAAATCCCCATCCAAGTAATCTTCTTGGGGTATATTGAATCTTTTTCATTATTCTGTTTCTCTTTTTTCCATATATCCATTCTCTCAAGGTATTATCCCATTCTTTTATTTGTCTATAGTCTATTTTTATTGATAGGGTTTGGAACAGGTAAAGTAATTTGGGTATTATGCACATTTTTAGTGCTAATATTTTTCGTGGGATACTTAATTGTTTATCTCCCCAGGATTTTAATTTTTCCTGGATTTTTTTCCATATTGCCCCATAATTGGCTGCTTTTAACTTAGTTATTTCTTTTGTAATGGTTATACCTAAATATTTTATTTTATTTCTTATTATTTTTATGTCTCCCATTTTTGTCTGCAGCTCCTTCTGCTCCTTTTTCCCCATATTGTATATCATCATTTCTGATTTGCTCATATTCACTTTCAATCCTGAATACCTTTCAAAATCTTTTAATATTATTTGTATTTCATGAATAGCTTCTGCTGGGTTTTCCATTATTAGTAAAATATCATCCGCATAAAGATTTATCTTCACCTCTTCGTTCCTAATTTGATATCCCTTTATCCTGCCGTTGTTTCTTATTCTATCTGCTAGAGGTTCCATTGCTAATGCAAATAGGAGCGGAGACAGAGGACAACCTTGTTTTACACCTCTTTCTGTTTTGAAATATTTTGTTAAGCCTTCATTTACTCTTATTCTTGCTCTTGAATTACTATATAACTCTTTTACTATTTTAATAAATGAAATGTCAAATCCGTAATTACCCATTAGTTGTAACAGATATTTGTGGTTTAGTGAATCAAAGGCTTTATAGATGTCTAACTTTAATAGTGCAAACTTTCTTTTTTTGTTATGATTAAGGATGTTTAATACATTTCTTATAGGGTGCGCAATATTCCTGCCTTTTATAAAACCATATTGATCTTCCTTTACTATTTTGGATATAATCTCTTCTATTCTATTTACTAATATTTTCGTGAATATTTTATAATCCTGATTTAGGAGGCTAATGGGTCTGTATGAATTGGGATCTTCTGGATCTTTCCCACTTTTTCTTACTGTTATTATCTCTGATTCTCTCCATGTGTCAGGGATTTTCCCTCCCTTCATTATGTTATTAAATAGAATCTTCAATTCTGGAATTATTATTTCTTTCATTTCTTTGTAAAATTCTGCAGTGTATCCATCCCCTCCCGGAGATTTTCTATTTTTCAGTGTGTCGATAACCTGTTCTATTTCTTGATACGATATTTCTGTTCCTAGTTTCCTATTGTCTTCTCTATCTATTATTTTCTGTATTTTTTCGTCAAATTCTCCATGTATTTGTTTTTTATACAATTCCTGATAGAAGTCTACAAATGCCTCCCTTATTTCCTTGATCGAGTTTACTTTTTTATTATATTTATTTTTTAACTGAATGACTCTTCCTTTCTCTTTCATGTTCTTCAAATAGTTAGCCAATTTTTTCGTTGTATTCGTATTTTGTCTTTGGAAATTATTTTTAATAAATATATCTTTTTTCCATAAATCCAAATTATCCATTTCTTCTAACTGTTTCTTTAAATTTTCCAACTTTGCTTTCACCTGCACTTGGTATTTATTTTGTAGTAATTTTTGTGTTTCCTCTATTTCTCTAAACACCCTTTTTCTTTCTCTATCTTGCTGTTTCTTTACTGCCACTTCTTTTGCTATACAGTAACCCCTAATTACTGCTTTTGCTGTGTCCCAGACTGTTTCTGTACTTGCTGAACCCCTATTCTCTTTGAAGTAATTTTTTATTTCTTCTGATAGTTCCTTCTTAAGTTTTTCTGTCTTAATTATAAAATTTTTATATCTCCAAGTTTTTATTGCCTCCGATTCATCAGGCTCCTCTATCCTTAACTCCACTATAATAGGTGCATGATCTGAAATCCAGATCGGTTGTATTTCCATATTTAAAATTCTAGACCTATTAGTATTTTTTATTAATATATAATCTATCCACGAAAAAGATTTATGACTTTGTGAGAAGTATGTTGGCTTTTGGTTTATGAGATTTGCTTCAAATATGTCCTCCATTTTCCATTTTTTTTACAAGGTCTTTGTTTTTTCTAAGGTCCATATTAAAATCCCCTCCAATTATTAGCTCCCCTTGATAAATTTCCTGTACTTTCCTAAACCACTTTCTAAAATATTTCTTTTGTCCTTTATTTGGGCCATATACATTTCCTATTGTATATTTCTTGCCATTTATTTTGCATATTAGTACTATGTACCTCCCTTCCTTATCTATTATTGTTTCTAATATTTCCAGTTTCAATGAGTTTTTCATTATAATCGCTACCCCTCTAGCTTTATTCGTACCTCTCGCTTCAGCTATCACACTCCAACCTGGAATATTTATTAATTGTTTGTTATCTTTCTGATGTTTGTGGGTTTCCTGTAAACAAAGCACATTGCAATACGATTTCTTTGCTAGTTGTATTATTCTTGACCGCTTGAGATCTGAAGCCAAACCATTTGTATTTAAAAAACACATTTTTAACTTGTCACCCATTATCTATGTATATTTGTGGCTCCTCATCTGCAATGTTCCCTTCCCTTATTACTGTGGTTACCCCTCCCCCCTCCTCAAATGTTATTTTAAGGAAATGAATCTTTCCTTTCATTTGAGATTTCTTGCGGCACTGCGCCCCCTGTTCCCTCTCCTATTCGTTCTTTGTTATTACTATTCCACGCCATACAGTTACTTCACTGTTTTTGCCCATTATATGCCTGCTTTCAACCCTCTACCCGCCATACATATTAGTTTTGTTGTACATAAGCTTAAACATAATGTCAATTCAATCCTGCATCCATCTTCCACAGAGATTCTAAGGTAGAGTCCCTACTTATTATGATGTTGTAGTCCTTGTTCATTTTAATGGTCTTTTTAATCCACTAATCTTCATCTTCGTCACCTTCCTCTGACTCACTTTCTTCTCCTTTTTTCTCTGTAGAGTCTTTTGTTTCTGATGTCAGCGGAAGGCCCAATTTATCCAGCATTGAGTGAGCTTGTTCTGGTGTTCTTGCAATGTATTTTTCCTTGTCTTTGTAAACCAGAATAGCCATTGGTAACACCCAGGAAAACTTTATCCCGTGAGCAGTCAGTCTGTCTGCATACGTTTTTAAAAGAGCTTTTATCTTCAGAGATTCCGGAGACAGGTCGTGTTTTGGAATTATTTTTTTCCCTTTATATGTTAAGTCTCTGTTTGCTTTAAGGAGTTTAAACACTTCATCTCGTTTACTTTCTGTGGTGAAGGCCATTATGATATCTCTTACGCCTCCCCTTTTTGCATAGTGAAAGGTTCTGTGAACTCTTTCAATTTGAGTTTGCACTATTTCCATGTTTAAACCTTGAAGCCATAATATTATTTCCACTTGTAAATTCTCTGCAAAAATTTCTTCTGGGAAACCGGACAGTCTCAAGTTTTTTCTTCTTTGTCTATCTGATAGCTCAGCCACTTTATATCTTAAAGCTGCAATTTCGTTCTGGTTTTGCTGCGTTCTTTTCTCAGTCTGTTTAAGTTTTTTTTAATTAATTTATTATCTTGTTGTATGGTCTTCATTTGTTTCAGCAACATGTCAACTTTTGGATTCAAGGTTTCCGACAGCTCTGTAATCATTTGTTGAATATTTTGTAGTTCCCGTTTGGACGCCATTTTTGGCCGTCTTCCCGGTTTGATTCTTGCTTATCTTACTTAATAAAGTCTCTTTCCCCCAATTATTTTACTGTAGAGAAAGTTTGTTGGCTGCAGGGATCTCCCAAGAATAATTATCCATTAACTGACTGCTAAATTAATACTTATCTCCGGCTCTGGACTTTAATTCATTTGTATCTCCAGAGAGTCAGGAACAGAGCTGCTTCCTCTTACCCAGGCATGCGCAGAGCCTCCCTACCCAGGCATGCGCAGACCAAGGACAGAACAACAATATGTTCACAATACTAGGTCAGTTAATTACCGCCACAATGCAGAAGCTTGTAGAACTGGTCTTTGATTTTCATAGAATCATAGAATCATAGAATCATAGAATAGTAGAGTTGGAAGAGACCACATGGGCCATCTAGTCCAACCCCCTGCTAAGAAGCAGGAAATCACATTCAAAGCACCCCCGACAGATGGCCATCCAGCCTCTGCTTAAAAGCCTCCAAGGAAGGAGCCTCCACCACAGCCCGGGGGAGAGAGTTCCACTGTCGAACAGCCCTCACAGTGAGGAAGTTCTTCCTGATGTTCAGGTGGAATCTCCTTTCCTGTAGTTTGAAGCCATTGTTCCGTGTCCTAGTCTGCAGGGCAGCAGAAAACAAGCTTGCTCCCTCCTCCCTATGACTTCCCTTCACGTATTTGTACATGGCTATCATGTCTCCTCTCAGCCTTCTCTTCTGCAGGCTAAACATGCCCAGCTCTTTAAGTCGCTCCTCATAGGGCTTGTTCTCCAGATCCTTAATCATTTTAGTCGCCCTCCTCTGGACGCTTTCCAGCTTGTCAACATCTCCCTTCAACTGTGGTGCCCAAAATTGGACACAGTATTCCAGGTGTGGTCTGACCAAGGCAGAATAGAGGGGGAGCATAACTTCCCTGGATCTAGACGCTATTCCCCTATTGATGCAGGCCAGAATCCCATTGGCTTTTTTAGCAGCCGCATCACATTGTTGGCTCATGTTTAACTTGTTGTCCACAAGGACTCCAAGGTCTTTTTCGCACACACTGCTATCAAGCCAGGCGTCCCCCACTCTGTATCTTTGATTTCCATTTTTTCTGCCGAAGTGAAGTATCTTGCATTTGTCCCTGTTGAACTTCATTTTGTTAGTTTTGGCCCATCTCTCTAGTCTGTCAAGATCGTTTTGAATTCTGCTCCTGTCTTCTGGAGTGTTAGCTATCCCTCCCAGTTTTGTGTCGTCTGCAAACTTGATGATCGTGCCTTCTAACCCTTCGTCTAAGTCGTTAATAAAGATGTTGAACAGAACCGGGCCCAGGACGGAGCCCTGCGGCACTCCACTTGTCACTTCTTTCCATGATGAAGACGACGCATTGGTGAGCACCCTTTGGGTTCGTTCGCTTAGCCAATTACAGATCCACCTAACCGTAGTTTTGTCTAGCCCACATTTTACTAGTTTGTTTGCCAGAAGGTCGTGGGGGACTTTGTCGAAGGCCTTACTGAAATCCAGGTACGCTACATCCACAGCATTCCCTGTATCGACCCAACTCGTAACTCTATCGAAAAAAGAGATCAGATTAGTCTGGCATGACTTGTTTTTGGTAAATCCGTGTTGACTATTAGCAATGACCGCATTTGTTTCTAAGTGTTCGCAGAGCACTTCCTTAATGATCTTTTCCAGAATTTTGCCTGGTATTGATGTGAGGCTGACCGGACGGTAATTGTTTGGGTCGTTCTTTTTTCCCTTCTTGAAGATAGGGACCACATTCGCCCTCCTCCAATCTGCTGGGACTTCTCCCGTTCTCCAAGAACTCTCGAAGATAATTGCCAGTGGTTCTGAAATAACTTCCGCTAGTTCCTTCAGTACTCTTGGGTGTAGCTGATCTGGCCCTGGGGACTTGAATTCATTTAGAGAGGCCAAGTGTTCCTGGACAACGTGTCTCCCTATTTGGGGTTGGATTTCCCCCAATCCTTTGTCCATTCCATGTTGCTGAGGTTGAAGATGGCTTTCTTTTTCTGAGAAGACCGAGGCAAAGAAGGCATTGAGCAGTTCTGCCTTTTCCCTGTCCCCTGTCGCCATCACCCCATCTTCTCCTTGCAATGGCCCTATCGCCTCCTTTTTCTTCCTTTTTCTACCAACGTAAGCAAAAAAGCCTTTTTTGTTGTTTTTTATGTCCCTGGCAAGCCTGAGCTCATTTTGCGCTTTAGCCTTGCGAACCTTTTCCCTACAGGTGTTGGCTATACGTTTGAATTCTTCTTTGGTGATTTCTCCCCTTTTCCACTTCTTGTGCATGTCACTTTTGAGCTTTAGCTCAGTTAGAAGTTCTTTGGACATCCATTCTGGCTTCTTTGCACTTGTCTTATTTTTCTTCTTTGTTGGCACTGTTTGCATTTGCGCCTTGAGTATTTCACTTTTGAAAAACTCCCATCCATCCTTAACTCCCTTGTTTTTTTAATATCGGCGTCCATGGAATGCCGCTCAGTAATTCCTTCATTTTTTGGAAGTCAGCTCTCTTAAAGTCCAGAATGCGTGTTTGACTTGGCTTAGTTTCAGCATTCCTTTGTATTGCAAACTGCAGGAGCACATGGTCACTTGCCCCTAAGGATCCAACCACTTCAACTGTATTGATCAGGTCTTCCACATTTGTTAAGATTAGATCAAGAGTTGCTGATCCCCTTGTTGCCTCTTCTACCTTCTGGACCATAAAATTATCTGCAAGGCAAGTGAGGAATTTGTTGGACTTTGTACTCTTGGCTGAGTTTGTTTTCCAGCAGATATCGGGATAATTGAAATCGCCCATGACTACTATATCTCTTCTTTGTGCCGGTTTGGTCAGCTGTTGACAGAAGGCTTCATCAAGTCCTTCATCCTGACTCGGAGGTCTGTAGTAGACACCCACGACAAGATCTTTTTGAGTCCCGGTTCCCTTGATTCTTATCCAGATGCTTTCAAGCTGGTTTCCCGGATTACAGTCTTGCATTTCTTCTGCAACGTAACTGTTTTTGACATATAAAGCTACTCCCCCTCCTCTCCCCTTTGTTCTATTTCTGTGAAAGAGGTTATAGCCCTCAATGGTTAAATTCCAGTGATGGGAGTCATCCCACCAGTGATGCCTATGACATCGTATGTGTGGTGCTGTGCTAGGAGTTGGAGTTCGTCTTGCTTATTTCCCATGCTCTGAGCATTAGTGTAAAGACATGTAAGCCCCTGTGACCTCCTCTCGAACTGTTTATTTGGGATTATTGTGCTCTCTGTACTTGGTCCTTGCTGTGTTTGTGCAGCCCTCCGTTTAGCCTTTCGGCGGTTCCCTGTGGTCGTGGTTAATATATTGTTCGCCAGGCTGTTGTTCCCCTCCCCCAGTGGATCTAGTTTAAAGTGCGCCTGATGAGGTTTGTGAGTCTGTGTGCAAAAAGATGTTTTCCTACTTGTGTGAGATGCACCCCATCGCTTGCCAGTAGTCCATCCTCTTGGAAGAGTAGACCATGGTCAAGGAAGCCAAAATGCTCCTCTTGACACCATTTTCTGAGCCAGTTATTGACCTGTACTATTTTTCCGGCCCTTGTAGAGCCGTGTCCTACAACAGGGAGGAGGGAAGAAAAGATCACATGTACATTATACAGTTTTAGCTTTGTTCCCAGAGCTCGAAAATCATTTGTGATCTTTTGAAAAGTATGCCTAGCGGTGTCATTGGTACCTACATGTATCAACATAAGGTGGGGAGGGTGATGGGGCTTTAGGAGCCTGCTGAGCCTCTGAGTGATATGGTGTATTTTTGCCCCCAGGAGGCAGCATGTTTCTCGAGCCATCCCATCCGGTCTGGAAATGATGGCTTCCGTTCCTCTAAGGAGGGAGTCACCTACTACCAAGACCTGTTTCCTTTGAGGATTGACAGGGTCCCTTTTGTGCAAGACAGTGTGTATGTCCCCTGAAGAGTGTTCCTGTTGAAGTGAATCATGTAGGTGTAAAGTGTTGTCCTCCTCCTCAACATCTCCAGTGCATTCATCAATGACAATCCATTGAGATACATCCGAGAGCCCATTACTCTCCCAAGGATGTTCCTGTTGCTCCTGGTCTATGATTGGGGATGGAGCATTTGCATGATTACATAAGTGTGACTGTGGTGATGCACTGTCCCCGTCAGGGCTATCCCCTGCGCATTGATCCAGGGTGGTCCACTGAGTGGTATCTAAGAAACTGTGGTCCTCCACAAGATGTGTTTCCTGATTGTATGTTAATGATGTAAGAATTTCAAATCTGTTGTGTAAATGCAGCTGAGCAGAGGAGTTCTGCGGAGGCTGCCTGGTCCTGCGTCTCCTTCTATGGGTAACCTCCTTCCAAGCCTGAGGGTTGTCTACCTTTGAGTTGATCTCCCCATAAGGTTCCTGATCATGGTCTTGGTGGTGTTGGTGTGATGCAGGCTGCTAATCTACAGCAGCGTGTTGTGCAGTGTCCAAGAAGAGCTCGAGTGCCTGAATGTCCTTAAGGGTCTTAATACGGTGCTCGAGCTGTTGGATCCTCTGCTCCATCAGAGTCATCTGTTTGCATTTGGAGCAGATGTAGTTGTCTAGTTTTTGTGTGAAAAAGCGGAACATGCCACAGCTGGTGCATGCCACAGTTTTGCTTTTGTTGCATCTCTTGGTGAGCGTGGTGGCCAAGTGGGATCTTTGTACAGTTAAGTAATATGCACGCACTTTCTGTGCAAACTGCAACAAACCACCTCTTTGTGTATTTGTTTATGTTGCTTTGTTTCCTGTATGTACTGCAAAGGATAGTTAGTAAAGGTGCCTTTAGACTTTGACCACAGGAGCCAAGCCCACACTCAGTTTAAAATCTTAGCCAAATCTTAGCCAAATCCTACCTGAAGCCAGGGAGCAAAAATGTCCTCCTGCTGCCTCTGCTTCTGCGAGAATCAACAGTGCTATGTACATTTAATTCCAATATGGACACTTATTTCTTGTTTTTCCCTTTCTGATTACTCACAGCAGTGGGTTCAAATTACAGGAAAGTAGATTCCATCTGAACATTAAGAAATTCCTGACTGTAAGAGCTGTTCAGCAGTGGAACTCTCTGCCTCAAAGTGTAGTGGAGGCTCCTTTGAAATCCTTTAAACAGAGGCCACATGCTCATCTGTCAGGGGTACTTTGCGCTTTTCCTGCATGGCAGAGGCCTGGACTGGGTGCCTCATGCAGTCCCTTCCGACTCTACGGTTCTACTCTATAATCCAAAGTGAATGTAGGAATTCAGCAGGATCAGCCCCTTGAGAGGAATCCTTTTTCCTAGAGGACTGGTTTCCTTACTGCACTTTGGTTTCCAAATGCCTTAATATCGACTAGAAGCTGGTTCGTTTCCCATCACGGCAGGGGTGGCTCCAGAGAACTCTCATGTCCTCTCTCTCTCTCTCTCTCTTCCTTCGCGGCTCCAGAGGAAACGCCTCAGAAAACAATGGCGGCGAGAGAGGCTTCATTTACACTTGGTGCTAGAAAGCTTTGTTTTCGATTAAGGAGTTCAGTGTTTAGAAATCTTGAATGTTCCATAACAGAACTCTGAATTCAAGAGGCTTTTTAAATATTTTAAGTGGAGATTTAGATAGCGAAGTGATTCTTGCAAGAGCATTTGAATTGACTCTAAGATGAAAACATACAATCTGAGGAGATGTTAAACTTGTACTTTCAGAAAAGTGCCTTTGACCACAGGCTAGACTTACAAATTAAAGCTTGTTTAACTTGTACTGACTGCGGATAAATCCCTAGGCAAACAATTGCTTCTAATAGCAAAGGATAAAGTCTCCTAATCCTGATAGAGATATGCTAACAAACAGGGAGTAAGTTCTCGTGTGTATTATTTATAACCTCCTACAAAATTCATATTAAAGACAAGTCTGCATGGCAATTATTTTGGAGATTCCATAAATTGAGGTAACTCTCTTTCTTCCTTCCATGTATCTCATCTTCATGATCCTAGCTCTGTGGTACATTACAGGGCATGAAACCTGCAGGGCTGATGAGGTGTATTACAGGACAGATGGAGGAGATCTTACACATAAGATCTCTTCCATCTGGCCTTTTCTAGAACTCCTGTTTTAATCAGCACCAAATGTGAATTTTCTGTTTCAGAACCTTTCTTGCGTGACTGTCTTTCCCTTTCATACTACCTATGTTTCCATCCTTATAAACTTGCTGCCCCAAGTTTATCCTCTCTACTCCATGTTCCCTCAGTTCTCTCTCATTTTCCTCATTTTTTTGGTTTTTCAAGCAACTGTCAATTTAATCTCTCACCTCTCTTTCCTCAATCATTGCATACTTTCAACTTAGGTTCAGACTCTCTTGCTTGCTTAACTATCTGTGGTGTGAACATCACATTTCCTTGTTATCTTTAAAGAACTTCCAAATCTGCTTCAGGAAATATTCCAAAAATTGGCTGTACTCCCTCTATTTTTACTCTTATTTATCTTACTTCTTTGAAAACCATATTTGGAAGAATACTTTTATATATGCATCTTGATTCTCACATTAGCTCAACAATGAGCATTTTAGCAATTTTTTTTCCTTCCCATGTCTATTTTGAAAGGCTTTGAGTTCACACCCATCAGAACACTACACAAGAACTTGATCATCTCTCTCAAATTAGAATAAAACAGTTTAAGAAAGTTACTGACTCCTCTTAAGATATAACCAGGTGCAATGTCATAGAATCATAGAATCATAGAGTTGGAAGAGACCTCACGGGCCATCCAGTCCAACTCCCTGCCAAGAAGCAGGAAGATGACATTCAATGTCACTAAACAACTTAATTATACAATGACATAATCCACGACACACAAGGAAATCTGTAAACAAGGTCTTCATCATGAGATTGGCTAAACAGAAAGTACTCTTCCTAAGGTTCCTTATCACATTTTCTATAGGATTCACCACACATCTTGCCAAATCCATTGGGGCCCAGCATGAGGCGTGGGAAAGCCCGCTTTCCCCATTAACCCATCCTGGGGGGTGGGGAGCTTTCCCCATTATTGACTATGCAAAATGGAGTCCCATCAGAAGTAGTTTGATGTCATGAGATGGGAGCTGGCAGGCTCTGAGGCACAAGTAGAGTAGGACTGTCATACAATGGGCAATTTAGGTCCTTATAAGGCAATAACTGTCCCCTGCACTTCTCTTGTATAAGCTGAGCATCTGATCTGTAGCCACATGTTTTTTTTTCTTCCTTGTCTCAAATTGAAGATTATATATTGTGCTGGTAAATAGCCTATGATGGACCTCATGTCAATAAAGTACTACATAAATACATTTGATATAGCAATTTAATTATGTTTATTTGTATTTGTTTAGACTTATTTTGAGAACATATTTAGAATGCTCTCATTAGATCTGGCCATATTGGGGAAATGGGTTTCCAAATCCTGTTATAGGCTATTGCTTTTGCTATGTATGTATATATATTAGTCTTCTGAATTTGTGTGGAATTGCTTACTGTTCCTATTTGTACCATTTGTCTGGCCCCGTTTCCATTTCCACCCACCGTTTACAGAAACGGGTGCCTATACAAATGGGATTTTCCACCCAAGGTCCAAAAAACCCAAAGATTTTTCAGGCCTTAGGTGGCAAAGCCCCAGGTCCTGCGAGCCGGGCCTATGAGCCATCGAGCGCTCAATGCTTGTAGACCCTGCCTACCGGGCCTACAATCGAGCACTTGATGTCTTGTAGGCCTGGCTCACCAGGCTTACAGTCGAGCACTCAACTGTAGGCCCGGCAGGCAGGGCCTACAAGCATCAAGCGTTCAACACTCAACTGTAGGCCCCGCGAGCCAGGCCAACGAGCATCATGCGCTTGATATTTATAGGCCCTGCCTGCCGTGCCTACAATCGAGTGCTCCACTGTAAGCCTGGTGAGCCGGGCCA
The DNA here is from genome assembly GCF_035594765.1 of Anolis carolinensis. Lineage (NCBI taxonomy): Eukaryota > Metazoa > Chordata > Lepidosauria > Squamata > Anolidae > Anolis > Anolis carolinensis. Next base: position 62,621,680 of record NC_085845.1, read on the forward strand.
ACAAACCATCAAGTGTTGAATTGTAGGCCTGGCTTGCAGGGCCTACAGTCAAGCATCGAGGGCTCAATGGCTCAGAGGACTGGCTTGCCAGGCTTACAGTCGAGCACTAAACTGTAGGGCCTTGCTCAAGGGGCCTACAATTGAACACTGAGTGCTCAATGCTCATAGGCCCTGCAAGTCGGGCCTACAATCGAGTGCTCAACGCTTGTTGGCCCTGCCTGCTGGGCCTCAATGACTCACAGGACCTACAGTCGAGCGCTCAATTGTAGGCCCAGCAGGCAGGACCTACAAGCATTGAGTGCCCAACACTTGGCTGTAGGCCCTGCAAGCCAGGCCCTACCGCCAAGCACCAAAAATCAGCTGACCAAATGGCTACCGTTCCCCTCTGCCTTTCATTTCACTGTTTCTTTTGTTCACGTGCAGTTGTGCCGTTCCGTGCAATCCAAATGGACAGAACAGTAAAAACTCATGAAAGAAACAGATGAAACAGTATTCATGCCCTACTCTAATGTGTATGTGTTTATGTATGTATGTACACACACACACAGTTTCATCATTCTGACACATCAAAGTTACATTTACAAAGATTGTTTCTAGGAAGTGTCAGCAGGTATTTTCATGCCCTCTACAAGTAAATGAAGTTGCTAAAACATATTTTCTTTTTGAGGGACAAATAGATGCTTCAATAAGTCCCTAGAAATTATTTGAGATTGGAAAGGAGATTTCAATAACTGTGCATTAAACTACCCTTCCCAGCCATTCACACATCTTCATTAACATAAGCATTTTAATCATTAAAAACAGGCTGCATAATCGTAGCGTAAGAAAGCAAACATTGCAACATTGGGAAAAAACATGTTTTGCAAACTGAGCATTTGGTTTTTGATGAGTACTCAGATTCTAGTAAAGCTTGTAAAAAGATCCATCTCTCCATCATATTACTTTGTCAGTTTTTAACATATTTTGGAGATGAAGTTATCCTCTATTATTTGCAGTGTTTGCGATAGATGCATTGGGTAATCACATTCATTCAGCATTAACATACACACATGCAAGTATCTGTCTGCGCTCTTAAATTCATGCTCCTGGTTTTATATACTATTTGAGAAGAAAATGGTAGAAGAAAACACTTCTAGTTTCCTTGACCTAAATCTAATTCTTTAGCTCAGCTAGAATACCCCCAAGAAAGCAATGGAATTTAGATAAGTGCTGCTTGGCAATTGATTCAATGGGTCTACTCTTGCTAAGAATAAAAATAAGATTCAAATATATTTCTTTTCTTTTTTTCCTAAAGAAGCCCCCAAAATAGAACAGGGGGGCAAGGAAGACATAATTCCAACCTGTCTCCTATGTCATCAGTTGGGAGCTCTTCTCCCAAGGAATAACTGCTACTCTGGGGCCAGAGTGAAGAGTGGGGGACGGGGGGACGGGGGGGGGGGAAGGAAGACATCATTCTAACCTGTCTCCTATGTCAATATAACAATATAATAATTTATAATACTAATATAATGCTATACTAATAATATATTGTATATACATATAATATTGATAATAATATAATGTAATACAATATAATAATAATACACTTATCATTGTATATTATATATTACATGTAATATTACTTATAATATTGCAGCATAGTGGTATAATACAATATAGTAATATATAATGCTATATTGTGCTATACCAATAATATAATATATTGTATGTACCTATAACTTGTAAGCTGTCCTAAGTCCCCTTCGGTGTGAGAAGGGTGGGATATAAATGTTAATAAATAAATAAATAAATAAAGCTTATTATATTTTGACAGATTCTACCTCAGTGCAAGGTTTTCTGAAATCTTGCTGTCTGTATGTTGACTATCATTAATCAATCAATCAATTAATTGCACATCTGGTGTGACATTCCTGGTCTCCCTTTCCACCAGGAGTTGCTCCTGGATCATTGATGAGATTGATCATATAGTAGAGATAGACAATTTTAAAGTATCAAATACACTTCTCAACTAAGGTATACAGTTTTTCTTCTAATGATTTTAATATATAAATCCATTTGTAAAAAGGCAGGGTCAAAGTTATAAGTAGCTTTATTAAACTGGCTTATTCTTTCAATACATAGTTGTTAAATAAGTAAATCTCCAAAGCCTCTCTGGTAAAATACAGGTATAACAAAGTTATATTTCTTATGTAAGTTACAACAAAATCTTTGTGTGAAGATTTTTCAGCATACCAACCAGATCTGCTACCTGAATTTCCAATGTTGGGGCTTATATAAGGTTGCCATCAGACATGTGCCTACCTTTGGCAAGACTTCAAAGCCCAGATATGAGTAGGTAGACTTCAGCATCCTCAGACATTGATGTCCCCAAAACCTGCTTTAAAGAATAAAAGTATGTGATACATGTTCTTGCAACTATAAGATGCAAGATAGAAAAGTGCTGTCAGAATTAATGAGTGCAGTGCTGTTGCCTAGTTTAATCTGCCTCGCATCCTGTCTCTGAACCATTGCATATGTTAAATTTGCATGTGTTGAACCCCGACCCAACTTTTACTGCTTACTCAAGACATGTGGTACCAGCTTTACATCGTTTTCACATCTTTAATAAAAAGATTGTAAATCTTTTCTGTTAGTTGCTTGCCCTCAAGGTCAATTGCTTGTGGAAAATAAAGGGTAATGGTTTCATGGATGCAAGAACTTCCCTCTTTAAGTAGTCTGAACTGGGCAATATAAATTTTGGAATCAAAATAATAATTTATTAATCTGAAGAGGATTAATTTGAATTAGAGAAGGGGAGAGGCAGACTGCAGGAAAGACAATAGTATTTCCTTTTGAATCTGCTGTCTGAAATAATTGTTTCATATTAAATCGTTTCTAACATTAGAGGATGTAGCGGTTTGAGTGTTAGACTAGGACACTGCTCAGCCATGGAAACCTATTTGATAACCTTGGGAAAGTTATGCTCTCTCAGACGGCAAGCGCATCATCCTTCAGAACAAATTCTGCCAGGAAAGCATAATAATAAATTCACCTTAAAATCATCAAAAATCAGAAATTACTTGAAGGCACCATTAAATTAAATGGTGAATAGGGAGTTTTTTTTCAAACACCCTGTATTTTTCCCCAGAATGAACCCATGCTCATACCTATGACAAAGATGTCAAACAGTTTAACCTGTCATCTGCCAAATATATCTCCTACCTTCTAAAGACTTATTGTCATTTAATCACACTCGAGAACAACACTGGAGTCCATCCTACAAATATTTTAGATTAGTTTTGAAATGTTTTTGTGCTATCAAGGCACATAAGTTGTTTTATCCTTTCAGTATAAAGCCTGAGAATTATATGGTTCCTCAAACAGGGATAGAATTATATTGGTTGGCACATAATGGTGCAGATACAACACCATGGCACCACTCCCCTGATTGGTTATCAGTCATGATTATTGTTAGGGAATTTATTTATTTGCGCCATATTTCTTGCATTCACGCAACTGTACCCACTGTTCTCATCCTTTCAGATACACTCAGGGTTATTTATGCTTGATATCACTTTAACTGCCATAGCTCAGTTCTGTGGAATCATCAGAGTTGTAGATTTATAAGGTCACTAGCCTTTTCTAGCAAAGAGTGCTGGTGTTCTCGAAACTACAACTCCCAGGATAATAATAATAATAATAACAACAACAACAACAACAACAACAACACTTTATTTATTTTCCGCCTTATCTCCCCAAGGGGACTCAGGGTGGATCACAGTACATATAAACGGCAAACATTCAATGCCATTTTTGGACAGACAGAACAGAACAGAACAACATTCAATGCCATGATCAGACATATCACATAGACAGACAGTAGAAGCTATTAACATTCTCCAGCTTCTGGTTTCATGAGGGTATGTCACAGGGGGAGCTACCGCTTCATCATCCACTGTGATGCCAAGTCCTTTTTGATGGTAGTACTTCTTCATGTTCTTTGTACGCTGCTGGCAGTTTTAATGGTGCCATAAATTAAGTTAAATTAATCTCCTCACATTAAGCAGTACCTTGAATTCTTTAATCACAGACACAGCTGTTTTTGAGCTGCTCAGGTGGATAGCGAGCTAGGGTTATTAATAGTCAGGAGCTCAACCCAACCCGGGCTTTGAACCAACAACCTCTCAGTCAGTGGTGATTTATTGCTGTTGGCTACTAACCAGCTGCGCCACAGCTTGACCCCGATATCATAGCATTGAACCACGGCTATTAAAGTGTTGTCAAACTGCAATAATTCTACAGTGTAGATGCATCCCTATTCTTCCTACAAAACCCTGCAGAACCTGTCCTATAGTTCTGCTGGGTAAATATGTGCTGATATACAGATGTTGTCAACAGTAAAATGCTAGTCTAAAGGAAAGCTAAACTCCTACTACATATGCAGAAAAATATGCTTCCTCATAGATTTCGTTTTAGTAGAGCATTTCTTCTTGGACCATTACTGCTCTTTTGTAATCATTTCTCAAGAAATGTCTCATAATGATCTAATTTTGATTACAGCACTGTTAGCATATTCATTTTATTCCACATGGGCAGGAAATGCAATTTTCCTTCTTCTACCAAACTACGCTGCTCTCCATACTCTGTCTTCTTTTTTAAAAAAACCATTGAGCGCAATCTCCCAATCTTCTAACTGGAAAAAGCAGTGTATACATTATTGTTGTGTGCCTTCAAGTTTTCTTGGCAGAATTTGTTCAGAGGCTGAGGAAGTTAGACTTGACCAAGGTCACCAAATCAGTTTCCATGTCTGAGTGGGGATTTGAACCCTGGCCTTCTAGCTGTTAAGAATTTTGGGAGATGAAGTCCAAAACATCTGGAGGACCAAAGTTTGGAAACCACTGCACTATTGGAATACATGGGAGGTGGAACACGTAAAACTGTTTGTTCAGGTTTTTTAAAATAAAAAAACAACCCTTAAATTAAAATTATGCTCACTCTATCCCAAGTTATAAATTTTAGGCAATGAACAAATCCAAAACTGCTCCAGGTGGCAGACAAGGTTTGGGATTGGGAATATATTGAATTTTCAGCTCTATGAGGTTGATGTCTGAGCCCAAGAAAAATCACCCAGTAATAATAGTGCTCTCTCTCTCTGTATGTGAGTGTGTTTTCAGATGCTATAGTACTTTGGTTGCTAGTTTGATCCCCTCTGCATCCATCACTACCAGGGGGAAAGCTCACCTCTGGGTACAGAGAACCTCCCATTAACTGATATAAAAATCCCCTATTACATGGTACTTTGACACCACTAATCTGTAGAAAGTAAAACTCAGTGACAGGAATTCATTGTGGCATCCTCCCATTGAATCGATAAACAATAAGAGCCAAGCAATCTGACAATTTCCAGACCAATGTTTGATCAAAGTCAAAAGCCATATATATCTGCTGTGATTCACCCATGGATCTTTGAAATAATAGCCAAAAGTTCTTAAAGGGATTTTCTTCTGTAACCATTGTCCATCCAAGAAGTCTGCATTCTGCCACTCTGATATATCCATCAGTCAGACAGCCACTCTGATATATAGACACGTAACAATGCATGACCTTGCTCTTCCATTTCATTACTTGCCGAACACATTGTCCCCCAAACTAATTTAAACTGGAAAAAGTAACCACCTTTTTATATATTTAAAAACCCATACACTTCCATCACGAACAATGACAATATTCACAGAACAAAACAGGCAATAGAAATACTTCTCCCTCCCCCTCTCTTTCGGTTTTTTTTTTTTTTTGCTCCTGTAACCCATCTTGCAGGAGCTTCACCAAACACTGATAAAGCCAGACTATTCAACCTGTCAGCTTTCATCAGGAGAGATGCACACATCAGAAGCTAAACTGGAAAGAAATCCTTGCTTGTGATTTGTTCTCTTTTACACAAGAACTGAGCTATGCCTCCTTTCTTTCAATGTGTGCTGGTTTTTTGCCATTCGGTTCTGAATAATAAGGGGGTGGGGAATTGAAAAATATTTATTTTAGGTCTAAGTGTCACTACATAGCTCACAGAACTACAAATACCAAGCCAAGGAAATGAGGAAAAAACAATGTTTTGAAGAACAGCAATGAAAGCAGAGTCACACAAGTTCACTTTTCCTCTGCTTAATGACATGCTGGTCTCCCTGTGAAAGAGGATCTACTTCTTAGAAGCCTCAGATTGCATATACCTACATACCCAGGCATTTGCTTGTATTGCCATAATTAAGAGTTGGTCAGCCTTTCTATTGCTGACTTCTTATTTTGGTTTTTTAAAAGAATTCAGCTGTGAAAATAATTCAGATTTAACTGCAGTGTAAAGTATTTAAACATCTTTGTTTATGTTCAGTTCTTTCTTCAATGTTGTAGTGTTGATCCAGACTGATATCACTTTAACTGCAATGGATCAATGCTCTAGGATCCTGGGGTTTGTAGCATTGCAAGGTCTTTAGCCTTCTGTGCCAAAGAGTGCTGGTGCCTCACAGGGTTCCCACAGCATTGAACCATGACAGTGAAAATAGAATCAAACTGCATTATTTCTATAGTATAGATGCACCTGAAATCCCACATAGGGTCATGCTTCATATGCTACTTGGTTTCCTCTCATCTGTGCCTGGCTGCCTCTAGACCAGTGGTTCTCAACCTGGGGTCCCCAGATGTTTTTGGCCTACAACTGCCAGAAATTCCATCTAGTTTACCAGCTGTTAGGATTTCTGGGAGTTGAAGGCCAAAAACATCTGGGGACCCGAGGTTGAAAACCACTGCTCTAGACTTTGCAGAGAGGGAAAATAAATACCATTGCTAAATGGAAAGTCATAATCATATTTCTAGCAATATAATCCTATGTATGTTCAGTTAGAGATAACTTCTTACTGAAGTCATGCTTCTTCCGACTAAAGTAGTTAGTGGGATTGCAGTCTTAAGGACTTCATCAGACTAGTGCATCTATCTATTTCAATTCTAGTTGCTGCCTCCTGCAGAATTGGGTTTTGTAGTTTATTGAGGCCCAGGACCTCTCTGGCTGAACATTTTAAAGGCCCTTCCTCTAAATTACAAGTCCCAGAATTTTGCAGGAGACAGCAACCAGATTTAAAGTGGATAGATGCTCTAGTGTGATGCAATCCCAAATGTAAGCAAGACAGGATCATACTATGACACCCCACAAATAAGCTTGGTCAAGATGAGATCCCAGGTCAATCTCAGGCTACATAATTCACACTGAAGATATATGATGATTAGTGTTCATACGCTGTTAGAAAAATATCATTCCTTAGAGTGAAGTTGCTCACACAAACCCTATTCAAGCATGAGAGCATTTGAATAAGAAAACAGGGCAATGCCATATATTCCTGCTATTAATGCTTTATCTCTTCTTTAGGTTTTGTACAGATAATAACAAGCAGCTAGAGAAAGGAGATCTACCTAGGTACAGCTGTATGAACATCAACTTCACATTTACAGATATTAACACCATATGCATGAACACAAGAAGAAAGACAATGTATGAAAAAGACAAATTATCCAATGACATGCATGAGAGAAAAGGAAAAATACATTTCAAGGTGCTTTTCTGTCTGTAGATATTTCAATGCCTTCTACAAAGGGATTTACAAAGACTACAAAAATAAATACATGCTGAGTATCCTTATCCAAAATACTTTAAAGGTAAAGGTTTCCCCTGACGTTAAGTCCAGTCATGTCTGACTCTGGGGGTTGGTGCTCATCTCCATTTCTAAGCCGAAGAGCCGGCGCTGTCCATAGACACCTCCAAGGTCATGTGGCCAGCATGACTGCATGGAGCGCTGTTACTTTCCCACCGGAGCGGTACCTATTGATCTACTCACATTGGCATAATTTCAAACTGCTAGGTTGGCAGAAGCTGGAGCTAACAGCGGCCGCTCACCCCGGTCCCGGGGTTGAATCTGGGACCTTTCAGTCTGCAAGTTCAGCAGCTCAGTGCTTTAACACACTTCGCCACCAGGGCTCCTTCCAAAATACTTTAGACCAGAAGTATTTTGGATTCCAGATTTTGCTCTGGTTCCTATCTCTTCTGTTCAGAGTATTCATTCTTCTATGCTTCTCCTGGAAGAATACTGATAGAAAACACTTATAAAATAAACATAATTATCTTCTACAGTAAAAATCGGCTGGCAGATACAAGAGTTTGTTTTTTCCTCTCTCTTAACAATTGTACACCAACCAAACACTTTGCTCCAGAAAACAGAAGTTTCTTATTTAATCAACCTGAAATGCAGTATTGCTCTCTTCCAGACCTATATTTCCCATAACATATGATCTGGGATATTTTTATTAGGGATGAAGAGATATTTTCTAATATGCCTTTGGAAAAGTGTGATAATTCTCCCACAATTTCAACAGAAGAAACTTTTGCAATATGAGGTGTATGAATGCTTTATATATTTTTATTATTAGTTCTGCTTCACGCAAAATTGTTATTGGGGTTTCAGAACAATCTGTTTCTTTTTTCCAGTGCAGTCTCTTAATGTGACAGCCTAACAAAATTTCTTTAGAACAGATGCTTCATTCAGGAGCTAAGTTAAATCTAGCTTCCACTGGTATCATTCTGATAAAGAGAAGGAAATTATTCTGGTTGCATAAGTTAATATGGCAGGGATATGATTAGTAATGCATTGCACTGTGATAAAATAAACTGCATTTATGCAGTAATTATCTTCATATGTGTCTCTTTATAAAAATGCCACCCTCTATAGTTCTATATGCTTTACTGTTTCCAGGGAAGACAGGAATTGAGTGAGACTGTTTCAGTAAAATAAATAACAAAGAGTTTTATGTAAACTTAAATACGAATGGTGAGAATCCCCTTTGGAAGATAAAAATGTATACATTTATGACTTTTCTATTTTCACAGTCCCTGCTTAGCCCCCAATTTAAGGGCTATGTAGGGACCGTAAATTCCCCAACTTCCAATTAATGAGCATCAGCTGCTGTGATCAGTAGGGATCAGTTCCCCTGTTACTGAGGAAGTAGCTGGCTGCTATTATCACCAACTGCCTCATGACAGAAAATTGTGACAGTTACCCCACTTCCTATCACAATGGAGATCACTTTCAGGAAGAAGTGAGAACAGCAGTCACACCTTCTCAAAAAACAAGGGAACAGAGTCTTGTTAATCACAGCAGCTGCTGTTTAATAAGTGAGGACTGCTGAATCAACCCAGGATTTTCTGCACAGCGGTGTAACTACAGTGCTTAGACACAAACAAACCCCTACAAAAGTCCTTTTCTTGTATCACTCATGATGAATTTCAACAATTGTAGAATTTTCTCCTTGTGTCTAACGATCTGATTTAGGTTGATATAACAGCGTGTTCAGTGTTGAGAATCAAGGGATGGGAAATGAGGAAGACATAACCTCTAGAAGTTATTGAACATCAAATATTTTTAATTAACAACTGATATTTGCTAAGCTATCTCAGAGGATGTGATGAACCATGGGCCTTGTAGTCCTGCTCAGGACATTGCAATTCCTGATGAAGATGAAAACTTGGGTTTTTTACCTTCCCAGTCTGAACTGGATTCCTCTCAGCCTGATCTTTCCCAGGCAGATCTGGGAACCTTGCACCTGCAAGAAAGTTGTGCCCCAGAAGTATGTCAAACAACCCCAGAGCCTTCTTCTCCCGTGTTCTTGCGCCGGGAGTTTTGTAAACAACAGAGAAGTTTGGATTCAGCTTCGCGCAGGAGTGCGAGGATAGCAGCTAAGAATGTTGCCAATTAACACTGGTTCTCGTGAGAATCTTTGAGGAGTTTAACATCTGGTCTCAGAGTTTAGCTTTCGTTTCTGATTCCCAGAGAACCGCTTTGGTGAGAAAGTTGGACTCTATATAGGTGTTTTGCCCGCGTAGCAACTTCGCGGAGTCAATTCGTCAGCCTACGGAGCGAGTTGTGTCTGGACAGCGCGCTCCGATTCAAGCCTCGCTTCAGCTCAAGCCTTGCCTTGCTATCCAGCCTTCGCCTTGCTTCCCAGCCTTTGTTTACCTACGGACTTTGCCTTGTTTCCCAGGACTAATCCTTGCCTTGTTTCACGGATTTTGCCAAGTTATTCCACGGACCTTGTTCTTGTTCTTAGTTACCTTGTTCCACGTTCAAGCCTTGTTTCAAGTATCAAGTTATTTCCTAGCCACGCTCAAGTTTTATGGACTAAGGACCTTGTCATCTCCCCTCACTTTGCTTGGCAAAGTGAGTGTTTCGGTTATTGGATTACAACTTTGGACCTTAATATTTCTTATTGGACATTGCTTTTTTGGACTAATTCTGACCTTTCCTGAAGGGTCTAATTCTGGACTATTTTCTATACTTGTTTTTATTAACTTTATATATTCCTTCAATAAAGATATTAGTTAGATTCTGGCCTCTGTGTATGGTTATTGGTGCCTCTGCCGCCTGGGTCGTGACAGTTTGACTCCGCCACCCATAAGCACCAACTAACCGAGGCCAGGATGTCTACCGGAGCCGCGCCGGCTGGACAGCCGCTCAGCTACACCATCAGCAAGGACGAAGTGGACCGCATCCGTGACAGACTCAACGCGCAGGATGGAGAAATAAAAGGGTTGAGGGAGCGCGGAGTTCGCCTCCCGGCCATGGCGTTGCCTACCAAGTTTTCTGGAGAAGCTGCTAAGGTTCATGTTTTCCGCCGCCAATGTCAAGCTTATCTAGAGGCCCGTGATGCCGAGTTTCCCCAAGAAGACATCAAGGTGGCGTGGGTCTACAGTCTTCTAGATGGACCAGCGGCTAGCTGGGCGACGGCCCTGTTTGATCAAGCCTCCCCCCACCTAAATTCAGCACAACGCTTCTTGGATCACCTTAAGGAGACCTGGGGAATCGAGGACAATTTGGAGGCAGCCGGTCACAAACTCCGGCGCCTCCTTCAAGGAGACAGACCCATGTCTCAGTACATAGCCGAGTTCCGCGTGCTGGCCCACAACACCGGCTGGAACGATGTAGCCCTCAGAGGACAATTTCGGGAGGGTCTCAACATTGAAATGCTGGAAGAAATCTCCAAGGTGGATCCTCCCCAGACCCTCGAGGCACTCATTGATCAATGTTTACGGGCTGAAGTCATGATTGCCAACAGAAAACAATGGGTTCGAGGCCAGGGCGGTAGAGCCGGGGCAAAACCCCCCGCTCCCGCCAGTGTTCAGCCACGTCCGGTGTGGAGACCCCCGCCGCCAACCCCATACCCCAGAGGAGGCGAGGAGGTGCCGATGCAGTTGGGCAATGTGCGTCCCAGACTAGATGCCGCCGAGAAGGCCCGTCGTCAACGCTTGAACCTCTGCTGGTACTGCGGGAACGGGGGCCATTTCGCCAGAGAGTGCCCAGCCAAAGGGAAGCCTGCCGCCCGTCTTGCGGCGGCGTCCTCCACGGAGTCGAAGGCGTCTGAGCCGACTGGCACACAGCCGGCGGGGGAAGCCAACGACCGGGTGTAGAGAGGCTCGCCAACCCGGTCAAAAAATCCATCCAAGAGCCGCCAACCGGGGTCCTGTTCCTTCTCGTGGTCACATTATGGTCAGCAAAAAGGGGACCCGTCATGATCCACGCCATGATAGACTCTGGAGCTACCAACAATTTCATCGATAGAGAGTATGCCGACTCTCTGGGATTACAATATCATGATTTCAAGAATGCCCGTGTGGTGCAAGCCATAGACGGCCGTCCCCTCAAGACGGGCCCCGTAAGCCAGTGGTCGGAACCCACCAGGATGTGGATAAGGGAACATATGGAAGAGATTTCCTTCTTTGTTACCGAGGTTCCCCATTTCCCTGTGATTTTGGGAATTCCATGGCTGACACTTCACGACCCTAACATTTCCTGGTCCAACAGAGAACTGCAGTTTGCTTCACCGTACTGCCAAAACCATTGCCTCGTAGCCAAGGTATGCCATGCCACAGACTCCGAGCCCATCATCACCTTGCCAAAGAAGTACTCCGAGTATTGGGATGTATTCAATGAGAAAGAAGCCGAAAAATTACCCCCACATAGACCTTATGACTGTGCCATTGACTTGGTGGAGGGGGCCCCGATCCCGCGAGGGCATCTCTACTCCCTGACTGAACCAGAGCAAGAAGCTCTCAGGGAATTCTTAGAGACAAACCTTCGCAAGGGGTTCATCAGACCCTCTCAATCCCCAGCCGCCTCCCCAGTGATGTTTGTGAAGAAGAAGTCAGGGGAATTACGCTTGGTGGTGGACTACAGAGCATTGAACAATATCACCAAGCGGAACAGCTATCCCCTGCCCTTAATCTCGGATCTACTGGACCGACTTCGAGGAGCCAAGGTCTACACCAAGCTGGATCTTCGGGGGGCTTATAATCTAGTTCGCATCAGAGAAGGGGACGAGTGGAAGACCGCCTTCCAGACTAAATTCGGATTATTCGAGTCCCGAGTTATGAATTTCGGTTTATGCGGAGCTCCCGCAACGTTCCAGCATTTTGTCAACGATATTTTTCAGGACTATCTAGACAGATTCTTGATAATCTACCTGGACGATTTTTTGGTGTTTTCCAGATCACAATCAGAACATGAGAACCACGTCAAATTGGTGTTGCAACGATTGCGGGATCATGGACTTTATGCCAAGCTAGAAAAATGCGCTTTTGATCTACAAGAGGTAGATTTCCTTGGCTACCGCATCTCGCCTCTAGGGCTTTCCATGGATCCAGCCAAAGTTTCAGCAGTATTGGAATGGCGGGCGCCAACTAACAAGAAAGAGGTGCAGCGTTTCTTGGGGTTCGCGAACTACTACCGCAAGTTCATTCCAGATTTTGCCCGCTGGTCCGACCCCATCACTAGCTGCATCCGTGGAAAGCAGCCTTTCCGCTGGACTGATCAAGCAGAGAAAGGGTTCCAGCAACTGAAGAAACTATTCACCTCCCAGCCAATTCTACAGCACCCAAATCCTGGAACCCCTTTTGTGGTGCAAGCGGACGCCTCTGATGTGGCAATTGGGGCTGTACTCTTACAACCGGTGGGAGATCACCTCCACCCCTGTGCCTTTTATTCTCGTCAACTAACCACACCAGAGAGGAATTACACCATTTGGGAAAAAGAACTACTGGCCATAAAGGCAGCCTTTGAAACTTGGAGACATTGGCTAGAAGGGGCCAAATTCCCCATTGAAGTCCACACTGATCATCGTAATCTAGAACATCTAAGAACTGCCCGCAAACTAAATCAGAGGCAGCAACGTTGGGCTTTATTCTTTGAACGTTTCAACTTCCAGATCCATTATGTGACCCCAGCTCAAACCAAGCAAGCAGACGCCCTGTCACGTAAACCGGAATACGCTGCAGGACGCAAGGAGACCTTTGAATCCCAACTGCTACAACCTGAGAACTTTGCCACGCTCACTGTGGGGAACACCAAATCCAGTCCCATTGGTTCAACTTCTCCTACTCCAGGACCCATCTGTGCTCAAGAAATCAGGGCTAGTCAGCAAGCAGATGCCTGGGCGCAGGACCAACTTCGCCAAGGTCTGCATTTTCCCTTTTCGCTTAAAGATGGGCTGCTCTGCTATAGAAATCATGTTTATATCCCACCCGGACCGGGCAGGGAAAAAGCGCTTCGTCTGTGTCATGACTGCAAACCAGCAGGACACTTCGGACTATTTAAAACCATGCATTTGATCCTAAGAGATTTTTGGTGGCCCAAGATCCGCAAGGATGTGGAAAAATATGTCAACACCTGCCCAGTATGCCAGCGCTCCAAGATACGAAGGGAGAAGCCCTCAGGGCTTTTACACCCCCTTCCTACCCCATCTCGCCCATGGGAAATAATTTCCGCGGATTTCATCACTGACCTACCACCTTCCTGTGGATTCACCACGATCTTAGTGGTGGTGGACCTATTCACCAAGTTAGCCCATTTCATTCCCTGCGAAGGCCTCCCCACGGCCAAAGAAACTGCGGATCTATTTCTTCAGCATGTTTTCAGACTACATGGATTGCCCAAGAGTTTAGTCACAGACCGTGGATCTCAATTCACCTCTCGTTTTTGGAAGGCACTGCAAAAACTACTGGGCATAGACTCTCGCTTATCTTCAGCTCATCATCCCCAAACAGATGGGCAAACGGAGCGCACCAATGCCACTTTGGAGCAGTATCTTCGCTGTTATGTAAACTACCAACAGGACAATTGGGCTTCTCTGTTACCACTGTCTGAGTTTGCCTACAATAATGGAGTTCAAGCTTCTACAAAAGAAACGCCGTTCTTTGCAAACTACGGTTTCCATCCACGTTTCTTTCCCCCTGTCATTGAAACTTCAGAAGTTCCCGCAGCAGAGGATTGGCTGCAGGAACTCACAGCGGTGCAACAACTTTTGCTCCAGCAACTGGACCAAGCCAAGGAGGACTATAAACGCCACGCTGACAAACACCGCCAGCCGGGCCCCGAAATCAAGGTAGGAGATCGGGTTTTTCTGTCCACTCGCTTCCTGCCCTCCCACCGCCCATGCCGGAAGTTAGATGCCCGCTTCATTGGCCCCTATCCAGTGGTGGCGCAATTAAACCCCGTGACTTTCAAACTCCAACTTCCGCGTTCAATGCGCATTCACCCAGTGTTTCACCGTTCCCTGCTCCTTCCGGCGGATGGTGTGCGTCCTGATACAGACCAACCGGCCCCCCCTCCTGTTTTGATGAATGGGGAGGAGGAGTTCGAGGTTGAGGACATTTTGGATTCTCGCTTTCATCGCCGCCGCCTACAATATCTCATTGACTGGGTGGGTTTTGGCCCTGAGGAACGCTCTTGGGAAGACGCCTCCACAGTCCATGCTCCTGATCTAACCCGTCGCTTCCATCTGACCTATCCCACCAAACCGCGACCTCGCGCCTCGGGGAGAGGACCCCAGTTTGGGAGGGGCCCTGAGGAGGGGGATAGTGTGATGAACCATGGGCCTTGTAGTCCTGCTCAGGACATTGCAATTCCTGATGAAGATGAAAACTTGGGTTTTTTACCTTCCCAGTCTGAACTGGATTCCTCTCAGCCTGATCTTTCCCAGGCAGATCTGGGAACCTTGCACCTGCAAGAAAGTTGTGCCCCAGAAGTATGTCAAACAACCCCAGAGCCTTCTTCTCCCGTGTTCTTGCGCCGGGAGTTTTGTAAACAACAGAGAAGTTTGGATTCAGCTTCGCGCAGGAGTGCGAGGATAGCAGCTAAGAATGTTGCCAATTAACACTGGTTCTCGTGAGAATCTTTGAGGAGTTTAACATCTGGTCTCAGAGTTTAGCTTTCGTTTCTGATTCCCAGAGAACCGCTTTGGTGAGAAAGTTGGACTCTATATAGGTGTTTTGCCCGCGTAGCAACTTCGCGGAGTCAATTCGTCAGCCTACGGAGCGAGTTGTGTCTGGACAGCGCGCTCCGATTCAAGCCTCGCTTCAGCTCAAGCCTTGCCTTGCTATCCAGCCTTCGCCTTGCTTCCCAGCCTTTGTTTACCTACGGACTTTGCCTTGTTTCCCAGGACTAATCCTTGCCTTGTTTCACGGATTTTGCCAAGTTATTCCACGGACCTTGTTCTTGTTCTTAGTTACCTTGTTCCACGTTCAAGCCTTGTTTCAAGTATCAAGTTATTTCCTAGCCACGCTCAAGTTTTATGGACTAAGGACCTTGTCATCTCCCCTCACTTTGCTTGGCAAAGTGAGTGTTTCGGTTATTGGATTACAACTTTGGACCTTAATATTTCTTATTGGACATTGCTTTTTTGGACTAATTCTGACCTTTCCTGAAGGGTCTAATTCTGGACTATTTTCTATACTTGTTTTTATTAACTTTATATATTCCTTCAATAAAGATATTAGTTAGATTCTGGCCTCTGTGTATGGTTATTGGTGCCTCTGCCGCCTGGGTCGTGACAGAGGAGCATGTAGCTTAGTATAAATGTTAAATAAGTGCAATAATTCATTATTACTTGAACTGCCTTTTGAGAACATGTTAAATGCTATGCAATATTTAATTAACCTAACATACACAAGCAGAAAGCGTAGCATTTTTAAAACCACATCTAAAAAAATAAAACTACTTGGGGGTGGGTGGGTTGAAAATGTAATATTTTTCTCCCTTTAAAAAGGTAGAATTTTACTACCATTGTTTTAAATAAGAAATTTATCAGATTATGCAATACCTACTTACATTTATCATTGCCACTGAAATACAAATAAAAACCCACTAGTTGTAAAAGATGTATATTGTCTAAACTTTGACCATAACAATTTAATCCACCATTTATAGATGCATTTGAATGTATATCTTTCCCTGGTATCAAGGTTCTGGTTATCATGAAATAGTTTTGTGAAATAAATAACCTCTGAAGGCCAGGTATCTCATGCTTTTTCACTGATGGTTTCCTAAGTTCTGTAGTCCTAAGTCCAGATTGCTGGTCAAGGCATCGTACTGAATTTTTTTGTTTCTCCAGCCCTACTTCGCAATCCTTCCAGTGCCAATGATGTGATGGCATGCCCGAGCCTTTGGGAAAAACTATAGTGTCTGGCTTCACTCAGGGGCTATCTGTATACCTTCTGTTAAGATCATAGAATCATAGAATCATAAGGAGTTGGAAGAGACCTCATAGGCCATCCAGTCCAACCCCCTGCTAAGAAGCAGGAAAATCACATTTAAAGCACTCCCAACAGATGGCCATCCAGCCTCTGCTTAAAAGCCTCTAAAGGAGGAGCCTCCACATCAGACGCTTAACATTCAGAGGCACTTTAGGCAAGGTGAGAAGATAACCAGAATGAGTTTACTGAAAACAAGATGAATAAAGGGTTAACTCCACCCGAGACTATAATAAGATAGTTTAGGATAATACATTACAAAATGAGATTTTGCTGGTTGCAGTCATCTCTCTGGAGTCCTTGAAAGTCTTGCCTCTGATGCAAAGTGATGGTTTAAAAGCTGATGCTCATAAGCTGTCTCAATCTTCTTTCTTGTGAAGCTTAAGCTGGTCAAAAGCTTCTGTTGCCTCTGCGACTGGTGGTATATGAATGCTGGCTGAATGCAGGTGCTAAGGATGCCTGTTTTGGATTGCTTGGGCCCAGGATTACCAGATAATGCCCAAGCCTCTGGTCACTGTAGCTCTGCTGCAGAAAGAGGAGGAATCGATCAAGAGAATTCTGTTCAGGCAAATGAAATAGACCAACTAAGGCCGGCTTCTAGGGTTTTTTTATGCTCCACCTAAAACTAATACAAAGAGAGGCATTAGACTATTGGGAAAACCTATAAACAGGGGGAGCTAAAGCAAAGAAGAGGAAAAGGCAGAACCAAGACTTCACAAATGACAAGGAGGAAAAGTAGAATGGGGTGCTGAGCAGTTTATGTAAAAAAAAATCAGTTTCACTGAAAAATATTTTGTTAACTTGGGATTCATTACATGAACATTTGCTGTCTTAACTGCATTGCTAAAAATGTGTGAAATTTGTTGCGACTAAATATCTCTTAAATTTGTGGCCAAAAGTTAGTCACCCTAATATAACCTCCCAATCTTCTCAAAGCTAAACATACCCAGTTCCTTAAACTGTTCTTCATAAGGCTTAGAAACATAGGAATCCATCTTTTTTTCGAACTGTAGTCCAGGCAACCAATGGCCTGAGGGACCATGAATAGGCCCTTTGCTTAAAAGATTTGAGGACCCCTGATCTGGAGGAATCACAATGCATGTAGAATATAGTATACTCCCCATTTTGACTACATGGAGACCAGGGACAAAGAGCAATAAAAGACAGGTAAGAAAATGTTAACTCCATTAGTAATAGAAAAGTAACTTCCTTCAGATCCAAGCTGCTCTGTTCTATATAAAGTCAACTGACCTTTATGAGGCTTAATTTCTAGACCCTTGGTTATCCTTCTCTGCACATGTTCTAGTTTGTCAATATCCTTCCCTTCAATTGCAACCAGAGCTAAATACACCATTCCAGGATGGCTTGACCAAAACTGAATAAAGTGGTACAATTAATATACACGAACAACATATAAAAACAAATATCTGCTGATGAGACAGGAACCAATCAAAGCTAGGAAATTATATGATTGTGGAGTATAAAAATGAAATTGTTTAAAATATTGGCATGGAGCACACGTGTTAAATTAATAATCTATTAAATCAATTACAGTAGAGTCTCACTTATCCAACATAAACGGGCCGGCAGAATGTTGGATAAGCGAATATGTTGGCTAATAAGGAGGCATTAAGGAAAAGCCTATTACACATCAAATTAGGTTATGATTTTACAAATTAAGCACCAAAACATCATGTTAGACAACAAATTTGGCAGAAAAAGTAGTTCAATACGAAGTAATGCTATGTAGTAATTATTGTATTTACGAATTTAGCACCAAAATATCACGATGTATTGAAAACATTGACTACAAAAATGCGTTGGATAATCCAGAACGTTGGATAAGCGAGTGTTGGATAAGTGAGACTCTACTGTATTAGCATACAAATAAAATATGAAGAAATAAATCACAGTACTGCTTGCATGGCTATTATGAAATCAAATTAACACAAAACCAAATATTAACAATATGACCATCACTTTATATGAACTTGAAGAAATATTTGCATTAATAAAACTTATAGTGCCATAGATCATCAGTGCCTGAAGCTTAATGTAAAGAAAATGAGAAAGATTGCAATAGTGGCCTGCCACAGAGCCAGCAAATGTTTGTGATAGTGTTTGCAAGCTATGACAGAGAACACAGATGAAGTAAAGTTGGTGCATCAAGTATTTAATCTGGTCACAGTAACAGAAATATCAGTTGATGTTTGAAAGTGAAAAAATCTGTGAATCATTAGGAATCTCTAGGTCCTCCAGA
The DNA here is from genome assembly GCF_035594765.1 of Anolis carolinensis. Lineage (NCBI taxonomy): Eukaryota > Metazoa > Chordata > Lepidosauria > Squamata > Anolidae > Anolis > Anolis carolinensis. The sequence goes on from NC_085845.1 coordinate 62,640,531, forward strand.
AGCTGATCACAAAATTGTGCTGGAAGACTTAATGCTTCCAAGAGACATGTTATCTCTATGAATCTTTAGGTTTTCCGCTCTATGGACAAATTCCTAGAGCACTGGTTCTCAACCTGTGGGTCCCCAGGTGTTTTGGCCTTCAACTCCCAGAAATCCTAAGAGCTGGTAAACTGGCTGGGATTTCTGGGAGTTGTAGGCCAACAGGTTGAGAACCACTGAGAACATGTTAATCAAATCCATGAATAATCAAATCCACAAAAGTTAAACTCACAAATGTGGAGGTCCAACTGTAGTTGAAAACTATGGCATCCAAGTCTTAATGCTCTGCCCTTCCTCTTATGCTTCTGCATTGTTGTGCTGAGCCATTCCTTACTAGTTGTTCCTCTAATCTGTGTCTTCCCTCTGGGCCACTAAGTTTCTCTTCTTGCCAGGTGACCTAACCTATTGACTGAGCTTGCCCTACATCGATGTACATAACAGCTCCTTGAAAAAAACCTGGAGGAATGAAAAACTCCTTTCCTGGAACCAAAAATGACCCTATTGGTGTCAAACAAGTCTCCCTGTCTTCCCATATATGCATTAGTCATAAATATGTAAAAAAGTAATACTATTGATGGCATGACTTGAGTTGTTCTTCTATAGCTTTCACACAATTTCCAGAAAAAACATGCTTCCTAAGGCTTTTTGATCTTTATGATGAGGCCTTGCCAAATGTTTGAAGGCTACAAAAGGCTATGAAAGGTTATAGCTCTGCACAATGGCCACTTAATAGTCTCCATCTCCCATTCTTGTAGGAACAAAGGAAAATAGCATTTCACCTGTTTCTCAGGATTTATTAAAGTGTTTTCCCCACCCTGGTACTGGATATGCTGGTGCTGATAACACACCAGCATTTTGCATTTTACATAGCACTGCAACTCAATTAAGTGAGACTCACTATGTAGGAGGGGAGAGAAGGACAACCACAAGAATACTGTATAAAATTCTGCAACATTCACATGTGGGGTCATAAAATAAATAAAGATGCCAGAATGTTTTGCTGAAACACCTTTGACTAATAACTTTTGGCACATTTTCACAGTGACATCTGTGTCTACTTTCCAGATTTTGGAACAATTGCAGTTGCTTACCAAAGTAGTCAGGGTTGTCATGTAATAAATAGATAATTAGTGAATTCATCCAAGATTCAGAATGGTCTGTTCAGTTAATGTTTCTTGGGCAAACATGGGATTGTGAGTTTTATTACTCAAATATGAGAGTACTTTAATTCAAGCAACCTAGGACATGTGATAAAATGGAGAGAATATAAACAGGATATAAATTCAATAAAATAAATATCTCACATGCAGTACATAAATAAATAAGACATAAATAAATAATAAATTAAATGGCTTACCACATTTTTAATGTGACAGGAAGTGATTGTATACCTTTGTTATGAGCTGAGAACACTTCACTCATGCCAAAACTAGTAGCTATACTTACTGAAGTGGATATTTGTCAGTAAAAACCATTTTCCTAAAGTTGTGTCTCTTTTAAAAAAGTTAGTTGTGATGAAATGCAATGGAAATATGTCAATTACATATTCTCACAGCAAATGGATTAGTGTGTATGAATAACTGAAATGGAGTTTATATTACAGCAAAAGCTCTCTAAATTCTAGGTTGCCTAACTTTCATTATCAAGAAGCCCCTGGCAGTCAATTAAAGACTTGAATCATATAAGAGCCAAGGATGAAGAATCTAAATTACTAAAAGGTCAGTGAACACTGGCAGCATGAAAATTGCACCAAAACAAATAAAACATTAGCATGAGAAAAGATAGAGGAAAACTGTATGTATTGCATTTGAAACGTTCAAAGCCAGCTGTAGGATCAGAATCATTACATAGGACTCTCCTTGAATCAATTTAGAACAGAATTAAAAGCTTTTGGGAGAGCTGTGAATAGAATATTTTTCCATCACACTATTTATATTTTTAGATACTGGCTGCTGGACATTATGGCCACATCGACTTTCCCCCATATCTTTTCAGAACTGAAATAATTCTATCTATCAAAGGGGAATAATATTGTTACTCCTGGTTTTCCCATACCCCTGTGTAAATAGTGACTTTACAGAATGATTTTTGTCAAGAAGATAACAGCCATGATAGCCTGTTGCATTTCCCCAGCAACACAGATCTAACCAATGTATTCCCTGGCAGTTGGTTTTAAATTAATCCCTTACCTGCTGTCATACAAGATCAAATTTAGAGATCTTTATGGTGTGTGGTGTAATCGCCCATAAAACACTCTTTACCAGAAACACAAATCCCAATTACTTCTAGTTTGCCCCACTGGTACTAAGTGCCTATTCTCACTATTTGGTTTCAGGTATTGAGATAATTGTTGTATTTTGTTTCTACAGAACTAATAAATTTTAGGCTTATAAGAGACAGACTATATGTTGTCTTTTCTATCCAATCTGATTTGAAGCTATCGCTTGCATGTAAACTAAGATATCAGTGGCTTATCATGTGCATCCACCTTGTAGAGAATTTCCAAATTAAAGTCAGCAGATTTAGCTCATCCCACTGGTGTGACAGTTTCCAGTTGCTAACATCTGGAAAGGGAATGAGACATCAAAGCAGAACGGCAGTTACAGTAAAGTTAACTTATGAACAGTCTCTGTGTTCCTGCATGGCAGGGAGTGGGTCTGGGTGGTCCTTATGTTCTAACTCTAAAATTCTATGATAATATGACTAGTACCTATGACCACTGGGTGGCCATATAAAACTGTATTGCACCACCACCAGAAACCATAAGTCTGCTCTAGGTGCTCCTATACGTCCTATTTACCTTGAGGAGCCCAAATTCTGAACAAATAATGAAGAAACACAACCTACAGGCCCACCAAGAAAATTTAACAAATGCTATGTTCTGCAAAGGATAGGAAGGATTTTCTAATCACTACAGGAGTCTACCGTATACCATGCAGCTACATAGGGACCATCAAATGCAGAGCACAGACAAGAATCAAAGAACACAAAAGACTAATTCAGCCAGAGAACTCAGCTATAGCAGAGCACTTGATAAACCAACCTGGACACAGAATAGTCTTTGAGAACACAAGTGCTGACCACTCTGACAACCATCATGTCAGACTACACAGAGAAGCCATTGAAATCCAAAAGCATGTGGACAATTTCAACAAAAAAGAGGAAACCATGAAAATGAACAAAATCTGGTAACCAGTAATAAAAATTACCAGAATCAAGACAGTAAATAGGGAACACCACTCAGAAACAGGGGAATTCCAGACAGATAACAATCAAGTGCCAGTTAACACCTCCCAAAAAGGATGCCTCCAGGAATTGAGGCTACCTCAATGCAAATACCCTCACTGATTGTCTTTGCATCTGCAAAGCTACTCAATGCTAATCTAGCTTGTTAATTATAACATTCACACTCGTTTCATACAGACAAGGGCTCTTTCTCTCACCCTGGACATTCCACAGATACACTCCACTTATCTCACCTCCAACAAACCTCTGAAGATGCTGACCACAGATGCAGGTGAAACATCAGGAGAGAATGCTACTGAAACATCCAGCCCAAAAAACTTACAGCAACCCAAATAGGAACAAGAACTGAAGATAGTGAGGTCAAAGAGGAATTAAATTAAAACCCAACAATGAAATCCCGTTATTAACAATAGTCAATCACAAAACTTTTGTTGCTGATAAAATACACAGTAACATGTGTAGATAAGGAGGCTTCATATTAGTTTAAACTTTAGTTAGTTTAAAATGTAAATTTTGATAAATCAGAAAACATCATTTCTCTCTTTAATTTCCCTTTAAAGTTTATTTGTTCAGTAATGAAGTTTAAAATAAGGAGCAAAATAGCCTGAGAGGTTAAAATGCATTCCTGTTGTTTTTTGAGTGGTACTCTATCGATGTATGATTTGCTCCCATTTGCTCTTTTTTGCATGGAGATTCCATAGAAACAGAGTGGTACTCTATCAATGTATGATTTGCTCCCATTTGCTCTTTTTTGCATGGAGATTCCATAGAAGCAGAATACAAAAAAAACATTACTGAGTACTTGCAGAAGATGACGTAAGTTTCACTGGAGGATACTGAAAGGAATAACTCTCTATAATTATGTCCTGGATAGTGTTGTTGCACAGCAGATTAAACCACTGAGTTGCTGAACTTGCTGAACTTGAATCCGGCGAGTGGGGTGAGCTCCTGCTGTTAGCCCCAACTTCTGCCAACCTAGCATTTTGAAAACATGCAAATGTGAATAGATCAATAGGTACCACTCCGGCGGGAAGGTAATGGTGCTCTATGGAGTCATGCAAGCCATATGACCTTGGAGGTTTCTATGGACAATGCCAGATCTTCGGTTTAGAAATGGAGATGAGCACCAACCCCAGAGTTGGACACAAACAGACTTAATGTCAGTGGAAAACCTTTACCTAGTGTTTCTAGAAAAGATGATGAAGACAGGGTTGGCATGTGCCTTTGGTGTTTGGTTTAGTCCTGTTGTTTACCATACTGCATGTCCTGCTAATGACAATCTGTTTTAGGTTACGGATTGTCTGTAAGCAAGCACAGTCTTACCATCCAAGATCTATAGGATGGGATTGTTACTGTCCATTTTAATGAAAATGAAGAATACTCTGAAGGACAATATGTGTGCACATTTTGCTATATCTGGGCTTGATTTTTTTTAAATGTTGTACTTCAAGCAAATTATATTTGTCTACTGGACATATCAAAAGTATTATAAAAGACAATGGTGCTTAGCATCATTGTCTTTTGGTAGAATGCAGTAGGAAAAGAGGAAGATCCCATTAAGAAAGCCTCAGCCCTGGCTTTGCAAGATCCCAGCAAGACTGTTGATGATAGGATGACTTGAAACTCATTCATAAGCCTGCAAGGTAACTTAACAGAAGTTAACAACAACAATAAACAATGGCCTGAAAGATGTAGAACCAAAGATGTAGAACCAAATGTTGACTGTCTTCAAAAGTGAATAAGTAAATGTTACTGTTTGATACACTGGTGATTTAAATAAATAAAATTACTAAGGCAGAAAAGATTAAAAAGTCTGGGGTAGAGAAGATGACCAAAACAAGTAGTTTTTGAGAAAAACATACCCAGGGGTAACTATGTTGGTCATACAGCAAAATGTAACAATACCCTAAATTTGCAAAACAGAGATATCTTTATTGGGAAAACCAATTGTGCATTTCTGTACATTTTATGTACAGTATAAATATTTGTGGATTTTTGAATGCTGCATTTTGAGTTAACACAATTGACATTAAGTAACTGCATGGTGATAGTCCTAGAGTCTATTTTATGGCACTCCTACAAGAATCTAACATGACATGCAATGGTCATAAATTCATACTTCTAACTGCAACAATAGCAAAAACATCTCTTGTCTTTAACTTCTTCTATAATGTAAGAGATGTCACCTTGAACAAAGTTAGAAAACAGCTATTTGCTGGCTTGAATGTGGAAAGGCGAGAGATGTTTTGCTCTAACTACACAGAGTTGCCCATTGTTTTAAGTGCAAGGTAGTCAGCTTTAGAACAGAGTATTGCCACATTTTCCTGAGGACCTTGATTGCTGTTGTTTTAACTTGTTTGCCAAAGTGAATGTCCACAGTCTCAAATGGATGTTCCTCATAACTAACATTTCTTTTAGTTCAAGGTCAGCAGTAAAAGCCTCCTAGAAGCAAAACACTCACACATATTGGATATATAAAAGATGGCAAGTTGTTCTTTCTTAATCAAATTCTTGCACTGCCCTAAAAAACAATTCATGTCATTATTTACATAACCCCTACATGTATTATGAAAAATCTGTAATTCCACAGAATACTTAAAAGAGTATGATGGGCTTGTCCTGACATTTTTAAAGGCTTTTATTTGTTCTCCAGTCTTATATAAACATGCCTCTTATAACTGGATTTTAGGGTCAATTTTGTTGCAGTACAAAGTACTCCAAGTTTAACTGGCAGTAAGCAAAACACAGATAATGTGTTGTACAAACACGCTGTCTATAGAAATGTCTCAATTCAGGCAATTTCTTTAGATGTGACTACTGATGGGAAAAGTTCTTCAATAATCAATTGAGCTTGGACTCAGCAGTTATCAGCAAGGTTGAAGAATGCTCAGTAAATAAAGTTTCTAGTTACCAATGGTTTTGCACTCCATATTCCACCATATTTTATATCAGGTGTGGAGCTTGTGTAGTCCTCCAGGTGTTGCTGATCTACAGTTTCCACTACTCTTTACAATTGATAGTACTGGCTAAAGCTGTTGGCCCTTCTACTCTACATCAGAGAGTTTCTGGGTTGTTTTTGTTGTTGTTGTGTGCCATTATGTCATTTCCAACTTATAGCAACCCTTAGGTGAACCTACCATAAGAGAGTGTCTGATTTGCTCCATGGCTGAACAAGGATTGAAACCCTGGTCTTCATATTTGTATTTCAATGTTCACATCACTATTCTGGCCCTACCCAGTTTCTGGGTACTGACTGGCAAATTCATACTAGCTGTTCAGGACTTTCTGCCAGTCTCTATATGGACTAAGGTTTTTGGACAGTTGTTGCCCAAAAATATTAGGAAGACCAGAAAGTCCTCACCTCTGTTTGATATAAAATATGTTATTTGTGATGAATGGGAAATTCATGAGGCAGGTAAGCATGAAGTACTCATTGATGAGCTATCTATTCCTAGGGCAGGTGGTACTATTCTTTTGGCCAACTGGAGTTTTTGAACAAGGGGAATAGCACTACAAAGATATTTTACATACATAATTTATTAAAATATCTTCATGTAGATAACTGTAACAATTTAACATATTTCTTTAGTTGTTGGAACATAGGTACAGTACATACCTATTATTTGAGGTAATGTTACAATCTCCCAACTGCTCTTCCAAGTTTTTACTCTGAAAAATATTGCCTTCAAAAGTGCTCCCAAACTGAAAGCTAGCCTGTGTGGATAGGATAGTATACAACAGAATCTGTTTGCTTCTGTTGTATATCAACACCACTGCTTCTGCTTTCATAAAGTTTCTTCTGTGTAGAAAGGAACAGATACCAGTAGAATGACCATGCAAAGTGAAACTCCTCCACTCGATATCCCGATTAACAGCTGCATAACTTTGTCCTGAATATAAATGTTATCTGCCAATGCACAGTTAAAGTTTCAATGCACACAATTTTAAAAAGAGATTCCTCTTAAATGTATTACTATCAGTAAGAACAGAATAGATATTAGATTTGCTTCTACATGAAAATTGCATGGAGGAAACCAGTATGTAGGAATTATATTTTTTTTCCTTCTTTCTTGTAATTTTTCTCTCCCCCCGCCTTCTTCCTGGGGAGTCCTCATGGGGAGATAGGGTGGGATACAAATGTTGTTGTTGTTGTTCAAACTTGCTAGAAACAGATTAGACACAAGTTTACAATATATTTCACTTTAAATTAATTCTGAAGAATGAAATCTGAAGGACTGTTAACTTATGAAGCATATTCCGATATGGCAAGAGTTCCTGCTATCTGAGGATTAACTCAGAGAGATCTATACACAACAAGCAATTTGCTCAAGGTGAGTTTTTCTTGCTCAGATGCCATAGGAGGGTAACTTATTTCCTAAAGGCTCACATTACCTCCTTACAGCAGTCTAATGAGCAAATGACCTTGCCATAAGCTCCCTCCTGGAAAACCGACATTTACATTTGTAAGGTTAAATAAAATGTGCAATGAGGGAGTAGTAGAAATAAAAGAAAATAAAAGGATACTGAGACTATGATTCGAAGAAATGTGTTACAGACTTTCTCATCCTTACCGACAGTACTAACCCATGTGTAATGCTGATGTCAAAACCAGTATCAGTTAGTTTTAACTTCCTTTTCATTGATCTTGACAATGGAGAATGAACCAAACAAAATTAAAACAAGAGTAGAGCATACTTAAGGGTTTCAGATCAGAAGCACGACTTCACTGAGTTATGTTCTCAAACTCTATTGCTGAGTACTTCAGCCTTCAGGGTTTCTCGCCATGTGATAAGTGTCTGAAATAGATTGCTGGCTATAGTAGAATACCAAACTGTAAAGGCACCCCTGGTTTGAATTGTGAACATTTCTTTCTTTTGACTACAATGACCTTTTTAGTCTTATTTTGATATTAAAAAGCTTTCTGAAACATTGAAATGCCTCCAACTATGCCAAGGGAGAGAAAAGCCCGTGGCCTTTGAGATTAATTTCTGCAGTTTGTCAGGTGTTCTCAAAAGCTTTGTTTGGCCCAATCATTCCATAAAGCTGGAATTTCTAATTATCTAAGTTACCAAGTAGTTTGCCCTTTTAGATCTGTGTGAAGATCCCATTCCCTTCTTCACTTTTTTCCTCCTCTGGGCTTTCTAAGATGATGCTTGTTTAGGTGATTTAGCAATCACACTGCTGCATACATTTCAAATGGTCTGATTGATTGGATAACACAATAAAGCATATATTCATCATTGTGGGACCATAGAATGTTTGTTTTTGAGCCAGATTCAAAAGTATATTATTTTCTTGAAAATTCTGAATTCAAAGTACTGTAACCCAAATTTGCTTTATTTCCACTTCCATCTTATAGCATTTGCACTTTTCCTAGCAAATAGCAGGATGTATGCATAAGAGAGATTCAAGGAAACTCTGAGGTTTGCACAAGCTATAAAAAGTAAACTTTTTCAAATACTACCAAAACTTCAGAATATCTTCCAACATCTTATGAAAATCTGGGCAAGCAACATCAGCATGGTCAAAATGGAAGTGTATTAATAAGAATGATCACACAAATAGGTACTTCATCAGATGGCCTTTGGATTCTCTTTCCATGAACGTAGGAAACAGAACCCCACAGGAGGCCATCACATGATGTAAGCACACTTCTGGTGAGACTGCATGGTGCTTTGTTTCCTAAGCACATGGAAATGGGGCCTGAAGACCGTCTTCACAAGTCAGGTGTTACCCGACTCCAGACTGGGGAAAATGGGTGAAAGTGGGGAGAAGACAGGAAAAGGCACAGAACAGATATGGGATGACTAGCCATTCTAGAAGATGGTTTCCTCCACTTTCCTCCTACCAGAGTGATGATGTTCTTTGAGAGGCTACATAAGATAGCTTTTACCTGAGTATACTAGGAAGGACTAGCTTCCACTCGCATTTTATACTTTGAACATAGGGTGTTTGAATTTAGAGAAAACCTGCATCTGGATAGGTTAATATGGGTGGCACTCTATTTTTTATTTATTACATTTATAAATTCAAATTACTATAGATTAATTGAGAGGCAACTCTTCCATTTTATCCAATCTTTATTCCAAATGAAGTAGAAGAAATGTAAGAAATGAATTTGTCTTTAATCCCTCTCTCTATCTCTCCCCCCCCTCCCTTTAAGGAAAGCTGTGGTTTGGCAGAGCTCCTGAATACAATGTGGTTGTCACAGGATTTGAAGATACCTCTGGAAAGATTCTACATTCTTTAAGTTGCTTCTTCCTCTTCCTCTTCTTCTTCTTCTTCTTCTTCTATATATATATATATATATATATATATATATATATATATATATATATAAATGTGTGGTTTTACTATGGAGGAAACAACAAAACAACTGAACCAAATCACACCAAATTTGGCCACAAAAGACATAGTCAATCAATCTATGTCTTTCATTCAAAAAAACCCTAGAAAAATAGTCCAAATTACAGAGGATGAGGAAGAGCCTTTCTCTCCCTAACTGCCAGTCAGAAAGATAGGCCCTGCTGCATTTAGGCCCCGCCCCTTCATGTCCTGTCAACTCCCTCAGCCAAAATGGCACCCAGGGCACTGGCAGAGTGTGATGTCCGAAGCACCGGCAATCAAATTGATTTGAACCTGCAGCAGAGAGTTCCGCAGATCCATCGCAAAAGGAACAGAGCGGGACCGCAGCAGACTATTATTAAAAGATCTTTTTTTCTTCACTTTCCCTTCCTTGAACTATGTAACAAATCCCCCCAATAAAAGTAGCATTCATTTTATAACAGTAACACTCTCTATCTGGTTATTTTGTGTCTTTCCTTGACTTCTTTTTTTTGTAATCCCCCCCTCCCTCTCACTAACCCGTCCGTCCTTTAAACTCTGGCTGAGGCTCCTCCGCCATAGGTTAATACGGCGGACGATACAAATTGGCTCATATCTTTATCAAAATTACCCCTAGCACGCTCTTCTTTTAGTTCTAACCCTTCCTAAGGCTCCTGACCCAAGGACCACCAGCGGAACCAAAATCGGTCCAGTTTAAAACTTCGGAACAGCTGACTGTCAAAAAGCCGGCTCCGATCGCTCCTTTACAGCCACAGCTGCTTCCCGGCTCCCGCGGCGAGCAGATTGCCTCTGCAGGGACACAAGCTACTTCCAGGACTGCTGGTAGTGGACTGCCATCTCCCCTGGAAGAGAAATATAGTTTCCTCAAGGACCAGCCGCGATCCTCCTCCGTTCATCCATTCACCTTCATTCATATGAATGACCGGACTGGAATCAACAGGAATCCCTTCACTTTGTTATTTCCATGAACCTCCTATTGCCTGAACTGTTTATGAACTTTTCATGAATTGCATGCTAATATGTTTATGAAATATTGGAATCAATTCTTTATTTACTGTCTAGCCAAATGTCACTTGGTCTATAGGTCCCCTGGAAGATTCTCAAATTCATATATTTTCCTTTTTTATATATTATATTACAAAAAAAGGAAACCGGGTTTACTCTCTGCTTTAAAGCTGGAGGGAATCTGAATTTCCTCCCGGTCCCCTAGGAAACCCGCGATATGGCCAGATTGTTTACCCACACCCCCCCCCAGCCTATATTTCCACTCAGAACTCACTCAATTTCACACCAAAAAATACCCCTTTTCATATTTATGCCTATAATTGTCTAGTCTTAAAAATACAACCAGCAGAAACCACCTTGGACTATTTTTCCTCGGCTCAACAGCTGACTGTCAAATCGCTCTCTTTGCGTAAATAGCCTCCCCGATCAGCGCTATTAACGCAGGGAGGGAAAATGAGCTATAAGTGTTAATATTTAATACTTTTTCTGGCAGTTTTGGGGTAAAATGGCTATAATATGATTCTCTATATCCCCCAGTATGTTTAATCAATGAAGGCACAGTCTGAACTCTAGCTGAACCCGGAAAATATGTATTTTTCCCAGCATGGTTTATATTCCAACTTTATTTTATTTTATTTTTCATTTTATTTCACATAATTGTCAAATCATGAAATCAAATAGGAAATATTTTGAACTCCACATGAACCCCAGAACTTATCCCATTTCCTATGACCCAGGCTTCCTTTCCCAAAAACAAAAGGACGATCTGCCACCGCTAAAATCCAATCAAATTCAAATTACATGGACAATATAGGGCTTGAGTCGCCGAATTCGGAGTTTGCTGACCTAAAGGTGATTCGCCCCAAGGCAAACATTGTCATATCTCACCCAAAGGAAAAACCAGGACACCTCAGGAAGGCGCCCTGCAGAGCCTGTCAATATGGCTCATCACCACCCATCTTTGCTTCCATCTCTGACACCCCAAGGCATATCTAAAATCTGTATACGTGACAGAAACCCGGACACCCTTGATTGCTGCCATTAATAAATTAAGCACCCTTTAGAAATCAGTCTAGCAGGACTTAATCCGCTAGTTCCTGTCCCGTCACCTCATTGTTTCGATAACTCCCATCCCTCTCTCTCCTGATTGGCCCGAGTAGAGACATAAGGCAGCTTCCTATTGGGCCAACGAAATGAGGCGGGAAGCGAAAGCCCGCCTCGTTCAACCTTCTAGCCTATCAACGATCAGATAGGCGGGGGAGCAGGGCAGGAAATTCAAAGGGCTGTCAGACTGAAATTTTGTATAAATATGGCTTTATTTTGATTGTATGGTACTACTAGTAGACCGAATGATCGCTACTAGAGTCCTCTTCAGCTGAATTGCTCAATAAAGACTCCTTGGCGGATTTTCCTTCAACTTTGGCGGACCTTCTTCATTTCGGCTTCAGGTTGTATTGCGGCTCGTAATTCTCCTTTTGGCTTCGCCAAGGTCTGTTCTCTCAGGACCGGATCGGGTCTCTCCTTAAGGGCCTGATCCCCTAAACGCGGTCGATAACAAGTGCACTTAGGCCTCATCCACATTGCTTATAAAATACAGATTATCTGGATTATATGGCAGTGTAGACTCAAAGCCCTTCCACACAGCTATATGACCCAGAATGCCAAGGCACATAATCCACAGTATCTGCTTTGAACTGGATTTTCTTGAGCCCACACTGCCATATAATCCAGTTCAGTGTGGATTTTATACAGTTGTGTAGAAAGTGCCTCATATAATCCAGTTCTAAGAAGATAATATAAGATTATAACTATCATACATAATAATTACTCTGGTATAATAATACAGAACAATATAATCTCTAAAATCAGGACAGTAAATAAAGAGCAACACTCTGAAAACAGGGAAATTGGAAATACCAGAACGTAAACAATCAGGGCCAGCTAACACCTTCCAACAAAAGATTCCCCCCAGGCAGGAAGCAGTCAGGCTTTGAAGCTGAAAGGCCATTAAATGCTAATCAAGGTGACTAATCACAGCATTCATACTTGCTATTCAAACTGGCCACCCAAGGATTCCACAAGTTAGAAAGTGGCCAAGCTTGCAAGCAACAAGGCTATTAAGTGCTATTCAACCTGGCCAACCGAGATTTCACCTAGATAGCAATTCCCAGGCTTTGAAGCCATGAAGCTACTCTGTCCCATTTAACTTGGCCTAGCAAGGATGCCTTATTTTGAAAGTGGCCAGGCTTTTAAGCTGGAAGACTATTCAGTGCAATTCAAGCTGGCCGAACAATGATTCCCCTACAAAGGAAGTAGCCAGGCTTCAAAGTGGCTCTTTGATTGAAGGTGCTACTCCAGCTCGCCAAACAAGGATTCCCCTAGGTATAACACAGCCAGGCATTGAAGCTGCAAGGCTATTCAGAGCAATTCAACCAGACCAACAAAGGATTAACCTTGACAGAAGGCGACCAGGCTTTGAAGCAGCAATACTACTCTGTACTATTGAAAGTGAACAGCCAAAGATTCCCCTAGGTAGCAAGCAGCCAGGCTTTGAAGCAGCGAGGGTATTCATTGCAATTCTAGCAGCCCAAAAAACCATTCCCCTAGAACACAAGTACCCAGGCTTCCAAGCAGCAGGCCTATTCCATTGTATTCCAGTTCACCAAACAGGGATTCCCATAAAAAGAAAACGGCCAGGCTTTGAGGATGCAAGGCTATTCAGTTCTATTCCACCTGACCAACAAAGCATTCCCATAAGCCACAGCAACGTGTGGCCTGGCACAGCTAGTAGTAGATAAAATGAAGAGGAAATTGATGCTGTATGGTATGAATATCTTCCTCTCCCCCAACCCTCCTATCAGCCTCTCTCTGGACTTTATTGTACAAGGCAGGCTAACCAACAAAATGCTGTGTGCATTCCACTGCTGGTATGTTTTCTCCCTACAACTAACCCACTGTCTGCAAAATTGAATAGCTGGCAATCTTGCAATGTTGGGAATGAAATGATGCTAGGGTGGGATTTTCATCCTCTCTCAATCTCCCCCTTCACTATTTCTAAGCTGTCTATTTATTTTACTGGAATATTTAACTTTTTTGGTTAACCATTGCTTTGGAAAAAAAGTGGACCAGTGGAAGTTCTGTAAGGTGGGGCTACAAGGGTATTCAGTATGTGATCGCAGCAGCATAGTTTTGGCAATTTGGCATAATAGTGCAAATGAAGAGCAATGTGATAATAAGTGTATGATAAGTCTAGGAAATGATGAGCTCCAGGGGACTCCATGCTGGCCTCGGAGAGAAGACTCTTCTCTTCCTGCATGTGATGAGATTGTAAGAGTTGTTTATAAGTTGCATGTTTATATCTCAAGGACTACCTGTCTTCTAAATTTGTCAATTATATAACCATATGGAAAATTATTTGAGCTTTAAAAAACAAATTGGAGCTCAGAAAAAGTCTTACCTATTATTAGTAATTTTACATATTATAGTTCAAGTTTACAACAGAACACTGGTAACATGGACAATAGAAATCAGTTTTTGATTGAAAGGTGGTGAGATACATCATTGGGAGATAAAAGAAGAATAGGAGAAGGGTAGTAAACACACAAGAGGGGCAGAACTGAGCAAAATGTGAACAGATACATGCATCCACAGTTAACTTTTTTACCTTCATTCTGATAGATTAAAAGGCCAAGCATTTAAAAACAGTACTTGTATGACCATTTGCCTTCAGGATATTTTAGCCCATAAAATGTATTGAATATCTTAGGTTATGTTGTTATCTTTATACCCCATAAATTAAAAGTAAATACAATTTTAATTAGGGATTATCTAAAATGTATATTTTTGCAAACCATTTCACTTTTGTAGTCAAATTCTGATTTCAATTGGGGCTGAAATCAAAAGAAAATATTAACTCATTTTCTTCATTATGATTTGGCCTCATTGCATGATCACATAGCCAATGTTACTGTTGTTATAGGCTTTCAAATTAACTCTGGATTTTGTCAACTTCACCTTCCTTCCCCTTCTCCTAGGGAAAAATATTTTTGCCTTTCTTGTTTTCTCTTGCTGCTAAGAATCAATTTCCAACTCTGTGGAAAGAATGCTTGTCTGGCTGCTTGCAGATGAAAGCACCACCATCTTATATGTGAACTCATCACATTGCTTGCTGAACCATAAATCAGTGCCAATTATTTCAAATGGAAGCCAAAAATGCATCCTTCTATGGGTGAAATTTTAGGACAGCCCTATTAGTAGAACTTGCCAAAAAGAACTACGCATAACTCCAGTGGGACTCAATTCCACTCTCAAAGGAGGAGCAGTTATTTTCCCTTTATGCACAACTGTGATCTTTTGAAATACTACACAGCAAGGCACATACACACAAATACAAATGAACAAATATGTTTTAATTCATGTGACACGTGCAGGGATATAGGTACTTTCTCCATTAATGAATACTACTTTGATCTGAATTGCTAATACCTGAATTGTGGCAACTTTAATTCCAGATTCATTTCCCCAAATTGCTTAGTGAGGAGCTTGGATGAGTTATGTTTGTGAAGGCAGTACTGTGGCAATTGATTCTCTATTTAGGGTCCATGTTTTTACTGGGACTTTTGCTTTGGTTGCCCATTACCACATTTGCTTCAGAAAATCATTCAACTGATTTACTTCTCAATTTCCTCCCTACAATTCATCGATTATCATTTTTAGTTAACCTTGACCTAATTATATCTGGGCTTCCCCTAGAACTCTTACTCCATTCCCCCCATCCTAATGTTTTATCTAAATCAGATTGTAAACTCATTAGACAGATCATGGATTTTTTGGGTATTTTTGAAGAGCGCCTACAGCCTTAAAGGTGCTTTATAAATGTATGATGACTATTCTTTCAAAAATGATGTAACTACAATAGTCTTTTGCCTTACCTCAAAATAGCTATAATATCAACCCATTTTACATTGTTATGGATTTTTATTCAATGTCTAATAGATGGGTGGCAATATAAAATATGCACAATTAATAAAATGGCTGCCTCCGGCAATTGCCAACATGCACCCAAACATTTATCTTTTATTTCTAGATATATTGCATAGACAAAATGATGGCCTGAATGACTGAAATGTTATGGAGCCATAAAGTATGTATGAAATATTAATTAGGATATGAAGTACATAAAATTTGTCTTTATATAATTCAAGAAAATCTTAACTAGTACTGTCAGATTCAGTGCAAATCCTTATTTGTCTATTCACAAGAAAGTCTTTTGCATTTTCCTACTGCTATTGTGGAATTTATTATGTATGCAGTGTGACAATCCCATTCTTGGAAGCAAGGAGCCATACATAAGACATGGAGCAACCAAGGCCACAACTGGTTTATTGGTAACAGTAGTAAATAGGGTTTGCAGCTTCATAGGGGTCCTGGATTCCAGCATCAGACAGCCCAACTGAAACAGAACCAAAGGTGGGAGGGAGGGGAGAGCTCGAAGGCCTGGTAATGAATACCCAGCAGGTGAACCCAGGGAAAGTGTGCTCTCCTTGGACCCTCCCTGATTTTGGTCAATCGGGGGGTTCAACCCAGCCTGCTAGGCCCGCACGCACCATGAGCGGGGAGCCCAGAGCCTCATGGGAAGAAGGACGATGGGTTAAGATAATGGGAGAAGGGAGTGCGTCACCACAACTGCCCTGCTCAGTAAGTCAGGCAGGGGATTTATAGTGAGAGTAGTTGCAAAAAAGAGTATGTTATGTTAAATTTACCATTTTGGTACTGATTTTTTGCAATGTGGTTCTGGACATGGTTCATTCTTCATATCCATAAAGGTTTGTTCCTGATCAACTGGTTTTCTGAAATGCAGCTGCTTGAATGCTGGTTTATGCTGTGTGCTTTCAAGTCATTTCCAATTTATGATGACACTAAAGCCACACCACCGAGTTTTCTTGGTGAGATTAAACAGTCAGAGGGAGGTTGCTTTTCCTTCTTCTGAAGCAGAGAGAATATGAATTGCACGAGGTAACCCAGTGGGTTTCCATGCCCAAGCAAGGATTCAATGTTCAAACCACTGTTCAAACCACTACATTACACTGCTATTAGTTATAAGATTAAAGTGTCTCAACTTCAACACTTAACGAACTTGCAATCTGTCCCTACACATTTAAGCTTGAGAAGACTAATTCTCTCAAGCAGAGAGTCAAGCAGAGAGAAAGATGGCATTTTAGGAAGGGTTGTGCTGGTGCCTGTTTGATTTTCTTCTGTCACATTCCCTTGTGTGCATGTATAGTGATAACTTCCATGTGCTCTCCATTGAGGTGATTGTAAGAAAAGAGTGAGAAGGTTTTGGTTTTTTTATTTTAAAAAGACGATTGCTGCTGAATGTGACTTAGGTGATATCTCTTGGAGACATATCCATAATAGCATGTGTGATAACTGTGCTGCAAAGAGAAGACTTTGATAAAAAGCTTAGCACTTCAAGATAAGGATTCTCATGATCTAATTTCAGAGAAATAAGATGGTTACAATAATTGAACTACAAGATCAAACTAGTGCTTAGTATTAAAGATAGATTTACATTTCTTAAAAAGGAAGGCATCCATGTAAGATGCAGAATATGACCACAGTGAAAATGAAGGTCACAAGAAGCTTTGTATTCTCTGCAAAATTAATCTAGCCTAGAGTCAGCAAGAATGAGAAGGGAAGAGAGACAGAGACACATGCACAGCCATATGCTGACACATTTAACATCTATCTTTTTAATCTCTCTCTCCATGTGCAGTTGCAGAAGATGATCCTTATTCTATCCAGATTCAAAATATAGTCTTGCATCTTTCTTAAGGAGGAATGTATTTTGAACAATTAAAGCTAGAGTCGCTTGGAAATATTTTTAAAAGCATGTAACCATGTTCTAATAAATAATATATAAGCAATTATTTTTTTAAAATTTTTATTTATAGTTTTAAATGTGTCCAAAGGAAGGAAGAAAAAAAAAACGAAAACAGTACAGTGTTCAAGTGGAATATAAAAACATAGGGAGAAGGAAAAAAAAAAGAAAGAAGAGGGGAAGTGGGGGGGGGGATTATTTCACTTCCAAGATCATCTGCGTCGTATCATCTTTTACATCTTCTCCTCTCCCCGTTCTCACCAGCACAACATCCATATATCACATTTGGCCTGTGGTTACAATAAACATAGTTATAAAAGTTCAATTTTGTCTTTTTTCAAGTATTGTCTCAGTTTGTCCCAGTCTGTCCATTGTCTTGATGACGTGTTTTGTGACACTTTTTGCGTTAGTAAGTCCATATTTTTGATATCAATTAATCTTACAGTCCATTTCTCCACTGAGGGAATTTCTTTCGTTTTCCATAATTTTGCTAAACATATCCTAACCGCTGTTACCATATATGTAAAGAGCTTTTCAGTGTTAAGGTCCATATGGAAATTTGTAATACCTAAAAGAAAATACTCTGGTTTTAAATCAAACTTACTTTGAAATATTTTTTCCATTTCTTTATGAATTTCTTGCCATAACTTTTTTATTCTCTTACATCCCCACCACATATGCATAAAATCTCCATTGTGTTTCCCGCATTTCCAACATTTCCCATCTCCCTTTCCCTTACTGAATTTCGCAAGTCTTTCCGGTGTGATATACCATCTATAAAAGATCTTGTACCAGTTTTCCCTCAGTGCTATTGAGTACGTAAATTTTAAGTTCCTCTTCCATATCTTCTCCCATTCTGCTAGATTGATTGAATGGCCTACCTCTTTCGCCCATTTAACCATAACCTCTTATGGTGAAAGTGGAATATATAAGCTATTATTATTATTATTATTATTATTATTATTATTATTATTATTATTATTATTGTTTTATTCCGCCCTTCTCACCCCGAAGGGGACTCAGGGCAGAGCACAACTTATATACAATACAATGCCGGAACATAAAATAAACTATAAATATACATAAACACTAAAAACAATTAAAAACAATTATCTCCACTTTAAAATTAGTTGTTTAAAAACCATCTCAGATCAGCTATACTGAATCCTGTCAGTAGGGTGAAGTTTCCTATTATTGCCTGATTGCACTGTCCCAAAGGCTTGGTTCCACAGCCAAGTTTTTACCATCTTTCCAAAGGACAGGAGGGAGGGGGCTGATCTAATCTCCCCAGGGAGGGAGTTCCATAGCCGAGGGGCAATAACTGAGAAGGCCCTCTCTCTCGTCCCCACCAATCACGCCTGTACATAGCATTCAATATGATTCAATGATTTATCAATGATCTGTGTTATTGCTGTTTGTGTCTTTAAGTCATTTCGGGCTTATGGTAACTCTAAGGTGAACCTATCATGGGGTTTTCTTGGTAAGATTGGTTCAGAGGACATTTGACTTTTTTTTTATCTGTGGCATAGAGAATGTGACTTACCCAAGAGATTCATACCCTGCTTTTCAGAGTCATAGTGAGAAGCTCAAACTACTACACCATGCTGGCTCTTTAAATATATATACTCAGTGGTTAAAGTCTATAGATGTCCAAATTAGAGTAGATCCATTAGGTGAATTCTTGAATGGTGAGTCAATACTTGGATAAATTATATTGATTCAGTAGGTCTACCCCAGTTAGGGCTAATCAATAAGATTTAGACCTTTGAAAATGGAGAAAATGAGTCAATTGCTTGGGATATACATATAAAGAAGCTTGCCTTTTAAAATGTGTGTCAAATTCAGCACTGTTAGCACTACACTAGTGTTCAATGTTTTCACATGGGTACAGAGATGACAGCTTGCAAGCTGCAACCCGCAACTTCCTATCCATGTTCCTCCAGGCTTCTCTGGAGAACTTGAATATGAATACACAGTTCCCTTCGGAATTACTACCTCAACATGGAAATGATCAGAAATCATGTTCAGAAATGGACTAGATGGTAATTGAGTTGTTTTAATATGCTGTCTCATATTACCGTAGTAGGCCATATGCTCCCAATGTGAATTAACAGAATAGCTCTCTCCCAGTGCTTGCCTTCACTTGTCCTTTTAACCCAGTTTGCTGTCAAATTATTTAGCCCAATAATGAAATAAGTCATTGCTACAGTGCAATGTAAATTCTGTGACTATTCTGTAATTTTGTCCTTTCCAGATCAATCTGAAATGTCATCTAGCAGAAGTTTCAACCAGTAAAAGTTTACTGGAATAGTAGAAGTGAAGAAAGGAATTATACATAAGATAGTGACTAGAAGCAGAAGATTTGGTGTTCACTGGGGCACAATGCACATGTTTATCTGTTTAAAATGTTTTTGTTTACTCACCTAGTAATTGCCTTCTGTGCTAAATTTGGTTTTCCCTAAGTGGGCATCCTACAATGCTGAACACACATTTTTTCATTCCTAAGTTGTATTGAAAGAGTACAGATCTCCTAGTTGGATGACAGCCCTGAAGCAGTTTTTTTGAAAGAAAGCCAACTTAAGGTCTGATATTTCCTCTTAAATGTACACTGTTTTCTCCTTAGTCTCCAAACATCTGGAAGCACATTTTATATTAACAAAAAGGGAGCAATCGTTAACATGCTCCTATAGACTTTGCTCTTGGTTTCTATGTTTAAATTCTAATATTTCCATTATAGTGAGACTAAAAGACCTGCTACATCTATCTATTAGATATAGTTATGGCTCCTGTCTGTTAGATATAGGCAGAGTTTAGGAAAGTTGTATTTACTTCCACAATTTCACAAGTTCTAGGTGTATAACACTGGATAAAGAATATAGTGCAGCCTCTGCATTTAGGACTCCCATGAAAGTAGAAAATCTACAAAAATTTGATGTTTTTTACCTGAGACAAGACCTTTTTAGATCTTCCAGTTTGACTCTATAGTCAACTGTGCTGAAAATTCTGGGCACAATGGAACAGGAAGAAAATTGACAAACTGGAACATGTTCAGAGAAGGAGAACTATGGTAGTAAAAGGTCAAAAAACCAAAGCTTATGAGGTACACTTTAGAGAATTTGGCTTGTATAGCTTAAAGAAGACTGAGAAGTGACAATATCTGAAGGAATGTAATGTAGAAAATTTAGCAAGGTTGTCTTCTGCCACTCCAGAGACAAGACCACAAACCAATAGATTCAAATAATAACATTTTGTTTCCACCTTAAATTAGGAAGAACCTCTTTACTTTAAGAATTTTTCATCATTTGAATAGACAGTTTCAGAAGACTCTACTTCTTTGGAGATTTTAAAATACAGACTGGACAGGGATCTTTCAGAGCAGCGTCAGTTGCATAGGATCACAGCTTCCAACTATGATTCTCAAAATGACTAGAGTTTTCTCAGAGTTTTCCCAGGCTTACTATGGGCAAAGTTTGTTTGTGGTTGTTTTCTATAGTGAGTTCTGTTTCTTCCTGGGTTGAAAAAGACCAATTGATTCAAAATGTATCTGCCAGAATTAATACAAAAGGTTGTTATTTTGGGGGGAGTGGGGTTGTTGGAAAATTTCCTCCAAATTCCAAAAACTAAGAGAAATTACACCATTTGTAACTCCTCTTGTGGCTCTCTTGATAGAACATTCTAAAAGCTTTTTTGTTGTTGTTTTTCTCCAAATCCAAAGCACACACATGCCAAATTCTAATAAGTGACATCTTCACTTTCTCATGTGATTGATGTGTCTGATTTTGTGAGCCACATTCTGTGAAGTCAGGTAATGAGTGTAATATTTAGGCTCAGAGCAGACTCAGCATTCATTCTGTTTTTGTATTGAGACTTGATGTCAGAAGAGGATGAAAATCCTGTCTCATACTAGCAGGTGCCCTGCTCAGACTAGCCTTTGTCCCTGCTATCAGAAGAAACTAATTCAAGTGCAGGTGCTACTCCATAAACCACTGTATAAAGCTGTCGCTGCTATAGCATCATAATTATTAATTGTCCAGAAGCCTCCTTTCCTTGAGCATGATACATAGGATGGTTGCTATGCAGTCCAGACACTCCTAAATAAAGTTGCTCCATAAAAATTCACTAAAAGCCTTACAAGCAAGAACATTTTGGGCAAATGTCTGTTGGAATTATAGTCTCTTAGGTGCAATGATTCTCATACATCTGCAAATTTGGAATTTTCTGTTAGTACATCTTTAAAGCCCAAGAAACAAGAGAGTTCCCTCAAATCTCCCTGCCTACTTGCTATGCATTTGCCACTGCTGCATTTAGGGAAATGGTCAAGTGAAGGACGGGTCTTAATGGATAAAATTATATATTGCAATCAAAATGCAAAAGTGAATGTAAAAAGTTTGCTATTTCTGAAATTCAGCAACATCACTAGATGAAACATATGAAAATGAAGTGAAGATGTGGTGAAATGGGAACCCTTTGATATTACCAAGATCATGAGAACTTTGAAGCTGAACTATTTCTGAAAATGTGATGATGCTGCTACTTTGTGTCTATGTCTGTATATATAAAAAAGAGGAATTTCAATCACCTTTCAATCATAATGCATAATACAGTGGTTAAGGTGAAACCTTTTAGGGGAACACGATTAAGCCTAGCTTTTTCATTAACAATCATTTAAATTTGCTCACACAGAAAAAATTCTAACACAGTCTGTACTCTTTAAATGTGCACATCACATCAACTGTTTTCACAGTACTGTGCCAAAACTGCATTCATTACTGAAAATCACAGCATGATAATTGTGAAAAGTGCTTATGACTTTATCAGATCTGATAGCAAAGGGATACAATAAGTAATTACTCAGTCAGAGGTGGAAGAACTGTGATGAACTATTTGTAAATGCTTCTAAATAGTACAATATCAAAGTTCCTTTTAAAACATGTATAATTACTACAGGGCAATGCTCACACAAAGTGGTTTTCTTTTAACATCCAAAGGTGTCAAAATTAGCAGTATATAAAAAGCTAAGCATTTTAGTATAGCATAGTATTTTTGTGCATTAGATGCATTTCTTCGTGTGGCAAATGACTTCTACCTGAATGCTTCTCCGTGGAATACATACCTTTGTTGACTAAGATTTTGTGGAAAAGTGATGATGATGGAACAGATATATTAAGAAAACCAGGATGGAGATTTGAGTGCATAGGAGAGTTGTGGAGTGTGTGAGTTTTCCATGTACAGCCAATTTTCTCCATTGCAAACGTGCTCCAAATATGTTGTTGAAGGCATTCATGGCCAGAATTACTGGGTTGCTATGAGTTTTTTGGGCTGTATGGCTTGAAAATACACCCTACTTACTTTTCTTCTAACAAAACCTCTGAAGATGTCAGCCACAGATGTAGATGAAATGTCAGGAGAGGATGCTGATGGAACATGACCATACCATCTGAAAACTCACAGCAACCAATGTTCAAAATGGGTTTCATATACCAAAAGAAGTTTTATGCATCTATTGATGTATATGGATAGCAATCTTCTACACCATACAGTGCCTTGTGGAAGTATTCATCTTCCTTTGATTTTTCTGTATTTTGTTGGGTTAAAACCTGGACTGGAAATTGATTTAATTGGCACTGTTGCTGCTGGATGTACACAGCAGACTGAAACAACATGAATGTGTGAAATGGTTCTATTTTGGCACAAAAGTTAATAAAAACTAACTGGCACTTGGGTAGAATGAGGATTTACTTCCTATGCTATGACATGCCTAAGTAAGCTCTGGCACAACCCGCTGCCTCCAGACATCACCTACATAGTTGAAAGGATACCACCTGTATGCAATTACAAGGCTTTGTGATTTTAGATTAAATACACCTGTTTCTAGAAAGCACTGGAGTTTGTGCATTTTTGAACAGTATCATGAAGACCAAGGAACTATCACAACAATTCTGGGATAAAGCTATGCAAAAGCACCAATCAAAGTTTGGTTGCAATTTCCCACCTCCAAACAATGAATATATTCTGGATCATGAGTAAATTAATTATCACAACATGGAAAGAATAGAGCTCAGAAGCAACTATGTTTTAAAAAGCCACTCAAGAAAACTCAGTAACCAGGTAAGTGGCCTATAGTCAGAGAAGCTGGAGAGATTTGTGAGTGAGATGGGAGAAAGCATCCATGGGACAACTGTTAACCAGATGCTCCACAGTTGGGTTTTCTGGAAGTGTGGCAAGAAAAAAGCTATTGCTAAAACAAACTCACATCAAAACTTATTGATGTTTTCAAGAAAGCATGTGGGAGATACAACAAACCTATAAGAGATGCTATTGTGGTCTGATGGCTGTATTGCCATGTTCCAGAAGCTTTCTCTCCTGATGTTTCACCCACATCTGTGGCAGGCATCCTCAGAGGTTGTGAGGTATGTTGGAAACTAGGCATATAAACCTCCCTTGCCTTGTTTCCAACATATCTCACAACCTCTGAAGATGCCTGCCATAGATGTGGGTGAAACGTCAGGAGAGAAAGCTTCTGGAACATGGCCATACAGCCCAAAGGACTCACAGCAACTCAGACTTCAATCTGATTGAGAATTTGTAGAAAGACTTGATAGCTGCTTTTCACCAGTAACCCCCATTCAATCTGACAGACCTGGAGCAATGTTCAAAAAGGAAAAGAAAAGAGGGGTTAATTTCAAAACTGATAAGAGACTTGCCCAATAGGGCTTGCATCTGGCTACCAAACTATTATTTTATTTATTTTATTTATTTACAGCATTTCTACCCTGCCCTTCTCACCCGAGGGGACTCAGAGCGGCTTACATCAACCGGAAAAATTCAATGCCAAACAGATAAATAAAAACAGCAACATATCTAAAACCATTAACAATAATCCATAAAATACATTAGTCAAGCTTAAAACATATAGTTACTTAATAACATTCTTCCATGGAACTATTGCACATAAACCTAAGCTCAGACAATGTCAATATAGTACTTATTCATTAAATGCTTGCACACAAATCCATGTCTTAACGTTCTTCCTGAAGCCCAGAAGAGTTGTGGCCTGCCAGGTGTTACTGGGGAGGGGAGCCACCAGTGAGAAGGCTCTGTCCCTCGTCCCCACCAGCCGCGCCTGCGAGGCTGGTGGGACCTAGAGCAGGGCCTCTCCAGATGTTCTTAGTGTTCTTAAAGGTTCATAGGAAGAGATACATTCGGACAGGTACGTTGGACCAGAACCGTTTAGGGCTTTGTAGGTCAAAACCAGCACTTTGAATTAGGATCGGTAGCATATCGGCAGCCAGTGGAGCTGGCTTAGCAGGGGGGTGGTACGCTCCCTGTATGCCGCCCCAGTTATTAATCTGGCTGCCGCCCATTGTACTAATTGGAGCTTCCGGGCTGTCTTCAAAGGCAGCCCCACGTAGAACGCATTGCAGTAATCCAAATGGGATGTAACCAGAGCATGGACCACGGTGGCCAAGTCAGACCTCCCAAGGAACAGGCACAGCTGGTGCACAAGTCTTAGTTGTGCAAATGCTCCCCTGGCCACTGCTGAAACCTGGGGCTCCAGGCTCAGTGATGAGTCCAGGAAAACACCCAGACTGCGAACCTGTGTCTTTTTCCTATAAAGTATTAACCATCAGGATGGTGAATGTGTATATAATCTGTGGAAGTCAGATGGTGTGTCTGTGTCTTTTACTTGCAACCTTATCAGACTGGGGGCCCTTCTACACAGCCATATAACCCAGAATATCAAGGTAGAAAATCCCACAATATCTGCTTTGAACTGAGTTATCTGAATCCACATTGCCTTTTATTCCAGTTCAAAGCAGAAAATGTGGGTTTTTATTCAGCTGTGTGTAAGGGCCCACAGTCTTCTTTGTGTCTTCTCCCTGTTTCTCCATGCTGCTGAAACAGAGTCCCACAGAGCCCTCACATGATGCAGGGCAACTTCTGGCGGGACTCCGTGGGGCTCTGTTTTGGCAGTATGGAGAAATGGAGCCCAGAGCGCCTTTGGAGGGGTTGGATGTTTCTTGACTCCTAATGGCACAAAGCAGAGAAATGCAGGGGAAAGTTGGTTCTGAAATGGGAAAGGACATGGGGTAGCAGAATATGGACCTGGTTGGGAGGGAACAGAGTAAGACAGCCCCCCAAACTGTTCCATGCTGTCTTCGTTTTCCTGCTGGCAGTCTGATGAGGTATTTTTTTCATGCCACAATGGCAATATTTTTCACCTTCACTATGTTAGGTATCTTGTATACATCAGCTCTGGTGCTGACTTCAGTACCAGAGTGTGACATAAAAAATGTAGAAAAGTCAATGATGTGTGTATGAAAACTTCTGCAAGGCACTGCAAAACTCACTGGGGAATTGACCAAATATCTATCTCTTAGACTAAACTACTACACAAGGTTGTTGGTCTATATTCAATTGCCACTCCTAACTAAGGTAGACCCACGGAATGAATGGGGCTTACAGAAGTATACTTACAGTGGTTGTACTCTAGCTGAGAGTAGCAATTTGATTTAAAATCATACGTTATGGGTGATTTCTTATATGCCATTACAGCTTCTTTCATGGGAAACAGTGGCAACGTTGAAATTGGCTGAACTGTATGCAATACCACTTCATACAATCAGCCTATCATTTGTCTCTCTGATTGTGCATAGTTGTGTTACAAGCAGCCACCCAAATGGGCTGCTGAATATATAAATGAGGCATCAGTCAATGTTCTTTTGAGTCCTTGGACCAGAAAGATAGAAGCTGAATGAGAAAAACAGGATAATTTAGAGGAAAGGCATATTCTACATTGACTTTCCCCAGCATATATTAACAATGATTCAGAGGTTACTTCACAAAAGTAATCAATTTCATTATTAAAGGCAGCCTACAAAAATGAATTTCTAGCATGTTTCAAGGGTAGAGTTTTCAATTACACTTTTCAATTTCATCAAAGGATAAAAATATCTAATAGAGACATTATGAGAAATAAAAATTCTTGATAAATTCTTGAGAAGAAGATTTTCTAATACATGGCACGATGCTCTATTAAATCAAGATATGAAATCTGCAGGAGAATATATTCTTTTCCTTCACTGGAACAACTCAAATGAATTAAAACTCATATACATTATTATTTGCAGGTCTGGGATGTGGAAGACCATAAAATAGATGCAACAAAGTTTGGCATCTGTTGTGTGTAATATTTCACAATAAATTCTGTTCAAAAGAATACAAAAATATTAGGCTATGATACGGTTGGGTGCTTTCACTGATATGACAGCTTTCCTCAACAGAAACAATAGAAGTATTATGCTCTATCTCAGAGGGATAGGAAAATGCATAGGCAATTTTGAGAGGCACAAAGTACATGATAGAGGAAAGAAAGTTATTCCATGGTAGAGATCAGGCACTAGAGAAGTATTGGAATTAATCTGGTAGATAGTAGGCTTGAGCAAATTTTTCGTTAGTTCGTTAAATTCGTTAAAAATTCGTTTCGCAAGTACTTTTGAATTGACATTTGAAACATCTGCTCACTGCCTTACAAATATTACGAATTTGAATCAAAAAAGTACCTTTTTTCGTTTGTTTCTGATGTCTTCGGATGTAGCTGTAGCCCCTCTGAGAGGAGAAGCCATGTTGGCATGCCTCTCAGCCAATCAGAGCGGAAGAGAGAGGGAGGGAGAGGCATGGCCATCAATCTGCTAGCATTTTTAAAAAAACATTGCTTTCATAATAGCTTTCAAAATGCAGGAGAACGAAGCCTCTGAATTTTGACCATTCTTTTAAGTGGAAATGAAGCAAGTCGCCATTATGAGCCAAAAACTCCATTTCCCAGAAGCCTTAGCAAGCCAATCAAAGTGGAAGGAAGAAGGACAGGGAGGCGTGGCCATCGATCTGCTAACATTTTTAAAAAACGTTGCTTCAAAAATCCCCAAAAATCAGTGGATGGGTCAAACATTGTCATAGCATTAACTGTCATAGCATTAATACAAACTCTCAAGCAACCAGAGACGACTCTCAGTTATCCGACATCGGCCAGTAGCCGGTTAAATGAGAGTCAACTGTCATAGCATTAATACAAACTCTCAAGCAACCAGATACGACTCTCGGTTATCCGACATTGACCGCTCTCCACGGGTGCCAGTTAAATGAGAGTCGACTGTCATAGCATTAATACAAACTCTCAAACAACCAGAGATGACTCTCAGTTATCCGACATCAACCACTCCCCTCGGGTGCCAGTTAAATGAGAGTCGACTGTCATAGCATCAACCACTCTCTTCGGGTGCCGGTTAAATGAGAGTCGACTGTCATAGCATTAATACATACTCTCAAGCAACCAGAGACGACTCTCGGTTATCCGACATTGACCGCTCTCCATGGGTGCCGGTTAAATGAGAGTCGACTGTCATAGCATTAATACAAACTCTCAAACAACCAGAGATGACTCTCAGGAAATAGCACTTTCAAACCAGGAACTGATTTCCTTATTCAGAGGCTGATGGCCATCTATCAGGAATGATTTGATGGTGTACTATGATTTCTGTTCCTGGGTGATAAATGTCATTTCCTAATTGGTTCTGTCATAGAAACATGGCAAAATCTATGACACTGCCTGAACTTTGTGCAAGCAACATGGATGGAACATATTATGGTTTGGTCCACCAATTTAACAAAGTTTCAGCCACAAAAACAAAGTTTCTGAAGTAGAACAATGACTTTCACAGTAAAGACAACCCAATGAAACAGGAAATAAGACTTTCAAACCAGGAACAGATTTCTGCAATTATTAAAAAATGGTTTATTATAAAAGCTATGAAAATTCGCCAAAACTCAGAGGATAAGGGGAACGTTCTGAATTTTGGTGAGATATCAGTGTTAAATGTGTTCTACCACTGTACCAAGTTTGAAGAAGATCGCTCAAAAAATGAGGGCGGGAGAGTCCTGTAAAGTCTCCCCTCGTGCTTTTTTTTGCTAGTGCGCATGCGCGTCCGCCATTAACGAATTACTTTTGAAACTAACGAATTTTCGCTAAATTTCGAAAATTTTTGAGGGCAAAATTCGGAAATGACATCAGAAACGAAACGCTAGCGCCCCCTACTTTTGAAACGAGTTTAGAATCAATTTTTTCATGGATCGCTCAAGCCTAGTAGATAGATATGAAAGAGTAGCTCGGTAGAGGGATAGATGTATAGCTAGCTAGGTAATCTTAGCTTCCTTTAGCAACTCAACTTGTGACAGTACAGCAATTTGTTTCTTCAAATTGCTGTCTTAATTATTGTGGATCTCTGTATGGTTGTGGAAAGAAAGGGTTACTATAGTAATTTATTAGCCCTCACAATTGAAATCAAACCCCTTGATAATGGGAAAAAGCAATCTGACAGCAGATTCAGACAAAAGTGTTCCTTCGTCTGCTTCTTTGTATTTCCTTATGAACCAAGTATCTATATTCTTGAAACTGGTGGTTCAGCACAGATAACTAAGGAACTCTATCACTTTTGTCTGGAGTACCTTGACGTGTATTGCTGTAGCATAGCCTACACATAGACTTAAAAGATACTAATACAACATTTGTCTCAGTCCTTGATTTGCCCATAGTGGATGTAAGTGAAACTCGACCATTTGCAGCATTAGGGATCCTACTCTATCACTGTTAATAAATGAATAATTAATTTATTTCATAACTGTTGGTCTGGTAGTGAAAGCTTGTTAAGCACTTATGTAAGGTTTTGGTGCTATAGGACCATCACCTATATGAAAATACAGATGACTGTCAAGGTTCTGAAAAATGTAAATTTCTGAAAGAAGAGAAATGCCCTGTGCAACTTAGTGGGCAGGGAAGTTGCTGCTGTTGATGCTCCTCCATCTGCCATCTTCTTCCTTCATCCCCTTTCTAGGGGACCCTGTCATCTGACATTTGACAAATGTCAGTGTGCTGGAAGAAGCAAAAACCACCAGTATTGAAGCGATGCTCCTATGCCATCAACTCTGCTGGACTGGCCACGTTGTCCGAATGCCTGATTACTGTCTCCCAAAGCAGTTACTATACTCCCAACTCAAGAACGGGAAACATAATGTTGGTGGACAAGAAAAGAGATTTAAAGATGAGCTCAAAGACAACTTTAAAAACGGTGGCATAGATACCAAGAACTGGAAAGACATGGCCCTTGAGCACTTTAACTGGAGATCAGCTGTGACCAGCAGTGCTGCAGAATTCGAAGAGGCAAGAATGGAGGGCTTAAGGGAGAAACATGCCAAGAGGAAGGCGCATCAAGCAAACCCTGACCGGAACCGCCTTCTGTCTGGAAACAGATGTCTTTACTGCAGAAGAACATGCAGGTCAAGAATAGGTCTCCACAGCCACCTATGCATCCACTGCCAATTCACTACACCTGGAGGACTATCATCCTCGAAGGAAGGAAGGGAGGGAGGGAGGGAGGGGACTCTGTGCTCTGTGCGCTCTCTGGGACATGAAAATTTGTCAGCCATTCAGATTGAACCTCTGGGTTCAATCTGATTGGTCCCCTGGATGGACCTCAGTGAAGACCTCTTCACTCTGGCTTGCTTGCTAAATACTTAAGCCAGCCCAACAGCTCCCCAGCTTCAGTTGCCAACCCTATTTCCAGCTGTAACTAATAAACAAATAGTGGCCCTTGTTATCCCAACCTCTATGTGTCTTGTGTTTGGGTCAGAGGGATGGATCGCCTAGCATGCACAACTGAGATTCTAAGTCCACAAGAATTTTAGGGATCGTTCCCAGATGCATTAATTATCAAGTCTTTTAGAAAATTCTATTAGAAACATTGTGTTTTACTAATGAGAAATGAAAGTTATATGACATAAAATCTATAAAAATCTGAGTTGATCTTAATCAAGTAGCATCCCAATTTTTAATTAGTTACTTTCCATATTTCTTTTCCCTTGCTGCTCTATTTTTAAAGAAATGGACAATAAAAATTTTAAGGGTGCCACCCCAAACGCAGAGTATATCTGCTCTCTCTTTAGAGACTGAGCTCCAAAGACTGAAACAGCAAACAAGTTAGCAAATTATCAGAAGTCCCCTTAGACATGTTCCCATGGAGAATACACAGCTTCTGCTTATATTTGGGTACATATTTGGAAACACCTCATATTTAATGATAAGTATGCACATCACATACATGCCACCTTCCACATGCTGTACCAGAAACCTGCATTCCATCATAGTCCCTTTACAGCATCTGATCAGGGATATTATGTTCGAAGGCTTGTATAAGGTTTATTATTGGTCACATATGCTTGTTGAGCACATGATTTAAGTGCCCCGGGCTTTTGCTGAGCCACTGACTTGCTTAGGAGCAGACCTACCAGACACCAGCTTGATATAACTGCTGCCTAAGTCTTTGGAGATCAGTCTCTGAAATCCAGCGATGCACACTATCATAAAAGTAACTATTATTATAGTCTGAAAAGGGTTTAAAAAAACACTGCAGGGATGGAGGCAGAAGGATCTATTGTTGAATGCTGCAATACATGTGCAATGTTTGTCTTCTTGCCAGAGAAGTGAATTTAATCTTACGTCTATGTGTTTTAAATAGCTTCATGTTTATACCTATTGCATTCTAATTATGTTGTAACCTACTTCAAGCCTTGGGGAGAGGCGGGTAAAAAATAAAATTATTATTATTGTAATTGTTTGTTGTTGTTATTATTATTATGATTATTATTATTACTGTTATTATTATACCAAGGATGCCCTTATTAACTTCAGGCAATAGCATGTAGAGATAGCTGTTGGTATTGTCAAGAGTCAGACGCCAGTTAACATACAAAACAGAGTTTATTCCGAAGATAAGCCAGAAAATAACATAAACACAGGAAATATCCTTGAAACACTTCACTTTTCAGTGTTTCGAGAGTAGATTGGACAATAATAACTCAAAAACGAGCCACGCTAATTTCCCATGCTGGCATTCAATAAAAAACTAAATAACGCTTCAATTCAGCTTTGGAAAACAAATAGAGTTAATTGCTGGAAAATAAACAAACTAGAAAAGCAATAAAGCTGCTTCCACGGTGCAGATAAGCAGAAAGCCTCAAAGGAATGATGAATAGCCGTCGTCAGAAGAATCCAAGGTCAGGTCAGGAGGCAGCAGAAATTCCGAAAGACAAACCAATAGTCAGAAGCCGGGAGTAGCCGTCAGTCAGAGGGTGTAGACAGAAGCCAGGTCAAATTCAATCCAAAGTCCGAAGAGTCTGCAGTCATCCAAAACAGGTCCACGATAAGACACAGCGAGAGCCAAGCTAGGTGATATCAGCAGATTCAAATCATAGTCCAAGTCCAGTCTTCATGGAAACACAGAGATCCCAATGGCGCCTCAGCAACACCTTGCCACACGCAAAGTGCAGTGGCCAAACATTCCCATTTTATTCCCCTTCCTCCTGGGTGACCAAACACTCACACCCAAACACCAGGTGTCCCAAATCTACTCAGAGTCTGAACTCCACACAGCTAGAGCTCGTGGATCTGGAGTACCTAGCAATTCGTCGGAGTCCCAATCATCCTGCCCACACTTAGCCCCATGAACACTTAAAGAACCATCCTCCCTTCTCCAAGCATCCCAATTGGGATCAGCTCCTGCAGAAACCCCAGGTTCAGAAGTATTCATAGGCCCCAAATCCCCAGACATCTCCGGTGGCTGTGCCCATTCAGTGCCCGCTTCCCCAGCCACCACCTGTTCCTCAGCATCCATCTCCCCATCTGAATCTTCCTCAGAAGATCCCCCATATAGCTCTCTAAGTCGCTTCCTGCGCAACTCCTCCAGTGAACCCTCATTACGAGGGTTTTTTCTTCCTCTTCGAATTCCATCACCATCAACCATAATCCCTGAAGGCCCAGTCACAACAGGTATCATCTATCTTGTAACAGTTTGGTATCACTCAGCAGGAGCAGTTTCTTCCTTCGTGTTCATAAGCAAGCTCTTCCATATCATAATTTTTGTCATGTACAGAGGTGGCCCTAGGTAATTTCGCCTTGTAGGCGAATCTAGTGGCCGCCTCCCCGAACTTGTGCCCCCCGCAAGGCCCTGCACATACCCTCGGTGGCAGCGGTGGGACTGAGGCCTAGCTCTTCTCATGAGGAGGGAGCCAATGGTCCTCGCTGCCGCCACCGCGGGGGTGCCTCGACAGCGCCCTGGGGACAATGCACCACAAGCGGGCTCTTACATTGGTCGCTATGTTGGGCCAGCACTGGTAATGTAGTGAATATGACACATGCACACTTCCAAGGCTGCATGTTTCAGGAGCTTTTTTGAGCATACAGAATGGCAAGAAATGCTGAAAATTGCAGCATTTGAAAACAACATCTGAAAAGGCTGCATAATTCCCATCCTTGATTTAAATAGTTAACTCATCTGTTTGTATGTTTTTCCAAACTTGTTTGATCGTTAGTTCCAGCGATTCTTTTATATTATGTACCATTGTTGAATTGGGGATTGTTTTGCACTTGTTTTAGTTACCCTCAGAAGTTGCATCGTGCTTAATGAAACTAAACCTTTTCTCCTGAGATCACATCCTCTCCCTGCACCAAGACCATGAAGCTCTGCCTGTCAGACTTTGAATATGAAACATAAAGTTTTTCTGAAAACATTCAGTCTTGGATTTCAATATCCTTCCTGCCGATAAAGTGTATCGTCTTCAACTAACCTTTGTACATATGTTATCGTAAGACTATCATGGAAATGAAACAGAAATATAAATACTGTATATCTTGACCTCTTATCCCTTGATTATTCAGTATTTCATAGAATAGAGTTTGGTGATGGACTGCAAACAAAAAAAATTGCAATGTGTCTAAGGTGTCTTCAGGTGATATTTTCTTTATATGGTTATTAATCTTTAATGAAACATTTACAAATGTAGGTCATCACTTGATGCTGCTATCAGTGAATAATGAATATGTATGTGAATCACAACCCTTGCAAAAAAAAAATTCCTTTGAGATGGCAGAATTACTTCCATCCATTAAGATACAAAGAAACCTTATGAATCACCTGTATGTGTAGAGGAAGTAAGACATGTACTGCAAAGCGTGGTGTATAATTTTCTTCTTCCAGAGATTGGGGAGGGGGGAGTCTGTGGACTACATGGTAGCTCTGGGGTCTTGTTTCTGACTTTCTCTAATTTCTAACAGATCCCCCCTTAAGACTCTAGTTCATCTTCATTCTTTTTCTGCTTGACTTCTGTTACCCTCAGAATTGAAGTGTGGCATTATTCTAATCTATTATTCAGGTAGTGTGTTGCAATCCATCACTTTCTATTATGAATTTTAAAAAGGTAAGAAGAGCTATTTAATTAAAAAAGTTCTCCCACCTAAAAAAATCCACAATAAAATTGTCGTGAAGGAAGGATGTCATTTTATAAGACTATCTCAGGGTCCCCAACTGAGTTTTTGATGCCTTTTTTCACTGGTTGAAATTGATTTTGGGTGCTCTCAGTAAAGAACAGGGGAAACAAATAGGGAGAGATGGGCAAATCCTCTCTGAGGAGGTTATGACACGAGGAAGGCAAATCAAAATTACAGCAGGATAACAGATCTTTGCCTTGGACGTGTTACATAATGTTGCTCCTTTCCCGCTGCTCTTCTGGAAAGCATTCTTTTGCAAGCACAAATGATCCATAAATAGCTTCCTTTTGTAAAAGAAACACCTTCCAGTGGTCTCTTATTAGAAGAGCAGTGGAAAAAAAAATCAATGTCATTAATAAGGTAAAGGTAAAGGTTTTCCCCTGACATTAAATATAGTTGTGTTTGACTCTGGGGGTTGGTGCTCATCTCCATTTCTAAACTGAAGAGCCGGTGTTATTCGTAGATGCCTCCTAAGTCATGTGGCCAGAATGAATGCATGGAGTGCTGTTACTTTCCTGCCAGAGCAGTATCTATTGATCTACTCACATTTGCATGTTTTGAACTGCTAGATTGGCAGAAGCTGAGGCTAACTGGAGGAGCTCACCCCGCTCCCCAGATTCGAACCGCCGACCTTTCAGTCAGCAAGTTCAGCAGCTCAGTGATTTAATCTGTTGCACACATGAAATACTCTTTCAAAGAAAAAAGATTTTATTTACACAAGCTACAATCCTACACTAACCATGGGTGTGCATATTTATGTGCTTACATATACCTTTGAGTCATCAGTCACGTTACGATAACCCCATGAATTTCATAATGTTTTCTTAGGCAAGGCATACTCAGAGGTGAATCAGCAAGTTCCTTTCTCTGAAATCTAGCCTATAGCAACTGATGTTCATTGATAGTGTCCCTTCCAATTACTCACCAGAGCCCTATTTATCATCCAAGATCAGACAGAATCTGATGTCTTTAGGACAGGCATGGGCAACTTCAATCCTCCCACAATTCCTAACAGCCTACTGGCTATGGGAGTTGAAGTCCAAAACACCTGGAGGGATAAAATTTGCCCATGCTTACTTTGGGTTATACCCGAGAATAAATTTTATATAATCTAATGGGACTAAGTTGTGACTAGGGATGTATAGGACTATATGGACAACCAGTTAATATGTTTTCCCTCAAAGTGACTTGTGGTGTGATTGCTTAGTCTATGTAATTTACAATACAATGCATGCAATCTATGTGGCCAGTAGGCTTGAGCGATCCATGAAAAAATTGATTCTAAACTCGTTTCAAAAGTAGGGGGCGCCAGCGTTTCGTTTCTGATGTCATTTCCGAATTTTGCCTTCAAAATTTTTCGAAATTTAACGAAAATTCGTTAGTTTCAAAAGTAATTTGTTAATGGCGGACGCACATGCGCAGTGGCCAAAAAAAACAGCACGAGGGGAGATTTTACAGGACTCTCCCGCCCTCATTTTTTGAGTGATCTTCTTCAAACTTGGTACAGTGGTAATTGCAGAAATCTGTTCCTGGTTTGAAAGTCTTATTTCCTGTTTAATTGGGTTGTCTTTACTGTGAAAGTCATTGTTCTACTTCAGAAACTTTGTTTTTGTGGCTGAGACTTTGTTAAATTGGTGTGTGTGTGATATATACTGTGTGTGTGTGTATATATATATATATATATATATATAGTCCCTGCATATGTGTGTGTGTGTGTGTGTGTGTGTGTGTGTGTATAGGTAAAGGTAAAGGTATCCCTTGACGTTAAGTTCAGTCATGTCTGACTCTGGGGGTTGGTGCTCATCTCCATTTCTAAGCCCAAGAGCCAGTGTTGTCCATAGACACCTCCAAGGTCATGTGGCCAGCATGACTACATGGAGTGCCATTACCTTCCCGCCAGAGCGGTACCTATTGATCTACTCACATTGGCATGTTTTCAAGCTGCTAGGTTGGCAGAAGCTGGAGCTAACAGCGGGCACTCACTCTGCTCCCGGGATTTGAACCTGGGACCTTTCGGTCTCCAAGTTCAGCAGCTCAGTGCTTTAACACACTTCGCCATCAGGGCTCATGTATATATAATATACATACACATACACACAATGTGGAGAATATGTGGAAAGGTAGATAGATAAGTTGGGAGCCACAGCGAAGGCACCTTCCTGGGAGCAAGGTCTAATAATAATAATAATAATAATAATAATAATAATAATAATAATAATAAATCCCTTACAATATCCAAGATGGCTCACTGCTACAGAATCTTGGGAGCTTTAGTTTGGTATGGTACCATTATTGGCAGAGAAAGCTAAGCTGTGGAAGTTGAAATCCAATCATTTATCCTCCCTATAGAATCAATTTTATATGCATTTTTAGCTATGATTTATTGGCTATTTTATTGTGTTGTGTTTTTATTATTGTATAAGGCATTGAATATTTGCCTTTGCATTTGGAAGCTGCCCTGAGTCCTTTTGTGGAGAGAAGGCAGGTTAGAAATAGATTAATAACAATTATTATTATTATTATTATTATTATTATTATTATTATTATTAAATATCTGGAGGACTAAAGTTTGCCCATGCCTGCTCTATACTGCACTTTCCAGAACTTTCCCATCACAATCTGCTTTTGAGCTGGATACATGATCAAGACATTATTTCCAGCTTACTGAAGTTGGCTGCATATGTTTTGTCTGAGGGTCAGAAATTGCCTTAAAGCCATCTTGTGCAGCTTCCAAAACCCAACACTTGAGAACATTTTGCACTATAGCCATATTTCCAAGGTCGTACTCAAAGGGCTTGGCAAATATACCCTTTTTTGAGATGGATCTAAATCAGGCATAGGCAAACCTTGGCCCTCCAGATGTTTTGGACTTCAACTCCCACAATTCCTAACAGCCAGTATTTGAGAACACAGAAATGCTGGACCACTCTAAAAGCCACCGTGTCAGACTACACAGAGAAGCCACTGAAATCCACAAGAAGCACATGGACAATTTCAACAGAAAAGCTAAAATCAGGACAGTAAAAGAACAACACCCAGAAAATGGGAATTCCAGACAGGAAAAAATCAGGGCCAGCCCAACAAAGGATTCCCCCAGGTAGGAAGCAGCCAGGCTTTGAAGCTGCAAGGCTATTCAATGCTAATCAAAGTGACCAATTGCAACATTCACACTTGCCTCCCACAGACAAGAGTTCTTTCTCCCACCCTGGACCTTCCACAGATATATAAACCCCACTTGCCTAGCTTCGCACAGACGTCAAAACCTCTGAGTATGTCTGCCACAGATGTGGGTGAAACGTCAGGAGAGAATGCTTCTGGCACATGGCCATAGAGCCCGGAAAACTCATAGCAACCCAGTAGGCTGTTGCTGAACAACCTATGAACTTTTAGCATTAAAGGAAAAAATGCCCAAGATTTTATCACTTAATACTGTTGGCATGTCTGGAGAAGAAGAATAGAATGCTTCTATACCAGGCAAGGGCAAACTTTGCCCATGTCTGGTGTTAGGAATTGTGGGAGTTGAAATTCAAAACAATCTGACAAAAAACTGGGAGCTGTAGTTTGGCATGGCACTGGCTCTCTTCTGCAGGGAAGGCTAGGTAGGGACTTTGTAAAACTACAACTCACATGATTACATGGCACTGAATCTGTTGCAAGTGAGCTGGTGCCATAATCCTTTCTGGGAGCTGTTTGGCATCTCCTCCTGGAGATATCTCTTAAAGGGATATCCTCTGGCTCTAAGGATTCCGTTTAGGAAGGCTTGCCTGGCTCTGGTATTCCCCTTTAAGCCTGGCTGGAAAGTCTGGAAAGAAGCAAAACCAAACACGCGGCTCCAAGGCAGGGCGAGGAGAAGGCCAAGCGCAGGCAGGCATGTCTCTTCTCTCTTCTCTTCCCTCCCTCCCTGCTTCTCTCTCTCTCTCTCTCTCTCTCTCTCTCAGAGAGAGAGAGAGAAGCAGGGAGGGGAGAGAGAGAAGGGAAGAGAGAGCAATGCGGAAGGCTTCTACTGAGCTGGTGGTCCCCGCGGGGGGGGGGGGGGCGTCTCAATGGCATTTTTAAAATGCTAGCAGATCGATGGCCATGCCTCTCCCTCCCTCCCTCTTCCGCTCTGATTGGCTGAGAGGCATGCCAACATGGCTTCTCCTCTCAGAAGGGCTACAGCTACATCCGAAGACATCAGAAACAAATGAAAAAAGGTACTTTTATTATTCAAATTCGTAATGTTTGTAAGGCAGTGAGCAGATGGTTCAAATATCAATTCAAAAGTAATTACGAAACGAATTTTAAACGAATTTAACGAACTAACGAAAAATTTGCTCAAGCCTAGTGGCCAGAGAAAATTGGACTTGCTTATGAATAATAGAAACAAAAGTAGGACTTAAACAAATTCAGAGTCAGTTATACAAACTCTCTTGCTCTTAAATCTTTTTTAAATTGATACATCCACAACACACATACACATAACAGATGTGCAAGAACAACCAGAATAGGGCTATCCATATCATTAGGCAGAGTGGGGTAGATAATATCTCAAGTCACTGATTTGGGATGTTTTGAAAGAGCAACACATTCATAATGATATCTCTTTCTTGCAGGCTTACTGCAGAAGAAAAAACATATGTGCGATTTTTTTGTTTCACATGCCAAAATAATTTGACCCACTGGGGTACACTACACTAAAACGGGTTGGACGAATTGTTGCCATGTATTGTTCTGTCAGTGGCAGCAAAATGTCTTGTCTTATGTAAACTTTGCACCTGCCCCCCTTCCCTAAGTCAGATCTTGTGATTAGAGGAAAAAATAGACTATTTGATTCAGTTCAGAGCTGGAAAATTACAAGTCCCAGAAGTTCCCAAACAGCATGGGTAGTGATCATGCCAGTTGAAGGATTCAGTGAGCTGTAATAACAAAAAAGGTAATATTTCCAAGCTTTGGTTTTCTTGTATTTTGGGTATGCTTTGATTGCAATGTCACATCCTCCAGGATTGTGATGTGGCCTTAGAGAGAAACGAGGTGCTATGGCTAAAAGAGTTATTGTGGCCTCTTTCATTTATGCCAACTTCAAAGCATACCCAAAGGTCAAAAAACAAAAACTAACTACACTGTGATTTAATGGAAAGCTATTGAAACTCAGTCAAAATGGGTACCCCACATCAAGCATGCTACAGGGAATCAATAAATGGAATTGCCCACAGGAGATAACGGTGCCTCTCACTACATCTTATCTGAGGCTGGGGTGATGAAGGTTTCTTGTAAAGGAGAGTGTTTTGCATCTGCTGTTGGCTCTTGGTGATTAATTATAACTCTGATTATGCCATACTGCTTTAGGCTTCTTTATGTGACAACAGGATTTCCCACTTCTTATTAGAAAAATATACTGCAGTTTATATTTATTTTCTTCTGATGAATGGCCTCTTGAGCGCAAGGTACCTGATGCCTTCCCATTTGGACACATATGCTCAGTAATGACTCTGAATGACAAATGGGGTAGGAAGAGGGAGAATGAGCTGTGTCACATCATTTAAAGACTGATTATGTCCCCTTAGTCAAAATATATACAAATACGACAGCTGTGCTTGACTTTTGTTTTACCAAAGCTAGCAAGTATTTTATTTGCAATAAAGAAGCTGAAGGGCCATCAGCGCTATGTAGAGCCATCTGTTTGTGAAATTAGTTTCATACCAGGGACTTAAGTCTTGGTATAATGCTCATCTACTTCTGGTACTAAAAATGCTGTGCCTTTTTTTCTTTCCTCTTTTTAAAGTAGACTGTTGATTGTGATTAGTTTTGTTAACGACACATATCCAGCTCCTCTGTATCTCATTTACAAGTGATAATTTTCCAAATGGCAGGGAAATAATGATATTGCCCAACACTTGTATATGGCAGCAAAACATGCCATGTGTCTGAAAATTCCTGTTCATTCTTATAAAATGGGAATTGTGGAGCATGACATGTAATACAGGTGACCGCAGATTGAATGGTGAAGAGGGTTGTTCTCTGATGTACATGTCAGCAGAATTTGTTGCTAAAAGTTGTTGGACTCAACTTCTTGGTAAATTTCAATGGCTGAGCCTTCTAGCTGGCAATTTTTGATAGTATATTCCAAGAATGTAAGTTTCCACAAACTTTGGTTAGATCCCAGAGCATATTCTGGGAAGATCAACCTGTCCTTAGATTTCACTAGACACAGAAACTTGACTCAGTCCTACTTAAGTAAAATCAATGGGATTCCAAGTTATAGTAACTAACTAGAGCCATGTTGATTGCAATGAGTCTACCTTAAGTATGATATACTACCTCATCAGACAGACTACAGTACTTGGCTCATCATTCACTGCTTGTTCTCCCCTTTCAGGACAGAGCCCATTACATGACACACACACATACTCCCAGAAGGTGGAGAGCAAGTGGTGTATGCTGCCACAAGATGGGAGCCTTCCCATGTTGCCTTAGCACCAATGGGGAGAAGCCAAGGAATGATGCTTCCCCCGTGGGATGCGGCTTGGGGTAAGTTACATGACGCGGGGAATAGAGAAATGGGTTCTCCACACACACACACACCGGGAGCCCATGGATTCACCAGGATACATGGTGAATCCATGGCCTTTGTGATGAGGTCCTGAGTCTGGATCCAACCCAATAGAATCTAAGAGCAGACTAATCAGATGAAATGGGGTTCAAAGTTCTATCATACTTCAATCACTTGGACAAAGGGTTAGAAGGCACAATCATCAAGTTTGCAGATGACACCAAACTGGGAGGGATAACCAACACTCCAGAAGACAGGAGTAGAATTCAAAACGATCTTGACAGATTAGAGAGATGGGCCGAAACTAACTAAATGAAGTTCAACAGAGACAAATGCAAGATACTTCACTTAGGCAGAAAAAAAATGAAATGCAAAGATACAGAATGGGGGATGATGCTGGCTCGACAGCAGTATGTGTGAAAAAGACCTTGGAGTCCTCATGGACAACAAGTTAAACATGAGCCTACAATGTGATGTGGCAGCAAAAAAAGCAAATGGGATTTTGGCTTGCATAAATAGGGGTATAGTGTCTAGATCCAGGGAAGTCATGCTACCCCTCTATTCTGCCTTGGTCAGGCCACACCTGGAATACTGTGGGCATCGCAGTTGAAGGGAAATATTGACAAGCTGGAAAGCGTCCAGAGGAGGGCGACTAAAATGATCAAGGGTCTGGAGAACAAGCCCTATGAGGAGCGGCTTAAAGAACTGGTTATGTTTAGCCTGCAGAAGAGAAGGCTGAGAGGAGACATGATAGCCATGTATAAATATGTGAGGGGAAGTCATAGGGAGGAGGGAGCAATCTTGTTTTCTGCTGACATGGAGACAAGGACGCGGAACAATGGCTTCAATATACAGGAAAGGAGATTCCACCTGAACATCAGGAAGAACTTCCTCACTGTGAGAGCTGTTCGACAGTGGAACTCTCTCCCCTGGACTGTGGTGGAGGCTCCTTCTTTGGAGGCTTTTAAGCAGAGGCTGGATGGCCATCTGTCGGGGATGCTTTGAATGCGATTTCCTGCTTCTTGGCAGGGGGTTGGACTGGATGGCCCACTAGGTCTCTTCCAACTCTACGATTCTATGATTCTATGATTCTATGATCTGTTCAAGTAACCTGTAGGGAAATAGGTCAGTAATAGGGTTATGCATGTATTCATTTTCTAAAACGGGATTAGTCAGATTCAGTGTTTTAGTTTACTGTTTCAGCCGTAATGGCACGGGCAGCATGAGTTTTTTTCGGTTGCAACAAATAACATGGCACCAGAATCCAGGTGGTTTCACCTGTATTTGGATTTCCAAAGGGAACCTCATGGTGCACAGAGCAGCAGTCATTGTACGCATGGGGTTTCCCGTGGCCCCAGCTGCCTGAGCCAATCACAAGAAGGAACCGTCTCACGGGTCTTCTTTCCAAGCTGGGTCTATAAATACTGGGGAGCGCTTCTCCATTTTCCAGTCGTGTCCTGGCTGTGTGTGAGAGAGGTTGCTTGTTTCAGTGCTCTGTTGCTCTCTCTGCTTTGCTATTGCTATTCACTTGGCTTGCACTTGTTTTCATTGCCCTAGCTGCTTTGGATTGCTGTTTGCCTTAGCTGCTTGCCATTATTTCAGTCCTCATATTTTTCCCTATTTTGCTAGGGAGTTCAGGGTGGGTGCATTGTTGGGGGGGATGTTTTAAAAGGGTTTTTGGTTGTTTCTTTAAGGCTTAATTTTAAGTTGGGGTGGTAAAGGGAAGGGAGGGGTCAGGGGATAGCCTGACTCCCTTGAGTCCCCATGGAATAATTTCTTTCAGCCTCTTTTCCATCCCTCCCCGACCCTATCTATATATCTTGCTGCTTGTACTCTGCCCTGCATCTTCTTTCTCCCACAAAAAATATATTATTAAAATTATAAAAAGCCCTTTTCTTCACTTCTTTGACTCTCTCATGTTTCTTCACTTCTTTGACTCTCTCATGTCATCTCTCATTCTTTGAATCTCTCCTCCCCTGCCCTACTTGTTCGGGCTTGTGTACCCCTGCTGACTCAGTCCATCTGGTGTATGTGTGTGTGTGTGTGTGTGTGTGTGTGTGTGTATACGTATATGAGTATAGCGTTGGGTGGCTTCTATCTGTCCTACAGTGCCAATCTAGCAGTAACAGCCTTCCTCACCTCAACACTTATTAAAAAAAAAACCAAAAATAAACAAAGCCCTTGGAAGTTGTTTTTAATGTTTGTGTCTTTGATTCTCTCTCTCTCTCTCTCTCTCTCTCTCTCTCTCTCTCTCTCTCTCTCTCTCTCACACACACACACACACACACACACACGCACACACACACTACCTTGTTGCTGCTTCCAGGAGGAGGAGCTTTGGGTGTTTTAAGGACATTTTATTTCATGAAACTGTTAAAAATCACTAAAAATGGTGGGACGACCCTAACATTATGAAACTTGGTGTGTGTGTGTGTGGGGGGGGGGGGGGGGCTTGCAGTGGTAAATGTGTCCTCCTAATGTGGCCACTTCCATCCTGCTAGCCTTAAAAATGATGGAAAGGAGAGCCTGTGAAGCCTCCCCATTGCCTCTTATGGCCAGATTGCTCCTGAAAAGTCAGTTGCTGTCCTGAAAAATGGTATATCACCCATTCCAAAAAAATGAAAGTTCCTGAAAAACAGATGTGGTGGGAGGTTGTTAGAAAATGGCAAAAAAATTGGAAAGGATTTTCCCGAAATACACACCCCTAGTCAGTAAAACTCAGCTTCTCACTTCCTGATTCAGATTAATGTTGTTTATGTAGTTACATAATAATGCATTTAAAGACATGTTATAAATGCTTTTTCCTTGCATTTTTTGTTCTACCAATTCCAGTCTAATTTACTTTACAACCTTCTTTGAGGCAGAGACCTACAATGTGTTAATTGCTGTTTGCAATACATCACACATACTTCAGAAA
The DNA here is from genome assembly GCF_035594765.1 of Anolis carolinensis. NCBI lineage: Eukaryota > Metazoa > Chordata > Lepidosauria > Squamata > Anolidae > Anolis > Anolis carolinensis. The sequence goes on from NC_085845.1 coordinate 62,683,867, forward strand.
TGAAATAATTTATTATAGATAATGTATTTTGAATTAGTTGTACTGCTTGATTTTCTAAAGTCTTGGCTATGTCAAATTGTTGCAGCCACAGCATATATTCACTTCAAATACTAACACATTTTTAATGGCATAAGCCATGTTTATCTTTCAGGTATCATAAGGCTGTTTGTTCTTCTCTGTATTTGAGGGTTTGTGGTAGAATAAAGCTTCATACAAAAGTCTGCAGATTTTGTGAGCAATGTGATCTGTAGCTAGTAACACAAACTGTTGAATTGATAACACAAATACTGAAGGTTTCCTTGAAATGCCTATCTCTATAGGGTTTATTTTTTCCATATCAGAATAATCAATTAATTAGAACTTCACTAGTGCAATACTTCCATCACTGCAGGCAATGCTTTAATAAGTTAACTCAGTCACAAAAATATAAAAAATTAAGGGGCATCCTTACTGTTTTGAGTCTAAACATGCAAAAACTTGTGAAGTTTAGAATCTTATCATATGATGGGAGCCATTCCCTTAAAACCTGAAAAAGGCCTTATTGGATGTCACACTATACAGAAATTATAATACAGTTATTAATTGCATGACTAGTCACTTTGTGATTGAGAAGCACATATTCACTATAGGGTTGAAAAGCAAGCAGTGTGTAACCCTACATATTTTTATACACATATCCCTGCTCCCACCATTCCTGGCACTGAATCTTGCCATAAAATTAAAAGGCTAATTTGCATTTGAAATGAGGTGCTTGTGGTGGCAGTTCATATTATGTCAATGCAGCTCCTCTACCATACACAGATGCCCACTATTACTCTGATAGCTATCATTTTTGTACACTGGCTGCTGACAATTGGAGCTACACAGAGGAATGGCCACCCAGTTCCCGCACATGGGGTAAATTTATTGTCTTTACTTTGGGCATATGGGTAGCGTCCCAAAGAGCTTCTAGCAATGCCATCCTCATGTTCCTGACCAAACTACTGCTGAGAATCCTCATCAATATCACTGCTATTACACCGTTATTTAGCCAAAACTACTCCAACTATTTTACTTTAAAAATAAAAAATACAAAGTGCCTCAAAGCACAATCTCATTTGTCCAACCATATCACAAAATCCCAAAAGCCGCAATATATGTGAAAGCCTGAATTCATTTTTAGAGAAACAAGTATGCTTTAAAATTCTATCCAATTCATATTCTAGTCCTATTTTCCTTATCCTACATGGAAGAAAATGTGTGATATTCCTAATCCTAAAATGTCTGGGTGGAAAAACTCCTTTTAAGGCTTCCAAAGCTTACTTATGTATAATAATGATAATAATGATAATGATGATGATTCCCCCCCCCCCCCAAGGAATAACTGCCATTTTGAGCCAGAATGAAGAAGGGGGCAGGAAGACATGCTCCTGTGTCCATATAACAATATAATAATATATAATAATCATATTATGCTATACTAATAATATAATATATTATATATGCATGTAATATTAATAATATTATAATGTAATACAATATAATAATACACTATACATGTATATTTATATTACATATAATATTATGAATAATATTCCAATATAGTGTTATAGTACAATATAGTGATATATAATGCTTATATTGTGCTATATGAATCATATAATATACTGTATGTACATATGAAAGGCACTCTGAGTCCTCTACGGGGTGAATAGGGCAGGATATAAATGTTGCTAATAAATAAATAAATAAATAAAAACTTTTTTTATATCCTGCCACCATTTCCCTAAAGGGACTCCCTAAAGGGTTTTCAAAGCCCTCTCCCCAATAGCATCAGGAGGATAAAGGAATATTGGTTAAATGCCAAGTGTGAATTTTAACAGAGGTTAAATAGAACCTCTCAATAAATTGTCCCATTAACTATTGCATGAGCAAGGGGCCAATTACTGTATCTCATTTTTATTCTGAGAGTAAAAATTAATTTCCAGTATCGCCTAGAGTTCTGATACCATGCCAATCAAAATCCTCTACCTGTAACTTCTAGTTTTAAACAAAGGGAAATAAATATTTTTTAGTCCAGGGGACAAATTTGGTCCACACAGATATTGTCAATAGCTGCATGACAACAGGGACCACAGATTTCCATGAAATTCGTCCACTGCAATGAGGGATTTTTCTAAGCTCTATTTAAGTAAGAGGTGGGGCACATTTTCATGGGGAAATCACAGCACAGGGAAAGTTAGAACTGGACCATCCTTCTCCAGGATCGACATCACCCTTACTTCAATATGCCTTTAAAAAAAATCCATTGACACCAGTAGATAACCTTTAAAATCCTTCTTGATGAACGTCTTTTGCTTAGGGGCATCTTTTTGAAGTTGAGAAAGGGAGAGGAGGGTGAACCCCAAGAATTGGAAGCAAGTGTTTACCAAATTTTCCTGCTGAAATGTATCCTTTAAGAAACCTATGTTGGCACCAATTAAGAACCTCTTCACATGTGCCGCCAAAGTCACCATGTGTTGTGGTGAATCCGGTGGTGCCTGAAGTAGAGCATGGGAAACCTGTTGCTCCATGCCCCACATCACTTGGCTCAACAATCACCACATTCCACGAGGGAAGTGTCAGTCGAGGGGGAAGTGTTCCCCCTATTGTCTAAAGGCAACACGGGAAGCCTCCCATGGTGGCACATGCTGGATCTTCTATAGTTTTATGATAGAGCCCCACCAGAAGCAGTTCAATGTTGTCTGATGGGAGCTGGCGGGCTCCACCATAAAATCATAGAAGATATGGTGCATGCCGCTGAAACTAAGCCTGTCTGGTGAGGTCACAAGTCTGTTAAGAGTTTTAAATAAAGAGAAGTGATGTTTTTAGAAAGGAAAGACAGCATTGAGGAAAGGAGGGTTAGTTCTTCCTTCTCCAAATATCAATGTAGTTTGAGATAGAGGAGAGATGACCTGACTGGATATAAGAGATGTTTCAGTAGTAGGCTGGTTAGTTGGAGACCTCCTGCAAAAAATACCCCAGTGGCAACAAACAATATATTTCTTATTTTTACCCAGGTTTTATTTTCATTCATTCATTTATTTATTAAAAGGCCTGGCAAGCAAGATTAATAACTTTGGGAATTCATTGTCAAGTAACAATGCTGTATATGGCTTAAATTATAGGGTTTTTTTCTGTGTGATTTCTGCATCAAAAATGTTACTCTGAAGAACTAAAATGTCCTGTAATTTAGTTTAAAATGATGTTAGAGATCAAGGAAATTGGTGTTTATTGAATACACATATCAGATGTGACCAAACATCTCCTAAAACTTTAGAATTGTACTGCCACAGGCAGCTTCTTATATTGATTTTATAATATCTTAAAATTCTTATTGCTCTGGAACTGATTAAGGAAAAGTAATCAGCCAATGAGAATATTCTGAGAATGTTTTATGATTATCTCGATACAATGAGTAATTTTTGTGTGAATTATGGCTAATGTTCAAAAAGGCTTTCACACCAGATGGGATTAAATCAAGTGAACTAATTTTTCTTAGTAGAAATATCCCTTATCCTAATACAGAGTTACACAGAAGAGATAGTTAAACATAGGCGATTTGTGAAAAAAAATTGCAATGATCAGTTATGATATACTATAGGGTATTGTGAAATAACTTTTTAATGACATCCTGCTTTTTAAATGATTGTTTTTATATCACATAGTAATCTTTCTAGTACTAAATTGCAAATAATCACCTCCCGCATGACTCATAATTAAGAAAAAAGAAGTCACATTTTCATATCATCTTTTGACAAAACTCAATTAAAAACAACAAAACAAAACAAAAAACTGTTTTCTTCTGGGAACAATGCACCAAATCAAAGAAATGTCCAATCTAGTATTTCCCATTTGGTATTCCCTGTTAATATTTTTATGAGCCTCTAAAGCTTATCTAAGAAATTTTTAATGCAGCGGGGTATGTTATTAGACTGGTATTTTGTGCACAATATCATACATTTCAGTCTTTATCATAGGGGGAACAATAAAATAACAGACTGCAATGCATTAGCATCATAAAGAAAATGTAATAAATGTCTTTATAACTGTAGTAAAAGTTGCATGAGCACTAGCAGCTGTAACAGAGATGTTGCTACAGCAGTGTTTTATGACCTAATAGCACTCCGTGGGCTGATAATATTATGTGTGTGTGTGTGTAATGCCAACAGTTTCCAAGACCTAGATTTCTATTCAGATAAATAATTGAAAGCACTTTTAGACTTTTCCATAAAATGTTTAATAAGAGATCAAATCCTCGCTCCTGTAGTGGAAAATTAAATAGTTTTTACAGGGATAGTTTATGATGAAAGTCTATTATCTGTGAGCAAGAAGTTTGTGTGGTGTGTGTGTGTGTGTGTGTATTTTAAAAACCAATAGTTGTTAGAAGAAAAAGATGGGTGTGCAAGCTCTCATTTCTCTTACCCTTCATATTGGAAGCAGAGGATGAAATAATGTGTTCTGCTCTGGGATCATGTTTCTCAAGGCTATGCGGGATCCATAAAATACTAAGATGCATGAAGATATTGTGCATGTAGTACACAAGAAAGCAAATCTGTATACAGCTAGCATGCAAAGGTTAGGATGGCAGATGACTAATCTTTTTCCAAGCTGACTTGCAGAAAAATATTCAAAATGTTCAGAGTTTGAGGATTGTTAACTATTTGTAGGCATGGAGAGCTATGGTTGCCATAGCTTGAAATTAACCATTAACAACAACAATATAGATACACGCATACTTGTAATATAACAGTATACCTATAAATGTCAGTAACAATAATTCACACGTTATGTTATTTTTGGAACCTATTATTCACTACACTCTAAAAAGGGGACTAATTACAGGTACAGTAATTGTATTATTTCTATTCTCTGGAGAGAAGCATGCTCCCCATTAAATCTCTCTTTAAAATTCTCCTCCTTGCTGTAAACCTCTCCAAAACTAGCAGTGTTCTGTGCTGTTTTTTTAAGCGTAATCCTTTCCATCCTGTTATATCATCATATTCTATCTATTTCACCTCTGACCATTTCTGTCAGCTGCATTGAGACAGTGATCTGAGTAAAAAGAAGCAGTATTATTTCTGTGTCCTGCACAATGCACCGTCAATCACTATTGCTATCACTATCGTTAAAAGCACACTGAACCCATAGCAAAGCTCTCTGACCCTATGGGAGCTTGGTCACATGGAATAGCCTTACGAAATCATAGAAGGATTTTTTAACACATGTCTGCTGCAGATGTATGGCTACATTCATTCTTTTTTCTAGCACTCATTGTCACATGACTATTGCTTATCATTTATATATCTCCACTGCTAGGTGTTCTGTTGGGTTTATGAGAAATGTAATGAATCCTTAGTGCAAAAGGGAAGACTTACAGGACATCTCACAATAATGAAGTGGACATTTCAGTATTTATTTATTTATTTACAGCATTTATATTCCATCCTTCTCACCCCGAAGGGGACTCAGGGTGGATCACATTACACATATAGGCAAACATTCAATGCCTTTTAACATAGAACAAAGACAAGACAAACATGGCTCCGAGCGGGCCTCAAACTCATGACCTCCTGGTCAGAGTGATTCATTGCAGTGATTCATTGCAGCTGCTCTCCAGCCTGCGCCACAGCCCGAGTAGAAAATTTGCAGTAAGGAACTAGCCAATGCATGAATGAAAACATGCTTAGTGGTAATTAATTGCTCAGAATAATTTGAAGGAAAGAAAATGATAGTGGGTATGATGCAGCTGCTCGCAAGTACCAGAACAAAGGTTAGTCACCACAGATCATTCTCCTGTGCCAGTTAATCCATCTTGTACCCAATATATGAAGAAGCAATTACTATATGGCATTTGTTCATAATTTTCTCCATTAGCACTGATGAACTTCCCTGTATTGTTTTGGACAGATTGGAACCCTCCTTGGAGGTCAAGTGATCTTGGGGTGTGGGATATACTGTCCTTGGGGCTTGTCGGAGGGGGTTCTCCCCAAGTCCCCTCCCTGCCCTTTCCTCCCTTTTTTCTTCTATTTTGGAGGCAGAAATTGAAAGAAAGACAGGAAACATTTGGATCCCAAAAGGGTTAGCCTTGGTCAGGATGAGATAATGAATGGGAGAGAAAAATTTATCCATTATACTCCATATTGCCTACTCCTGATATATAATTCTGGAATCCTAGAGCTGGAAGAGGGCCATCCAGTCCAATCCCCTGCCACGCAAAAAGGCACAAGCAAAGCACCCCTGATAGATAGCCTCTGTGGAAAAGCCTCCAGAGAAGGAGACTCTACCACACTCTGAGGCAGCCTATGCCACTCTCCAACAACTCTTACTCTCAGGAAGTTCTTCCTATTTTTTTTTCAGTCAAATATCTTTCCCTACCATTGGAACCCATTGCTCCCTTGGGCCCAGGTCATTAGAGCAGCAGAAAGTCAGTTTTTTTCCCCTCCCTCCCTCCTCCTCCTCCTCCTCCTCTTCAATGGGACATCCTTTTAAATCTTGAAACATGGTTCTCATGTTCCCTTTCTACCTTCTCTTCTCCTAGCTAAACATCCTCCAGAAAGAAAGGAGGAAGGAAAAAGAGAAGGAAGGAAGAAAGGGAGGAAGAGAGGGATGGAAGGGAAGAGAGGTAGGAAAGGGAGAAGAAAGAAGTGATGAAAGAGAAGGAAGGAAGGACAAAAGGGTGGAAGGGAAGGAAGGAGAGACGGAGAAAGAAGGAAGGGAGGGAGTGAAGAAGGAAGGAAAGAGAGGCATCTGGCCTCCAGGCCTGGGTTTTGTTTTTGTTAGAAGTTCTTGTTAGAAGTCAATAGTTACTTTGGGGGCTTACACCTCTTGATTAGCCTTCTAGGATAAGGACTGGCCTTTAAGCAACCATGTAAATCAGGGATTGCTCTTAGGGGTTTTAGTGTTATGCCCAAGGAGAGGTTGGAGGCACAAGTCAGGGATTCCAGACTGCCTCAACCTCTCTCATAACAGGTTGCTCCCCCAACTTGTTTTGGCTATCTGTAAGAAACAGCATAAATAGGTGACTAATTAATAAAAGTTGCTCTTCGTTCAATCAACTACTGTTGTCTGGTCTCTTTATTTACCTGGTTTGTTACCAAGAATCAGAACAAATGTTAGCCACCACAGATAATTATCCTGTGTCATTTATTCGATCTTGGACACGATGTATGAAGATGCTTTTACTATAGGGCATTTATTCACCATTTTCTCTATTAGCACTCTGTACTTTTTGGATGGATTTCCCCTTTATTTAACTAAAACACATTAAATGTCTGGCACAAATTAACTTCTTTCAGAGCTAACTCTTCTCTTTTTTTCTGATGATGTCATTGTACCGTTAAAAATGTAAAATAAATAAATAACTCCTAAACATCTTACAACTTTATAAAGACTAACAGATGTATGGTATTTGGCTCTGTGTACTGCAACTCATATCCTCATATGCATAAATTGTGTTTCCCCATTATATAGAGGAAATAGAAATGTGACAGATAACAAATGTAAAATAATTGCTGATTTAATGAAATAAAATTTATCATAATCTAATTTTTTAAACTCCTTGCTTGAAAACTTTTGAAAAATATATACTCTTTATAATTTAGATTCCAATCTTTGCTTTTAAAATGCCTTTTCATTGTAATTCCTTCCATCAAGATCTTAGTAAATCCTCAAAGGGGTTTAACAAACACATTAAAATATCATCTACTTTGTCTAAAAACAGCTAGATTAATAGACAACTAAGAGTACTGAGGCAGAAAATAAGGATGGGCTTGAGTAATAAATGATGCCTGGTTAATGATAGTGAAAAAGACCATTAGAGCACAGAGGAGACTATTTCCTCCAGACATGGAGACTGGCAAGAACAGGGGACCCAGCAGGTGGTGAGAGCAATAGAGAAGTCAGCAAACTGCCACCGAATGAAAATTTGTGGAGCAAGGACATATTTTTACAAAGAAGAAAATCCAAACATGGTGTCAAAGTCAATACAAAGAATTTAAACATGGAAAGCCAGTCATGAAAGCCATGAAATCTTAGCCTGAGGTGCAAGTTATTGTCTGAGGCCCAGAAGAAAAGGTATGAAAAATAATAAGTCTGTGCTCCAGTACTACATAGCAAGCTCCACATTTAATCTTCAACTACCATTGTGATAGCCCATTGTGATTGTCAACATTTCTCACTAATCAATAGGACAGTAAAAGGCTGTTGAAGGCAAGTTATCAGGTGTTGGGAATATCATGGCCAGAATGACTAAGAAAAACTTCAAGCCCGTTCTAAGACTGTCATAGACAGAACGCCACAAGATCAAAGATAACAGAGTTTATTGGATAACAGAACTCAAAATGCCCGTAAAATACAAGGGCCAGGCAGTATTAGCCTTTAAAAGCAAAAAGGGGCAAGGAAAAACGTTCAAAAGATAAACCGGATTAAACCGGAGTTTAATCCGGGTAAAAACAAAACAGCTTGCTTCAGCCTGGGGATAAACAAAACAGAGGCCGGGGAACAAAGTGTTCAAAAGAATGCAATTAATTGGCAGCAGATTCCTCTCTGCTGCCAGCACTGTGCTTTGAGTAACTTGAGTCACTCCTCCACACAGCAGGCAAGATTTCCAATACACACAGATCAGCCGAGGATTGAAGCAGTAGAGTAGACCCAGTTCCTTTCCGTAGTTCAAGCCAGAAGCAGACGTTTGTAGTTTCACCAAGTCCGAGTAGGGGGGAAGTCAAGCCGTGGTCAGTTCAGTCCGAAATCCAAAGCAGGAGATGGCGTCCGTCAAGAAGACGACGGAAGGTCAAAGCTAATGAGATTAAGCACAAGTTTGCACAAACAAAAGCCCACACAATTCCTCCCGCCGTCTGACCCCAAATTCCAAAACAACTTACGTATCAGCACACAAAAACACACCAGTCTTCAGGAAAGCGTCCCACACAGATCCCAAGCGTTCGTCCAGATTACCTTGCCCAACGCAATTTGCAATTGCTCCCAAGCCTCATTTTATGCCAGTTACAAATCCTCATCACTATCAGCTGCCCTCCTTAACCCGGGCGTTTCCTCATCACTTTCCTCATCAGAGCTGGAACACCTCTGACTACGCCCCACAGCATCCCCAGCTGTGGATCCCGTCCCATCCCTCCAGCTTGTCCATGGGTCTAATCCTGAAGGTCCCCATTCATCTTCCATCCCATCATTGCCAGTGGCACCCAATTCCTCCCTCACCCGAGTCCAATCCATCTCATCCTCCTCCGAGCTAACCAGCCCCTCCTCCATTCTCTCCGTAAACCCCTCAAAAGACTCTTCGTCAGATGGTGCTGCAAAGATATCTCGCAGTCTCTTTCTTTCTCGCTCCTCGAGAGTATCTGACTCTCGAGGAGTCTTACGCCCACGTCTGCCAGTAACAGAGCCATGAGGCTCAATCATAACACTATCCCCTCTCACAAAGGCCTCCTCCCCCGAAGGCGGAGAGTTGGCAGTGATACCCTCCGCTATAGCACCACGACGACTGGAGGTATCTAATTTTAACAGTGAACGATGGAAAACTGGATGGACCTTTAAACTAGACGGTAAACGCAAACGAAACGCAACGGAAGAAATCTTTTTAACGATAGGAAAGGGACCCAAATACCGAGGCGCAAACTTTCCCCCAGCCTGTTTAATATGTTTGGAAGACAACCACACCAAATCCCCTTCTTCCAACTCCTCCCCTGCCTGCCTGCGGCGATCGGCCTGAGTCTTTTGCGTTGCCTTAGCTTCCAACAGTAAGCGACGGGCAACATCATGCAACGCAGCCATTTCCGAAGAGCGGTACACAGGTCAGAAGAGACCACATTGGTCGACGGCGCCACACCTCCCCGTGGGTGAAAACCATACGTTAGTTCAAATGGCGTATGCTGACTAGACGTGTGTACCGCATTGTTGTAAGCAAACTCCGCCACCGGTAGCCACTTCACCCAAGCAGTGGGTTGATCTAAACAAAAACAACGTAAATATTGCTCTAAGAGCCCATTAACCCGTTCCGACTGACCATCCGTTTGCGGATGAAACGCAGAAGAAACGTTTAACTTAGTACCTAAGCACTCATGGAAGTGTTTCCAAAAGCGTGACACAAATTGCGGAGCCCTATCCGAAATAATCACCTCGGGAGCTCCGTGCAAACGATAGATGTGCTTAGTAAACAGTAAGGCCAACGTAGGGGCCGCCGGAATGGTTGAACAAGGAATAAAATGAGCCAGTTTGCTAAATAAATCCACCACCACCCAAATACAAGTATAACCCCCAGACTTAGGCAAATCCGAAATAAAATCCATGGAAATGATTTGCCATGGCCTCTCAGGAACAGGTAGAGACGACAACAAACCTCTAGGGCGCCCAACAGGCGTCTTACTCTGCTGGCAAACAGCGCAGCTGTCACAAAAGCGCAGAATGTCTTGCCGCATCTTTGGCCACCAGTAGCTCCTGGTGATAAGCTGCACGGTCTTGAACCTGCCAAAGTGCCCAGCCATGGGTTCGTCATGGTGGGCTCTAATCACCTCCAACCTGAGGGCCCCCACTGGTACATAGACCTGCCCCCTGCGTACCAATACTCCGTCTTGATCTTGTAGATGAGTCAGTATTGTACGGTTACCTGCTGATAACAGCATAAGTTGCTCCTGAGTCCACACATCGTCCCTCTGAGCCTCAAGGATCTGGTCATGTAACCCGAGCTCATTATCTACAACACATAGAGAGGCAGTAGGCAAGATGGTCTGACATACTACCTGCTCATTGGTCTTAAACTCCGGCTTGCGGGACAAGGCGTCGGCCCGCAAGTTTGCCTTCCCCTCCACGAACTGCACTTTGAAGTTAAACCTGGAGAAAAACAAAGCCCATCGGATTTGACGCTGGTTTAACTTTTTTGCTGTTTGCAAGTGCTCCAAATTCTTGTGATCAGACCTGACCACGATTTGGTGCCGCGCCCCTTCTAGCCAGTGCCGCCACACCTCAAACGCCACCTTAATCGCCAACAACTCCTTCTCCCATATGGTATAGTTCTGCTCGAATGGTGTTAGTTGTCGCGAGTAAAATCCACAGGGACGCAAGGTCCCTGAGGAATCTTTCTGAGACAATACAGCCCCCAACGCGTAGCTAGAAGCGTCCGCTTCTACCACGAACGGTTTGTCAACATCAGGATGTGTTAGTATGTTATCTGATTGAAAGCTAGACTTTAGTTGTAAAAACGCGTCGTGAGCTTCCCGCCCCCACACAAATGGCTGTTTCTTACGCAGGAGCTGCGTCAAAGGCACCGTGAGCTTTGCAAAATTTGGAATAAACTCCCGGTAGTAATTAGCGAATCCTAAGAACCTTTGCACATCCTTCTTAGTCTTAAGCTCCTGCCATGAGTTGACGGCGTCAACCTTATGTGGGTCCATTTTAAGTTCCCTACCTGACACTACATGACCTAGGAACTCCACTTCAGGCACATGAAAGACGCACTTGGAAGCCTTGGCGAAGAGCCCATTAGCCCGCAGACGGTGCAGAACCTGCTTGACATGTTGACGATGTTCTTTCTCGTCCTTAGAAAAAATCAAGATATCATCCAAATAAATCACTAAAAATTGATCAATTAGGTCCCTAAACACATCGTTCATGAACCTCTGGAAGACCGCAGGCGCATTGCAAAGTCCGAAAGGCATGACTCGGAACTCGTGGCATCCGAAGCACGTGTTAAATGCCGTCTTCCATTCATCACCTTCCCGTATTCGGATTAAGTTATACGCCCCCCGCAGGTCAAGCTTGGTAAAGACCTTAGCCCCTTGCACCCTTGATAACAGTTCCGAGATTAAAGGCAGCGGGTACCTATCCCGAATGGTGTATTTGTTTAGGATCCGATAATCGCAGACCAACCTAAGTTCCCCAGTCTTTTTGGCTACAAAGAATACCGGTGCCGCAGTTGGAGAGCTAGATGGGCGAATAAACCCCTTGGCTAAATTTTCATCTAGGAACTCTCGCAAAGCTTGCCTTTCCGGTACAGTCAAGGCATACAGCCTTCCTGCTGGCAATTTCGCACCTTCCGCTAGCTTAATGTCGCAATCATACGGCCTGTGCGGCGGTAACTTGTCCGCTTCTTTTTTACAAAATACATCAGAGAACTCCCCATACTCAGCAGGCACTCCCTCCATATCAGATTGAGAAACGTTCAGAGTGCAACAATCCTGCCTCTTTAAGGTCAACTTACGCGTCACCCAATCTACTTGTGGATTTACTACAGCTAGCCAATCCATCCCCAGGATCACATCGTATCTGGGCAAGCTTGTAATATCCCACACAAACGTTCCCGTTACTCCCTGCACCTCCCACATTACTGCTGAGGTCTCATGGTTAACCACCCCAGTCTCCAGCAGTCTCCCATCCGCTCCTTCCACCCACACGTCGCATGCCTTGCGCACTCTAGGAATGCCATGCTACCTAGCAAACTCAATATCCACGTAAGAGACCGTAGCCCCTGAGTCCAGCAGTGCCAAAGTAGAAACAAGTTCCTTTCCCCCAACAGATAATGTAATGGGTACGAAAACATGCTTCCTCCCCTCAGTTGACTGCTTTAGTAGCCCTAATGCGTTGGACTCACGTCGCACTAGGGCTGGCCTTTTCCCGAAAGCTGGGAAGGTTTCACATTACAGTTTTTGGCAAAATGCCCAGCATTCCCACAGTACAAACACAACCCCAGCTGCCTCCTGCGGTTTTCTTCTGTAGACAGCTTTTTAAAGACCCCAAGCTCCATAGGCTCTTCCCCCATCACCACAGGTGCCCTGGTTACATGCATAGGTGGCGCACACATTGCTTTCGAGTGTTTACGGGACTCGAACCTGGCGTCCAAACGCAGCACCTTAGCTACTAAGGCATCCCAATTCTCAGCCGGCTCCAAGCGTGCTAATTCATCCTGGAGATAATCACTTAACCCAGCAGTAAACAAAAGCATGAATGCATTTTCCCCCCAGTCCAGCTGGTGGCGATACAAATTAAACTTATTTAAGTAATCCAAAACAGTCCCCTTTCCCTGTTTCAACCGATACAGAGCCCACCCAGCATTCTCCGTGCGGAGAGGGTCCCCAAAAGTGTCAGTTAGTAACTTCTTGAAATTATTCAAATTGTCCTTGACTGGGTCATTTCCCAAAATTAAATTAGTGGCCCATTGTCCTGCAGGACCAGTCAACAAACTCAAAATTAATGCCACCTTGCTAGTGTCTGTAGGGTAAGCATGAGCACTGAGCTGGGAAAAATAAAGCTCAACTTGTGCCAAAAAAGTTGGCAACTTGCACCTGGTTCCGTCAAAGCGTTCAGGAGTCAAAACATGTCCTTTAACAGCATTAGCTGTTTGACTGACAGTAAAGGCCGTTTGTAATTGATCGAACTTAGCCCTTAACTCATCCATCGTCTTCCTGACGGGATTTATTACTGCAATAAACCTTTTTTATGGCGTTGGGCAATCTGTCATAGACAGAACGCCACAAGATCAAAGATAACAGAGTTTATTGGATAACAGAACTCAAAATGCCCGTAAAATACAAGGGCCAGGCAGTATTAGCCTTTAAAAGCAAAAAGGGGCAAGGAAAAACGTTCAAAAGATAAACCGGATTAAACCGGAGTTTAATCCGGGTAAAAACAAAACAGCTTGCTTCAGCCTGGGGATAAACAAAACAGAGGCCGGGGAACAAAGTGTTCAAAAGAATGCAATTAATTGGCAGCAGATTCCTCTCTGCTGCCAGCACTGTGCTTTGAGTAACTTGAGTCACTCCTCCACACAGCAGGCAAGATTTCCAATACACACAGATCAGCCGAGGATTGAAGCAGTAGAGTAGACCCAGTTCCTTTCCGTAGTTCAAGCCAGAAGCAGACGTTTGTAGTTTCACCAAGTCCGAGTAGGGGGGAAGTCAAGCCGTGGTCAGTTCAGTCCGAAATCCAAAGCAGGAGATGGCGTCCGTCAAGAAGACGACGGAAGGTCAAAGCTAATGAGATTAAGCACAAGTTTGCACAAATAAAAGCCCACACAATTCCTCCCGCCGTCTGACCCCAAATTCCAAAACAACTTACGTATCAGCACACGAAAACACACCAGTCTTCAGGAAAGCGTCCCACACAGATCCCAAGCGTTCGTCCAGATTACCTTGCCCAACGCAATTTGCAATTGCTCCCAAGCCTCATTTTATGCCAGTTACAAATCCTCATCACTATCAGCTGCCCTCCTTAACCCGGGCGTTTCCTCATCACTTTCCTCATCAGAGCTGGAACACCTCTGACTACGCCCCACAGCATCCCCAGCTGTGGATCCCGTCCCATCCCTCCAGCTTGTCCATGGGTCTAATCCTGAAGGTCCCCATTCATCTTCCATCCCATCATTGCCAGTGGCACCCAATTCCTCCCTCACCCGAGTCCAATCCATCTCATCCTCCTCCGAGCTAACCAGCCCCTCCTCCATTCTCTCCGTAAACCCCTCAAAAGACTCTTCGTCAGATGGTGCTGCAAAGATATCTCGCAGTCTCTTTCTTTCTCGCTCCTCGAGAGTATCTGACTCTCGAGGAGTCTTACGCCCACGTCTGCCAGTAACAGAGCCATGAGGCTCAATCATAACAAAGACTGAGTAGGATTTAGAGAAACCAATTAAATAATTAATAAAATAATTAAATAAACAATAGCTACTTTTTTCTTATATGACAAGGTTTCTCGCTGGGAACCTTTCCTTCTAAGATTTCAATTTCTTAGCAATACATGCAGGATTCAAGTATTGACATGTGAGGAAAAGATTTAAACTAGACTTGTCCTCCCCCTTCTTCCACCATCAACTTTTTTATATAGAGGGAAATAAAGTTTTCAACTTGCAAGGAGAGATGTTTCTCAGTGAGGATCACCTATTCAATTCATAACTTTCCAGATAAAAAGAGTGATAGAAATACATAAGGAAGGGATGAATAGTTTAATATATAGTACATGCGATTTGTTTCTATGTATATAATACCTGAGGGAAGGCTACAGTCCTTTACAGAATTGGTGTCCTGATGCTTTTGACTGAAGAGAGCAGGAAGGAAATTTGTGAGGCAGAGGTTAACATAATATATTCATGTCTAACAACTTCATAACATATTATATGTGGATGGTCTAAATCCTATTGTTAATCTCTCATTTAGAGCAGTTCCATTCTATCAACTGGATGTACCTATGTTTTTCCTCAATCCAGCCAGTCCCCAGTTGGAGAAGGAGTGTTGAGTGGATGAGCTGCTCTTTCACTTGCTTAAAGGAGTTCAGATGAACAGGTGGCAGAAGAGTGAAGGGGCAACAATGCCAGGGCCTTTCTGCATGACTGGAAGCCTAAGCAAGTGTTCAGTAATGCCTAGTCTTGGTGGTGGTCCTGCTTGCATGTAAAAGGTTTTGGTTATACTTGTTTAGTGTCTCCCTCTATTTGTTATGAGGGAGAAGTGACCATAGTTTGACTGGATATCAAATTGCTGTATATTGAATTAAGTGAATTCATTTCTTGGGAGAACAAAATGAAGTTCCCAGTGCTACTATGATTCCCCAAAATATTTATGTGCAGTTATTAGATCCTACTGATTTTAGTTTGTGGTGCTTTTATAGTTTTAGATGATTTTATTTTATTTTTGATTTATGTTCAATGCTACCTTGAGAATTTATCTGGGGGAAGGAATATTTTAAAAGCGTGACAGAGAAACACAGTCTCTGGGGGGAACTGGAATGGGATGTTCTTCTGATGTCACTATTGCCTGTTTGCTGGATCCAGAGAAGGAGCAAGAGAAAAGGAGAAACAGGCTACCTGACTGTGGAAATGGTGTTGGCCATCCTTCAATGTAAAGCAATATAGTATTTGGAAGGGTCTGTGTACACATCAAACTAAGGTAAGATATTTGAAATTTTGGGAATACATATTTTAACTTCTCCTGCTCAGACCTTGCCTCCATTACTATGGCAAACACATTTTATGTGAATTTTATTACAGGAATGATCCTCTGACATGCCTGGGGTGCATAGATTGGAGAGCCATTTTTTTTAAGTCCACTATGTCAATCAGTTAAAATCTGTTGTAGGGAACCTTTCTTTTCTTTTTTAAAACCATCTCTCTACCCAAATCACATTAAACTGAAATAACAACACCTGGAACTGGTTGAACCTAATTTCCATTTTCTCCTTAATAAACTCATTGTTTAGTTTCAATGTTATCCTAATTAAGATACAGGCCGATATCCATGAAAAAGGAAGAGAAGGCTAGTGATGCAGAGTAAACAAGCCAGAGATCACTGATGCATGGCATGAAGCTACGGCTCTGGTGTGGGACAGGAGGAAGGCAGTTTTATGGAGCAGTCTAAGAGACTCCAGGGAGCCATGATGTGCTGGAAAACATTAGGAAACTACTGTAGACTGAAAATTACTGGGGAAAGACAGATGGATGGGCTGACCGATAAAGGAGTGAGAAATCTGTAAAATGGCCAGTGTGAGAGAATTGGTAGATAGAGCCCATCAAGAATAAAAGCCAAGCGTTGATGTCCAGTGGAGCAGAAGCAACAGCTAGAAATCACCGGTGTATGATAGCAGGTGAGCTTTCCAGAAGCTTGATTAGTAGAGCACAACAATTGATCTGCCTGAATGCCTCTGCTAAAGCAAACGTTGAAACCTAAATATCATTCAAGGAAGCCAAGAGGCAGGAATATACATTCTGCATCAGGGCCAGAGATGACAGCCTGGGGATGAAAATATGTGCTCTATTTCCATAAGTGAGTTCACGGCGCTGAGCTGAAGTGAGGCTCATGATTCAAATGACAATGCCTCTTCCTTAAGTGTGTGGGAGTCACAGGAAAATATTCTAGGCTTCACTGAAGAATACAATATCATATACTGGAGGATGCCGTATCATATACCATATCAATAGCTGAAAGTCAGTAGCTCATTTACATATTCCATATGAATAGGACACTTCCTAGAAATGAGAAAGCCTAAAACTGCTGCCGATTACCTTTCTACCATGTTGCCAAGAAACAGAGTGACAATTGTTTTATTTAGACAGAGAGGTATGAAACTTTAATAAAAGAATCAGGATTGGTTCTGCCTGGAAAGTTTTCCCTCCCTTTTAAATTCATTAAATTCAATGATACACTGTCCTTTTACTAACATACTCCAGGAGCCATCCACATATCAAAACTTTACCTTAATGATAATAGCAGTAAGTCATTTCAATGGGTAATGAATCCAGTCTGGGTGGTAGTCCAAATTTAAAAGACACTATCCAAGGTACAGAACTCTGCATCCAAAATAGGCTTGGACAATGACTTTGAAGTTTGGACTAAAACCTCAAAATAATTCACTGCCACTCTGGCTATCAGCTGACACTAATGGCTTTAGCAATAAAAGAGATGTAAACATGTGGTAGTTACTGCATTTCTGAAAATCCCACCAGTATTCTTGTCTTGCTCAAGTTCAGTATTGGACTGCGAGTTTATTTTCTTAGTGCTTAGGAATCCTTGAATATTTTGATATGCAATTTCCCTAGTGTATGCATCTAAATGCATTTTGCTTAATGCACTTATTTTTACACATTTTCTCAATAAGCTAAAGTGTATTTGTTTCTATTTTTAATATATATATATACATTTTGTTGTTTTGTGCATTTGTGTATAAATGAAACAAACATATAAACATGAAAATAACATATAATTCTTGGATTTTCCTGCTAATGATAGGAAAAAAATATTTTGTTTAGTCTTTTTGATGATAAACATTAGCGGCTGTTTAATGTGAAATTCCGTCACAAATTGAATCATGATGCTTTGTACAGTGACTGGTTCAATGTTGCTTTGCTTACAATGACTCAAGGTTCAAGGTTTCATATCCATTCCTAATGATCATGCATCATCTGCTTTGGAAATACCTTCCAAAATGTTTCAGATATGAAAACTGGGAGATGTGAAGCCAAGGTCAAGATGGTTAAGGCTATGTATTAGGAAAACACTAGTTAGGAGAGGATGCAGTAGTTTTTGCTTTTGTTTGAGGCTACTGGGAAGAGTAAAATTCCATCTTCACTTCTCCAATGAGTCAATTGAATGCAAACTACTTATACACTCATGCATAATTCCAGAAATTTTAGTCACACAGTGGACCCCCTAAACCTGGATTGATTTATCACTTGGTCAATGTAAGGACTGTACCTTAACTCTTATCAGAAAGGGACTAACCTCCTTCTCTTAGTGAAAGATGAGAGCTTAATTCAACCCAAGAGAGTGTTAAAAAGTACCAGCCTTCTCTACTCTGTCTACTTTGGCACTGCTTCTTGTCTTTTTGAATATCTAGGTGGGAAAATGGTGACAGCAGCAAAAGTTCTGGCAATTTCCTTCAAAGGACTGTCACTTTTCCTTATCCATGGAATGTTCTTCAACTTATCAATGGGCTACATAAGAATCCATAATTTTGGTCTCAAAACCTTGCCTTGCCTTATACACATGGTTGACTTATAAACAAGTATATATACAGTAAAGTTCCGGTTATCCATCATAAAGGGGTGGGCAGAATGACGGATAACCGGAACTGTTGGATAATAGGGAGGCCCTATTATCCAAGCCTCTCCACACTCCAAGCCAGGTGCATGGCAGGGAGGAAAGGGACCCTTCTCTCTGTGCCAAGCCTCGGGCTTCCTCCCTTGCTGCAAAGGAAGAAGCCTGGGGTTTGGGAGGGAGGAAAGGGAAAAAAATGGATCAATTCACAACCCTAACAAATAGTACACTCGTACTATGAAAGAAAGTGTTTTAAAAAGTGGCTCCTTATGCACATTAAGTTATTAATTAAGAGGGAAGGATATTAGAGGCAAAGCTGAAGATCTTTGGTCACATAATGAAAAGACAGGAAAACTTGGAGAAGATAATGATGCTGGGGAAAATGGAAGGAAAAAGGACTGACCAAGGGCAAGATGGATGGATAGTATCCTTGAAGTGTCTGGCTTGACCTTGAAGGAGCTGAGGGTGGCCATGACTGACAGGGAGCTCTGGCGTGGGCTGGTCCATGAGATCACAAAGAGTTGGAAGCAACTGAATGAATAAACAGCAAAATTGAAATAATTATTCTATGCTATATCTGAGAATTTCAAAACAAATACACAGAGAAGTTTTTCTTCACTTTTTCTTGGCAGTTTCTCTCCTAGTTAAAAACAAGCAGTTGTTTAACAAAAATGGCTCGATAAAAAGAATTAGAAGAAAAAAATATTGGCACATGCACCAACATAGAGAGCTCTAGAACTTTCAAATAAATTTCATATTATCAAAAAGGGTGGGAAACGTTTCCTACTCTAATCTTTCTCTCACAACTGCGCATACAGCTTCAGAGGAGTTGAATGATTTTTTAAAACCTAAGGATGAGAAAAATACCTCCTCTTCCTATTTCACTAACACCATAAATTGGAAACAGTTTGAAGGGACGCAGCTACAAATGCAACACACACAGAGAGAAACCTGTCAGTTTTTCTCAGGCTTAGCCTTACAGCATAACCTTAGCTAAGTAATTGGGAAAACTGAGAGGAAGGGAAATATATCAATTCAGTGACATCCCACAAAAACGTTTTCTGCATATCATGTACCTGGAAGCTCCACAAATTATACCAAAATCCTTTCCACAATTTTGAAATTAATTCTGTCATTCCCAACTCCATTATAGTGCCTCCCTAACACACCATTGTGGCATCATGGGTTGCAGAAACAGTGTAATTTCTCAGGCTTTCTTCCCTCATGTTAAAATGGCAGCTTGGAAGGCACACATAGAACCCATTTGGATTGTCACAATCCAATCCAATTTCATTTTAGACTAAACCAAATCTGTCAACTTTGCTCTTAAATTTAAGTTTTACATGTACTATACACCCAGCCGTAATGAGTACAGCACCATTATATGATGCATTCAAAATCCATAATAGCAAAATATTGTTTTTCATGTCAGGAGCAACTTGAGAAACTGCAAACCACTTCTGGTGTGAGAGAATTGGCCATCTATAAGGACGTTACCCAGGGGACACCTGGATGTTTTACCATCCTGTGGGAGGTTTCTCTCATGTCCCTGCATGGGAAGCTGGAGCTAACAGACAGGAGCTCACCCTGCTCCCCGGATTCAAACTGCCAACCTTTCAGTCAGGAGTACTTCTGGCACAAGAGTTTAACCCATTGTACCACCGGGGGTGCAAAATAACATCCCTATGCACATGAGTGGTCAGCTTGTGGCACTTCAGCTGTTACTGATCCGCAGTTCGCAACAACCAGCATACTCAGATGTAAGGAATGTTGGGAATTGATTGCAATAACAAGAGGGCTACAAGTTGGTCATTCAGTATCCAAAAAACTAGCACATAGACAAGTTATCAGAATTATTAATAGGACTTCATCAGAAGTTCCTGAACAAGCAACCATGTACTTATTTCTAATATCCATTTGGTTTGAGCCTAAACAATATTCTTTAGCACTGAGAAATTAGAATCACTACTAAGAAAACCCAGCTATGCATGCCCATGGATATGATGGTCCTAAAAGAGATAATTTTGTGGAACCCTTTGTGAACCACCCAACTTTCCTTCCTTCCTTCCTTGTTTCCTTCCTTGTTTCCTTCATAAATTAACAAATACAATAATTTCATGTTCATTCATAAAGCAATAGTCACCAAATAGGGACATTATATGCAAACTAGAAACCATATATTAAAATTTGGTTGGGATGAAAATGGAGAAGGTCTGTGTAAACATTAATGTGATTTCAGTGATGAATCTACCTAGTATTTATATGGAAATGAAGAAAATTGACACAAATTGTTGATATTGGCGAAGTGTTTCCTGCTTTGGCAAGTTTAGTACCTGATCTTTAGATGAGGTCAAAGAATTGCATTGTTTAGTTGCTGTAAGGTTCAGGTAGTATCTACATTGGACCACCATAAGAGCAGGGGAATTTGCTTCATACTGATTCAGGTCATACAACCATATGGCTTAGTATTGTCTAAAAACTGATTGACAGCAGCTCTCAAGGGTTCCTAGCAGAGTCTTTTTAAGGTTTATCTGGAGAAACTGGGAATTGAACCTGACGAGACTTGCAAGCAAACTGTGTAGCCTGTCACCAAGCTAGTCCCTTCAAGGAATATCACGCTTGGGGGCTATTCACATTACTAAATAACATGTGGATCACATTTGAATAATGTAAAATAAAACACATCAAGTAGGGATTGTCTGTGTTTACTAGGTGGGATTGCCAGGTTTTCTAGAGAGCAATACTAGATGTGTGAGACATTTCCTGCGAGACCTCAGGACTCCTGTGAGGCTCAACATTCCCCAAACCATATACATCTCATGATGGTAAGTCATCCATTGTGAGATGAAAATGTTGCATTGCTGTTTAGCATCAGCTGAGTTGGGCGAGGAGGAGGAAGGGCCTCCAACAGACAGTGCCAGAATTTGAGGTACAACTGCTAGATATTTGCCAAATACTTGGACTCTGTCTGATGGAAGTGCAGATTTGAGGCATTCATAGTGTCCTGATTCAGGACACAACATTAGAACCCCAAATATGGGGTGTCCCTTACAAAAAAAAATGGACTTTTGTCACCTGACATGTGAAAAATATCCCTCTACTAATCTGTGCAGATTCCCTTCACTTCTTTGTGAATGTTGTGCACATCAATCACAATATATGTGAACCCATAATTTCTGTGAAATTTTATACACCAAGAAAGGAGGGGCTCAATTAAGAGTGAATCTCCTGCCCAGTGGGTCAGGGTTGTTTTTAAGTCCATGGGCTTAACTCTCCTAAGGATAAGCATTTCTTTGAAAGGAACTGATAGCTTGTGGCTGTGGAAAAATAAAAGACAAGTGTAGCAAACTGCAAAAGAATTGTGTTTAAAATATCATTTTCTTGTGCTTTGCCAATAAGTTCGAAGAGTTGCCTAATGGTGTCTAGCATGTGGTGACAGTGCTACCATGGCACTTCGTCATCCCAGCTGCCTGGCAAGTCTTAGCTGGCAAAAAGATCTTTGCTGTGTAAAAGTCTAGTAACTTTTTTCATCAAAGTGGAATATCATCCAAAGCTCAGAAACAAATTTACATGGCCCATTTGCCACCATAGAAGCACAATTCATTAACTAGCAGTGGCCTGGCATTGAAATAGGACTAGCGGTATACATACACTTCATAAATGAGCCAAAAGTGTCCAGTGCCAAATGTGTTTCTAAGGTGGCCCTGGGTAGCCAGCATTAGGGATTTATTTCTTCACTAGTTTTATTCTAGAAGGTACAACAATTGCAGCAATATTCATTTTGCTGAAAAAAGTGAGTTGTTTTAGCAATGTACTTGGTGCTGTAAGAAAAAAATTCAAAAATGCACACGCCGAGGCTTATTGTGTACAAAATGTGTACTTTTTGAATAGAAATAATATTTTCTCACAGAGAAAATGTGTGCTGCTCCATTTTGCAGAAAATGATGTTGTAAGGGAATTATTCTCCACAAAATTTGCAAGTAAGAAGGACAAGGGCCAACAAAAATGAATTGGTGATCTTCATGCGGCCCACAGGCCACGGGTTGGACCACACTGCTATAGAGCACAGGTCCTGAAATCCAAAGACTCACGAGTTGATTTTTATTGTCAGGATTTTATAACACTTGAGAAAAAGATTTTTCAAATATTTTGACTATTTTTTCCATCCCTTATTAGTATCTTGCAAACCCAAAATTCATCATAGTGGCATTCAGCCTACTTTAATTGGTGAACATTTTATATGTTTATATGTTTTATATGTTCTGATACAAACAGACCAAGACATGCAGTAACTGTGTTGTTCCAAAAGGCCAACAAACTTTTGATAAGCATTTCCGCCCCAAACATTTTGGTTTTGAAAAAATAGATAGCTTTGCTCTGCAACCTAATTAAAAGATAAATCCCTGCACCTCAAGGTTTACAGTATAGCAATCTTACCTCCACCTCACCCCACCCTCCAATTCCAGAAAAAAGAGGGGCCCTTTGTAGCCATTGCAGTTAATGGCCGCAAACTGCAAAGTATCTCCAGGACTGCTTTTTTCAATTCCTTAAGTAGACTACACATTGATTTTACCTCGTCAGACGATATTGACAGCAGTCACCCTTAATTTATTGAGAAGTTATATTCTTATATTTTTATACAGATTTTAAATGTTCAGTGTGTTAGTTATGATGCCTTATTGATGCATTTGTTTTAGCCTAGATGTTTAGTTACAGTGTCCAAGCAGGTTTGTAGGTGGAGATGTGGTTTGAAAATAGTCCGGGCGCAAACCATTTGAATGTAGTGCACAGCAGCAAAAGGTGCACTCTTTCTAATATGGCCATTATAGTTGCTTCATGCTTAGAATTCCTTCTTTAAAAATGGAAGTGGTAGAGCACCAAAACTTTCAACAATAGAAATGAAAACCTTGGGGTGCATTTATGCTTTCAAATCAACGCACCTTAACTGCCTTGGCTCAATGCTATGGAGTCATGGGGACTGTGGTTTTACAAGATCTTGAGCCGTTTCTGTCAAAGACTGCAGATGCCCCACCAAACTACAAATCCCAGGATTACATAGCATTGAGTTATGACAATTAAGTTACAGATTTATTTTTGTGTCAGGAGCGACTTGAGAAACTGCAAGTTGTTTCTGGTGTGAGAGAATTGGCTGTCTGCAAGGATGTTGCCCAGGGGATGCACGGATGTTTGATGTTTTGCCATCCTTGTGAGAGGCTTCCCTAATGTTTCTGCATGGAGAGCTGGAGCTGACAGAGGGCGCTCACCCGTTCTCACTGTATTCAAACCCCCAACCTGTCAGTCAGCAGTCCTGCCGGCACAAGAGTTTAACCCATTGTGCCACTGGGGGCTCCATATTAAATTACAGTTGACATTCCTGAAATAGCTCCAGATGTTCCTGAAACAGCTTCCTCTATTCTTTTGGCTCAGTGCTAAGATTACCATATTATGCAAATCTAATGCACACACTAATTTTGGCAAGGTGATTTAGCCAAAAAAGGTGAGCGTTAGATTTGAGGAAATACAGTATGTTATATTATATGGCTTGTGGGGCTGCATTTTGGTCTGTTAAGCATGCTGAGGTAACAGCAAGGAAGACAGGAGAAAAATGTTTTATGCTAGAGGTCAGCATTTTGTAATCCTGATATTCTAAAAAAAAAAAACTTTTAAAAATGTATATCATCAGCTATAGTTAGTAGCTGTAATCCTAATTAAATAATAATAATAATAATAATAATAATAATAATAATAATAATAATAAGGCTCTCCACGGACAATTCCTGGGAAAAATTGAGAGCCAAATTGACAAAGAAAAAACATGGATATGGCTCACAAATGGAACTTTGAAAAAGGAGACGGAGGGCCTGATTCTGGCAGCCCAAGAACAAGCCATTAGAACCAATGCCATCAAAGTCAACATTTTAAAATCAACGACAGATCCCAAATGTAGACTCTGCAAGGAAGCAGATGAAACAATAGATCACATCCTCAGCTGCTGCAAGAAAATCGCACAGACAGACTACAAGCAGAGGCATAACACTGTTGCTCAGATGATTCATTGGTACTTGTGCCACAAATACCATTTGCCTGCAACAAAGAACTGGTGGGATCACAAGCCAGAAAAAGTTACAGAGA
Organism: Anolis carolinensis; assembly: GCF_035594765.1. Taxonomy (NCBI): domain Eukaryota; kingdom Metazoa; phylum Chordata; class Lepidosauria; order Squamata; family Anolidae; genus Anolis; species Anolis carolinensis. The sequence continues at coordinate 62,708,541 of NC_085845.1, forward strand.
ATGAACATGTCAAGCTACTCTGGGACTTCCGAATTCAGACAGACAGAGTTTTGGAGCAAAATACTCCTGACCTCACGATCATGTTAAAAAACAAAGTATGGATTGTCGATGTTGCAATCCAAGGGGAAAGCAGGAGTGAAGAGAAACAACTGGAAAAGTTAACACGATATGAGGATTTAAAGATCAAATTACAAAGACTCTGGCACAAGCCAGTCAAGGTGGTCCCAGTGGTGATCGGCACACGGGGTGCAGTGCCTAAAGACCTTGGCCTGCACTTAAACACAATCAGTGCTGACAAAATTACCACCTGCCAGCTGCAGAAGGTCACCTTACTGGAATCTGCACACATTATTCACCGATACATCACACAGTTCAAGACACTTGGGAAGTGTCCGACGTGTGATCCAATACAACAGCCAGCTGTGGACTCATCTTGTTGTGTTCCTAATAATAATAATAATAATAATAATAATAATAATAATAATAATAATAATAATAATAATAATCTGTTGTCCACCTCTCCTCACGGTTGGAGGCCAGGCACAAATATTCAGAAAGATAACTATGAATTGTGCCAATTAGTAAGGCTTTTGGGACTAATGAAAGCCAGAGACAAAATTCGTCTTGTTGCTACAGCTGGCACATTTTGTGGAAAGGTCAAACATATATTTATGAGCCAAGCTTAAATTCAAAAAGACTTGGGCTTAGATCATTAGAAGTTTGTTATTTCTACTGACTTTTTTGTAGGTGTTATTTTAGAAATGAGCTAATGCTCATGAGCCCTGGTGGGTTAAAGATGGATTTCATACTCCATGGATTGCAATTAGAACGGAACACAGAAGATTTTACAAATCAAAACCAGAATAATCTGTAAACTAAGAAGCAATATTAAATCAAATTGAAATAAAAAAGATTGCACTTAGCCAAGTAGCCATCAGTCATCAGTCATCATGGAAGCTGAATGACCCTTTAACTGAGCAAATCAATCAAGAAGGAGGCTGCCAAGGTCAATGAATTGCCACACTCCTGGAAATGAAAACAAATGTATTAGGTGCCTGGATACAAGGAGCACCAAATCTACTGGCCTTTTCTAAAGCAAATCTTAATGTGAATCACTGGGGGATGAGAGGCAGATATCTAGCTCTTCTGTCAGGGCTTGCAAAAAATCCACAAAAAGTACAATAACAGACAAGTCTGGCAACATGGGTAAACAGAAGAAGAGGTTACGAAGAATAGTTCATAACCTGTGTGTAGTACTGATAAGTATTTTTACAATGCAGTTCTACTATGTGTGTGTGTGTGTGTATCTATCTATAAACATAATAAAAGTGAAAATGTGTATGTGTGTATGTGGCAGAGGAGTCCACTTACACTGACAGACTCCTGCTTCTACAAAGAGCTATAACTTCCATCACACAGGAAACACTAATGATCCTCTCTCCAAGGACATTGCAGGTTATAGTGAGTGCCACATCCCAGGGCTCCTTTCTCTCCATTGGTGTGGAATTTGCATGACTCCACCCACTGCATTTCCTTTAACCCTTTCCTATTCTTTTCTATGGTACACAGCAAAGAGAGGAATTGATCAGCAACTGGAGAGGGTTGGGGGACTGACTCAACAGGATGGAAGTTGTAGTTCACACTGCATCAAGACACAGCACTGTGACCCCCACCAACAATGGGCCTGGGCCACATTTGGCACACAGAACCCCCATGACCAGGTTTGGAGAGATTTGACCTTGATTTATAGGAGTTTTATTTCATCTACATCCAGAGAACACTGTGAACCCAACCAACAATGGATCTGAATCAAACGTGGCACTGATGAGGGGATTTGCAGTATCTTCACTCACTTCCAGAGACCAGTGCAACTCCCATGCATGACGAACCTGGATCAAACTTGGCAGACAGAACCCCCATGACCCATTTTACATCCTGGTGATAGTTGAAGGAGGACGGACCACGGTTGATGGGATTTGCAGTACATTCATCTGATTCAGCTCCCTCAAACCACTGCAACCCCCATGAATGACAAACCTGGACTACACTTGGCACACAGACACCCTGTGACCCACTTTACATCCTGGTGTGGTTTGGGGGAGGATGGACCATGAATAATGGGATTTGCAGTATCTTCATCCACATCCAGAGACTACTGTGACCCGAATGACAGACTTGGACCAAACTTGCCACACAGACTCTCCATCCTGGTGAGTTTTAGGAGAGGATGATCCGGGGATTATGGAAATTGCAGTATCTTCACTCACTTCCAGAAACCACTGTGACCCACACAAATGATGCACCTGGACCAATTTTGGCAAACAGACTCCCTATGATGCATTTTATGTCCTGGTGAGGGTTGTGGGAGGATGGACCACAGACTATGGGATTTACAGTACCTTCATCCAGTTCCACAGATCACTGTGACCCCCATGAATGACAGGCCTGGACCAAATTTGGGACACAAAACCCCCATGACCAACAGAACATACTGAAGGGGTTTGGGGAACTGACTCACTCACGTGGGAGCACTCTGAACCTCAGCAATGACGGATCTGGCCCACACTTGGCACACATACACAACATGGCCAGCTGTACATACAGGCCTGGTTTGAGAAGGATTGACCCACGATTCTGGGAATTGTAGTTCACCCACATTGTTATATATTTTCTAATGGGAACATTCATATAAAATGAAATCAAAGACTGGCTTTTTTCTAATAAATAGTATAATGAACTAAATGAGATTACCTAACACTCCAAAACAAACAATGCCTTTTTCAAATAACCCAGGTTTCGCCAGGTACCCAAGCTAAATAGAGCAACCATTAAAGCTTTCTTCATTTAGATGAGTATGGGACTGTAGCCTTAATGTTCAAAGATATAACCACAAACTACACATCCATATAGGTTTTTTTTAAAAAAAGGCAAGTAAGTGATGGCCTTGTGAAATGCAGATCAACAAGGCAAATTTTTCCAAATCCAGTTATTACCAGGACAGAAAATGAAGTGAAATCTCGTGAACAGGGGCACAGATGGCCAAACAAACACCACAGGGTTGTTGTATGTCTTTCGGGCTGTGTGGCCATGTTCCAGAAGTATGGCCACACAGCCCGAAAGACATACAACAACCCTGTGATCCCGGCCATGAAAGCCTTTGACAACACATTAAACACCACAGGGCTGTTAACCCTTCTCTGTGCTATCAAAATAAATATAAATAAATATTTTGTTGGAGTTTCACTTAAAAATGTACCTGTTTTAACTTACAAACACATTCAACTGAAGAACAAACCTACAGAAACTCTTTTGTTAGTAATGTGGAGACTGGCTATATTGCCCAACCAAGCAAGTTACTCAATAAAACATCCTTTTTGTTTAAAATGTTTCAACAATTCACCATATTCTGTTTCTTTCTCTCTAATTTTACTTGTGCACCTCTGCATTAAACAGAGAGAAGAGAAAAAGTTAGAGGGAGTTACAATTAGGTGTGTTAGTTACTGTGTGCTTGTAAGACAGAAGAATTCAGAAATATTTTGGAACACTGTAGAAACCAATAACAAATTGGTCTCTAAAATGCAGAATACTGGATTTTACAATATTTCAATGTGTGTGTGTGTGTGTGTATGTAGCCACAAACTGTATGATTAATTCTCAACTTCCCTGATTGTTGAAGTGAAACAAGAGTGGTCTTGCTTTGTTGCTCCAATGCCTCCAGTCAAGTAGGTTGGAGATTTGAATGTCAATTCACCCTTACTTTACAATGGGGTCCGGCACTCATATTTCCATCCAGCAGCCAAGTCACCAGTTGTACATCAATGCTAATCAACTCCTGGGTGAGGGAGAGTTAGACCATACAACTCCACATAGCCTTCTCTTCTCCTTTCCCGTCAACATTTTCTCTGACTGTTGTTGATTGATGGCTACGCATGTATAGCTTTATAGTACCTGATGGGGAAAATATATGCAGCATCAACTTGCTAATGGGATTCTACCTGCATATCTATAAATTAGAATCCTATAGATGGTTTATGCATATCATCTGGAGTTATATAGCGCATGTAACTCCAGATGATAAAACAATCTCTAGAATTCCTCCTTGTACAGTACTTTCCTCCTCCACAAATGTTTTTAAATGGGAAGTTCCCACAGGAACTTCTAAGCCATTCTCTGTCTAGGGGTGGGTGCACCCATGTAATAAACCTGGGACAGTGTGGGGTGCCATAGTAGCTCCTGGCTGCCTTTAGGGAATTTCTAGCACAAGGCAGGCAAATCAGCATTGCAACCAGGATAGAGTATTTGAGGATCAGGACATTCATAGGGATACCAAGATGCTTGCTTGTAAAACTATTGTCCTTAAAGCTTTATTGTAAACCATGGGCCATCTACAAACATCACTCTTGATTTCTGGAAAGATTCAATCAGCGTTACCTTTGAAAAATCCTTCAAATCTCTTGGAAAGACAGATGGACAAACGTAGCATTCTGGAAGAAGCAAAGACCACCAACTGTTATAACTGTTATAATATTCTTGCTTCATATTGTATTACTGTTGTTGTTTATTTTGTCCTTGTGTTGTTTGGGCCTCTGTCCCATATAAGCAACCTCGAGTCCCCGCAGAGAGATGGTGGCGAGGTATAAATAAATTATTATTATTATTATTATTATTATTATTATTATTATTATTATTATTATATGACACAGCAAACAAGATCGATATGCTGGATTTCGTTTCAAAAATCACAAGTCGAACACTTCCCAAGTGTCTAGGACTGTGTGTAGGATTATTATTATTATTATTATTATTATTATTATTATTATTATTAACACTGAAATGATGATTCTCCACCATTTACTTTGCTGCATTGGACACATTGTCCAAATGCCTGATCACCATCTCCCAAATCAGTTATTTTATTCTCAATTTAAAAACAGAAAAAAAATTGTCATGGACAACAAAAATGGGCTGAAAACTAACCTAAAAATGTAGTATAACATCAAGAATTAGATGAGCATTGTAATCGGAGATCAGCTGTTACCATTGGTGCTATGGATTTTGAAGAGGCAAGAATACAGGGCAAAAAGAAGAAATGTGCCATGAGGAATGCACATCAAGTAAACCCTTGTTGTGATTGCCTTCCATCTGGAAATCTATGTCCTCAATATGAAAGTCCATCCATATCCAGAACTGTCTTCACAGTAATTTACGGACCCAGGGCCAGGACTCTGCCCCTGGAAGACAATCATATTCAGCCACCAGTGATTGCTCATGATCATAACTGTGGGATTGACACAGGGCCGGCCCCACCATGGAGGCCATGTGAGGCGGCCGCCTCGGGCAAGGGTCCCCGAGGGGCGCCGTCAGGCTTCCCTCGCCCCAGCGGGGACCATGGGCTCGCTCACCAGTGAACAGGAAGGCCTGTTCGGTGACGAGCGAGCTCCACATGGCCGCTGCCGGCTGGGCAAGTCCAGCCAGGCCAGGGCGCACTGGGTGGGAGGCGGGGCACTGTCAGGGCGGTGCCCCGCCTCCTGCCCAGCGTGCCCTGGCCCTGCCTCTCATGCAGCGCGATCGCGGCCTGGAGGGACCTCCGCTGCAGTCTGGCCAGCTGGAAAAGGCCAGATGGGCGAGGGTGAGTAGCGCGGGAGGCGGGGCCAACCCTGGCCCCGCCTCCCGTGCTACTCGCCCTGACTTCGCCTCCCATGCTGCGTGAGAGGCGGGGTCAAGGCGAGCAGCGCAGGAGGCGGGGCCAGGGTGCGGGAGGCGGGGCCCGCCGGCACCACGGGAGGCGTGGCCATGTGCCTCCCGCGGCACATGGCCACACCTCCCGCAGCGCCGGCGGGGGGGCGCTTTTCCCCACCCCCGCTTAATATTTAAAATTATCTCCGGCCGGCCCTGGATTGACATTATCCTCCTTTCCTGCCCCCCCCATTATTCTAAAGCTGGTTGCTTTGCTTTTATTTTTTATTTGTATTTATCTTTATTATTGTTTTTAAATGCTAGAATTGTGCAGTTGCGCTAAAAATAAGAAAATTAGGGACAGCAATAAGGAGCATGAGGATGGGTTTTTGAGGATGTGTATCATCATGGGTTGATAGATTGGCAATTTGATGCACCCTCATACATAACTGTTTTCAATAATGATGGGATTGTAGTGGAATAGCAGGTTCGTGCAAAAAAGTCCTAGGAAGAAACATCAGCTGTCACACTCCTGGATTGCCAACAGACCTGTTGTTACTTCCTGGGTGTAGACATGCAATTGAACATATGCAACTGCTGGAAGCTTTGCATTGACCCCTGTCACTAAACGGCCATGAGAACATCAACCAAGTGGGAAACTGCCTTCTAACTGCACAGCAGTAGCAGTCCAGCTCAGTTGCATGTATGGAAGATTGCAGTCTGACCACAAGGAAGGGACAACTTGGTCATACTCTATGATGTGTGAATACTGTATACTTAAAAGTAATTCATGAAAAATAAGGGGTTTCTTCTAATAATCCCCCCAATAGTTCGGCATAATTACAGTTATGTTACTCCTTTTGCAGCATAGCTGTAATACCTTTAATTTATTTTATAGTTAAAGGAGATATTGACCTTACAGTTCAGGTCTGTCACGACCCAGGCTGCAGAGCACCAATAACCATACACAGAGGCCAGAATCTATCTAATATCTTTATTGTAGGAATATATAAGGTTAATAAAAACAAGTGTAGAAAATAGTCCAGAATTAGACCTTTCAGGAAAGGTCAGAATTAGTCCAAAAAAGCAATGTCCAATAAGAAATATTAAGGTCCAAAGTTGTAATCCAATAACCGAAACACTCACTTTGCCAAGCAAAGTGAGGGGAGATGACAAGGTCCTTTAGTCCATGAAACTTGAGCGAGGCTAGGAAATAACTTGATACTTAAAACAAGGCTTGAACGTGGAACAAGGTAACTAAGAACAAGAACAAGGTCCGTGGAATAACTTGATAAATCCGTGGAACAAGGCAAGGATTGATCCTGGGAAACAAGACAAAGTCCGTAGATAAACAAAGGCTGGGAAGCGAGGCGAAGGCTGGATAGCAAGGCAAGGCTTGAGCAGGAGCGAGGCTTGAACCGGAGCGCGTTGTCCAGACACAACTCGCTCCGTAGGCTGACGAATTGACTCCGCGAAGTTACTACGCGGGTAAAACACCTAAATAGAGTCTAGCTTTCCCGCCGAAGCAGTTCTCTGGGAATCAGAACCGAAAGCTAACTCTGAGACCAGATGTGAGACTCCCCAAAGATTCTCACGAGAAGCAGTCTTAATTGGCCACATTCTTAGCTGCAATCCTCGCACTCCTGCGCGAAGCTGAATCCAAACTTCTCTGTTGTTTACAAAACTCCCGGCGCAAGAATACGGGAGAAGTAGGCTCTGGGCTTGTTTGACATACTTCTGGGAGACAACTTTCTTGCAGGTGCAAGGTTCCCAGATCTGCCTGGGAAAGATCTGGCTGAGAGGAATCCAGTTCAGACTGGGAAGGTAAAAAACCCAAGTTTTCATCTTCATCAGGAATTACAATGTCCTGAGCAGGACTACAAGGCCCATGGGTCATCACACTATCCCCCTCCTCAAGGCCCCTCCCAAACTGGGGCCCTCTCCCCGAGGCGCGAGGTCGTGGTTTGGTGGGATAGGTCTGATGAAAGCGACGGGTTAGATCAGGAGCATGGACTGTGGAGGCGTCTTCCCAAGAGCGTTCCTCAGGGCCAAAACCCACCCAGTCAATGAGATATTGTAGGCGGCGGCGGTGAAAGCGAGAATCCAAAATGTCCTCAACCTCGAACTCCTCCTCCCCATTCATCAAAACAGGAGGGGGGGCCGGTTGGTCTGTATCAGGTCGCACACCATCCGCCGGAAGGAGCAGGGAACGGTGAAACACGGGGTGAATGCGCATTGAACGCGGAAGTTGGAGTTTGAAAGTCACGGGGTTTAATTGCGCCACCACTGGATAGGGACCAATGAAACGGGCATCTAACTTCCGGCAAGGGCGGTGGGAGGGCAGAAAGCGAGTGGACAGGAAAACCCGATCTCCTACCTTGATTTCGGGGCCCGGCTGGCGATGTTTGTCAGCGTGGCGTTTATAGTCCTCCTTGGCTTGGTCCAGTTGCTGGAGCAAAAGTTGTTGCACCGCTGTGAGTTCCTGCAGCCAATCCTCTGCTGCGGGAACCTCTGAAGTTTCAATGACAGGGGGGAAGAAACGTGGATGGAAGCCGTAGTTTGCAAAGAACGGCGTTTCTTTTGTAGAAGCTTGAACTCCATTGTTGTAGGCAAACTCAGACAGTGGTAACAGAGAAGCCCAATTGTCCTGTTGATAGTTTACATAACAGCGAAGATACTGCTCCAAAGTGGCATTGGTGCGCTCCGTTTGCCCATCTGTTTGGGGATGATGAGCTGAAGATAAGCGAGAGTCTATGCCCAATAGTTTTTGTAGTGCCTTCCAAAAACGAGAGGTGAATTGAGATCCACGGTCTGTGACTAAACTCTTGGGCAATCCATGTAGTCTGAAAACATGTTGAAGAAATAGATCCGCAGTTTCCTTGGCCGTGGGGAGGCCTTCGCAGGGAATGAAATGGGCTAACTTGGTGAATAGGTCCACCACCACTAAGATCGTGGTGAATCCACAGGAAGGTGGTAGGTCAGTGATGAAATCCGCGGAAATTATTTCCCATGGGCGAGATGGGGTAGGAAGGGGGTGTAAAAGCCCTGAGGGCTTCTCCCTTCGTATCTTGGAGCGCTGGCATACTGGGCAGGTGTTGACATATTTTTCCACATCCTTGCGGATCTTGGGCCACCAAAAATCCCTTAGGATCAAATGCATAGTTTTAAATAGTCCGAAGTGTCCTGCTGGTTTGCAGTCATGACACAGACGAAGCGCTTTTTCCCTGCCCGGTCCGGGTGGGATATAAACATGATTTCTATAGCAGAGCAGCCCATCTTTAAGCGAAAAGGGGAAATGCAGACCTTGGCGAAGTTGGTCCTGCGCCCAGGCATCTGCTTGCTGACTAGCCCTGATTTCTTGAGCACAGATGGGTCCTGGAGTAGGGGAAGTTGAACCAATGGGAATGGATTTGGTGTTCCCCACCGTGAGCGTGGCAAAGTTCTCAGGTTGTAGCAGTTGGGATTCAAAGGTCTCCTTGCGTCCTGCAGCGTATTCCGGTTTACGTGACAGGGCGTCTGCTTGCTTGGTTTGGGCTGGGGTCACATAATGGATCTGAAAGTTGAAACGTTCAAAGAATAAAGCCCAACGTTGCTGCCTCTGATTTAGTTTGCAGGCAGTTCTTAGATGTTCTAGATTACGATGATCAGTGTGGACTTCAATGGGAAATTTGGCCCCTTCTAGCCAATGTCTCCAAGTTTCAAAGGCTGCCTTTATGGCCAGTAGTTCTTTTTCCCAAATGGTGTAATTCCTCTCTGGTGTGGTTAGTTGACGAGAATAAAAGGCACAGGGGTGGAGGTGATCTCCCACCGGTTGTAAGAGTACAGCCCCAATTGCCACATCAGAGGCGTCCGCTTGCACCACAAAAGGGGTTCCAGGATTTGGGTGCTGTAGAATTGGCTGGGAGGTGAATAGTTTCTTTAGTTGCTGGAACCCTTTCTCTGCTTGATCAGTCCAGCGGAAAGGCTGCTTTCCACGGATGCAGCTAGTGATGGGGTCGGACCAGCGGGCAAAATCTGGAATGAACTTGCGGTAGTAGTTCGCGAACCCCAAGAAACGCTGCACCTCTTTCTTGTTAGTTGGCGCCCGCCATTCCAATACTGCTGAAACTTTGGCTGGATCCATGGAAAGCCCTAGAGGCGAGATGCGGTAACCAAGGAAATCTACCTCTTGTAGATCAAAAGCGCATTTTTCCAGCTTGGCATAAAGTCCATGATCCCGCAATCGTTGTAACACCATTTTGACGTGGTTCTCATGTTCTGATTGTGATCTGGAAAACACCAAAAAATCGTCCAGGTAGATTATCAAGAACCTGTCTAGATAGTCCTGAAAAATGTCATTGACAAAATGCTGGAACGTTGCGGGGGCTCCGCATAAACCGAAATTCATAACTCGGGACTCAAATAATCCGAATTTGGTCTGGAAGGCGGTCTTCCACTCGTCCCCTTCCCTGATGCGAACTAAGTTGTAAGCCCCCCGAAGATCCAGCTTGGTGTAAACCTTGGCTCCTCGAAGCCGATCCAGTAGATCCGAGATTAAGGGCAGGGGATAACTGTTCCGCTTGGTGATATTGTTCAATGCTCTGTAGTCCACCACCAAGCGTAGTTCCCCTGACTTCTTCTTCACAAACATCACTGGGGAGGCGGCTGGGGATTGAGAGGGTCTGATGAATCCCTTGCGAAGGTTTGTCTCTAGGAATTCCCTGAGAGCTTCTTGCTCTGGTTCAGTCAGGGAGTAGAGGTGCCCTCGCGGGATCGGGGCCCCCTCCACCAAGTCAATGGCACAGTCATAAGGTCTATGTGGGGGTAATTTTTCGGCTTCTTTCTCATTGAATACATCCCAATACTCGGAGTACTTCTTTGGCAAGGTGATGATGGGCTCGGTGTCTGTGGCATGGCATACCTTGGCTACGAGGCAATGGTTTTGGCAGTACGGTGAAGCAAACTGCAGTTCTCTGTTGGACCAGGAAATGTTAGGGTCGTGGAGAGTCAGCCATGGAATTCCCAAAATCACAGGGAAATGGGGGACCTCGGTAACAAAGAAGGAAATCTCTTCCATATGTTCCCTTATCCACATCCTGGTGGGTTCCGACCACTGACTTACGGGGCCCGTCTTGAGGGGACGGCCGTCTATGGCTTGCACCACACGGGCATTCTTGAAATCATGATATTGTAATCCCAGAGAGTCGGCATACTCTCTATCGATGAAATTGTTGGTAGCTCCAGAGTCTATCATGGCGTGGATCATGACGGGTCCCCTTTTTGCTGACCATAATGTGACCACGAGAAGGAACAGGACCCCGGTTGGCGGCTCTTGGATGGATTTTTTGACCGGGTTGGCGAGCCTCTCTACACCCGGTCGTTGGCTTCCCCCGCCGGCTGTGTGCCAGTCGGCTCAGACGCCTTCGTCTCCGTGGAGGACGCCGCCGCAAGACGGGCGGCAGGCTTCCCTTTGGCTGGGCACTCTCTGGCGAAGTGGCCCCCGTTCCCGCAGTACCAGCAGAGGTTTAAGCGTTGACGACGGGCCTTCTCGGCGGCATCTAGTCTGGGACGCACATTGCCCAACTGCATCGGCACCTCCTCGCCTCCTCTGGGGTATGGGGTTGGCGGTGGGGGTCTCCACACCGGACGTGGCTGAACGCTGGCGGGAGCGGGGGGTTTTGCCCCGGCTCTACTGCCCTGGCCTCGAACCCACTGTTTCCTGTTGGCAATCATGACTTCAGCCCGTAAACATTGATCAATGAGTGCCTCGAGGGTCTGGGGAGGATCCACCTTGGAGATTTCTTCCAGCATTTCAATGTTGAGACCCTCCCGGAATTGTCCCCTGAGGGCTACATCGTTCCAGCCGGTGTTGTGGGCCAGCACTCGGAACTCGGCTATATACTGAGACATAGGTCTGTCTCCTTGGAAAAGGCGACGGAGTTTGTGACCGGCTGCCTCCAAATTGTCCTCGATTCCCCAAGTCTCCTTGAGGTGGTCCAAGAAGTGTTGCGCTGATCTTAGGTGTGGAGAGGCTTGGTCGAACAGTGCCGTCGCCCAGCTGGCCGCTGGCCCGTCTAGAAGACTGTAAACCCATGCCACTTTGATGTCTTCTTGGGGAAACTCGGCAGCACGGGCCTCCAGATAAGCTTGACATTGGCGACGGAAGACATGAACCTTAGAAGCTTCTCCAGTAAACTTGGTTGGCAACGCCATGGCCGGAAGACGAACTCCGCGTTCCTTCAAACCCCTTATTTCTCCATCCTGTGCATTGAGCTTATCACGGATTCGGTCCACCTCTTCCTTGTCGATGGTGTAGGTAATCGGCTGGCCGCTCGGCCCAGGTACGACTCCGGTAGACATTCTGGCCGAGGTTAATTGGTGCTTAGGGTGGCGGAGTCAAACTGTCACGACCCAGGCTGCAGAGCACCAATAACCATACACAGAGGCCAGAATCTATCTAATATCTTTATTGTAGGAATATATAAGGTTAATAAAAACAAGTGTAGAAAATAGTCCAGAATTAGACCTTTCAGGAAAGGTCAGAATTAGTCCAAAAAAGCAATGTCCAATAAGAAATATTAAGGTCCAAAGTTGTAATCCAATAACCGAAACACTCACTTTGCCAAGCAAAGTGAGGGGAGATGACAAGGTCCTTTAGTCCATGAAACTTGAGCGAGGCTAGGAAATAACTTGATACTTAAAACAAGGCTTGAACGTGGAACAAGGTAACTAAGAACAAGAACAAGGTCCGTGGAATAACTTGATAAATCCGTGGAACAAGGCAAGGATTGATCCTGGGAAACAAGACAAAGTCCGTAGATAAACAAAGGCTGGGAAGCGAGGCGAAGGCTGGATAGCAAGGCAAGGCTTGAGCAGGAGCGAGGCTTGAACCGGAGCGCGTTGTCCAGACACAACTCGCTCCGTAGGCTGACGAATTGACTCCGCGAAGTTACTACGCGGGTAAAACACCTAAATAGAGTCTAGCTTTCCCGCCGAAGCAGTTCTCTGGGAATCAGAACCGAAAGCTAACTCTGAGACCAGATGTGAGACTCCCCAAAGATTCTCACGAGAAGCAGTCTTAATTGGCCACATTCTTAGCTGCAATCCTCGCACTCCTGCGCGAAGCTGAATCCAAACTTCTCTGTTGTTTACAAAACTCCCGGCGCAAGAATACGGGAGAAGTAGGCTCTGGGCTTGTTTGACATACTTCTGGGAGACAACTTTCTTGCAGGTGCAAGGTTCCCAGATCTGCCTGGGAAAGATCTGGCTGAGAGGAATCCAGTTCAGACTGGGAAGGTAAAAAACCCAAGTTTTCATCTTCATCAGGAATTACAATGTCCTGAGCAGGACTACAAGGCCCATGGGTCATCACAAGGTCAGGGATTCTTAACTATCATATATTGTTTGTGTATTATGTTGTAATTCTGTGTTCTGCATTGTGTTTTTACTCCTTGTAAGCTGCCCCAAGTCCTGTTTGGAGAGGGGGCAGAATATAAATAAAGTTTATTATTTAGTGTTATAGGGGTTCACATATCCTTTCAATGTGTGTGGAAGGATTTCAGGGAAAACATGCACTTTTAATTTTTTTATTTTTTCTGACCTATACCTGAAATCGAGCTTTTACTTCACTTATTAATGTATGTAATAAATTAAGGTAGTATTCATTTCATATTACATTACAGTTGTTGCACATCTCAAAAAATCCCTTATGATCATTCACACATGCCTGTGGTGGCACAGTGAATTAAACCCATGCACCGGAAGGACTGCTGAGCGAAAGGTTGGCAGTTCGAATCTGAGGAGCGAGGTGAGCTCCCATCTGTCAACTCCAGCTTCCTATGTGAGGACAAGAGAGAAGCCTCCCACAGGATGGTAAAACATCTGGGTGTCCTCTAAGCAATGCCCTTGCAGATGGCCACTTCTCTCACACCAGCAGCAACATGCAGTTTCTCAAGTCAATCCTGACACAAAAAAAATTCACGCATTGAAATTACTATAGTTGTCTGACCCGATGCTAGATCACATATGATCACAGTATTGTATGATATGCTGGTATTGTGTATCATAAAACTATCTGCTGCTACATTCTGAGAAAGAGGACTGTGGTTTTCACCTGTCTGGCAAAAGATCTATGCATCAAAAAAGGTCAACAACCCTTTGTTAGGTGTATTATGTACTATAGGCTAGTTGCTTTGTGGAGATGTAGTAGGTGAATACCCCAATAAATGTAACTATTCTAAATACGGCTTTATTTATTTCTTTATTTATCTATTGTGTCAGAAGCAAAATGAGAATACAGTTATAATGTATAAAGTACCACAGTAGATACTACTGCATAAGAAAGAAAATGTGGATTTAGCTAGAATGATAAACAAATACTTTTGAGTGTTTAGAAACTATAATAACCACTATAAAATTGATCATCCCAGGTTTTTTCTTTGAAGCATTTATTTTGCTTCAATTCTTTGAACAGAACCAGGTGAACTATTTGCACCTTAGTTGTAGTCTGGTATATTGTGGGTTATGTGAAACGGAACAGTAAGGGTTAATAGATAGCTGGTCTTGCCTTTGGGCAGGGCTTTAGATTTTACTGTCTTCCAAGCGTATGATTCAATGATTACTTTCCCATTCTTTTATGATTTATATTTTTTTACAGTTCAGCATGTGCTGTCGCCTGACAGTCTTGCTCCTGTTGATTTGAATAAAGAACAATTCTGCAGAGATTCAAAATGTAAATGAAGTGTTTCTACAACTAAAGTGAATGATATATGAAGGGATTCAGTGTTTGAAAGTGGCTTATTCAAAAGGAACTTGCATTACATTTGTATGGAAATGAAATGCATAAAGCTCAACAGTTGCCACACAATACACACTTTGGAAATTGCAGCAGATTATTCAAAACACATGCAATGTTGTATTTTTCACTCTGCTTACCTGAGAATATCACAGCAGTGTATATTTAAATTTTGCCAATTAAAAGAGCAGTTTTAATCTAAAGGATATAGTGTTCTCCCTTTTCTGATATAAAATCAAATTATATAGCTATAAACTAGAGAACTGAGAACAGGCATTGCTAACCAGTAATAACAAATACTTTTTCTTATATGTAATAAATATTTCTCAGACTGCTAATGTTGATATATCTAGTTGAAATAATGGACCTCAGCTTCATAGCCTAAAAGCTGCCTGTCACCGGGAGTGCTATAAAATGCAAGCTTCCATATTTATGAGGCTTTATTTATGTTGATAATAGAAATAGCCAATTTTCTTTTAGTGGGGTGCACAAAACACTTAAACAGGAGCAGTGAGCAGCTCAATCCATTTACCCAATCAATCTGAAAATATAAAATGATGCTCATCTAAATGTATATACTCTGACATTGAATAACTTTATCCCTCAGTATTCTTGTATGAGATTATCATCCATTTTAAGATGGGGTGGTGGAATTATATGTGGTGGGGTCTCTGTTGATCCTAGCAACAGCATAGAGAAGTATCTTGCCCAGGAATGAGGAAATTTACATCCAGACCTGTCATGCACACTCACCATGCTAAGGGGTCATCTACACTTAGGTCAGCACATCTTCAGATCAGACTGATCCAGCTGAACTCAGGGCAATGCCTCTTTAATGTGACTTTGCCCTAGGTTGAATAAAGTCAGGGAAAGCCTGAATCCTGAGCATGAACTGGTTGCAGCTATCTTGACTAACATCCCAAGCTCTTGGGCTCAGGCATCCCAGGAACATGGAATGGTAAGCCCCTCTTTCCCCCTGCCCCCCACGTCACCAGCCACAAGACCCCTACCTACTTGGACATCAGCCAGAATGCCACTCACTGATAGCAGAAGAGGAGGGAAACAGAGGGCTTCTTCCTCCACCCCCACCCCAGCTCCCTTAGCACACAGGCACTCTGACCAATGTCAACCAGTGTGCCAAAAAAACAAGTAGGAACATGCTACTGGAACATGGCCATACAGCCCAAAAAACTCACATCAACCCAGTGATTCTGGCCATGAAAGCCTTCAACAACACAACAACACAATGTCCCCTATGACAGCACAGGTGGCAAAGTGTGTTCAGCATTGCTGGGCACTAGTTAGGACTCCCAGGGGAGCTCTTATCTGGCTTCTATGCAGACCTACTCTGGTATCTTGAATGCCAGACTGGGCCCATATTATTGGCAAAGGTAGACGGGCCCTAAATGAGTTTATCAAATGAGGGAGC
This sequence comes from Anolis carolinensis, assembly GCF_035594765.1. Taxonomy (NCBI): domain Eukaryota; kingdom Metazoa; phylum Chordata; class Lepidosauria; order Squamata; family Anolidae; genus Anolis; species Anolis carolinensis. The sequence continues at coordinate 62,724,419 of NC_085845.1, forward strand.
CAAACTAGCATTGAAGCAGGACTGTTGCCTGCTTCAATATGCATCTTGGTGCCAGTCTGCCTTCTCCTCATAACCCATCTACTACTATTGATGGAAAAAACTCATTAATAGCTGCAAATCCCATCCCATAACTTTCCCATCTCCTAATTTGTGATTCCGTGCTGCCGTGACAACAGTGGGTGGATATCTCCTCTTTCCCTTCTCCAAACCCCCACATCCCAAATACTCCCTTGCTATTCACAAATTGTCTGTTTTTTAATTTACAGTAACATTTTTTATTTTAATTTACCATTGCTGGAATTGTGTATTTGCTTTAAAAATAAGGAGCAGTAGAAGTGCAGCAAGGCAGGGTTATGAAAGTAAAATAACTGCCTTGGGTATATGAATCGGTGAATCAGTTGTTGTTTATTTGTTCAGTCGTTTCCAACTCTTCGTGACCTTATGGACCAGTCCACGCCAGAGCTCCCGGTCAGCCATCGCCACCCCTAGCTCCTTCAAGGTCAAGCCAGTTACTTCAAGGATACCATCCATCCATCTTGCCCTTGGTTGGCTCCTCTTCCTTTTTTCTTCCATTTTCCCCAGCATCATTCTCTTCTCTAAGCTTTCCTGTCTTCTCATTATGTGGCCAAAGTACTTCATCTTTGACTCAAATATCCTTCCCTCCAGTGAGCAGTCAGGCATTATTTCCTAGAGTATGGACTGGTTGGATCTTCTTGCAGTCCAAGGCACTCTCCGAATGTTTCTCCAACACCACAATTCAAAAGTGTCTATCTTCGTTCTCTCAGCCTTTCTTATGGTCCAGCTTTCACATCCATAGGTTACTATGGGGAATACCATTGCTTTGACTATGCAAACCTTCGTTGCCAGTGTGATTTCTCTACTCTTCACTATTTTCTCGAGGTTGGCCATTGCTCTCCTCCCAAGAAGTAAACGTCTTCTGATTGCCTGGCTGCAATCTGCGTCTGCAATAATCTTTATGTCTAGAAATACAAAGTCTGTCACTACCTCCATGTTTTTCCCCTCTATTTGCCAGTTATCAATCAGTTTGATTGTCATAATTTTGGTTTTCTTGATTATCAACCACAACCCAGCTTTTGCACTTTCTTCTTTCACCTTGGTTAGAAGGCTTCCCAACTCCTTCTCACTTTCAGCGAAGGCAGGTTTATGAAAGTAAAAAAAACTGCCTTAGGTCCATAATTTGGTGAATCAGTACTAATGTGAAAATGAAGAAAGGAAGTGGTTTTTTGTGATAAAGTTCTTAGTGTTATAGTCACAAAAAGAAACTTTTCTAAATGCTAATAATATTCATTTTATATCAGGGTTGTCACTCAACTCAGTTCTAAAACATTTTTTATGGACACTAGGGCAGTGGTTTTCAATTTGTGGGTCCCCAGATGTTTTGGTCTTCGACTCCCAGAAATCCTAACAGCTGGCAAACTGGCTGGGATTTCTGGGAGTTCTAGGCCAAAACACCTGGGGACCCACAGGCTGAGAACCACTGCTCTAGGACATTACAGTGGTGCAATGGGTTAAACCTTTGCGCTGGTTGAGCTGCTGACCTGAAGATCTGAAGATCGACAGTTCGAAGTTTCCTATGCAGGAACATGAGAGAAGCCTCCCACAAGATGGTATCACATCTGGGCATCCCCTAGGCAACATTTCTGTAGACCGCCGATTCTCTCAAACCAGAAGCACCTTTCACACTTCTGACATGATTTAAAAAATCTCTAGACAGTTGAGACTGGCATAACTCAAACATTGGATAAAACAAAACATTTCTCATAATCTGTTGCAAAATAGGCCCCAAAATACTTGCTATACAGCTTATGGAACAGACTGCATATGTGAAATGTTTTTCTTTCTTTTTTAATATTAGAAGTTGGGATTCTCAAACAATGAGAAATCATATTGGTTTAGTCTAGCTTCATGGAAACTGGTGTGTGTGTGTGTGTGTGTGTGTGTGTGTGTGTGTGTATAGGATGTTTGTGTGCAAACTCAGTATCTGAGGGAGAATTTCAAAGCAAAGTAGAAAGATGCATCCAAAACTATGAAATAGGTATCTGGATAGGGTCTAGCGCAAAAATAAGATGAATGGCCTGAGGATAAGAGCGATAATATTGATCATGATAAAAAATATCAACACTATCTCATATGTAGGAAGTCAACATCTTTGATATTAATCTGAACATTGTGAATTGTAGCAAACCTCTGAACAAAGTTTGCTACTTATTTTTTAAAGAAAAAAGTGACATTTTTAAAATAAAACTCCAACCTATTCTAGGAATCTACATATATTTGATAGGCTGTGGAAGAAGATATCTTTTGAATGATAGGCTTGGTTAACCCATTTATCCAATAAAAACAATTAAAACAAATCAGTGCATTCCCACATTGTATTAAAATTTGAAATGTAATGTATTGTTGATTTCTTTCAGGGAGAAATAAACATTACTTTTCTTCAAACTAATGGAAGTTCAGTTTCTGCAAAGTAGCAAAAATAAATACAATTATACTCAGCCCAGATTGTAAGGAAATACATATGTTTTGTTAATATGTTGGAAGATAAAAGAACTATGCTGTGCTCAATGTATCATAACAGAAACCAGAAATAATAACTTAGTTCAGTGTGAAGTTTCTGGAACAGAAGTCAGGATTTCTAAATACATATTTTAGAATTGCTATGTTTTACTACAAATAAAACAATAGCAATTGCATTATATCCAAGGATGGTTTAGAGCACATATGTCTGTGAACTGAATCATACCTCATCATACAAATGACATCTTCTACTCTTTGAAGTCTTGTCTCATACTTTATGCTAATCATGGGGATGGGGGCATTTTTTTATTTTGGACTATAGCTACCACAGTGGAGTCCCAGTGGCACAGTGGGTTAAACTGCTGAGCTGTTGAACTTGCTGCTTAAAAGGTCAGGGTTTGAATATGGAGAGCGGGGTGAGCTCCCACTGTTAGCCCCAGCTTCTCCCTACCTAGCAGTTCGGAAACATGCAAATGTGAGTAGATCAATAGTTACCACTCCAGTGGGAAGGTGATGGTGTTCCATGCAATCATGCCAGCCACATGACCTTGGAGACGTCTATGGACAATACCAGCTCTTCGGCTTAGAAATGGAGATGAGCACCAACCCCCAGAGTCAGACATGACTAGACTTAATGTCAGGGGAAAACCTTTACCTTTAACTATAGCTACCACAATGCCTAATATTGACCATGCTGGGTGCAACTGATAGTGAATATGCTCATTCTGATACATCTGCTCTCAATAATAGTGCAATTGCTATGGAATAGTGGGTTCAGGTGATAAAGTCCTTTGAGGAAAATAAGAATTGCCTTAGTTACATGACGTAGCCTGAAAATATTTTTTTTAAAAAAATAGGTGTATGGATGTTACATTTTCAGTTTTGTTCATTTGAGATTTTTGGGGGTGGGGTGGGGAGTGGAACAAAGGACTAAGTCCTACATCCTGGGGGCAGCTAAAAGCAGAATTTGACATTTATTTACTGAAAGTAGTTCAAAGAGACTGACAGTGGTGATCTGGGCTGCACAAAAACTGTCTTAAAGACATATGTGATGTTCAGGCAATATTTTGGTAATCACTATTATGTGTGGAATCACTACGTGCCTTTTCATTCAGCACATGTGAATAGCAAGACTGATCATCCATGATTCTTCTTCAACATTACGAGAAAGTGTGTGTGTGTATATATACACACACACTACACATGGAACAGTATGTGTTTCTCTCACTTAGTCAGAGCTTATAACTGATATATATTCCTACTTCCATGATATGTTCTTACATTTCTGTCACTCCTCTCCCCCGACATTTTATCTTCACAAAAGTTATAAACATGTCACAGTTCTTAAAATTAGCCAAGATATCTTTTTATATGATACTTTTTTGTGTTAAAAAACCCTTCTGTATCAAAACTTTTATGTGTCGGAGCAATGGGTTCAAATTATAGGAAAGGAGATTCCATCTGTATATCAGGAAGAATTTCCTAAGTGTAAGAGCTGTTCAACAGTGCAACTCTCTGCCTCAGAGTATGGTGAAAACTCCTTTTTTGGAGGCTTTTAAACAGAAGCTGGATGATCATCTGTTGGGGGTACATTGATTGTGTTGTGGTTCAGTCTGATGATGAAGGAGGATTTGGGTTTGCACAGTTTGAAACTCAAAATGTTAGACAGTCTGAGCAGCCAGAGATTCTGAGAAGGCCGCAGGCAGGCAGCCAAGATGAGCTAGCAGAGATAACAGAGGCTTCAGATCAGAGTGACCTTTCCCAGCTCTTAGAACAGGAGGAGGGCAGAGAAAGTAAACAACAGCCAGGTGGTTCTGAAAGTGACAATGAGTAAGTCCAATTAGACAGAGAAACAAGGCCGAGTCTGAAAACGAAATTCCATAGACATTCACTACGGATTGCTGGCAAAAGGCTGGGAACCCAAGGTCAAAGGAATGGCTTCATGTCTTGTAAGAATGGGTAAATAAGGGGAATGTCAGGATACATTTGAGATCAAGCAGCTTTGCTTTCAGAGCAAGATCTCCTGCTTTGTTCCTGTCTTGATTCAAGTGTTGCCTATGGTTCCTGTTTTCAAGCCTCAAGTCTTGGTTCAAGTGTTGCCTATGGTTTCTTGGGAAAGTATTCTTGCTTTCATGCTCCTGTTTGTATCATGTACTTTGGATTTTGCCTCAAAGATCATGTTCCTGTTCCTGTTTTAAGCCTTGTCTTTTAAGGTTTTATTTTCTGTTTTTGGGACACTGAATTCTATTTGGATCACTGCATTTCCCTTTGCATTTCCTTATTGCTTTTGCCTTATGTTTTGCTACCTTTTTTTATCAATAAACTGTTTATATCAGATCTGTCTCAGTGGTGTGTGTTGAGAGCAAGGTGACCCTCGCTGGGGTGCAACAGATTGAGCTTTTCCTGCATGACAGGAGATTGGACTCGATGACCCATGTGGTCCCTTCCAACCCTATGATTCTTAAATATTATAATTCTTTTTCATCTATGATATAAATGCATATGAAGATACATTTCATTATTCTTCTATGTTCCAAATATTATTGAAAACATACATTACAGGTTGAACATCATTAGTCTAGAATTCCTAAATCCATAATACTCACAAATCCAAAATTGCCCACATGGGTGGCTGAGATAGTGACACCTTTGCTTTCTGATGGCTCAATTTACACATACTATGCATCATGCACTACATTATTTAAAATATTGTGTATAAAATTACCTTCAAGCTATGTGTCTAAAGTACACAAGAAACCTACATGCATTTCTTATTTAGGCTTGGGTCACAACTCCAAGCAATTGCATTATGTACTTACAGTTATTCCAAAATTTGAAATTCATAACACTTTTTGCCTCAAACATTTAGTATAAGGGATATTCAACTTGTATATAACATGTTAATGATATTCTATAAAGTAAGTTATAGAATATTTAAGCCATAGTCTGTTCACATCAATGTATCCTGAAAGATCGAAATGACCTGTTAAATGGATTCAGATACTGCTTTGTGGAGTGGGGTCTGAAAACAGTGCAACATGTTTGCTGTTCTGAAAGTGTGAAACTGAATAAATGCTGTGAGTTATAGCCTGCATATGAAATACAAGAGTGCATCTAAGATATTATTCTCTGCCATAAATAATACATTTAACATCATATTTCTTTTATTATGACACATTTTGAGATGTATAGATACATAGACCCATTTGGAATCTTTCCCTTCTTTAATGTGTCTTTCCTATATTATGACATATTAAAGAAACAATATTGTACTGTATATTGCATTGTATATTGTATTGTATTGGTGAGCCTCCTGTTCATATGAACAAAATATAAAATTAAAATCTTTCAATGTTGCGGAACCCTTGTGAAACATTATTGTTGACAATGTAGCTTTGGCCTCTTCACTTCAATCTTCTGGGACATGGTTATTACACGGGCCATAGGTATTGGGCATTGACTACAGTGTAAATGAGAAAAAATGATTTTCATAAGAGGCTATTTATACATTCAACCTAGTATCATGCAGTTTGAAGTCTCTGATGAAGTAGCATTACTAAGAGAGCTAGTTAGATGGGTCAGCAAGACATCTGTGATCAATATCCTTATATTTAGAAAAGAGTAAGCTTTAGAGATCTCCAATCCAGATAAGATTATTGCAACATGTAAGTGTGTGGGAGGGGTGTGTGTGGGGGTTGAGGGTGGGAGGGTGAGATTTTTGCCATTTCCCTTTGCACAACCTTTGAACTTAATCCCTGCCCAAGAAAATGAATTTACTTTACCAGGTGCTAATGTTGTTGCATATGTATAGAATGAACACTCTTGATATGATGTTTGAAGTTCTTCACACTTTTTGAACCTGGGAGGTCCAGGTATCTTCAGTGGCCAAGAGAGGGCCTTTTCTGCAGTTGCCCCCTGCCTTTGGAACTCCCACTCACCTCTTTCAGAAAAGAATAAAAAACGTACTTATGCTCCCATGCTTATGGAGACACTTGAATTTCTGGCTGTCACAAAATGCATGGTTTATAGACAGGACCTTAATGACAGTTATGGTTTTAATCTACTGATTGGGTTTTTAATTTCCTTTTAATCGCTGTTGTCAGGTGTTTTAATTATTTGTTTTCATGTTTAGTTAAGATAAATTGTCATTTTAATTATCAGCATTTAATTTATTATGTATTTGTATTTTCACTGTGTATTACATGGCATCGAAGAGCTGTCATTTATGTTGTAATCCGCCACAAGTCCTATGGAGATATGGGACGGGGTATAATTAAAGTTGACGTGACTTGACTTTGCAAAATAAAAACTTGTGTGCCAACTGTGCCTGTTCCTTAAGAAGTCAGATCTGGCCACGGTGACCCTAACCCTAATGACCTCATCAGACAGGCTGTTTTGCCCGTCGTATACCGCTTATTCTCCCCTTTCACCATGGAGCCCATTACACAATGCAAAGCAACTTCCAGCTAGGCTCCATGGCGAAAGGGGAGAGCAAGTGGTATACATCACAGCAGCGGCAACATAGGAAGCTTCTTGCATTGTCTTATCAGCAATGGAGGGAAGGTGGGTGGTGATGCTTCTCCTCATGGGATGGGGGCAGAAGTAAGTCAGGCGATGCAGGCTGTGGAGCAATGGGTTCTCTACACACCCTGCCGGGACCCCACAGATTCACCACGATGTGTGGTGAATCCTTAGGCCTCTGTGACAAGGTCCTTAGTTGCATCCTATCTGAAATTATTGTAATGCACTCTACGTAGGGCTGCTTTTGAAAAGTTTTTGGAAACTTCAGCTAGCCCAAAGAGCTGAAGCTGGGGCTAGCTACAGGGAGCAAACAACTCCCCTGTTGCAGCAGCACTACTAGCTGCCAGTTTGTTTCTGGGCATAATTAAAAGTGTTGATTATGACCTTTTAGGCCTAGACAGCTCAGGTCCAGGCAATTTGGCTGACTGCATCTCCTTATACAAATCTGTCTGTGCTCTGAGATCTTCAGGAGAGGTCCTTCTCTTGGTCCCACCTCAGTTGGTGGGAACAAGAAAGCAGGCCTTCTCAGTGGCTGCCCCTTGACTCTGGAACTGCCTTCTTTCCAGGGAAGCCAGAATGGTTCCTCCCTGTTGTCCTTTCAGTGACAGGTTAAAAACTTTTTATTAAGGCAGGCTTTTAAAGAAGAAGGTTTTAAAGATCAAATCAGGAGGAGCAGTGGATTTAGCTTTGAAGATGGGTTTGATGGGTTTTTAAATGGATTTTAAATATGAATTTTTAATACAATTGATATTTAATTCTGTCTTCATGTTTGAAATGCTTTTTATGTAAACCACTTTGACTTTCCTTTTTGGAGAGAAAAGCAGAATATGAATAAACATAATAATACATAATAGTAAACAAACAAACAATAAATAACTAGGGATTCCTGATAATTATCCTCCACTTTTTGGCCCAGTTTGTCTCAAAGCCACATAGTTTATCCGTATACTGTTCTTTTATAATTATTGAATTCCACTGTAAATGCATTTTTATAATTATCAAAACAGACTACGTTGGTCAACAATTTCAGATCTTGAAATTAACAGGCTTTGAAATAGGAATAAGTGGAAGAGATGGAAAGAATGTATAGAAATTAAGCTGATGCCTGAAATCAGTACCTCTCATTTTTCAAGAGTTTGTATCCATTAGCCAGAATCACTTCATTTAGAACTAGTTAAAATTAAACTTCTCAATTTAAGGAGACAGGGTAGGTTAGGTATAAAACTTTTTTCTGAAGAATGAAGAATGTTTCAGTAAGTTTAATTAAATTAAGTGCAAATAAAAAGATTTAGCTAAATAATCTCTCTATGTCTTGAATGGTTACATGAAACGCAGGCCACATTTTGAAGGGTTTTTCTAAAAGAAAGGGGTGGTCTAAATAGTGTAACATTGTTGGCAGTGATGATGCCACAGAAATAAAAGCAAAGCAAAGAATTATTGTGATAACAGAAGGTGTACTTGAAAGTATATTTTTCCCCAAGCTTGGGGACAAACAATGCCAGTCCTCAGGAAATATATGTCTTTCTATCTCACACACACACACACACACACACACACACACACACACACACACACACAAATCACAGTATGTTTCTCTCTCACACAGGTTGATATAGAAGATTATTTTGTAAAAAGCAAACACTACCTGTGGCCTAGGGACAGGCTGACATATTGGGGAAAGGGTTGTGAAGTTTTCGAAATGAAACAGGAGTGAGTTATTTGAAGCTAACAATAGCTAGGCCAACTAACACAATTTGCAAATGGTTTCAGAGAGTTCCATTTCATCTTTGAATGGTGACCAAAATTTAAGCTCTCCTAAGAGACCACTGAATTTGTTCTGAAACAAAGTGGGAGCTCTTTTTTGTTCTTATGCTAGCTATTTATTTTCCCCCCACTATTTTTCTTTGAAAGTCAGTGTATGTGGGTATGAGTATTACTGTCCTGTGATTTCCCTCCAGGTGTTAGTCTTTATTTTGAAATGTTCATGCCTTCCCCTGGGTACAATATGAAAAGTTTTTGTCAGTCAAAAGATAGCTTGAGTTCCTTGTTGCAAATCCGTAAAGGATAAAGAAAGAAAGCCTTTTATGCTGCTTTGGGCACCCTGAACACATTGTATTCTGATCCTAAAATCTGCTTGCTCCAGAGTTCTGTACAAAGTTTGCATGAGTTCATGGCTTATGCATATGTTCCCATGCCATTTTTGTTTAACAGTTCACCCGATCTTACGTTGTTCTTGTTGCTTCGGCTTATAAAGCACTGTGCATAGATTAAACAATGAAGCAGTCCTGTTGGGCTCTTGTGTTATTAAATCAGTACCCTGCAAATGAACATTATAAGATGGGAGAGACAATTACGCTGACTCCCTGTAGAAAAACATAATAATCAAACAATAATCATACATTTCAGCCCTTTGGGTGTCATCCAACATCATACAATGGGACATATATTCCTTTACTAGATTTATATCCCACCATCCCTCAAAACTGGCACTTAAAAGGCAGCTCACAGCAAGATTATAAAGCAAGTTTAACAAAAATATAAATTATAACTTTGAAATGCAATTTGTAATAAATAAATTAAAATAATTTTTAAAAGCCTTACAAACAATTTTTCAAATGGGCATCAATACAAAATATCACACTGCTTGTTAAAAAATCTGACTTTTGTCTTTGTTAACTAGTCAGTTTTCAAAAGTCTACCTCAATAAAAATGTATTTTCTGTTTATTTATTTTACTTATACTCCAATTATACACCAAAAAGGAATGTAGGATCACTAAGAGCAATGGTTCTTAATCTGTGGGTCTCCAGATGTTTTGGCTTTCATCTCCCAGAAATCCTAACAGCTGGTAAACTGGCCGGGATTTCTGGGAGCTGTAGGCTAAAACACCTGAAGACCCACAGGTTGAGAATCACTGGCTTAGAGAGACTACTCCACCCTTTATATTCCCACATTTTGTTTGCAGCACCTAGCATAGATATTTGGAGAGGGAGGGGGATGCCATTCATTGGAATGAAGGAATTCAATTGCAGATCAGGATGAATTTGAGCGGACTCAAAGATACATTTACTTGTTGGTCTAAATTTGACTGTTAGCTAGAGTAAATCCATTGACTCAGTAGAGTTTACATACAGATAGTTTTACCAAATCTCATTGAGTTAATGGGTCTACTCAAATTAGAAGTAAGAACTGGATTTAGCACATAGGATTGTGATCACAGGTCTGATTAAAATAGTGATCCTTGTATAATCACACCAGGAGTTGGGAAAGCCATTTTGCTTGTAACCAGTCTCATTCAGAGGGAGGCCATATATGAGAAGCAAAGCTTCCAACCCAACTGTCAATATCTGGTGGCTAGACACTATGCGGGAGCAGTTTCTCACGGCACCTCTATGTGTGTGTACACACTGATAAACTTTTGAGGGAATTAATCATAGAATCATAGAGTTGGAAGAGACTTCATGGGCCATCCAGTCCAACCCCCTGCCAAGAAGCAGAAAATTGCATTCAAAGCACCCCCGACAGATGGCCATCCAGCCTCTGCTTAAAAGCCTCCAAAGAAGGAGTCTCCAACACACTCTGGGGCAGAGAGTTGCACTGCATGTGGATTGCTATTAGTTTGAACCAGACCAGCCTTGTATCTACATAGATGCTTTGATAAAGTACAGTAATTGGATGATTTTTTAAAATCCTCATAATGTGTAGCCACTACAGTTAATGTATTGTGCTCTTACCAATTTTGACAGCACTAGAATGCAGAGCCTGAAGGGTAAAAAAATATATTTGCAGCATATTCTTGTAATGCATTGATGCAAAAGTCAAGATATATTTCTGAGTGATACCATATACATTTGAATACCAGCACGATTACAGGAAGAGATTTTGTTACATGAATCTAGGTAAGGAACAAAAGCATCTTTGGGTACTCTTTCTGTTTTGCTGGATATCCCCCCTGCATGCTTTTGTCTCCATTTGAAGCTTGCTTTCCTATTCCGACAGCACAAGTTGTCGTATTAATAATCTATGCTTGCACTGCCACTGGCAAACCAAGGAACTAAGTGAGATGGTGGCACAGTGGAAACAAGAGCTTTTAATCACACTAGCACTCTTATCTGGAGGGAAAGAGAAGAGTGCCATGTCAGATGTGCTGAGGAATAAAAGAAGGGCTGGAGCAAGCCCACAGAGGCTTTTATAAATCGAGGCTCATTTTCAAACTTGGTTCTGAAATTAATGAGGAGCCAGAGGGGTTGTCTGACAATTGGGGCAATGTGTATATATGCCAAGGGCCTTTGGGGAGCTGTTCTGAAACCAAACATATTGAGCCGTTCTTCATTGTTTTCGCTGTCTAACACTGTTCTAATAAGTCTAATGCCTCATCACAGAGAATAATCAAGTTGTTATCATTCTCTCCATTCAGGCTGCCTGTGTCTCAGCTGCTCAATTGTATTTCGGCTATTAAGACTTGCTGCATTTTCAGTTTCGCTCTTTTTGTTAACTGGTCTCTTTGTTGCCAGGACACATGTGTCACCTTTTTCTCTTTCTACCTATTATTAAAAGCGAGTCTATCTCAGGTGTGTGTTGTTTGCTTGCAACCATTTCAGGGGATAGACTCAGCCTAAGGGCCTGCTCTGGTGCAACGGGCCTCATGGAACACAACAGAAATAATGGGAGAGGTTTATGGCCCAACAATACGTGCTGTTCTTACCACAATCTCTGTCTCCTGTTCAATTTACTGTAAAAGGTGTCTGTATGTATACGCTGGCAACGAAGGTCCACATAGTTAAAGTAATGGTATTCCCCATAGTAACCTATGGATGCAAGAGCTGGACCAGAAAGAAGGCTGAGCAAAGGAAGATAGATGCCTTTGAGCTGTGGTATTGGAGGAAAATTCTGAGAGTGCTTTGGACTGCAAGAAGATGCAACCAGTCCACACTCAAGGATATAATGCCCGGCTACTCACTGGAGGGAAGGATATTAGAGGCAAAGATGAAGTACTTTGGCCACATTATGATAAGACAAGAAAGCTTGGAAAAGATCATGATGCTGGGGAAAATGGAAGGATAAAGGAAGAGAGGCCGACCAAGGGCAAGAGGGATGGATGGTATCCTTGAAGTGACTGACTTGACCTTGAAGGAGCTGGGGACGGCGACGGCCAATAGGAAGCTCTGGCATGTCCATGAGGTCACAAAGAGTTGGAAGCGACTGAACGAATAAACAACAACAACATGTATACATTGTATGCAGAAGTTATGAAGGATAAAGACTGGCCACAACAAGCTTACTCGAGCCTATTTATCAGCTGCTATCATTGCTTATTTAAAAAGTAGATTGAAAGACTCTAAATAAAATTTAATGTTAAAATGCAGCTGAGCAAAAAAACCAAAAACCCAACAACAATCCCACATCTTTTCTTTAATAAAACAGAACAAAACAAAAAAAAAGTTTCATTGAGAACATTCTTGGATTGAAGTAGGGAACAACATATTAAAATGCAACATATACTATTAAAGGCTGAAAGACGGAGAAATGTCATATATCATCTTGCGTCATCATACCAGATTTGAAATGTGGTTGTTTTTTTTCTTCTTACACATACAAGCCTTTACTTGTAAAAAATCTTTTGCACTGCTGTCTAGTAAAGGTAAAGGTCTTCCCCTGACATTAAGTTTACCCATGTCCAACTCTGGGGGTTGGTGCTCATCTCCATTTCTAAGCCAAAGAGCTGACATTGGGTTGTTGTATGTTTTCTGGGCTGTATGGCCATGTTCCAGAAATATTCTCTCCTGACGTTTCGCCCACATCTATGGCAGGCATCCTCAGAGGTTGTGAGAGCTGACATTGTCCGTAGACACGTCCAAGGTCACGTGGCCTGCATGACTACAAGGAGCGCTGTTACCTTCCTGCCGGAGTGGTATCTATTGACCTACTCACATTTGCATGTTTCCAAACTACTAGGCTGGCAGAAGCTGGGGCTAATAGCGGGAGCTCATCCCGCTCCCCGTACTCGAACCACTGACCTTTCTGTCAGGAAGTTCAGCAGCTCAGCAATTTAACCTGCTGTTCTCTACACAGGAATAAAAATGACAGATGTTGTTAGGTGCCTTCAAGGTGTTTCCAACTTGTGGCAACCCTAGAGCGAAGGATTTCATATGGTTTTCTTGGCAAGATTTGTTAAGAGCGTGTTGTCTTTTCCTTCCTCTGAGGCTGAAAAAGTATGACTTGCCCAAGGTCACCTGGTGGGTTCTAATGGCTGAATGTGGGATTTAAATGGTGGTCTCCAGAATGGTAGTTCAGCTCTCGGAACACCACACCGTGCTGGCTCTTGGTTATTAAAAATAATACTGAGAAGTAAAGTAGATTCATCATCAGTGAGGAGCACATAAAGGTACTTGTTTGTAGTTTAAAAAATAGAAACACTGTATTCTGTTCCCACGGGGCTTAAAGAATGATAAATCTTTGGCACAGGGAAGGCCTTTTTAATTTAATTTTCTTTGCAACCTGGGGCTTTATTTGATTTATATTAACTTGCTGAAAGCAAAGGTCTTAATTATTTCTGATTTATTTGCTTCATTTCTTGAAAAAGAGTGTTGTTTTATTTTATTTCTCTTTCTTTCTTTTTTCTGTAGGGACACCTACATTACTATCTTGCTTTTCCACTATTGACTTTTATCACAGTTCCCCCCCCTTAAATCTGAGATGCAAGTCGGAGAACAATAACATGGATCTCAATATTCATCCCAAAATGGAAAGATTTGACTTGTTCCCCCCCCCCGAATACAATTTATTTCTTTATCCCTTTTCATTAAGTGTTTTGCATATTTTATTGCAATTAATATGCACTGTTTCAATAGTAGAAGTAAAGCATTCTTCATGAATAATTCAATCTCTCTTAACCTTTGAGTTATTTTACTTAATATATATTTTATGTATGTGCTCTATTTTCCTAACAATAAAGAAGATTTTCTTCAAATCATCCGTGAATGCTTTCATAGATAGTACTATTTTAAATTGTGTGAGAGGTTAGAGAGACTTTTTTTAAAAAGATATTCATTTTGGATAGTTCTAAATGCCATTGTAATTACTTTTGACATTAATTGCTTTTAACAGGATACTGGATCTGACTTGAAGATGAACCCAACCGAGAACTGAACAGTCTGGAGAAAAGCTGCATTCCCTCCCCCATAGAGAAAACCATTCTATAGAGGGAACATTAGGACTTCAGAAAAAGAGTTTTAATCTATTATTCTCCTCAATGTACTGGCTTTTCAACATGTAGGAAGAACAATGCCCCCTACCACCACACTTAAGTATGCAATTCCTTATGGCTCAGGTAGGAATAATGGGAATGCCTGATTGAGAGAGATCCAAGGAACAGAACTTGTGAGAAACATGTTTTGAAATGAAATGCCCACAACCATTATTACTTTAAATTCTTTGAGTTGTGGTGAAGAATAAGGCATGAGTACAGGTACAGTAGAGTCTCACTTATCCAAGACTCGCTTATCCAAGGTTCTGGATTATCCAATGCATTTTTGTAGTCAATGTTTTCAATATATCATGATATTTTGGTGCTAAATTCGTAAATACAGTAATTACAACATAACATTACTGCATATTGAACTACCTTTTCTGTCAAATTTGTTGTATAACATGATGTTTTGGTGCTTAATTTGTAAAATCATAACCTAATTTGATGTTTAATAGGCTTTCCTTAATCCCTCCTTATTATCCAAGATATTTGCTTATCCAAGGTTCTGCCGGCCCATTTAGCTTGGATAAGTGAGACTCTACTATACCAAAAAATTGCCAGTGACATTCACTGCAGGGGAGTCAATGGGATGGTAGTACAGGCAGTCCCCAAGTTACAAACAAGCATGCTTAGTTCCACAAGAATTTAGAAATTATAACCAACTTACATGCCCAAAGTTTCCCTTTTCTAACTACGGGCAGTCCCCATATTACAAACAAGATAGGTTCTGTAGGTTTGTTCTTAAGCTGAATTTATATGTAAGTCAGAATAGGGATTTTTAAGTTTAACCCCAGTCAAAATATATATGTATTTTAGCTTTGGATAGCATAGGGAAGGGTTAACTTCCCTGTTTATTTATTTATTTACAGCATTTATATTCCGCCCTTCTCACCCCGAAGGGGACTCAAGGCGGATCATATTACACATATAGGCAAACATTCAATGCCTTTTAAACATAGAACAAAGACAAACAAACATAGGCTTCGGGCCTCAAACTCATGACCTCCTTGTCAGAATGATTCATTGCAGTGATTGATTGCAGCTGCTCTCCAGCCTGCACCACAGCCCGAACCCTGTTGTGTTTGTTTTGCTGCCTGTGTCCCTGTTCATAAGATTTCACCTCACTCTCTATCCCTGTGATAATTGGATTTTGAAAAATTTGGCTTGTTGTGGAAACCAGGATTGGTGGTAAAGCTTCAGTTACTATACGTTTTCTCTTTCAGAAGTAAAATTCCCTTCCTAGAGTTAGATTCCTCTCACTTCCTGTTGCCTCAGCCCCATTCTTAACTATATTTTGTTTTTAAGTTAGATATTTGTAACTCTGGGACTGCCTGGACCTGGGATCCACCTGGATAAAGGCCACTGCATATTTCCTCTGCCACTTCAGCTGAATATGGGATTTAAACCTTGCTCTCTCATTTCGCTGGCCATGGAGTGGGAGAGAAACAGATAGCATGACACAGCAACATTGTGTCCTATGTAATATCTATGTACTAATTACTGATCTGATGTACATTGTACATCTGAGGGCAAATTAACATTTTGTAAGCCACTCTGAGCACCTTTGCAGCTGAGGAATGGGGTAAAAATTATCTAAATAAAATAAAAAATTGTACACTGTAATAATAATAATAATAATAATAATAATAATAATAATAATAATAATAACAACAACTTTATTTTTATATCCCACCACCATCTCCCCGAAGGGACTCAGGACAGCTTACATGGGGACCCTGCTACTGCCGACACCTGATCATCAAGCATCATTGCTGAATCCAGGAGGACCCCTCAGACTGCAGACCTGTGTCTTCAGGGGGAGTGCAACCCCGTCGAGCACAAGTTGCCACCCTATACTCTGATCTACTGAGCGACTGACCTAGAGGACCTCTGTCTTGTCAGGATTAAGCTTCAGCTTGTTTGCCCTCATTCAGCCCATCACAGCAGTCAGACACTGGTCCAGAATCCAAGGGGCTTCCTTGGAAAGGTGGAAAGGAGTAGTAGAGTTGAATGCCATCTGTGTAGAGATGGCACCAAACTCCAAAACTCCGGATGACCTCACCCAGCGGTTTCATGTAGATGTTAAAAAGCATGGGGGACAGAATAGAACCTTGCGGGACCCCACAGGTCAAAGGCCAGGGGTCCGAGCAGGTGTCCCCCAGCTTCACCGACTGGGTACAATCCTCCAGGAAGGAGTGGAGCCACTTCAGAGCAGTACCCCTAAGACCATCCCAGAGAGCCAACCCAGAAGGATACCATGGTCGATGGTATCGAAAGCTGCCGAGATGTCCAAGAGAACCAGCAGGGTCACACTCCCCCTGTCTAATTCCCTGCAGAGGTCATCCACCAAGGCGACCAAAGCCCTCGGCATTGTGCCCAGGTCTGAAACCAGATTGTGATTGGTCTAGAAAATTGGTGTCATATAGGGATCCCTGGAGCTGAAAAACTTTGTATAATAGGGATTATAGTTAATAGTCATGCTCAGTTCTAATTTGTCTCCTTTGTGTGATAAAGTTTTCGGATTCATTTCTCTAACCATATGTCATCAAAACTCCAAGTTACATGATGGATATAAATGATTTCCTGAAGAAAAAATGCAGCCTACCCTCAACTTCCCAGAGACCATTAATCTAGCCACTACAGATGTGGAATCCCCATTCACCAACATCCCACACCAGCATGGGGTAAAAGCCATCAAGGATACCATCATGAATGAAGCTACAGGAGATTTAGCTAATAAACTCTGACACTTTGTATTTACTCATGACTACTTCACTTCTGAGAATAATAAGTACCTCCAAGTCAAAGGTACTGCTATAGGTAAAGGTTAAGGTTTTCCCCTGATGTTAAGTCCAGTCGTGACCGGCTCTGTGGGTTGGTGCTCATCTCCATTTCTAAGCCGAAGAGCCGGCGTTGTCAGTAGACACCTCCAAGGTCATGTGGCCGGCATGACTGCATGGAGCGCCGTTACCTTCCCGCTGGAGCGGTAGCTATTGATCTACTCACATTTGCATGTTTTCAAACTGCTAGGTTGGCAGGAGCTGGGGCTAACAGTGGGCACTCATTCCGCTCCTGGGATTTGAACCTGGGACCTTTTGGTCTGCAAGTTCAGCAGCTCTGTGCTTTAACACACATCCCACACCAGCATGGGGTAAAAGCCATCAAGGATACCATCATGAATGAAGCTACAGCAGATTAAGCTAATAAACTCTGACACTTTGTATTTACTCATGACTACTTCACTTCTAAGAATAATAAGTACCTCCAAGTCAAAGGTACTGCTATAGGCACCCCCATAACATCACAGTATGCAAAGTCTTCATGGCTGACCTGGAACAATGCTTTCTCAGTACATGTTCTCCAAACCTCTCCTCTACCTACAATTTCTTCATGACATCTTTGTCATTTGACCACATACAAAGCAAATAAATATTTTAAAGGTTTTTTTTATTGTGTCAGAAGTGACTTGAGAACATACTGCAAGTTTTTTCTGGTGTGAGATAATTGGTCATCTACAGAGACATTGCCCAGGGGACGCCCAGATGTGTTATCATCCTGCTGGGAGACTTCTCTCATGTCCCTGCATGCTAGAGCTGACAGATAGGAACTCACCCCATCTTGCAGATTCGAACTGGTAACCTTCAGGTCAGCAATGCAACCTTAAGGTCAGCAGCTTAGCCAGCACAAGCCAGCACACATTGCGCCACTGTGGCTTCTATTTTTGCCCACTAATAGCAGGGGAGTTCCTATTTTAAAGGTGTACATAGGGAGTGGAGACCTGGGAGACATATGTTTAAAATGTGCAATAGAAAATAAATAATACAATTAATCCCCAAGATCAGATTACTAATGGTGCCATTGGAGCAATTACTCCAGATTTCCCATAGGTTAGGGGCCTAATAGGGAGCCCCCGATGGCACAGTGAGTTAAAATGCTGAGCTGCTGCACTTGCTGACCAAAAAGTTGATGGTTCGAATCCAGGGAGTGGGGTGAGCTCTCATTGTTAGTCCCAGCTTCTGCAGTCATACTGGCCACATGACCTTGGAGGTATCTATGGACAACGCCGGCTCTTTGGCTTATAAATGAAGATGAGCACCAACCCCCAGAGTTAGACATGACTAGACTTAAGGTCAGGGGAAACCCTTACCTTTTAGGGACCTAGTAAAAGATAAAAGATATCACTTGCTCCCTCTTGTTCTTCAAAAACTTTTTAAAAAATTTCTTACTTGAGAGATTGGAGAAGAAGAGGAAGCAAGTTGTGTCTTTTCCCTTCTGCACTAGGCACCGAATATATGAGGAATCTGGAGTAATTGCTCTAAAGCCACTCCTGGTAATCTAGCCCTGACATATACATGTAGCATTTCTTTTCTCTTGAACATTTTATACTTCTATCTGTTCCCCCTCAATTTGAAAATGTTTCTTTTTCCCCCTAAAATCCATATAAGGAAGTCTCAGTGTATTGTTCAAATGCTTCGTTCTTGTTTCATATAGCATTCTCGTAATATGTTTGGTGCTTTTGACCTGGGGTGAAAGATCCAACCTTTTCATAAAGATCTCCAAATATTTGTAGACTGCAAAATGAGGCTAATTAAGAAAAAAAATGGGCACTGCCTATATTTATAATATAAATCTTCATTGCTACAGTGGATATACTCTATTTTTATTCACAGAGCATAGAATATTGGAAGGAGATTTTCTTTCTTTTCTTTCATATTTAGTAGTTGAATCTCAAATACTCAGTAATTTCTTTTGTATTATGGACAAAGCAAGGAGGATAAAGAATAACATATGTATTTCAAGGTATCTGTGCAACAGGTAGTCCAAAGCATTGAATGATGTGTGCCAAAAATGTTTTCTTTTCAGAAACGTAATGATCTTCCGCTAAAACGTTTGGTTGCTGGTGGAAATAGCACTTCCATTGTACAATCCTGAAGAGTCTAGGAGAATGGGCAGAGAAGATAGTAGGG
Organism: Anolis carolinensis; assembly: GCF_035594765.1. Lineage (NCBI taxonomy): Eukaryota > Metazoa > Chordata > Lepidosauria > Squamata > Anolidae > Anolis > Anolis carolinensis. The sequence goes on from NC_085845.1 coordinate 62,743,693, forward strand.
ATAAGTGCTGAGCTTTTTGTCAGAGAAAAGCAGGAAGAAAATCCTGGTTTCTTTTTAAAGAACATTGAGGAGAGTTATACAGGAAGAATGGCTATTAATTCTAGGAATAGTGTGTTGCGTTCTTATTGGTTTCCTTTTCTTTTTGTACAAGTGGAAATCAAACTATTTCTACAAAAAATATTTGCTTTTTAGTATGTGTAGCTTAGCACCACGAGAATATCGTTAACAGGAGAGTTATAAGATGATTTATTCAAAGTGAATATCTTGGCTCTTTCTATACACTTTCAGGAAAGTTATGATGATGACAAAGAACACACAGACACATGCACCTTTTACTTTTGCCATGAAGTCATGGAGGAATTGCTAGGTGGTTCAGGGTTAGAACAGTTATAATGTCAGCTTAAAAAGTTCTGTTAACCCCATTTTCTCTATACTCAGTTCAACTGTAGAGTTTGCAAATTGTGACTTAGAGGGGAGAGAAAAATACTGTCTTTTTAGTTTGCTATCTAAAAGTAAAACAAAGAACCCAGTTACTGCTTGATTAGTCTCCATCTGTTTCCACACTAAAAAGTCATCAGTCAGAGATAATTTGGTCATGGAGTAGGGTCTCTAACTTCTGATTTGAAAAATATGGTCTCCTGGGTCATGAGTACTCTTGTTACTTGTTGACGCTCAATATCACTCAGAGAGCCATATTAAAATGCTGGACTGACTTGCATTATTAAGAGAACACACAAGATTGCTAGTCTCTGCCCTGCTTTTCCTTGCTCAGTAATTACCTTACTGCTCACTGTTAAATAAAAATGCAGGACAGGCATGAGGAATAAATAGAAATCTAAGGGCAAAATGAGCTTTTTTAAAAAATGCATTTTTACATTTGAAACTTTGGGTCTATCAGTAGAAAAAGCAACAATTGTGGTGGAAACTAAGAAAATTTCAGTGAACGTTCTCAGTGGTGGCTCACAGGATATGTAACTCTCTTCTGAAAAATCCCATGGTAAACCAGTTGAGAGCCAGTGTGGTATGGTGGTTTGAGTCTTTGACTCTGGAGAAAAAGAACTGAATCCATGCTCAATCATGGAAACCCATGGGGTGTGTGGATGATTACTACTCACCTTTGTTGACTTTCATTTTCCAACCCCCAAGGCTTTTGTTTGCATTTTAAGGGCTAAATGGAGGGGCTGGGAAGGGAGACTGCCATTGCCACCCCTCTTCAGCAGGCTGTGGAGGAAAGGTGGCTGTGGAGATGCCTGCTAGGATCCCAAACTAAAATCTCAGGAGACTGTCCGCACAGCCTCCATAACTGAAAAGGTCTGGATTTTTCAGTAAAATACAGACTTTTGCAGGTATATTTTAACTGCAGTAAACTTGGATAATCAGGTTTATTCAAGGTTGAAACAAATTAGTCTGGAACATCATCTGGACATCTCACATTAATCCGTTTTCTATCCCACATTATGTGAATGTGTCGATAAGGAAAAGAAAAGCAGTCAAGAAGCAAAACAGAGTTCTAAATAGTAGCCGCAGAAAAACAGGAACATTGCTAGTCTCCAAGAAGGAAGGCTGAGAGCAACAAAGCTGCCAAGAAGCAACTGGGAAATGTATATACATCTGTTCAAGACACCAGGTGCCTAATTAGATCAGTGTCTCACCACTGAGAAATGGAATTGGGGGTGGGGTGGATGAGGGTTTGGAATTTCTACCTCCAAGACAGGTTTTTCTTTCCAACTTTGTTTTCCAGCAGCATCCCACCAGAAAAGCTGAACCAACTGAATGCACTAATTGTTTTCACCTTTAAATTGCTTGCCTTCCCCCCTTCCCCTTGCTCCCTCTGTCTCCCCTGAAGACTTGTGCGCCTTCTACCCTCCTTCTTCCTGCTCTCCTCATCCCATCCCTATTCTCTCTACCACCTAACCATCTAATTATCAGGCCCATCAACTCCACCAGTAAGAAGGAAACATGGAAGTTTTTTTCATGTCAATAACAACTTGAGAAACTGCAAGTCACTTCTGGTGTGAGAGAATTTGCCATCTGCAAGGACGTTGCCATAGGGTGCCCAGATGTTTTGATGTTTTTACCATCCTTGTGGGAGGCTTCTCTCATGTCCTCACATGAAGCTGGAGCTGATAGAGGTAGCTCTTCCGCGCTCTCCCCCGGTTGAATTCGAACCGGCAACTTTCAGGTCAGCAACCCAACCTTCAAGTCATCAGTCCCGCCGGCCAAGGGATTAACCCACTGAGCCACCGGGGGCTCCAACATGGAAGTGTCAGATTGAGATTTTTGCTGGGTTAGGGCCATAGGTTAACAAACAAGCTGTTGCATTCTGAATGAGGAGGCATTTGACTCTTCGGTTCAATAGATACACATACACATACATACATGCCATACAGACAAATGGGGTTACATAGAAAAAAGAGAAGGAAAATGTGCAAAGGAACCTGGCAAGGGAACCATTGACAAGAAAACAAAATATTGGTTGATATGGATATGTAGATGTACGTATATTTGTATGCATTCCTGTATATAAAAAAGGACAGCTGCTGCTGTAATCATTTGATTTAAAGTAAAATGATACAGTGAACACTGGGACAGGTTAGAAACACTTGTTTGTACTATGGTGACTACATGGAGGGAGAGGGTTCATGAAGTCACATTGGTACAAATAGGTATTTCCACCTGTTCAATGATCAGATTAAAACAAGTATGTGTGCCAGTACTGGAAGTAAACCAGGACAGAATACTGTACACAGGAGCTGCCTTATCAGTGTCATATGGATTCAGCCCTAGAATCTGTAGTCAGGACTTCAAGGGTATTAGAAGGTGGGTTTTCTGAGGCTATCGCTCTTTTAAAAAATACTTCTCTTCTGAAGATTAACCTAGACACCTTTTGGAAGTAATATGAGACCTTTTCTTTAAAACTGATGTAAGGTGTACAGGAATAGGATCTGCTCAATCCAGCCTTTTCTATCACAATGAAGAATCTCTTTATGCTGTGACCTTTTTTCTGTACCAGACTGACAGATATCACCATTTGCTTGTGTTTTGTGCTCATATGTACTGGAGAATTTACTTTAAACTTTTTGGAGTATGCTGTTTTTGAACTCTGTGAGTAACATGAGCAGCTTGGCTTGGTAAAAAATGAACAAAGTTTCAAACTCATGAACTCAGTCCATTTCAGATTGAATTTTCAACGCAATTCATTTCCCCTCCAACCGAGAGTATAAGCTTATTCTGTCTTCTTGACTCTATATAGTCAACCCTTCCAACAGCAACATCAATATGAATGTAAGATTCAAGATCATTTTGACATCTGGGCTCATGAGATCATACATTTTAAATACTGGAACCACATCAAAGGAACCATGCATTTGCTTTCTTTAACACAGTCTGTGATGTGTTATGCACAAATTTAAACTTTATTAGTTTAAACATATTTCTTAAATCTTCAATGAGAGATAGAGCTTGAATGAGCACTTTGTTTCCCAGGAGTAAATAAGGAAAATGTTAATTTTAGTTTCAGAGCCTACTGTAGGCATTTTATAGACTGGAAAAAAACTCTTCTCCTTCCCTCCCACCTCTCCTTATATATATTGAATTAAAATGCTGCTGGTGATAGTGCTATAAATAAAAGATACAGTTAATTTGTTGTTCAAATTACTGGAAACGATCCTGCCGGGGGCACTCTGCATAATTCCTTGCTTGAGTGACAGGGTGTTAATGACAAGCACTGATGCGTTTAAATCAAAGGGTTGTTATCCCTTTATGCCACCTACCAGGACAGTGTCTGCCTCCATGGCCTATTCCAAACCATAATTTGTTTTTCATTGACTGACTTGATGTTAATAGCAAATATTAACCATAATGAATCACCTTTCCAAGACATATTATTTATATATGACCTCTAGCCGAATGTCATGTTATACTGGAAAAAGATAACCCTTTTTAGTAGTCATTTAGTTGTGATAGTTACATTTCTGTTAGGGAAGCACAACATTTTTCAAAAAATCTGTTATTTTAATTTGGTAAATGCTATTTTGAAACTCTAATTAATTTCACACTGTATATACATTCAAAGTTTGTTTAGAAAGCTTCCTTCCTTCCTTCCTTCCTTCCTTCCTTCCTTCCTTTCTTTTTCTTTATTATTAATTTATTTATTTCCCATACTTGTATCCTGCTCTTCTCATCCTGAAGGAGGCTCAGGGCCAGTAGCCTCACAACCAGTAGCAATTCAATGCATGCCATATAAATTCCAAAAATACAATTACAATTAAAATCAAATGTTAAACATAAATTATTTAAAATCACACAAGTTCAAAATTGTAGTCCAGAATCAGCCCATTAGTCAATACTTTAAAAAGTTCTCAATTATTGCACTGCTATAATTATTGCTCAAATGCTTGGTCCCATGACCATGTCTTAAGTTTTTTTCCTAAAAGACAGGCTGGAGAGGGCTGTTCTGATTTCATTAGGGAGAGAGTTCCAGAGCTGCAGGGTCATCATAAAGAAGGCCCTGTTTCTCATCCCCACCAGTCGTGCTTGCGAGCAGGGCCTCCCCTGACAATCTTAACCTCTGAGGTGGGTCATAGAGGGAGATACGTTCAGACAGGTAAGCTGGACCGGAACTGTTTAGGGCTTTACAGGCTAAAGCCAGCACTTTGAATTATGCTCGGTAGCAGCCTAGCAGCCAGTAGAGCTGATGTAACAGTGGGGTGGTATGCTCCCTGTATTCCACTCTGGAGAGCAATCTGGCTGCCGTCCATTGGACTGTTTGGAACTTCCGAAAAGTCTTCAAAGTAACCCCATTGTCTCGAGATCTTGTGGCCCTAAAACAGTTATTGGAATGCTACTTCCATCACCTTCTCCCATAACATGCTTTTGCCATCCTACCCATTTGTCAAATTTCCTACCCTTAATTAACAATATGGCTCTTCTGAAATCACATTTGTAGTTGAGCAGAGCAAAGGTCCATAACTTGATGAAGGGCTCATGAGATCATACATTTTGCAGGTGTAAAGTCCTAGAAACCTATGGGCATTTTCTAGGTCATCCACCATCTGATATTGACTATAGACATGTGCTGAAGGACCTAGAAATGCCAGAGAGGTATTTTCTACAGACATTTTCTACCTTCTCCAGTATGATTCTATGGTATGCCAGAAGCCAATGTGAGTTCACTATTATCTGTGGTTTCATGCTTTCATGGTAAGATAAGGAACATATCCCCTGCAGATATTGGGTTGTACTAGATTGATTAGGAAATTGACAAATCAAAGATTTATCTGGTTTTTGAAGCTGAATCAATAGTGGAAGTGCTGTCAGTATCTTGCTGTGAGATGTGACTCCTACCTCTTCTACAGATTGGATATGATGTCACTGCGTGACACATAAAAAAGCCTTTTCTCAATTTAGATCTATATTCTCATAGTATTATTTTTAAAAACAAAAAACAAACAAAATACCTTTCATATAGTTGGTGTTGTTTTTGTTTTCTTTAGAGGCTGTGTGCTAATGATGCCCTGTCTTTGAACACATTCGTTCTTCAATCAACAAGAAATCTCACAATCTATAACAAGGCTGATCTTTCATCAATTCCACTGCTGTCCCTATTCATTATGCAAGCATGAGGTATCAATGAAGTGAAGAACTGAGAGAATTTCTGTTACTCTGTAAGAAATGCTTTTCTTTTCTTTAAAAAGCTCTAAGTGCTGTCCAGTGAATTGACAGGTGAACAGAAGTATCAGATAAATATCCACAGATATTGACTTTTTATGCATTATTATTAGACAGCTACATTTCCCCTATATTGCATTTTGTTGCTTCATTTTGCTTTTATATTCAAAGTTCATGATATGTCTAGGTACAAAGAATCAAATTTCTTCCTACCTAAATTGGAAAACTGTCAAGACAATTTTTCACTTTAGCCATCTAGATAGATACTGAACTATAGATTTAACAAAACCACCCTCAAAATGATATATAGTTGTTTGAGACCATGAGCCCATCTACACTGCCATATAATGCAGTTTGAAACTGCACTTTATGGTCAGTGTAGAATCATATAAATGCATCTGAAACTACATTATGAGGCTGGATCTGCACTGCCCTATATCCCAGGATCTGATCCCAGATTATTAGCTTTGAACTGCATTATATGAGTCTACACTGCCAGATAATCTAGGATAAGCAGATAATCTGAGATTTTTTTATTGTGTCAGAAGTAAATTGAGAATATATTGCAAGTCACTTCTGGTGTGAGAGAATCAGCCATCTACATTTTCCAGAGAACACCCGAATGTGTTACCATCCTGTGGGAGACTTTTCTCATGTTCCCATATGTGAAGCTGATAAAATCCTGGGATAAAGGGCAGTGTCAATCCAGCCTGAGTATACACTGATCATATAACACAATTTTAAACTGCATTGTATCTCAGTGCAGACCAGGCCCAAGACTACTAGCATGATCAGTAAAGAGAGATTATGGGAAAGGTAAATGAAAACATCATAAACCAAGGCAGAGCAAATAATTTCAGATCATTGTTCCATGACAGTATATGAATGTAAGATTGAAAATGTTAGATAGCTACTAGGCATGTCCAATCGATGAAAAAAATGTTTCAATTCTTGTTTCTAAAGTAGGGGGCGCTGGCGCTTCGATATAGAAAGTATTTCTGATTTTTTCACCCAATGCTCCTGCAAGTTGTGCAAAGATACTTTGAAAACTAGAAATTCCCTTGCTATATTTGTAAGCAAGAAGGACACTGGAAATCAATGGTGTCTCTGGCTATGTAATCCCACAAGCCTCAACCCAATGCCTTCAATTAGAAATGGACCAGTGACCACCACACCAAGCAATGCACTGGCAAGGAGTGCAAAGATACTTTGAAAACTAGAAATTCCCTTGCTAAGAGAAAGATCCAACAACAAAACCCTAACCCTTTCTCCAAACCCCTCTGTGGGAACAGCCAGACTGGGCCCCTTCACCCTCTCTCTCCCTCAAGAGGCTTGCTTGCTCTCCGTTTGCAGACCACCACCCTCTCCACACAAAGCCCAGCCCAGAATGGCTCACCCAGGCTACACAACGGTCTTTTATGGCAATCTTCCACATGGACGCAGAGGACCCTAGCCCCCACCTTTGCGTCCATCATGGAAGCTTCTGATTGGCCAGGGAGCAGCAGCCATGTTAGGCTGCACTAAGCTCCCATTCAAGGTAGGTTGCAGAAACAATTTTTAATATATATATATATATATATATATATATATATATATATATATATATTACATTTTTGGGGGTGGGGGGGGAAATTAACAAAGCATTAAGAGACAATTAGAGAATGGGCCAACAATGGTTTGAATTACATTGCTGGTTGCGCTGTGAGACAATATCTTGGAATGCGTATCAAAAAGCGAGAACAATCCGAAATAAATCCGATGTACGATTCAAAACTATTTTTTGGACATGTCTAATAGCTACATCTGCACTGCCTTCCAACTATAATGTGAAAAAAGTTACATTTTGGACTGTAATTCCTTAACTCCTTTATCCATAATGGCTAGAGCTTTGATGCCAAAATATAACTTTTCCAATATTTCCTTCCAGTTACTTGTTTCCGTGGGAAATTGGGATCTGTATTTTCTATACTTTTGTGTGTGATGTCTTCAGTTATTTGAATGAGAAGTACAACTTCTTTTCATGATCTGTTGGTGTTAAAGAGAACTAGTTGCCTCACTTGAGGGAGGGAAGTAATCTTCACAGAAGAGTCTGAACGCTATGACCCTGTTGATTTAGGGACGAGTTCTGCTTTTGGAACAGAAGTCAGACAAAGGGATATATCATTTCTCTCTCTCTCTCTTGCTTTATACATGACTTCATTTTGTTTTCAGTAGATGGAAGTAATATGATCCAACAGAAAGAGACAGCAAGTATTGAATCTGATTGTTATTGCAGTGGATAGAAGTAATATAAAAACTGATTTTTTACCTTGAGTCACACACTGAATTCATTCTGCAGATTATCTTGCTGGCTTAGAAATATCTGTACCTCATATTTGAAGCAGGAAACAGAACAAGACCAAGAAAGTTATGAGGCCTATTTTAAAGGTGTTTACTACACTGGTATATCACAGAGACTGTTCGCTGAGCACATGCTGCATTGCGATAAGGCATTGGCTTTGGGGAAGCCGACACTTTCTTTTAGTGAATTCTTTCTGTATTAAGCTTGGTATCTTAGCAGGAGTGAATAAATGTTATGCTTTAGCTCTATCTTTAAAATACAGAAGTGTTTCATTTTTATCCTTTATTGATGTTGCTAGGATATAAAGCAAACTTTCAATCCAGAGTGGATGAATCTTCACCAAGGGTCACAGGTCACCTCCAGATATCATGCTGGTAGAACATCCAAAGGTGAATGTAGATGCAAGGTCCACAACACTATCGCTTTATTTCCCCTGTATGCGATTTTGCCATTTCTGCCTGAAGAAATGTGAACCTTTGATGGTTAGTGTGATATATTTTAGATTTGGACTAGTAAAGATATTACCAAAGGATACATTTTGGACCTTATTTAAGTTTTTTTCTGTCATTGCAGAAAGATTGATTCTTGTGAACTTTCGTATGGCACCTTAATGGTTAGAGTCCAGCTAGAAAAGGTGGATGCTGTGATATTTTGTCATTTATCAGGAAGATTGCTCTGATTACATGCAGTTACATTTTCGTAGTTTTCCATTTCTTCCAATCACATCTATGATTCCCTTCCTTTCCCAAAAACTAGGTCAGTTATGTGCATGATAGATTTTTCTCACTGAAACAATTCAAAATTCTTCTGTGGTCTAAATTTCTTGGTACATGTCTTTGTCTTTTTTGGTGATCCACACCTGTTTCCCCTAAGTATAAATAGCCAGAAGACACATAAACCATTTAAGTTGGTGTAGATGTGGGTCAGTCCTATGGCAGCTACATGCCACATTGGGCTGATCAGGATAACCCAGAGCAGGGCGACCTTAACATGCCCTTGCCCCAGGTTAACCAAAGTTGAGGGATAGCCCATATTCTATCCCAGGAACATGACTGGAACCACCTGCTAGCTGCTACTACAATTGCTGCTACCTAATTGTCATCTTGGATTCCACAAGGATATGGGATGGCAGTCCTTTGTAGCTCTTGTTGTGTTGGTCCCTGGCTATGCCACACCACGTACCTTATCCTCAGCACTTTCTCTGACTTCAAGCAGGGCCCATGCAGTTTCTTCCAACTCTATGATTCTAAGTGCCAGAGATAAGGCAAGTAGTGCTGGAGCATTGCATCTGCCATGACAGTGGCACTGAATAGTGTTCAGCTAGGCTGGGCAGCAGGCACTCCTTCCCACCTCTGCAGCAGATGAAGAGGTTAAGTTGAGCCCAATCTGGCATCTGACATACCAAATCAGGCCCAAATCAACTAGCTGCAGTTTACTAAAATGGTCAGCCAGAACAATCAAACAAATTGAATCAGCCATGTAATTCTTGCAAATACACTTGGAGAACTGCAGTTTCAGTAAATAAGTTTTAGTTATCCACAGCTTCAATGATTAAAATTCATCTGAAATATGTGCCCTTGTGTCACCAATGCTGGAGCCTACAACAATGCAACTTACATTATACTCTACATGCAAAAACTGATCCATATTAAATAATGGGTGGAGATATCCATGTGATTTACCTCTTTGGTGAGGGGCTTCTCAGAGTTCCTTCTTTAGACCATCATTGACCTTCTCATAATGAAATCAATGGAAATGTATAAAGAAGGTTGTGCAGCCAGTGCATCTCACCCCCATGTATTTAAGATATCTTCTTATATATATCTTTGTTATGTATGGTATCTATAAAATATAATTATAAACCTTGTTTAGTTTTTCCATTCCATATGTTAGAAATAAGGGAGAATACAAAGCAGAGGGTTAAATTGCTGAGCTGCTGAACTTGCTAACCAAAAGGTCTGCAGTTCTAATCTGGGGAGCAGAGTGAGTGCCCGCTGTTAGCCCCAGCTTCTGCCAACCTAGCAGTTCGAAAACATGCAAATGTGAGTAGATCAATAGGTACCATCCGGAAGGAAGGCAATGGCACTCCATGCAGTTATGCCGGCCACATGGCCTTGGAGGTGTCTACGGACAATCTCGGCTCTTCGGCCTAGAAATGGAGATGAGCACCAATCCCCAGAGTCAGATACGACTAGGCTTAGTCAGGGGAAAACCTTCACCTTTATCTTACAAAGCATGGAATTATCTGGAAATGTAGGGTTGTGAAAGAATAATCTGTTGTGCCTCAGTGCTTAATTTTTTTTAAAAGATGGTGGGAAAGAGAATATAGAAATTTGAACAGGGCTGTCGAGGTTTGTCTGCCAATATGGGAAAAGCTCTGCCAGATACATTTCTGTATGCTGGATACCTGTTAAACCCATGAGAGTTCAAGTGATAATAATTCAGGATTGGGAGGAAAAAAATTACACCTCTGAAGGACACAGTTTGACTGATCTTCTCAGATGATTGGTAACTAATTCACGGTGAGGTGACTTGGAAAAGTTTGTCAAAGTTTTTAAAAATCCTAACATTATTGAGATTTTTCTTCTACATTCCAAAGTGTTTCTCGTAACTGCTTAATTATTGATGGCTTCAGCATAGATTCAGCTACCTTTCTTTAGTTTTTTTCCTTTCTGTGGATAATTTCACACATTTTGTGTTTGGTATCTTCCCCTATGAGCCCACGAGAACCTTAAGATCATCTGGAGAGGCCCTGCTCTCGGTCCCACCTGCCTCACAGGCACGGCTGGTGGGGACGAGAGACAGGGCCTTCTCGGTGGTGGCTCCCTGGCTGTGGAACTCCCTCCCCAATGACATTCAGCAGGCCCCATCCCTTTTGGGGTTCAGAAGAAAAACTGAAGACCTGGCTATGTATGCAGGCATTTGAAGAATAAGCATGTGTTGGCTTCGACGCGGTCTGAATTACGGCTCATACAAGATGAAGGTCTGGTGGATGAATGGCAGAAGCACTTTGCATTGTTTTAAACTTTGTATATTGTATTTTATGACTGTTTTAACTGTTTTAACATTTTAGTTCATTTTATATCAGTGTAACGGCATCAATTGCCACTTGTAAGCCGCCCTGAGTCCCCTCGGGTAAGAAGAGCGGGGTATAAATGATTGAAATAAATAAATAAATAAATAAATAAATAATACTTCAGTGTTTAATTGAATTACCCATGTTTTGCATCAAACACCTTTTTTCTCTGAAAGGTCCAGTATTTCCAAGAACATATGTGGGGATTTTGTAGAAATATGGTATTTTGGGGTGTAAAATACCCTTTTCTTCAAAACATTTTTTCTGGAAACTTTTTTAATACAAAGAAGAAGGAGGAGGAGGAGGAGGAGGAGGGAAAAAGGTTTTGCTTTCAAAATATAAATTTGTATTCAGAACGATTCCCAAAATATTTGTGATCTGTGAATACCAACTGAAAATTGCACAACGGTCTCACCTCCATGTTAATTGTTTTTATGAGCTCCCTGACATTTATTACTCAGGAAATAGGTCAAAAGCAGTAAACAGTCTTTGTATTCTTACTACAAACTGTCATTATATTCTTTCTTCTTAAAAGTATCTGTCCAAACTCTGTATTTGCATCTCACTTGTCTTCCAAGTACCTCACCACACCAATTTATTCCACAGCTAATTTTTTGAGATCTTAACCAATAACTTTTGCTAATGCACTATGGTTGATGCACTGCAGTTGAAGGTTAGTAATACTTAGGCTCACAGCTGAACACAGAATGTGATTGTTCAATAAAAGCACTAGAGGGTTTCAATTATATTGTTTTTTGTTTGTTTGTTCAAAAAACCTTCCTCCTACAAACAGCATCAGAATTTCCACTGAATAGTAATTACTATCAATTCATCTTTAAGTCTATTTGTTTTTTCCCCCCATGGAAATGCTAAATCTATGCTTAAATTGGAAAAAACAGAATTTGAAAGGCAGTTTGTTCTTATTCTAGTTTACAGTATTCTTTTTTTTATACAGTCTTGAATTGGGATCCCAGAGATAACTTAACAGCAGCCACTTATACAGCCCTCAATAGTAGCGAATTTCAGAGTCATTGCTTTCATATCATTTTAAAGGAAAGTCACTGAGAGAAATAAATGGTAATGAGAAGAAGACACTCTCTGTTTCGAGAAGGAAGTTTGGAGAAAGATGGAGAATTCTAATAAAAATGCTTTGAGTACCTCTGAGCAAGTGCGGAACCTTTTGTATACATAAATCACAGAGGAGGACACCAGACTTTGAGACCTAAAAAGCTTGACATTATTCAAATACCATGGCTTCTTGAAACCTAAGAACATATGTATTTTCATGATGTGTTCTAAATGCTTCAATACTGCTGCATAGGTTAATGGTTTGATTTTAAGGATTGGTGAAACAAGCAAGATATTGCTCTCAACTTGTAATTTTCACATAGGATGTGAGAACTATCACCAAAAAAGGTAACAGCTGGCAGACCTCTTCGCCACCTCTTCTTTGACCTCAAAGTGAATTTAGGTGCAAACATAATAATATCAGATTTAATAACGATAATCCTTGCAGTTATTTTTCAGGAAATGATCTTGTAGAGCACACAACCTTGTGAAATTTTCATGTAAGAATTCAAGGGTGACAGGTTAAAGCTTTCTTATTCAGGCAGGCTTTCAAAGAAGGTTTTAAAGATCAATTCGGGGGGTGCTGTGGTTTTAACATTTAATATGCATTGAATATGTTTGAATGGCTATTAACTATAAATTTTAATAACTTTTTATAGTTAATTCTGTTTTAATGTTTTTATATTTGTATATTGTAAATTGCTTTTATGTTAGGCTGCTTTGAGTCCCCTTTGGGAGAGATAAAGCAGGCTATAAATAATAATAATAATAATAATAATAATAATAATAATAATAATAATAATAATGCAGTTTTATATTGCAGTTTAACTGCACCGACTGCATTATATAGCAGCGTAGAATGAAGGGTACTCCACCTGTACATATATTTTTGGCAGAAATGTCAAAGGTATTGATGGTAAACTCATGGGCACCAATAGAAATTATATGTTGGACTCCATGACCAATATGACCAGTTGCCAGTGACTGGAGACAGCTTCCTATCACCACCATATTCCCTTCTGCACCTCAATAAAGTGGTCAAAATGTTGTGGACCTCATGAAGAAGACGAGGAAAGGAATCACATGGATGATGTCAGATTTACACCGATGCATTAAAACATGCATTTCTTGCAATATATGGTGAGAATCTTAGAATAATTTTATTTTATATCCAAAAACTCTGAGATATACCAGTAATTGTTGGCATGAAAAGAGAAAGCTCATTATTGGATTCAACAAGGCAAAGATTTCCACAGAATCTTTTATCTGAACACTAAAGTGATCCAGATTTGCTTTGCTTCAATAAGGGGACAGAATCATACTTTCACACCTTCTTTTTTGATCCCTCTCTAATGATGGTCAATATTAGCAAGTGCGAAATAGTGTATAAAAATAGAAGAAGTGTATAAGACAACTGAGAAATTGGAAAATACGTTAGTAAGGAGATCCTGATCTCCATGTAATATTGGAAATTCACTCACCATAACTTTGAATCAGTAAACTATGCTTGGATGTGAAGAGAACAAATCTATTGAAGAGAACAAATACACAAATATTACAGAAGACATGCTTCCATTGTTGTTTCTAGTTTGCAAAGCAGACAAAGAAAAAAACCAAACCTCTCTGAGGTTAATTAAACCACTTTGTGTTTGTTCTGTGATCAAAGAGTATGGTGCAGGTGACTGTTTGTTTTCTTCACATCTTAAGTTTTAACTTTGGGCTCCAGAAAAGGAGAGAATGAATGCTGACAGTAACAATGGCAAAGCTTTAATGGCACTCATTAAAATCAGCATTCAATTTCCACCCACAGGTCAGCTTCGAATTCTATTGTGAGACTAAAATGCATTTAAAATAGCATTTTCCCATATCTGTGCTAAACACTTCTGAAGCATTTTCCCAGCTCTGCTATGACCCATAGGAGCCAACATATTTTTTGTGCCATTAGCTTTTTAATTCCTTCAGGAATATCATTTTTTTAAAAAATATCTAAAGCCCTCTTTAATCTTCAGGTATAAACTGGGGGATATTCCAAATGAACAGACCACTATAGGAACTAAGCGTCCAATGAAACATTCTCAATTATCATAAGAGCTAGCCCTCAACATGCTTTTGCAGTCCTACATCTCTTTCTTTCCTTCTCGATCCCATCTCTCTGTGCTTAAAATTTCAACTTGCATAAGAGAAAGGTGCTTTAAGCAATTATTTATGATGGGATTACCTCATAGCCATTTTCTGCTCAACACATAGAGCAAAGTTGCTTTCTCAGACCTAGCATCATAATCCAATTGAATGTATTTCTTTTTTTAAAAAAACCTTCCCCACTTCTTAGCTCTAATCGATGAAATATTCCCTCTTGAGGAATATTGATGTTCCTTGATAGCAATAATCAATTTGCTTGCATAGCTATAGAGTTGGGATGAAAACAAAAGCCTAGCTAGGTTACATAGCTGTGCGTTTTCCATGCTTGATATACTCCTTAAGTGTATACTTTGATATTCCATATGGAATTCAATATACTGCAAATTATCACCTTTGTTTCAGAAAGCCTGGTTCTAGTCATTAAAAGTGGATTGATAACCTTGACATTACTTTGGCCATATCTGAAAAAGCAAACAAACCAGAAAACCAAATCTCTTTCTCTTTCATGTCTGAGTAAAGTGAGAATGAGAATAAGAAAGAGAGATAATGCATACAAAATTAATTTAACTGTGATGCATACTTCAGGCATTCATTTATATGATCATGTTTCTTTTTTTTTTTTCGTTTTGAAGAAAACAGTATACATTGGTATGCACCTTAGAGCAGAAACCTTCTTTTAAAAACCCTTGTCTCAAGGGACAGCTTGCTTATTCCAAATGGTAATTTTCAAGGTGCCAGAAGTCTCTTGTTTTTGTTGGAATAAATGGGTGGATATAAATCTGGATATTACTGATAGGCTATGCATCAGGGAAACAGATGTTGAGGAAGAGTAATTAATTCAAGGTCATCAAATCTGAGGTGAATATTGTTTGGCGAAATCTATCAAAACTTGCCTCCTTGATTCAAACACAGCTACAGTTGTTGAATGTGTCTATTTTGATGTATTGTCTGTGTGGTTTTCTTTCCAGCAATTGAATGTTTGCCTTACAAGTTGGAAACCGCCTGAGTCCCTTTGGGGAGATAGGTCGGTATAGAAATAAAGATCCTCCTCCTCCTCCTCCTCCTCCTCCTCCTCCTCCTCCTTCTAGTTTTAAAAACTGCACAGTAGTCAAAAAATGATACACAGTCCTGTAGTATTTTTGTGCCAAATACAGTAGAGTCTCACTTATCCAAGCTAAATGGGCCAGCAGAAGCTTGGATAAGCAAATATCTTGGATAATAAGGAGGGATTAAGGAAAAGCCTATTAAACATCAATTTAGGTTATGATTTTACAAATTAAGCACCAAAACATCATGTTATACAACAAATTGGACAGAAAAAGTAGTTCAATACGCAGTAATGTTATGTTGTAATTACTCTATTTACGAATTTAGCACCAAAATATCACGATATATTGAAAACATTGACTACAAAAATGGCTTGGATTATCCAGAGGCTTGGATAAGCGAGGCTTGGATAAGTGAGACTCTACTGTACAGCATTCATATTATCTTTTTTCCCCCCCGTTTTCAGCACAAAAAAGCATGTCAAAATTTTTCTGAAAATAAGTCACAAACTGCACAGTTTCTCAGCAGTCTAGGATTCTCTTTATCGGGTTTTCTGACAATCAATAAATGCTTTAAATCAATTTTTGAATTTTTTGGATATTATTTCCACTCCTGCTCTTTTATGAGTGCATCTCTTAGTGTTCCCATGCGGTGAAAGTAGATTAAATTATATAAGATTTCAGCAGCAGCAGAACCCATGCGCAGACACACACACACGCACGCACACACACCCTATTTGAATGCCTAGTAGCTGTTCTCTGCTGAAAGTTCAATTTCACACTCATTTACACTAAAAAGTTACTCCAGATGAGCTTCCATTCTTTATATTGCCTCCTCAGTCTGCAGTCATGCAATCAAGTTTCCTATTCTTCTCTCCCACTGTGTCTGGTTATAGACAAAAAACTATAGTAATCACAGCACCAGCAAACAAGGAGGAAGGAAAATCTAATGTGGAAAAATGACTTTGAATTCCAGTAGGAGGATTAAAAATAATGATTTGTCTTGAAGGTTAAATATTCCCTAAGCCTCAGTGTTACAAGTGTTTCCAAAAGGATGATTCTATGGTTGTCTACAATGCATCATCACCACACAGCCAAATCCCATTGACAATTATCATTCTTTATGTGCCTTGAACAACATTTAGATTCAAGATCCTTTGAGATCATTTTCCTGTAACTTATAAATGTCTTTTTTTATAATGAATAAAAGACAGCACAATGAAGTGATAGATTCCTTTAAGAAACAGAAATAACACCTCTTACAAGTGAATGCAGAGAAAGGGTAAGGAATTTTTTATTCTATTTTTTCTCTCCCCCCCCCCCCCCCCCACACAAATTTTTGAAGCTAGCAATCAGAAAATGCGATATTGGCAAAAGTACTTCTGTTCTTTTTCCCTACTGAGCTGTGCAAATAGTTACGTCCAGTCAGCTGATCATCACCAAGGTGGACCATGAAATTGCAATCTCTTTGTGAAATGATTGAGTTAATTTTAGATGCTGTCTAGGCAATCTGCAGCAACCTGAATAGAAATAGTATGTCAAAGACATGATTGTCCACACAATCTAGAGGGAAGGTCTCCTGAGCAGCCACATCCAAATGGAATCAGTGTGTATTGTGTGAGAACGTTTTATGCAGTGCCAAGGAACGTCTATGGATTAAGAAGGCAGGCATGAATTCTAAAATGGGGTGGCAGTTGTTCCATCTTTCAATGCACAATCATAAGGTCTCAATAGTGTAGTGAAATTAGGGTTCTGGGGACGGTAGCACAGCAAATCTTTTTAATTAGGTGGTATACTGTAGTCCTTTAACCCCATTTTATTTGCTCTTTCTGAAATTAGCTGATGTTCTTACAGTTGAATGGATTGTGCCTGCCAATAACACACTGTTGAGAAATAATACACTGTTGCAAATTATCTTAGTTGTAATGCAAAGTATTGTTAAGTACTGAGCATTTTATTAGTCTTGAATGGGTAATTAACTCTACAGTTCTGGAAGAGCTACATACTGTTAAGAAGTGGATTGTTCACATAGATCAGGGCTTCCTGAATCTTTTCCTCTCATGACCCCTTTCTGACCACACATGAAATTTTTTGGGCATATAAGTATATTCAATAGATATAAAAATTTAATATTTACTGATAATCATAAGTATTATCATTTATTATAATAATAAATAAAACAGGGGAAAATAGAACAAACAATAACTTTAACCTGAAGAACTACCAAGCGCAGTACTGCTTTCAGTATAACACACAAATTGCACTGGATGAAATAGAGTTTATTTCAAATATCAATATTTTATTGGACTTCAGAACTACAAAGAACAATACAAAGTGTGCATGAGCAATATCTAATGCATGCATGGTAATTCTTAACTACTGTACATGTGAGCCACACAGAAGACAGACAGAGATGGTTTACAAGGAAGTTCTTGGGGTCTGGCACTATAGCCATTATATCAGAGGGGGTGGCCCTGGACACATGATATTATAATTGCAGCATTTCTAACATAGCAAAAATGGCAGAATTCACCAAAACAATGCAGGCCATGGGTGAGATGTCAGCTACTGGCAAGTTGGAGTTAACCAGGCTAATCACAACAGACCAGCTGGATTTGTAATTTTTTACATTATACCAACATATTGAAGCATGATACCTCTGTAAAAAGTAAAAGCAGTCACTGAATTAGACATCTAACTTACAAACTACTTACAGTTAAGATTGTGGTGAGACAACAGAAAAAGGGAGAAATCTACCCTTAGGAAGGGAAATTCACTCCCGAAAGAGTTATTATGGGGAAAAGGTGTCTCAACCGAAGATTTTTCACCAATCCTTGTTTCAACAACAAGCCAAAATTTTCAAAATCCAGTGATCACAGGGACAGCAAGTGAGGTAAAATCATTTGAACTGGGGCAAAAAGCAAAACAAACACCACAGGGGGGTTAACCCTTCAATTTGCTATCAAAAGCTAAATCATATACATTAGCATCTTGCTTATCCAACCTTCGCTTCTCCAACGTTCTGTATTATCCAATGCAGTCTGCCTTTTAGTAGTCAATGTTTTTGTAGTCAATGTTTTCAATACATTATGATGTTTTGGTGCTAAATTCGTAAATACAGTAATAGCTACATAATGTTACCATGTACTGAATTGCTTTTTCTGTTGATTTGTTGTAAAACATCATATTTTGGTGCTTAATTTGTAAAATCATAATGTATTTTGACATTTAATAGGCTTTTCCTTAATCTCTCCTTATTATCCAACATTTTTGCTTATCCAATGTTCTGCCGGCCCCTTTATGTTGGATAAGCGAGACTCTATTGTATATTTTCGGCTGGAGTTGCATTTTTAAAGTGTACCTGTTCCAACTTACATACAAAATCTCATTTGTAACTTGGGGACTGCCTGTAGTTAGAAAAGAGAAATAGTAAGTAAACTTTGGGCATGTAAGTTGGATAAAATTTCTCAATTCTTGTGCAACTGAGCATGCTGAGATTGATGGGAGGTTTAAGTCAAGACATCTGGAGGACAAATGTCCCCCCTTTCTGTCTTAGAATATGGCTATACATGGCTGGTAACAAGTATTGGTGGGTCACAAATTAGACAAGTCTCACCAAAGGACTCGAAATCTATTTTAAAGAACAAAATATCTTGTAAGTACGGGCTTGCCATTTGTTCTTTTTGAGCTTTTTTCAGCCCTCATTTTCACCTATATACCAGAAGTAGACAATTTGAAATTTTATGGCTAAGATGTCCCTTTAAATAGAGTGCTGAACTACACAGCAAGATTTTGAACATTTCATTATTCTGGAACTTGAATTTGTGCCCATTCCATCAATTCAGGTGCTGGTTACTCATGCTGTTAATGAGGAAGAAGTGCAATAGCCATTCAGGCAAATCACAGAATATAGAAAAGGTCACAGCAGTGCAGTCCTTTATTCTCTCACACAGAACATTGTGAATTGGGCAACATGTTACTCATTCTTGGATACTTCGTTCTTATGACACAATTATTACAAGGACATAATATAGTTTTAAATTAATCCACACTCAAAACAAAGCCTCCAATTAAAATTCTAAATGGCACAACTTCAGACCCTTCATTAGTCAATTATTAGAATGAGAATGAGGATTTGATCTTGTACTGTATAAAGCTGTAGGCTTAGTGTGTGTTCCCTGTTTTATAGGATAATACATCTTTGCTTCTTGCAGCAGGACTTTAACTTCTGCACTCATTATGATTTTCTTATTAAAGGTGTTATTGCTACATCTTTCTTCAGTAACTTTTCTCCTTTTCCTAACTTGTACCACTCTCTAGCTGATCATGTTATGTTGTTTTCGTAAGTAAGTAAGTAAACAAGTAAAACTTAATTTCTATCTCACCCTATCTCGCAATGGGGACTCAGGGTGCTTCACAACATAAAGGCAAACATTCAGTGCTGTAAAATATAACAATAGACTAAAACAATTCAAAATAAACAAAACAGAGCATTAGATATTCTATGTGTAAAATGGAAAGTGTTATGAACTGAATTCAAAGTTCTGATTCCTTGTTAACTTTAGATATGCACCATCATTTCATGTGATAAACTGAAGTGAGTCAATAATAATAATAATAATAATAATAATAATAATAATAATAATAATAATAATAATAATTCTAAACACTAGGGAAGTGTTTGTCTTGTGATTTTGTGATACGAATTCCAGCATCTATATCTCGTTTGCTGTGTCATACTGTGTTTTGTGCCAATAATAATAATAATAAGCTTTATTTATATTCGACCCTCTCCCTAAAGGGACTCAGGGTGGCTTATTGCAAAAGAAAAGACCCCCCCACACACACACACACACACCAGGTCACCCAAAAGGTGAAAAATGTATTCTGTAACCTTCTGAATTTCTTTGGCTCTTCATCAAGGAAAGCAACCAAAACCATACAGAAAAAGAAAAGTGATGTTTTTTGTTTGTTTACTCAATATGATGTTTAAAGTGGTTTTGAAGGACAGTTGATGCAGGTAGATGCCATGCCCTTGGTTGCTTGGCCATTAAAGATAAAGGTAATAAAAGACACATTGTGAAATACCCATCTCAGGTAAAAACAAAGTAACTCTCTTTGAGATTTCCCTTTGAAATCATTTCAATTCAATGCAATAATTCACACTCCCCCTGCCCACCTCCCCCCAGATGTGAAGCATTGTCACATCTGCAATGACACCAATGTTAAGCTACCTATACAATATTATAGTCTCATTTCTCCTAGCCATTGTCAATGCCTCATGCTGCTCTTCCTTCATTTTCCCTGATCAATCTTCCTTCCCGCTCCATGGCCACGACGGCACCTATGATAGCCGGGAGCTCACATAGAGTTCTATATCCATTTCATCTGACTGCAATGAAAGTGGTGATAAGAGCCTGATATGTGCCCTTCTTCCTGTGCTGATTAGTGCAGGGGGAAGGAGATGAGAGAGATGTTCTGTGTGGACAATAGTCTTGTGCATTTGTATGGAAACACTGCCTATTTCTATTTGTACTATTTGTATGTCCCCGTTTCCATTTCTGTCCACCGCTTATGGACACAGGTGCCTATACAAAAGGGCTTTTCCATCCAAGGTCTGGAAAAAAAATGGGTCTTGGGCGGCCAAGTGTCAGGGCCTGCCAGCCAGGGCATACAGTCGGGTTGGCCAGGCCTACAAGACATTGAGCTCTCAATGGCTTGTAAGCCCGGCGGGCAGGGCCTACAAGTGTTGAGCACTCAATGGCTCATAGGCCTGGTTGACAGAACCTATAGTCGAGCACTCAATTGCAGGCCCTGCGAGCTGGGCCTACCAGTGTTGAGTGCCCAGCGCTTGTCTGTAGTCCCTGCCAACCAGGTCCTACAGCTAAGTGCCGAAAATCAGCCGACCAAATGGCTACCGTTCCCCTTTTTCCTTTCATTTCACTGCTTACTTTATTTTCAAGGGGTTATACTGTTACGTGCCATCCAAATGGATAGAACAGTACAAAACCATGAAAGAAACAGAAGAAACAGGATTTGGGCCCTGCTGTAGTGAACAACGGACCAGTCTGGCTCAGACCCAATCCTGCTGTCCACACTGTGCCAAAACCATGTTACTATGCAGTCTCAAGTTCTGGAATATTTCCCAACCTTTTTTTTTTTAATGTATGGCTAAATCAGGCTACTTTGTGATATCCACCAGAAGTGGCAGAACATTGTGGGAACAGCCAGAATCCAATGCACTGTGAGTACAGGTTATTAGGTCCATTTGTGGCCTCATCACACGTGAGCATTTATTTACTTTAAGTCACATTTAATGCTGTGACTGCCTCCTGCAGAATTCTGGGGTTTGTAGTTTAGGGAGGCCCAGGGTTTCTCTAGATGAGCAGTTTAAAGGCCCCTTCCTAAACTACAAACTCCAGAATTCTGCAGGAGGCAGTCAGATTAGGGGGGAGCCTTTAAACTGCTCATTCAGAGAAGCCCTGGGCCTCAGTTACAAAAGTAAAGCAAATACTCCCCTTGTGTAGTCAGATGACCTCTATGAGGATCTACAAGTCAGATGACCTCATATAATTTTTTTGAGCAAATGGCAAAAGTACTGCAACTTATTTAAAGCTGCCTTTGCTGATTCCTCTTGCCAGGGATTCAAGCTCTTTAAATGTGCAGATTTAGCAGGATTCGAGGGAGGAGGCAGGAATCCAAATTTTCTTGGCAGACATAGGGAAAATCATGACTTTACATCAGCCTGCTTGGGAACTGGAAGAACACTGTGTTAGACGGCCACGATTCTTCCACGGTGTTATATAAAAACTTCATTTGCTCCATAATAATAAAAGGGAAATATTACCAAGGCTTGTGAAGATCATAGGGTGAAGATAGTAGTAAGACCTTTTAAGTATTGTCTTTCTGAATTAATAGGGAATTATGTTTTATATTTAACTATCTGTTCTTGTTTCTGCTGAAGGCATAAATTATGCTTTAAACATGGTTAGTCACTAATTTGGCAGGGAGTACTTCTATGGATGAATTGATAGAACAATCCAGTCTATCTCATGTATCATGAGCATCTTCTTTGACTTGCAATTAATGAAAAGTAAAGACCATCAATTGATTTAATGTAAAAAATAATGCTTTGGATCAGTATTCAGTGTTGAAATACTTTTAGCTTCTATCAGAAAAGAGATTGGAAATCAGCTACATTTTCACTGACAGGTAGTAGGGTAAAATGTGGAAATGCTGAAATATGATTTCTTTGGATTTTTATAAAGTATGCAAGAATTAATCTCATCAATTAATTCAGTTATATTTCATCTTCCTTTCTGAACTGGTACCCAAGGTATTACAAGTAAGATAATGGTACAAGGTATATGATGTATTTACCTGTATAGATGTATAGACGGCCTGGAAGCTCCAACTAGTACAACGGGCAGCAGCCAGATTAATAACCAGGGCAGTTTACAGGGAGCGCACAACCCCCCTGCTAAGCCAACTCCACTGGTTGCCGATATGCTACCGAGCCCAATTCAAAGTGCTGGTCTTGACCTATAAAGCCCTAAACGGTTCTGGCCCAATCTACTTGTCCAAATGTATCTCCTATGAACCAGTAAGATCACTAAGATCATCTGGAGAGTAAGATCACTAAGATCATCTGCCTCACAGGTGCGGCTGGTGGGAACGAGGGACAGGGCCTTCTCGGTGGTGGCTCCCTGGCTGTGGAACGCCCTCCCTGGAGATATCCGACAGGCTCCTACCCTGCTGGGATTCAGAAGGGCCATGAAAACATGGGTATGTGCCCAAGCTTTTGATGAGCAAATGACAAAGTTGACATGGCCTGATTTAAGGATGAAGCATGAGGATCTCGGACGAATGGAATTATTATATATACATTTCAAAGGATTTTATAATGTGTTTTAACAATGTTATTAATGGATCTGTTTATATTGTTTTGTTTTTATGATTGCATTTTGGGCATTAAATTTTGCCAAATTTTGTAAGCCGCCCTGAGTCCCCTCGGGTGAGAAGGGCGGGGTATAAATATTGTAAATAAATAAATAAATAAATAATGTGCGTGTGTCTGCATGCTAATGTAATATATGGCAACTTAGCCTTTAACATTTTCTTGATAGAATCATAGAATCGTAGAGTTGGAAGAGACCTCACGGGCCATCCAGTCCAACCCCCTGCAAGAAGCAGGAAAATCTCATTCAAAGCATCCCCAACAGATGGCCATCCAGCCTCTGCTTAAAAGCCTCCAAAGAAGGAGCCTCCACCACAGTCCGGGGCAGGGAGTTCCACTGCCAAACAGCTATCACAGTGAGAAAGTTCTTCCTGATGTTCAGGTGGAATCTCCTTTAGTTTGATGTTTATTTTGAAGATATCAATGATTTTGATTATGGCGATGATCTTAATAGATTGATGCTTTGGATATTTTGAGAACCATTATCTCATAAAATTTTCATTTACACATAGGTGGAGTTAAAATTTGATTTGAATTCTGTCTTGATGGAAGAGGAGAGAGAATGACCTCATATTCCCATTTTGAAGATATGTTTCATTAATTCATCTTTTTTTCCATTCACTGAACCTAAAATGGCATATATTGGTTTTCACATTGCAAAGGAGGTTTGATGAGAGAAAATGATTGTTCCAAGATAACTCAAAGAATTCAATGAAGTGTTGGGTTTCCATCTTCCATGTACCAGTCCAATCACTAAAGCTATACTGGCTTCCTTTATGATGGAAAGAATGGATGACAAGAATACAGGAGAGTCTCACTTATCCAAGACTCGCTTATCCAACATTCTGGATTATCCAATGCATTTTTGTAGTCAATGTTTTCAATACATTGTGATATTTTGGTGCTAAATTCATAAATACAGTAATTACTACATAGCATTACTGTGTACTGAACTACTTTTTCTGTCAAATTTGTTGTATAACATGATGTTTTGGTGCTTAATTTGTAAAATCATAACCTAATTTGATGTTTAATATGCTTTTCCTTAATCTCTCCTTATTATCCAACATATTCGCTTATCCAACGTTCTGCTGGCCCGTTTACGTTAGATAAGCGAGACTCTACTGTATAAAGTCAAAACATGATGGAAATTTCACCCTGAACACAATCTGGTGGGAAAAAATGTTTCTGCCCCATCCTCACAAATGAGATTGGCTTATATTTCTGCATCTATTTGAAAGTATAGGCAGTAGGCTCTTGCAATTCAGGTAAACAGTGTCCTAGATTTCTGTGGAAGGTCCTAATCCATTATTAGGAACCTCCCAAATTTGGGAGGACAGAAATCTCTTTTTGATCCAGGAAGCCAAAAGATTTGTTTTCTATCTGTCCCACTGGTGTCAATGGGGGGGGGGGGGAATTCCCCAAGCTTTCCTTCCTGTATTTTTAGGCATTGTTTGTCCTTATATCCTCCATTAAGCAATGGATTTAAAGCATCAAAGTTAAGATACCACTCTTTCTGTGATCCTTTCCCTTCTGCTGTAGAGGAGACCAGGTTTAATGCTTTGTTAAAGCTGTTTCTACTCTAGAGGAGACATGATCTGCAGGTGTGCACACTCTCTCCCTGCAGCAGGCAGTTTTCCAAGGCATTTCCTAGGGAAAGAAGAAGGATCAACTTGGAGGTATCCTGCCCTGGCTTTCCTTGAAAAAAGTCTTTTCTCTCTTGATTTGGAGATGCCTTTTCCCCCTTACACTTTTCCTTCTAGCAGCTGTCTCCCTTCCGGCACTCCACTGTGTAACTGAAAGAAGCTGGTTTTTGACAGCAACTGTTCTGTTGCAGCCTTTAAAAAATGGTGGCAGACCCATGCCATTACAGGCTTCCAAACCAACCGAACAAGCTGAAAGCAAATGTCTATAATGAATCAGTGCACAAGCCTAACAGGCAGTGTTTCACATTAAGCACTCTTTGATAGATTCATCCTGATCTGCAAACATGAGGTCTTGAAACTCTAAATATTAAATGCACATATAGTTTATCACTAACTTTGACATTTCTGTATTGATGAAAGCTCAAGCAACTGGGGTTCACTAAAAATATTTTAAGAGTGTCTAACTGTACCTTACAGGCAAATTCAGGTTAGAAGACTGAAAACACCAAACAAGGATTCGTACTCATAAACAATACAGCACAGAGGCATTCACTGTCAATTTTGACTTTAGCATTTCCCTCTCCACTCCCAAGAGGGCATGGCATAAACTCAAGAGATTTAGTAATCTTGAGTTAGTTGTGCATCTGAGATTAATGAACACCTATTCACACAATATATGACATGGGCTAAAGAGAAACCCATTATTTCACTACTCGGAGGCATTTGTCTATGGCAGTTTTACCTTTTACAAGCTACATTTGAGTATTCTCTGGCTGACCTTATTGTACTGCTACTGGGTTGTTTGGCTCCTGTATTCTGTTGTATAGAGGGTTGTTTGATATTGCCCATTTTTATATTGTATCTTCTTGAAGAGTTATGAATCCTGGACTGGTGCCCTAAGCATTTTGGGAAGTGCAAGTCAGGTGGGGCTATTCTTTTAAAAAGGTTATTAACCAAATTAATCTTTGGTTTTCAAGAGTAAATTAAATAAAAGGGTTAGTTCTAATAAATGTTCATCTGAAACATATGGTATCTATTTCTTAGCCACTTCAGCTTCAGTTCAAGACAGGCCAATGGTTTTTGATGTGACCGTGCTTCTGCATAGAGACAGCACTATTATGGTTAGGATACCAGGATTTTTTAAAAAAAAATCATAAATCTGTGCTGAAATAGTATCTACATTGGGGTAGACAGCTTAATAGCTTATGTATGTAACAGATATGCTAAGGCCATGCCAATGTAACAGATAATAAATCATATTTAAAACAATGAGAATTAATTTTGAGTGGGCTTACATAGGATTGCACATTTCTAATATATTGCATTGTCTTTTTTTATGATGCAGGGATATCACTTGCTCTTTTTGCTATCATCTCTCCATGCCTTGGTGAATTAGATGAATAGCACAGGAGGCAGTTCTACATAAACACACTTCTCATGAGAAGGGGCTCTTGTGAGAGGTCTGAGCCCTTGCCAGATGTCTAATGACTATCTGGCAGCAGAAATAAAGTGATGCCCTTCTGCTTGGAGAAACCTTTCCTGACAGCTGAACTCTGCCAACAGAGCTGTCTGCCAGCAGAACTCTTTTACCAAATAAACTGTGCCAGCAGAAGAGCTAAAAAGAGGCCAAGGAAAGATTGGAGCAAGGAAGGATAACTTATAGTCATTCCAAATTTAACCCAAATTAAACCCATAATTGTGTTAGCACACAATTATGTTATCTATACTATTTCTAAGGGGTCACAAGGGATTTGGTATATGGGTACTTTAACCCAGAGTGGGAGAGAATTGACTCTGTGGCATCCAAAGGATGCACAGGGCCTTTTCACATCCAACATGGAATAAGTTTGCTTAATGTGGTTTTAAGCTATGCTAGTCAAAATCAAGGAAGTGTGATGACTCATGGGCCATGTAGTCCCGTTCCTAGTACTATTGTGGCAGATGAAGAGGAAAACTTGGGTTTCCCACCGTTTCAGCCAGAATTGGAGCCCTTGCACCTGCAAGATGTTTGCCCACAAGAAGTCAGCCAAACAAGCCTTGAGCAGAAATCTCCCCCGTTTTCTCGCCGGGATAATTATAATTGAGATAGAGGCGCTAGGGAGGCGAATCGCAGAAACGCCAGAATTGCTGCCAGACAATTAGCTGATTAAGCCTGTTTCCCTTGGGAAATCTTAAGGAGTCATGCATCTGGACACAGTATGGGTTTCACTTCTTGTTCCCCAGGGAAAGTGTTCCTTGGCGGGGAAACAAGATCCTATATAGGTGTTTAACCGCAAGGCAATCTTGCGGAGTCAATTCGTCAGCTTCGGGAGTGAGATCGTGTGTGGACTACGCTACTCCTGTTCCTTGTTTCCAGGACCTTGCTCTTGTTCCAACCCTGCCTTGTTCCCCGGACCTTGCCACGGACCTCGCCACGGACCCTGTTCTCGTCTCTTGCTTCTTGTTGCCACGAATCAAGCCTTGTTTGCCAAGAATCTAGTTTGCTCTCCAGCCTTGTTGACAAGCTCTATTGGACTAAAGGACCTTGTCATTTCCCCACACTTTGCTCGGCAAAGTGTGTGTTTCGGTTATTGGATTATAACTTTGGACTCTAATATCTCATATTGGACATTAATTTCCTGGACTATATTTGACCTTTCCTGAAAGGTCTACTTCTGAACTTTATTCTTCACCTGTTTTTATTGACTTTATATATTCCTTTAATAAAGATATTAGATAGATTCTGGTCTCTGCGCATGGTTATTGGTGCTCTGCAGCCTGGGTCTTGACAGGAATGCTCTGGAGCTTTAAGGTAGTATGAACAGATGGGCCAAGGATAGGGGGAAAACACTTATTTTATTGTCCTGTCATCAGGACCCTAGGGGAGTGGCGGCATATAAGTTTGAAAAATAAATAAATAAATAAATAAATCATAGCTGCGGCCACAGAGTTCCAAAGAGCTCCCAGACATCCCTGGGCATGACGTTCACAAAGGTGCCCATGAAACTTGGAGAAGGTAGAGGGATTACCCCCCTCTTTCCCTGTTTTTTTGGAATTATACAGGATGGCCATCCAGTGGGGCTGAACTGGATTTAGGCCTGTTGGATGGTCTGGACTCTATCCTGCCACTGTTACCCCTGGGGTCAAACCAGGAGTTTTTCATGCCAAACCAGCCCTGGGTTTTCCTGTCCATGTAGATGTGCCTTTAGACTCAGCCCAGACCGAGCAGGCCTAGAGTCAGCCGTCCCTCAGACATTTTAGTTAATTATACTTGCTCTATAAGAGTACAAACTGTACTTCTCTGTTTGAGCTATTGAAATTTTTGAGAATCCTGCTGACAAAGAGATTGTGGAAAAGAGAGCAGAGATATTTTGGAAGATTAAGATATTCAGTCAATATTGGCAGATTTCAAAGACAGGGTATTTGTAAAAAGCCTGTGTGGAGTCATATTCACCTCCACTTTTCCTGTCTTGACTAATGATGATGCCATCATTTATTTATCTGCAACTTTCGCTGAACACAAAAATGGTAATGCAAACATTTTTAAAGGCTTAGAAATTTCCATAGAAAGGATAATATATTTAAGTGAACTATTCCAAGTCTGGGTAAAGTGAACAGTTCCCAAGTATGTGAGCTATTAGAAATAGATGTGATATTTGGGGGTTTAACAGGATATATTTCCCTCTTGATACGCATCTATATTTCCCATTAAGACTAATGGGAATTATATGTGGGCATTAAGAGAACATGCCACTTTGCATGTAAATTTCACATTTTATTAAGGGAAGTATATGTTACTCCCTTATCTCTGTGGCTGTAGTGCTAGTGTGGACTTTTGCCCCAGTTCAAACGGTTGTAATCAAACATGAAAATTATTTAGCTTGGCCCAATTGCATTTTATTCCCCCAACATTTCCATAATGAGAATGCATTAATCCAGAACATTTCTTCTATAATGCAGACAAATGGCATCTTCCCCACCCACCTGTTAAAGACCTGATTGAATAAAATTGACTTTATTCTTTATCCTTTCAGGTGTTCATCCTGACCTTGGCAAATTAAAGAGTATTAGAAAAAAGGACTTCACCTTACAAAATTACCTGTTGTTGTTTTTATATGACCTACAAAAGGTGGTCTTATGTTGTATATTTCGGCCCTATGCACTGTTGCATTGTGTTTTCTGTACATCATTTCCATAAATCTGAAGTTCATAGATAGAGAATACTTCAGATGGGAGGTATAACACCATGGCAGATGTATTATATTTTCTATTTGTGTGCATGAATGCTGAATCTTGTCTGGTTAATGTGTGAAATCATTGAGGCAGGAGCATCTTCTTCTGTTTATAAAGTAAAAGGATGAAGGCATTCTGCCAGGGTTGATGTATGCAGTGGAAGTAACCATGTACAATATTGGATTCAAAGAGCATTGTAGATGCAGGCAAGCCCTCCCATGGACAAACCAGTGCTTCCTTGTTTATTTTTCTAGAGGCAGCTGCTTTTACTTGGCTGGAGGTTCCTCCTAAGAGTCTCAGAAGTTTCCATTGTAGTCTGTTGGATGTCACATGCAAGAAGTGGGGCTGCATTTGTAATAGGTGTCTTAGAAACCTTGTGCATTCCTGGAGTAGAGCATAGAGCATTTGTCCAACCAGAAAATTGTCCCAACATTTGACAGAGTGAGGCAGGTGTCTTAGCAATGTGTGCTGATGGAAAACAAATGTTCACAAAAGATGTGGATGCAATATAGCTTTTGCCAGCATGTTTTGTGTCTTCTACATTGCCCTTGGGTATACAAAAATACATTCTATCCCCATGTTGAAGCATGCTGAAGTGCTAAAGCATGATTTAAGTGCTAGCTCATTTTTGTTTTGTTTTTTTCCCTTCCTTCCTTCCTTCCTTTCTTTCTGAAACAAGTGCCATCTTGTCCTTTGCTTCTGAGAGCAAAATATTTTCTTGGGTTACCTCTAACAATAATTGATAACATATTGCAATTATAAAGCACCTCTTAAAATTACAATTTCAACACTGAAAAACAAAATAAGACAGGAGAATCAGATAGAGAACAAGGGAGACAGAGTCAGAATGAGAATGTGATTTTCAAATTTTTACCAACATTATTTATTCTTAAATTTGAGGCTCTGATGTGTCATGTGTAGATCCAATAGAGATGTGCTTGAAAATAATTTGTACAACTAGAAAAGTTAATAAGTACAGTAGAGTCTTGCTTATCCAACATAAATGGGCCAGCAGAATGTTGGATAAGCAAAAATGTTGGATAATAAGGAGGGATTAAGGAAAAAGCCTATTAAACATCAAATTACGTTATTATTTTACAAATTAAGCACCAAAACATCATGTTTTGCAACAAGCCTGCAACTAAATGTGGCTGCACTTGTGTTGTTGTTGAACATGTTGGCCCGCTGCCCGTTGCTACCTAGGGAAACAGCTGTGGATCCAGGTGGGAGGCAGACTGTGTTGGATACTACAGAAGGTTGGATAAGCAAGACACTACTGTACCAGGTTGTCAACCTCTTGCCAGACCCAATTCAAAATGTAGCCTTCAACTTTGAAAATCCAAATTCATTTCATTCCATGTCAAAGGTCATCATTTTCCAAAGATGCCCACCCCCAAAAAACTCATAGAATCACACAATCATAAAGTTGGAAGAGACTACAAGGGCCATCCAGTCTGGTGAAGGTGGACAGAGCAAACAGGCTTTAGCCTGCAAGTACATAATCCCATGTATGTTTTGGATGGTATATCTCTATTGTTACGGTTTCATTGTATTTTCATTTTTTGTGTTTTCTACACCACCCCCTCAACTTTATGAGAGGCCCTAAAAAGGACATACATCCAAATTTGGGGTCTTCCATGATTTCCACAGCTGTGTGTGTTCTTACCAATTGAGGATGACGCATAATGCATTTGAGATTAGAATGTTGAGTTTTGGTGAGTAAAAATGATGAGTTCAACATACATTGCCTTTTCTCCTCCCCCCCCCCCCCCCTTCATTGTGTTTAAATTTTAGCCACTGGTGAGATCCCTAGGTATTGCCTTAGTCATTTTTCCTAAGTGATAATAGTTGATAGTTATGAAATGAAAAGCTATTGATTTTAATCTAGTTTGGTTCGGGGTCTAATTGACATCTTTTGTCCTAAGGAATAACAGCAAGACATAATTGGTTCCTCAGGTACCATCTTGAATAGTCTTAATTCAATAGTGCAAAAATACCTTTTTACTTAGCAAAGGTGGGCTTCAATTATTCAAAGAAATGGCCTTTTTTCTTATAATAGGTTAATAACCCTGAAATGAACAAAGCCTAATAAAAAGGCTGTATTAAAGCCTTTATGCTATTTTCCACCTCTAATTTCATTTCCTAGGGTTTCCTGCAAACCACTTGAAAATGTATGAGAATGGCAAATGACTCATCACCATATTCATATCTCTTCTGAAAATGGAAACCTACTTCCATCTGTTGTAGCAAAACCAATACTAGTTATTCTGTCTTCCATATCACCAATCAATATGCAATATAAATGCGAAACAAGAAACATATTTAAGAAAAATTGAAGAAAAATATGCTTAGTAAAAATGAGATGAATTGCCATCAGGTTTGACCCAAAGGGATTATTCAATTATGACCAAATAATCCAATTATTCGTGAATAAAAATTGAGAGATAACTCTGCAAAAGTGAGCTTTGTTTTCCAAACTAAACTGCAAATTTACCTTTTGTGCCCAATGAATTATTCAACTATGGCATAAGCTTTCTCAAGTTATATGTTCCAACCTGCTCTTTTAATCAATGCAGAATATTCAATGTTACAGATGTTTTCACTGTGCTGAGAATACTCTTTTCCACTGTGAAAAGAATACTCTGTTTAGTATCTCTGCTCTTCTAATTAAATTTAACCTCTTGTGTTCATGATGCTTTGATAGAACTTATTCCCTCTCGTGGCAAAGCCTGAATCATGCATAGAGTGGATAGAAAAAGATCATCTAATGTAAAATAGAAGAACCATCCTAAACAAAATTGCAATTGGTACATTCCAGAAACTTTTGGACAAGCTAAATCCCATTGAAATCAAATGCATACATGTTGAAATGAATATTAGTTTGAATTACATTTGACATTTTTTAAAGTTTCCATATTCCAAGATTTTTTTCTGCAATTGTTATATCAGTAGTTATATCAGACCTTATGATGTACTAGTTAGAATACTGAATTGGTATTGTGCAGAACCATGTTACAATTCACCCATTAATCTCAATTAATGATATTAGGCCAGTCATATCTCAGCCTACCCTTCCTCACATAATTCATGGCAAGAACAGGGAAAGTGAGGATTTAAGATAGACAAAGGAAACGGTAACAGGATTAATAAAATCTAAAATTGTAAAATACAGTACAAGTATACCTCAGCTAATGTACATAGATGCATTTCTGGGCTTTATTTCAACAAAAATCTTGATCCCATAGGTAGTAAATAATATGGAGATAATAGGGATAGGTTTAGTAACTATTAATTTATAATGATATTATTTTGTACTGTTTGAATTATGTGTATGTTTTTTGTTATTTACCAAGGTATTGAATGTTTGCCTTTCTTTGTTGTCTGAAAGCCATCCTGAGTTCCTTCAGGGAGATAGGGCGGCCTATAAATAAATAAATAAATAAATAAATAAATAAATAAATAAATAAATAATTTCTACACTACACTACACGACACACACACACAAAGAAGAACAGTTCAACATGAAACAAACTAAAAATTAAAAGAAACACACACACTGCCTCAAAGACAATTTTCTAGGTAGTAGGCAAGAAAAAAGGGGAGAGAATAGACGGTATTGGACTCCTGTAAAAAGACTTTGTAAAAAGGAGCTTCTTTCTCAGAGGTATTACTGTAAAGCAGTTTATTTCCAACATTGTAGCAAGCATCCTGTATTAGGAAAAAGGCAAGATATAAAACAAACAAATAAGGAACATATACTAATTATCCTTATAATTTGGAATGGGCAACCTTATTGATGTAGTGCTCTTAATGCCAACCAATATTAATAGGCCTCTGTTTAGAGAGAATGTCTTCAGCAGATATGGTGTACAATTTTAAGGAAAGCCTTTCATAGAATCAGAGTTGGAAGAGTTGGAAGAGACCACATGAGCCATCTAGTCCAACCCCCTGCCATGCAGGAAAAAGCACAATCAAGGCACCCCCGACAGATGGCCATCCAGCCTCTGTTTAGAAGCTTCCATGGAAGGAGCTTCCACCACACTCGAAAGCAGAGAGTTCCACTGTTGAACAGCTCTTATAGTCAGGAAGTTCAGGTGGAATCTCTTTTCCTGTAATTTGAACTCATTGCTTTGAGTCTTAGTTTCCAGGGCAGAAAAAAACAAGCCTGCTCCCTCTTCCTTATGGCATCCTTTCATATATTTCAACATGGCTATCATGTATTCTCTCATCCTTCTCTTCTGCAGGCTAAATATGTCCAGCTCTTTAAGACGATCCTCATAGGGCATGGTCTCCAGACCTTTGATTATTTTAGTTGCCCTCCTCTGGGCACCCTCCAGCTTGTCAATATCTCTTTTGAACTGTGATGCCCAGAATTGGACACAGTATTCCAGGTGAGGTCTAACCAAAGCAGAATCCAAATGCACAATGACTTCCCTTGATCTAGACACTACATTCCTTTTGATGCAGCCCCAAAACCCATTGTTTTTTTGCTGCTGCATCACACTGTTGACTCATGTTCAACTTGTTGTCCACCAAGACTCCAAGATCTTTTTCACATGTAATGTGATATATTTTATCCAAAACATAAAATACATTATGCAAGCTTTTGAAGCTTTACTTACTTTGAGAAAAATGATGATTATGTTAGTCACAGGCCTATAGTCTGTCTGAAATTCTGTCAGTTAAGATGATACTGAGGGATTTCAATGCAGGCAGAGGACATTCCCTTCATTGACCATATAAGGACCAAGAGCAATAAAAGACAGATAATAAAAATTCAACTTAATTAGTGATATTGATAAAGATACTGCTGCTTGTGGATGTTGGGTTGTGTGTGGAGCTTACATAACACACACAGCTGGTTTTCTTGCTAATTCTTATTGGAGCCATAACTCTGAGTTTCTGTGCTAGGCTTAAGACAATGCTGTCATGCTCTTCTGGGACATTTCTATGTTTCAAGGTCCCACTGAATCTATAGTATTTATTAGCCATCTAGAAAAAAAACACGCTGTTAAAGCCTACTGCCCTCTAACAGAATTAAATTGTACCTACAAAGCTGTCAGGTCATTGCATTATTATGAACAGAGCACCAAGACCTTTGAAACTACAGTATGTAGGTTTATAGTGCAGGTAGGGAGTATGGAATTTTAAGCATGCACATTTTAATATATTTAATTTGCCATACTTGGCAGTTTGCTTTGTGAACTGTTAATCTTTTCAACCAATACAGCAAAATGTCAGTGTATTCATTTGGAGAGTATAATAGGCT
This sequence comes from Anolis carolinensis, assembly GCF_035594765.1. NCBI lineage: Eukaryota > Metazoa > Chordata > Lepidosauria > Squamata > Anolidae > Anolis > Anolis carolinensis. Next base: position 62,778,117 of record NC_085845.1, read on the forward strand.
TATATCCTGAAACAATAAAGTTATAATGGCCTGGTGGAGTTATACAGATTCAGCATGTACAAGACACTATTTTTGCTGCTTACCCTCAAGGTTCTTTAAGCTCATCTGTTCCTCATACTACTGCCTTGAAAGTCAGTGGTGCATATTGTTTCAGCACAATAAACTCAAGTGAATGTAATGGATTGAGTGCTAATACATTTCATTCATCTACCCTCTCGGTGTTACTAGCATTGCTGTCAATGCTGTTTTTTTATATATTCCACCTACCATGAATGCCAGTTGGGTTACTTGACAAATCTCTCTCTCAAAAATATTTATTTACCTCAAATATCTTGAGAATGCTCTTGGGATGATACACAATACATGAAGAAAGCCCACTATTCTGAAACGAAACAATACGTTCTATAATGCACACAATTAAAAGGACTAAAGACCATATGAAACAATGCACTTTTGATTACCAACCAGAAGCTCAGTAGGATGAGGTCAGAATGACGTCCCTTGGACAAGAATCCCACAACTGTGGCACTGCTGTGGAGAAAAGCAGTCAATAACGTAATACTGCCTCATAGTGCCAAAGCTATATCTAATTCATTGGTCATAAAAAAAACCTATAAAAGGATTTGCCAAATTCACATCAGAGGCCGTGGAGGCCCTCCCCTGATCATCAGCTGAAATTTCAATTACCATCATTGTTGTATTAATGTTTGTAGCCCTGAGTACAAGCAGTCCCTGAGTTATAAACATTCGACTTACAAAGGATTCATAGTTTTGAATGCGGTGACAACAGGAAGTGAGAGAAATCTACCCCTCGGAAGGGAAATTCAATCCTGAAAGAGTTATGATGGAAAAAAGGTGTTTCAACTGAAGCTTTATCATGTTTCCGCAACAAGCCAAAATGTTCAAAATCCAATTATCACAGGGACAGGAAGTGAGGTGAAATTTTCTGAATAGGATCACAGACAGCAAAACCAACATCACAAGGTGTTAACCCTTTCGTATGATATTCAGAGCATCGCTGGAGTTACACTTTATAAAAGTATTTGTTCCGACTTACATACAAATTTAACTTAAGAACAAACCTGCAGAACCTATCTTGTTTGTAACTTGGGGACTGCCTGTAGTTGGAAAAGAGAAATAGTAAGCAAACTTTGGGTATGTAAGTTGAGTACAATTTCTGAATTCTTGCGCAACTGAATTGTGTTTTCCATCCTATTTGAACCAATTGCATTGAAATAACATAATAAAATAAAATAATAAAAGCAAAAATATAAGACTTAGTGAGGGCACCGTTGTGGATTTTTCTTTCTTGCCCCTTCTTCCTCTGCCTCTTTTCCACCAGCTGAGTGTTTTGACTTGGATTAGAAGACAATTTTCAAAGATTAATTATGCCATTTTTCTGAGGGAGATATTTGTTTTTCATTGCTTTGGAAAAGGATCTCATGAATATTTCCTTAGTAGGAAATAATGCAGACTGTGGTAGAATAAGGAATATTAATTCAAAAAGCTCTGTATGTATTTAAAAATATTGTTACATTTTTAAACATAATAAAAATGTGTCACATATACAATTGCTAGTCTTCTGCAGCATTCAGTGGTTAATTAAAATGTTTCATAAATCATGCAAAAATGTTTCCAACATTTTCAGCAAATAAAATCCAAAGGAAGAAATTGGTAATATGATTCCAGGAGTCTTTTTTTCTATTCTGTTTACAAAAAGAAATATAACTCAACCCACATTTTAAAAATAAAAATACATTTTATGTGATATTAGAAATGGATACATCAGCAAGAGTAGGGTTTTCTGAATATCCTGGACTTCAGCAGTGCTTTAAACATGGGTTGGATATGTGAAAGGGAAAAGATGACAATTTCAGAAATGAGATAAGGAAGCTACAGTGCTCATTCCTACAAAGTAATTGTCAAGAACCTGTACAAACTTGTTTCTTGCATCTAACAAATGTTCTCAAAAGATAACAAGCTTGCGTTTGTCAGTAGAACCTTTTGCAACAATTACTGGCTCCTTCATTGTCTGCAGTGTGTTAACAAAGGACAACAAACCTCTGTTTGGAAACTGTCCTATTCAGCAGTTTTTGAAAGTAAACTTTTAAAGAATGTACCTTTACTGTAAGGTGAAGTTAAAGCAGTGACAGAAGTGAATGGTGCTTTTGCTAACAGATAGCTCTTCCACTGATTTGAAAGTAGCACAAATAGAATGGCTTACAGCATTAGTTCACAAAAAGTTGTTTGGATAGTTGAAATTTATGCTAGGAGGGATAAAGCCTTATGGGAAATGGGAAAATTTCAAAAATGTTCTTTTTGATGAAATTTGCTGTAACATGGGGAGCTATCTATCCATGAGAAAAATTGTGAACATTTTTATTGGTTATTTCTGCAAATAGTGATATCTCAGAAATTTAATAACTCCTACCTTTTTGCATCAAAGTACTTGCATTCTTAGTTTCTATCATTTAGAGAAGGAGGTTAACTGAAAAAGGTCATTCATAATTGTCTAGTTAAATTAAAATAGAATGCTGGGTGACCACATTTAATTTGAACTCTATATTCTATAAATATATTAAAAGATTTCCATCTGTCAGACACACACACACACACACACACACACAACACACACAAACACTGATCAGGCATTTTAATCATTGCTTCATTTTTATAAAGCATCAAATCTTTCATAGCTACAGTATATGCAACTATGTATAATATGAATCAATGAACATTATATCACAGCTTATTGCAAGTTTCTGGAATCTCTACAGCCAATATAGCCCATAGCCAAAAAGGTTAAGTTATTCTGGTACCTATTGTCAGGAAACAGGAGAGGGTGTTGAGGCAAGATCCTCCATTGTGTTGGACCAGTATGATGAAGGTTAGCTGGAGACACTGGTTTAGCAGAAGGGACAGGTTAGTCAACGTCAAAAATTAGATGCTGACCCTTGACAATATGCAAGTCATGATGTCATGGTATACCCTCTGGCTGGCACAATACTGGGCATGAAAGTAACTAACTAGCTGCATGGCAGACACATGCACTACATCTTCCCAGGACTCTTAGGTACTAAAAATGACCATGAAACCAGCATAATTCAGGAATTTGAATGACTTCACATTCCTCCTCCTCATCCACTATCATTGGTGGTATAGGCAAGTGTATGGAAGGGATATTGTGGGGAAACAGGAATCAGCACGAACTGGTGTGAGACTATGTGAATATAGAGAAACATTGGGAACTGCATTTGTAATGGCACAGGTTTGATCTGCTGTGAGATGACAAAGGGACCCACATGATGGGCATCCAATTTCTGAGATGGCCTCTGAGTGCACGTGACAACAGAGGGTGCAAGAGTCTGATGGGATTTTGGGAAAGGTCACAAGATGCCACATATCCTTTAACCGTGATTCAAATACATAGCTACCAGAAGTACTGTGAAAATAAATGAAGGGTCTTGAATATCTTAAAAATCCCTGTAGGTTGGCTGTCATGACACAAATGATGATGCCCCCATGAAGAGTGTCTAGAGGGAGATGCAGCTGTTCCCACTGAGACAAAAGCCCATTCTTCCCAAATAATTTGATATATGTGACTGTGCCTCTGGATCATAATTCAAGTAAATGTGTCTGGGCAAAGGGGTTCTATCATTTTGCTCCCCTATCTGATCCACTGAAGCTTGTGTCTGTTACATAGCTGCAAAGTTCTCTGGTGGTAGGACTTCAGCTATGATTTGGGACACCTAGATTTGTAGGGCAAGGTTATTTTGCACAAGCTGCTCCAAAGAGAAATTGTATTGAGTCTTCTGCTTTGCTCTGTTGTGTGTAGGAGACAGGAAAGAAACTGTCATAATTCACTTGGAGAAATGAGAAGCCATGTTTATTAGCAGTCCAGAGGTCAATATCCAGATTCAGAAGATGAGGAATCAAAACCAACAGAGAGAGGGTGTAGAAGAATAGTGTTGATTCAAGAGCAGGCATGTGGAGTACAACAATCCAATCTGGAAGTTACTGGTGCACTCCATATCACAGAATCCACCTGGCCCTGGATCCAAGCATATTTTCCAACCAATGTACCTGCTTCAGAAAGAGTACAATCCCATCCAGCACTGGTAGCTTTCCCAATTCCCAAACTTGAACACTACCAACCCAAAACTCAAGTGTCATCAGCATACTGTACAACTCCTAATGACCTATCCCAGCAGAGTTACCTTCTTATTTGCCTTACTCATGACATTTTGCTTCCTGAGGCAAAGGATAAGATGATGACACTACATTTTGGTTACAGGAAGAAATTTGATGGGCAGCTGAATTTTATTCCAACAGTGGTCATATATTGTTTTATCCATTGCCCTTCAGGGTAACAGACCAGATAAGTGAATGGTGAATAAGCTGTGTGACACACATAGCTTTGTCTCCTGACATCAGGGTGCATCCAGGGGACTTATGACAAATGGTTTGGGATCATCTGTAACTAGGCTCATAGCACCTGTCAGTAGAGACCTTATCAGATTCATGATAGACTTACCACCACAAATAGAGATTATTGACAATCTCCACTGCTATCTGTAAGGAGAAGATTTCTGCATTTATGAGTAAGTAAAGGATAATAGCAAGGAAACCGATAAACAGGTGATCATTATCAATGCACCCTGCTAGAGTATAGTCTTGTTAGAGATACTTGACTTTGCCATTTCCTGAAAATAGTTCTGGATAGTTCTTATGTATAGTTGCTATTGTCAGAGGGATGGTATAATATATTATCACACTGGGAAGGCAGTTTTTGTTTGTAACATGCTGTGGTCCCCAGTGATAACAATGATCCCCTGTGTCTTATTCCACCTCAGAGTTATATCTATTATACCCCTTTGGTTTACTTCTTGGTTTTATATCAGCTTTAGAAGTCAGGACTGGTTTGGAGTCCTTGATCATCTGTTGAAATGGTGTGACATACTGAACTAGTATAGGTAATTTTTTAATGTTTTAACAGCAGTTAGTATAAGAAAGAGTTCTTCTATGCAATATTTACGAAACATCCAGCATTAACCCAAGCAATATGTGGAGGAATGATATTAATCCTTAAGACCATTTCAACATCAAAGGTAGCACTAGAGTGAAGTACAGTCATTAACAGCTGAATTACCAGAAGTGTCTGGGTAGTGCACTTAAAACACATTTCAGTAGAGTGAAGTGATTTAAAATCCAAAGTGTGATCTGAAATTGCACACGTCAATTACCATGTAGTCTATAGCATTAAAAATGGATACAACTGGAGGTCTTAATTATATAAAATACCTCTGTGTTAGCAATGTTCCACTCTTTTCTTTTTAAAAGAAAGCAGAGTTCTTTTTAATGTAACATGAACAGGATAATATTTTTCACAAAATATGGCATGTATCAAGGTATGAGAAGAGAAGAGGTGAAGAATACTGTTGAGCCAAGGAAGGTGAAACAGCTTTATGTTTATTTAAAACACTGGAACATGTATCTGCATATGAGATTTCTCCCCATACATTTCTGACATGGGGCTTTTGTCCCAATGTTATCTTTAGAATCCTGTGAGATGGATCAGTAGAGAAGGGAGTGACTGTCACCAAGTACATCTCATAATGGAGAGGGGAATGTGAACCAGTTCCCAGATCAAAACTCATATACTATGCTGGTCTTCTTAACAAATCTTTCAGTAACATTAAACCATTTCCATTTCTTGTTGGTGGACACATAACTTAGTCAGAACTAATGGAAGTAATGTAATGAAACTAAACATAACTAAGCTTGTTTTGCTGTGCTGTGGGGCATGTCACAGAAAGCCTTTGGTTTATTCAAAGAACAAATGGAATGGTTCCTAGAGTGGCACAGGGACCCACTGATAGCACCAGATGCTGCCTGATGCTTGAGAAATGTCTATCCCTCAACCTTATACACATTTGAACATGGTGAGAATCTTTTCCCATGAACATTCAACATACAATAGCCAGATTGCCAGGAAGCGCTTGCATCAAATGAGACTAATATGTATGGACTTGAGAAACACATCCCTTTCCCACACACTATTACTGAAAGCTCAACAGGATTGTGTTAATTGCCTTTACAGAATGATAGTACAAAGTTCAAAGTGAGAAAAAGGATTGCTTATTTCATTTAAATGTGTGTTTCAGAGCAAAGGAGAATACTGGAAATAACTGTACTATTCTTTGCCTCCCACTGTTGAAACATTAGCTAAAGCGTGGGTGTTTCAGAAGGTTGAAATTTTCCTTTTCAACCAACTTGAAAATCATTGATTAATAATAATAATAAATAATAAAACTTTATTTATACCCCGCCACCATCTCCCCAACGGGGACTCGGGGCGGCTTACATGGGGCCATGCCCAGACACCATACAATATAACAAAATAAAACAACATATCATAACACAATATAACAGTGCAAAAATAATCATATACATTACAGCACAAATCAGAGAAAACAGTAAAAAAACAGGGCTTAGCTATGGATGGAGTTTGGGAGGTATTGGGAAAAGGTGATGGTAGATCCCAAAAACAAGAATACAAATGAGAAAATCCTCAAGATGGTCAGGACATGCTGGGGCACAATGTCACAACAGCTTCATCACGCTAGAGAATAGATCCACTTTAAATCTGGTTTCTGCCTCCTGAAGAATTCCAGGGTTTGTAGTTTAGTGAGGCCCAGGACTGCTCTGGCTGAGCAGTTTAAAGGCCTCTCCCTAAACTACAAACCTTAGAATTCTGCAGGAGGCAGAAACTGGATCACGAAAGTGAGTCAATGCTCTAGTGTGATGAGGTCCTTAGACTCAGAACTGCTGTAGCTTGCTAACAAGAATATTGACCTGGGTTATCATAATAGATTCTTTTTAGTCCTTTGCTCCAGAAATGAGAAAAGTGGACAAGTTTCCTCCCCTAGAATCATAGAATCAAGAAAACTCCAAAATATCAGAATAATGGATGAAGTAGTCCACATAAATTTGTGTGTAAATTGCTTCCCCCTCCCATTGTGTCTGTTTTTTTATTTTATTTTATTGCTTGAAGCTATAGTTGTATTCCCAAACATACTTGCAATGACTCTAGAGTTTCAGAAGGACAGGTGAAGGGACTAGAAAGTTATGACTAAGGACCCCATCACATTGCCATTTTGGGCCATGCTGTTGTGCTGACAATTACTAGCAAAAGGGAAGGCACGCAGTGTGGCTCGTGGTAACCTGCACACACCCCCTCCCCCCCTCATCACACGGTGGGGATGGGAGAGGGTGTTTTGGCACCCTTTCCCTCCTCCCACCAGATGGCAAAAAGAGTGGCAATGCACATTGCCTCGCTGTCCTTTCTGCCAACACACAGCAAAAAGGGTTAGAAGCACGATCATCAAGTTTGCAGATGACACCAAACTGGGAGGGATAGCCAACACTCCAGAAGACAGGAGCAGAATTCAAAACGATCTTAACAGACTAGAGAGATGGGCCGAAACTAACAAAATGAAGTTCAACAGGGATAAATGTAAGATACTTCACTTCGGCAGAAAAAATGGAATGCAAAGATACAGAATGCAAAGATACAGCCTGGCTAGACAGCAGTACATGTGAAAAAGATCTTGGAGTCCTTGTGGACAACAAGTTAAACATGAGCCAGCAATGTGATGCGGCTGTTAAGAAAGCCAATGGGATTTTGGCCTGCATCAATAGGGGTATAGCGTCTAGATCCAGGGAAGTCATGCTACCCCTCTATTCTGCCTTGATCAGACCACACCTGGAATACTGTGTCCAATTCTGGGCACCGCAGTTGTAGTGTCTCAGAGACCCCCGAGTCATGACCCCGTCGCTATTACGGAGCAGACAGAAGAAGAGTTGGGGTTTCCGCCATTTCCGCTTGATTCCGTCCCTTTCCAGGTGCCCACTGTTGACAATTCTAGCCCACAGTTCACAAGAAAGGGCCTTGGCTCTCAGCCCGGTTCTCCAGAGAATGTTAGTTTTGACCGCCGATTATCTTGGGAGGCTTCGTGCGCGGAAAAACAGATTTTGAGAAGGAGTGCTCGTTTAGCAGAAAAAGCAAGCGTTAATTAGGCTGGTTCCCTTGAGAGTTTTCAGGGAGGACTGCATCTGGCAAAGTTGTTGTCTTGGGTCATTTTCCCTTGGGAAAGAGCTTGGACACCTGGCTGAGGAGGAGAGCAAAGTCCCATAAAAGTTCTGGGCACCAAATAGATCTTACGGTGTTCAACGTGTCAGTTGAGGGATCACATCGACTCTAGTTCTGCAGCACGCTACTCTCGAGTAGACCGGCTGCCTCTCGCCTTCCTGTCAAGCCTGGACAGTGATTCAGCTTTACCATGACTAACTTTGCCTTGCTTTGCATCCTAGCCTCGGATTGAGCCCTGGAACTCTGGACAGCTCTTGCCTTAATTCCCCACTCAAACAGCCTACAGGTTTGAGTGTGTTTCGGTTAATGGATTTAAAACTTTGAACTCTAACACTGGATGTCTGCTTACATATTACTGGACTATATTTGACCTTTCCTGAAAGGTCTACTGCTGGACTATGTACTCTGCTTATTTTTTATTGCCTCCTTTATTTCCTTAATAAAGATATTAGATTGTTTATTGGCCTTCGTGTCTGATTCCCAGTGCTCACGCTGCCTGAGGTGTCACAGCAGTTGAAGGGAGATGTTGACAAGCTGGAATGTGTCCAGTGGAGGGCAACTAAAATGATCAAAGGTCTGGAGAACAAGCCCTATGCACTGGGCATGTTTAGCCTGCAGAAGAGAAGGCTGAGAGGAGACATTATAGCCATGTACATATATGTGAGGGGAAGTCATAGGGAGGATGGAGCAAGCTTGTTTTCTGCTGCCCTGGAGACTAGGACCTGGAACAACGGCTTCAAACTACAGGAAAGGAGATTCCACCTGAACATCAGGAAGAACTTCCTGACTGTGAGGGCTGTTCGGCGGTAGAACTCTCTGCCCTGGACTGTGGTGGAGGCTCCTTCTTTGGAGGCTTTTAAGCAGAGGCTGGATGGCCATCTGTCGGGGATGCTTTGAATGCGATTTCCTGGACTGGATGGCTCATGAGGTCTCTTCCAACTCTACTATTCTATGATTCTATGATTCTAGGGAAGGAAAATGCGGGTAGCTTCATTGGAGCTACCCAAACTAGCTTTCCTCCATGTAGTGGAGGAGAAAGCGCCTTTTTGGTGCTCCCCCCCCCCACTTTGGGAGGAATGTGGGTGGGGTCTGTCATGCATTGTGTGATGGCTCTATTCTTGCCATGCACAAAAGTGACAAAACAGGGCCAAATGCCCCATCTGAAAAGGTTCTAAAAGTGATACAAGGTTTATACAACTGTAAAGTGTGGTAGTGCCAATCATTTCTCTTCTCCTTCTCCCTTTTGCTCCAGGGTGTTTTCAAAGAAATATGCCACTTCTCTGCCCACATTTCTGAAGTCTACTTTTCACAGCACAATCCAGTCATCCAGAGTAAACCTCAATGGACTCAATTGGTCTTCTTTCTGAGTAGGTATACTGTAATAGATCTCTTACCACATCTTTGCTGTCTTCCTCCCTTCACTGTGAACCCTTTCCCTAGAATCTCTATTTTTCTGAAGCTCAGGTATACTGTAATAGATCTCTTACCACATCTTTGTTGTCTTCCTCCCTTCACTGTGAACCCTTTCCCTAGAATCTCTACTTTTCTGAAGCTCAGGCATACTGTAATAGATTTCTTACCACATCTTTGTTGTCTTCCTCCCTTCACTGTGAACCCTTTCCCTAGAATCTCTACTTTTCTGAAGCTCAGGCATACTGTAATAGATCTCTTACCACATCTTTGCTGTCTTCCTCCCTTCACTGTGAATCTACACTTTTCTGAAGCTCAGAATTGTCCCTTTGCCAGAAAAAGGATAATTTAAAAGATTTCACATTGCTGCTGAATTGATGCTGTCTTTTTGGCAAACACATCTGTTTTCTGGCACTTGTATTCAGCTCTCCCAGCCCAGCAACCAAGAAGATCTTATACTACAACTTCCCTTAAGCCAAGCCATTTTGGCTAGTATTTGGTAATAATGAGTGTCAAAGACCAACAATATCTATAATACTCAAATTGGAGAAAGCTGAGAAACAGGATAGCTGTCTTATAATTCCATCCAAAAAACTACCTCCCATCTTTGCATTCCCAGATTCCAGTAGGAAGTCTATTGTGCAATGATCTGAATGTCATAGACTATGACTACACAGATGCTTGCTGACTGAGTTAAACCACAAGGGTAACCACTTCACTAAAAACCATTATCTGAACAGATGCAGGTGCAGAGTACAATGATCCTGAGAGAAAAGAGAAGTCCCAGTAAAGAAACGTTCATCATGCAGGTATTAAGCTTGAATCAGCATAAATTTTAAATAATCATTTCTTGTATTTGAATTTTATGGTTGGGATATTATTCAAGGGTAAAACCCCAAAAAGAAGGTTAAGTCCAAATTCTGGTAGCAATTGCACTTGAATTGTCTGCCATTTATTACACTTTTAAAAAATGGATGAATATGACACATGACAGAGACCTGGGTCTTTGCACAACAATCAACAGCCTCCATTCAGCAGAATGCTTCACTGTACAACAGTCTGCTGAAATGAATGAATCCCATGTAGTCTCCATGGTTCTCAGGTTGGAAGTGTGGTCTCAAACAGTTTGTTGAAAGTGTGCCTATATGGCAAATCTTTGAAAGAAGATTCTAGCAATTATTTTCTGGCATGTCTTGCATAAAGGGGTATCTATTACTGTCATATTGTTTGGGGTCTATACTAGTATGGCACCTTTAAGGAGAAAGAGGGCTTCTGTTTAGAGAAAAAGATTGCAAGTGACTTTAACTGTAAATAGAGCGTAGCCTTTCAGATCACAGTTGGTGTATTGCCCTCTCAGACCCAGAAAATCCTATGATTGATTAGTTTTAACGTTGCCACAAACTGATTTGAAGGCATACAACAGCAACATTTAAATAAATGTACAACAAATACTAAAGCAACTAATTATTTTTCATATTTGCTCTTTGAAAACTATATCTTATCCACACTCATGACATTTAATACATTGTATTTTTCTTCCAAATAAACCTTGTATATGTTTAGAACTGCAACAAGTATAGAATTGTTCATTGTATGATTGATCCCCTCCAGTACATAATGATCACCCCAAACTTGATGGTAGTCATGGTAGTGGGAATGTGAAAATGTTTCCTTTTTGCAGCCTTTCTATCGGCGGGCAAAAACATTTTTCTCCTGATAAGCTGTAGAGAATGCAAGGTTTTTAAAGAAAGAACTTTCCAAAGTTTAAATGTTTTAACTGGCTCAGATTTGAATTAGTAAACCAAATTTGGGGGCAAAGTTGAGGTATAAATGAAATTATCATGATGATGGCTCTAACCTGTGAAATCTAAATATTACACTGCAGAATCCTTCCGTTTGCCCCCCCCCCCCCCTTGACACCTCTGTTTACATTGGTAGGAAAAATCCCATTGACCACAACAAGAGCTTCCCTCAGGTACAAAAACGCCAGACATTGGTTTGGTGTGAGGGAGCAGAAGCTCATGATCTCAGTCCAGATGGTATACACTCATGGAGGCTATATACAGGGGGAAAATGTTACTAATTCCAAAAACTACATCTGTTTTTGCCCTCTAAGACCTGATTAATTTTATTATGAGAGATTTAAGTAAGTCTTTGCTTCTCCTTTTTCAATTTTTTTAAAAAACTGCTTGTATTGGATGGATTACGCTTACTGATCCCCGATCCCTTAGAACACTTAGAAAAATAAAGCTAATTAATTAACCATATTTATACTCCAACTTCCTTCCAACCTGAGAACCATGGAGACTACATGGGATTCATTTGCATTTACTTTTGACTGCACAGTTTCCAGATTTTTTTTCAAGTGTGTGTCCAGTATCCCCAGTTGGGATCAAAATGAAATGTGATGGGTAGGTCGAGGGCAGGATACATTGGTGGGTGGTTACTTATTTCCAGGAAATGTGGTGTTGACAATTTTGTTAACTTTAATTGTATGTGTGTGTATAAATGCATACTCAAATAACCAAAGGCTTGCAAGGCTTATGAAATGGAGGTGTCCCTTCCAGAACTAGCATCAGTATGTATGCGTGAGAGGTAGACTACATTAATGGTGGGGAGAGTCTTAGTATCCACACCAGGCAAGTGTGAAGCTAACTTTTAAAGTTCAGTTGTATGCATGTATATATGCAGATCTCTTCATATTTGAATATGCAATAGCTTGCATGGCTTTTGAAATGTTTGGTTGATAGGTTGATGCATGCCAGGAAGGGGAGAAAACGAATAATGTGCAGCTGCTGCAATCATGTGACTGATATAGAAACACCATTTTGTAACTGATAACTACATTGTAACTATAAACTGATATTGAAACACCATTTTGTATCAAGGTGACTTTAGAGGGGAAATAGGCTATTAAATGGGGATGTTCAGAATTCCATTTGGCAATTCAGGATTCAGGAATATTTAGGTATCTGTCAGCCAAATCACTGAAAATGGACCAGACAGGACCCAGCTGAAGTCTTAACTGGAATGGATCATGAGTAGCCGGATTCTTTGGCTAATGGGGGTTGAGCGACATTCTGCTCGAGGCAGAGACTGTGGTGTGTGGGCAGCCTTGCAAATCAGGCAAGAGTGGGTGCCTGGTGGTGGCAGCTCCTCTTCTTCTTTTTTTTTTTGTCAGAAGCCTTCTCTATCCCTTCCTGAAGCCCCCAGCAGAGTGCCCGCTTGAGGCAAATAAGGCCGGAAAGAGAGAGAGAAATAGAGAAAAAGGTAGGAAAGGTTTTCCCAGCAGCACTTTGATTATGGGAGTTGAGCTTTCTCTCTCTCTCCGTTTCTCATGTTTCTTTCTCGGTCTATCAGAAGCCTGGTTGACTGTGTCAGTTTTCTTCCCCTCTTGTGGCACATGTTGGTTGGGACTTCATTTCCTAGAAACCCTCTTGTCAGTTTAAAAAAATATAAAAATGTTATGGTAAAAACCTTTAAATTTCCCCAAAAATCAGTGGATTTGGTGAAATGTTCCGAAACTTGCAGGCAAATGTGGTCTAGAATCATAGAATCATAGAATCATAGAATCATAGAATCATAGAATAGTAGAGTTGGAAGAGACCACATGGGCCATCTAGTCCAACCCCCTGCTAAGAAGCAGGAAATCGCATTCAAAGCACCCCCGACAGATGGCCATCCAGCCTCTGCTTAAAAGCCTCCAAGGAAGGAGCCTCCACCACGGCCCCGGGGAGAGAGTTCCACTGTCGAACAGCTCTCACTGTGAGGAAGTTCTTCCTGATGTTCAGGTGGAATCTCCTTTCCTGTAGTTTGAAGCCATTGTTCCGTGTCCTAGTCTGCAGGGCAGCAGAAAACAAGCTTGCTCCCTCTTCCCTATGACTTCCCTTCACGTATTTGTACATGGCTATCATGTCTCCTCTCAGCCTTCTCTTCTGCAGGCTAAACATGCCCAGCTCTTTAAGCCGCTCCTCATAGGGCTTGTTCTCCAGACCCTTAATTATTTTAGTCGCCCTCCTCTGGACGCTTTCCAGCTTGTCAACATCTCCCTTCAACTGTGGTGCCCAAAATTGGACACAGTATTCCAGGTGTGGTCTGACCAAGGCAGAATAGAGGGGGAGCATAACTTCCCTGGATCTAGACGCTATTCCCCTATTGATGCAGGCCAGAATCCCATTGGCTTTTTTAGCAGCCGCATCACATTGTTGGCTCATGTTTAACTTGTTGTCCACGAGGACTCCAAGGTCTTTTTCGCACACACTGCTGTCAAGCCAGGCGTCCCCCATTCTGTATCTTTGATTTCCATTTTTTCTGCCAAAGTGAAGTATCTTGCATTTGTCCCTGTTGAACTTCATTTTGTTAGTTTTGGCCCATCTCTCTAGTCTGTCAAGATCGTTTTGAATTCTGCTCCTGTCTTCTGGAGTGTTAGCTATCCCTCCCAGTTTTGTGTCGTCTGCAAACTTGATGATCGTTCCAACCCTTCGTCTAAGTCGTTAATAAAGATGTTGAACAGAACCGGGCCCAGGACGGAGCCCTGCGGCACTCCACTTGTCACTTCTTTCCATGATGAAGACGACGCATTGGTGAGCACCCTTTGGGTTCGTTCGCTTAGCCAATTACAGATCCACCTAACTGTAGTTTTGTCTAGCCCACATTTTACTAGTTTGTTTGCCAGAAGGTCGTGGGGGACTTTGTCGAAGGCCTTACTGAAATCCAGGTACGCTACATCCACAGCATTCCCTGTATCGACCCAACTCGTAACTCTATCGAAAAAAGAGATCAGATTAGTCTGGCATGACTTGTTTTTGGTAAATCTGTGTTGACTATTAGCAATGACCGCATTTGTTTCTAAGTGTTCGCAGACCACTTCCTTAATGATCTTTTCCAGAATTTTGCCTGGTATTGATGTGAGGCTGACCGGACGGTAATTGTTTGGGTCGTTCTTTTTTCCCTTCTTGAAGATAGGGACCACATTCGCCCTCCTCCAATCTGCTGGGACTTCTCCCGTTCTCCAAGAACTCTCGAAGATAATTGCCAGTGGTTCTGAAATAACTTCCGCTAGTTCCTTCAGTACTCTTGGGTGTAGCTGATCTGGCCCTGGGGACTTGAATTCGTTTAGAGAGGCCAAGTGTTCCTGGACAACTTGTTTCCCTATTTGGGGTTGGATTTCCCCCAATCCTTCGTCCATTCCGTGTTGCTGAGGTTGAAGATGGCTTTCTTTTTCTGAGAAGACCGAGGCAAAGAAGGCATTAAGTAGTTCTGCCTTTTCCCTGTCCCCTGTCGCCATCACCCCATCTTCTCCTTGCAATGGCCCTATCGCCTCCTTTTTCTTCCTTTTTCTACCTTTTTCTACAACTGAGGCAAGTTTTATCCTGATGGGCCCTAAAAATGATGGAGAAATTAGTCTCTAAATGTTCTCAATTGGCACCAATGGATTTTACTGGAACAAAATGGCACCTCCCTCCCAATTCTGAGAATTTCCCAGAAAATGAAACAGGAGAAGAGGCAGCCAAAAATGGAACTGAAAATGGCATGGTTTTGGGGCATTGTGCACACCCCTTCTGTTCAAGACCTATCTGAGTTCAAATTAAAACACTTGAGTGTAGCAGTAACAGGGTAAACTGAGGCAGAATAATGATAACTGGAGATGGGATATAGCCCTTGTATGTATTAAGCCTGAGAAAAGAAAGTAGAAAATGCATCTAAGCTCTTTGGGAAAGGCCCAGGGCAACCAGTGTAAAGGCCCTTGTTTCCACCAGATATATCTGTGTGGTGGCAGGACAGAGAGATGGCCTCACCAGCAGATCTCAAAACATGATCCTTTGAATAAGTAGGGTTTTTTGCTATGTCCAGAAAAGGACAGCCAGTGTAACAAGAGATTTTTATGCTCCCTTTAGCCAATTGCTCCATTGGCACAACTGTTTTGGACCAGTATACTCTCTACTAATATAAAAGAAACAAGACAAGTAACAAATTCAGAGCAGCATATAAATCTTCTGATCTGCTTGACTACTTGTTTATCATTCATGATAAGATAGTTCTGATGTTTAAATCTTGCTCTGATCTTTCACAATAAAGATACATAAATGTCCAGTCATTATTTAGAGCTTCTCAGTTACATTAATATCCATAATAATTTTGAAAACCCACTTAAGTAATCTGATAAAGAAATGAGATTTAGCAGTGATAGTTTCTGCATGCCCCAGATCAACAAATCCAATCCAAATATGATTCAGTAACACTGTTTGATGAGCTTTTGCTCACCCTGCACTGAAAGATCTCTCTCTAAGATTTATATAAGGAATTTACAGGTTTAGTCTTTCCTGCAATATTCCTAAACCTCTGAAAGATAATTTTATATTTTTGTAGATACAGTAAAGAAAATGGATAATTATGAGATTAAAAATCAGATCAGACAACTGTTGGGATAATATGGGTTAGAGACTAGATCTTAAATATGTGTGTGTGTGGATGCTTGCTAAGTAACATGATAAATTAAACTCATCTGTAGATAGCAAAAGTGACAACTCAGCAATTTAGCCTAATGAGCAAAAAAGAGAGTCACAGTTAGCTAAATAAATATGCTAATGTGTCAGGTAGTCAAAATGCTTTTGAAGCCCTCAAAAGAAAAAAGAAAAGAAAAGAAAATGCATTGTGCAAACATAATTTGAAGACTAGATGAAAACATTTAGGATAGGACAGAGTTTTTTAAGGATAAAATAACCCCTCAAATTTATGGAAATGCAAAAGATTATGAACTGTTAGTAGGTCAAGTGAACTGGATTTGATTATATGCCATGCAAAATTTTGGGCAGTTAGATATGGTTCCAAGAATTTGTTGTTGAGTGCCTTCAAGTTTTTTTTTGTTTTTTTTTATGTATAGTGATCCTAAGAGAAACCTATCATGGGGGTTTCTTGGCAAAATTTGTTCAAAGGGAGCTTGCTTTTGCCTTCATCTGAGATTGAAAGAATGTGGTTTGCCAACGGTGAAGAATATTACTGTTATTATTTTATTTGCACAATGCCCCTCATACCCACCATGTATATTGTTGGATGACATCAGTCACTGCCACGTTGGCCAGTGTTGAGGGAACACTCAGGCTGGATCTACACTGCCCTATAATCCAGGATTTTATCCCAGATTATCTACTTATCCCTCATTATCTAGCATTGTAGGCTCATATAATCCAGTTCAAAGCACATAATCAGGAATCAGAAATATAGGAGGGCAGTGTAAAAGGGGCCATAGAGGGATTCAGTTCTGCAGCCCTGTTCATAACACTTCTAGCTATAGATTGGATGTAAGATGAAATAAGGTCCCAGAACTGTTAGTAATATTGCTACCATTATTTATTTATTTGATTTATATCCCACCTTTCTCCCAGAACTGGAGCTCAGTTCTTTTGTATTTATTTTTGCCACAAAAGCCCTCAAGGTGGATCACAAGGACTGAAACATGAAGGATGAAATACAAATACCTAGATGAACATCTATTTTATTGATTCTCTGGGGAACTTCTATTGGGTTAAGCCCATGACAGGTCACAAATTTCAAACAGACCATAAACATAAATACTCAGAAATGTTTGGAACTGTTTCAAGAGCTTTTCCCTGATTTATTTCCAGTGCATGAAAGGTCCCATGTTGCCCCTTTTAAAAGCTGAGTGGCTGCCACCAAAGCAGTAAGATGGAGTCGAAAGGAATACTTCTCTATGTAAATCTTTTGCATACTAATACTAAGAAGTGTGTGCTGTGGATTTGGAAATGAAAGGAGTAATAAAAAATCTCCTCAGTTCAAAAATCACCAGAAAACCTTAGCCTCTCATTTATGGAAAAACTGGTAGTGTTATTGAGTACATTTCATATTCATAGCACATATATGTTCTAGAAATAACAACAATATGAGATCAATGATGGATTTAACAAACTAACTCATGATCCCCAATAAATGAAAATAATTAACATGTATTGTATCACTACTTTTCCCCTTATTCATACAAGCAGTATTAGATTCTTGCATTAGTGAAACTATATTTTTACAAAATCTGATTCCAAGAGACCTCCCTCAGTCTATCCCTGCCCCCTCCCCATTTCAAGTCTTAGGCATGATATTGTTTATAGTCTCAGTATGACTTAATCTGGTCAAGAGTTTAGAGTTGCTTTTCTTCTTATATGGCTTCAAATTTACTCTGACCCTATCATGGGGTTTTCTTGGCAAGATTTATTCAGAGGAAATTTAATTTTGCCTTCATCTAATCTAAAGACATTATGGCTTGTGCAAAGTCACTTACTGTGTCTGTCAAGAGTCAGACGCCAATTAGCGAACAAAAATAGAGTTTATTCAGCAGACAAGCTAAAAGTAATGTTAACACAGAAAAAACCTTGAAACACTTCACTATCAGTGCTTCAAGAGCAGTCCAAACAAAAATATAATTCAGCAACACAAGCAGGTAAAAACAAAGCTAAACAAACTTAGTGCAAACTGCACTTTCTGAGTCCAAGCCCTGCCAGCCGGCTCTGTAGTTTTCAAAGGAACAGTTCCCAAAAGAAAACACCAAATTGGTCAGGAAACAAACAAACAAACTAAGAATGCAGTAGACTGCTTCCACAATGTGGATAAAGCCGAGGGCTCCAAAAGGGTGGTGAAAAGACGTCGTCCGGGATTCCAAGGTCAGGTCAGGAGATAACAGCGGTGTCCAAAGAGCAAGCCAGGAGTCAAAAGCCGATGGTAGTCATCAATCACAGGGCGAAGGCAGTAGCAAGGTCAAATTCCGATCCAAGGCCTGAAGAGGGTGCAGTCATCCAAAACAGGTCCACGATAAGACACAGCGAGAGCCAAGCTAGGTGATAACAGCAGATTCAAATCATAGTCCAAGTCCAGTCTTCATGGAAACACAGAGATCCCAATGGCGCCTCAGCAGCACCTTGCCACACGCAAAGTGCAGTGGCCAAACATTCCCATTTTATTCCCCTTCCTCCTGGGTGACCAAACACTCACACCCCAAACACCAGGTGTCCCAAATCTACTCAGAGTCTGAGCTCCACACAGCTAGAGCTCGTGGATCTGGAGTACATAGCAATTCGTCGGAGTCCCAATCATCCTGCCCACACTTAGCCCCATGAACACTTAAAGAACCATCCTCCCTTCTCCAAGCATCCCAATTGGGATCAGCTCCTGCAGAAACCCCAGGTTCAGAAGTATCCATAGACCCCAAATCCCCAGACATCTCTGGTGGCTGTGCCCATTCAGTGCCCGCTTCCCCAGCCACCACCTGTTCCTCAGCATCCATCTCCCCATCTGAATCTTCCTCAGAAGATCCCCCATATAACTCTCTAAGTCGCTTCCTGCGCAACTCCTCCAGTGAACCCTCATCACGAGGATTTTTTCTTCCTCTTCGAATTCCATCCCCATCAACCATAATCCCCGAAGGCGCAGTCACAACAGTGTTTCATTGCCAAGTGAGGAGTCCTTGTCCAACACTAAAACCAATAGATCACAGTTGCTCTCTGTAGGTTCAGAGTTGTACTCCTGTATTTCTTTCCTATTGCCATATAATAGGACCTTAATAGTTAATTCCAAACTGGAATTGCTCTCCATGCTCATCTTCCAGGTGGCAATCCATGCCATTCATCTTTTTGACATGTAATCAAATTCTTATTTTTACAATATTAATGACAACTTTAGTTGTCACTTCAAACTCAGAGAAGAAAAGACACCAAGGCAAACTGCAGATGCATGAAGATTAAGGTCTGGGGGAGGAAAGATGACCAACTGGGCAGTTATATGAAGGAAGTCTTCTGACGCACTCTGTGGCCTTTTGGTTGTGTCCTGATATCACCTGCCAGCATTGTCCAAAAGGGTGCATAAAATAATGGGTATTCAATGCTGGGCTATGGCTCAGGCTGGTAAACAGCTGCTGCAATAAATCACTCTGACCATGAGGTCATGAGTTCGAGGCCAGCCCATGGCAGGGTGAGCACCCATCAATTAAAAATAAAATATAGCCCCTGCTTGTTGCTGAGCTAGCAACCCGAAAGATAGTTGCATCTATCAAGTAAGAAATAAGGTACCACTTATAAAAAAGTGGGGAGGCAAGTTTAACTAATTTACAATGTTGGAATGAAGAAGTGCTATCAGAGTGGATGATGAAGCAGCTGCTCCCCCCTGTGGCCAGAATCGAACATCCCCTCAGGAGAAGGTTAAATTGCCTCTGCGTCTGTCTGTCTGTTGTCTCTGTCTCAGTTTGATGTGTTTATGGGCACTGAATGTTTGCCCTATAGGTACAAAATGTGAGTCCCCTTCGGGGTGAGAAGGGCGGAATATAAATACTATAAATAATAAATAAAAAGGAATACCTCTAACACAAACCCAAAGAAAAGTTAGACCACGATTTCTAAATGTAGTGTGAAGGAATGATAATATCCAGTTGTTCACCTATGTGTTGTAAACACATTTTCATCCTCAAGTATAATATCAAGTGAGAAACAGTGAACTGTATGTTGTTATTTGTAGTTTGAGTGAATATTGCCAACACACTGTTTGGACATTTTCACTGTCAAACATTTTAAATCTAATTGTTTTATAACTTCTATTTTGGCATTTTTGAAAGGAAATATATGTATCTGTTTTAGAAATATGATCAAGAAGTACTATGGCATATAGTTCCAACCCATGTTGTCATTCCTTCAAGGTCATCTCCACTTCTGAGTGATGTGCATATAGAATGAATGACTGGAGAGAGGGCAATTATGGTCATAAGTTTCCACTTAAGCAATAGCCCAAACAGTATGAGGACATATGCTCCTAGAACTGTATGCACATAGTATGTTCCCAAACATTTCAGTTTTAGGGAATTTAATTCTCAGGTACATTTGTTCAGAGATACAGCATTCAATATGTATGGCCATGGACAGAATTGTAAATGAAGGGGTATGAATTGCTGTTTTATCAGAAGATTAGAGATTATCAAGAAAATTAACTTCTCTAAGTAACCCAGAACAAAAGCTATTAAAAGTGGAAAGTTTGATCCAACAATCTGACTCAGGAAAACATGTGGATACTTTTTGTTGGGGTGATCTTTCTTTTTCACACCATTGTGTTCAAAGGCATGGCAACATGCAGGCCCAGGTCTCCGCCGTTACCAAAACTGCCTTTTTTCATCTTCGGCAGGCTAGACGGCTAGCCCCCTATCTATCTAGGGACAACCTGGCTACAGTGATCCAGGCTACAGTCATCTCGAGACTGGATTACTGTAATGCCCTTTACATTGGCCTTCCTGTGTCGGTGATCTGGAAGCTCAAATTGGTGCAAAATGCAGCTGCCCGGCTCCTTGCGGGAGTCCCGATAAGATGCCACATAACACCAATCTTACAGCAGCTGCACTGGTTACCAATTGAGCACCGGATCACTTTCAAAGTGATGGTGCTTACCTTCAAGGCCTTACATGGTCCAGGGCCGATGTACCTGAGGGACCGCCTCACCCCCTACAAACCCCAGAGATCCCTCCGTTCTGAGGACCAAGACCTGCTGGAAGTCCCCAGTTTTAAGACCTTGCGTCTAACTGCAACTAGACGCAGAGCCTTTTCAGTAGTGGCGCCATCTCTGTGGAACACTTTGCCACCTGAAGTTCGTGCCTTGTGGGACTTGTTGGCCTTCCGCAGGGCATGTAAGACACACCTGTTTCGGCAGGCTTTTGAGTTCTGTTGCTGATGTTTTAAAAGGTGCTTTTAGGATGTCTTAAAGATTTTTTTTAAATGATGTTTTTAAAATGTTTTTTAAATTGTTGATTTTAGCCGGTTCTTGTAAGCCGCTCCGAGCCCTAGGGGAGTGGCAGCATATAAGTTTGAAAAATAAATAAATAAATAAATAAAACATCCCTATGTACTGACCTAAATAAAAAGAAGAAAGGAGATAATAGATTACTCACCCATAACATGCTTCTCTCACTTGTTATTAAATGGATATGACTCTGTCTTTAATCTTTATCCAGAGAACTCCAGCTTTGATTGGTTAGGAGAAAGGCAGAGATCCACAAGAAGAAAACAACAACAGAAAGAAAGAAAGAAAGAAAGAAAGAAAGAAAGAAAGAAAGAAAGAAAGAAAGAAAGAAAGAGAATTACAACTTTATAGATTTTGGTACATAATATTATAGAAAGTATAAATGACAAGGATAAATGAGCATATTACTTTGAGTCTTCAAATTCTTGCAAATATACCTTTTATGCAACTTGGTAGTCAGGGAAGTCAAGGTGAAAAAAAACATGAACATCCATTTGATCCACTAACGTGGCAAACAGAATGATTAAATAAACACAGGCGTGAAAAGGGAGTGTTGTTTATCTGTTACCAATTCTTTTTCGTGTCAACATAATTCATATATTTCAAGGGCACATCTCCTTATTCTTGAGTAGTTGTCAGACAATGAGCCTTGCCTATTGTCACAAAACAATGAGACCCTTTCTGATCAAAGGAAAACTAGGCTGGAAAATAAGAGAACTGTTTTACTATGTAAGGGAAGGCTCTGCCAGGAATGAAACATTACTTCCTGGATTTGGCTGAATAGACCAAACAGAATGACATTCTTTTAAACAATGTATTTATCACCTTGAATTTACATCCACCAGGGAGCAGGGATTGTCTTCACTGATGGACTCTGGTACAGAGAGAAAAGTTATGAGCTTACTTGTCTTCCTAAACAGAAGATAGACCTTCATCTCAGCATTTAGCTTTTTGCCTTTTTTAAAGTTTGAAATAAAAAATATAATGGAACTTGAATTGCAAGAGCAAGCTTTTTTAAATCTCATACTATCTTTGTAAATAATGCAACATTTTTCCCCTGCTAAGAAATTCTATTCCCTGTTAAAAATTCTAAGAAGAGGCTCCAAGAATCATAAAGTCATAGAATCTTAGAGTTGGTAGGTACTACAATGATCATGTAGTCCAGTCCTCTGCCATGCAGGGAAACACGATTAGAGGACTCCTGAAAGATGTTCATCCATCTTCTATTTAAAGATCTCCAATGAAAGTCCACCATCCTTTGGCAGTCTATTCCACTCTCAATTAGTTCTTAGAGTAAAGCAATTTCAACCCATTGCTTTGTGTTCAAGTCTCTGGAGCACCAGAAAACTAACTTCCTCCATCTTCTACACAGATTGAATTATAAGACAGCCATCTTCTATATGGCATTCTTTCTGATATTTAAAGATGTTCATCATGTCACCTTTCAGCCTTATCTTCTACAAACTAAAAATGCACAGTTGCCTCATCATTCCCCATAACTCTTGCTTTCCAAACCCTTAATCGTCTTGGTCAGTTTTCTCTAGACATTTCCAGCTTGAACCTGTAGTGCTCAGAACTTGATACAATATTCGGGACTTCCGGTTGGAGCTGAGGAGAGAAAGCCGCATGGAGCCTCAGCTCCGTGCATCGGAGATAGACGGTGAGGGGAAAGGTTATCTTCACCCCTCAAATTCCTCATCTTTGGGCAAGACAAAGAGAGGAGAGTGTCTGCCGGCAAAGAGCATCTCGAATGGAAAGCTCGAAGGCACAGAGAAATCCTCCCGTCTCCACGATCTCTCCGCATAAGGCTCCAACTCTTCTTCTCTTAAGTAAGCACATGATTTACGTTTATTTGATTTAGCACTGAGCACTGAAGCTATAAATAAGTTCCTTTGACAATTAAAAGCTTGGACTTTTCCTGCTGGAGATAAGATAATTTGCTAAGCTAACTCCTTGAGAGACAAGAGCCTAAAAGTATTGTATTCCAAAGTTTAAAAGCTGCACTGTAATACTGTGCTGAAAGAGGCAGGTCGGAACAAAAGACTATGAATATGCATGCTACTGACCATGCCTGATAGGAGGCTTGATCCAGATGTCTCCAATCCAGAAGATGTATAGTTGCAAGGACTTTAATTGAACTAAGATTCAGAAGAATAATAATTGGATTAAAAGACACTGTTTTCCTCTGATGTTTGAGGTTTAACTATACCTATCCCCACCACCACCCATCTTGGCAGATTCCTATAAGCAGCACTCTCCGGAATAGTTGTTTTGTCTACAGAACTGAACGGCCTTGAACGGCCTTGAGCAAGAAGGAGGAGAGAGAAGGAGAGGAAAAGGAAAAAAAAGTCAAGATCTAGATACAAAAAGGAGTGGGGAAAAAAATGGATAAACGCTCCCCCAAAGTGACGGGGCCGGGGATGAAAGGCCTGATATCATCTTATGCCACAGTCCCTGCAGCATCTGAAAAAATAAAAAAACAAGTCTCCACAGCAGCAGCAGCAGCAGCACCAGACCAAACCCTCCTGGAGATTAGATCAATGTTTGAAAATCTGACACAAGCAATAGGAGCAGTGCAGCAGGACTTACAAAAAATTGCTAATAGGCAAGACCAAATGGACAATAAACTTGCAAAACTGGACAAAGACCAAAAATCTGTTAAAAAAAGAGTGGAAAGACTGGAAGAGCAGAGTCAAACCTATGAAGACCACCATGAACAGGTCTTAGATGCCATAGCGATGCAAGAATTGAAAGCCTGTGAGTGCTCTTTGAGGATACGAGGTCTTAAGGAGGGCCTGGAAAGAGAAAGTCTCATCTCTTTCATTGCTAATATGTTGGCAGGGCTGCTGAAAGAGCAAGATCTGGACATTATTCATGCTTCAATTTCGTCTTGTTTCAGAATCAACTCAGCCTTCGCAAGACAAAAAAAAGTACCTAGGGACTGTATAGTACAATTTGTTGCCAAAACATTTAAGGAGATAGTGCTGAAAAAACAATATGAAACCCCAATTGTGATTGAGGGAAAGAAAATATTAATGATGAAGGAGATCCCGGGAAGGCTTCTTAGAAAAAGGAAAGAATTCAATGCACTGGTGGTTAAACTGAAGAACAAAGGCACCCCCTTTCGTTGGCTCTTCCCAAAGGGTGTCTCCTTCTACCATAAGTCAAAGAGACACTATATTACAGATGCAGGGAAGGTTGAACAGTTCCTAAGGAAATATGCCCAGGACTTTCCGGGGGGAGAACAACAGCTTGCAGGCGATGAGAGCCAGGGGCACAGAAGGGGTAAAGGGGTGCCACAGGAAAGGAAAGAGCGAAAGCAGAAGGAGCAGGAGGAAAATGAGAAGGAGGGCACCCAGACAGATGAAGAAAAAGAAGAGGAAGATGAAGTTGAAGAAGTGGAAGAAGATGAAAAAAGTGGGGGAACAGACTAACAAATAAAGGGACATTAAGAGTAATGAACTGATTATTGGGAAATACAATATGTTTCTTTTGCTGACTGGGATGGGGAATAGGTGGGGGGATGGGATTGAGTAGATTCAAATGTCTGTACAAAATTTAAAAATCATGTCTTGTAACATTAACGGTTTGAATAATGGCTATAAACGTAAGAAAGTGGTTCATTTCTTGAAGAAAATCAAATCAGACATAGTGTGTTTGGTTGAGACACATCTGATATACAAGGATAGTCACCTGTTAAAAAGAGAAAGGCTGGGCCATTTATTCACAGCATGTAACAGTAAAAAGACCAATGGAGTACTCTTCTATATAAAAAAAGATCTGGCACCAGAGAAAATATTCTGTGATGAGGATGGCAGAATATTAATAATTAAAGTATATATACAAAAAGCCCCGGTACTATTAGTTGGAGTCTACGCACCAAACAACAAACAAAAACTGTTCTATAAAAAATTGACACGTATATTAGCAGAATATGGGGAAAAGGAAATGTTATGGATGGGGGATTTTAATGGAGTCATGGTGCCCAAAGAGGACAGAGATAGTAAAGTTAAAAAGGACAGGAAGGAAGGCCGACTCCCAGGATCCTTCCTAAGGGAAATTCAGTATTGGGAACTTTATGATATCTGGAGAGTCCACAATCCAACAAGGAAAGAGTATTCATACTATTCACATAGACATGGCACATCCTCAAGAATTGATCTGATATTTGGCACTAAGGAACTAGTGGGTAAAACAGAGAAGATTGAATTATTACCAAGAGTATTAGCCGACCATAATCCGATATTAATGAAATTAAGAGTGGGATATAAAAGAAACAGAGCCTGGAGAATGAATGATCATATTTTGAAAATCAAGTCACATAGGGAAAAAATTAGAATGGGGATTAATAATTACTTTAAGGACAATGCTAAAGAAGAAATGAAGGAGGGAATAGTCTGGGACGCTGGTAAAGCAGTAATTAGAGGGTTATTGATACAACAAAACTCGATCTGGTACAAAGGAAAAAATAAGGCCCAACTGGAGTTGTTATCAAAAATCAGGACAAAGGAATTAGAAATAGAAAAAGAAAAAGGTACAAAGACAAGACTACAAGGTGAACTAAAAAAATTGCACCAACAATACGAACAGCTAATTGCTAGTGAAATAGAAAGGAAAGTTATGTATAATAGATACAACTTTTTTGAAAATGCAAACAAACCAGGGAAATTATTAGCTTGGCAAATAAAAGATGCAAAGAAAAAACCATTGATAATGAGGATAAAAAATAAAGGAGAAACTGTCACCGATTCACAACAGATACAAAAACTATTCGAAGAATATTATGCCAACTTATACAAAAAAACTCAGGGGGAGATTAAGACAATCTCCCAGTATGTGGAGGAGACAAACTTAGAACAAATTTCAGAAGCAATGAAAGCTGACTTAGACAAACAAATTACACCAGAGGAAGTAATCAGGACAATAAATATGGCTAAAGTAAATAAGTCCCCTGGGGCAGATGGACTTTCGACCCTATACTATAAAACGTTTAAGGAAGAGCTAGTACCACAGTTGGTGTCAGTGATGAATGTGGTCTTGAAAAAGGGGGAACTTCCAGAATCTTGGAAGGAATCCATAATTGTTTTAGTCCCTAAACAGGATAAAGATTTAGACTTAATTAAAAATTATAGACCAATATCATTGCTGAACTGCGATTACAAAATATTTGCCACTATATTGGCAAATAGAATTAAGCAAGCTCTAGCACAGATCATTCATAAAGACCGGTGGGGTTTCTCCCAGGAAGACAAGTAAATCAAAACATCAGACTGATATTGAACACCCTGGAAGTAGCAGAAAAAGACCCAAATAGAGATTTGGCATTGTTCTTTATTGATGCAGAAAAAGCCTTTGACCATGTTAGATGGGATTATTTGGAAAAAGTGTTAGAAAAATTTGAAGTTGGCCACCAATTCAAAAGGGCAGTAGGGGCTATATACACTAATCAAAGAGCAAGGTTAAACATCAATGGTCAACTATCAGATTACATCGACATACAAAAAGGGACCAGACAAGGTTGCCCGCTGTCCCCACTATTATTTATTATGGGTCTGGAAATCTTAAATGTCAGAATAAGAGAAGAGAAGGAAATTACGGGTTTAAAGATCAGTGACCAAGAACTAAAAATTAGGGCTTATGCAGACGATATAGTCTGTATTCTAACTAACCCACTACAAAGTATTAAAAAAGTATTGGACATTATTCAAAGACATGGTGACATATCAGGATTTATTATAAACAAGGAAAAATCTAAGTTTTTAGTAAAAAATATAGATGCTAAAAGCTGTAAGAAACTGGAGGCCGCAGCAGACTGCGAGGTGATCCCAAAAGTAAAATATTTAGGTATATGGGTCACAAACAAAAATATCAATTTATTCCAGGATAATTACGTCAAAGTATGGGAAGACATTAAAAAAGATCTTACTAGATGGCAAACAATCCCACTAACATGGATGGGCAGAATTGCAGTAATAAAGATGATGGTACTCCCCAAAATGCTATTCCTGTTTCAAAATATACCCATTATCAAAGGAATAAATTTTTTTGAGAAATTGAAAAGAAAGATTACAGATTTTATTTGGGCTGGAAAAAGAGCGAGGATAGCATACCGGAATTTAATTGATGATAAAGGAAGAGGGGGGCTAAGCTTACCCGATCTAAGGACCTATTACGAGGCTGCAGCTCTGTCCTGGATGAAGGAATGGATAAAATTAGAAAATAAGACCCTATTAAATTTGGAAGGATATGAATTAAGATTCGGCTGGCATGCATATGTATGGTACGATGGAGACAAATTAAATAAAGACTTTAATAAACATATAATTAGAGGGGGACTATTAGACATTTGGAAAAAATATAGAAAAGGTATGGAACCGAAAACACCCCTTTGGTTGAGGCCATTAGAAGCAGTTATAAGACCAGCCTTAAGTGTAGAAACAAGAACATATAAAGAATACCTTATTAGAGAAAATGAAGAATGGAAATTAAAAGGGCGGGAAGAATTGGAGATTAATGATTGGTTTCGATATCACCAATTGCATGAAAGATATAAAAAAGATATGAGGGTTGGTTTCGCAACTAAAAAATCAGAACTGGAAAGAATATGGGAAAAGGGAAATAAAGGGTTAATATCCAGATTATACAAATACATATTAAGTTATAATATGGAGGATAATACAGTCAAGACAGTAATGATATCCTGGGCCAAGGACCTAGGTAGGCCAATAGAATTGGATAACTGGGAGTACCTATGGAACAAAGAATTCAAATTCACAATATCTGGATCAATTAGGGAGAATCAATATAAAATGTTTTATAGATGCTATATCACCCCAGCAACATTGGCAAAAATAGATAAATCACAACAAGGTATTTGCTGGAGGTGTAGGAAACAGAAAGGGACATTCATCCACATGTGGTGGACGTGTATGACCATACAGGCATTTTGGGACAAGGTAATTAAAGAGACTAATAAAATGCTACATAATAAGATTAAAAAAAGCCCAGGATTGTGTCTATTAGGTCTACATAGAGAAAACAATAACCAAAAGGACCAAGAAATATACCAATATAGCTTTGCGGCAGCAAGATTGACCATAGCCAAAGACTGGAAAGGGGAAAAAGGTTTAACTAAAAAGGATTGGAGAGAAAGAATGCGGGAATATATGCTAATGGCCAAACTTACCAACAATAGGAAGAACAAAAGTAATGAGGACTTTTTAGAAACATGGAAGCTGGCCATAGCATATCTGAATAAGGAGTCAGTAACATAGAGGAGTTCCATTAGGAATTTAGGGTTACTATTAACAAGGATATATAAATTGGCTTAAAGGCTTCATAGTGCTTCAGGGTTGGAAGTCATGGTGAAGGGTGCACGGGTGTGGGGAAGGGGTTTTATTTTATGTGGGATAGGGGTTTCGGGTGCGTGCACGGTTTGTTGTGTGTAATACGTTGTATGTTTTTGTTTTGTTTGAATATTAGGGTAAACTCTTATATTTAATTTCTAAAAAAAAAAAAATGAATAGAAACCTGGATTGAGAGTGGTGGATGACATGTGGAAAGAGCAGTTCTATATGTTTTGAGCAACAGATAATAATATGTACTGTGTTAGAATTGGCAGGCTGGTTGACTAATGTAGATATGCATGTACATTTCAAAATGATTGTTATCTGACTATATTTGCGATAATTTGCTGTTTTGTTATGTAACGTTTCATTAATAAACTGTTTACCCACAAAAAAAAAAAAGAACTTGATACAATATTCCAGGTAAGATCTGCCCAAAGCCAAATAGAGTGATACTACTATTTGCCTTCAACTGGGCACTATATTCATGTTAATGAAGCCCAGATTACTTGCAAACATTGGCCTTTTTGCCATCCTATCACACTATTGATACATATTTAAACTTATGGGAAACTAAAAGCCGTAGATTCATGTTTACTGCTTTCAAGAGGAGTGTCACCCAACTTCGATTTGTACATTTCATTTTTCTTACCTGCCTTACATTTATCACTGTGGATATTCATTTTGTTCATTCTAACCCAGCTCTCTGGTCTTTCAAAGTCATTTTGAATTCTTGTACTGTCTTGTGGGGTGTTTGCTACCTTCCCATCCTCAAGTGTGTATCATGTGAAAAGCATGTCTTCAATTCCATTATCTATAGTCATGTATAAAACGTTGAACAACATCAGGCCCAGGACAGAACCCTGAGGCTATCTACTAGTCACTTTGCACTAAGCTGAAGAGCAACTAATGTGGACACTGTCTTCAGTCAGTAAATAAATTGTGAATCCACCTAAGAATATTATTCTTGAGCCAGCAGTCCACCAGCTTGCTTCTAATAATATAATGGGATATTGTGCTAAGGACTTCATCAGCTGGAACTCAGAAAAATGGGTGAAGTGGGGAAAAATGTTTTCTTTCCTTGTGGAAATGTCTTTTTGCATAGTGTTCCATCTTTAAAGAAAAATGTACTTACTCTCATCACACAGGTTTTGTTGTAGTTGAGTCTGCTGGCAATATTACCAACGGTAGTAGAAGTACTAGTAGGAGGAAAAGGGGTAATCTTGAGCAGGTGCCAGATAAAGAATAGCAAAGGAAACGGATCCGGGAGATACTTATGGCACCTTCTGAGGAAGACACGTTTGAAGGGTTTTCAAGTGATGAGGAATCAATGATTGAGGGAGGAGACGGGATGGATGTGAATAGAGGAACTAAGAGGGTTTCTCAGGAGCAGGAATCAGATGTGGAACGGGAGAGGAAGAAGCTCCCGGATATACTTACGGCTCCCACAGAGGAGGAGTCGTTTTGGGGTTTCTCTGGGGATGATGGGTCTGAGAGTGATGAAATGGGGAGGGCACATCAGACTGGACTAGGGTACAAGAAATAAAGGATATGGGCGCAGAGCCAACTCCTAGTGATGCGTTTGTGGGGTCTTCGGGACAGGAGGATTGGCAAACAGCTGATACACCAGGGCCATGAGGAAACTTAAGTCTTGATATAAGATGGAGGAGCTGGAGGGATGAGAACACGTAGAATCATAGAATCATAGAATCATAGAATAGTAGAGTTGGAAGAGACCACATGGGCCATCTAGTCCAACCCCCTGCTAAGAAGCAGGAAATCGCATTCAAAGCACCCCCGACAGATGGCCATCCAGCCTCTGCTTAAAAGCCTCCAAGGAAGGAGCCTCCACCACGGCCCCGGGGAGAGAGTTCCACTGTCAAACAGCTCTCACAGTGAGGAAGTTCTTCCTGATGTTCAGGTGGAATCTCCTTTCCTGTAGTTTGAAGCCATTGTTCCGTGTCCTAGTCTGCAGGGCAGCAGAAAACAAGCTTGCTCCCTCTTCCCTATGACTTCCCTTCACATATTTGTACATGGCTATCATGTCTCCTCTCAGCCTTCTCTTCTGCAGGCTAAACATGCCCAGCTCTTTAAGCCGCTCCTCATAGGGCTTGTTCTCCAGACCCTTAATCATTTTAGTCGCCCTCCTCTGGACGCTTTCCAGCTTGTCAACATCTCCCTTCAACTGTGGTGCCCAAAATTGGACACAGTATTCCAGGTGTGGTCTGACCAAGGCAGAATAGAGGGGGAGCATAACTTCCCTGGATCTAGACGCTATTCCCCTATTGATGCAGGCCAGAATCCCATTGGCTTTTTTAGCAGCCGCATCACATTGTTGGCTCATGTTTAACTTGTTGTCCACGAGGACTCCAAGGTCTTTTTCGCACACACTGCTGTCAAGCCAGGCGTCCCCCATTCTGTATCTTTGATTTCCATTTTTTCTGCCGAAGTGAAGTCTCTTGCATTTGTCCCTGTTGAACTTCATTTTGTTAGTTTTGGCCCATCTCTCTAGTCTGTCAAGATCGTTTTGAATTCTGCTCCTGTCTTCTGGAGTGTTAGCTATCCCTCCCAGTTTTGTGTCGTCTGCAAACTTGATGATCGTGCCTTCTAACCCTTCGTCTAAGTCGTTAATAAAGATGTTGAACAGAACCGGGCCCAGGACGGAGCCCTTGTCACTTCTTTCCATGATGAAGACGACGCATTGGTGAGCACCCTTTGGGTTCGTTCGCTTAGCCAATTACAGATCCATCTAACCGTAGTTTTGTCTAGCCCATATTTTACTAGTTTGTTTGCCAGAAGGTCGTGGGGGACTTTGTCGAAGGCCTTACTGAAATCCAGGTACGCTACATCCACAGCATTCCCTGTATCGACCCAACTCGTAACTCTATCGAAAAAAGAGATCAGATTAGTCTGGCATGACTTGTTTTTGGTAAATCTGTGTTGACTATTAGCAATGACCGCATTTGTTTCTAAGTGTTCGCAGACCACTTCCTTAATGATCTTTTCCAGAATTTTGCCTGGTATTGATGTGAGGCTGACCGGACGGTAATTGTTTGGGTCGTTCTTTTTTCCCTTCTTGAAGATAGGGACCACATTCGCCCTCCTCCAATCTGCTGGGACTTCTCCCGTTCTCCAAGAACTCTCGAAGATAATTGCCAGTGGTTCTGAAATAACTTCCGCTAGTTCCTTCAGTACTCTTGGGTGTAGCTGATCTGGCCCTGGGGACTTGAATTCGTTTAGAGAGGCCAAGTGTTCCTGGACAACTTGTTTCCCTATTTGGGGTTGGATTTCCCCCAATCCTTCGTCCATTCCGTGTTGCTGAGGTTGAAGATGGCTTTCTTTTTCTGAGAAGACCGAGGCAAAGAAGGCATTAAGTAGTTCTGCCTTTTCCCTGTCCCCTGTCGCCATCACCCCATCTTCTCCTTGCAATGGCCCTATCGCCTCCTTTTTCTTCCTTTTTCTACCAACGTAAGCAAAAAAAGCCTTTTTTGTTGTTTTTTATGTCCCTGGCAAGCCTGAGCTCCTTTTGCGCTTTAGCCTTGCGAACCTTTTCCCTACAGGTATTGGCTATACGTTTGAATTCTTCTTTGGTGATTTCTCCCCTTTTCCACTTCTTGTGCATGTCACTTTTGGGCTTTAGCTCAGTTAGAAGTTCTTTGGACATCCATTCTGGCTTCTTTGCACTTGTCTTATTTTTCTTCTTTGTTGGCACTGTTTGCATTTGCGCCTTGAGTATTTCACTTTTGAAAAACTCCCATCCATCCTTAACTCCCTTGTTTTTTAATATCGGCGTCCATGGAATGCCGCTTAGTAATTCCTTCATTTTTTGGAAGTCAGCTCTCTTAAAGTCCAGAATGCGTGTTTGACTTGTCTTAGTTTCAGCATTCCTTTGTATTGCAAACTGCAGGAGCACATGGTCACTTGCCCCTAAGGATCCAACCACTTCAACTGTATTGATCAGGTCTTCCACATTTGTTAAGATTAGATCAAGAGTTGTTGATCCCCTTGTTGCCTCTTCTACCTTCTGGACCATAAAATTATCTGCAAGGCAAGTGAGGAATTTGTTGGACTTTGTACTCTTGGCTGAGTTTGTTTTCCAGCAGATATCGGGATAATTGAAATCGCCCATGACTACTATATCTCTTCTTTGTGCCTGTTTGGTCAGCTGTTGACAGAAGGCTTCATCAAGTCCTTCATCCTGACTCGGAGGTCTGTAGTAGACACCCACGACAAGATCTTTTTGAGTCCCGGTTCCCTTGATTCTTATCCAGATGCTTTCAAGCTGGTTTCCCGGATTACAGTCTTGTATTTCTTCTGCAACGTAACTGTTTTTGACATATAAAGCTATTCCCCCTCCTCTCCCCTTTGTTCTATTTCTGTGAAAGAGGTTATAGCCCTCAATGGTTAAATTCCAGTGATGGGAGTCATCCCACCAGGTTTCAGTGATGCCTATGACATCGTATGTGTGGTGCTGTGCTAGGAGTTGGAGTTCGTCTTGCTTATTTCCCATGCTCTGAGCATTAGTGTAAAGACATGTAAGCCCCTGTGACCTCCCCTCGAACTGTTTATTTGGGATTATTGTGGTTTCTGTACTTTGTCCTTGCTGTGTTTGTGCAGCCCTCCGTTTAGCCTTTCGGCGGTTCCCTGTGGTCGTGGGTAATATAGTGTTCGCCAGGCTGTTGTTCCCCTCCCCCAGTGGATCTAGTTTAAAGTGCGCCTGATGAGGTTTGTGAGTCTGTGTGCAAAAAGATGTTTTCCTACTTGTGTGAGATGCACCCCATCGCTTGCCAGTAGTCCATCCTCTTGGAAGAGTAGACCATGGTCAAGGAAGCCAAAATGCTCCTCTTGACACCATTTTCTGAGCCAGTTATTGACCTGTACTATTTTTCCGGCCCTTGTAGAGCCGTGTCCTACAACAGGGAGGAGGGATGAAAAGATCACATGTACATTATACAGTTTTAGCTTTGTTCCCAGAGCTCGAAAATCATTTGTGATCTTTTGAAAAGTATGCCTAGCGGTGTTATTGGTACCTACATGAATCAACATAAGGTGGGGAGGGTGATGGCGCTTTAGGAGCCTGCTGAGCCTCTGAGTGATATGGTGTATTTTTGCCCCCGGGAGGCAGCAACAGCTGTGGGAGATTACGATGGGGTGGAGGCCAGCTCATCTTCAGATAATGATGTGTAAGTTTGAAAGTAGGGTCTGAAATGGGGATCCTTTGCAGAAGGCAAAGTGTTGTTTTGGCATAGGTTTGTCCCTGCCTGTTTTTCCTGTTGGGCTTTGGATCCTGGCTCTACAGCTTGGCGTTCCTGGTTCCTGTGATTCTTGTATTTGGACTGGACTATCGTGAATGTGCTTTTCTCCATTCCTGGACCTTTGGACTGGCGACTTCGGCTCTGTTTGATGACCTCCAGTAACGACGCTTGGTTTGGCTTATCGGGGTTGCAGCTTTCTCCCTTCCTGGCTTTGGATTGACTTCACTTCGGCTCTGGTTACCCTCTTCAGAAAACTACCTTTGGATTGGCTATCATGAGTGTGGCTTTCCCCTGCTCCTGGCTCCTGGTTTGACTCAACTGCGGCTTGTGTAAACACCTTGAGGACGTCGTTAGTTTGTTTCTTCTGTTCTGCTGCTTTTTTGAACTTTGACTAGTTTTGTTTACTTTCTGAGTACAGCGCTGCCTTTCAGGAAGTCTGTTTCAGTGCTGTTTGCTGCCCATTCCATTGACTGCATTTTAATCCGGATTATCCATCCATTTAATCCGGATTATTTTCCATTCTTCCCTTTGAGCCCAGTTTGGGCTAATATTTTGAGTTTTGGTCAGAGACACTGCAGTTAAGTGTCTCTGAACCTGTTTCTGAGTTGCAATAAATCTTTTGTTAAAACTGAGTATTGTGTGTGTGGCTCTTTAAGGCGCCTGTGTTCCGACAGGTTTGCCTCCTCCAGCTCAACCATCTGCTTAAAGGAGAAGGTTTTGTTCTTAAGACAGATGCCATTTCTCTCCATGGGATCCTCTGCTCTCCCTCTCAATCCTCTTACTCTTGATGATGATGATGATGATGATGATGATAATAATAATGTTTTATTTATATTTCGCCCCCTTTCCCCTCAGGGACTTGGGGCGGCTTATAACAAGAACAAAAGCAATCTGTATAGTATCAATCACACTTACAACCCAAAAGGTAAAATCAAAGCAATCATACCAAAAGGACAAATCACAATACATAGAGAAACCCCAGAGCTGCTCCTCCATTCATCCCAGTTTGGTACCATCTGCAAATGTGTTAAGCCTGTGTTCTATCCCACCTTCATAGTCATTTTAAACTGTGAAACAACCCCAGTCCAGTACTGAACCCAATGGCTCCCCACTTGTCATGATGCCTGCTTCCTGACAACCCTCTTCTCAACAAATCTTGCTAAGTAACCCCTGTGATGTGTTCATATTATGTTGCCATGTATTCCATGCAGTGTGAAGGCATATAAAAATAACAAATCAGTTAGACATTTCCATCTCAGTCTTTATCTCATAGACATCAGGCAGTCTGGGGAACTTGCTTAGGAGACAATTGCATGGCCTTGGGCCACACAGGCATATTACTCCTATAGGAAACGTATCTCCAAATTATACTATATGTTACTCATATTGCAATGCATTGTTAAGGAAGCAGCTTTTTACACAATACTGGTTATACATGAACACAAAATGTCACAGATTGCATTTTTTTTCAAAGTTGTTCCAATATATTCCACTAATTCAGCAGGGAATGATTCTTCGATGAGACAGAAGGTATCATTCTTAAGGCAGACTCCCCCCCCCCCCTTCTATGGGCTCTTCTCCTTTCCTTACAAATTACTCCCAATCGTAGAAGTCTGAAACCTACTAGGCACTAGAAGCTATTGTAGTTAGGAAAAATAAAGTTTAAAAGTTAGTAGTAGTGCAATTTTGAAAGCCAAGATTATTATAAAGGAGAAATGACAGGAAAAACAAAGTGGTGACATCTTGAAATTTTGGTATTTCTAAAAATTAAAGCAATTTTTTTAAAATAGTCATGCCAGGCTTGGGAGAGAAATCCTAATATTTGGTAGGAGACCAATAGGAATGCCTAGTACTCCATGTCAGTAAAGTTATTCAACACCAGCAAATTTGACAGATCTTATCCCAGATGTTTTTTTCCCATTTTCTCCCATTTCCTTGCAAATCATGAGCTCAGAAGATGATTTCTCTCCCCCCCCCCCATTTCTAAACACTTCTAAACCGGTTTCCTGAAGAAGCATCATAGATGACAGGTGGAAGTCTGTCTGTGTTGTTTAATGGACTCTGTGATAGTTTGTTAGAGATCTGTTTTAGAAGTATTTAGAAATGGGGGGGGGGGTTGTATGTAATGAGGTCCTAAAAGTCTTACTCAGATCAAGATATTTGGTACATACTTATTGCTTTCATGACCTGTGAATCCTAGAACACTATCAAACAAGCAAGGTAAATGTAAAGGTTTTCCCCTGATATTAAGTCTGGTTGAGTCCAACTCTGGGGGTTGGTGCTCATCTAAATTTCTAAGTCGAAGAGCTGGTGTTGTCCATAGACACCTCCAAGGTCATATGGCCAGCATGACTGCACAAAGCTCTGTTACCTCCCACTGGAGTGGTACCTATTGATCTACTCACATTTCCATGTTTTCAAACTGCTAGGTTGGCAGAAGCTGGGGCAAACAGCTGGAGCTCACCCCGCTCCCCGAATTCGAACCACTGACCTTTTGATCAGCAAATTCAGCAGTTCAGCTTAACCCGCTGCACCATCAAGGGCTCCTCAAACAAGCAAACCACAAAACAACAACAACAAGTAGACCAAAAAAAGGTTGGCATAACTTGCTTATGAAAAATCTATGCTGGCTCTTAGTAATCACTAATTATGGATCCATGCAAATTTTTTTTGTTTAATATTTTTATTAGTGCTTTCCAAGAAGATTATGATACACAAAGACAATATGGACACCCGATAAGACTTTACAAAAAACCAACAACACAGAAACACCCCTGTGAGTCCCCCAGTGAAAGAAATAGCGGATTAAAAGAAGTCTAGAAGGGGGGAAAGAGAAGGAAAGAGAGAAGAGGGAGAAGAGGGAAGAAAAACAAAATAAAAATAAAATAAAAATAAAAAAGGGGGAAAATGGGAAGGGATGTCAGGACCCAGGCTGCAGAACACCAATAACCATGCGCAGAGGCCAGACTCTATCTAATATCTTTATTAATGAAATATATAAAAACAATAAAAACAAGTGAAGAATATAGTTCAGAAGCAGACCTTTCAGATAAGGCCAAATATAATCCAGAAAAGTATTGTCCAATATAAGATATTAGAGTTCAAAGTTATAATCCACTTGACCGAAACACACACTTTGCCAAGCAATAGTGTGGGGAAATGACAGAGTCTTTAAAGTCCAATGTAGCTTGACAACAAGGCTGGAAAATAAACTTGATTCTTGGCTAGATCAAAGACTTGAAACGAGGCAAACATGAAGCATGAAACAAGGTCCGTGGCAAAACGTGAAACAAGGCAGGCTGGAAACTTGATCCGGGAAGCAAGGAACTGGGGTTACGAAGTCCACACACGATCTCTCTCCTCAAGCTGATCAATTGACTCCGCAAAGTTCCCCTTGCGACAAACACCTATATTGGGTCTCGTTTTCCCGCCAACAGAACACTTTCCCTAGAGAACGAGAAGCGAAACCCAACTCTGTCCAGATGCATGACTCCTTAGAATTTCCCAAGGGAAGCAGACCTAATCAGCTAGTTGTTTGGCAGCGATTCTCAGGCTCCGGCGATTAGCCTGACTCCTCTATCTGTAGTATAATTGTCCCTCCGGGAAAACGGGGGGGGAGTTCTGCCCAAGGCCTGTTTGGCTGAATTCTTGAGGGCAAACATCTTCCAGGTGGAAAGGCTCCGGCTCTGGCTGAATCGGCGAAAATCCCATGTTTTCCTCTTCGTCTGCCACAATAGTACTAGGAACAGGACTACAAGGCCCATGAGTCATCACAATGGATTTGCGTAAAATAAGATAGTATCGTGTTACCTATAACAATATACTCCCTCGCAGATATATATATATATATATATATATATATATATATATATATATGTGTGTGTGTGTGTGTGTGTGTGTGTGTGTGTGTGTGTGTGTGTGTATATATATATATATGTTGCATCATAGAGAAAAACAAAATCCAAACCTCAGAACAGTTGTGTGAACATAAAAATAAAAACATGACTTCCATCAAATGTCTGATGTCTTTATAGTTTGTACCTTCCCTAATTGAGCGTCTTATATTAATAGACTGGACTCATGTTCTCCCTCTATTTGGCGTGAGTATCAGGTCAGTTAAATCAGTATTGTTCAACTGTGCAAATGTTATTGAAAACACTGTAGATCTAGCACATTCAACTGTACATTCGTGTCCAGTTCCCAGTGTAGATCATCCATCAAGATAACAAAGACAGCTCTGGTCCCAATATTCAGATTGTAGAAAGTAAGTAGCCAGACTGATTCAGATTCAGATATTTAATATCATCCAGAAATTTGGAGCTTGAGCTAACTCCATTCAACAAACTAAGAGACTTTTAAAAAATGTATTTCAGGACAGGGGAACCTGAAATAATTTTTAGTGGCTTGAAATTAGAATGAGTCCCATAATGAAGTGATAGCCATCTTGTTCTTTTCTTTTCCCTGGAAAGAAATTGCATGCAGGTGAAATCTCTTTGCTTTCTTTTCACATTTGGATAGTTAAAACACCAATATAACTGTCGCCATCTCTTCCTGGCAGTTGTTGAAGCTCTCTTTCTTCCCTATCCCTGATCACCTGGGTCTATAACTCCATCCATGACATACACATGTCCTTCTTAATCCTACTAGACCAATGGACAACTACACCCCCCCTCCCAAACTGTTCCCTTGGCCTTCAGAGTGAAAAACAGGGGCAATTGGAGCTTTCAACCCACAAATTGAATCAGTTTTTCCTGATACTTTCTAATTTGAAAGAGAATAATTTTAGAGAGCATTCAGCAAAATGGACATCTGAATTTAAACATTTTCATTCTATTGAAAAATAAGCTCCAGTTCTAAGATTGCTTGATATTATTTTAATTTCGCCGAAAGAAGCAATGATGTTGCTTTCTAATCCTTTCACATCTCTTCCTTAGTATATTGATCACTTTATGCAACACCAAGAATTAACAGCAGAGCTGCCTTCAGTGATAAAGAGACCACATTTTCTTAGAGATGAGTTTTTTTTCCCAGAGTTGGAAAATTTCACTTTTTTCTAAGAGTGTTAGATGGAATGCCTTCCAGGCCATTCTTACACCCACAAACAATGTGGAGAATTTTAAGAGGCCACTTCATTTTTGGCCAGTTTGCATATGGAAGAGCAGTTTGCATATGGAAGTTCCCCATGTGTAATATTATGTATGGACATTAGAGGATGAGTGACACTAATTCATATGACCTTATGAATAGGCTCACTTGTGCAGCCCTGCTCTTCTTTCTATACAAATGTCTTCAGTGTCAGGAATGTCTTACAAACAGGCCTTGTGGAGTGCAGTCATCCCTCCATATTTGTGGTTTTAACTTTTGCAGATTTGATTATTCACAGTTATGACTAAAACTGTTCTTTCTAGAAATCTCTAGATCCTCCAGTATGCTTCTTCCACTCATGCTGGAGGATCTAGAAATTTCCAGAGAGAACGCCTCTTTAGAAATCTCTATGTCCTCCAATGCAATCCTATAGTAGCCCCCAATACCAGCAAATGTGGAGGGCTGGTTGTACTTACTTTTATTTGGAGTTACAAGAAACTAGGGATTATTTTCCCATTTCACATTCATGCTCTAGTAGACATTCAAAAACTGAGGATAAATTTTACAGGGACAGGTTCTATATGTTTCCAAGTACAAAAGAATTTGCTAATGGAGTATAAGAGCATTTTAGGGGGTAACTGCTCACTATAAGTGAGTGACTCTATTTTGGAACCTTTGTCCACCGTCTTAATGCCACACATAAAACTCATTGTAGGCTGTGAAAGAAACCAGTCTATTTCCCCTCAGGTTCCTTTCACATCCCTTTTCATTGTGGGCAAGACCAAAACTGGCTACTGTTATCTTTAGAATGAACTGTTGAGCTAGAAACACAATGGCTTTTATATTATTCAAAAAGTGTTTCAAAATACATATATTTGAATCCTCCTCACTTTTCTTAAGACTCTATCTGATCTGTCATTTATCTGATCCATATACACACTTCTCCTTTTCACATGACTGAATGAGATCTAATAATGTATTGTTTGAAGCAGCCATAGGTTTGATTTTTGCAAGAACCTCAATAAGAGGGATCAACATTTCGAGGGGATGTGCAAGTGTCGACAATGTTGCATGTTTTCTTCTCATTCAATGTACAACCATTAGTCTGAAACATACATATAATTGCTACTGCCTAGGTTACCCTATTGTGTACCAAAGAATACTTCCTATCTTTACAGCAAAATAATAATCCATAAATTGGGCTGAACCTTCACCTTCTTGCCTAAATGAGGAAGCATTCAGATGATTTTGACCAAGATGTAGTGTATCAACTATCAAAGGGGAAAAAAAGGCAGCAAGGAGGAGAAAAGAAGAGAAATATGTATTCAGGGACTGTGTTTCTTCGTGCAATTGAAAATGATTGATCATCTTCACTCTAATGCCATTTTGACAACTGACTGATAAAGCTTGGGATGATGTCTTCTGTTTAGTTACTTCACAATTAATGAATGGGATTATGGTAGAGTTGACTACCACTCCCTGGGAATAAAGTCATTGAATCTGACTATCTCTTGCCAATTGCATGCCCTTTCAGTTTTGACACTTATGTCACCAAGTAAAAAAGCCATAAAATATATCATTTTACATGTGGAAGGCCAAGAAATTAATATTCTCATTAGAATGAAATAAGGAAAACAGTTGAACAGGCTAAGCGATACTTTTAATTTTGACAAAATATATCTTCATTTTCTCCACAGAAGCTATATGATTTTTTTTAATAAGTAAGAGAAATGGAAAAAAGAAATTGAATACAAGATAGCAAGAAACAATTTATTTGGCAACGTCTGGAAGTAAGGCACTAGTATCCCTTTGTACCTAATACATCTTGAGTCTAAATTGATTTACTGTGAAATCCTAAGGTCCTTGCTAGAGTTTGGAAAAGTTACATTTGGGAACCAATAAGAACAGATGAAGAATAGAGAACAATTGTTTTTTTCCCCTTTATTCCTGTCAGAAAAGATCCAGGAGAATATGTCCATATTTAGATGTGTCGGAGAACATGTAGAAAGGCATTGGCTTAGCAGCTCATACTAACAATCCACAGACAGGATTTATTTATTGTTTTTTTAACGAATTAATTATGGGTGTCTTTGGAAT
The DNA here is from genome assembly GCF_035594765.1 of Anolis carolinensis. Taxonomy (NCBI): domain Eukaryota; kingdom Metazoa; phylum Chordata; class Lepidosauria; order Squamata; family Anolidae; genus Anolis; species Anolis carolinensis. The sequence continues at coordinate 62,819,240 of NC_085845.1, forward strand.
TAATCTGATTTTTAAGACAAAAGAAAAATACAGCCAATAGAATTAAATCTGACAAAATGTGAATTCTTACTTACTTAATTAACCAAAACCTAGGAGTGATGAGAGCTAACACCATGGCATACATGATGAGAGCTAAAACCATGGCATACATCATAAAAGAAACTCCTTTCCTCCAGGAAATAATGCCCAGCTGCTCACTGGAGGGAAAGATATTAGAGGCAAAGATGAAGTACTTTGGCCACATAATGAGAAGACAGGAAAGCTTGGAGATAAGAATGATGCTGGGGAAAATGGAAAGAGATAGGGAGAGGGGCAAACCAAGGGAAAGATGGATGGATAGTATTTTTGAAGTGACTGGCTTGACCTTGAAGGAGCTGGGGGTGGCGACGGCTGACAGGAAGCTCTGGCGTGGGCTGGTCCATGAGGTCACGAAGAGTCGGAAGTGACTGAATGAATAAACAACAAAACAACAATATATAATATGACCAGAGCACATTAATTCAAACAGAACTAAGCATCAGGTTTGGTACATGATATGGGAGCCCAGATATATAAGTCTGGTTAGTTCGTCACAATAAAATAAAACAAAACTGGCAGTCGAGTGATGATATCCATGAAAAATAAATGCATGTCTTCAATATGTCTTGTCTCCCTTGGGAACAATCTGACAGATTATAATTTGAACCACTCAGTAACCTAAATAGAGCTGCACTGAGACTAGCGGTGCTGGTTCAATTCTGTTTCACTGATGATTCATTGTAAACAAGACAAATTATTTAAACATTCCAAACGTATCATTTGTATTTGAGATCCATTCCTGTTTAACAGATTGCAGTTTCAAACAGACAGCTGCTGAGTACAGTTGTGACACAATTTGTCTCAGATCTATTTACCTTGTTAAGAAGTAACTATTGTGGTGGCATGGAAAGGTCATAATGTTTTTAATTGTACATTGCATATAATTATTATTCATTGGAGCCCTTCAACCCATTAACTGCTAAAAACAAATACCGTTTAGTTACCTTAAACAACTGAAACATTTAATAAGAAGAAAGGTTGCAACCACCAGCTGCATATTAATAAACATGTTTCTTGCAATGTTTAAGGTACCTTATTTCTACTTCTAAAATTAGCTTGCATAAAAAGCTCATACCATACAACTACAAGTAGTTATGTGTATGGAAGTTTTTCACTTAACAGCAAGTAGGCAAAACTGCACTATACACTACTCTCATTGAGATTGCACAAAGAACTATAGAAAAATGCATAATTGGCTGGATTATGCATATCCTGTTCATCAAAGCATGGTTACCTGCCAGAACTGACTGTTGTGAAGTCAAGTGAAATGTACTTGCTTCTTCCATTCCCCAAGATGATCCTATCTAGCTTCAGTGTGGTATTCAGTCTTCTCTTTGGAGAAAAGTTGATTGAATGTATCATGACAGCAAAACTCCAGGGCTTCCTGGATAAGGCAGTCTTCCTTCTTTCTCCACAATTGGTTTTTGATTTGGTCGTGGAAAGGAGTTGGTTGTCCAGAAGTGGATTAAAGAAATACTTCCCTTTTCTTTCTCCTTATCTTCAGTGACATTGAATGTGGTGGCATATGGCTGTATCATCCAAAACATCAACACTGAACTAACTTTTCTTCATAAACATGTTATTTCTCTCGTCTTTGGGACAGTCCTTATCTTAAGTACGCACACATTATGGTAGAGGGATTTGAAAATAGGGATACATTCCTTCTCATAATCAAGAAGGAAAACCTTCAAAAGTTTCTTCATTGCTGGGTGAGATTATAAAATTTGTGCATGTTTTCTTAAGGTCTTGGGACTTCTATGCGAGATTTTTCAAATCCTTACTTAGGAGGGGATAAAAATGGAATGCCATTTCTTGAAAAATCAGATTTGTGGGGAAACCTTTGAAAGTTACTTTGAATGACAATAAAATAAATAATGGCATATTGAAACCATGCATAGCTCATCAGTTATAGGGGAACACTCTGGGACTATCAGGATCTTTACTGGATACGGTAATAATTTACTTTAATTTTATAATTTTTCATAATTTTATAATTCTTCATCCGTCATGGCCCCCCGGCTTTGGAACTCACTCCCCAGGGAGATCAGGCATGCCCCTACCCTCCTCTCTTTTCGGAGGAGCCTGAAAACCTGGCTCTTCCAGAAGGCCTTTGCTGATTGACCCCTGTAAGTCCGTCCTATTTGCCCATTGAGCATAGATCCATAGGTATGCCTTCTCAGTATTACACTTAGCACTTAAATGACTACGCCAGCTCCCTGATGACGTCGACATATTTTGCACCTTGGCCCAGATTCGTAAATTCAATTCATGTTTTTTAATATCTCTCTTGTATGCTGACTTTTTATGACTGTTTTTATCAATATTGTTGATTGTTTGTTTTATTGCATTGTTCGCTTTTATATTGTTACGTCTGGGCTTGGCCCCATGTAAGCTGCCCTGAGTCCCTCCGGGGAGATGGGGCGGGGTATAAGAATAAAGTTATTATTATTATACTTAATATTGCACACATCTCTATAAGTCTTTAAACAGAGGGAATTACTATAACTCTAAAATATGTTTTCTTAATCCATAACTGGGTAAAGGTGCAGTGATGCAGAATAATTGGATAGTTGGATATTTACTAGGAAACCTGGAAATTCTTAGTATATGTAAACTACCTCCTTGTGGTGATATATCTCTGTGTTTGTGCCTTCAGGTTGTTTGTTGGCTATGACTTTTCCTAAGGCTTTCTTATACACATTGCTTTATCCAAATCCATATACCCCTGGGCATCCTCCCAGGTCCCTTCAAGTTGCTGGGTAAAAATAGTGTCATTCTCCAAGTGCAAATGCTGCTGTTGCCCACCCACAATGAAATAATGAGACAAGTCAACTGAGTTGGGATAATGATGGGCAACTTTTATTGAATTGTTACCTATTTAAACATTCTTCATGAACTGCAACAAGCTAAAGTGGGGGTTTCAACATTATGTTGTGTAAGCCAAGGTAGTGGCCATCTCAGACCCACTCCTTAGCTGACTTGGGCGAGATACCTGAGTTCCCCACATAATTCAACTGAGTCTTAACCAGGCCAACTCTTGGGAAACTGTATAGATAATTCAAACCAACAGTTGTAATACTTCCAGGATTAGAACTCCCAACACAGCTCCAAGGCCATTCCTCTTTGCCCCCACCTCAGTTGAGCGAACTTACAGGTGGGGGATCCCATTCCTGGCCTTCACCAAAGTGGGTGCCATAGCTGCACACCGAGATGTTAAATTCCATCCCCATTTCCCACATGAAAACCCTCAACAATGTAGGGTAGGGAAAAAAACTTTAAAAGGGGGGGGCAATTCCTACCTGGCCCCGAAGCGACCCCCTACTATCATGATACACTGTTAAAGGATGGGATGAGTGGGCTGGAATGAAGAGGTAAAATGGGCACACCAATCTGCCTGAGCAGGCTCTACCTTCAACTTCTTTTATGTTGCTTGCCTCAATTCATTGAGGAGGCAAATAGCCCTCCCCTCCCAGGCTTGCCAGAAGAGAAAAGCAAATTCTCATGGCCACCTAGTTGCATACCTATTCACAAGGAGGGAAACCATGCAGTTCCCAAATTTGCAATTGGTTGCAAAACTAAGACACAATATACTGAATGACCAGAAGATCACTTGTGTAATTAGGAAAAAAATCTACTAGCACAGAGGTTTCCCCTGATAATCTTACACTGAATTAATGCTAGCTGCATTTCTTTGTTGTATATATTGTGGGAGTTCCATTTACAACATATTTTGCAGCCTTAAGAGCTTATGGTTTTAATAAGAGCTATGCTGGACTCTCCTTGAAGATGGTTTAAAAACTATAATGAATGCAGAACACTGCAACAAATGTATACACAGAGAACATATTCAACCTATCCTTCAGCAGTTCCCTTGCCTGCCAGTGAGCTTCTGCCCCCAATTTAAAGAGATGGTTCTGCCCTTTGAAGACCTACGTTGGCCTACATGGTCAGGGACCGATGTGTCATTGTCCATTTGTCTTCTAAGGGCATCATCAGCTACTCTGTTCTCATGACTATCCATTGGAGGAGGTTAAAATGTCAATAGTAAAGAGAAGCATTTTCTCAGTGATTACCTGGTATTATGAAATGACCTCCTTCACAAAGTTCATCCTTCTTGTTTAAATTCAGCATCTTTTGCAAAGCTCATTTGCCTTGTAGGGCCTTTGCCTTGAGGAAAGATAGAAATACCCTTCCTGTTTCCATTTTCTGTTTTTATGCTTTCCACATTTAGTTTGCTTTGAGTTCTGGGGGTAACTACCTTAAACACAATTGGAAAGAAACACATTACAGCTAACAATGGTACCTGCAGCATATTATTTTTTTAAGGGAGAGATTATGTTTTCTAAAAATAATTACATAATATTCTTTAGTATTTGGGAAGATATCTTTTAGTGCAATAACTAATATTGAATTCTTCCAGAGTAATAGTTTTGAAGGGCTATTCAGAATGATTTGAAACCATTTGTTCATCAAAATATTTATTACTTGTTGGGCAAAGTAGTAGCAAACATTATTAATTATTAATTAGTATATTATTATGTAGCTATACTAAATACCTGCAATATAATACTTATTTACTAGAATTGCAGCCCAGTTTTCTGGTTTATCAATGTCTTTTTGAATTCTATTTCCATCATCGCTACTATTGTTCTAACTGTTACTGTTATCTCAAACAAAGATTATATCAGAATTAAAGTGCTCCATGTTTATAATCTAAAAATGCTAACAAAGAACAATCTGTTTTATTTGTATTTACTTTTTACTTTCATTCTATTTTTTTCCTCAAAGTAAGAAAATGTTTCCAGAGGTTAGCCAGAAGAGGCAAGGAACTATTTTTAAACAAGCGATGCATGGAAGTGGAAAAAGACAATAGAATAGGAAGGACAAGAGACCTCTTCCAGAAAATTTAAAATATTGGAGGTATATTTTGGGTATGATCAAAAACAACGATGGCAAGGACCTAACAGAAGCCGAAGAGATCAAGAAAAGGTGGTGAGACTATACAGAAGATCTGTATAGGAAGGATAATAATATTGAGGATAGGTTTGACAGTATGGTGAGTGAATTAGAACCAGATATCCTGAGCGGTGAGGGTGAATGGGCTTTAAGAAGCATTGCTAATAACAAGGCAGCAGGGAACGACGGGATCCCAGCTGAGTTGTTTAAAATCTTGAAAACTGATGCTGTCAGGGTGATGCATGCCTTATGCCAAAAAATATGGAAAATACAAGAATGGCCATCAGATTGGAAAAAAATGAATTTATATTCCCATACCAAAAAGGGGAAACACTAAAGAATGTTCAAACTTTCGTACAGTCACACTTATTTCACTTGCCAGTAAGGTAATGCTCAAGATCCAGCAAGGCAGACTTCAGAAATACATGGAGCGAGTATTGCCAGATGTACAAGTTGGGTTTAGAAAAGGCAAAGGAACGAGAGAACAAATTGCCAATATTTCCTCGATAATGGAGGAAGCTAGGGAGTCTCAGAAAAACATCTATTTCTGTTTTATTGACTATTCTAAAGCCTTTGACTGTGTGGATCATAATAAATTGTGGCAAATTCTTGGTGGTATGGGGATATCAAGTCACCTTGTCTGTCTCCTGAGAAATCTGTATAACGACAAAGTAGCAACAGTAAAAACAGACCATGGAACAACAGACAGGTTCAAGACTGGGAAAGGGCTGTATACTCTCACTCTACCTATTCAACTTGTACACAGAACACATCATGCAACGTGTGGGGCTTGAAGAATCCAAGGCTGGAGTTAAAATTGTTGGAAGAAACATTAACAACCTTAGATATACAGATGATACCACTCTGATGGCTGAAAGCAAGGAGGAGTTGAGTAGCCTTATCACCAAGGTGAAAGAAGAAAGTACAAAAGCTGGTTTGCAGTTAAACATCAAGAAAACCAAGATTATGGCAACCAGATTGATTGATAACTGGCAAACAGAAGGAGAAAATGTGGAGGCAGTGACAGACTTTATATTTTTAGGCACAAAAATCACTGCAGATGCAGACTGCAGCCAGGAAATCAGAAGACGTTTACTTCTTGGGAGGAGAGCAATGACCAACCTCGATAAAATAGTGAAGAGTAGAGACATCAAACTGGCAAAGAAAGTCAGCATAGTTAAAGCAATGGAATTCCCCATAGTAACCTATGGATGTGAGAGCTAGGCCATAAGGAAGGCTGAGTGAAGGAAGATAGATGCTTTTGAACTGTGGTGTTGGAAGAACATTCTGAGAGTGCCTTGGACCGCAAGAAGATCCAACCAGTCCATCCTCCAGGAAATAATGCCCGGCTGCTCACTGGAGGAAGGATATTAGAGGTAAAGATGAAGTATTTTGGCCACATCATGAGGAGACAGGAAAGCTTGGAGAAGAGAATGATGAAGGGGAAAATGGAAAGAAAAAGGAACAGGGGCCGACCAAGGGCAAGATGGATGGGCAGTATCCTTGAAGTGGCTGGCTTGACCTTGAAGGCGCTGGGGGTGGCGATGGCCGACAGGAAGCTCTGCTGTGGATTGGTCCATGAGGTCACGAAGAGTCGAAAGTGACTGAACGAGTAAACAATGATGAAGAAATGTGACTTCTTATCTAAGTCTCAAACTAAAATATATTTTAGCATATACATTTTCAGAATATAGTAGTTAATCACCTTATATATTACAGATAGTTTGTTACAACATAATGATTTTCTCACCATGTATCTTGCATTTAGCATTCTTCATTTATTGATTGACAGGAAAGCAAGGGCTTAATCTGTGAACTGGCATATATATCTGAGGAAATGCCATCTGAAAACTGAAACTAACAAAATATGATTCAAGTTTAATTTGCGGGCGGGTATCTTGACTTTTAAGCAGTTTCAATAATAGTCAAAGAGCAGTGTTTTTATTCAAAGGCAAGGCACAGATAACATAAGACTTTTTTTTAAAAAAAACCTCTTGCTTTACACATTATAAATTGCTTGCACATTTTTATTTAATAAATCAGAAGTGCAGTTTATTTTTTTTGTACTGTGCAAAGTTCATCAAACTATATTCATGGTTTTGAACTTCTTTTGTTCTAATAGCAAAGTTGTTTCATGTACCTGAAAGAAAAGGAAAAGGCGACAAAAGGGAATTTTGTCTTGCTTTTATGGGGATGAGAGATATTTTTCATTTGGCTAAAAAGAATTAAATTTCTGCTTTTCCAGACCAAAAGAATTAGTGAAGAACAGACATCCGTGTAAACTATTCCTGCAGTTTCTTTGTCTGATGTCGTTTTATACTCAGGAAGTCTTTGGAGATTTTTTTTTTTTTTGGTTTGAAGTCATGCCATCTTTCTCCAAGACAAATTTTGTTTGAGTCTTTCTGTGATAATGATGGTCTTTAGTTATATTTCGCAGACTTATGAGAGTCTTCTGCAATCTACTGTCCCAGAGGTATTTTATAAATAAAAGCCAAGATTGTGAATTGAGAGTTGTAGCTACAATGACAGAGCTCTGTCATCCTGCAACATCTCCCAATGTGACCCCCCTTTCCCCCCAAAAAAACCCCTACTATAAAATCATTTAATGGAGGGATTTCAAGGACATTGTGGAGCAGGGCAGTGAGTGAAAAAGTTCCCAACTTCCTCCTGAAAGTGAGCTCCTTTGTGACAACACAACCATTTGGCAGTCTATGAATTCTCATAGATCAAGTTCAGGGGTATCATGCTGCTGTAGAATGTGTGGATGACAATTTAGTCTTCCATTCCATTCCAGTCCAGCAGTACGCAGCATCACCAGCTTCCTACACTTCAATTAGAATCTGGTGGAAATTTGATGGTATCTCATCTCTCATAGTTTATTCTTAAAGTGCAGGCAACTAGGAAGGCTGCAGAGCAAAAAAGCGTCAAGACATACAATGCATCCACAAAATTGCTTTGAACCTCCCAATGAAATTCTTCCCTGGTAATGAGATAGAACATATAGAACTTTTTAGCCTATTTTAGTTTTGCTTTGAGTCCTTTTTTTGCGACAAAAGATGGGGCATAAATATGGGTGATTATAACAATTTTTTATTGATGAGCAAAATCCCAAGAATTGGAGGACAGAGTGCTAGTTTTATCTCCTCCCTAAATCTGCCAGCCACAATACAACCACAGTGGTTTATAGTAAAAGACAAATACTGTAAACAGCTGTATTGAAAACAAGTAGCATTGCAGCCAGTCATTAAAAAATTAATATTTAAGAGGCAGGCTAAGGTGTTAAACCCTAAGAATGGCAACTTGAATTTGAGCAAATTGATCAACAAAGAAGATATTTTCTCAGCAACTATCTTGAGATTTTATTTTTCTGTATACCTTCCTCCAAACAGAAAACAATTGCATTCCTCCCCTTATTTGTTTGTTTTTTCTAGTGGCTACTCCTTCCAATGACACATAATAAGCACAGTAATGATTCAATAAGTTAATCAAACTACCAATTTAATTGCACCAGCTGAGGAAAACATCTACAGGAAAAAACAAAGATGATTGACTATGATAATGTTGATCTCAAGGGCCATTTCTAAAAACATTTGGTAAATAGGTCCTTCTCCTCTTGAGGAAAATCAATGAAATTTCACACTGTCCAATATCTTTTCCTGTATATGAAGGGCAGCAATGATTTAAAAAAATATTTGAGGAATAGCAGAAAACATGATTTTTGATGGTTGAGAAACTGCAATTAGAAGAATCTTAGATTGACAGGAATCTTTGCAGTTTGGGACATATTCTGCACAAAATTCATACATTATTGTTTTGTGCAGAAATTAACCTTTTCAGCCTGTGAAATGACCTTTACTATATGGAAAATAATACTTAAATGCAGAAATATTAATTCTTGTGAAGAGATTGTGGTTTTCTGCATAACTCAACCATGCACAAATTTCACATATAATAAATCTCCAGTTGCAGTATTTTCTATGCAGAAAATAGCATTTCCTGTGCAGGAATTATATTTCTGAACTGAAATATTATTTTCACACTGAAAATGCTGCTACCTGCTCAGAAAATGCTGATTTCTTCAGAAAACAACATGAGGTTTTTCTCACAATAAGCCCCAAATGGTGAATACTCCTCAAAAACTGTATAATTTTCAAAGACTTTCTCACAGTGGGGAGAATTGCTAAAATTACTTATTGCAACCTCCAAGAAATAACTTAATGAAGAATTCCATCATTAGTGCAGGGAGCTGGTTTGAAAGGCTACCTGGGCATAGCCTTAATTTTAATTTGTGTATCAACATCATTTGATTATGTAGACCTTTTTAAAGATCTACTTTTGGTTTAACAGATTTTGGTACATTAGAGTACTAGAAGCATTGAAGAAGAGCAGGCTTTTAGGTCACCTGAAGAAAGACAATATAGATGAGACAATGAGGTAGATTTGGTCTAATTTTCTGAAATGATCGGCTCTAGATGTCTATCACAATCATCAAAAGTGTTTATCTCCCAGCACAGCAACCAACTGCACAGAAAAAAAGAGTATTTTCACTGTTGTAAAACAATGGCACTTCATAACTGAAGTTCAATTTTTTTTGTGTCAGTTTCTTAGGTTGATCTCGATACACTCTCAGACACACATATGCTTCATTGTAAATCTTCAAGAAAGAACAATGTCCAGTGGAGATTTAGTGGAAAGCATTTCTTAGCACAGGAACATTTATCACTAAAGCTTAAGCTGTAATTTTCATATTACATCAGAGTAGTGATGCACTTTTATTTTTTAGAATCCATTTCAAATTTCAGACAGTAAATTCTTTTGAGCAAGGAGTAATTTATCATTTCCTTAAAAAATTCTATAAAGTACCAGAGATATCAATAGTATTGTAATAAACAAAAAATTGTGATACAATTTTTCTGCTTTGCCTGGAATGAGACTGCTAGATTGGTGCTACATATTTGTGATTATTGCAGTAACCACTGGATGTCACTGATGATCTATATTTATTCTAAACCTTGGAGCATTTCCTAAATTTGCCAACAGGAAAATTCACATGACCTTGGGGGAGGAGGGCAATTAAATTGTACAATGTCAAAACAGAGCTTTGCATTTTGTTCTTGTTTGTTTCTTTCCAAACTAGTAGCAGACTAATCCTCAAACTTCTTTCCCAGAACATTTCTTATTCATTCTGTGGGTCGTGTGCCAACCGAATTTAGAGGTTCAAAGTCTGAATCCTCTAGGCATCTGCAAGGACATTAGCATTTAACATGAAAAACAGGTTCAGAATATGACAGAAATCCCCAAAACTATGAAAATTGAAGCTAAGGCATACACAACTTGTACTGACAGTAGCACCGAGGGACAACCATTGCTGTTTGGGTGAAGATATCTTTGTGTGCAGAGACAGAAAGAAAAGTTATGCATTGGTTCAGACAAATCCTATAGACCAAGTGAAACTCAGCCTCTTCCTATTAGACCCACTATTTCCCAAGATGATATGAACTTCCCACTGAAGCTACTAGAATCAGGTTTATATGCAGGGCAATGCTTTGTACAGAATTCAGGTTTTAGAAATATAGAACTGTGCAAGGAAAAGAAAAAATGCTACTGATTTCTGTGAAAATGTCTAGGTAGGACAGTAGGGAGAAAGAATGAAAGGCCAGGTCAGTTGGGCTTCTAAACCCAGGATACATTTTACTGTTCGTTTTGGACTGTGACTTTCTTCATTTCATTGCAAGCAAGAAGTATTTCAGACTTTCAGGGTTGTGATTGAAATATGTGATATACTCAAGTTATGTTTTTTCAAAATCTTTTATGTTCTCTTTTGTTATTCAGAATCCTTTCTATTTCCCAAATACTATTAACTGTTTTCAGACTCTTCTCTAGAATTATTTTTTCTTTTATTCATTATCAGATCCAGAGATTGGAAGTAATGTGTTGTGGAGAACACAGTTACCTGTTGGGCGGGTCTATAAAGTTGTAACAAAGTTAAAAATGAAAACGTTTAAGTTACAATGAAGTTCGTTTATGAGTAACAAATTTGTCATTATTTCAAAATGTCATCTTTAAAGACATTTTAGAGGGCCTTTGACATAATTTCCCTCAGGTTCTCTTCTAAATGTCAAAGTTTCTACCCTTTAAAAAATTTACAGAAAGTAATAAGTAGAACAACAATTAATTGATGCCAATCTACTTCTTCAGATGCACATAGTTTTATGAAAACAAAAAAAATTAAGTATAACCAAACAGTTGTGTGGTTATTTCATAACTGTGTAATTAGTTTTAAAAAAAAAACTATAGCTTTCATATAGTTCTATCTGCGTGCTTGATGAAGTCTACACAAGCTCATGCTAAAATATGAATTGGTGTTAAAAGTGTTGCAAGACCCCTTTTTCATAGTTAAAATAAATACATAATTATTTTGTGTATGTTATTGTTATCTCTTTTCTTTCTATTTTTTCTTCATGACACTTCATTGGACATTCTAATGCATACCTTAGTTTTACGGGTTTTAACCCTGCCAGACTCAAAGACTTTTCAGCTTCATGAATGTCAGTAGGACTAAACAATGCACATGCATATCTCCTATCCCATGGTAATCAATAGGAATTGGTGGAAACAGGTTGGTTTTAACAAGAACACATATCATGAGGTCGTTTTTATAGAAACATTTAAAGCATTATCCACAGTGTGGTGGGAATAGTCTGAGTTGTCAAAGTATTCCCAATTAGGATCTAATTAAAGGATTACATTAGCTTGCTTCCAGCATTTAGTGCTCAATGAATCTTTCTTTCACTCTATAATGTAGTGTTACCAGCCAACTGTATATTATTTACTTATATAAGCACCTTGGGGGCTATTGGAAGCTGGTCAAACAAACTTTGTGTGAATAGAGTGTAATCACCCTCATCTAAGAATATTGATTTTGTTATAATAATGAATATCCTTCACTATGTCCAGGACCTTGTCACTGACAGGGGCTAAGTCATGATGCTGCAAAGGAATGAAAATACTATTTTCCTGTAATTATCCAAAACCATCGTCAATGAAAGGAAATCTAATGCAGTTTATACCAGCAGCTACTTAGCATCAAAGAAACACGGATTTGGAATAGACCACAATGGCCATCCAGTGCAGCCCGCTACATATATTTAATTGACTATATAGATAGTTGTATTACTTTGTTATAGCAAAAGCAACAAAATATCTTGTGACATCTTAAAAAGTCACTTCTTTTATTTGGCATATGGTTTTGTGAACTTTTGTGTATTTGATCAGCTATACAAAATTAGAATCAGCCGATGCATAATTAAAAGTAGAAGCAAACTATAACATTTACATTTTGGAAGTATAGCTCCCAGAATCTGGCAACTAGCATAATCTCTGACCATACTGTCAAGGAGAATCTGGCGTTATCAAAATAATCTCCAGTTTCTGAAGATGTAGCAGAAATTCACCTTGACTGAGATTTTTTAACGTGTTCTTTTCCAACTGGTCTGAAAAATATTAACAAAAATATGTTTGTTATCTTTCAGCTTTTCATGATTATCATTTTTCCCCTTTTCCTGTTTAAATTATATGTGAGGAATGTGGAGAACTGAAAATACATCTATTTGGAAAATGTATACATAGTGTTTAGCATATCATTGTGTGCACTGTGCAGTAAGAAAAATGTGCAAAGAAGGTATATATCAATAACACTGCATATCAAAATATGCACAGTTGCAAAATATGCAACTTGACTGGGATGAAAATGCTGGTGAGATTCTGACAAAAACAACAGATTCACAACACAAATGGAAGGACATTTAAAGATCAGCTGTTCCCTCCATGCTGAAGAAAACCTTTTAGTTTGATCATGTTCATATCCCTATGAAAAAACTTTTTTTAAAAAAACCTGTCAATCCTCTAGTCTATTGCCACTTTGCTTGATCTTCTTCTTGAGATGATGATGATGATGATAGTGATGATTCAAAGACAATAAGCCCAAAGACTTGTGTTAGATAGCACAGTCTGGGGACACGCAGGTAGCTCTTTCTTTTAAACAGATAGTAGCAAAGTCTAATGCTATTACAAGAAACTGAATGAGCTTTCAAGAACGATACACACTGGCTAGAGATCTGTGATCAATACAAGTCTCTTTCAGTTTTTTGGGGAGAATAATACAGAGGGGATAGGAAAAACCTGGAACTGTGCCAGGGAATCTTACTCCTAAATAAGATACTATTCATCCTTTTCTAGGAAGAACACAAGTGTCCTGTTTGGCAACTGAAAGCATGCAGGCCATTGTTAGCCTGAACAATAAAACAGTTGTGCACAATCCATGAAATACATATGCATTTATATAGCCATGGCATTTCTTAGTTTCTACATCCAGATTACCTTTACATGTATCTTTTTTAAAAAGCTATGTGAATGTGTAGGGATATGAAAAGATTGAATTTAAAGATTTGCTGTCACTTAGACAGCACAATGGTGAGTCTTGACACAGGGAGATAGGAAAAGAAAAATGCAATGGGGGAACTGAAAAGCATTTTTGTCAAAAGCAGTTAATTCTTACCTACAATATTTTCAAGGACTTACAGCTGTTCAAGGTCTTGGCATTTTATCCAGTTCATTGTTTTGCAGGGATTGTAATTCATATGCTATATTTGTCATGTTTCAAAAGGTTTTGTAATTTGGCAGGAAGCAACAGATAGTAGCGAGGTGGGGTTGGAAAAAAAAACATTTCCATTTACTTAAAGGCAGGCAGAACTCAATGGTGGTTGTATCAATGGACTAGTGAATGGGCTAGTAAATCAATTCTGGGATTTGGTCTAAACTATTAGTGATTACCCAAGATACCGATCCTGGTCCCCAAATAAACCAGCAAATTTAGATAAATCAGAATTACCAGTTCTGTGAAGTTTGGGACCCTATAGCTAGCCGATTTATAGTGTGCTGGAACCTTGCAAGTCTAGCAGTGGAACTGATAGGAAATATAGCAGTGAAGCGTACAGAAAAGAAACACCAGAAGACCAGACAGAATCCACATTTCCTAAAATGAGTCCACCTAATTCCTTATAAGAAACTGGACCATTACTACCTAACTAGTAAGAAATACTAACATCTCAAGAAAGTCCATGAAAATGCACCAGTTGCTCAAATAAGGAAATTTGGCATGCTGAAAGAACCATGATTCTGGGTTCTTTCTCATGATGCAAAGCAGAATACTGAGGTAATATTTGGTCTTATAATTAAACTATATTTTAAAGATTATTTAATGTCCTGGTTTTTCTGAAGCAGGCCACCAGTTTCCCAGTTCAAACAAATCAGGAGATAATAATTGCTTTTTTGCTGGTCAAGCTTTACCATGAATTTAGGCTATATTTACAGAGAAAAAGTTCATGCTTAGCTCCATTTATTAATCCAATATATGATCATCCAAATCTAATTCCCACCTCAAGTCTTATTTGTGTGAAGTTTGTTGCAACATTTGAAGCCTCGTTGTTAACATTTAAAATTCTGAGCATTAACTTGAAGCAATGGAATTTGGTTCTTCTCTCTGGAGTTGCTATTTAGGTAAGGAGATCACTAATCAATACTTTAAAAATATCATAGTCTATTTGTCAGGGGATTAATATTAGTAACAATATGGTGTGTACAACCTGAGTCCAAATACTACTTGTTTTTTTCAGTAATCTTTCCATTTGCTGCAGCCATACTATTCTCTAGAGATGTATTTTACATGGCTTTGCCCATATTAAGTGGAAATCAGGTTTTATGCATCAAACATTTTATTTTTCATCTATTGAACCTTAGTATTATAACCTATCAAATCTAGGCTTCAGCTGATCTTCCTTCAGAGTGTTATTATCTAACTTGACAATATTTTTATTTCACTTTGCTTAAAAGATGTTGTAATTTTCACAGTTTCATGGTGTAGGCAGTGTTACTAACACAGTTAAAATTATCCTCTACAGTGAACCTAGTCTTTGCTAAAGCTTGCTTGATTTTCATAATGCCAAATGGAAAGAACGTGCTCAGACAAAGGAAAAGAAAAACATAGGGCAGTTATTTTATTGTTCTTGGATTCCTCTTTTATCAGCATTGGCTATTACAGTGGGCATTCATCACCAGGATTATCTAGACTGAACTAATTCCAACTGCAAATAACTATTTTGCTGAATCAGAGACACAGATCTATTACACCGCATCTGTACTGCCATATAATGCAGTATACAACTACTTATATGGTCAGTGTAAATTCATATAATGCAGTTTAGCTGCTTGACCTGTGTTATATAACTCTACACTGGCCTAATAATGTTGTTTCAAACTGCATTATATGGCAGTGTAGATAGGGCCTTAGTCTTTGGTTTAATTTCCTTATCTCTTGTAGTTCTTGGTGAATTTGTGTCTTACTTTTATCCAGTTCTTACACGTGGTAGATTAAAAGGAAAACCCACATCAGAACTGTACCATTTCAGGTGGCAAGTTGGAAAATAATTATTTTATATTTGGTGGTCAATTTTACCTTCAAATTCAAGGGGTCACCATGGGCAGTCCAATCACTCCTTCTATTGCTAATTTATTCATGGACGAATTGGAATTGAAATGTGTATTGAACCCCACACAGAATCCTGTCTATAGCCACATGACTACATACCTTAGGTACATTGATGACATCTTTATCATTATGAATAATCAACAATCTGCATATGATTTATTGACATGGGCCAATACCATCCACCCAGAGATCAAATTCACTGGACACATTGATCCAAATAGTATTCCGTACTTAGATGTCTTGGTTACCAAACTGAATAATAGACTGGTGGTCAATAATTATCGTAAACCCATAGATTAAAATTCAATTCTACATTATTCCAGTTTCCATTCACCATCCTTAAAAAAATAATCTACCTTATTCTCAAATATTGAGAATTAGACGTAACTGCACATCACAACAAGATTTTGAACAACATTTAACATCGGTTAAAAAGCAATTTTTATCCAAGGGTTATCCAGGACATATTGTTGATAATGCCATCATCAGGGCATCCAAAGTCTCCCGCACCACCCTGTTGGCAGACAAATCTGTGTCCACAAACAATAGATTGGTCTGGCCATTGACATTAACCAATTTTTCTAGACAGGTTATTCAAACAGTGAAAAAATATTGGCTACTTGTTCGTGATATACTGGGATGTGAAAGGCCCCCCACTGTGGCACATAAAAGAGCACACAACTTGAAAGACATGTTGGTACACTCAAATATTGGCCATGACACTCAAAGTATGAAAATTAGACCTAATTTGGTAGGAAATTTTCCTTGCCACCATTGTGCCATATGTCCCCAATTTACTCATACTAAGTTGTTTCAGAATCCTCATACTAAGATAGTTCATCAACTGCAACATTTTGCTACATGCACTACCAAAGGAGTCATTTACCTTATTACTTGTCCCTGTGCCTTGATGTATGTCGGCCAGACCAGTAGACAAATTAAACTCCGTGTAACAGAACACAAGAGTAAGATTAGGAATCGGGCCATTAACTCAAGCCTGTATAAACATTTAAATGACATGAACCATAGTCCTGAATCATTCAGGGTTCTACTCCTAGAGGTAGTTACTAGGGTTGTCCGATCGATGGAAAAATTGTTTCAATTCTCGTTTCTAAAGTAGGGGGTGCCGGCTCTTCGATGTAGAAATTATTTCTAAATGTTTCACCCAAAATTTTTGGATATTTACGAAAATTCGTAATGTTTCTAAAATGTTTCTAAAATGGCGGACGCGCATGCGCAATCGCCAAAAAACAGGAAACCGGGGGGGGGACTTTTCTGGGGGTCTCCCGCCCTCATTTCTTGAGCTATTCTCATCAAATTTGGTACAGTGGGAGAACACATTCCACACTCTTTGCTCAACAAATTGCAGAATGTTTCCTGTCTCCTATGATTTTTGGCGAATTTTCATAACTTTTTATAATACACTATTTTTCAATATTTGAAGAAACCTGTTCCTGGTTTGAAAAGTCTTATTTCCTGTTCAATTGGGTTCTTATCACTGTAAAAGTCCCTCTTCTACTTGTGTAGACTTTGGATTAGAAATGCAGCACACGCCAAGCAATGCCTTGACAGGATTGGCAACGTCCTTTGGAAACTATAAATTGCCTTTGAACCTTTTGATCAATGGTGCCACTGGCTGACCTTGTGATTGCAAAAATGAAACTCTGGCTGAGGACTTTGGATTAGAAATGCAGCACACGCCAAGCAATGCCTTGACAGGATTGGCAACGTCCTTTGGAAACTATAAATTGCTGTGGACCCTCTATTGAATCAAATCAATGTCTGACTTTGTGATTGCAGAAATAAAACTCAGCCCAAGGCTTGGGAATAGAAATGGAGCGTGAGGGAAGCAATGCCTTGGCGGGTGCCCCACGTCCTTTGGAAACTATTTATTCCAAGGTTTGAAAACAATGTGTGTCTTTGTAATTGATGCAATAACACTCAGCCCGGGGGCTTGGGATTATAAACGAAGTGTGAGGGAAGCTCAGCGCTTACAGGGACGCAGACGTGCTTAGAAAACTATAATTTTCAAGCTCCCTCCTTTGCAGTCTTGGAAAGCCTTATATGGCTTGATTGCTTTATTCCAGAAAACTTTGAAAAGGAAAGGCAAAAAGTCTACCTCAAAAAGGAAAAGCACCCCAAATCTCTGGGGTTACAGGGAAAGAAGCAGTGCACACACTCCTTTGCAGGCTTGGAAAGCCTTATATGGGTTTTATTGCTTTCTTCCAGAAAACTTTGCAAAGGAAAGGCAAAAAGTCAACCTCAAAAAGGAAAAGCACCCCAAATCTCTGGGGTTACAGGGAAAGAAGCAGTGCACACACTCCTTTGCAGGCTTGGAAAGCCTTATATGGGTTTTATTGCTTTCTTCCAGAAAACTTTGCAAAGGAAAGGCAAAAAGTCTACCTCAAAAAGAAAAAGCACCCCAAAAGCCCCAAAGCTAGCGGTTACAGGGAGGGACGCAGACTCCTTTGGAAAATAAAAATTCCCAACATCCACAGCAAGGACTCTGCCCCAAGCCCCAAGCCAATTTCCCCCCAACACAATATCTAACCGGCAACAACCAGCCACTTTGCCCTCTCAGCTTCACGGCGCGCGCGCTAACCACCCTCTCTCCTTGGTATCCCAACCCAGAGAATGGCTTGGCTCCGTGCGGAGGCGATTTTTATAGCGATTTTACACGTCGACGGGAGGACGCTAGCCCCCACCTTTTTTAGCCATCGTGGAAGACTCTGATTGGCAGGGAGCGGGAGCCCTGTTAGGCTGTGCTAGGCTCCCGTTCATGTTAGGTTGCAGAAACATATATATATATATATATATATATATATATATATATATATATATATTGGAAGGAAAAAAATTAACGAAATTTTTAAGACACAATTACAGAATGGGCCAACGATGGATCGTATTACATTGCCAGTTGCGCCCAGGGAAAACGTTTCAATACTCTTGTCAAAAAACGGGAACATAACGAAATTATAACGGTATGACAATTTTTACGACGATATGGACAACCCTAGTAGTTACTTCTTCCTCAAACACAGATTTATGCACCAAACTACAATAATGGGAAGCCTTCTGGATATTCACTCTTAAAACAGTTCACCCTAAGGGTCTCAATGATTCTATTTCATTTCAATGTTTTCTGTGAGCTTGGTGTATACCTGTGGTGGAGTTAAAATAGGTTCTTTTTATGTAAAACTTCTTTCAAATGGCTGATACATAGCCACACCTATATCCATACTGGGCCCCTTTAAAATTCTTCCTATATACAGTGAGTTCTACCTGCTTCTCCTGTGCTTGCCTAAGGAATCAAACCAGTAGCAGAGCACCTCTGTAGGAGAGTTTATGTAGGAGAGTTTATGTGAGTATACATGCTCCTGTTCTCAATGCTTTTACTATACTTTGTAATTTGTATTTTTATCCTGTACAAGTATTTCTAGCCACTCATATATATTCCCTGTAGGTCCACTCCGTCATTGATAATGACACATTGAAATTAAATACTTGAAGAACGGAATTGTCTACTTTAGATTCTCCATACCTGCATAACCACCACCTGAGGAAGACTACACAGTCAAAACCGGTCGTGGATGGTGACTAACCTTGGACTTGTTTAAAACATTGGATTTCATAAAAGGATTCACTTACTTGGACGTTTAAATTTGGACTTACAATTAGTGACTTATACAGTCCTCCATGTGGAACATGAACTCTGGTGGGCATTGGACTCACAAACTCTGAATATAGAGTTTTACTTTCTATGTATATATGTGTGTTGGTAACACATGGATTATATTTTGGTTTAATTACTGTTTTATAGTTCATATTAGTGGATTACATTTCTAGCTATAGTGGCCTCTTGCCTGTGCATTTCAGGGAATCCTTTCTTTGTAATGTTTAAATCCACACCATTGTGAAAAATAATTCCTTCAAGAAAACAATAAAATGCCAGAATGTTATTGGACCATGGTCCCCCCCCCCCCCCGCCACCAAAAAAAGATTTAAAATGTATCAAGTGCTCAGAAATAAATATATTATTTTTTCCTCTATAACTTTTATATTTCTGTATACTGTATCTATTTCACATTTATAAAATGTATAAACTTCTTGACCAAAATATAATGAGATAAGCCCAGAGACATTCACTTCCTTGCTGAAAGGTTTCCTGGACAGGAAGGGTGAGCAAACCCCCTGAGCCTTTTTCTAAGCCAAGACAATTAACAAGCCCATTGTTAATGTGTATGCAGAGATAGATGATTTCCCATCAACCTAGATAAATCCAAACCTGTTTGTCTAGCTATATGGTTCACTCAAAGCTGAGAGGTTGCTGCCTGCAGAAGCTCGAAAATATACTCATTGGCCTCCTTTATTTTGGACTCAGACCTTGATTACAGAGATCATCACCTTTTGTCCCTTGAATTTTGCACCTTTAATTTAAAAAGTTTCTATCTTTGTTTGACACATAACTTGACATTCAAGCTCATCAGAGGCCCATCTTCATATATTTACCTTTTGTTTTCCCAGACTGTGCCATTCCAGGGGGATGTCTCTGTAGCTGATTGGTCTTTCACTCTGGCCAATCCCTGGCTGTCATTCCCCTCTCCCACCAATCCTGCCATGGATCCTAGCCAGCCTCTATTGAATAAACCTCTGTGGCTTGTCTTCAACTTGGTTCCTCTGTCCTGGCCTATCTGGACATATGGCTCACCAGCCATGGATCCTCTTTAACTGCGGTCCTAGATAACCACAACAAGAGGAAATGACCTACGTTTTCCCTGAACCTTGGATTTAGTTATAGAACATTAGTACAGCAGATTCACTGCTTATAGCAGTTATACATCTAATATACCCTCTCCCAGTAATGGAGCCCCGGTGGTGGAGTGTGTTAAAGCGATGATGCTGAACTTGCAGACCAAACGGTCTCAGGTTCAAATCCCAGGAGTGGAGTGAGCGACCGCTGTTAGCTCCAGCTTCTGCCAACCTAGCAGTTCGAAAACATGCAAATGTGAGTAGATCAATAGGTACCGCTCCAGTGGGAAGGTAATGGCACTCCATGCAGTCATGCCGGCCACATGACCTTGGAGGTGTCTACGGACAACGCTGGCTCTTCAGCTTAGAAATGGAGATGAGCACCAACCCCCAGAGTCAGACATGACTAGACTTAACATCAGGAGAAACCTTTACCTTTAGAAAACTGTTTTCTTCTCGGCTGGCCAGAGGCTTGCAATGCTCTACAGTGTTCAAGGTATCCAAAGGTTTTTATATATCTTTTTCTTTTTCTTTTACTTTATTATTTTTATCTGGTCTCCATTTGTTTGCTGGCTGCTACCCTGGAGTACATACTAGGAAGCAGAATGCCTCTACTTTGCAAAGGCTGATGACTCAAGGAACACTCTTTTAGCTGTTTTTACTTCAGAGTCCTTTCGAAGCACAAGTCTCCGCTAAGTTGGTATGAATTGCAAGGGAACAAAACAGCAGATGATATAAGGACTGCAGATAAAGGCCAAGTATAAAACACAACATCAAGCTATATTGACGTGCCTTATCAAAGTCATTGCAGCAACTCTATCAAACACCAACTAATGCTATTAACTAGTGCCTAAAGACTCTGTGACTTTATTTTTTAAAAACCATGCTAATCAGAACAAGGCAGACCTACAGAAACAGTGACAAACCCCTGTCTCCATTAATATCATCTCCCCCGCCTGGGAAAAGAAAGAAAACAAAACAAACAGAGATAAAAGCCTACTTCTCTCCCATAGTCAAAATACAGGAGCCGGAGCAAGAACAGAACACCCCCTCAGCTTTGCCTCTGGATTGGACCTTAGATCACTGTCAGGTAATTTTTAACCCTTATGAGAACTCAGGCATAAGTATAGCTGAGGAGTTTGCCTTCGCTACTGAAAATTTGGATAATTTGGATGTTTGGAGGGGGCACAGGAGGCATGTTTTAACATCGCCCAATGAAGATGTGGTTGAGGTCCCTATGAATACAACAGAGGGCAATCTAGAGACAAATCTATCAGAGGCCTCCAAAAAACCACCCATTGCAGAGGATCTGGTCAACCAATTAACCTTTACCTTTACCTTTACAGCGGATTCACTGCTTATAGCAGTTATACATCTAATATACCCTCTCCCAGTGATGGAATGCTCAACACACTGCAAGCAATGCAGCAATTAAATCTGCTATAATTGATCTCAATTCCTTGTCAAATGTTAATACAGTAGGTTCATCAATTATATGTAATAACTTCAATATGAGTATACAGCTATGCATTTTTGACATTTCAAGCACTCAAAGCCATTGTTCTTATGATATCTTGCACAACAAAAGCATGATTTTATAGGATTCCTAGCTTGTTAAAATCAATGCTAAGTCTCACTGGTACTTTTATTGAACATAGATAATGTCCAGAATGCAGCCTGAACTATCAATGGACACAGATACTTTGAAAACTTGGAGAAAAAACCCAGCAATACTGACAACATAATTGTTTGTGCTGCAGTTACATCAGTACTAACATAATGTTGCTAAATAAAGTGAAATGGCAAAAAATGTCACAAAGGTCTTTGATTGCTCACTGGGAAGCCACGGGGCCAAGTGCAATTGTAATTTAAGCAGCTCTGCAGGCTCCATTTAGCCAAGCTTTTTTTCAAGCAATTGCTGATCTGTGCAGGGACATGCCCTTTTATGCCATGACTGTTTAGCTGTTTAAGAATCTTTATTGGGGATCTTGTCAAAGGCTTTTTGAAAGTCCAAATGCAGAATATTGACATAATCACCCTTATCCACATTAGTTTATTGACTCTTTCAAGGAAGTCCTATAGATTTCTTAGGCTGCCATAGTGATAGAATTCTATATCTGCCTCTGAAACCTCTGCCTCTTTTCAGAAATTGAAGCATAAGGGACTTATAAAACCCACTGAATAACAACCTTGAAATTTAATTCCTGTGTTTTAAAAAACACACATCAAGCAGCAGTGGGCACTTCACTCTGCAATGCCCCTGGAAATTGTCCATCGTTCCAGGTCTAGAGCTGGCATTTTTAGGCCCACTAAATCTTTAGCCTTCTGGCCAAGCTTAACAACAAAAAGGTATTATTCCTGTTTTCTGATGAGAATCTTGTTTACCAGGAAGTTGACTGTGGCTGCCAAGTAGTTTCACAGCAACCCTGCATTTATATTAATTTCTCCTGAATGTGAGTCAAGGCAAAACACTCAGCATTTGTGCTGGCTTTAAGAACAAGAGCCGTCTGCTTTTGAAAGCAGGCTCCCAATAAAATTATAACAGCAAAATATCACAGACTGTGTGACATTGTGGGAAAGGGAATGTTGTCACAAAGAAACACTAAACCACTGCAATTGTGTGCTGCATTTGTCAGGCTCAGAAAGAGAGTTAATATCAAAACTTATCTTACATTTTCAGATGCCAGGAAATATCCACACCTTTTGTAATCTTGACAGAATAACAACATAATAGAGCTTTTTTAAAAAATATGAGTGCCATCTCCCTTACATCATAGGGATGATATTTAAACTGTTAATAGACAAAGTAGATAAAACTATTTTTCTGAAGAAATAATGTTCTGGTTTTAAAGGGATGTGGGCGGGTTGAAGGTGAGCCATACAAAGACTGGTAGAAAAATGACCCCCTGTCTGCTCTTTTAGTTTGAAGCTATAGAATGGTTAAGATGTTAGCAAACACCCATTGAGGGGAGGAATAACAATCTTTTGTCAGTAGCATGAACAAGGCAAAATTTCTGTGCTTCAGGATGAATCAGTAAGTTGCAGCCGCATTGACAGTAGCTTATTCTTTAACTTCATGAATGTCGACATGATGAGTCAAATAGGATATGCCTAACAGAAGGAAAGCTGCTTTTCAACTGTTGTTTTCACATTCATTAACTAAGCACCTTACATGCCGGCACTGTTTTCTGCCAGAGCGGTGTCCAGGTAACAGGAAGGGACCACTGCCAAGCTTACTCTAATTGGCTCCCCAATTGGAAATCTCACCAGGTAGGGCAAAACCTACATGAGTGCAAGGACCTTTCCTGGTCATCAATGTGCCCTAGTGATGACAGTGTGAGAAAGTCAACACCACTCCTGCCCATGTTTACTTTGAGTCCACAACTATCAATCTAACACTAATGAGCACGTCTTCCTGTAAAGGGATTACACAAACTCATAGTGTGGATGGAATGGCTGCTCATCTCCTTTTTTAACTTGTGTAACAGCTAACCAATTTCATTGCTACATGCATCATGTTAATCCCAATGTTACTAAATGTGCCATAATGGGAGGGTAGAATTATTTTTTAAAGTGGTTTGGAAGCATGTGAAATTATGAAATAAAGGTCAGAAAATTTAAAAAATGCAGCAAATATGATCCAGATTTGTGCCCAAGCTCACAAAGGCGATCTGAAGGAAGTATCCACCCCACCTCAAGCGTTGACATTCAAACATTTGTTTTAATGGCTTTACCCTGAGGGCTTTTTATTCATTTGATGGACATTTTCTTTTCTTTCTTTTTCTTATTCCTTCCTCGCTGTCATTGATCCACAAGACCAACATTAATAATATACTTTATTTATATTTTTCTTTATCTCCCTGAGGGGACTCAGAGCAAATATTTTTCAAACATTCAGTGCCATTATACAATTGACATAGATAAATAGTACATTAACAGAGGCAGGCTTCCCTTTTCCCATCTCCGGCATCTGTCTGTGCTTGACTTGGCCTTGTTTCATTTTCCACACTGAAGAGCCATGTCATCCATGGATGCCTTTCCTGGTTGGATTTTTGCCAGCATGTTTTTCAGAGCGCCTTTTACCGCCCCACCAAAGTGATTCCTATTTATCTACTTACATTGCTGTTTTTTAACTGCTAGGAGACCAGAAGCTGGACTGACGGTGGGAACTCACCCTAACCCGGGCTTGACCAGGAGATCATTGTATTTAGGAAAATAATTCATTATTTAGGAAAGAACGGGAAACTTTCTCTTGATTACATGTAATTATGATCTTCAATTATGTTTGTGCACTTTCAATAAGGGATTGCCTGTATGCAAAAGATGGGTTCGTGTGATAATTATCCAAAATATTTGATTTAGATCTTGGAGAAAAGAAAGTGTGCATATATGTATGGGGACATTTTTAATCAAATAAATATTAGCTGCAGCAACTCTATGTATCAGTTATAAAAGTTATAGATTACAATGGAACCCTGGAAAGTTTCCAACATTCTAGCAATATATGCTGTTATACAAGCCCTGTTTGGTTAGAAGAAATATCCATACTAAACTCAGTGTCTAGTTGTTCACAGAGGTCAGTCATTGGTCCTTTCATACTACACAGTCAATAAGTATGATTCCTCTTTAACTGCCATTGTATCATCTTATGGAGTCAGATTTCCAATTTAAGGTGAGGGATTTAGAATTCCACAGGATTCTATGGAATGTAGTAATTAAAGATGAATCATAGTGCAATAACTATACATTATGAGCTTTCCCAGTATAGTTCAGTCCCTTGTTCTTTGAAAAATCAGAAACTTTCCCCTCTCTGCATGGGGTGGAATGGCAGAGGGGAGATTAAAAATCCAATGGAAAAAATACTATTCAAAGTTTTAGATACCTCAAAGGAATACTTTAAAAAAAAACCCCGATGTGAGTTTTAAATGCAAACATGACTACTGCTTTTGTATATTTGGAATCTTGTTAAAGTGTTTGTATTTGAAAGAGCCAAAAGTATTCCCATATGAACATGTATTAAAATGCCATTAATACTTTGCACAGTATTTGCACAGATTCCATTTGCACAGTGGGGTATTCTGAATGAATGGACATTCATTGTGAACTGAAGTGCAAAGGAAGTAGGATTTTTACCATCAAGTCTGAGAACTATCATTTATGTAGATGTTAGATAAGGTTCAGGGAACATGTAGCTCTACAGAGGTTGGACTTTAGTTTCTACCAGTATCTGCTTAGCCTTTCTATAAATAGGGATGACTTGTAGTTTATCAAAATGTGGTCAGCAATATGTTAGGTTCTCCTTTCCTCCTACTTACTTACTTAGGCGATCCCTCATTGTCCGAGTATGATGGCCTTCCAAGTTCTTGGAAAACACCTGTGTGTGGGGTTTTTTTTAATGTGTGGAATCTTCATAGAGTGAGGGTTCCAATCAGTGGCATGGTTAACACAACAATGGTGGCTTCTCAATCTGTTCCAACCTCTTTCCGCCTTCACAGCCATTGTAACAATGGTGCCTGATCCACCATTGAGGTCTTCAGATTGTTCTCAGTCTGGAACCTCCCCTGCCCCCCCCCCCCCCGGGAGTGCATGACTCCAGTAGTTACACCCACAGGTTCATTGGAATACCCAAGCCCCCTCACAATGACAAGGTGACAATTGTCACCTTTCCTCAAGTAGACTATTATCAATCATCCATCAATTTATTCACTGTCAATAGCTTTACACAATCCTTTAGTCATATTCCTAAAGCAATTTCCAAGAGGAATTTTACTGTAAAGGCCAAAATAAAACCAGGCAACCCTCCCCCACAACTTTAAAAAAAGGAAATATTTGTGTACAAAGTGTATGCATGCAGCTTGCCTCCACATGATGCAATAAATTGTGAACAGTCATGTATAGATGTGCATTATATGTATAAAATTGAGTCTGTGTGCAGTAAGCATTAATATCTATCCATAGATATGTGTGTGCTGGTGTCTGGATGACTGTAAAAATATGGCAGAAGAAGTTTTCCTTTCATGATTCACTCTTTTTAAAGATTAGGATCATTTTGCTTTTAGTATTGTGGTTTCGTCATCTTAATAGGTCACCCTATGTAGTTTTAGAATAGTTTTAGTTCAGAAACACACAAAGTTCTCATCAAAATCCTTAGATTGGAGTGGGGAATGTCTTATTATTCCTATGTTTTTAGATAATTCATAATTTCCTATGCTGACTAAGGCTGATGGATAGCTCACCCACTTCTGGAACTGCACATGTGTCATGCACATGCTCTAGAGCAATCCTGCACAACTCTCCAGGTGTTTGGGGTTCCAACACACAGGAGCCCTAGCCAGCTTGTCCAATGGCAAGGAATTCTGGGAGCTGAAGTCCAAATAAAATAATAATAATAATAATAATAATAATAATAATAATAATAATAATAACTTATGCCTCAAGTACCACCTCCCAGCAGCAAAGAACTGGTGGGATCGCAACATGCAAAGATATTGTGGGACTTCCAAATCCAGACTGACAAAGTTCTGGAACACAACACACCAGACATCACAGTTGTGGAAAAGAAAAAGGTTTGGATCATTGATGTTGCCATTCCAGGTGACAGTCGCATTGATGAAAAACAACAGGAAAAACTCAGCCGCTATCAGGACCTCAAGATTGAATTGCAAAGACTTTGGCAGAAACCAGTGCAGGTGGTCCTGGTGGTGATGGGCACACTGGGTGCCGTGCCAAAAGATCTCAGCCGGCATTTGGAAACAATAGACATTGACAAAATTACAATCTGTCAACTGCAAAAGGCCACCCTGCTGGGATCTGCACACATCATCCGAAAATACATCACACAGTCCTAGACACTTGGGAAGTGTTCGACTTGTGATTTTGTGAAACGAAATCCAGCATATCTATCTTGTTTGCTGTGTCATACAATAAAATAATAATTTATATCACACCCCTTCTCCCCAGAGCAACTCAGGGCAGCTAACAACACAAAAACAGTATACAGAGTAACAGTCACAATAAATCAAAAAGGCAAATCACATTAATTAAAATAAGACCAACAACACAAATGTCAAACACCTGGAGGGCCACAGGTTGTGCTTCGCTCTTGCTGAAACTTTAACCTTCTCTGAAATTTCACTTTAGGCAGGTTTTTCAGTTTCCTTTTGCACTCCACTGCAATCCCATAAAAATAAAATGCCATATATCTGTATGATTTATCCTAGTTTAGCTACTTATCTGGTTCAACCCATTTCCTCTAAAATCTCTAAACTCCTTCACTGCTGATAAGCAATCTATTCCAAATATTTCTGTTGCCCAAATAAAATAGCCCTATTTCTTTTCTTAATGCACAATATGTCATTCCTATTACAGTCCCTCTAAATCTTAAGCCTACTTGACTCCACACATTTTGTTTGTCTTGGGTATTCTACTACTACTAATTAAACTAATGAATGCATCCCATGAAATCCAATCTATTCAGCTATTCTTTGGAGTGTCACATTTCCAAGCCACATTTCCTTTTTCAAGTGACTTTAACACTTACACCAGTTTCTGTCCCTTTCCTCTATTAACCTTTCTTCTTGACCCCTATTTCTTTTCAGGACTTTGACAGTTGTCTCTCTTTTTTCTTCTTCCTGGCTAAACTCCAGTTCTGAAAAACCTGCAGAATCACTTCGTAGGAAATCTTTACTCTTAGTTATTAGAGTTCTCTCTCCTACTTCCATTTCCTAACCTTTGTCACGCAAATACCCCAGCTACAACTACTGAATCCATTCAGTCTGTTTTAATAAACCAAGCTGGGACTAGTTGGCCTAAGTTCATTACTGTGCTCAGGCACTTGATGAATACCCATCAAACATTCCACTTCAGATCTAAAGCAAGAACTTGGCAGTATAGCAAACGGAAAGCTAACTTCCATGTACATGTTTTTAGAATTAGGGTGAAAGGTTCTATTCACTCCATTTCGTTGCATTGTAAAACAGTGCAGCTAAAAATCTACACAACAGTGTTATTTTTGTGCAAATCACTTCTTGCAAGATGTAGTTTTAACATGAAAAGGACTTGAATGTTACATGTGTGAAACAGGATTCTTTGTGCTAGCAGTAAATTGGAGAAAGGAGAACTTAAGAGTGTAAGCCTTCTTAAAACTAAGTCCCACCAAATTCAATGAGGGTTCATTGCAAGAGCTGAAATTAATGTTGTATAGGAAAGTTTTTGTTTAGCTACCAAAATTTTGCATGGTGAATGTGCTGCATTAAAAGGATTGTAGTGTCTAGATCAGTGGTTCCCAATTTTTGATCCTCCTGGTGTTTTGGAGTTCAGCTTCCACATTTCCTAATACATTTTAAGATGGCTTGGATTACTGGGAGTTGAAGTCACAAACAACTGGAGGATCAAAGGTTGGGAATCACGGGTCTAGATTGAGAGAAGTAATGGTGCCCATTTATTCTGCTTTGGTCAGACTTCATCTGGAATACCATGTCCAATTCTAGGCACCATGATTCAAGAGGGATACTGACAATCTAGAACAGGCATGGGCCTTGGGGCCGCATTGTGGGCTCAGCCGGGAGGACCAGGTTGGGAAAGAGGGTGGTCAGGCACATGCTGGGTGGGAGGGACCCAGGGGGTGAGGGCTTGGGAGAGGGCAGGGCCAGGAGAGGGTGGGTCGTCCTCAGGTTGTCCTGGCATAAGGACTGGGCTGCTCACACCATCCCTATGCTGGGCAGAGAGTGAGACACATAGTGGCTAAGAGCACTCCAGAGGGCTCTTAGCTGCTGTGTGCCTTCCTCCCCCATCTTTTCTGAATAAGGATGTTGCAGGCTGTCATGGCTTTATGCCAAGAGGACAGGGAAAATGAGGAGGGCACATCCAGCCCTCGGGTCTTAGTTTGCCCATGCCTGATCTAGAACATGTCCAGAGGAAGGTGACTAAAATAATCAGTCTAACCATGCCCTATGAGGAGTGGCTTTAAGAACTGGGTATGTTTAGCCCGCAGAAAAAAGGTTGAGAGGGGACATGATAGCCATGTTTAAACATTTGAAAGGATGTCATAAAAAAGAAGGAGCAGTCTTGTTTTCTTCTGCCCTGGAGACCAATTGGTCCAAATTACAGCAAAGGAGATTCCACCTAACAGTAGGAAAATCTTCTTGACTGTAAGAGCTGTTCAGCAGTGTAACGTTCTGCCACTGAGTGTGGTGGAAGTTCCTTCCCTGAAGGCTTTTAAACCCCCATCTGTGGGGGTGCTTTGCTTGTGCTTTTCCTGCATAGCAGGGGTTTGGACAAGATGGCCCATGTGATCACTTCCAACTACAATTCTATTTTAAATGTAAAGTCACTGTGTTATAATTTAAAAAACCAACTTGCTTTACTTTGTAACAAAAATCATGGTTTGTTTCAGAATATATATTTGCTGATAGCAGAAGAAGTGGAGATGCAGATAGACAGTATGTTTATTTTGCCTTCAGGTTTGCAAGTTATGCATTGTGCATTACCTGTTGCAATTGTGCATCGATACTTTTCACAGTGGTTGTGCATCCTATGCTTTGTATTGTGATTACACATTGTACATTGTGGTTGTCCATCCCATATTTTGCACTGTGACTGTGCATCCCATACATTGTATGTCTTTATGTTGCAGTTTGGCATCATGTATTGTCATTGATATTTATTGCACAATGTTGCCATTCTGCAGGGGGTTGCATTATTATCATTATGGTGCAGTGGGTTAAACTCTTGTGCCGTCAGGACTAATGACTTGAAGGTTGGGTTTCTGACCTAAAGGTTGCCAGTTCGAATCCAACTCCAGCTTCATGCAGGAACATGAGAGAAGCCTTACACAAGAATGGTAAAAACATCAAAACATCTGGGCTTCTCCTGTGCAACATCTTGCAGACGGCCAATTCTCTCACACCAGAAGTGATTTCTCAAGTCGCTCCTGACACACACAAAAAATATTGCACTACATAATATATCATCACATGCTAAAGAAACGTTGGCCTGAGGCGCTAGCATGTATTTGCAATAAGGGGGAATAAACAGACTGAAAAAATACCCCTCCTAGATGACACACACACACACACAAACACACACAATAAAGCTTATTTATGATTACCTGCACAAAGATTCAGATGCAAGGGAAATGGTTTGCAATGGGAATGCCATTCAAATGTGATGATTATTCACCTTTATATGCATGGTGATCATAAGAACTTGCTTTGTATGAATCTCACCTAGAGATGGGAAAAAAGTTGCTGAATTCAGCAGTTGTTCACATCTCCCAATATTCCTTTCATGAAATCCAAGCATTTCCTTAATTGTCTTCATATTAGTGAGACTAAAGGGACTTTTATCAGAAATAAAGTGCCTACAAAACAGCATCAAACATTGAAAATGTAAACAACAAAAACGTATGTAGTTTGAAAAATATATCCAGAAATACATATTTTAATAGGGAAAATTTGCTTGCATTAGGTTAATTGTGCGAATGAATGTGCAAATTAAGAAAATACATAAAAGTGTACAAATTTTAAAATACATAAAGGTCTGCATAAATTTCAGTGTACAGAAAAAATAAAAGGCTTAACAAAATTTGGACCAAGAGATTGTTAAATTCCTTAGCACAATCCTAGCCTATGAAACTTGATATTATGTACATCTCCCTTTTTCAACCTGGTGCCTTCCATATGTCTTTGGGTTATACTCCCTTAGCAAGATAGCATGGCCAATTGTCAGGGTGAACGAGGAAATAAACAGTTTGAGGAGAGCTAGCATCTCTTCACATGGGCTATTTTTTGGTGGTGGCGATGGATGTTCAACCATTCTGATGACCCCCATCACACCCCAGAGAAGTACTTCTGAGCGGCCCTATACAGAGAATGGGGTAACAGGTCCCCACGCCCCTTGAGTGGATGCTGCCAAGATCGCCACAATCTGCAGCAATCTATGGCGATTCTGGCCCTGTGTGTGAGAAAGTTCCTAGAAAGTTCTGATAATCATTCCCATCTCTACATTCAAAGTGTCTGCTTGACAACTAAGTCTTTACCTGCATTAGAATATGTTTAAACACCTTTAAATTATGCATGCCGTGTTGGATAATATTTTTCTTAACCAAACAGAAAAGCTAGCACATTCTTCATCTTAGCATATTGTTTACCCTTGAGTAAATTACCTTCTCCTTTTAATAGTTGGCATTTGTTTCAATGCTATTCA
The DNA here is from genome assembly GCF_035594765.1 of Anolis carolinensis. Classification (NCBI taxonomy): domain Eukaryota; kingdom Metazoa; phylum Chordata; class Lepidosauria; order Squamata; family Anolidae; genus Anolis; species Anolis carolinensis. The sequence goes on from NC_085845.1 coordinate 62,850,777, forward strand.
AAAGCATATCTGCTGCCATTCCCTCATGTTTACCTGGAGTGAAAACCAAAGGGCCAGGCTAATATTAAACTGGGGGTAAATGCCTCAGTTATGCTTGATATAGCAGTCAATGGATGAATTATAATATGTGCATAAACTTTGATAATATCTGCAGAGAATAGCTGAGGTTGACATAAAAGGATTAGTCAATTAATTGATGTGTTAATTACAATTAATCAAATGATAAAATTAATGTGCTAATTGCATATCAACAGTTGAACAACAATTAACATGTGCTGCTCTGAAGGGAATGAGGGACGCATTGGTATCCTTAGGGAGGTGTTAATGGTATTGGCATTGTAATTAACAAGTTTTGTACATCTCATGATTCCTCCATTGTTAAGTAAACTGGTGGGCTGATGCTATTAACAAAAGAATACAAAACATATGAAGGAATTATTTTACTGTAGTAGAAGTAGTTGCCTAACTACTTGGGAAAATCGATTCATTTTATTTAGATGGAATACCTGTCAATTTGATTGTCTGAGATTAGTGGTTCTTTGAATATTATGTATTTTTATGGAAGGCCAGTTTTGTTTTCAAGGGCACATGAATGAACGGTTTTGTAATGTTTGTTACAAAAGCTACAGATTAGATATTTTTCTTGGCTCCTTTTGCTTGGGCATGGGCGACATGCCTTGGTGTACTAACAGAAAAACCACACCATACATGTTTTTGGGTATAACAACAATTTATTGGTTACAGGAACGAGGGTTGGCAACCACGCATGGGTCCTGGATCATCGATCGGTCAGCCCGGTGCTGCTCGATCACAAAGCAAAACTAAGGCACAACCGATACCAGCCCGGTAATCGGTACCAAAGCACCGCCCATAGTACGCAATGATACTCCCCCCTCCTGCCAATGAGGGGGGGGAGTAACCATAGCTGATCCCGGGCCCATGTTAAACGCCAAAACAAGAGTTGTGACAAATAAACATGGAATAATGCTAACTCAAATAATAACTGAATGTAGGGTGGGCGGGATGGCAAGCGGAAAACGCCGAATGCCTGCCTTGGCCCTCCTGGGGCCTGGGCAGCAGCTGGGACCGCCCTCCCAATGTGGCCTGCCCAATGGCAAGCAGGGGCGGTCCCGCAATCAATTGGCCCAGAGGCCTGGCGGCGGGAAAGTTTCCCGCCGCCCCAAGGGCCTCTGGGAAGAAGAAGGTCCATGGCGGCCGCCATGATGGGGGCGGGGGCGGCCAGCCCCGCAACAGGCCTGGCCTGGTGAGTCAGGCCATGCATTTTGCTTGGGCATGGGCGACATGCTTCCGCCTTGGTGTACTAACACAAAAACCACACCACACATGTTTTTGGGTATAACAACAATTTATTGGTTACAGGAACGAGGGTTGGCAACCACACATGGGTCCTGGATCATCGATCGGTCAGCCCGGTGTTACTTGATCACAAAGCAAAACTAAGGCGCAACCGATACCAGCCCGGTAATCGGTACCAAAGTGCCGCCCATAGTACGCAATGATACTCCCCCCTCCTGCCAATGGGGGGGGAGTAAGCATAGCTGATCCCGGGCCCATGCTAAACGCCACAAAAGGAGGGCAGGATCCCCTGCTCTCCTTGCCGCCAACCCTACCTTCCGTAACCAACAAAAATTAAAATTCCCCAACAGCTGCAACCGTGTGTCCAGAGCATGATGCTGAGTCCTAGCACACTGCCATGCCGCTTCTGATGAGGTTCGAGTCCAACCATCCGCCTTGTCTGATAGCCACCGTTCGCCATCGCCCGAGCATCCCCTCCAGGCCGGCTAGGCAGCTTTCTGGACACCTTCGCGCTGTGAAGTTCCCTTCCACCGGTTGTTGTTGGTCCCCACTCCTCGCCTTTCGCTAGTCTCCTTCCTCCTTTCGTGGTGGCATACCTGCAGGGAAGGAGAGGAGCAAGCGGAAAACGCCGAATGCCTGCCCTGGCCCTCCTGGGGCCTGGGCAGCAGCTGGGACCGCCCTCCCAATGTGGCCTGCCCAATGGCAAGCAGGGGCGGTCCCGCAATCAATTGGCCCAGAGGACTGGCGGCGGGAAAGTTTCCCGTCGCCCCAAGGGCCTCTGGGAAGAAGAAGGTCCATGGCGGCCGCCATGACAGGGGTGGGGGCGGCCAGCCCCGCAACAGGCCTGGCCTGGTGAGTCAGGCCATGCATTTTTTGGACAAATCTCATGGTTTTCCTCAAAATCCAAGAGATTTGTGGAAAGAAAACAATTTTGTTTGGTTTGAACAGGATTTTTTTCTAGAAAAACATCCTGATTTACAAAAATGTACTAAAAATGCACAAAACCTCTAATAATATCTTTCCCTAGAGAAAACTCAGAATAAAGTGAGTAAACAATTTATTTCCTTACACCCTTCTCTTCCTCCACCCACATAGCTACTTACCAGCTTCTCTGCCTCTCACAATAATCTAGATATGTCGACAGTGGCACATTTAATTTTATATATTAATTGAATAGAGAATGAGAAAGCATTCTAAAGAAGAACTGTATATACTCTAATGTAGGCCACATCTTCATTGATCATTTAGTCTGGTGTGCAAATAGATTAGCCTGGCAGTGGCTAAATGTGTGGCCTTGCCCCAGATTAAGCTAATTTGGGGGGAAACATGACTCCTGATGCAGGCTGCTGGTGCTTCACCAAACTCTAAATGCCAGGATCTCATAGCATTGAGCCATGGCAGTTCAAATGATGTCAAACTGCTTTAATTCTATAGTAGTGATACATTTCTAGAAAGTACTTTTTTTTCTTCTCAATTCCTAAACTCTTCTAAAAATCTGGCAGATACAGCGTCTCCAACCAGTTGGGTTGATACAGGGAATGCTGTGGTTGTAGCCTACCTGAATTTCAGTAAGGCCTTCGACAAAGTCCCCCACGACTTTCTGGCAAACAAACTAGTAAAATGTGGGCTAGACAAAACTACAGTTAGGTGAATCTGTAATTGGCTAAGCAAACAAACCCAAAGGGTGCTCACCAATGCGTCGTCTTCATCATGGAAAGAAGTAACAAGTGGAGTGCTGCAGGGCTCCGTCCTGGGCCCGGTTCTGTTCAACATCTTTATTAACAACTTAGATGAAGGGTTAGAAGGCACAATCATCAAGTTTGCAGATGACACCAAACTGGGAGGGATAGCTAACACTCCAGAAGACAGGAGCAGAATTCAAAATGATCTTGACAGACTAGAGAGATGGGCCAAAACTAACAAAATGAAGTTCAACAAGGACAAATGCAAGATACTTCACTTCAGAAGAAAAAATGGAATGCAAAGATACAGAATGGGGGACGCCTGGCTTGACAGCAGTATGTGCGAAAAAGACCTTGGAGTCCTCGTGGACAACAAGTCAAACATGAGCCAACAATGTGATGCGGTAGCTAAAAAAGCCAACGGGATTCTGGCCTCCATAAATAGGGGTATAGCGTCTAGATCCAGGGAAGTCATGCTCCCCCTCTATTCTGTCTTGGTCAGACCACACCTGGAATACTGTGTCCAATTTTGGGCACCGCAGTTGAAGGGAGATGTTGACAAGCTGGAAAGCGTCCAGAGGAAGGCAACTAAAATGATTAAGGGTCTGGAGAACAAGCCCTATGAGGAGCGGCTTAAAGAGCTGGGCATGTTTGGCCTGCAAAAGAGAAGGCTGAGAGGAGACATGATAGCCATGTACAAATATGTGAGGGGAAGTCATAGGGAGGAGGGAGCAAGCTTGTTTTCTGCTGCCCTGCAGCCAAGGACACAGAACAATGGCTTCAAACTACATGAAAGGAGATTCCACCTGAACATCAGGAAGAACTTCCTCACTGTGAGGGCTGTTCGGCAGTGGAACTCTCTGCCCCAGACTGTGGTGGAGGCTCCTTCTTTGGAGGCTTTTAAGCAGAGGCTGGATGGCCATCTGTCGGGAGTGCTTTGAATGTGATTTCCTGCTTCTTAGCGGGGGTTTGGACTAGATGGCCCATGAGGTCTCTTCCAACTCTACTATTCTATGATTCTATGATTTTGCATTTTAAGGCCACACCAACCCCTAAATCTGTGGGATCATTTCCTCTTTGCAGCAAATACCTTGGTGACACTCATTTCAGGGTCCATCTTGCTGAAACCATCATACAGACCAATGATTTCTGATGAAACTCCTAAACCCAGTAGTTGTTTGGGCTTTCATTAGTGGTCTTTCCCAAGCCACCCTCAATATTCCTGAGATTTTCTGTAAGAGAAGCATGTGCCCTAAATGTATATTTATAAGTCCATTTTCTTGTTCTCCCTGAAATCCAATTCACAGGCTAGTTCTTGAATTTTTAGAATTAAATAGAATATCTCATCACATTTTTGCACTGCTGTTTATTGTATTGCCTTCAGAGCAACTTGGAATATACCAACATTTGCAAAAATTTCTTCAGAAGGTTGGTTTTTGTGGGGGTTTTACATTTTCTTTGATCTTAGGGTGAGAGAGGACTTGTGGATTTTCATGGCCAAGAAGAGATTCAAATCTGGTTTCCCAGAATCCTAGAATCTCAAACCACGATACCACACTGGTTATCACAGTCTTCCTTTGTTATAATTTCATCTTTCTGAGTATGTAATTTCCACAACATTGAAATCTGAGATTTTTACAACAGTAATTTGAGATAATATAAAAGTTAGGAGAAAGAAAGTTAACTCTTCTACTTGGGGTTGGAGGGTGAAGCTCTGAAAAGAGCCCTGAGATTGCAAGTAGTGAAAAAGAAACATGGTGGAGTGCTCTTTAGCTCATAACCTTGTAACATACTGTGTACATTTCACCATAATGAACCATCCACTTCAAGAATTCTGAAAAAAAAAAGAATTATTTTCTCTGAAGAAACCAAAACATTGGAAAACCTGTAATGTCTTCATGTGACCTCAATCACTGCCATCTATAGGGTATCTGTGTCTGTGTGTATGTGTGTGTATGAATATTGTGTGTGTGAATATTGCAGTTTATTGAGCTCTCAGTCTTATAATTTCCATCTTTTTTTGATACACAACCACACAGAAAACACGTTTGATAGCTTCCAGTGCTGTCTTGTGTATACACTTTTGTGCTTAATTTTAACTTATGTCATAAAGTGCTTCAATATCAAATTTCTGTTCCCAACTCTTTCAGTTAGAACAAGAATGAAAGCACCCAGAGAAAGGGGTTTGGCTTCCACTTCATGTGCATGTGTTTGATCATGAGAAAAATGTTAATACATATGCAAAAACCCAGTTTTCTCTGGATTTATTTACTTTTACCTGAGGATTTTGGGCATTTCTGGAAGGGCCCTAACTCTGTAAAAGGCAGTCCATTAAAATCCATTCATGAGGATAGGTTCTGTGAAATTTTGCATAAATTTAAGGAGTTTGAAAAAGTGACCAACTGGCAACTGAATCAACATTTGCCAAAGGTCTAAATACAGCTACTGAAGAGCTATCTCTGCCTAGAGTCCTATGGATTCAAGAGAGTAAGCACTAATTAACTCCCCAGCTTAGTTTTTCTTAATTGGTCTCTTGTTTTTTTTTAACTGAGATGTTCTTATACTAAAAGGATATTAGTAATATGGGAAGCTTGTGATAGCATGATTCTTTTTCCCTCTTAAAGGGCACAACTTTTTAAGTTTGAAGGCTCTTTGAGTTTAGATAAATGATCATCAAATAATTCTGAATTTGGAAGATGGAAGTATAGCTGTGTGATTAAAATGTTTGAGATTTCTTGCATAATTCCATTTTTCCAATTTAAACTGATTTTTAAAGGTTAAATGCCTATTAAAGTTGAAATGCTCTTGAAAAACATTGCTTCAGTGTTTTACATCTTTAATTATCTTCTTCATTTCATCTACATTATATGAAAGTTGTATTCAATAAGACAGCATTATTCCTGATTCTTGTATTTGTGTCAATTTGAAACAATGAAAGAGAAAGGATTCTAGAAAACACCTAACAAAACCCACAGGGGAAAAATGAAGATATGTTTCCAGGTGTCAATAAATGATCCTTTTTATTTTGAAAAAGTCCACTATATTTCAGCCTATGTATTTATTTTAATGGTCATCTTCAGAAGCAATATGCAATCTATCAGTAGAAATTTTTGGAGCTGAAAATCTCATTTCATTTATTGGACCACAAATGGAATGAGATTTTCAGTTCCAGAAATTTCTGTTGTTAGATTGCATATTGTCCCAGAAAAAGACAATTGAAATATGTGCACAGGCAAAACATATTGGACTTTTCAAAGAAAAAAGAGCATCTATCAAACTCTTGAAAATGTATCTCCTCCCCTTTTTTCCTGTTAAGTTTGAAATACTGGTCTAGCATACACATAAAAACAAAGTTGCTTTTCACCTTCTTGGATGAAATGGGACAGGTATCCATTTCTATGGTTTAAAGCATTAAATCATAGCTCACATATCCCATCATGCTACATTAACTTTCCTTGAAGTGATCTTTGACTCAGCTGGATTAAAAGACTTTACAAAAAATCCAGTAGGAATCAGAAGATGTAATGAAACTTGCATCAATCACTATCTTCCCTTAAATATCTGAAATGTAAAAAGGCTTAAGAAGCCATGCCAACATCATTGTATTCCATTGGGGGGGGGGGCAAATTTTGCACCACTGTGCAAGTTCATAACCTCCATCTCAACGAGAAAATATAAAAACAACTTTATGTCCCTCCAGAATTGTGCCGTTCCAAAAATGTTCATAAAATAAAAAATAAAATAAAAAGGAAACAATTATGTGAAAGTAGAAATCATGTATGACTTTACTTGGGGTCTTTCTCTGACCTCCCAAAAATGGGGATACTACCAAATTTTAATTCCTCATTTTCAGCAATGGAGAACTTACAATGGCAGCAATGGGGAACTTACAATGTTCCCCTTTCCCCTGGGAGCCTTTCCTTTCTTCCCTTCAAGGGAGCCTGGGTGTCAGCAATGGGGTTAAAAAAGCAATCTATATCCAGCCCATTATGGAGGGGGGGACTTCACACAGGCTCCACTTCCATATTCTTCATTAAGATCTAGATTTTTAAAAAGCATCAATCTTAAGTTTCTAGATCCTTTCAATTATGTTTGTAGAGGAGGAGAGACCAGAAAGGAGATCGCAGGTAAACCTGGTCTCTCCTCCTCATCTTCTACTCTAGAAGAGAGGCATGCATGCATTTTCTTCTCAGCCAGGGCCAGCACCAGCAGCAACATGTCACGTGCAGCTTTCCAAGGCATTTTAAGGAGGCCCATGGGAAGAGCGATGACCTGGGAGCTCAGTGGAGTTGTTTTCTCTACTGCCTGCCTGTACCTGCAATCTCTTTTCTGCTTCAGTTTAATGCTTCCTTAAAGCTGGGATTACTACTACTACTACTACTACTACTACTACTAATAATAATAATCTTTTAAAAGTATTTTCTGAAGGAGAGGAAGGGAAGAAGAATAAAAAGATGCTAAAGTAAAAGGGTGACTCTCCAAGCCCCCAAACGCATGTGTGTGCACCCCACCCACCATTCCTCCAATCTCCAACTCCCAGTCAGTCTCATTAAATAAAAGGAATCAGGAAAATCAAGGAAAATCAAAAAGATTCAACAGTGATGCCAAATAGGGGAGGAAGAACCGAGATGAGCTCCTGCTTGCTTTTGTTGTGGTGGGTTTTCATACCAGGAGGACCCTTACCATTACAGGTTCCCAAAGTACCGAAGGTCCTGAAGGAAACAGAAGAAACAAATTCTGTGCACAAGCCTAGAGCCTACAGATTACAAACAAACAGTGCATAATGTGATCATCCCCTTAGGATGAGTATGGGTCATCAGAGACAGGTTATTTTCCTTTGTTATAAGGCCCATTGTGTTAATGTGGATGTGCCCACTGAGTACATGGGTTTCCTTTCTAATTCCATGTATATTTTTCTGATTTTGAGGTTCATACATGTTTACATTTAACATGTGCATCATTACAAATCATGCTTAATGCAAACTGTGGTTTTCATGCAAATCAGAAAATTGCAACAAAATATAATTAGAAGATTGAGTAGTTAATAAGAAAACAAGTTTATCCCAATCCATGTTAGCGCAAAAGGGAAGGGAAAGTTATCCAGAAAGAAAAGGATTTTGAAAGCATGTATTTGCAGTATAGTTCATAGTTTAAAGGCATGGTTTACAGGTAACATGCCCCTCAAAAGCACTAGGCCTTCTGCTTTATTATTTTTGTCTTTTAGAAGTTAAACTGTTTGTTTCTCTTTGTGTGTGTCTCCCTCTCTTTTCTCTATTTAACTTCTGTCTTTGAAAACCAGGAGACTTACAACAGAGACAAGGACAAATTAGTTGAATAGACAAGGGATTGTTTGATTCTTTCTTTTAAAAAAGTTTTAAAAATCCTTTCTTGTTAGATCTCGATGTGAAGTAACTAATCTGAAAAAGAAAAAAAGGAAAAACCCATATAAGCATTACTTCTTCCTCTTTGTCTTCTTTTAACCCAATTTTGGGTGTGATTTCATGGGATTGTGTGTTGAGTGGAACTGAGGAGGCAATAAAAAGTTCTCTGAAGCTCTCTTTTTAAAAATTAAATTAACACAAATTCTATTTGGTGCCTTGTTTTCAAAAGCTTTTAAAATGTTCCCCAGGTTTTGTCTGCTTCCTTTATCATTTGAGCAAAGTGGCATAAAATAAAAAGAGAGATCAAGAAAGTGATAGAAGGTCTGAGGAAAAAATAGGTTAACAAGGGAGCTGGGCATGTTAAATCTCAAAGTCTAAAGGGAAGAAGGATAACTGCCTGCAACTATATAGAAGCATGGGATAAATTATTCTCATTAGTCAACCCAGACAGAACAAGAACTAAAATATCTAAACTGATGCAAGGAAAATGTAGGTTAAATGTTATGAAAATGGCTAGCCAAATGAGAATAGTTAGGCAGTGAAATGAGCTGTCCAACAGAATCTATATCACAATAAATGTCGAAGGTGAACTATTTTTCAGGGGTTGGTTTGGGAGGCAACAGATTAAAGGATAAATCATGATATGGAGAAAACAGATGGGATGACTTCTCTAGTTTATGTCACTTTGCAGTTTCAAGATAAAGATTTGCCTAAATCAAGAAGGTCTTCATCTACACACAAAGGGCCAGGAGAGGAAATCTCAAAGAAGGAAAGCTAAGTCATTGTGCTGCAGCCAGGAAGCAACTTTTCAGATATTGAAACAAATAGCTCAGTTCTAAAATGTACAGTTTTTTAAAAAATGACTGCAAAACCCTGCAAAACATGACTATTTACATTTATTACAATATATTTCCATGCATCATAGAATCACTTCCTGTTTTGTTGGTCTTGAATTGCCAGGTGACCTCTGTTATTCATGCACCCTAACAAAGGACTTCATTAGATGGAGTTGGGGAAAGTGGGGGAAAGCATCTTCTTGCATGTAGAATCATCCTCTTTAAGTGGGATTCTGTAGTTTAAAGAAAATGGAGAGTTTACTTACCCCTATTACACAGGCTTGCTTTCTCCCGCCTCAGCCACCCACTTAGAGGAGACACAAAGCATCATTCTGGGCTCCTTTACACTCCCTCTCAATCCACTTACTCTACAGGAGACCCAAAACACTGTTCTTCAATCAGACACCACTTCTCAGCTCCTTTACATTCTCTCCCAATCTATTTACTCTCGAGAAGACAGGGGCATCTTTCTTAAGGCACATACTCCTTCTCTGGGCTCTTATCCTTTCCTCCCAATCTCACTATTGCCGAAGTCTGAAACAAAGTTAAAAAGCTAGTAGTAATGCAATTTCGAAAGCCAAGATTACTATGAAGGAGAAATGACAGGAAAAACATAGTGGTGATATCTTGAAATGTTGGTGTTTCTAATGATTCAATTATTTTTTTAAAAAATACCATGCAAGGTTCATGACAAACACCCATTACTCCATGTTGCTGAAGTGATTCAACATGGGCAAATTTGTCTGATCCCATCCCATATGTTTTCCCCACTTTCCTCTATTTCCACATGAATCATGAGCTCGGAAGATGATTTATTCCCATCAAACAATGTTGTTTGATGGGCTCTGTGCTGCTTGATCAGGAAACTGTTTTAAAAATGTGTGGAAATGGGGAGGGGGATTGCACGTGGTGTGGTCCTAAGGGAATGCTTGACCATTGAGATGAAATGATGAAAGTATTTTCCATTGCATTGGATAGGAGATTTCATGGATCACTGTACAAAGGCATTGAGTGTAGATGCTATATTCTTCCCAAGTATTGGTAGGAAATCCTTTTACGATGTCTAAAATCTTTATATATCCCATTTATTATTTCTCATTAATACCAGGAAGGAAATAAAAACACTTTTCTAATTTTGAAGATTATTTCATAGAATCAAATTCTATTTTCTCCTTAATGTACTTTTCTCTTCATGTTTGAAAAGGCTCTAAATATGAAATTTAGACAGTATAACTTTGACGGTATTCTTATAATATAACTTTGAAGTTATCCTTTTGAAGAGGCATGTATACTGGACAAAAGGAAGAAATATGCCAAGAGAAAGGCATATCAAGTAAATACTTGTTGTGACTACCTTCCATATGGAAATCCATTTTCTCAATTTGAAAGATTATGTGGCTCAAGAATAAGTCTTCACAGTTTTTATGGATCCACTGCTATGACTCTGCCTCTGGAAGACAATCATACTCGGCCACGAGTGATCACCCATGATAACTATAAATAAAAATAGTTGCTACAAAGTTTATAATTTCCACCACCTTCCAACAGAGGAATAAAAAGATAAATCTGAGACCATGAAACTAATGGCAAATTGCACATACCTAGTTCTGAAATTAATTTTGGAAGTTATCCATGCTACAATATTGTGAAAACAGAACAGAATGACTGGCCAAGCAAACCCTTAGGAAAAAAAGAGTGGAATCAAACCAGGGCTATCTGTTCATCTCTGCTTATTATTGTTTTGTTTGTTAGCATTTGGGATTTTATTGAAAAACCAGTAATTAGAAAGCAATATCCCAACAGATGATATTCTATGAAAACATTGGAAAATAGAGATGAGTCAATAGTAATAATTAAGTCTTCTCACTAGCTGCTATACACAGACCTGCTATTAAGTTAAATAGAAACTAATCATGCGGAGCAATATATACATAATTGATGTACCTCCTAGGAAATGCAAAAACAATACAATTCCTAAAGTTTTATTTCCCCCATATTTTCCCCATTCTTTATTATAAAGCTAGATGAGAACAGAGCTAATTCATCACCAGAGAAATATTTTCAATTTAGTCTTGAGAAAAGTTTCCTAACCATATCGTCCAATGCAAGGTAAGCAAATTAAGTGGAGAAAACTAGTGACTTTGAGAATGCCTCAATTTATAGAGCTAGCTGGTACAGTAGTCTGAATATTGACCTAGGATACTAGAAGACAAGCATTCAAATCCTCTCTCACACATATAAAGCTACTGGATGACCTTGGGCAAATTATGCTCTCTTAGATTCAGAGGGAGAGAAGGACAAATCCCCTCTGAACAAAGTCTATCAAGAAAACCTCATTATAGGTTCACCTTATGGTCACCATAAGTCAAAAATGTCTTGAAGGCACATAACAACCATTTATATAACATATTAGAAATGTCCCAGTCTGTTCATGCTAACAGCCATGGTTAGAGGATAGGATCCTTTAGTGAAATTTCTTTATTAAGCTGTTTTCTCCAATGTAGTCCTTCTTAAGCCACTTGCACAATCAAACAATTATTTTGCATTGTACAAATGTTATGACTAAGAAATCACTTTTTTTGTCTTTAACAAGTCACAAACCTGTATGTTTTTAAACCCTGGTGATACAAATGAAATTTCCCAGAAAACTTTTTTTTCTGAGAAAGTTTTGGATGCCTTTTCTCCCTTGTCCCTCTAAAGCAGAGGTGTGCAACTATTGTGGGGCAGATTGGTCCCTGGCAGATATTTGAGGGCTGCCTGTCCTGTTGCCACCCACACAAAAAAGCCAAAACATTTTCATATCCACAAATGGTCCCTCGGGACACTACACCATATTTTTTTGTTTCCTCTGGGTGATTTTAGGTCAAGAGGGGCCTTTTCTTCACAGTCTAAAAGACCCCAAAATCAACATCTGAATCATTTTCTGTTAGAATAAATTATTTCTTTTTTGCTTAAAAGGATTTGAGGTAGCAGAATCTCACTATGTTTAGGGTCAATATTCTTTGGACCCTAGGTTGAGAGGTCTTCAGGGCCACAAAATGACTGGTGGGATGTCATTTCCACATATATGCTAAATGAGAAAGAGACCCTACCATGCTGAATATCATCGTATTACCCTTAACACTTCAGAATTTAGAACCTCAGGATTGTTGGATATTGAGTCTTTGGCAAGATGGCAATGTGAACAGCTGCTACCTCATTGAGCTTCCAAGGGGGTTGCTGCCTCGACTCACCAGCTTGGGTCACTTTTGGACAGGTGGAAATTCATCCCTGGTAATGGGGAGATTGTTGAAAATTCCTCAGATAAGCTCCATTTTTGCTCTCTAATGCTGTTTCAGCATTTGTTTCGTTATCTGTCATGACATGGAAACAACCAAAACTAAGAAGAAAGATCTGCTGTAGTTGGTCATTGTTTTCAGCACAACACAATCAATTTCAGCCTATTTTTAATGAAGAATAATTGAAAATAATTTTGTGAAATTCACTCCTGCATATTAATTTAAGAATTCTCCCTTTCGGATGAATGACCTTCTTCATACCTGAGATCATGAGTAATTTTTTGTTTAGAGCTTAAAAGGAATCTAGCAAGAGATACTGTAGAGAAATTGTAGTCACTACCAAGGAACTCCCCGTTAAAGATGGTTTAACAGACTTTAAGGAAGGCCGTTAAAGGTTAACAAATCTTAAGAGTTAAGAGTGGAACATTTATGAGCTACAACCCCAGCAATTTGAAAAAGGTTAAGATTTGTTTATGGAATCACCAGCTTCAAAACCAAAATGAAGTTTCCAGGCTGAAAAATACACAGGAAGAAAATATCAGAACTTTGGAGACAGAACTCCTCCTTTTTTTGGTTTTAGTAACCTACTGAGGAAAGAAGTGTAGTGGTTCCCCTATAGTTTTGTGACAGAGCTCTGCTGGAAATAGTTCTGTGTCATGGAATGCAGGCCAGCGGACTCCATCACAAAACTATAGAGGAACTGGCACATTTTGCTGAAAAGTACCCCATCTGATGAGGTTGTGAGACTCATCAATAGGATCTTTATGAGAGCAATCAGATAATTTTTCATAGATATATAGTGGTGAACCTTATAAGATGTCTTATTGGTGATCTAATTCTTCATCAGTGGATTTTATTAGAAAAGAGATTGGGGAAAAACGATGACATAAAAAGGGGAAGAGAAAAGCAGGAGGAATGTATGCATAGAGGAGGGAAGACCAAGAATAATGACAATGGCTGATGAAGATTAATGAATCTGTTGAGATGGCAAAATTAACTAAACTGATGAAGGGAAATATTTGTTGAACTAAAAGCAAGGTTAGGATTTACTAGTTTTAATAATTGGGGAATATTTGTTTATCATAATTTTTAGGATTTCATGGAATGTTATTAAAAGTAGAATGTTGATTATATAACATCGTTTAATAGGAACAGAGTAAATAGAGATAAAAATCAGCATGCAGTGAGTAAGAGGTCAGAAGGTCCATTTGTCTGTCTGTCTGTTTCTTAGTTTTGTTTTTATTCTTTTTTTCTTTTAAAAAATAAGGGTTGATATCATTAGTACTTGAATAGAAGATCTCAAGAGAATCCTAGATCACCAGATACAGCTAGGAAAGAATCATTCCTGAAATCCTGGAGGGCTGCTGTCAGACAGAGAAAACAATAGGAGGTTGAATAGCTTACTAAAAATCTGTTTCTTATGTGCATATTGTTTTCATAATGTTCTCCAAATATTCTGAGCACATCTTTTAATGTATGACAGCCACCACACACGTGTGGTGGAATTATTCTAAGTCAGGAACATTGTGAAACAAAATAAAACTCAAGTAGCACAACTGCTACTTTTACTATATCTAGGAGCATGATCCCAGACTCTACATAAACATAAGGAAATTCTACTATTCCCTTTGCTACTGGTAAATGCAATCCATGACATATGGTTGGAGACTATGCCCCTCTCTCCACACAAAAAGCTTGGTGAAATATCACCTTTCTGCATATAAATTTGATGAAGAAGTTCAAAAAGTAATTTGTGGACGTGATGACACCCTGAACTGAATTGTTTAGTTAGTCTCAAGTAGAGCAAACCATTGAATCAATAGATTTAGCTCTTCATCCACAATTGATTTAGTGGACTAACTAATGAGATCAGATCCATATGCCTCCATATAACTATGGAGTTGACTTGTTGAATGCTGCATTTACACTGTAGAATTAATGCAGTCTGACACATCTTTAATTGCGATGACACAATGCTGTGGGATCTTGGGAGTTATAATTTGGTGAGGTACCAGCACCCTTTGGCAGAGAAGGCTAAAGGCTTTATAAAACTACAACTCCCAGAAATCCATAGCATTGGGGCAGGGCTGTGGCACAGCTGGTAAGTAGCAGCAATAAATCACCACTGACTGTTCGAAGCCCAGGTCGGAGTTAAAGTTCCTGACTGTTAATAGCCTAGCTTGCTGTTGACCTAAGCAGCTCAAAAACAGATCTGTCTGTAAGTAGAAAATTCTAGGTACCGCTCAATGCGGGGAGGCTAATTTAATTTAATTTATGACACCATAAAACTGTCGACAGCATGCGAAGAACATGCAAAATTACTACCATCTGAGTCCCCTTTGGGGTGAGAAGGGCGGCATATAAATGTAGTAAATGTAGTAAATAAATGATTAAGTGGCAGCTCCGCCTGTGGCTGGAATAGAGCATACCCTCATGAAGCCGGAATCTGGAAAAATGTTAAATAGCCTCTATTTGTCTGCCTGTATATGTTGTATGTCTGATAATGGCATTGAATGTTTGCCATGTATAATGTGCATTGTAATCCGCCCTGAGTCCCCTCTGGGTATGAAGGGTGGAATATAAATACTGTAAATAAATAAATTGAGTCATGGCAGTTAAAGTGGCATCAAACTACATTAATTCTGCAATCTGGAATAGTTGCATCACTTTATTTGCCTTAAAATGTGTTTGTTGTTTAGAGAGATGGTGAAGGAAAGCAGTTTACCCAAAAATAAACAAAAAGGAAGACATCATTCCACCATGTCTTCTGTGTCAATATAACAATATAATAATATATAATACTCATATTATGCTATACTAATAAATTAATATATTATATATACATATAATATTGATAATGATATTATAATGTAATACAATATAATAATACATTATTATAATTGAATATTTATATTACATGTAATATTATTAATAATATTGCAATATAGTGTTATAGTACAATATAGTAATATATAATGCTTATATTGTGCTATGCTAATAATATAATGTATTGTATGTACATATAACTTGTAAGCCGCCCTGAGTCCCCTTCAGGGTGAGAAGGGCGGGATATAAATGTCGCTAATAAATATATAATAATAAAATAATAAATAAAAGGCAGTAAGTTTAATTATTGAACATTTATGTACTTTTAGTTAGGCAGGTAAAAATTGTTTCTTAAAATAAAAACCACAACCACCAGAGTTCTAAGTAAGGAGAAAAGGATTATCATCCATGTGATAGACTGAAGGTTTGAATGAATCCATAATTTATTTGATACAAGGCCTGGTAATGGTATAAATACAAAGTAAAGTTAAGTGTGATATTAGCATTAACCAGTCAGTCTAAAGCAGTTCTTGATGCATTCCTTTTACTAGGACAAGCTTAATCATGTGTATAAAATTCCCATGGAAATCAGTGAGGCTCAAAATCTATTAAATTTAGCTAGATTGTGTCCGTCCTCCTTAAAATATGCACTTCCAGTTCTGTTTGCTTTCATTTCCCTGAAGTGCAAAGGAAGGAAATGGCTGAAGCCTCTTAACCAATGCTATTTCTTGGATTTGTAGATCTTCTTACTCATTTTATTATTATTTGATGTTCCCCTTTGGAATCACTAAAATTTATGGTATCAGTTTATGTTGTAGGTGATGAGTTATGTGCTGGATGTGTTTTAAATAAGAAGTGAATATCTCATGCAGTGTTGGGAAGCCTGTGTTGGAGAAGAATACCAACTCAGCTATCAAACCGGCCCCAAAGTAACTATTTACAGCTTTCCTTCCTCTGAACTGGAAACCTCTGGATTCAATAAAACATAGATTTGCCAGTGCTCTTTGATTCAATCAAGGCAGCACTGCAGTCCTGTTTTAGCATGTCAGAAGAAGGACTTCTGCATCAGAGAGATTGCTGTAAATGCATTGGTCTCCTATGTAATTTGAAAACTGGTTCCCAGTGGTCTGGTAAATTGTACCACATGTGTATATAAAATCATAGAACCATAGAGTTGTAAGAGATCTCCTGGGTCATCCAGTCCTATCCCCTACCAAGAAGCAGGAACATAGCATTTTAAGCACCCCTGACAGATGGCCATCCAGCCTCTGTTTAAAAGCCTCCAAAGAAGGAGCTTCCACCACAATCTGGGGCAGAGAGTTCCACTGCCGAACAGCCCTCACAGTGAGGAAGTTCTTCCTGATGTTCAGGTGGAATCTCCTTTCCTGTAGTTTGAAGCCGTTGTTCCGTGTCCTAGTCTGCAGGGCAGCAGAAAACAAGCTTTCTCCCTCCTCCCTATGACTTCCCCTCACATGTTTATAAAAGGCCATCATGTCTCCTCTCAGCCTTCTCTTCTACAGGCTAAACATGCCCAGTTCTTTAAACCGCTTTTCATAGGGCACGGATACCAAATGAAATCAGCACTGAAATCATGTCTGGTATAATGTTTTTATTGCGCCACACTCTGCCTCTCATTTTGTTTTTTGTACCTTGCCCCCGGTGGTGCAGCAGATTAAACCACTGAGCTACTGAACTTGCTGACCAAAAGGTTGGCAGTTTGAATCTGGAGAGTGTGGTGGGCTCCTGCTGTTACCCTCAGCTTCTGCCAACCTAGCAGTTTGAAAAGATGCAAATGTGAGTAGATCAATAGGTACCACCCTGGCGGGAAGGTAACGGCGCTCCATGCAGTCATGCCAGCCACATGACCTTGGAGGTGTCTACGGACAACACCAGCTCTTTGGTTTAGAAATGGGGATGAGGACCAACACCCGGAGTCAGACACAACTAGATTTAGTGTCAGGGGAAAACTCTACCTTTACTTATCCTGCTTTATGGCTGTACAGAAATACAAGGTGAAAAATTGGTTTCCTCTTCATAGCGTATTTAAATCCAAACATAGCCTCTAATTTGTTCGCTGTAAGAACCTCTAAGATGATTTTATTTTTTTGACACTTGACATATTTAAATGAACAACCACCAGAAGCGACAATAGGGAGGAGCCAAAGGGATGTAGTCAATGTTCTTGGTCAGTATCATTAACATACATCATTATTCTGCTATGGCTTCTGGAGGAAAAGACATCTAACTATTGCAGAAAGAAATAATGAATTTATTTTATAAAGGAGGAGGAGAAAGAGGAGGAGATACATTCAGCTTTTACTGTCTGTTATCACTCGCTTTGTCTAGCGAGATGTTTCTTAGCAGCATAAACATTGGGAAGATTGCAAAGTAGGGATGGAGAAACACAAATATTCATTGTCAGGCTTTAGCAGCATTTTCTGCAATAAACATTCCACTCCAACCAATCCTATTGCAGTTTTGCGTGCTTGACTATAAGAGGCAAGGTGAATAGCAATTGCCTCTAGAACTGGTATGTGTAAGTTCATGTTAACCAGAGATCGGGTGGCCGCAGAGATGGGGGGCAGGTAAGTCTGGCTCACCAGCTTTCCCCCAAGCATATTTAAAAAATAGATCCAGAGCGTTGGTGACAAAACAAGATAAAAAGAAGGTGGTGAAATTGAAGTCATCCCTGGATTCCTTTTAGAAATGTTTAAGAATTCTGTGGAAGGTCCCAACTGTTTTTGTTTACTAGCTGCAGACTTACTGAACTGGAATGCACATTGTTGTTTCATAAAATCATAGAACTGGAAGAGACCACATGGACCATCTAGTACAACCTCCTGGGAAAAGTACAATCAAAACACCTCCAACAGAGGGTCATCATTTCATTTAATGAAAAATTTATGGGGACATGATAACCTTCCTCCTCTTTCTCTTCATCTTCCTCTTCCTCTTTTTTTTTTTGCACCACTATTCACAGCTTTCTCCTCTTCTTTTCCACATCCTCCTTTTCTACTTTTTCCACTCCTCCTCCTCTTCTTCTTTCCCATTATCCTCCTTTTCCCCTCCTTCAATTTTTATTTCTCTCCTCCTCATCTATTCTGCTTTCCATTCTCTTCCTTCCTCTTGTCTTCTTCTGCCCTCCTCTTCCTCTCCTCCTTCCTTCTCTGTTTCTTCTTTCCCTCTTTTCTTCATTCGTCTTTCTTCTTCTCCCCTTCCTCTTCATCTCCTCCTTATTCCACCTTCTCCCTTCTTTCTCCTCCTCTACTTTCTGGTGATGTCACTGCTTGGGTATGTGGTAGGAGAGGAAACCACATAAGACATATTTCTGCTCTGCAAGTGTGGGGCTTGGTCTTAGCCAGCAAGTGGCAGGCCTCAGCTGCCCATGCAGCTGCTACAATGAGGCAGGGAGAGGGATCATACCATGCTTTCCACACCTCAATGAGGGAATCAGGGAAAAGCCCATAGCTCATGTGTGGGTTCCTCCTTCCCTCCTTGGTGGCTTATCTGTCCACCCACCTCTCCATATCCACTCTCCCCAAAGCACCTCTCCAGACCTCCCTCACTTGGTTATGTAGGTGTGTGTGCATGTGTGGTATCATCCAGCACATCAGGGTTGACCGTGAAGTGAGCCTATACTTCTAAATATATGTGAAAAATAGAAGGACAACACGGGAACTGAGATTATCCAAAAAATTTAGTTGTAATACAGCACTTCCGATGATATATTGAAGAGTTGATTACTCTATCCAAAATGTAAACACCATGATCACAAAACAACACTACCATTTTCTTTTCCCTGATGCTATATACTATTTTTGCCCAAAGAAGACCTTTGTGAAGCTTCAAAAGTTAGCATAATGTATTTGGTTTTTTATGGTTGACTCAATAAAGAGCTTTTTTTTGGTTAAGGTCATAAAGTCATTGTCATCACAGATAAAAGCTGGTATAAAATTCACTAGTGGCTATTAGATTTGTTTAGAAAAAACAAATAGATATGTTTGATACAAGAATGAATAGGATATTGCTGGCTGACCTGTCATTAGAATGGATGGTGTTCCATAATCTTTGCATGCATTTCAACATGTTCATGAAATATGGGTCACAACGCTTCTTTTTATAATGAATTCTGCCATGGACTAAGGCTAATCTGAATAATTCAACCCCTTGTAGAGGGCAATATTCAGTTTTGTGTAAACAAATTTACCCTACAAATAAACAATAGGAAGGAGAAGGACAAGGTCAAGGAGAAGAAGAGATGCTTTCAGCTTTATCTTCTTTAGGCAAAGATGCATAACCATTGATTTCAGTTTTAGCTACATATTGACATGCTTCTGTCTGCTCCATTTAAAGGCTGTTAACAAGTAAGTGGGGATGAAGAGCAAGAATTTCTATGCTAACCTCTGTTTCTGATCATCAGCACTATACTAAGGCGGTGTGATACCTCCATGTTTTGCTGCCTTATTCTTAATCCCACAAGGGATATTATACTTTATTAAATATCATTCCCACTGATAAATGAACACCTTTATCTTCGTTTGGGTTGCCAGAAGTTCTTAATAACACTGCATGCAACCTGGGGTTTTGAAATATCCCACATTTATTTGAAATAATCTCCTTAAAGAAACATAAAGTCACAACATGGTTTGTTGGAACACCAGGTTGGTGTTCTTCAACCTGGCAGATTCAAGGCCAAATAGGAAGTTATATTTATATATTAATACTTTCATATGTTAATCAAGTTCTTAATCCTCCTGCTCTTATGCTTTCTTGGCACTTCCATTATTAACAGAGAAGTTTGCTTCAGGAAAATCCAATTATTTGAGCTAGGAGGCTTACTAAATCCATTTTAAAATCCTTTCTTTTACGATTTACGTAATCTGCTGGACTAAACTCCTAAAACATACATTTATTTTTGTCATTTAATTGTAAAGCTAATTAGCTTGAAGAAATCCTGGATTACAAAGACCAGAACCTCACCTATCTGTAAATGCTTAATGTCCTAGTGTGTTATGAATAGACAGACTGTATGAGATGCAAACATATTTAGTAATGAACCTTGGACCCTTAACAATTGGCTTACATCATCAAACCTCTTATTCTATTTTAATCCTTAAAATACCATTTATTTTATCTCTGCCCTGTGGAAATATACATGGTGTGTGTGAAACAATAAATTACAGGTATTAACATTGCTTTCAAAGTAATGCAGAATTAATGTAGTAGCCAAGTCATTAGATATCTGATTACTACATCTACTCTTTTTTAGGTGGGAGAGGAGTTACTGATGCCTTTGTCTTAGGAACAGATAGATAGATAGATAGATAGATAGATAGATAGATAGATAGTGATAAGACAAATAGATAGTCAGATATTAGATAACCAAAAGCATATACCAAACAAGTAGGAAATAACCTATATTTTTCTAAAGTCTATGGATTTGCATTGCTTTATAAAAACATTATTTAGATCCTGTTTTCCATTCCTCCCATAATAAATCCTAAATTGAAATGTGTTAAAAACATATAAAAGTAACTGCTTACTAAGAACAAAAGTGGAGTTTAACATTTGGAGGTATAACTTCCATGTTGTAATTTGATTCCAAGGCATCATTGAACTGTCTTTGTCCCTGTCCTGTAATTCTATTTGTAGATTATCATGAGGTGATATGGGAGGCCACCTATGTTGGCTCCAATGGACACAGATATGCATATAAACCTTCCTCCTTTGATTTCATCCCCCAGGATCAGGTTTTCTGTTCAGCCTTGCTGTTTCTATAGAACTGAATTTTCACATAGGTTCCTAATTTTGAAAAACACCAAGTATATTTCCATTTCAGGTAAATTAAGAAAATGTTTCCCTTCATCTTGGTGTATGTGGTGTTGACAAATTTTCTATATCTCCTTCCTTCTCCATTATTGTCAACTTAGACTAAGCTGACCATACCGTACATGAAACAACTTATGCTTGAGAAATTTGGGAGAAACTAATTACATGATTTTACAATTACCTGCAATCCAGGGTTTCTCATCACCTATCATGGAATGAGAAGTCCTACTATCTTCTACCCATCCCTTCATCTCTCAACACTCAATTACAACCCTATTCATTTATGCCTTACTGTCCCTCTCCAGTGCCAGGTTTAATACAAATGAGGTCCTGTGTTAGTTAAGTGATGAAGTCCTTTACTTGGGCCCAGAAAGAGTTAGGATCCATATACATTGACTGCATTGTGACACACTCCCATAGATTATTGATTCCATAATTATGTCTGGAATCACTCTGAAAAAGAAAGCCTTCACATTTAGAATTGCACCACATAAGCAAAATCCATTGTAAAAAATAATTGGGCAGGAAGATGGGGCTCCCTTGGCCAATGTGGCTCTGTGCTTAAGTACTTCTCAGCACAATGGTAAATGCAGCACTGCCCCTCTTGGATACTTTATGGAGCCAGAACGTTGCCTAGGCTTTAATACCTGGATGACTCAGAGGAATGAGGCTATCCAGAGTTACAAAAGCCATTTTGGTGCCACATACTGCAAGTCAGGCCAGAAGCCCCACCTGGAAATCAGCATGGCATTCAGGGACTTCCAGCCCTTAATCTATACACATAACAAAAATGAAAATATGTATGTGTGTATGTAGCTGAGGTGTCCATTTACACAAACAGGCTCCTACTTCCACAAATAGATATAGCTCCCACTACACAATGGCTCTCCCTCCAATTATTATTATTATTATTATTATTATTATTATTATTATTATTATATATTTATATACTGCTCTTCTCCCCCAGGGGGACCCAGAGCGGTCTTACATAATGGCAAGATTAATGCCACATATAATACAAAATATAGTAAAACAAACGATCGTAAAAACACACTTAAAAACCAATATCATACCCCATTTAAAACAGTAAAACACTGTGTGGCCATTACAACAGGGCCAGTAGCATTGGGCCAAAAGTCAGAGCCATTCTGTATTCAATTACACATTAATCCAGCGAATACATCAGGTTATATCAACCGTATCTTAGGATGGGCCAAAAGCTTGGTCCCACATCCAGGTCTTCAGCTGCTTCCTAAAAGACATGAGTGAGGGGGCTTCCCTAATCTCCCTTGGCAAGGAGTTCCACAGCCGCGGAGCCACCACCGAAAAAGCCCTGTATCTCATTCCAGCCAAATGCACCTGTGACGGCGGCGGGACCGAGAGCAGGACCTCACTGGAAGATCTTAATCTGCGGGGCAGCTCATAGGGGGAGATACGTTCGGAGAGCTAAGTTGGACCAGAGCCGTTTAAGGTTTTGTAGGCCAAAGGCAGCACTTTAAATTGTGCCCGGAAGCTAACAGGCAGCCAGTGGAGCTGCTTCAACAGAAGAGTTGTATGCTCCCTGTACGGCGCTCCAGTTAATAACCTGGCTGCGGAACGCTGGACTAGTTCCAGCTTCCGAACAGTCTTTGAAGGCAACTCCACGTAGAGCGCATTGCAATAGTCCAAACGAGATGTAACCAGAGCGTGGACCACTGTGGCCATGTCAGGCTTCCCAAGGTATGGGTGCAGTTGGCGCACAAGTTTGAGTTGTGCGAAGGCCCCCCTGGCCACCGCCGAAACCTGGGGTTCCAGGCTCAGCGATGAGTCCAGGAGGACACCCAAACTGCGAACCTGCGCCTTCAGGGGGAGTGCGACCCCATCCAGCACAGGCTGTAACCCTATACCCTGTTCGGCCTTACGACTGACCAGGAGGACCTCTGTCTTGTCTGGATTCAACTTCAATTTGTTCACCCTCATCCAGTCCGACACAGCAGCCAGGCACCGGTTCAGGATCTGGACGGCCTCCTTGGAAGCTGGAGAAAAGGAGTGATAGAGTTGGACATCATCTGCGTACAGATGACACCGAACTCCAAAACTCCGGATGATCTCACCCAGCGGCTTCATGTAGATGTTAAACAACAAAGGGGACAGTACTGAACCCTGTGGGACTCCACAAGACAACGGTTGTGGAGCCGAACAGCTGTCCCCTATCAACACCTTCTGGGTACGGTCCTCAAGGAAGGACTGGAGCCACTGCAATGCAGTACCCCCAAGGCCCATTCCCACGAGGCGACCCAGAAGGATACCGTGGTCTACGGTATCGAAGGCCGCTGAGAGATCCAGGAGAACCAGCAGGGACACACTCCCCCTGTCAAGCTCTCTGCGGAGATCATCCACCAAGGAGACCAAGGCCGTCTCAGTTCCATGCCCCGGTCTGAAGCCAGACTGTGCCGGATCCAGATAATCAGTTGCTTCCAAGAATCCCTGGAGTTGCGAGGCAACCACGCGTTCCACGACCTTGCCCAAAAAGGGGAGATTGGAAACAGGCCGAAAGTTATTCCAATTAGTGGGGTCAAGTGATGGCTTCTTCAACAGCGGTTTTATTACGGCTTGTTTGAGGCCGGCTGGAAGTCTGCCTTCCCGGAGGGAGGCGTTCACCACCACTCTTACCCACTCGACCAACCCCCCTCTGGCTTTTTTAACCAGCCAGGATGGGCAGGGGTCTAGGATGCATGTGGTCGCTCTCGCTTCTCCAAGGACCTTGTCCACGTCCTCAGGTTGCACAGATTGAAATGAATCCATCAAAATAGGACAAGCAGGTGCTCTTGCTACATCTTCGGAGATTGCATCACCGTGGCGTCAAGCTCAGTTTACCATGATGGTGCTGTGTGCCAAGTTTGATTCAGGTCCATTGTCAGTGGGGTTCACAGTTTCTCTGGTTGCAGGTAAACTACCGCTCCCAGAAATTGACGTCTATCCCTTCCAAACCCCTACAGTATTCAACCTCAGCTACATACACACACATTGAAGGTTATAATGAGCACCGTGAACATATACAACCCCTGCCAGTGTCCTCCACAAACACAAGACTGGCCACCAACCAAGTGAAGGTTTTCATACGGGGACAATTTCATCCTAGTTTTTATGTGTTTCTTCTACCACAAACATCTTCATCTTTCTGACTCTCTCCATTGGTGTGGAATTTGCATGATCCCACCCACTACCTCTCCTATAACCCTTTCCTGGGGGACTGACTCAACATGACAGAATTTGTAGTTCACCCTGCAGCAAGACAGAGCACTCCCATCAGCAATGAGCCTGGACCATATTTGGCACACAGAACCCCCATGACCAATGGAAAATACTTTGGGGGCAATTGGCCTTGATTTATAGGAGTTGTAGCTTACATCCAGAGAATACTGTGAACCCAAAGAACAATGGATCTGGATCAAACTTGGCATGTATACCTGATATGTCCAAATATGAATACTGATGGGTTTTGCGGGGGGGGGGGGGGAATTGCTCTTGACATTTGGGAGTTGTAGATACTGGGCTTTAAAGTTCACCTGCAATCAAACAACACTTTGAACCCCACCAAAGATGGACCTGGACCTAACTTGGCACACAGAACCCCTATGACCAACAAAAAATACTGGAGGGCTTTGGGGGGAATTCACCGTGATTTGGGGGAAATTTAGTTCACCTACATCCAGAGAGCACCATGAACTCAAATGACAATGCATGCATGCCGGATAGGTTGAAATTTGAATACTGTAGGGGTTTGGAAGGGATAGACGTCAATTTCTGGGAGCAGTAGTTTACCTGCAACCAGAGAAACTGTGAACCCCACTGACAATGGACCTGAATCAAACTTGGCACACAGCACCATCATGGTAAACTGAATATACTGGAGGGTTTGTGGGATTGACCTTAATTTTGGGAGTTGTAGTTCCCCTTTATCCAGAGAGCACTGAACTCAGCCAACGTCGGATCTGGACCAAACTTGGCACACTGATCCAACATGGCCCACTGTGCATACAGGTGGGGTTCGCCCTTATCCAGAGAGCATTGAACCCAGCTGACAAATGTCCTTTTCAAATAACCTGGGCATCGCCTGGTCCTCGAGCTACTATGGAATAAAAATGATTAACCCAATTCTACTCTGAATTAGCAGAAGTCAGGGATTGCTCCAAAGTTTTGCCAAAACTCTGGAGGAGACCTGTACTTTAAGTTAGTATGGACATCTATCCTTTTGCCTAAGTCCTTTTCTGACAGCCAGGAGCTCTTTGGAGGTTTGTGGCTGCTGCTACAGTGAAAACTGACAGAAAAGGTAAGGGTTACTGTCAAGTGGGGATATACCTGGTTTGGCCCAAGGGATGGTTGGAACGCCATTCTGCTGTCACTGTGTAGCTATCCCCAAGGCAGGCCAGAATATTTCCTTTAGTACAGTTTTCTCTCTCTGGTGGAGGGTCATCTCTGCTGATTTCATGTTTACTGCATTGTGAAGATATAGGTTCTGCAAAAATCCTTAGATTAACAAGTGTTGATCAGCAATGAAGCAAGGCTACTGGACACAATCGCAATCTCATTGCATATTGATTTTATCCTAATTTATAATATCTGCATGAGGCAGTGACATCATTTTTTCTTCTCTGTCAGTTGAAAAAGCAGTATGACTAGTATTGTACATATACAGTAAGGTAGTCTGTTATTTCTACTGTACGTTTCTCAGGGTGGATATCAACTTCTTCTTTTCCTGCCTGAGATAAACAATAGGATGCTTTCTTATAAATGGCAGGCAACATGATTTAGTTGTATTTCTTGTTGCAAGATCCATGTATTTTTCTTTGACACTGAATTTTCCTGAAACTACTCATTTTCAAGTATTGCTTGTCTGAGTTTTCCAAGTACCTGTTTGACAGAAATCATCCACTGGTGCAGAAAATAAGAGCAGCTGGTGGAGAGAGAGGCATTAGTATTGACATGAATAACTTGGCTTGGAAAAAAATGATCACAAAATTTAGGCAAAATGTATTAATCAGATGTTAGTGAAGTTTATGCAAGGTAGTAAGTGCCATCACTTCTAAGCAAAATAATAATTAACCATGCAGACTGAATTTAGATTAGAGTAGTCATGCAGATAATTTAAACAACAAAGCTATTCATTCTTTTTTCAAATACTAACTTGGAATAAAGTGCTTATATGACAGTAGATGCCTGTAACTTTGAAAAGAAGGATAAAAGCTACAAGTTCCTTTCTGCATCTATATTCTTCTTCAGAGGTGAGCAAGCACCCTCTCCAAAAACAAGGAACCTGATTCTCCATTGCTAGAATTTTTACAATTACTGGAAAGAAATATTTTGTTCAGATGCCAGTCTGAAATGTGCTCTGACCCTTCTTCTACTCCCCATTTTGTTCTGATACCACCATCTTTCATTCTATGTTTCTGCCATTTTTTCTTAACTTTTCCATGTTTCTGTATTCACTCACTGGAGAACAGAAGAACAAAAAGCCCTCAAAGTTTCCGTGGTACTAATGACTGGACACAGGTTGAGGCTGTTATAACATATACCCAGAATTGAAGTTGCACATGATAACAGGCTGGCCAGACTACAGTTGGACTCTGAAGATGATAAGAACTTGTGAACAACAATGCTGCCTTATACTGTCTGATCGCTGATGCCTCTAAACTAATTGCAGGGACCTTCTTGAGCAGGTCTTCATAGAGATGTTGAGATTGAAGTTTGGACTGTCTGCATCTAATGGTGTACCTACATAATTTAATCAATGCAGTTTGATACCACTTTCCACCTCATCACAAATGGATAAAATCGATGGCATGCACCAATTTTAGCAAAGGTCTCTCATGGAGCCAGATGGCTCCCATCACATGACGCCGGCTTGGCTCTGTGGATGAAGGAGGGTGGAGCCGGCACATGCCATCAGCAGAGCAACATGGGAGGGCTCCTGTCTTGCCGTAGAATGCATGGGGGGAAGTTGCGTGCACCTCAAGTGCTCACACTTCTCCCCATCTGATCACCCTCAGCTGGAGCCAGGTGATTTGGGGCATGGGGTGCTCAATTTCCCACACCCCTCTAGGAAGCAGAATGACCTTGGCAGCAGTCTGATGAGGTTGATAAACTGCCATGGCTCAATGCTATGGAAT
This sequence comes from Anolis carolinensis, assembly GCF_035594765.1. Lineage (NCBI taxonomy): Eukaryota > Metazoa > Chordata > Lepidosauria > Squamata > Anolidae > Anolis > Anolis carolinensis. The sequence continues at coordinate 62,878,075 of NC_085845.1, forward strand.
CACAGGAGTTCTAGTTTTACAAGGTTTCTATGCCAAACAAGTACTGGATCCTCACCAAATTACAGATCTCAACATTCCATAGCATTGAGCTGTTGCAGTTAAAGTAGTGTCAAACTGCATCAGTTCTAAACTGTAGATGTCCCCTAAGGCATATGCTCTACTTCTGAATTACGACCTTTCCTGATTTGAAAATATTAGCATTATGGACACATGCATCATGTATATATTGCCTGAACATCCTCCTCCATAGCAAGCAAGATCAATATTAGTTGTTCTGAAAATGCTTACAAGTAGTGGCTATATATTTTGTCCTTCCAATGTGTATATCTAGAAAGCCTGATCTCAACTTCTATCTGGAACATCTCTGACAAGGGCTGCTGCTGCTGCTGATAGCACTAGAAGAGCCAAAACATTTCCACAGTTGAGTATACTTTTGTAAATATAAGCGCAAAGGATTGGGTGAAAGGTTTAAATGGTTTTCTGCTTACAGTTATGAGGTGCCCCAAGGAATTCTTTCCTTTCCAGTCCTTGTTTAAAAACTTAAAGCCAAGAGTTGCTCTGGAAAGCTGTTGCTTTCTTGTGCTTGGCAGTGTGGATGTTGCCCAATCTTTCAAATGGGACCAAAATCGTCTTGGGGATGATACTACATAATATTATTCCTTGAGTCTTTTCCAGACCCATTTGCAAAGTGTGCAAAAACTGTTAAGTAAAGGCATAAATTGAAAAGAAAGCTTGCAGATTAAAAAGGCAGTGAATTCTTTAAAAAAGAAGGAGGGATAAAAAAATCCTTCAGGCCATCGTGTGATGGTAAATCACATAGCATACTACCCAAAAACTTTCAAAAATCTCTTCACCTTCGCAAGAGGGTACAAAATTTGTATATATGGCAAGTGTGTTTCTTCTCAAAACATAATGTTGTCGTGTTTCCTATGCAGCAATTCCTGACAACATGGCAGAAGCATACTGTTCCATGCTCACATAAAGGAAATATCTGACATTATTTCAATAGTGATGGGAATTGTTCATTATTGTTGCTGTATGCCTTCAGATCATTTGTGACTCATGGTGACTCTCATGCACACTAGCATAGGGCAAATCTGCTCAAAGAAAGTTTGCCTTTGCCTTTTTCTGAAAAAGTGCGATTTACCAAGGTCGCAAAGTGGTTATCAATGGCCAAGGAATTTAAACTAATCTCCCAGTATATGAGTCCAGCACTCAGACCACAAGACCACACTTAATCTGTGGTCCTCTGATACTTGTTATTCAGGTCCTAATCACCCTGAATTTTTGATTTAAAAGGATTTAAAAATACCTTTCTTCTAGTTATAGGAAGCAAAGATACATTGCTAGTTTTGGTCATGCTTGCGGTCAGAGCAGAGGAAAGTAACTAGAAATAAAATAGATAGGACCTACCTATCTTAAGTACTGGACAACTTTGTGCTTTTGATTAAACTCACTGAATTTACTGCAATTGAATTAATCAGTTGGCCACTGCAGGTGAGAGCCAGGAGAAAAGTAAGATAATGCTACTTCCTTGTACAATCCATTTGAACATTTACTCATACCTTTGGAAAAGAATTTGACAGATTTATGTGGAAACCATTTTTAGAAGGAAAATAATTGGAATAGTTTTTACTGATCTATGAATTTGTGTACATATCTCTTAATATTAACCCTGGATGTGTGAAATGATGATAACAGTGGGTGCCTGGTATCTGCTGGGGTTTGGTGGATGTGGATGCTCACATTATATTTTATACAATAGTGTAGAGTAATGGTGTCCCTCATATTAATCAAGATTTTCTTTTGTGATTAAAAATATTTCGTGCTATAGAGGTGGAATCTATGGATGCAGAATCCATGGGAATGGACGTCTGATTGTATTCATATTCAGTATGAAGAGCTTAACAGTTTTGCACAGCTGTGGAAGATCTGAAATCTTTTTCTCCGTTTTCAGCAATGAGAGACATCTGGGAACCCTGCCTGGGATACTATACCATGCTACACATTCTGAAATGGAAGATCTGAGGCTATTCTAAAAAAACAAAAAACAAAAAACCAAATTCTGGGTTGGATAATGTTTGCTTTTTGTGGCAGCCCATTTTTACTTTGTCCCCATTAAATACAGTCACAGTATTAACTTGCATTGTACTTTCTCCAGAAGGGGGAAGTTACATTTGCCACTGCCACAACCATAGGCAGGAAGACAGTCATTGTCTAGCATTGTGAATGGATTTATTGTTATGGTTTTCTCTGGAAAATTACAATTTCAGAGACTTGACAAAGGAACATTGATGTAGTTATTTGGATTGGGTTTTTTATGCACTGTTCTTGGTAGTCTCTGGCATTAATCAGTTAACAGTGGACAAAGGACAAGGAGTATGAGACATAGAAGATGCACTCACAGAGAAGACTCACAGTGACACATTTGAGTATAGCTGGACTCAAAGGGTACACCATTGTTCCTGGAAAAACATAACACTGGCTCAGCAGTTTTGCTGCATGTTTTATGAGCCTGTTTGTTTTCCAGGAGGCTTCTATTTGTAAATGAAATTGATATGACACAGATGCCAATGCTCTCTCTTCCAAAAGAAATTAAACCTTGCATTGCTTCTCCTATGCATCTTGCTCTATGGGGATATGAAGATCATGTGGCAATGCCTTCAAGTCCTTTGGAGAAAAGCAGAGGCCAACAGAGAACATCCGGAATAGCATATTTTGAAGCTGATTATGGAGGGAAAAATGAGTGCTAGTCAGAGGTAAAGCTCCAATGGGATCTGATTACCATTTCCCTATAAATTAAAGACCAGAGAGTAAGCTATTAATTTTATTGCTGTTTTCCCCTCCCGCTTCACTTTTCCTCTCCCTACAATTTGGACTTCCTTTTGGCTAATTAACCACTAAACATTTTACAAGCAGACCAAGTGCGGAAGCACTAAAAAGATGAATAGCCCTTATGAAGTAATTGACAAAAGGTATATTGGGCTTTTTAAGCAATGATATTTTTGCATCTCAATACAGGAAGAAAGGCTTCCTTGTACTACAGTTTGATGGGTCATTAGTAAAGTCTCAGAACTCAACACCACAATAATAATGACTCAAGGCTTAAATGAACTTGCTGAGACTATGGTGGGCAACTCCAGCTCAGAATATCTCTAGAGAAAACACTTAATGTTTGTGTCTTGGCATTATCAAAATACCCCTGGTGTTATCTCAGATGAATTCCCTGGCTATTTTCTTTTCTTTTGACAGCAAAGTCAGAGCTGACAAACCAAGGCAGTTCTCAAGGAAATTCAATTACTGAAATGTCTGACAGCTTGCTTTGCTACTTCTAACTAAAGTTTTCAAAGTTACATGCTGCATATATAATATGGTTTCTCACTACAAAGGATGATATTTGCATTTTCTAGGGGAAAATCATTTTAAAGCTGTAGATTTCTAATGATAAAAGGGAAGGAATGAAATGTTGAAGCTCCCGTTTTGAAAAGAAATAATATATAAGTCAGGTGCCTGCCAAATGAACCCAAGAAAACACGGTGTTTCCTTAAAAGCATAATTTACTGGCCTTCACATTTAAGTGTTGTGGGTGCCATTCATTTTGAAAGGTTATTTGGAAAATAATTATCACATATTATTTATGCATGAGACCACAAACTAACTTTTTAGAGGAGGGAACCGTTTAAATATCCCCTGTCTCCAAGCTCTTTAACAAGCTCTATTACTGCTAAAGCCACTTTCTCAAGTTTCCAATTCATTTCCTTTTAATTTAAGGGATAGTGGAGAAATGCGTTTGTGGAAAATGCTCAATCCTATTAATTAATTTAAGGTAATATACTCACTCTTCTGATTCTTTCTTAAGATACCATTCTTTCTACTCTTTTTTTTCATCATGAGTGGTAGAGAACACAAAGAGTCTTTTATCTAAGGAAAGGTGTACAGGATATAAGAGTGAAGGCCCTCTATAGATATAGTTTTCCAAAACTAAAACACAATGATATGCTAGGTATGACCTATTGGTTCCAATGCTCCATATTTTACCTACGTAAGTGAAGCACTCCACAGCTTTCACAGGGACTTTATTTGTGCTGGCAGACATTTCTCTGGCACAGAGGACAATGAGAAGCCCCATAAAATACAGGGCTTTTTATTTCTGCTCTAGTTTGAGAGAAATGCATCTAAATAATATGAATAGCTGAAATTTCTGCTTCAATGTGTTCAGAGTCTTATATAATCCAAGAACTTGCTTGGCATAATTTCTGGAACATTTACTTCTGTGTAGGCAATTTATCATACTCAATTCAAAAAGCTATTTCTCAGCTTTTGTTTACATTAGACAGACATGTCATATACGTTAGCAAGAGACAAATATACATAGAGTCCTCTGTTATTGCAATAGTGCCTGTTGAATACTTGTTGGACTAATAAACTAGCCCTATACAGTTATGGAGCTCCTGCTGTTAGCCGCAGCTTCTGCTAGCCTAGCAGTTTGAAAACATGCAAATCTGAGTAGATCAACAGGTACTACTCTGGCGGGAAGGTAATAGTGCTCCATGCAGTCATGCCGGCCACTTGACCTTAGAGGTGTCTACAGACAATGCTGGCTCTTTGGCTTAGAAATGGAAATGAGCACCAACCCCCAGAGTTGGACACAATTAGACTTAATGTCAAGGAGAAAACCTTTACCTTTATACAGTTATGGAGGCAAGGAAGTAAACCATATGGTAGCCACTTGGAAGTGGGCAGTCTTCTCTGTGTTGAATTTTGGAGTCCCACTAAAGGTTAAGCTTTTCACCTAGGTATTAGCTAATTCAGTGTGCAGTATATATTGCTAATTGTGTTCTAGGCCTCTGATTTCAGTGTTTTAATTGATGATTGAAGTCCAAACCCAATTGAGTACTCCCATTGAAAAAAGTAGTAACTCGTGTAAATTCGATTAATGCAACAGCTCTACTCTAGTGAGGATTTTAACTTATCTTGTATGATGCTTGTATTTTAGGTCCTTAGTGTAAACCATTTTAGTCATTTTTCAAACTGTGTTGCTTTATACTACAATATGCTATGGGAAAAATGATAGAAATATATTACATAGAATATAGTAGAATCAGTGTGCCTATGGAAATGATAAGCAATCATGGAGAAACAGCAGAGTTTACATTATTTATTGGCAACACAGAGTAAGGGATATTCAACAAGGATGATTGAAACTTCTTTTAATGATATTTACCACTCTTCTATAAAAAGGAATTTTCCAGAAAGTGGTACAAAAAGGTGAAAATCTATAGAGCAGTGCTAATGGGTCCATGGTTAGTACAGACGATCTTGCCAAATTGAAGGTTGGCAGTTCAAGCCATGGGTCGGGGTGAGTTCCCATCACCAGCCCCTGCTTCTGCTTACCTAGCAGTTCGAAAACAACAATATGAATAGATAAATAGGTACCGCTTTGTCGGGGAGGTAAAGGCACCCAGAAAACATGCCTGCAAATCTGATCAGGAAAGGTATCCATGGATGACAGGCTCCTTGGTGTGGAAAAAAAAAATGAAACAGCAGCACCTCCCCATGACCGAGTTGAGCACAGTCTCCAGTACCAGAGATGAAAAGAGGAAACCCTTGACTCTATGTATGTATGTTCTGTCTGTCTTTGTCAATTGTATAAATGATGAATGTTTGCCATATATGTATCTGTAATCTGCTCTGAGTCCCCTCAGGGAGATAATATATAAATAAAGTATATTATTATTAATGTTCTGCAATTGAATTTATTGTTCTTTGTTCTTCATTAGAATTTTTGTTAGAAATCAACATAGTAATCTTCTTCAGGTATTCTGTGATGTATTAAAAATAAACATGTTAGGAGGTAAGTGAGCTACCCATCTGCTCCATAATTGCTCTCCACAGATGGAGAATTACACTATGTAACATAATTTGAAAGATTTTCTGTTCCTGAATTGAAAGTGTTATTTCCTGTTTAATTGTGTGGTACTTACTTTGAAAGCAGTACACAAGCTATCGTGACTTGACCGAGGGCCCTGAGTAACAAGGCAGATAATCCACAGTATCTGCTTTGAACTGGATTATCTGAGTCCATACTGCCATATACAGTGTTCTCTCACTTATCGCTGAGGTTAGGCTCCAGGACCACCAGCAAAAAGTGAAAATCCGCGAAGTAGGGATGCTATATTTATTTAATATTTATACATTATTTTAGTAGTTATACACTATTTTAAGTCTTTATCAACCAGTCGTGTGTTGATAAATTGTCTCCTTCTCATCCCATTGCTTTTTGGGCTCCCTTTCTCTCCCTTTGGCTTCTCCTTCCTCCCTTCCTTAGGCTGTAAATTGTAATTTTTATGATTTATAATAGTCTCTTAGAGTTTACTGAAAAACTGTGAAACAGCGAATCCGCGAAAAGTGAACCACGAAGTAGTGAGGGAACACTGTAATCCATTTCCATGTAGATTTTATATAGCTGTGTGAAAGGGCTCAGAGACTCCGTGAGATACTGAAAAACTATAGCAAATTGTCCCACAAAAAAAACCCCAAATTTGCAGTTTAATCAACTTTTCCCATGTTCTATGATAGAATCAATTAAGAAATGGATATTTATAAACTAGGAACAAAAATCATGTTACATAGTGCTATTCACAAATAATTATTGCATTTGCGGGTTGGCTCTTTTTCTTTTTCTTTTCTTTTCTTTTTTCTTTTCTTTTCTTTTCTTTTCTTTCATTTGCTGGTCTACTCCTCCCCAAATATCAGATGAACAGTATCTTCTTTTTCTGATTTATTGGCATTTTGTTTCCTGAGTTGTTCAATCAACAGCACTCTTTTTGTGGATCTTTCTACCTTGATAGTGTCTTTCTCTTGTTACATTGAAAGCACAACACTGGATAGTTATTTTGCTTCATTGCCTGTTAAAAGTAATCTGAGGATAGTAGTATTGTCTATAGCAAAGACAAGTGCCAATAAATCATTTAGCTCTCTGCTGTTTTTCCTGTCTTCTTTGATTGTACCCTGGCAGAGCAGAGGACCTACAGCTTTGCCAGTGGAAGTTTTCTGATACATCTCACTATTTCATCTCCTGTTTTCCTTTCAGCTTCCTTAGATTTGAAATGCCTTTTTTGAAATGAAAAAACAGCCTTGGTTATGGATAACTTTAATCATTTTCTTCTTTTCTTCTTCCTCTCTGCACACTGCCATGCATTTCCCAAATTTGGCACCCTTTTGATTAGACTGAAAGCTTTTTAATTAATTAAAAACGGCAACATCTTAATCAATTTTATAGAAGAAAAATGCTATTACTTTCTGCATATATTTGTGCTCGGTGACTAATTTCTCTAGTCTGTTTTAGTCCACTTTGGACATTAATTGCTTTGTGTACTCTTGCATCTGCAAATTTGGGCACTTTACTGTTTAGCCTTTTTTCCAGACCATAAAGGAAAATATTACAGTTTAATGTGTTCTGATGTAATGGACAATTGATAACTACCCAGGTTTATCTCTCATTTGATAGTGCTACCTTTCATTTGTACATGTGCCTGAAAATGTTAAAAGGTATTATTGTTATCCTTCATTTTTCTTTGCTTTGAGTTGTATCTTCTGCTGATGCATGAAAGCATTTCCTTTTAGCTTGAAAAAAATAAGAAAAGAAAAGAAGAATGCTTGCTTCCTTTTAAACCTTCTTTTAAAGCTTTTAAAGTTCTTTTTAATTTTGTAAAACTTCCTCTGCAAATACAGCCAATAGAAAGATGACCTTCTTTATAAATGGCTGGCCTCCCTTATAAGAAAGGCTTGCCAATTTCTGAACCAGGGAGAATCCTGTTGCTTTTACATCACTGGGGTTAGAAAATAGCATTCATTTTTACCATCATGTCGGTGCTGTACCAGTTCATTTGCCTGCCCTCCTGACTGATGGGCTCTGTTTGAATCATGCTCATCTTTACTACCTTGAAGTGGTAAGAACAACAGGGAGGGTCTCAAATCAGAAGGTAATCTTTTTTTAAATGTTATATTGTGGCCACTGAAACACCACAATATGAAGGGGTCACTGAATCAAAGTGACTCCATTTTAGAATGCTTGTCTGCTTGGAAACTAGATCAGTCTCCTCTCTGAATTAAAGATAAAACTTGCTGTCTTGCGACAGATGGCATGTGTTCTAAGTTTAGCAATAATCAGTTGTGGTCAAGCTTGTGGTTAGCTACATCCTGGACTTGTTGACAACACAGGATGTTCTAGCTAACCACAAACTGAACTGGGGGATTTCCAGTAAATCTAGCCCAGAAAGGGGAACTAGAAATGTGGTAAACAAGTAGGGTATATATTGTCCGGGGCTGATTAGCTCTGGACAGACAGCTTTGATCAGCTTCACAGCCCGTGTTGCTCTGTCTGTCGGTAGCTACCTAATAAAGGTGTTTTGTCCTCAACTATTTTGGGCTCTTGAGTGGTCTCAAAGCGGCTTGACACGCCCGGTATGTATAAGTGTCTGGGGGACGCCCAAATCACCCCTTACAAATAGACACATAATTTCTCATTAGAGAATCCATATTGACATATGTAGTTTTGATAGAGATGACAGCTGGCCCCCACTTTTAATAAGAAAGAAAGAAAGAAAGAAAGAAAGAAAGAAAGAAAGGAAGGAAGGAGAGAGAGAGATGAACAGGATTTCTGATGGATGAATGAGCAAATCTGCCTAGAAAGGGCCAAATCACAAATCATTTTCTCATGGTCCCCAAATAAAGTAATAGTCTAAACACCATATTTCATAATGCCCTTTGATGGGTAATTCATTTATTTCTAATATAAAATATTTCAGTATTTCAGTCTTTAATAAGAAGGATTATATAAACCAGGGGTGATGGGAGATAAAGTTCCAGTTACATGCAGCCTTTGGGAATACTAGCTTTACTATTTTTAAACGTTCTATCAGTGTCTGAAAGCCCTGAACCTCCTTACCTTTTTTAAAAGAAAAAGTTGTTTTCAGCAAAAGTTCATTAAAATCTTGTCCAAATCTTACCCAAATACATGCAAACATGCCAGAGTCTCCCAACCTCACAGTCCCTCCCAAACTCCCATCTCTCTCAAGTAACTTGCTTTCCTTCCATTTTCTCTTCAAATTGACAATATTTACCATTTTGAGGGGAAATGGAAATAACATAAGGTGTTTAAATATGTTCATCTTGGGAAGTCTATAAGGAGTCAATGCTTATATGTAATTTTTGTCCTTGGTATTTGTGCACTTGCCTACTCCTGATATAAACCATTATTAATTCAGAGACTGACTCAACTTTATTAACAAATTCTGGTGTTATAGACTTCATCTCTAAATCAACATGTACTAAAGAAAGCCAACACTCAAATGTGTGTGATTCAAATAATTGTTTTGGCTGTACTTGTGGGTGTGTAACTTCATTTTCCAAAGGATTTCATTCCTCCTTTTCACTATTCCTCAATAAAGTTGTGATTAATATGTGAAGCTAAAATGCAAATGCCATACATTTTCTTACATTACAATTAGTTGCCAATGATTATTATATGAATTTGTCTAATACACACTTAAAACCAATGAAATTGATTACATCTTGTGGTAATGAATCTCATATACAGTCAGAAGATAGTAAAATTAAAGTAATGTTGTAGATCTAAATGAAATAGAACAGGTACAACCATATCTTACTTCATTCATAATTTATATATGTATATATATTACATGGAATGGGAAAAGAACAGAACAATCCATTTTTTCCTGTAGTCCATTTGTATGTATGTGTGCTAAAGTTAACATGCATCTGCCACAATCTCAGGACCAAAGTAAAAGAATAGATGATTTGATAGCTAGTATCTACATTTTAGCTAACTAGAACAGTTTTTTTATCATGTCAGAAGTGACGAGAACATTCTGCAAGTTGCTTGTGGTGTGAGAGTTGGCTGTGTAAAGAGATGTTGCCCAGTGAATGCCCGGATGTGTTACTGGGAGGCTTCTCTAATGTCTGCGCAAGATAGAGCTGACAGATGAGAGCTCACCCCATCTCACGGATTCGAACCGGCAACATTCAGTTCAGCAACCCAACCTTCAGATCAGCAGTCCAGCTGGCACAAGTGAACTAGAACAGTGGAATAGTGGAATAGAACCAAGGCACATTTGTGGCTGTCAAGTAAGAATACAAATAATATTATAAAATATTTGGAAAATGGACAAAAATGTTTATTCCACATAATTAAATGCTGAAATTTACTGTGTGTAAAATGTACACAATGTTGATTTGTATTTCCTGCAGAGAAAGCACTATTTTCTCTGTAGAAATTAATATTTTTGCATTGAAATACTGTTTTCCATGCTGTATTCTATACAGAAAGCTTTGCACGGAATGTCCTGAATGGTGAAAAGCTTTCAAAAATTCTGTTGCCTTTGAAGTCTTTCTCTCACTTGGGGAAATGGCTGAAATTAGTTATTCAGGGAGGAAATTAGTGAAGAGAAACATTTTTATGGTCAAGAACTTGTGAGGAGTGATCCTATGTTTGCAAGTTTTGTACATTAAAAGGCTATTTTATGAACATAAAGATTGCCCACCTGACTAGGAAGACATGCTAACAGCAAGACATCTTTCCTTTAAATACATAGATACTATTCTAATTCAGATTGCTAATATTGACACAGATATTACAACTCTCTCTCTCTCTCTCTCTCTCTCTCTCACACACACACACACACACACACATTAATCATAGTGAATGCTTTGAATATTAACCTATCAATGACAAGATTGCAGAGCACTTAATACAAAATACCCAGTCTCCAATTCAAAAGCTTCATGAGAGTGATGTTCTTTACTATAAAAAATCCTGACATTCAGATTGTATTAAATGTAATTTCTTTCTTCTTAGAAAGTGAGGGGAGCAACACTATGCTTGAAATACATTTATGCACATCCTAGCCATTTTATTATCCTTCCCACTACTATAAAGTCTCAGGAACTCATACCAAAGCTTGGAAATAATTGTTTAGAATAAATAACTGATGCAGGATTGCTAAATATATATATTTGGATTTTTTTTCTTTTTAGTTTACAGTAATTTGCAGGAAGCATTGAAACCAAGTGGAAAACATATCATTAGCTGATTAAATTGTTTGTTTAATGTATATCCTTTCTGCCAGCACAGGATTCAATGTGGTTTGCAGGAAAATAAAACCAGGTGCAGCTAAAAATTATTATTGCAAAAGTGAAAAACAATTAAAACCAATTCTCTTTAAAAACACAAATGAAAAACAATTTTGAACAGATTGCATACATAATAAAAGGATAGAAACAGAGCTCACCTCTTTAAAAGCCCTGTCTATACAAACATTTAAAAACAAAATCTGTGCCTAAATAAAAGTATATGCATCCATTTTGTTTTCACTGGGTGTTCAAAAACTGAGGTTAGTGCTCATTTGGACACGCATCAGTTTCTTTAAAAATGATGCCCTATAATGTTTTAGAACCTTTCTGAGAATATTATTCCATATTTCTATCCAAAATCTTTCCAACCTGCACTGGAATACTTGCATGTCACCCCAATTCTTAAGGTGCCTTCACACGAACAGTTGCATGGCTGCATACAACGTAAGGTGTAAGGAGACAATCCCCTTTAATTGCAAAAGATAGTTCTTATGTTGTGTTATAATGGTGAAAAAGTAATTGCCTGTTCTTTATTTAGAATTCATAAGCCTTTTATATCAGAGTGAATGCTGATTAGCATTTTCTGAAGTATGCAAAAACTCTAAACCAGAGGGATGCTGCTTCACCAGGTGTTGCTCTGAGAATCTGTCACTTTTGTCACAATGCTGTAGTCTCTTTTGGAACTTCATGGCAAAGTGTTGTATTTAAGTACTACATCACCTCTTCCACATGGTTTAAATTTCACCCTACATCACCTTCCCATTTGTGACCATTACATAGAAAATGTGTAATGGTAGAAAGGGGTAATGCAAAATATCTTTGTGTAACAAATGAAAGTGTTAATTTAGGGATGGAAAGAATATTTAAAAATATTCAAAAAAAGATTAAAATTACTTTTGAGTGTTGAGAAACCCAGATGAGAAAAATCTTAGGTTGACAAAAATCTTCATAATTCAATATTTATTCCATACAAAATTTGCATATGGTTGTTTTAGACAGAAAGCAGCATTTTCTGCATGAAAAAAAATAATTTTCTCACGTGTACTAATTCCTGTGCAAAACATGCTGCAATAATAGATTTATTCTAAAATCTATAAATGGTTGATAGGCATAGAAAACTGCTGCTTTCTGTGCAAAACAATACATGTGAATTCTGTACAGACCAGAATTGCAAGCAGCTTTCAAAAAATGCATGGTTTTTAAAGGCTTTCTAGAAGAGGGAAGAAAATTGTTGAAATTACTCATTACTACTTTTGAAAAGAAACTTAGTGAAGAATGACATCTCTATGTTAGTGAATATCTGAACCCTGCTACGGCCTTCCTTTGTTACCCAACATAGTTCTATTAATTGTTAATTCATGCTTGCTTCTTAAGATACCCTACTCTCTTTCTCTTGCTTCTCTCTTTCTGTGTCTTGACTGTTACATTTTCTTCCCTGAGACACAAATGAAATTTTGATGTTGAAGGAAGTTTCTTTTCTTTTTCCCTTTTGAAGGTTTTCCTCATATTTCTTCACAGAGAAGCAGCAGCAAAGACCGTCATAATATACCCTTCAGACACATCTACAAATCCCACAAAACCCAAGCACAGAAGAGTGACTCCAGACAGTTTTTCACTTTATGATTTTGCCTTTGGAATTATGTTTGAGCTCTCGGCTTCTCAAGGCCAGTAGTGTGTTTCAGAGTCTGAAAAACTCAATGGAATGTAAAAGACACATCTAATAAATACAGGATGAGAACCTAAATTCACCAGTGTCAATGCACCTTGTGCTGAAATGATGCATAAACATAAAGGAGCTTTCAAATTTTACATCATTTTATTTTTAAAAATACTATTGTTATTTTATTCATTTTTAACTTGTACTTAATCCACAATAGCTTGGATCCAAAGACAGGAATGAAGATTTTCATCCTTTCCAACATCACTCTAGGTTTGAAAGACTAGTGAGCTATCATTAAAAAATGTGGGATACCATATGAAGATAGCATATTTTCATCCTTTCCAACATCACTCTAGGTTTGAAACACTAGTGAGCTATTATAAAAAATGTGGGATACAATATGAGGATAGCAGAGAAAAAGGAAATTGATAATCATTTGAAAGGATAATGCATCACATTAATTTTTTCACACATTAAATATATTTTTGAGTTCACTGTCTTTTCACAAAAATAAAATGGGATAATTCTCTACTGGTTATTACTAGAATCGGCAACAAACATGTCCAATTTAATTTTTTAAATCGCTTTAACAAATGTGCATGTGCCAGACTTAAAGCACAGAATTAAGTTCAATTTCTAATTAGAAATCTGTTCATTTGAAAGCAAAATTGTATGTACTTTTTATTTAAAATGCATGGAACTCAAAATAGTACAAAAGCATTTTAAACGTATGTATAGAAATACATGTTGAAAAATCTGAGAAAATGCACGCAAAAATGTGTGACATGCAATATTTTAAAACTAGGACAAAATGTATACATTTGAATAATGTGCAAAAAATGCATGCAATGTTCTGTTGTGGTGGAGAGAGAAGAATAAACCAGATGGAACTTCAAGATGAAGTAGAAAAAACTAGAATACCTCCGGTTTTATATCACAAACTGGCTAATAAATATGCATGATTACGAAGTTGTGTGGAGCTACAAGGTTCCATTCCATCCCATTCCCCATGTTGCTTAACTTCTATATGAAGTTGCTAAGTCATTAGAAAGTTTGACCTGAGCATTGTTAATATGTTAATGTCTATTTCTCCTTATCGGAATCTAACAAGACCGTGCAGGTTCTAGTCTGGTGCCTGGGTGGCGTAATGGGCTGGCAGCTATAATGTAATGAACAACAAACAAAAAAATTGAAGCTGAATCACAATAAAATAGAAGATGTAGAGTTGAGCCCAGAATTGTGTAGGTTACTTTGTCTCTGAAGATATCACACTTATTTTGAAGGAACTGATGTGTCACTTGAGAGCTTTCCTGGATGCATCTTTGTGATTGGAAGCTCAAGTGCTTTGAGTGGCTCCTTGTACTTTTGTCCAACCATGACTATCCTTGGACAGCTATAACACCTCACATTTAGACAATGGGAAGGCATGTTATGTGGGACGATCTTTAATGATGACAAAGAATCCGTAGCTACTATACAATTTTGTGCCTAAATAGTCACCCAGAATGTCATGAAGGAAATAGGGCACCCACTTTGATAAAAACAAAACCAAACCACTGTGTGTCAATATATTACAGTTCACTTTCAAATAGCTGGTTATTCTATTTATAGCCTCAAATGACTGGGGAGCTCAATATATGGGGGAGTGCTTCTATTTATACAGTGTTCCCTCACTACTTCGCGGCTCACTTTTTGCAGATTCGCTGTTTTGTGGTTTTTCAATAAACTCTAAAAGACTATTATAAATCATAAAAATTGCAATGTACAGCCTAAGGAACAAAGGAAGGAGAAGCCAAAGGGAGAGAAAAGGAGCCCAAGCGGCAACGGGAGGAGAAGGAGGCGATTTATCAACACACGATTGGTTGATAAAGACTTAAAATAGTGTATAACTACTAAAATAATGTATAAATATTAAAATAAATATAGCATCCCTACTTCATGGATTTTCACTTATTGTGGGTGGTCCTGGAACCTAACCCCAGTGATAAGTGAGGGAACACTGTATATACTTGCTTAAGCATTGAGCTCTGCTGGAGAGAACCATCTATATGCCCCATAATTGGAAACAATTATGTGCAGATGGCTATGGATCTTTAGTGTAGCACTTGGATAGTCAAACACACTCTTTTTAAAGGGCTTGTTGGCAGCAATTCTGGTGCCAAGGTAAAACCTGCCTCTCCATACAACCTTTTACAACTTTATTGTTGTACTAGATATTGTGTGTTTCCTTTTTTTCCATTACAGTATTCTGGGCTGTGTTGTAATCATTTTAAGTTGTTTAAAACATTCTGAATCCCCACCTAAGATGTCTAGGGCATAGGGTGAAATATGATTATTGTCCTCACATAACTAGAAATCTATCTGTTCTGGTAATTCCACTGTAACATCTGGGGCCTTTTCATTTTGCTCATAGCACTGTAGTTCTACTTATGGAAAACTCAGATTCATAGTTTAGGATGGTTATTTCAAATTCTCAGTCCGAGAGTTCTAGATAATCTCATCAAACTACAAATCTCAGGATTCCACAGGATGTTGTCATGGCCATTAAAGTGGTATAACACCATAAATGTGTGGTGAATGGCTCTCTAGTTGGGCTCTGAGAAGACAGATTACCTAGTAATATTTATTTCGTGCATGAACCAGGACAACCTTACTCATTAAATATTTTTATTTGATTCCACACTTGTATAATTTGTGAAACAAATTAACCTGAAATGTCTTTCATTGTTGTTGTTTTTTAAGTACATGATTTTAAGGAATATTATTTGTATATTTTTGAAGAACTTGAAGAACTTGAAATCACATTTCTGCCAGTAGCTAACTTTATTAGTGAACAACTTTGATTAACTTAAAGTATTATATTAATGGTCTACTTACTTCTTTAGATTGATACACTTGTGGCCAATTACTCCAGATTTTAATGCAATTGTTAGAACTTGGGATACTTGATCATAAAATGCAATGATCATGGCTAATTAATATGGAAAGATGCATCTGCATAACTCAAGCATGGAAAAACTAAGGCCTGGGGGCCGGATGAGCCCCCCCGCCCCTGAGTGCTTAACGCAGGCCCTTCTCATTTTTTGCTGTCCTCTTGACCTACCGCATCCTTATGCCAAAAAATATAGGGAGAGGAATGCAGGCAGCAGCTGAGAACCCTCTGGAGCATTCTCAACCACTACGTGTCTCACCTTCCTACCGGCATAAGGATGGTGTGAGCGACCCTGTCCTTATGCCAGGAGGATGGCTCGAGGAAGGCATGTGGTGACTACAGGGCAATCTCAGCTGCTGCCTGTATTGTATAATGCCAAGAGAACAGCCCAAAGATTGGGGAAAGAGGATTGGGAGGAAGATCGGGGCAGTCACTGTGTGTCTCGCCTTCCTCCCAAGCATAAGGATGAGGGTGAGCAGCATGTGCCCAGCTGTCCTTTCTCTTGGCCCGGCCCTTTTGGCCAGGCCCGCAATGCGGTCCCAAAGCAAAAAATTTTGCCCATGCCTGGCATAACTGAAAAAAAAGCATAGCATTTTTTTGAAGAATAATTTTGCTACAAAATACAAAATTATTTGGAGATTTTATCTTTTTAAATGTAAAATTGTTTTAGGCAGTTACTTTAATACAGAAAGAAACCAGGTGTCATATTAAAGGATACTATGTATCTTTTTCACTCTATTGTCATCTAGCTTCTAAAATTTGTAGCCATTGACAATACAATGGTCATTCCAAACAGCTGGAGAACTAAAGACTGAGAATGATTGGTGCATTGGATAACACTTGCATCTATCTGTCAAAGAAAAGTTTCATCCATGTTGGTTGATACATGATATATGTAATTTAAAATCTACAACATACAAATATTAAAATAGGATTAAACAACAATTAGAATCCTTTAAAACACTTTAGAACAGTTAAAATATCAAATATCCTACAACACTCTTGAATCATTCTTAAGAACTTTTTCTTTACTTCTGTTTGTTTTCTCGGATTTTAGAGTCATATTTAAATTCTTTCACATTTCACTCGTGTGTATAGATAGTTAAATGATATGCCAGTGATAAATCATTGGGCCATTTAGCAGGCATATATTTTCTGATTATCACTGTGCTTATTTGCCATGGCAAGAGGTGGAAAATGTTTTGGCAGAATTTCTAACAAGGTTATGCTACTGTTCTACCACGTCTATCTGTTTAGTTCATCTATTAGGTACAGGAGGAAATGACAAAATTCAGATTTAGCAACTTACCCTTTGGATTTTGATAAGAACTTCCTACTGAATATGATCTTTTGCATTTATAATAGGGAATCATGATATTCGTTAATAACTTTACCATTTCTCAAGTCTGTCATCACCCTCAGAGGTTAATTATGTCTGGGAAGAAAATGAAAAGATATGAAGCAGAGGGAAAAGTTTTTTTATAAGAGCTGAATCTGTGAACAGCATCTTGTGAGATTTCCCTTTAAAACCACAATGCAGTTTTAAAGACTACTCTTCCAATAACATTTTAATATTGTTGGAATTACATCAGATAGAATTTTAATATTAATCTACCACATATAATCTTTAAGTACATGCAGACTATACTGGGGAAAGTATGAAGACCTGTGAGAAGAGAAAGTATTCAATAAATAAGAAGGTGACTGAAATGGGTTCAGCTTTATTTATTTATTTTGTTCTGAAATGTTGGGGAAGGGGAAGATTGATTTTAAAAAACCTGAGCTATATCTCACCCAACCCTCTTCTTTTCCTCTGATATTTACATTACACAATGGTTTACAGAATGAAGAATAGCAACCAGAAAAGATGAAATGGTTAGTCTGTGCAAACCTAGGGCATGTCTACACTTCCAAAAAACCCCCTGAACTCTCACCAAATGGAAGGCTAGCTATCTTCAGGTGAGTATCCTTGGATGTTTTTTATATCTTCTACCTTTGTCCACTTTTGATAAAGTCTGAAAATACTCTGGAGTTAGCTGGAATTCCAAAGTATCTCGCAGCTTTAGGGCTAATTCATCCCGATCTGCTGTCCAGACCAGACACTGGTGCCATCACTCATTCCCTGTGCTCATCATAATCAGGAATGGATTGTGTTAATGGACCTCATCACATTGATGAGGTCCTGTGGGTCTCCATGGCAATTTGGTGTGGCAGCAGCGCAATTTTGGGCCCCCACATAGCCTGCAGCTTCCCTCGTGCCAGCCCCATTGTTTTCAGTGGAACATGGGAAGCTTCCTATGTTCTGGGCATGGGAAACCTCCCATGTTCTGGGCACAGAGCCATAGGATACTTGTGCCTCAGTTGAGCCACTGAGCCCTACTGGAAGTGAGCCTGCATCATCTGTTGGGTGGCATGGGACAAAGTGGCTCAACTGGAGTGAAAGTGTTCTACAAACACTGCCGAACTCATCTGATAAGGTTCTCAAGTCACCACCAATCCTAGCTAACTATATATCAGCAGAGACATCCACTCAACCAGGAAGAAAAAGGGATCATGTAGGCACCTCATTCTGATATCAGCATGGGTGACTCGATGAACAGAAACTCATATGCAGCTACACGACCAACTAGAAGCAGTAGCAACATTGTGGAGAAATGTGGACTGTCCCAGTAGAGCAGATGCACTTCCGGGCTGTCAGAACAACAGCCCTGGATTTAGCACTCTGAGGATACTGTGGGGCAGGCATGTAGCTTGGGGGGGGGGGGGGGCTTGAGGGGCTTCAGCCCCCCCCCCCCGAAATTCTTAAGGTGGTCCATGAGAAGGCCTTATATTTATTATTTAAACTGTTATGTTTATTCATATTATGATCTGATCACCATGCTCAATATATCCCATATGCATGGGGGTATTGGGATAATGATACAAAAGGTTTGCTAGGGTAGACCCTCTCCTGCTCAGACTCACCCCCCCCCCCCGAACCAAAATCCCAGCCCCTCCTGAAACAAAATCCTGGCTATGGGTCTGCTGTGGGGCATATTTATGACAGGCGAAACTCTCCAATTTAGTTATCCATAGGCAAGGAGGTATATGGCAATGATGGAAAGATAAAAAATCCCTGCTCCAGAATCATGGAAAATGTCCTAATTTCTCTATTACTCTAATTTTAATCTTCTTAATAGTCTTCCCCCTTCACTAATAGTCTTCCCCCTTCACTAAAATGCAGATACAGGTTGAGCAACCCTTACCTGAAATTCTTCAGACCAGAATTGTTCTGCATTTCACATTTTGGAATGTTAGCATATATGGGCCACAAGTCTAAACAAGAAATTAATTTATATCTCATTTGCATCTTTCAGACATAGTCTGGTAGTAATAAAATACTCACTAATTTGGAGCCCTTCTACACAGGCCCTAAAATGCAGAAGAAATTAGATAAAAGAGGGGTGGGGTAGATCAAAAGATGTTTCATGAAAATGCTGACCGATTTGGATTGACAGCTGAAAAATGTGTTTAAAAGGTGTGCTTAAAACCTGATTTCAGCTGAAAATGTGCATATTAGCATCACTGTATTTCCTGTAGTCAAGGAAAACACATGATTTCCTTGCCAACTAGACATCAGCAGAGTTAGGGCTGGGCTGTGGCACAGGCTGGTTAGTAGCCAGCTGCAATAAATCACTATGACCAAGAGGTCAAGAGTTTGAAGCCAGCCCATGGCAGAGTGAACACCCGACCATTAAAATAAAAAATAGCCCTGCTCATTGTTGACCTAAGCGACTTGAATGATAGTTGCATCTATCAAGTAGGAAATTTAGGTACCACTTATTTGTGGGGAGGCTAATTTAACTAATTTACGACACCATAAAAATCGTCCAGCTGCCATTTGAAATGAGGAAGTTGGTGTCACAGTGGATGATGAAGCAGCTGCTCCCCCTGTGGCCAGAATCGAGCATACCCTCAGGAAGATGGAAGCGGAAGAAGGTTACATTGCCTCTGTGTCTGTCTCTGTCTCTTTCTCTGTTTAAATGGCATTGAATGTTTGCCTTGTATGTGTATATTGTGATCCTCCCTAAGTCCCCTTCAGGGTGAGAAGGGCAGAATATAAATACTGTAAATAAATAAATGATTTTGTTCCTATACCATGGTGTGGACTGCTCCAGCACATGTGCAAATTTTAAAATCCTGAAACAGCTGATATGGGCTGTAAACAAATGGGGTCCTGGACACTCAGGTGACTAAATGGAAGCACAAATGGAAAGCAACTACAATGAGAACTCTCTGCAATCATTCCTTTGTTTTGATCTTTATGAAATTAAACAGAGCTTGAATTTACAGTAGGGTGAGAAGAGGAAATAAGAAATCTGCTTGTGTGTACATTTAGATATCCGCACAAGCACACATGAGGTTCAGCACATCTTGGAGAGTCAGTTAAAAAAACTTCTGCCAATTGTCCCCTGTCCATCCTGAGGATTTAAAAAAATCTGCTATGAACAAAGCAGGGGACTATTTAAAGGGACTGACAGGTCTGTGTTTAAACTTGCTGTCAGGCCTCATGATTTTTTGCCCCACTTATTTGTCCTGCATTTTGATGGTGTCTGGCAGCACACTTAAACTCCAGTATGCTAACAGACACCCATCTGTTGTGACTTTGAAGCTCAGTAGACACCATCGAGCATTTTGCACCCAGTTTTTTTTGTCTTCTTGTAATTTAAATTTGTGAAACTGCAAACAGAATATCCAATCTGTGCACAGGAGTCAGTTTCTGCATACAGATCATGTTCTCTGTATTGTGGTGAATATGTATCTATACTAGTGCATCAAATGGGACCATGGGGAAGGTATACATTTAATGGCCTCCATATCACACCAAAAATATTTAACATAAATAGCATTTTATAATTTAGTACACTATGTCATCTATGAGCCAAGGGAAGCAACTTCATAAGTCAAATCAAGAATTTATGGATTTTAGTGTCTTCTGTAAACGAGCTTATTTTTAGCAATGTCTTATTGGCTGCCATGCTATCCAGTAATTTAGGGAAGTGGCTGGAGATAACATCATCTTGTTTCATTTTGTAATGCTTCAATAAAAGCAAATATTACTTTCTTGTGCCTTGTGGGAATGGTTACTGCAGGAGTGAACTTAACCATTCACATTTCACACTACACATTTTGCAACAAAATGACAACCAAATGTACTTAATTTACCCATCACGATGTGCTAGTATGCCTCATTGACATATAACATGGCTCATCAACCTCAAAATACTTTTCAAATCTAAGAGCCATTGGTACCAAAGAACAACTTAGATGGAATCTGATGAACTGATGTGTTAACATTGTCAATTTAAATTCAGATGATTGCAGCAGCTGTTTTTTGAGGGGTCTACATGGAATTAAAAGCCAATGAAGAAGTTACTAATTGAGTGGGAAATGAAACATTTTTTCTAAAACAGAAAAGTGTAATGACACTTTCCTTCTGCAGAATATCTAAGACATCAACATAAAATGTGTTTATGTGTCAAACAAGAATATGCTATGAAAGGAACAGGATACACTCCCATTTCATACACCTGCCACTTAAAAAAAAAACCCAAAGCAAAACATTTCTATCTTTTAAGCAACAAAGTCACTTTCCTTCTCCCTCCAGGGTTGGCACAGAGCTTTTGGGAAGATATTTGCATGGTTTTAGACAATTACACTTGACCATACATCTAAAGAAGTAGGGCCATTGGTTTTGTGAGGCTGTTATATTTTTCTGTATTCAGTTGTAGCTCAATGGTAGAATACAACATTTACAAGCAATAGTAGCTCAATGATAGAGTATATTATTCTGTGTTTAGTTGTAGCTCAATGGTAGATCACAAGATTTATAAGGAAAATGCTTCCAGGTTCAGACGCTGACATATGCATGTAGGCAGAGCCGTCCTTAGGTAATTTTTTAGAGTAGGCAATCAGAATTTTGGCGCCCCCCAAACAAGGGGGGTTGAGCAGCAGGGAGGGGAGGGGTCTGCAAAGCACTGAGGAACAAGAAGGAAGGCATTCCTTGGTGCTTTGCAGACCAGAGAAGCGGGCACCGCTTCTCTGGTCTGCAAAGCACTGAGAAATACCTTTCTGCTGAGAAGGAAGCCGTTCCTTCCTTCCTTCTTGGCAGGAAGGCGTTTCTCAGCCCTTTGCAGAACAGAGAAGCGGGCACTGCTTCTCTGCTCTGCAGAGGGTCGAGGAACACCTTCCTGGTGGAGCCAGGATTTGCCTGAATGGCACCCCCAAAAAGATGGCGCCACAGGCAAATGCCTAATTTGCCTGGGGGGTGAACCACCCCTGCATGTAGGCTTAATAAAGTCTCATATATAAAAATCTCTAGACCTGAAACTGTGCAGGAAATATTTTGAGAATATTACTACTAATAATAGTAATCATCATCATCATCATCATCATCCTGCAAGACTCACTTTCCTTGCACCTAGCTCTAGGTAGACAAAACTGCGGAAGATGTATCACCTATAGTACTTCTATTTTCATTTTGGTGAAGGATACCAGGGGGCCTATTCCATGGTAGCTCCCCAGCTCTGGAATTCCCTCCCCAGGGAGATTAGACAAGCCTCCACCCTGTCAACCTTTAGAAAAAAAAATAAAACTTGGCTTTTCCAGTGTGCCTTTGATTAACTAATCCCCATGACAGACCCCATCTAAATGAAAATCACTATATTTTGCACATTATTCTTCTCCCTTGTTGGAAATGATGTGACTTCCTATCCTGCTCCAAATCTCCTAGGGATCATATTAGCACTTTGTTTTCTTACCCAAACAAACAGTGTTTACAATTTATACCTTTGCACTTTGTTCCAGACCACCCTCTCATTTTATGTATTGCCTTAATTGGTGGTTTTGCTTTTATCATTTTATATTTTATTGTTTTATTGTATTATTTTGTATTTTGAGGTTTTAATTCTGGTTACTTTATTTGTATGATGATGTTGGTTATATATGCATTTTATTCTGTTTACTGTTCTTCGGGTTTGGCCCCTTGTTAGCTACCCCGAGTCCCTTCGGGGAGTATTATTATTATTCACACTACACAGGGATAGGACTGGAAGAATTTTCTTGTAGGTAATTGTAAATAAGCTTGCCTAAACTAGAAATCCCTGGAATGTTGCCATGTAATATAACACTATAAACACATGATGTAAAAAGGTCTTCTTGACCACAATCAAATCACAAACAAGGACATATGGATTATGGAACAATGGGCCATAATCCTACCTAGCTAACCCTCACTCCATGCTTCCCATTACATATGACATTGGAAAACATGTGTTTCTTTATCCTCCTTCATTCCTATTGATTAAACACATAATAAACAATACGCTCAGCCCCAGAAACCCCTGTGATAGCTTTGGCTTTGAAGGCCCACCACCAATGTGGGCCTGATCTGGCATCCAGGATTCTAAATCAGGTCTACATGGCAGCCAGATAAAGATTGCCTGAACTGCCTCAATGAAGGCAGGAAGTCCCAACTGCCCAGCCATGCTGAACACTGTTTGGCACCTCTGGAAAACCACCCTAAGGTTCCCCTTTCAGACTTGTGCTTAGATGTTGCCAGCTACAGTACAACACTCCACCTACCTGGTCTTCAGTGCTCTTGCTGACATCAGGCAAAGTGACTGCATGCTAAGAGGGGGGACCCACTCTATCCCCTCTGTTGGCATGTGAGCACTCTGGCTGTTGTCAGCCAGAGCACTGATGATTAGGTAGGTGGAGTGTCAAGGCTAGCAACAGCTGAGACATGGGGAAGCGGTGAGTCCGGGACTGCTATTTTGTGTCTCTGGGCTGTCTGAGTCCAGGAACATAGGATGGTAGTCAAGATAGCTGTGTTCAGTTCTAGTTAGGGATCATCTTAGCTGTTTTGATGGCCCAAAAACTGGAGTAACATAAAGCTTTCATTGTCTTAGGTTAAGTCAAATGAGCCCCATGCAGTGTTTAGCAGCTGCAAGGCTGATCCAACTGCACACCAACCCAAATGGTCTATGTAGATAAGCCCAGAGTTACCACAAGTCAGAAACTACTTGAAGACACACAACAACAACAAATCCAATATAATCACAGTTTCTTCCTGATCATTCACCACTTAAGTCCATTCCCATGGCAGTTAAGGCTAATGACCAAATTCGTTTTAGCCCTACTCCAAGAGAAACTGGGGGATCCAACTGTCAAAATAAGATATTAAGAAGAATGCATTCTCACTGTAACTGGGTGATATCACACTCACATCTCCCTTTAATTGGTAATAATAACTCATATTTATCGAGGTAAATATTCTCTTTCACAAATATATCCCTTGTGATAAAGGTAGAAAACACAAAACTGGCAGCTCCAACTGCACTACACACTGAATCTTTGCCAGGCTGGATGAAAGCATCACGATGACAATACACTTCTGCATTCATCCTACTGTCTTGGGAACAATATAGGTTCAGTATAATATCACCACCTCAGAAGTGGCTACAAGGACTTTGATGTTAATCAGTCCTCACAAGATATTGCAACCTTGGTCTCTGCACTCCCTCCTGGTTTTATTTTTGGCAGCTAAAGGGCATCAATGCTAAATGACATCTGGGCAGAACGTATTACTGTACCTTTTAGGTCAAACTGTAATTCAGGAATATCAGCTTAATTTTGGTTCTACAAAACCTTTGCTGCTAGAAATTTGATTACCATTTTTCAAATGCTGTTGTACCTTGAACAACATTTTTCCAAATGAAATATTCAATTCCAGTAGGAAATATATACATTGTAGGGACAGAAGGTTATTAACAACTATGTTACCTCTGACAAACATCAACCAAAGCCTTTTTTCTCTTTTTAATGCCAGTGAAATAAAGCTGTCACAGGCACCAAATGGAAGCTCCTGGAGCAGAGAAATGAAATGTTAGCTTGTAATTTGTAACAACAGAATAATAATAGATAAACCAAGAGGAATAAGTTACTCTGACTGCTAAAATTAAATATATGTGTGAAGGCTTTGTGATGTTCCCAATAACTCTTATTTTTAAATAAATAAACCACACTCTTTTTTTCTAATCTATGGTGACACTATTCACTAGTCTTGGGGTTTAATTTTTCTTTAAAATAGTTTAAATCTAATTCTGAACAATTTATAGTAATCTTGGGTTATGAAAAAGTGAAGGGATTTTTTTTACTTAGGGACATTCCAGACACTAAAATAAATATTTGAATTATGGATGGCAGATATATTTGTTGTCAAATTTACATGTGATTATTTTGGACAAGAAACAACATTTTCTCTATGGAGAACAGCAATTTGAATGCAGAAAATAATTTTCTGTGCAGAAAAGTTATTTTCTGTGTAAAGAAATCATTGTGCAACCCCATCCCACCTCACCTTACCACATAGATACACATGAAGATTGTATGGAATAAGGCTTATACTCCAAAGATTCTGGTAAGTCAGTATTTTCCTTATCAAGGTTTCTCAAAGCTCAAGAAACACATGCTTGACTAATTTTGAATATTTTTTTCCTATAGCTTGCCATACCAACAAATTGTCCAGAAAACATCATTATGTGCATAGTTTCAAGTACAGGCAGTCCCCAAGTTACAAACAAGATAGGTTCTGTAGGTTTGTTCTTAAGTTGAATTTGTCAGTCAGAACAGATACATTTTTAAGTGTAACCAGATACACACACTTTTTGGATACCATAGGGAAGGGTCAACACCCCTCTGGTGTTTGTTTTGTCATAATTAGATTTTGAAAAAATGACTTGTTGTGGAAACAAGAATGGCTGAGAAAGCTTCACTGGAGACATGATAAGTCTTTCAAGAGTGAATTTCCCTTCCTAGGGGTAGATTTCTCTTATTTCCTGTTGACTCACCCCTGTTTGTAACTTTGAATTGTTTGTAAATTGGACATTTGTAACTCAAAGACTGCCTGCACTAGGAGCATGGCTTTGTTCTTTTTATTCCCGACTCTCTCTCTCTTGTCAGTTTGACTTGACCAAGACAAGTCTTACCAGGAACCCTTCTACTGCTTGGTTTGTTTTTCTCAGAAAGAATGAAAGGATGTATAGTATTTTCCTAATTGGCATTCTATTATCAAACTGCATTAAGCTACATTTCATTCACACATCTTTGTCAAATACGGCTTGGTCTCAGCTGGGAGATCCATGACACATTCAGTTGCACCGACAGGTTGCCACTACACTTGATCACACAGAGAATCCATGACAATCTTTGCCATAGTCAGTATTGTATGGAAAATATTTGGGCTAGTGTTAATTTAGGATAGTGATAGAAAATAATGGTACAAGAATTTTTCTTTGCTTGTCAAGTCTTTTCATGCCAGCCATGGATTATGTTTTGGATTTGTTTTTTATAGAACTTTACATGAGCTTCTCCCATTGGCTTTATGAACCTATTCAACACAGGGAGGGATGTAAAATATTTTTCTTTATTGCATTGTGTTTCCTTGAGTACCATCTGCATTTTGCCTATATGTGCATTTCACATTTTGAAATGTACCTTTTCTAATGTACACAATTGTTCTCTCAATGTACATGTGTATTTCCTGCATTGAGCTAAATGTATTCATGCACATTTCTCAAATATACTCTCTTCGAGTTGTTTATATTTCTTTGCATATCATTCAAATGGTGGGGGAGGGGGCTGCTTTTGTGGTTTCATCCTGATGACAGGAAATTGACAAATATTCATAAGCTTTCCTAATAGTCTTGCAGACAAAAATTAGATAAAATGTAATAGCATATTAGAGTAATATGAATGGCATATCTATCCTCAAGCACAGGGATTTTTGAGCTTTTTAAAAAATTGATATTATGAAACTTTTTTGTAGACGAAGAAGAACATTTCTTCTTTCAGTTCAGGCAGCAAAGTATGTTGGTTCTGCCCTCAAAACAAAATGCACTGGGGTGCCATATGTCCATTTGAGCCTACCATGAAGCTGCAATATCAAAATAACTCTCATGTTTTTCTATATTTTGTTTTTTCTTTTCAATGGGACACTATAAATCCCAGACATATTAGGAATTTGCATACTTAGAACATTAAAACAAACAGGTTGCTGATATGTAGCCTTGTATATTTGGATGCAGAGATATTAGGCTGCCAAGGCCAATTAAAATGAAAACATAAGGATGCGAAGAAAATTTTCAACCAGAGAATTGCATGCAATCTTAAGCAGAGAATTACAAAACAAATTATAATATGAATGAAGATTTCTGATGACATGCAGCAAGAGAAGTCAATCTTCATCACTGACTAATCTCTAGAGTAATTTCTGGTTAGGAAATGATCCTGAATTGTTGTCTTTAATATTCTGCATCTATAATAATCCTTTTGTATTTTAATAATGGAATGAATATAAATAAAATCTTATCATAACCTGATTGAAAGAATGCTGCCTCAAGGTGGATTTTCAATTAACCAACAGATTCCTATTGAAGGAATAGGGAGTATGACCCAAAAGCTCACTAAGCTGTGATACAGGGATTTATCTTATTTATCAATTAAGCCTAAAACATATCTGTTCTTAGCCTATATGTCAGGGGTAAGATCATTATGTTAGAAAAACTATCCATAAAAATTGTCATTCTTGTCGTATATATTTATTTTTCTCTGATTACATAAATTTGGAAACCAAAGTAAAAAATCTTTCAAGCTTATTAGAAATATAAACACATTCATTTCAAAAATAGATCATTTGAATTACAGTAGAGTCTCACTTATCCAACGTTCTGGATTATCCAATGCATTTTTGTAGTCAATGTTTTCAATACATTGTGATATTTTGGTGCTAAATTTGTAAATACAGTAATTACCACATAGCATTACTGCGTAATGAACTACCTTTTCTGTCAAATTTGTTGTATAACATGATGTTTTGGTGCTTAATTTGTAAAATCATAACCTAATTTGATGTTTAATAGGCTTTTCCTTAATATTTCCTTATTATCCAACATATTCGCTTATCCAACGTTCTGCCGGCCCATTTACGTTGGATAAGCGAGACTCTACTGTATATAGTTTAAATGGAGATATAGGTCAGAAAGAAACATCTTATACGAGTGTTCCTATGAGATTATTTTACTCAGGAGAAAGTTCTGTGATGAGTAACAGGATAATTACATATGATTATAGAGCTATAGACTAATCCTGCTATTCTTGATGGCCAGTACAATATATCAACATAATATAGACACACATGACTCTGCAATTTCTAATTATAAGTTCAAAGTACAGTAGAGTCTCACTTATCCAACGTAAACGGGCCGGCAGAAGGTTGGATAAGCGAATATGTTGGATAATAAGGAGAGATTAAGGAAAAACCTATTAAACATCAAATTAGGTTATGATTTTACAAATTAAGCACCAAAACATCATGTTATACAACAAATTTGACAGAAAAAGTAATTCATTACACAGAAATGCTATGTGGTAATTACTGTATTTACAAATTTAGCACCAAAATATCACAATGTATTGAAAACATTGACTACAAAAATGCATTGGATAATCCAGAATGTTGGATAAGTGAGACTCTACAATGAATATGTAGAAGTGCTTATTAATGTTACAATACCACCAGAAGATCTAGTGATGGCATGAACTTTCCAGCCAGATGTTAGAATTCAACTGATTTAGTTTTATCAAAAGTCACAGCTGACTCTGTCACTTAAACTTCCAATAACATTGTACATGTGCACATACTTCAAATCACCTGCCCAGTTTTGGTTTTCATAAAGGAATAATCAGAAGTGGTTTTGACAATTTCTTCTTCTGAAACACATCATGGCCTCATTCTTCTCTTATCTCCCTGTAGCCGGAATTGAGCATACCCTCATGAAGCAGCTCCCCGTGTAGCCAGAATTGAGCATACCCTCATGAAGCCAGAAGCTAGAATGTTAAATTGCCTCTGTGTCTGTCTATATGTGGTTGTCTATATATGTCGTTTGTCTAATGGCATTGAATGTTTGCCATGTATATGTACATTGTGATCTACCCTAAGTCCCCTTCAGGGTGAGAAGGGTGGAATATAAATACTGTAAATAAATAAATAAATAAATACTTTATCTGCTGAATCCTCCTACTCAGTTTGCAGAAAGAAGAATGAGATGGCACACTACTGTGTCTTAAAATCAGGTATCAGCAGCTTTGATAATTATAGTTTCCCAAGCTAATATCTACTCACATTGATTCCTGTTCTCTGTGAAGGAAAGATAGTTCTTGAATAAAGCTGCTAAATTCACCTGAGGTTTGACTTATGTCGATTAATCCCATCAGCCTCTCAGGCTGTTTATATCAATAGATACTCACTGTATTGTATCACAGAAAAAGAATTATTAATAAAGAAGCTTCTTACACAACAGCTTTTAAATGCTGATACCACATCCTTCAAAATAAATAAACATGGGTGTAAGAAAATGAGTTACTCTTGGTACTTGCGTTATTGCTAAGGTCTAACAGATGCACCCAAAAGAGTAAGTAGTCACAATCTCATGTCACATGGTAGTAATAATCTAATAAAATACTATTTCTTATTTAATGACAGGACAGATGTATCACCTGCATCTCCTTCCTTAGTGATTGAATGAACAGGATCCAATCAACTGCCATTGTGTCCTCTTTCTGCTTTAGTACAGGAAATTTGCACTACAGCAATATGCATACTACATACTGAACAGACAGATAAATGCCTGAGGTGCTCTGGTGTGTGATATCAGTGGTCCCCTTCTTCAACCATTGGAAAACAAATCAATTGATGAAGATACCAAGAATCCATGTTCCAATGACTTCAAAATTATTCTTCGTTGGACTCTACCCCTGGTCTGAGCATAATATCTAATCAAAGGTGGAAAAAATGACAGTGCCTATGCCACTGTGGCCTTTGTGACACCATGTTTTGATACTTACCTGCCCCTGATATGATTTGTAGTAGGCAACGGGAGAGGTGGAAGAAACCATTTGCATAGCCTTTATGTCTCAGTGGTTGATGTAAGTGTGCTACACTCAGTCTCTATCCCTTCTTCCCTCCACTTTGTTTCTCTTCAACTCCCAGGCAACATTGAAAATGCAGGAATTGGAACCAATTTTAACATGCACCTCATGAAAGAAGCAAAAGAAAAGGGGATAAAAATCAAAAGAATGGGAGATTTGTATTTGAGAGAGGAAACTAGACAAAAAGAGCTTAGCCTCAGTAAGCAGGACAACAATCGCCCCTTCCTGCAGCCTCTTACAATGTTTTGGAAGATAGACAGCTGGCCAGCAAGGTGGGTGGTAAACATTTCTTTAGGGCTTGGGCTGCTTGCTTGCTGTTTTCTCTCCTGACTCATAATCATGCTGTTACTTCTCTTTTTGTTATATTTCTTTCCCACCCACACCCAACTGATTTCTCATTTTCTTTTCCCTTGCCCCAAATATAATGGACTGTTTTATCTTGTACCACTATTTCAGGCATGGGTGGATTCTGGAGAATCTGCTTTGGTTGCTGCATGGCACTAGGTGCCCAGGGTTACTTATGTGACTGCTCATAGTTTGATATATGAAGAACTTTATAGAAATGAATGGGTGGAAAGAGAGGGGAGGTGAAGCAAGGTCAGTCACAAGGCATCTCATGAGAGAAAGAAATTCTTGCCTGGGGGAATGGGGGAGCTCATGCCACAATACATTTACATCTGGCTTCTGGAAGAGTTGCAAGTCATTTTGCCTTTGCTGTAACAAGCTAAGGATGGAATCCCTCAAACATGTACAGAATATATTTCCGATTGTGTTGGAGCAATCATGTGGCAGGGAAGGCCAGCTCACTTGGTACAAAGAGCTTAACCGGAGACCTGGTTGGCAACTGATAGATTAATGGGGGACAGTTATCTCTAGTTAGTAGGTTTGAGTGTGTATAGTAATATTAATCTGTGACTGGAAAGGATAGAAGCACCTGTGACAGTGGATGGTGAAGTGTTTGATTTGTTCTGGAATGTAAAGTGTCTTATCACACCGAGGAAGGAATTACCAATCACATATACTGACATAAGTGGAGAGTGGGAAAATAATCATGGAGATGTTACAGTTGCTTGTTGTTATAAATGTGTATGGAATCATTTCAATAAAATATTATAATAGGAGTGTATTTACTTGTATTTCTCCCTTCTCTCCAAATATGAAGACCTTTAACAAGGAATTTAAATAAATATTTATGCACCTTTAAGGTTTTAAATCTTGAGTTAAGTCTTGGTAGTCTGTGGCAACAACATATAGTTAAAGAGGTCCCTGGTAAAGAAAAGGTTAAAACGGTTGCTTATTCATTTAATTTTTCCCCAATTTATAGACAGTATCTAATGCTGAGCTCTAATTTGAGGAAATTGTTTCTTTTGGTTGGTAGATCCCTTGCTAACAATGGATTCCTGTGCCCATCTACTCACATGTAAGTTTAATTGGACTTAAATGACTTGCTTCTGTGTAAATGTATATGGAATTGCAGCCTGGATCATTTATGTAGTGTTTAAAATGAACCAAAATTGAGAAGTGATAGTTATCTTTAGATGCCTTTCATCATTGAATTAGTGCATGAAGTTAAAAACTTCAAACATTAAAATAGTGAAGAGCTACATTTTTGCTTATCAGATGTAGATCTTTGATCTGAGGAACAATGGATTGTTATAAAAGCAGCTTCCACCTGCTTTGGCCAAATGATTAAGGGAATTATTCCAGTATTTTTGTAATCTGCAGTTAATGATGCAAATTAGTTCTGCAAATGACTTCAGAGTGAACAAAAGATTCTTTGATGGGATTTGGCAAATACAAAAATATATGGTTATGGCTTAATTTGGTGGGATTTCACTGAAGTTAATTTTTTTAATAAATTTGACTACCAGTTTCCCTTATATCATGATCTTTTTCATTGCTTTCCAGTAAGCAAACTATATGAGTAACAAATTTCAAGGTGTATGAAGTAGGCTTGTGCATTTGAATTGGAAGTCTCAGAACTCATATGTTTATTCAGAAGTTTAGCACTTTCGAATGGGGTTCCAATGTGCGTGCGTGCATGCATCCACCACAATATTTAGATTTTGAACCTCTTTAATCTCTTGGATGTCTTTGGATATATAACCCAGCTATAACTGTGCAAGTCAATCAAGCCTGCTGTTTAGGAGGTGAAGCCTAACGAAGGCTTGCCTCTCAGCCAATGAGGGCTGAGATTGGAGGGAGGGGGAGGGGTTATCAGCAAGTCCAGTCAACATTAGCCTTTAAAAACCCAACCACATGGCAAGCAAGTCTCAATGCTCCAGGGCAAGAGGTGGTGGAGGGTGGTTGGCTGCTGCTGGGTGCTGTGCTTGGTGGAAAATAAGAGAAGGAAGTGAGGTTTTTGAGAGAGAGAGATTGGGAGAGAGTGATTTAGGGTGAGATATTAGGGGGGGGAGAGAGAAAGAAGAAAGGGAGAAAGCGCTGGGAGAGAAAGAAGATTTCGGAAATAATATAGAAGCACCCCCTGTGCTGGTACAGCTGTACCAGAACCTTCTACTTTACTTTCTTGCTGCAAATGTTTGCAATCATAGGACAGGCCACCTATCAATCACCATTAAGTTTGGTTCCACCCCTTGTTCAGGGCTCTGGGAGGGAAGGAGCCATTTTTAAGTTAGTCTTACTTAGGAAGCTCATCTATAGGACGTAGACCAGCTCGTCCCGTAAAAAGCTTCATATTTCAAGAACACCAGGGATAAAGACTGTCCGGGGATACAGGACAACAGCACAGAAACATCTGCAAGCCATTGGCTGGTAGGTCCACTCAACAACCAGATGCACTTGGAGTTGGCAGTGGGTCCCAGACTAGCTAGGCCCAGATAACAGATAGCCTGGGAGGGGTTATAAGAGGGTTTTCACAGTTATTCAAAGCCAATCGCCTGTCCTGTGGGACAAGACTCCTTGAAGATTTATTATTTGTTCATCAATAAAGACTTTGTTACTTCAAGGCCATCTTTTTAAGGAAATCCTCAACTACCTTTCTTTAGGCACCCTGGCTTCCCGCTGAGCGTAAAGTGTACGTCCTATATAACAGACAATCAGTTACAGGCCCAGTGCGTGACAGAACACCCCCTATTTTTGGAAGGAGTTCAGAACCATTTTTTATGGATCGCACCTGTCTAGTATGAAGAATGTCTAGGCTTCCTGTCTAGGCTTCCTCATTGCTACAGCTGATAAAAATAAACAAAATGGTAAGGTTCTTTATTGAAGGAAGAGATATTGCATTTACAGTATGAAGGATTTAATATTTTGTGTCCAGAGAGCTTTAACTGCCCTGAGTTGAAGCTATGGAAGCAGGGCATTACATGTATGAACATAAATAAGGATTCTGAATTGAGTTTAATCAAAAGTGAAGTCTGAAATCAATTTAGAATATCTCAAACATTCAAGGACTTAATAGAATTTTGACAAAAATCAAAAATCTTTTTGGTTTATATATTTTATCTCTTAGCATTCTAATATCCTTGGGATTTTGAAGCACATAAACTCTCTTGGAATTTTCTAGGTCCTCTGGTGAGATGGTGAAAGAGTGTGGGTATGTGAAACCATTGGTACTGGTCCCACAGGAACGTGGATCATACTGTATAACTATTATTTTTTATTTGTGGAGGATTTCATCTCATTCTTTAG
Organism: Anolis carolinensis; assembly: GCF_035594765.1. Taxonomy (NCBI): domain Eukaryota; kingdom Metazoa; phylum Chordata; class Lepidosauria; order Squamata; family Anolidae; genus Anolis; species Anolis carolinensis. Next base: position 62,911,497 of record NC_085845.1, read on the forward strand.
TAAATATTTTTTCCTGAGCAGCCATACAAAAATATTAAAAGGAGCATAATTTTTAAAAAGTTGAAATTAAGGGTAGGGTAGGGTTGAAAGACACTCTAGATGCTAGAAGACTTTTTCACAACTGACATGTACCTGTCTTTTATTGCTACCTGCCTCACCTTCACCTCCAAGCAGCATTTTGAAAATGACCTTAATATATAGGTAAATTGAGGTTAAGGCAGACAGTCCTTAAGGTACTCTGTATTGTCTTTTTAAATGAATGCAGGCAGGTTGTTGTGAGACACTTCTTTTTTTCAGTTCATGAGTCTGAAAAGAAGCAGTAATATTTCCCATTGTCGACAAATGGATCAGGGAGTCAGAGAGCTGTTTATGCACTGGTAAGATACGATCTGAGCAGCTGGTTCCATTTTATAGACTAGTAGCAATATTTTGTATTAATTCCAGGGTCGGAATAGTATTCAAAGACAACTCTACATATATGTACTGATGGAGTTATACATGTGCTGGTGACATGTTGAAAATGATGGCACTTTTCTATTGAATAGAGTAGCAGCAGCAGTTATATGTGTCAATAAACTAACTATTTTTATAGTACTGTGGCAGGTCAGTCTTGCAGCTTACAAGAGATATTGATGGAGCCAGTGACCACCTAGTACGGTGTTAAATATATCAAGGACTTTCTCCCCTGATTCAGTAGCGGCATAAAGTTTGGTTTATTACAGCTCCTACAACATGAAAACAGACTTTAAGAAGATCACAAATTATTCTTGGACGGGAAAAAAAAACTAGCAGTGCGAGATACTGTATTAACTCTTTGTTATAGAAGTCTTACCTGGATATGTTTTCAGGTCTCTTCAAATGATAGATTCAGAGGACTATTCTTTGGAGAACTGGTGGCTGCTTAAATAACAATAGATAAACAGTTATATTCCACGTTCAATTACTTTGCCCTTTGATCTGCATGTTAAGGACTTTCTATGTACACTCAAGATCCAAAGTGTTGCAATAATATGAATAATATTTACATTATACATGGTACATTGTAGATGACGTACAAGTACATTATTCACTTTATGCAATTCAAGCTCCTTTCTCATTGATTCAACTTTGTAGTAGTACCATCTGTATAAATTCTATGGGACTTAGGATCATCATTCTACTGCTGAAAGCTTTCCGCGTCCAATAGAGTGGTGGCATTGGGACTATCCATAGTTTTGGTTAAAATACTATATTTACCTTGCATAAAATTGCATCTGTTGAGGGCTCAAAGTAATGTAGGGACATCTCTCTATATGCAGTTGATGGGTTTATTTCATGCACAAAAACAATTCATCAGGAAATTTTAAAAGAGAAGAGACCTTATGTACATCAGAGAGTGGTAGAGAGGTCTGGTTTTGAACCAATGAATGGGCAGTTGGGAGAGAAGGCTAAGGAATAAGAAATATTTTAAATAATATCTTTTATTTAAAATATTTTAAATAATACCCATAGCTTTGGCACTAGTACTACATTTATGCCATGTCAGACTTTCAACACACAGGCCATTCTTAAATTTTCTAAAAGTAACTAAGGCATTGAGATATGCTAAGGTAGTGGCAGAATCTACCACTAAACAAAGTCAGAGTTTGGCATCATCAGTTGCTAAATACTAGTATATTGTAATATTGGCATATCTCTTTGGAAATAGCTATATTCTTTGCCACTGTGAATTGCATATCAGCACTATCAATTGTGCTGGATATGACTTAGTTACTTTCTGTTCTTTTAAGGATGCCCTGTGTGTGAGAATCAATGAGTAAAGCACTAATTCTAAACTGGGTTCAACTTTCTTAAGATATACCGTACATACTAGAGTATAAGCAGAATTTTTCAGCCCTTTTTTAAGGCTAAAAAAGCCACCTTGGCTTATACTTGAGTGAGGGTTCTGGCGGGAAGGAGTGGGGTTGAAAAAAGTCCTTTAAGTCCCCAAACCTTTCTGTCAGGACACTCATCTCTTCACGTAGCAACCCAAAATGAGGAGGAGGGAAAGAGGTACACGTGGACTCCCTGCTTGTCTCGCTTTGCATGCATGCACCTCCTTCTTCCTCTCGCTGCACGGACTCTCTCCTTGTGGATGCGTTGTAAATCTTGTGCGGAATAACTTTGAAATGGTTATTTTTCTCTGAAAATGACATTTTAAAAGATGTTCTCACAACAGAAAGAAATGACTAACATTGTTACTTCCTTCAAGAAAAAAATTAGCAAAAATTCCATCCTTAATATTATAACATACATCTCAAGTTGTACCACAGCATCTTGTTAAAGAACCTTGATGTACGTTCAGTGACTAACCATGAAATCAATGTGCAATGATGTATAATGCACAATATTAGCAACACACGATGACTCTCCAGTTTCATAGCCTTCAACTATATTGTTACAGTAAGTCATATCAGGATCAAGTATGTGTGTGTGTGTTAAAGAAAACCTTATGTTAATTATCATGGGCAGATGCTGCAAGTTTGGATCACACCTGGTGGGGTATAACTGTATGGATGTTAGAATACAGTTTAGAGATGAGATGCTGAATTAACAATGTTCTAACAGCAATGCACTTTGCTATGGTGGAATAGCTATTTGTTTTATGTTCTACTCTCTCATTTGGATGAAGAAACCTTATTCTGTGCTACTTACAAGGACTATGTAGGCAGGCCCCTACCCTCCTCTCCTTTCGGATGAGCCTGAAGACTTAGCTCTTCCGACAGGCTTTTGGTGACTGATCTCTGTATGATCGACCTGTTGTCCATTTGACAGTGTATGCCTTCCCCAGTATTATAATGGCACTTTATAGCCATCATAGCTAAGTGGCCACCCTTCCCTGATGACATGATATATTTGCACTTTTAGCACTTTGGCCTAGATCCTTTGAACCCAAGCCATGATTTTAACTCTTTATCTTGTATGTGGTTTTTTATGACTTGCTTTTATTGTCTGATTGATTGGTTTTATTGTTTTGTTTTTATATTCTTCTGTTCGGGCTTGGCCCCATGTAAGCCGCCCCGAGTCCCTTCAGGGAGATGGGGCGGGGTATAAGAATAAAATTATTATTATTATTATTATTATTATTATTATTATTATGTAAGTTTGTTGGACTGTTTGATTTTGTATGCAATAGTGCAAATTTATATTTTCACTCTGCTGACAAGAGTAAAGTTTTTCTATTCCTTTTCCTCTTGCTTGTGTGTTTTTTGCGTTGGACCTGACTGAAATCTGCTTATGCGCAACATATATCAGCTAAAATGTCTACTCACTTGAATAAGGGAATCTATGTGTATGTAGAGCACTAACATGATACCAATTCTAACATAACAAATCAGAACAGAAAAGTGCATATGGCTGGTCACATGTGTTCCCCAATATTTCTTGTCCCCCAATATAAGTATAGCATAGCACATATTAAAACTCCAAATCTCGCTATAATTTTTGAAGTACAGAAAAAACTTAGCAGATTATCATATACTTTGTTTTGTGCTTTGAGAATCGAGACACGATTTATGTTCAAGCTTTAATGTATTTATCACTATCTTTTTAATTTTATTTTAGTCCCTTTGGCAGCACTACTAACATTTAATTCCACTCCATGTACATGCATGTGTGTCTTCCCACTCACAAGGCTGCTTGAATCTGATGAAATATTTTATTTATTTTTTTACAGCATTTATATTCCGCCCTTCTCACCCTGATCCAGACTCGATCCATGAAAGCTTATGGTATAATAAACTTATGGATCTTGAAGGTCTTAGCCAATTGGAATAAATTTCCCTATGCTCTCAATCGCTTGCTTCTGCTACTAAAAACTATGAAGGAGGCATGCAAAGGAGTGTAGTTAGAGTATCATAATATCCAGGTCTCAACATTCCTAAAAGTTAAACTTAGCATTTGTGTTGATTTTTGTTTCAAGAAAGTTATTTTGTAGATGATGTTTCTAATAGGGCAAGAATGACTTACCTATCAAGCTGGTACATCCAGGAGGTGGGAAATATACTATGTGCAACAATGCAATCAATAGTCCACACCTTGAGTCATTTTTATTGAGGAGGGTTGAAAATACCAATAAAGTGTAACAAACCAGTTTTTATGTATTTTATTTTATAATGTGTCACTATGATATGATTCAAGGCTGTTTAACTGCTTGATTTAAGTTCTTGTGAACTAGAAAAAGAAACCAGCTCCCTTCTGTAAGAATTACCATATTGTGCCTAACATTTCCAATTGTAGACTGCTGCATTTGGTTAAACCTAAAACAGTGAGTACTGGATTGTTCAACTGAAAAGACCATCATGATTTTCCATAGTTCAAAATGGCAGGGAGTTAAATATGTGAAAATTGTAGTAATGAGTAGAATTCATTCTAGTGTTCTGTGTATTCTTTTTTGTCCTAGCCCCTTTATTCTTAGAAGGATATAGGATGCAATTTACATCATGAGTCTCATGGACCTCACAATAATTCAAACACAAGTATGAGGCTGTACTCTTGACAAATTTGTTAGAAATACTGATCTAAATGTTTATGTTTTTAATTCAGTGAGCACAGTATTTCCCCTGCCATTAAATTCTGAGCAAATCATGTCCAGATATTCTTTTACATCTCAAGTCAATGGATACAGAAGCACCACAATGCAGCTGCTGAGAATGTAAGCCTTTGTAAATACTAACAGGATGGGAACATGTGCCCTAGATTCATTTGGCTACTAGCAAATGTGTGAATTGGAGTCAGAATTGGCAGTCTGCAGAAGAAATGAATAATGAAACTAAAAGCTTTCTGAAATGGCAGGAGACCTTGTGCCAGTTGGACAGAATTGTGTCTGATCTGCACATTGCCATGCTGACTTTCCAAGTTGCTTTTCCAATCAAGTGGGAAGTTATCCACATTTGTCTTACATCCATGATAACGTTTGTATCCAGTGTAACAGTGCTTGTATTAATAAAGGTCACATTTTCAAATTGAATTAAAATGGACAACCCCCTAAATAATATCTGAAGCTGACTTAGAATTAGGATACTTTAACAAACCTGTATGCTAATTTGAATCTATTTGTGTCCATGAAAATGCAGATTTGATAAACCAATCCCAAATTGCTCTTCAAATAATTAATAAAAATAGAACATAGATTAGGTCTGATTGGCACCTTTGACTCTAATGCTGATAATGAAGTAAAGACGCTCTGTAACAATTACTTTACCTACACCAGAGATTGCCAAGGTCAGCTCTTTTTTTCAATATATTTTTTATTACTAACACATGGTTAATTTATATTTCAATAAAATAGGAATTGTTGGGAGGAAAAAGGGGAGAAGAAATATTTTTTATAATAATACAAAAAAGGTAAAGAAAAAGAGAAGACAAAAGAAAAAGAGCTGGTGGGGGTGTATTTGATTTCCATCTACTCCTTAGTGGTCTTTCCAAAAATTCGCACTTACAAAGAAACAAAGGACAAACTCTTGTCTTTCCCTTATTTTCTTTGCTTCCCCTTTCTTTCAATCTCTGCTTCTTGTAATTTCTTAATCTAAATTACTAATTTCATTTTCATTCATTTGAAGTAGTCCTTGACTGGTTGCTAGTTTGCTTGCTCCTTGATATATTGATGTATTACAGTTTGGCTATGTTCAATAGGGCTGGTGGAAAATATATCTTGAAAATATCTGGAGTGTTGGAAATTACCCACTGTGTTTACATGCAAAGCATAAATGAATGTTTTCTTATACAAGAGAGTTAGAATTCAGTGGGATAGCTCTTGGGACAGATCAGCTAAAGGAGGAACCGTTAAAGTTTCAATGGAGGGCCATGGATAGTTCAGTCTAGTTTGTTTCAACACCCTTGCCTCAAAGCACTTTACACCCCCTATGAGTGGCTGCAGATTGAGAGCAGTTGTGGCATCTCATGACCATGCAGAGATGAATGGCCCAACATAGAGTTTAAATAAAAGTCAGTTCACAATCTCTGTGTTAAGAAAGAGTGATAGGCCCTCAAGGTTATAATGAAGTGACAGTATTTTCTGAAAAGAGGAGATTCAAGATAGACAAAAAAGATCTGACTATTACTTTTCAACATATCATGGAGATCGCCTATGGAGACCAGGGATCAGCAACCCTTCTTCTTTTCATTTACTTGCATCTGTAGGCAAAATTGCACTCATCTTCTTGCTAATTCTCATTTAATGCAGAGGAAACAGCTGGCATTTTTAGAGAACTGGAAATGTTTAGGGCATTAAGGTGACAGAAGAAATCAATGATGCAATGTATAGAAAAGAGTAGAAACCACAGTTGTAGCATACAGAAATGATGTGATGTGGTCTGTGCTTGTTTGAAACAATTTTGACCAGTAGAAATTGCCAAGGGCTCCTTACATGGCTCAGCTTCCAGCAGACACTACTTTTTGTCTAATTCTGAATCTAGAAGCGGTCAGGGTTGGCTTGACACACCTTCCTCTTGGCACGTTTCTCCCTTTCACCCTCCATTCATGCCTCTTTGGATTCCACTGCACTGCTGGTCACATCTGACCTCCAGTTAAGAGTCCCAAGGTTCAGGGCTTCCCAGTTCTCAGTGTCTATGCCACAGTCTTTAAGGTTAGCTTTAAGCCCATCTTTAAACCTCTTTTCCTGTCCACCAACATTCCGTTTTCTGTTCTTGAGTTGGGAGTAGAGTAACTGCTTTGGGAGACGGTGATTGAGCATTCGGACAATGTGGGGAGTCCAGCGAAGTTGATTGCTTCTTCCAGCATGCTGACATTTGTCCGACTGTCTTCCAGAGAGATTTTCAGGATTTTTTGGAGGCAACACTGGTGGAATCATTTCAGGAGTTGAGTGTGACATCTGTAGACCATCCATGTTTCTCAGGCGTATAACAGGGTTGGGAGGACAATAGCTTTATAAAGAAGCACCTTGGTGTCCTTACGGATGTCCCATCCTCAAACACTCTCTGCTTCATTCGGAAGAATGCTGCACTCACAGAGCTCGGGCGGTGTTGTATTTCAGTGTCAATGCTGACTTTTGTGGAGAGGTGGCTGCCAAGGTAGCGGAAATGGAAGCTTCTCATCAACAAGATGAAGTATCATAGTGATGAAGAAGTGTGAGAGGTGAATCACATAACTCATTATCGTTATCATTGTTGGTCTTTGTGTCAGAACGAAATCATACATATGTACAGCATGTTTAGATTACAATCCTAACAGGCAAATATGATACAGAATAAAATGTGTTAATAATATGATAATTAAATTCAAGCCTCTCTTAGTTGCTGAAAATATAATATAAAGATTATATTCAGACTGGCTAACTTTGTATCTGCATTGTGGGTGTATCCCTAGCCTGGAGAATGTAAATACTCTTTAAGAGCTGCAGAATTATTGCCTGCAAAAACACATTTTATTAAATATTGCATACCCATCTGCAGGATTTTTTTCTGTTTATTCCTAACACACAGAACCAAAGACAAACCTGTTCAAATTAGATGAAACATTTATTTTGAGAAACTGACAAGGGTTCTTTACTTCCACAACAAATGTAACGGATATAATCTATGCATCCTAAAAACAACAACCATCCAGTGATATTTCTAACTGAAAAAAAACCTAATTTATTGGTAATCCAGAAAATTAGGATATAGACATAATTCCCGAAGAAAGTTAGTAGTTTTTAGTTACAACATTAATTATAGCACTGGCAATTTTCTACCACAGTAACAGTAGATATTGTGAGAAACATCCTCCAATGAAAGGTAACCACAGAGTCAGTGTGATGTAGTTGTTTGAATACTGTACTAGCACATTGGGAGTCAAAGGTTGAATCCCCTTCAGACATGGAAACCCACTGAGTATCTTTAGGTAGATCACATTCTCTCAGCCTCAAAGGGAAGAAAGAACAAGTCCCCTCCCCAAACAAATTCTGCCAAGAAAGTCCTTTGAGACCTCTGACTTACTTACATTAACCCTGGACTCACTGAGAGTGGGTTGCAGGATATTTTCATGACACACAGCAGCTTCCAGTGAACATGTTTTTCAGGACATACGCTGGAGCTTGCTGGAAACATTGGAATATCTTAGGGCTTTGGGGTAGTTTGGACAGAGGGATTAAGTCTGATTTGGCCCAATCTGATGTCTGCTATTACACTATGTAACAAAATTTGAAAAAAATGTTCCTGGTTTAAAAATATTATTCCTGTTTAATTGTGCGGCATTTACTTAGAAAGTAGTTGTTATACTTCAGAAAGTTCATTTTTGTGTCTGTCACAAACTATGCTGAAATTGTTAAGACTCAATGAGAAATTAATTGAAAAACTATAGCAAAATGTGCTGCAGGATGTGCTGAAAAAACAAAGTTTTTTCAGTTTAATTAACTTTTCCCATGTTTTTATGATAGAAAAAAAATTAGGAAACAACATTTATAGCCCGGAACAAAAATCATTTTACATAGTGTTGTTCCCTGCACTTACCAGGATAGGGAAATTGAATGGATCATGCCTGTGTTGAAGCCACTGCTGTTCCTAACTGGTGATACCTCTAACCTTCACATGCACCTCTGCTGATATCAAAATGGGGCATCCGTGTAAATATCAAAAAGGAAAGGAAATTGCTGGTGGTGTTGTACTCCATTTGGACATCAGCAGCAGAACCTGCAATGACTAAGAATCAGGGCCGGCCCTAGGTAATTTCGCTTTGTAAGCGAACCTAGTGGCCGTGCCCCCCCCCGAAATTGCGCCCCCCCTGCACATACTGGCTTCGGCTACTGTTTCAGCGGCGGCTTCGGCGGTGGGGAGAACCATCGCCTCCCTCCCAGGTGAAGGCCTTCCGCGTTTGCCAAGGAGGGAGGCGATGGTCCCCGCCACAGCCTCCCACCTTGGCAAATGCGGAAGGCCTACTTTGGCCTGGCTTTTCTCGTGAAGTCTCGCAAGTCCTCGCGAGACCTCGCGAGAATAGCCAGCCCGAAGTAGGCCTTCCGCATTCGCCAAGGAGGGAGGCTGCGGCGGGCACCATCGCCCCCCTCCCAGGTGAAGGCCTTCCACATTTGCCAAGGAGGGAGGCGATGGTCCCCGCCGCAGCCTCCCTTCTTGGCGAACACGGAAGGCCTACTGCAGCCTAGCTATTCTCGCGAGACTTTGCGAGAATAGCTAGGCTGCAGTAGGCCTTCCCTGTTTGCCGAGGGTGGAGGCGGCGGTGGGACCATCGCCTCCCTCCTCGGCAAATGCGGAAGGCCTTCACCTGGGAGGGAGGTGATGGTCTCACCACTGCTGCCACCCTCGGCGAACGGGGAAGGCCTACTGTGGCCTAGCTATTCTCACGAGGTCTCGTGAGTCCTTGCAAGACCTCGTGAGAATAGCTAGGCCCCAGATATGCCTTCCGCATTCGCCGAGGAGGGAGGAGGTGGCGGCAGCGGGGACCATCGCCTCCCTCCTCAGCGAAGGCCTCATTTGAGGCCTAGCTCTTCACTGAGGAGGGAGGCGATGGTCCCCACCTCCGCCTCCCTCCTCCCTCCTCAGTAAATTTACACAAGGCCTTGATAGCACCCCCCCCCCTTGACGTGCGCCCGAAGCGGCCGCTTCAAGGGCCTCTGTCAGACCCTAGGCAGCAGAGCACCAAGAACCAGACACGGAGGCCAATAACTATCTAATATCTTTATTAAGGAAGTATATAAGAATAATAAAAACAAGTAGAAAATATAGTCCAGAAGCAGACCTTTCAAATGAGGCCAAATATAGTCCAGAAATAGTTTGTCCAATAAATGATATTAGAGTTCAAAGATAAAATCCAATAAACCGAAACACACACTATTGCCAAGCAATAGTGTGGGGAATGTCCAGAGTCTTTCAAGGCACAAGGTAAATCCACAAGAAGGCTGGGAATGAGGCTTGAATCTAGGTGACAGGGTCCGTGGCTCAAACAAAGCAAGGCAATCCAAAACTTGATTCTAAGAACAAAATCCGTGGCTAGAGGCAAGGCAATTCCTGGATACTTGAATAGGCAAGGCAAGGAAACTGGAACAGCGGGCTTAGCGAAGTCCGCACTGGAAGCATGAATTCACTCCTGAAGCTGACCTGATGAATTCACTCCTGAAGCTGACCTGTTGTCTCCGCAAAGAATCAACAGAGCCCGATACTTTTATCTGGGTCTCGTTTCCCGCCAAACGGGCGTCCTGCGTTCTCTTTCCCTAGAGAACAGGGAACGAAACCCAACTTGCAGGTGTGAGACTCTCTGGATTTTCCCAGGGGAAACATGGCTAATCAGTATCTTGCTTGGCAGCAATTCGGGCACTCCTGCGAATTCTCTCTTTCACTCCCCTATCTGCCGAGAAGGATTGCTTTCTAGCGAAGGGAGGTGAGCGTTGGTCAAGGTCAGTTTTAATTGGTTCTTGGACAAGAACATCAGGCATCTGGAAAGACTCTGGCTGTTGACCCGGAGAAAACCCAATGTTTTCATCCTCATCTACCACAGTGACACTAGGCACAGGACTACAAGGCCCATGAGGCATCACAGCCTCCACATTGGACCGGCCCTGCTAAGAATTCACATGGATCTCCATAACCACTGCCAGCTAGTAGCAGTAGCGATATGTCAGGGGAGACAACACATTGGAGTTAATGCACCTTTTGGCTGTTTGAACAACAGCCCCAGGTTTGGCAAAATATCTCCTTTGGGGCAGATTTACATTGGACTAAACTGCTTAGTGTAGATGATTCCTTAGAATCACCATATCAGAAATTACTTGAAGGCACACAACTGTAACAGACAACCAGAACTCATTAGTTGGGTGCTTTAGTAGTCTTCAAGATGCTTTTTTTTTTTTTACATATTATGTACCATTTCATAGTTTGTTATTTGCTGTCCTGCTGAAGAAGTAGCAATATATGTAAAAAAAAAAGGAGGCGAGGAGATACATATTTTATTCTGCCAAATGATGCCAATGTTCATTAATATTTCAATTAGCAGACACATTGCAGTCCAAAGCTGGTGACCAAATAATTGTGTTACACCACCTTTCATCCATTGTGAAAAGTGTTCTTACCACATTGCAACTGAGCTGGTGTACTATAGGGCACCAAGTTGCTACCGCAGATAAATGTCTCCCTTCAGAGAAGCAATGTCCCTTAAGTGTAGCACCACTACACTTTTATGTCATATCTTCAAGGTTTAATTGGTATGTATTTACAAAATATTCTTTACATCTGAACTGAGTGAGTTGTTATTTATTAGTTGCATCTTTCTTTCATGGATATTATGTCTAAAAGTGCTCATTTTTAATGTTCCTTGAAAGAGAGCCTGTACCAGTAACTTCAAGCAAATGCTTTGTGAGTCCATAAAACCTTCTAAGCACATCCTTATTTTGATGAGGTATGTGGATTTTTAGTACAATTGTTATCCTAACTTTTTAGGTCTTTACAAAAACAAACAGTTGATACCATTTGTGTGCCACATAAAGTGATCATCTTTCAACATTTTTTGGGATGTTTCACAGGCAATCACTTGTATAGCACATCGCAGAGCTGAATCCAGAATTTTTCCCACACTACAAACCTGCATTCAAAGGTGAGTTCTATGCCATACAAGAAAGACTAAATGCTTAATCTCAGGCAAGATATTCTCCTAATTGGGAGAATTCTATCTTGTGCTTCTCACATGGCCCATTACCACCTACAGATTTTAATTCAAAGCATTGGTAACTTCCCTAGAAACATCTGTAAAGAATAAATTTAACTATGCATTATCAGATTACAGGTGATAAAGCACTCCAAAGGATGGGTGACCTGTTCCAGTGATTTAGATTGATGTTGGAAGACAGACTGGAAAGAATCTATTTTAGGGACACCTCTACTTTCTGTGAATAACACTTCAGAAGGAACCAGAAACACCAGAGAACACCTTTCTTGCAAATGTGTCACCAGATCCCATCCCTGATAAAGAACCCAGAATTAATGTCACACTTGTAACTAGACTCAACTAAAAATGTTCTATTGAATTGATTACTGATAATAATCACTAAAGTAGGACCTCAACGTTCAAAGCGAATATGGCTGCAAAGTCTCTTGTGAAAGTGGTGAAAAGGTGAATAAAAGTTTTTTTACCTGAGAAAATACCTCTCTAGGAATCTCTAGATCTACCAAAGCAACTCTATGGCTAGGAGGACATAGACATTCCTATGAAGAACATATTAATCAAATCCATGAATAATCAGATCCACAAAAGCTAAACCTGCAAATATGAAGGACTGACTATACTCAGTTCAGAGTCCACTCTAGTTGGGATTGGAAATTGAATGTATGCCAACACCACTATACCCTAGTAAAAGGCCCAAGAAGAACCAAGAGGTTTTTCATCACTCTCAATGGTCTACTACCTAGTAAAGATCATATAGCAGGGTAGCCAGGCATGAAACTAGATTGAACTAGATTAATTTCACCCAGCTGTAATGAAGGCACACTTAATTGCCTAAAATGGAATATTCAATGTTGTTCCAATGATCTAAAGTGCAAATGAACTCTTAATAGCTTCACATAGATGTTTAAAACCATTTGTGACAATATCTGACTTAGAAAATGCCCCTGAAAACTCTTAAAGGCCAAGATAGCATTGTCAATGACCAACACTCTCAATGTGGTCAGACAAGAAAGAATGGAACCACTTGCACACTTGCTGAGATAACATTATTCATGGTTTTAGATAAGAAATTATCACAGTTGCCTAATGTAGTAAGCAGCTGTGCTGCCACATTCTGAACAAGCTGATAGCAAATGAGTAGCACTGCTGGAAGCCCATATTGTTGCAAAAAAAAAAGATTACAGAAATCATCAGCAAAATTATTGAAATCATTATCCATCAAGGCAATTTGTTGCTGGGACACTCTAACTATATGAACAAGGCTCATTATGATGTGGTGTCTTCAGATGAAGAATGGGTGCAGCAGTACAGAACAGATTGCTTTAATGGTCCCTCCTATCCTATGAATCAATGAATAGGCAAACACATACCAGTTTTATACTCCCGGTGCAGATACAAAGTCACAAAATCTAAGTAGTTCAGCCCTTTGAGTGCAGGAAGCATCAAACTTATTTCAATTTCAGAGTGCCAGACAACAAAAGAGGATCACACAGCTTGACTTGTAAGAGCATGCCCTTTCTGGACAGTACGGTTTTAACAAGCATAGAAAGCAATAAGATGTGGTTCATTTAAATTTCACATGAGAAAAAAAATCATTTATCAGGATAATAAATGTTTTCCCCTGACAAAACAGAGGTACATGAAACAGGTGGCTTGTTCCCACTCTGGTATATTATTCATATTCAGCATTTTGCCAATAGTCATCACATTTATATTATTCTCAGTCTACGTGTTTTGTTAATTAACACTTACAGTTCAATGGTATGTGTCTACTTCATGCAGGTGATTAAAAAGAAATAGTACATTTAAGAAAGGACTTCTATTTTCATACAACTTGCTTTCTTAAAAATGCATTTTCCAGCCTAAAGAATCATGTGCTCCCCTCCCCTTTCCGCTAATCAAATCTACTGCAGTTTCTTCCTGTTCTTGTGAACATACACGTTAAAGAGATAATTGGCATTTGTTGTAGATTAAGGCCATGAGCCCACATTAATAACAGATGGAGCATGAAAGTCAGTGTATGTCAGGACCCAGGCTGCAGAACACCAATAACCATGCGCAGAGGCCAGACTCTATCTAATATCTTTATTAAGGAAATATATAAAAACAATAAAAACAAGTGAAGAATATAGTTCAGAAGCAGACCTTTCAGATGAGGTCAAATATAGTCCAGAAATGTATTGTCCGATATAAGATATTAGAGTTCAAAGTTTTAATCCACTTGACTGAAACACACACTTTGCCAAGCAATAGTGTGGGGAAATGACAGAGTCTTTAAAGTCCAATGTAGCTTGACAACAAGGCTGGAAAATAAACTTGATTCTTGGCTAGATCAAAGACTTGAAACGAGGCAAACATGAAGCATGAAACAAAGTCCGTGGCAAAACGTGAAACAAGGCAGGCTTGAAACTTGATCCGGGAAGCAAGGAACTGGGGTTACGAAGTCCACACACGATCTCTATCCTAAAGCTGATCAATTGACTCCGCAAAGTTCCCCTTGCGACAAACACCTATATTGGGTCTCGTTTTCCCGCCAACAGAACACTTTCCCTAGAGAACGAGAAGTGAAACCCAACTCTGTCCAGATGCATGACTCCTTAGAATTTCCCAAGGGAAGCAGACCTAATCAGCTAGTTGTTTGGCAGCGATTCTCAGGCTCCGGCGATTAGCCTCCCTGACTCCTCTATCTCTAGTATAATTGTCCCTCCGGGAAAACGGGGGGGGGGGGAGTTCTGCCCAAGGCCTGTTTGGCTGAATTCTTGAGGGCAAACATCCTCCAGGTGGAGAGGCTCCGGCTCTGGCTGAACCGGCGAAAATCCCATGTTTTCCTCTTCGTCTGCCACAATAGTACTAGGAACGGGACTACAAGGCCCATGAGTCATCACACTATCCCTGCCCTCAAGGCCCCCCTCAAACATGGCCCCTCTCCTCGAGTCGCGGGGCCGCGGCTTGGCAGGGTAGGCCTGATGGAAGCGGGGGACTAAGTCGGGGGCATGGACTGTGGAAGCGTCTTCCGAAGAGCGTTCTTCGGGGCCAAAACCCACCCAGTCAATGAGATATTGAAGGCGGCGGCGATGAAAGCGAGAATCCAAAATGTCCTGAACCTCGAATTCCTCCTCCCTGTCCACCAAAACAGGGGCGGGGGCCGGCCGGCTCGCATCGGGGCGTACACCTTCCGCCGGAAGGAGCAGGGAACGATGAAACACCGGATGAATGCGCATGGAGCGCGGAAGTTGGAGTTTGAAAGTCATGGGGTTAAGTTGCGCCACCACTGGATAGGGACCAATGAAACGGGCATCTAACTTCCGGCAGGGACGGTGGGAGGGCAAAAAGCGAGTGGACAATAGAACCCGATCTCCTACCTTGATCTCGGGGCCCGGCTGGCGATGACCGTCAGCGTGGCGTTTATAGTCCTCCTTGGCTTGATCCAGTTGCTGGTGCAAGAGTTGTTGCACCGCTGTGAGTTCCTGCAGCCAGTCCTCCGCTGCAGGGACTTCTGAGGTTTCAATGATAGAAGGAAAGAAACGTGGATGGAAACCGTAGTTTGCAAAGAACGGGGTTTCTTTAGTTGAAGCCTGGACACCATTGTTGTAAGCAAATTCCGATAGAGGTAATAGGGACGCCCAATTCTCCTGTTGGTAGTTTACATAACAGTGAAGGTATTGTTCCAAAGTGGCATTGGTGCGCTCAGTTTGCCCATCCGTTTGGGGATGGTGAGCCGAAGATAAACGAGAGTCTATGCCCAATAGTTTTTGTAGTGCTTTCCAGAACCGAGAGGTGAATTGAGATCCACGGTCAGTGACTAAACTCTTGGGCAATCCATGTAGTCGGAAGATATGTTGAAGGAATAAATCTGCAGTCTCTTTGGCCGTGGGAAGACCATCGCAGGGGATGAAATGGGCCAACTTGGTAAAAAGGTCCACCACTACTAGAATCGTAGTGAATCCAAGGGAGGGTGGTAAGTCAGTGATAAAATCCGCAGAAATTATCTCCCATGGGCGAGAAGGAGTGGGAAGGGGATGTAGTAGCCCTGACGGCTTCTCCCTTCGTGTCTTGGAACGCTGACATACAGGACAGGTATTGACATATTTCTCCACATCCTTGCGGATCTTGGGCCACCAGAAATCTCGTAGGATCAAGTGCATAGTTTTAAATAGCCCAAAGTGTCCTGCTGGCTTGCTGTCATGACACAGATGAAGTGCTTTTAATCTGCCGGGACCTGGAGGGATGTAAACATGATTCCTGTAGCATAGTAGCCCATCCTTAAGTGAGAATGGGAAACGTAGTCCTTGGCGAATCTGTTCTTGAGCCCAGGCATCTGCCTGTTGACTGGCTCTAATTTCTTGAGTGCAAAGGGATTCTGGGTTAGAGGGAGTTGGTTCAATTGGAGTGGATTTGGTGTTTCCCACTGTGAGCGTGGCAAAGTTTTTGGGTTGCAGCAATCGAGATTCTGAGGTCTCTCTGCGTCCTGCAGCATACTCTGGTTTCCGTGATAGAGCATCTGCTTGCTTGGTCTGAGCCGGGGTCACATAATGGATCTGGAAGTCAAAACGTTCAAAGAATAAAGCCCAGCGCTGCTGCCTTTGATTTAACTTTCGTGCGGTCCTTAGGTGCTCTAAATTTCGATGATCAGTATGAACTTCAATAGGAAATTTGGCCCCTTCCAACCAATGTCTCCAATTTCCAAAAGCTGCCTTTATGGCCAAAAGTTCTTTTTCCCAAATAGTGTAGTTTCTCTCTGGGGCTGTTAGTTGACGGGAGTAATAGGCGCAAGGATGAAGATGTTCTCCCACTGGCTGCATGAGTACAGCCCCAATTGCCACATCAGAGGCGTCAGCCTGCACAACAAAAGGGGTTTTAGGATCAGGGTGCTGTAGAATTGGCTGGGTCGTGAATAACTGCTTTAGCTGGTGGAACCCTTTCTCTGCTTGCTCCGTCCAGCGGAAAGGCTGTTTCCCACGGATGCAGCTGGTGATTGGGTCAGACCAGCGAGCGAAGTCTGGGATGAATTTGCGGTAGTAGTTTGCGAATCCCAAGAAGCGCTGTACTTCCTTCTTGTTGGTTGGCGCCCGCCATTCCAATACTGCTGAAACCTTTGCCGGCTCCATGGAGAGCCCTAGTGGCGAGACGCGGTATCCCAGGAAGTCTACCTCTTGCAGATCAAAGGCGCATTTCTCTAACTTGGCATATAGTCCATGATCCCGCAGTCGTTGTAGCACCATTCTGACGTGTTGCTCGTGTTCTGATTGTGATCTAGAAAACACCAAAAAATCGTCCAAATATATGATCAAGAACCGATCTAGATAATCCTGGAAGATATCGTTGACAAAATGCTGGAACGTTGCGGGAGCTCCGGATAATCCGTAATTCATGACTAGGGACTCAAATAATCCGAATTTGGTCTGAAAGGCGGTTTTCCATTCGTCCCCTTCTCTGATACGTACTAGATTGTAAGCCCCCCGGAGATCCAGCTTGATGTAAACCTTGGAGCCCCTCGGAGCTGGTCTAATAGGTCCGAGATCAAAGGCAGGGGGTAGCGATTCCGCTTCGTGATATTGTTCAATGCTCTATAGTCCACAACCAAGCGTAGGTCCCCTGACTTCTTTTTCACAAACATCACTGGGGAAGCTGCTGGGGATTGAGAGGGTCTGATGAACCCGTTGCGGAGGTTTGACTCTATGAACTCCCTGAGAGCTTCTTGCTCTGGTTCAGTCAGGGAGTAGAGGTGTCCTCGCGGAATTGGGGCCCCCTCCACCAAGTCAATGGCACAGTCGTAGGGTCTATGTGGGGGTAGTTTCTCGGCTTCCTTTTCATTGAAAACATCCCAAAAGTCCGAATATTTCTTGGGCAAGGTGATGATGGGCTCAGCGTCTGTGGCATGACAGACCTTGGCTACTAGACAATGGTTTTGGCAATATCTTGAGGCAAACTGTAGTTCTCTGTTGGACCAGGAGATGTTTGGGTCGTGGAGTGTCAGCCATGGAATTCCCAAAATCACAGGGAAGTGGGGAACCTCGGTAACAAAGAAGGAAATTTCTTCCATGTGTTCCCTTATCCACATTCTGGTGGGTTCAGTCCATTGGCTTACTGGACCTGTCTTTAGGGGACGGCCATCTATGGCCTGCACCACCCAGGCATTCGTGAAATCATGATATTGTAATCCCAGAGAGTCGGCATACTCTCTATCGATGAAATTGTTTGTTGCCCCTGAGTCTATCATGGCATGGATCATGACGGGTCCTTTTTTCACTGACCACAGCGTGACCACCAGAAGAAATAGGACCCCGGTTTGCGGCTCTTGAGTGGTGTTTTTGACCGGGTTGTCGAGCCTCTCTACGCCCGGTCGCTGGCTTCCCCCGCCGGCTTGGCTCCAGCCACCACGGCCACCTCCGGCTCCGCGGAGGACGCCGCCGCCAGGCGGGCGACGGGCTTTCTTTTGGCTGGACATTCTCTGGCGAAGTGCCCCCCATTCCCGCAGTACCAACACAGATTCAAACGTTGGCGGCGGGCCTTTTCGGCAACATCTAGTCTGGGGCGCACATTGCCCAACTGCATCGGCTCCTCCTCGCACCCCATGGGGTTTGGGGCTGGCAGTGGGGATCTCCATACTGGACGTGGCTGAATACTGGCAGAAGCGGGGGGTTTCACTCCGGCTCTTCCACTCTGGCCTCGGAGCCACTGTTTTTTGTTGGCAAGCAGGGCTTCGGCTCGTAAACAATGGTTGATGAGTCTCTCAAGAGTCTCTGGGGGATCCACCTTAGAGATTTCTTCCTGCATCTCGAAGTTAAGGCCCTCGCGGAACTGTCCTCTGAGGGCTATATCGTTCCAACTGGTGTTCTGATCCAGCACCCGGAACTCGGCTATGTACCGGGACAACGGCCTTTCCCCTTGGAAGAGACGCCGGAGTTTATGGCCGGCCGCCTCCTCGTTGTCCTCGATCCCCCAGGTCTTTCTAAGGTGGTTCAAGAAATTGTGCGCAGAGCTTAGGTGCGTGGAACCCGCATCAAATAGCGCCGTCGCCCAAGTGGCCGCTGGTCCATCTAGGAGACTGTAGATCCACGCCACTTTGACATCTTCTTGGGGGAACTCGGCTTGGCGGGCTTCTAAGTACGCCTGGCACTGGCGACGGAAAACATGAACCTTGGAGGCTTCTCCAGAAAACTTGGTTGGTAGCGCTAGGGCAGGGAGACGCACTCCGCGTTCCTTCAAGCCCCGTATTTCTCCCTCCTGCGTACGGAGTGTGTCTCGGATCCTGTTGAATTCTTCCTGGGAAATGGTGTAACTGGGTGGTTGGGCTTCCGCCCCGGTTCCTGTAGACATTCTGGCCTTAGGTTAATTGGTGCTTAAGGGGGCGGAGTCAAACTGTCAGGACCCAGGCTGCAGAACACCAATAACCATGCGCAGAGGCCAGACTCTATCTAATATCTTTATTAAGGAAATATATAAAAACAATAAAAACAAGTGAAGAATATAGTTCAGAAGCAGACCTTTCAGATGAGGTCAAATATAGTCCAGAAATGTATTGTCCAATATAAGATATTAGAGTTCAAAGTTTTAATCCACTTAACCGAAACACACACTTTGCCAAGCAATAGTGTGGGGAAATGAAAGAGTCTTTAAAGTCCAATGTAGCTTGACAACTGTAATGACTCATGGGCCTTGTAGTCCTGTTCCTAGTACTATTGTGACAGACGAAGAGGAAAACATGGGATTTTTGCCGGTTCAGCCAGAGCCGGAGTCTCCTCACCTGCAGGTTGTTGATGTTTGTCCTCAAGAATTCAGCCAAACAGGCCTTGGGCAGAACTCCCCCCCCCCCCCCGTTTCCCAGAAAAGAATCTTATTCCCGGGAAAGGGGAAACAGAGAGGCTCAGCGGAGGAGTTTACGCATTGCTGCCAGAAATCAAGCTGATTAGGCTTGCTTTCCTTGGGAAATTCTAAGGAGTCACACATCTGGATAGAGTGGGGTTTCGCTTCTCGTTCTCTAGGGAAAGAGTTCTGTTGGCAGGAAAACGAGACCCAATATAGGTGCTTAGCGCCAGGGATACTTTGCGGAGTCAATTGTTCAGCTTGAGGAGAGAGGTCGTGTGTGGACTTCGTAATCCCAGTTCCTTGTTTCCCGGATCAAGTTTCCAGCCTTGTCTTGTCTCACTGACTTCCTTGGACTCTGTTAATGTTTCATGTTTGCCTCGTCTTCTAGTCACGGATCCAGCCAAGAATCAAGTTTATTTTCCAGCCTTGTTGTCTAGCTACATTGGACTTTAAAGACTCTGTTATTTCCCCACACTATTGCTTGGCAAAGTGTGTGTTTCGGTCAAGTGGATTAAAACTTTGGACTCTAATATCTTATATTGGACAATACATTTCTGGACTATAATTGACCTCATCTGAAAGGTCTACTTCTGAACTATATTCTTCACTTGTTTTTATTGTTTTTATATATTTCCTTAATAAAGATATTAGATAGAGACTGGTCTCTGTGCAAGGTTATTGGTGCTCTGCAGCCTGGGTCCTGACAACAACAAGGCTGGAAAATAAACTTGATTCTTGGCTAGATCAAAGACTTGAAACGAGGCAAATATGAAGCATGAAACAAAGTCCGTGGCAAAACGTGAAACAAGGCAGGCTTGAAACTTGATCCGGGAAGCAAGGAACTGGGGTTACGAAGTCCACACACAATCTCTCTCCTCAAGCTGATCAATTGACTCCGCAAGGTTCCCCTTGCGACAAACACCTATATTGGGTCTCGTTTTCCCGCTAACAGAACACTTTCCCTAGAGAACGAGAAGCGAAACCCAACTCTGTCCAGATGCATGACTCCTTAGAATTTCCCAAGGGAAGCAGACCTAATCAGCTAGTTGTTTGGCAGCGATTCTCAGGCTCCGGCGATTAGCCTCCCTGACTCCTCTATCTCTAGTATAATTGTCCCTCCGGGAAAACGGGGGGGGGGGGGGAGTTCTGCCCAAGGCCTGTTTGGCTGAATTCTTGAGGGCAAACATCCTCCAGGTGGAGAGGCTCCGGCTCTGGCTGAACCGGCGAAAATCCCATGTTTTCCTCTTCGTCTGCCACAATAGTACTAGGAACAGGACTACAAGGCCCATGAGTCATCACAGTGTACTTTGTTGCAACATGCACTATTTTATAGCAATGTACATTTGTATTGCATTCTCATCTTTTTATTTTGTCTAAAATATGTGTATACTGCCCATCATTCAATACAATTCAGGGCAGTGAACAACAAACATAAATAATAAATAGGACTAAATTATTTATACCATAAAACACTACGGAATCCTGTAATGCCTTAACATTAAAAATAAAAACGAGGCACCAACTAAAATAATGCAACATGTTATTTTCAATAAGTGTGCCTGGAGATAAGAATCTCTTGACCTGACATTGCATTAAAAAAACAGTAATGTGGATGCATTTTACTGAAGCCATAATAACAGGTACACCTCTTTACAGAAAGTATTCAACAGCTAGAATACTACCCTCGCCTTGGCTGAACAGCTACTTATTTGTTACTGTACAGAGTACTTCTGATGAGGAATGTGGTTGGAAAGGAATTTCAGCAAACACCTCAAAACATAGGCACATAAGAATAAGAATCTTTAGATATCTATTTAGGTAAGCACCTTAAATTGGGTCTAAAGCAAATACAGTCTAATTCTTTTCAGGCAGATGTATTATAGAAAGACCTGTTCATACCACCTGCAATTCTAAAAATTGCATTATATCCTAGTTAATGATTTTGAATGATCTTCAAGGGCAAACCACAGTTTAATAGACAACAATACTTTCAACAGAAAATTACCAGTGGGAGATCGCGATGAGTGGGCAGCTGGTGATGAACTAGCCAAAAGGCACACCAACACAAACAAGTGATCACGTTTTTCATTGTGGATAAAAGCTCTTTTAGATTTTGCCAGAGTGGCTGTTAGAGATTAAAATAATGTTTAAAAAATATTTGAAAATTGTTTAAAATGTATGTTGTGTGGGTTAGGAAACCCTGCTGAGAAGAATCCTGGAGTAATGACAATCTTCATACTGTAATGTTAATGTGTACTCTTTTTTTGCATAGAAAAAACATTTTTGCAAATAAAATAGAAATATTTGTTTCTTTCTAATGGCTTTACTTTTAGTTTATATATTGATAACATGAATGGGAATGATGCACAGACTACACCTGAACTTCAACTATTTTTAAAAAAACAAAATCTTTGCAGTTTTTTATAATAGGAAAAATATTTAGAAAATTAAGTCACTATTTCAGAAATAAATTTTGAGTAGATTTACATCCTTACTGTCTTTTCCCTACACTGTTTACAGCAAAGGAGATGTCAATTGAAAGCAAGGAGGCTTGCCTTTATCATTAGCCACCGCTTGTTTCCTTTCTTCTCACAAATAATCTCTGAGTGGTAGCAAAATTAGTTGGTGATTTGGTCAAGTTCTGACTAATACAATTGATGTAACTTCCTGACAAATGATTTTTTTTCCTCAATACCACCAGTCTATTTCCAAACACTGTACTGTTGCCACCAAAAGATATGTCTCCTCTCTAACTCTGTCTGATTACTTGTCTTCTTTCTAGGATCATCTAATTGCAGCATGCACTGGGGGCTCGTGATCTAAGCAAAACATTTTTGAGTCCTCCCCTTGGTCCATGAACTTGTAAGCAAGTGGCATTTGTATGTAAGCTGGGTGTTTGTTTATACTATAGTGTCTACTTATAACCTATAAGATAACTTTGAATGTTGTTTCCATTTCTTCATTCCACCCACTTACTGAGTGTGCACTCACCTTTCCTCTGCTTTTCCTCAGGGAATTTATTTAACATATTTCTGTGGACTGATCAATTTTGATGCCAATTGACAATATTGCCATTGCTAATATCATGAAAAAAGTTTTTCCCAGCCATTCATGCTTACCAAGAACGCTTGTAAACACCAAATCACTTCTTATTCGAGCTGTTGGGAGCTTTCCTATCAGTGCCTTTAATATCACATATAATTTAAATATACAGCACAATGATATCAATCTAGACCCACTCTCCTGCAGAGATAACACAGTTTTAAATATATTGGTAGGCTAAATTCTTTCTTCAACAATGATCGTCTGCTTCATGCTTTCAACATCCCTGATCGGATTGAATCAATATTATTTGAATATGCTGCAATATTACTCTGTGCCTCTCCCCAGCACCCAACACACATCAATGGGTTTTTTTTTCTCTTGAATTTATCTTACATTCATTAATTCATTTAAAGTTTCAGTTAATAGTTTTGGCATGGGAATTTTGAAATGTAGTCAGTGAAGTGTGCAAAATCTCTGCATTACTTTCTTATTTAAAAGGTTTTATTGAGTGGGTATGCATTTAAATCTGTGTGTTTGTGGGTATGTATGTGGGAGGGATAGAAATTTAATTTAATAGAAGGCGCTTCCAAATTAGCCATTTATTTTCCAGTTATAGAGTCTCATTCACTCACATGTAATAAGGGATATAGAAGAATTGTTGACTATTTTGTAAAACTCATATAACCTCTTGCGCAATGCATGCTTTACTCACTTAAACCAGAAACCCCAAACTAACGTATGTGCCCATAGGGATGTGCACATATGTTAGTTTGTTTCTCTTATATTCAGGTTACTTAACATCATAAGTTTATGGAGATATTTCATTTTTTAGTTGTTATTGTTAAACACTATACTGGTGGCAAACTGTAGTCCTCCAAATGTTACTAAAATGCAGCATTCATTAGCTATAGCCAATACATATAGTGTTTTAGTTAAATTAAATATTTAATGCTTTCACATTTTTATATCACATATTGGTTTAGTTATTTTGAATCAATTGATATTGTAAGCTGCTCTGAATCCCATTTTAGGAGTAATATGGTATATCAATCAATCAATCAATCAATCAATCAAATGAATAGGTAATGGTGAGAAATGCTGAATATTGCAGTTTACCAACATCTGGAAGGTTTCCCTTTGTCCATCCTTACTGTACCATCTGAACGGACCACATTCAATAGGTACTTCTTGCCACTATAGAAAGAGTATAATAGTTGTGCGTGTTAGACTACAGTTCTGGAGATCAGAGTTCAAATCCATATTTTGCCATGCAGACTCACTGGGTGATCTTGGTTAATTTCTCAGCCTCAAAAGAAAGCAAAGACAAATCCTTTCTGACCCAAATTTTGCCAAGGAAACCCTGTGATAAGTTTCAGTTCAAGTTGCCATTAGATTTGCAACATTAAGAGTAAAAGCCCCCCTCCCCAATCCTGAAATTTCACTGAAGTGAATGCCTGTGTTCACCTTTGATAAGGGTAAAAATGTACATCTTTGTCCAGTGTTTAGTCACTTCATGAATTGAATTATATATTAGATCTAAATTGAAGCCTAAGGATGGATGGATGGATGGGCTCCTTACTTTGTAGAATACAATGCTCAAATTGCTTTGTAATTTCAAGAAATAGATGGCTTAAATTGAATATGGAAGCTTGCTCAACCAAATATGTTTTTAATTTAAAAAAACAAAAACAAAACCCTCAGTAACAAATAAGGTGGGTTTGATTAGCCTTTTCTGTCCATCCCTTTTCTCCCCTCCCCCAGTTTTCCTTTCTTCTCTTTCTTGTCTGTCTGAAAAATATGAAAGAAAAAGAAGGCAAATTTGTTTGCGACTCCACAGATCCTTCCTCTCAAAACATCTCAAATCCCCTGCCTCACAAAGTAAACAGGAAAAGCTCAAAATGTAAAGAAAAGGGATCAAACCTAGTAAGTGTATGTGTGGGCTTGCATCCTCACTTTTCTAATTGCATTCAAAGAATTTAGCAAGTGATTGACAGTGAAATCTCCTACCATCATAAACACGTTAGCTTCTAATGAGCCCCATCTTTTCCCAGACTTATGCAGATGATCTCTTTCATTGTCTCAGGTGTATTTGTTACAAAATAAGTTATTGTAACTTTCATTTGCAAAGGTTAAATAGGGAACATTAATATTGGCATCTGAATATGAATTAAATACATACTTGCTATTTGTGCTGTGACTTTAAGGAAGGGCTTTCTGTAATTACACACTGATTAACAACTGTATTTGTATTTTCTTATCTAGGTGTCATAAACATCCTCTTTTTGAAGCTGAATTAATACAAGCTGTGAAAAAGGAATACTGATGGCTCTTTTCAATACCGAACAATATTTTGCTTGAGGATTATGCAAATTAGTTCTTAAAGTCTCATTAAATGATAATATTTAAACTCAACATAGAAAAAAAATCCCAGTTAAAATTCTGATCAGTGAAGCAGAGTTACAAGGTAACACCTTGCCAGGTATATTGTGAACAAGCTGTCCTCTAAATGTTTTATTTGCACCTAATAATTTCAAGCCTTCATATTCTACATCTATTATTTACTCAAGATTTCTATTACATTGGAAATATTTTTGAATGTTTTGGAATAGAACACTGATTTCTTTTGGATTTGAACTGAGTAACTTCTTTTCCTCCACAACATTCCAAATTCTTCTTCAATTGAATAACCTCTTATTTCTCTACAACTTTGTTTAATTGTAAGAGTGGTTGCATGAAGTCAGAGTACAGCTGAATATACTTTCTGAGTATGTTGTTTTTCACTTATGGAATTTTTGTGGTATATACTTAGGACATGGAGAGGCCCCCAGTGGTGCAGCGGATTAAACCACTGAGCTGCTGAACTTGTTGACAGAAAGATCAGCGATTTGAATCTGGGGAGCGGAATGAGCGCCCGCTGCTAGCCTCAGCTTCTGCCAATCTAGCAGTTCGAAAACATGCAAACGTGAGTAGATAAATAGGTTCCGCTCCAGTGGGAAGGTAACAGCGCTCCATGTAGTCAAGCCGGCCACATGACCTTGGAGGTGTCTACGGACACCACCGGCTCTTCGACTTAGAAATTGAGATAAGCACCAACCCCCAGAGTCGGACACAACTAGACTTCATGTTTAGTGGAAAACCTTTACCTTTTTACTACTTAGGACAATGATTTCCACTTCCTGTTGCAGCTCCTTACATAAAATCAAATTTTATTTCTGAGTGGCATTTTGGGGAAAATATGTAGATGGATGCTGAGTAGAGTGCATTAAGCTGCAATACCTAGGAGTCATTTCAAAATATATCCAGCTAATTTGATGTTATATGCCCCCAATTTTTTTCCAACCTAAGGTGACCCTAAGGTGAATCTGTCATGGGGTTTTATTGGCAGAATTTGTTTAGAGTGGGGCTTGCATTTCCTTCCTCTGAGGCTAAGAGAGTATGATTTACCCAAGGTCACCCAGTGAACTTTGATAGTGAGAGGAGATCTAAACCTTAGTCGGCAAAATCATAGTGAAAACCACTACACCATACTGATTCTTTACATAGTGACATAAATTAACTATATGTCTTAGAATTAACTTCAATGCTGTGTTCCTACACTTTATTGAAGGAGGTTGCTATTTTATCCTAACACCAATCCCGTGAAAGATATTGGGTTGTGAGATGACAACCCTTCAAAAATCATTTTGAACAATTATCTATTGTCTAATCACTTAAAAACACATGTAGTAGGCATCACCACATATTGTAAAATAATATTCCATAAAATATCCATATCACACAAAAAGGAATTACATATATCAATTTGATGTGAGTTCCCTGATATGGTGGGCATCCTGTACTGACATCGGCAGAAGTGTACTGTTATGTTGATATCTCTGCTGATGTCAGTACAGAATGCAATGCTTACACAGAGCTCTGTGGTCATATGGGAGCAGTGATAGTGGCATGGATAGCAAATGATGCAGGTGATGCAGTTTTGGCTTTGCTGGACCAACTGGATTCCAATGTGTCACCACCACTGGTTTAGGAAAGTGTGTGTGACCACCTCTGTGGCCAGTCCAGAACATTTCTGCTGTTGAATGAGCCTGGATAAATTGGCCAGTTGTAGGTGAAATCTTAGCCATTATCATTTCCTGATTCAGTGAACTTTGTAGTTAATTCAAATAATGACAATACTGTGTAGGAATATTTGTTTTACCCAATAATGAGAATAAATAATAGGAATCAAATAACGACAATAATTAAGTCTTGCATGTCAGGCCAAAATAATTGAATATGTGCATCTGCAGCTCATAAAAGTACACTAGAACTGGGTGCTTGGAACTATTCCCATTAGTGATAGTATCCTGCACTTCAGTGTCCAATGTTGCACTAGTATTTTATAAATGGAAACAATGGCTTGAATTTTTTAAAAGTTCAACTTTTGAAAGCTTGTAGAATGTTCTTTATCTTTTTTTTCAACTTTCTGTGCAACTTCATGAGCAAATTGTACAGAAAATTGGAGAGACATTTGAACAAAGTGTGATGGAGATTGTGAATTGTTGGGTGGGCTGGGGAGAATCTCACTTAAAATTGGGAGAAGAAATTATCCTCTCTCAGAGGCCCCATGATTCTTCCGATGCAGTTCAGCAAGATGCTCTAACCATTCAGAGGAGCATTCAAGGGAATGAACAAGGCTAGGGAAGGGGGAGCTGAATGTGTAGTCAAATGGTCCTTCTGAAATTTTTCTTACACTTGTCTTTTTTACAGTCCAAGATATTATGTGTAGAAATTTAATGGGATGTACATTTTTGCCAGCTTTTGCAGGTGTGATTCATAATTTCAGCAATTTTGTCCTACTGTGAAAAACACCTGAAAAAGAATTTTTGAGGATGATTATTTATGGTTTGTGACATTTAGTCAAAAATAAGGTTACATTTTGCAGAAAATTGTGGTTTCCTGCGTTTTCTGCACATAGCAACATTTCTGGGCAGAAAATGACTTCCCAAAGTAGCCAATAGTATTTCCATAGCCAAGTGGACATACTCAATGCTCACACCACCAAACTGCATTGGCTCTCTGTAGAATTAGCTTTGTACAAAACACTTAAGAAAACTGGGAAAGGAAATAGATGGGTGGGGAGTTACTAATAAATTATTGAAAGTTGAAAACATATTAGAAGCAAACTTGCTGGGTTTTTATTTTTGGCTGCTTGCTCACTTGTTATGAAACTCACACACACAAGAAATTTCCATCTCTGGGAAGGAAGGAATCACATTAATTGATGCTTGCCGTAAAAGGAAAATAAAGCAATAGCCCCAAAAGACAAATAGAGCTGGCGAAGACAGTGGGAGATGAAGATAATGTGCTATTCCCAGTTGAATCTTGCAGTATTTGTTTTCTATTCACTTTATTTACAGAGAATAGGCCCGCTTCATAAATATAAAAAACAAAATTACAAATAAATGAAGTAAAAGAAAGCTAAATAACCTTGGATATTCAGTAGCTGGTTTATGACTATCAGCTCCAATTGAGATTGAGATCAAATACTTGCTTTGTTTACATCAATAGATTTCAGGTTCTGAATCATAGTGTGACCCTGAATATATTAAGTGTGTGTGTGTGTGTGTGTGTGTGTGTGTGTGTGTGTGTGTGTATATATATATATATATATATATATATATATATATATATATATAGTTGTAATTATAAATGCATTATTAAGTAGAGCTGCTTCTGACAAAGTTTCTCATGTTCACATCTACTTTTTCATCAAAAGTTTTTGTGTGGTTTAATGGGCAGGAACTTGTCCTTTCCCTTATAGGTCTCCAGCAATAAGCCAGGGAGAATACCAGATCCTTATGGTTTATTTTGAAGGGCTTCGTACTAAATGTACTTTGCTAGACTGAAATACATGATTACACTAAAAGTGCTGACACATTTTTTTTCATATTACTCTTTAAGTTGGGTGATTTTCTGTGAATGTCAAATCAAGGACAAGTGCTTACATTTCTTCATCTGGTCAACAGAGAGAGGAAAATGTGTGCATTCATTATTTTTTTCCCTGTGCTGACAGTTTTGTGTATACAGATTTCAGGGAGAAATACACCTGAGATGTGCTTTATGAAATCTTATAATTTTATAATACTCAAATATTGTAAATTTTTAAAAGTTCAATTATTAGAATAAGTGCAAATTGAAGAATAACAGCTAGACTATTATTTTCCCCCTAAATTTTTCTGTAACACTTCCAGAAACTTTTACAAGGTTTTTCTTGGAGATTTGTTGGAGGAAAATCACATTTATGTTTCAAGAGCCATTTTCATTAAGTCCCTCTTTGAAGGCATTTATGGCTCTGGAAAGTAACATTATTTTAAGCGAAATCAATTTTCTTCATTTTAAAAACCAGTCATTTTCTAGAAAGCCCATGAAATGCAATTTTGTTTCTTTTAGATCCTCGAATATAATAATAACTATCACCATATATGAGTGGTTTAAAATAAGCCCACGGGCTACATTCAAGTTTTAGGCAGTTGTTGCCATTTTGGTCAACAAGGAAGTAAAAACGAAATGACTTACAGAAAGTAATAGTTTTAATTAATATCTTACTGAAGATCTTTAATTCCACATTTGCAAGCCTGAAGAGATATGGATCATTTGTCTTCTATATCTCACATCTCATGTCCCCATCTCAGGTAGTCTACTTGTAGGCAGATATCCTCTGTTACTCTTTAATACCAAGTATAATCCCAAATTATACTCAGTCCTCATTCCAAATATTTTTCATATGGATGGATATAATAACATTTCTATTTGTTTTTGCTCCAAACAAACCTAAATCAAGGCAAAAGGAAGATCAATAGCCAATCTGTGGCTGATGTTTTTAATTTCCAAACACTTCAAAGATTTATTAACTACTATGCTTGTAACACAACCCACCTTCGAGTAGCTTCTACATTGGTGGAATGATGAATCTCTTGGTGCTTTAGCTTAAACTTCAAAGGAGGTCACCATGATGAGGATTTACCAAATAGATCGAGCACTTTGGGTAGTTTCTTTAAACTTAAGACTGCAACTCACCAGCTGCCAACAAAGTGATCACTGGACCATTTTATTTCTTGGCAGTAGTACTTTTTAATTGCTCTAAAAGAGCATCTATATAATATCGCATTAGATCCGGCATCATCAAAACTGTGGTTACAAAGTTCTGCTATCATACTTATACCTGACAGTACTTTACCCCTATGTTTAGAGCCCAGAAGCATCTTAGAAATACTGGAAATCAGAACTCAACAGGTTCCAGATAATGGGATGCTTTGAGAACAGGCACTTAAAGTGATCCTCAAGGTCCTATTGCAACTGTTTTTCTCTGATGTCCAGTGTCTCAAAGAACTTTGGTCTGGGCACTGCTAGATTGTGAAGAAAGTTTTTTTTGGGGTCATCTTCATGACCATAAATGTGATTCTCTAGCTGTTAGGATACTGTATGCAAAACACAGTGGTAAAAGATAAACAGAAGAAAGTTACTATCTTAATCCCACAATGTGAAGGTAGGGATGAGTAGGATTTGTGAAACATACAGACAATGTTCAGCAACAGTGGCTCTCTAAATCACTTACATTGAGGACAAATACCTAGATTCAGTATGGTGTAGTAGTTTGAATGATGGACAATGAACGTGGAGGCCAGAGTTCAAATCCCTGCTTGGCCATGGAAATCCAATGACTGATCTTTGGACAAGTCCTATGGTCTCAGCCTTAAACAAAGGGAACACCACTTCCCATCAACAAATCTTGCAAAGAATACCCCCCCCTGCAAGGTTGGGGGAGGGAAGTAGCTTTGCCCCCTCCCACCAGAAGGGAGCATTGTTGGAGAGATGGGGCTTCTAGGAAGCTGCCCGCCCCCACTGTCGCTCACCTTTTGAACGTCAACCCATCCGCCCACCTCTAACATTATAGCTTATGTGGTTGCCTAGTGGGGCCAGGTAGGAATTTTTTCCTTCTTATGTTCTAGGAGGGTTTTTTGCCTACTCTATACTGTGTATAGTGGCAGATTGGGAGGTGTGGCCAATTAAATAGGGTTTTCATTGGAATACATAGGGGAATCACATACTTTTGATGTGCACCACAAGACACCTCAGTTTTGGTGTAGGCCAGAAGCGGAAACCCTCGCCTAGGGTTCAAACAACCTCGGTGAGGGTAAATAATTATAGCCTAGAAACAGGAGACTATGACCTCAATCATCCTTGGGGCAGAACTCTCCACCACATTCCCCTTTAGGTCATCCAGATTTAGTTACACTGGGGACCTGGTGTTTCACCCTAAATTCAGTTAAAGAGTAGGTCAGGAAGGACCACCAATATGGGCTTTATGCCTCACCAAATTCATAGATGACAATGGAGAGTTAGATTCAAGTTACAAATTAAAGATCTAATTAGGTAACATTTAATAAAGTTGCCCAGTTTTAAACCCAAGTTTCTTGTGTTGGCTCTTTATTTCGGGGGGTTGGAGGGCAAAAAATACCTATGATAGGTTTCCATAAATAAGAAATGACATAGGCAGTGGCACACAACTACTACTAAAACTTTGTGTCATCATGTTTTACAAATAACTCTAGACACGGACATAGCTGCAATTCATATTTCCTTAGGAACAGACTCTGATTGCCATGGTGATATACTTCTTCTTCTTCAATCACACAGTTGTTTCCGACTCTTCGTGACCTCATGGAGCAGTCCACGCCAGAGCTTCCTGTTGGCCATCACCGCCCCCAGCTTCTTCAAGGTCAAGCCAGTCACTTCAAGGATACCATCTATCCATTTCACCCTCAGTTGGCCTCTCTTCCTTTTTCCTTTCATTTCCCCCAGCATCATGATCTTTTCCAAGCTTTCCTGTCTTCTCATGATGTGGTCAAAAAACTTCATCTTTGCTTCTAATATCCTTGCCTCAAGTGAGCAGCCGGGCATTATTTCCTGGAGGATGGACTGGTTGAATCTTCTTATGGTCCAAGGCACTCTTAGGATTTTCCTCCAGCACCAAAGTTCAAAAGCATCTATCTTCCTTTGCTCAGCCTTCCTTATGGCCCAGCTCCCACATCCATAGGTTACTATGGGGAATAGCATTGCTTTAACTATGCGGACCTTCATTGCCAGTGTGATGTCTCTGTTTTTCACTATTTTATCAAGGTTGGCTACGGCTCTTCTCCCAAGAAGTAGACGTCTTCTATTTTCCTGGCTGCAGTCTGCAGTGACCTTCGCGCCTAGAAATATAGAGTCTGTCACTGCCTCCACGCTTTCTCCCTCTATTTGCCAGTTATCAATCAGTCTGGTTGCCATAATCTTGGTTTTCTTGATGTTTAACTGCAGCCCAGCTTTTGCACTTTCTTCTTTCACCTTGGTGATAAGGCTCCTCAGCTCCTCCTCACTTTCAGCCATCAGAGTGGTATCATCTGCATACCTAAGGTTGTTAATGTTTCTTCCAGCAATTTCAACTCCAGCCTTGGATTTGTCAAGCCCCGCACGTCACATGATGTGTTCTGCATACAAGTTGATTAGGGAAGGTGAAAGTATGCAGCCCTGCCGCACTCCTTTCCCAATCTTGAACCAGTCTGTTGTTCTGTGATCTGTTCTTACTGTGGCTACTTGGTCTTTATACAGATTTCTAGGAGACAGACAAGGTAACTTGGTATCCCCATACCACCAAGAACATGCCACAGTTTATTATGATCCACACAGTCAAAGGCTTTAGAATAGTCAATAAAGCATAAATAGATGTTTTTCTGAAACTCCCTGGCTTCCTCCATTATCCAGCGGATATTGGCAAGTTGGTCTCTCATCCCTCTGCCTATGGTGATATACACAGGATGTCAATGTGTTTCTCCTTGCTCTTTCTCTTGTCTTCTTCTGGCATCACAATCATATGATCCTGAATTACATGAATACTATTACTTCCTTCCAGTACTATATTTTTTCTTAGATATTTCTTCATAAATGATCTCCTCCAAACTATGAAGCAGCTATTTTTCCTACATTACTATTAAAATAAACTATATAAATGGTTTATGTATCTCATATAACTATGTGATAGCTTTTTTCCCTGTGTGACCTAAGAACATTCAGCACACTGTACTTGCATATCTTTGAGGCATCGTTTAATATCACTATATCAATGCAAGAGCATACAATATTAAAGAACATTCCTAGCTATCATTCAAGCTCCATGCATAAGTCTATGATGAAAGCATTAGTTTACCCAACAGAAAAATGGCTTTGGTACATTAATTTATCTTCCTTTTTCAGATCCGTCTTAGCCTTAGGAAGCCCCAGGGCCATGCAGCTCAAGTAACCATCTGAGAATATGACTGTACTT
Source organism: Anolis carolinensis (assembly GCF_035594765.1). Lineage (NCBI taxonomy): Eukaryota > Metazoa > Chordata > Lepidosauria > Squamata > Anolidae > Anolis > Anolis carolinensis. The sequence continues at coordinate 62,944,321 of NC_085845.1, forward strand.
CCTTCAATTTCACCAGACAAGGTGCCCTTGGTCAACTTTGCTTATGGCATTGGAACTCACGTGCACTTTTACAAAACTAAAAAGCTGAAGACACTGATTTCTTTTGTCAATGAAATCAAAGCTCAGAAGAATGCGAGAAGAGCTATGTAATAAGGCCTTTGTAATACAGTTTATTTATTTGATTCATATCCTACAAGAAATTCATTCTGTTCACTATAATAACCAACCATTTGCTCATGTGCAGCACATAAATAAAACTTGAAAGATCCTACTGCTAACGCTCATTCTCCCAGGAACTGTTACTCAGAGGCATAACACCCATGCTGCTAGATGAAATCATACTGACTTGTAGCTACTGTCACCATTTCATAATTTAATGTTATAAATTAGTGTGGCTCTTCTAGTATAACCCAGAAGACCACTTCATGACCTTAGTTTTCTAAACAACTTGTCAGAAACAAGTCACATTATGTGAATGGAGCTTGCATCTAGATTAAGAGGTGTAAGATCTCAGCCTTAATTTTATATTTTCTATGATCTTAGTACTTTTCAAAAGCAGTCTATTCTAGAGCTACTAACAGACTAGTTTTTAAAACCCTTTAAAGTGCTAGCTGCCAACACTCATGCTAATTTAAAACTGAATGTGTTTGGAGAATTAGCTAACAGTTACTGAGTATGCCCATTGATTTATCTGAGGAAACAATACAGAGCCATGCTTGTTGTCATCATCACCTCAGTTCTGAAACATGCATCCATGTGATCCATTGATGCGATCTGGTGCTTCATTTCAAAAGCTCATAGAAGATGTGCCTTAAGGGAAGGTGTGTGTCAAGTGACGTCATGCAGCCATCCAAGAACTAGTGCATCTGAGATTCCTCTTCCGTTTAGCTGTTTGTGTCCTCTAGTGATGACTAGTGCATATATTTTCTTATTATTGTTGCACTATATTGTTGAGATGTTGTAACAAATATTCTTTATCAAACTTCACACCACTCAGCAAAGTCTGATTAGTGACTTACAGGTGCAATTATACAACTAGAGATGAGGACCTTACTAGTTCTAATTCCTAGCAAACTAGAGGGAAAATAAACAGGAAGGTTGGCAGTGGAGGAGTTCTTGGGAATTAGCTGAAGGATAACATGGGAGAAGCAGGAGCAAATATTAATTCTGATCATTCACCAAATCACACATTTCTTTTTGACTCAAAGAGCTTTCAGGTGCCTTACTGGCACTCAGAGAAGCTCAGCCTAAGGCATGGAGACTGTTGGTGACAAACTATCAAAGATATGAGCAGGTGTAGCTATAGAGTATCCCTCAGGCTCAGAGATTCCTTTGAGAATGAAGGGGGAAATGCAACACCACTGTGCAGAGTATTCATGGGTAGTCATTAAAATTAATGTTGTTTTTTTTTAATAGATGCTAATTTTCATTTTAATTCAATTTTGGTACCTTTTAACTGGTATGAATTGCAGTTTATTATAACTATAATAAGTAACATAGTAGGACAATGGAATGTCAATCTGTGATAAATAAAGAACATTTTGTTAAGCATACGCAACTTAACTCTCCATTAGGATTATTTCTTTTAAAAGGGAACACTTTAGAAGCTTTTCAATGAGGTTCTGAGAAAGTGAAATATTTTGAAGTAACCACAGCTCTTCCTGACAGAATATACAAGGATTTATTCAACAAGGAAAACTGAAAATGCTGCAGAACTGAATTATGGTCCAGAATTAATGACAATATCATTTAGAGGTTTCTTGAAAGATGACTTCCTGTAACCAGAATGGAAGGTATCCTTGACAGTCATGGTAACAATAGCTAAATGTATAACAGACAGCATCAAACAGAAAAAGATATATGTTGAAAGCGACACACAATCAGCTTCCAAACTTTAGGATAATAATTCAATACCAGTGCATTGTACCATTGAATTTTGAGCACAATGACAGACTTTAAACTTCAATATTCCTTTGAGCACAATGTATTGTAGAAAATGAAGTTCATAAAGAAATTGACTAAATATAAATTGAGTTGTCAGTGAATTTTACTATAAATACAAGCCTTAGGGTAGGAATTACAAACCCACACTGTACTGAATTCCATATTGTTCACTTAGTCCAAGTTGGGAGAAGTGGACTATCTGTCTGAATTGCTCATTTCCTTGCTTCATCACCGATAATTGCCATTCCCGATATCCATTTTCTAGCTGGGTGCTGTTTTTTTTTTTTAATGAATCTGGGGCATCAGAAATTCTATTTGAATCCAATGATGCAGGATTATGCTTATACAGAAAACAATCCACTCAAAATCCAAATCATTTGAGATCCACAGCTGTATTTTTTCAGCCTGCTTCAGAAACCTTATGTGAGAAGACCAAATTCATTTGTCAAAAACACATCTGCCATAAATATTACTTCCCCAAATAGAACAGCAGTGACCGAGTCCCCTGACAACTCAGAAGCAGTTAGCAGAGGAAGCTGCAAAGGATTTCAGCCAGTTGTTTTAACACCCACCACTGACCTAGTTTTGCTGCAGGTTATTAGGTTCTGACCACACCATTCTGACCCTTGTCGTCTTCCTGGCACAGAACAAACTTGGCACAGTTGTAGTTATTTAAAGCAAATGATTGGAAAAAATAGTCCCCAATCAGTGGCTTCAGAACACTCTTTAGAAAGCTAGGCTGCCAACCTGGACACTTTGACCTCTTAGGCTATACTTGTGGTGGGACTGTCAAAAAGCCTCTGGTTTAATTGAATTCTCTGAGAAATTGCAAGCCATTGTTAAAATTGATGTTCACTGTGAGTGCCTAGCCCAAACTTAGTGCTTACTTTCCAATTTCACCAGTAGTGAGGCATTATTAAAAATGCCAGACACACAGTTACCTCAGGGTGCCCATTCCCACAGTCTCAGTAAATATGAGCAATGTCTCTAGGTCACTTCCAAATAAGTAAAGGTGCCAGCAGAACATAGACTTTGGTCTGGCACCTTTTTTTCAAGAAGATAGAGCACACAAAGATTATCACCCACAGACATTATTTTCGAAGCCAAATTGTGCTGCCTCCCTCCTTCTCTTCTCAAAGATTCTTTTATAAATCTTAGCATACACCACACCACATCTTTGTCATTCAGACTTGTGAGCAACACTTGATAATAAAAGAAATGGCATGTATGAGTTTATAAACTGATCTGGTTGTGTGATTGCTTTTGAAATCTGCAAGAACATTGCTGGCTACTGACATCTCATCCTGTTTTCCAGTCTAATGGAGTGGAAGGGGGAGAAATGCATATTGCAGCAATATTCCAGCTGAGAAAGTACTTGTACAAAAGTCATTTGGATAGTAAGAATTATCTCATGTGAGTTTCACCACATTGGCTGCAGTTTGATACCAATTGCTTGAAACACATTTATTCTACATTACTTAATACTCTAAATACCTGGTGATCTTTTTCGTGTCAGGAGTGACTTGAGAAATTGCAAGTCACTTCTGGTGTGAGAGAATTGGCCATCTGCAAGGATGTTGCCCAGGAACGCCTGGATGTTTTTGGTGTTTTTACTATCCTTGTGGGAAGCTTCTCTCATGTCCCCACATTGAGTTGGAGCTGCTAGAGGGAGCTCATCTGTGCTCTCCGCAGGTTGGATTTGAACCAGCAACCTTCAGGTCAGCAACACAACCTTCAGGTTATCAGTCCTGCCACCACAAGGGTTTAACCCACTGCAGCACCTGGTGATGAGTGTACACACATTCACCCTAAACTAAACCCTACCTGAAGGCCATGAAAATCAAAATTTGAGTGAGTTCAAATGCACCCATTGTACTTTATTTGGAACACAATAATTTGCATGGAACTTGGAAGCCATAACACATTACCTACAACACATGGCTTTTCCCCCTTGTAACAAAGGGCTGATGATGATATTTAATGGGCTAAAAGATACTTGAAAACTTTAATCTGGGAGGATTTTGAGGGGTATTTGTGAGTTTAAAAGAAATTTATATTGTACAGTTATATTAGATAACTAAAATGTAATTTCACAACAATAACCAAGATAACAAGTAATGCAAACAAACCACTTTTATCAGTAATGTGTTCCGGCCAACTAGATTTACCTGTATTTTTCTAGTAACACTTGAATTTTGAGATAAAGCCATTAACCAACCAAATGAGTTGTATACAATGTGTTGCCCTTGAAAATTGTTCAGAAATTCCAGCTTGTTCAAAACATGGCGTAATTGTTAATAGAATGTTGCCATCTAAACAACATTGACATATCTGCACAAGCTTCCAATGTATTTCTAGGCACCATTCAAAAACTCTAAGTGGTTCAGAACAATAGCTGATGAAGGATCACTCTCTCACAGAAATGTAGTTGTCTGGCTATTATGCTCTGTGGTTCTTCTATGAATTCTGCATTTTCAAAAGTAAAAGGAAGATAATGTTTTTGTGGTGGCATTTTCTCTTTCTGGAATTAGTTTGTCACTATTTTCTGGATAGCTAAACAGGATCCCAAAGAGAGGATGATGGAAGATAGATTATAGACCAAGCATTACAGGACTCCATCAGATGAGGCAATTTAGCATCCTAGAATACTCTCACCTCATCTAATGGATGGAGCCCCACACCATTGTGTGAATTCTGGTGGAGGTCCTGCCCCCAACCAGGGTGAAAGTAGCACTGGAGACTTTCCCTACAACACAGGTGGCTTCCTGTGCTGTGCTGGCTCAAATGGAGCAAGTACAGAGCCTCAACAGGAAAAGTCATTCTTCCACTATCACGCTTGCAGTTTTGATAATTTGTGAGCTTGTACTGCTCCATGTTACGTTTTTGCTCAGCATCTCCCTTCCTTTGTCTAGGTGAAACAGACACAATACATGCAGGGTAATATTTTCTCTTATTTTGTTGATTATATTGTTTTATTTATTTTAAAAGGAAAAAAAATGTGTTGAAGCATTCTATCTTCAAACTGGGCCTTAAATAGCATCTTTTTGGAGGCTCAGTTGGTGCTAATGTTGGTTTCATTTCAGTGCCAAGCTGAAGCATGGTTTTCATTAAACACTTTAAAGTGTTTATCTGCTTTGTATATCTACATGTTTTTAACTTCTTGTTTTGGCTTGTTGTGTAGTTTTATGTTTAGCAGTATGGATTTTCACTATTTCAGAAATTAAATGGTTTTAGTTAGTTTAAATTCCTTGTATAGTTTGATACCCAAAGGTATTATGGATACATGGTGAAAATTATTTAATATTCTAGCACTTGGTAGAAGTGTTTTTTTTTAAAAAAAAAAAATCTACCATGTAGAAACTTGCTAAGAGATGTAGAATTCACACAAGCCATTGCCACTCAACAGCTTTTACACATCAAAGAAACAGGTGCTACTATCAAGCTCATGCCATGCTTTACAGAGCAGGGGAAAAAGTTACATTTTATATTATATGTATAACAAGTTATTTGAGTTGACAGACATATCCCAACTCTTGCTTTCAATGGTGGGACGGAGGTAGAAAGAAGAATCGGGAGAACAATTGATTCTGATTTGGGGAGGGGGGCTTTCTGTCTTTAATGCTGCCAACTGGTTGATAAATCATAGATCAAAATCCTACCCATGAAATATTGAACATTTACAACTCCTTCAGCATACACTACGTTTTAATGATTTGTGCATACTAAGAACTATTTGAATTCAAAATTCATTTGGGGGCTACTTTCTGATTTGATTTCACTTCACCTCACCTCTGTGGATATCTCTTTTCTCTACTAAGAAACTGCAAACCTGGTGTTTTTAAAACATTAATTTTCTCGAAACAGCCTGATTTTCATTAGGGAAACACATTAATATGCAACATGGCAATGTGGAGTTAAACAATTGCTTTTATTTTTCCCCACATTGCTCCTGCTCTGCAATGGCTGACATGCAAGGTGACTATGACATATTGCTAACCTCTTCAGCATACAAATTGCCTTTTAACCTTCGATTGTACCTGCAGCCACCTTGTTTTCTGGAAGAGACATTTGGATACTTGCAAAATTATGTCACCTCTAAAGACAACTGGAGGCCAATTCAGACCTGATGTGTCTCATCTTTCCTAATAAAAAATGTGCAAGCGTATGCAGGTGGAACATAATAGATTGCTGCCAAATTGGCATGCCAGTGATGAGAATGGCAACTAATGTTGTGACAAATTTGCTCGGGGTCACAAGAGGTCTGAATGTCCTTTTCTAGTAGAAGCAATGCAAATTTCTTTCAAAGCGATGGCATTAGACCATGTAGCTGACCTTTAATCTTATACAGACATTTCAACATGGTGTCATTAAGGAGCAAATGTTTCCTGTACTTTCTTTTAAATCTCCCAAATCAAAAGAAAAACAATGAAATGGCTACACTGTGTATTATACTTTTCTTTAAAAACAGTTACATATTTAACTTATTAAGTTTTTTCAATCTGAAGTGTTGTACTTATACGGAGAACGATTCAGCTAAAGTTAAACACATTTATATACCATTGATTTCAATGGAACTTGACAATGACTGACTTGGTTTGAACTGTGCTCTTAATTTATGACTTCAAAATGACTTACAACCTGATCCTATCCATGCTTAAACAGACATAAATATAATTAAACATCCATAAGACTTTATTCCTAGTAGGGCTTTTTAAAATTACAGCCTAAGGCTGGAGTACTACATAAAATTACCTTTTCTCTGAACATAATGGTATGAATCACCTGAGGGAGGTCGCTGATATAGGGAAGAAGCAATCAGGCTATCAAGAAATAGAGATGTACAGAGACAGAAAAGGCATAGAGCGTAAAACAGCTGGAGGAAATAAAATTGCTTAAGAGTCTAGGACAAGGCGAGGCAGAAGCTTTTCAGCCAGCCCACACTACTTTCTTTTCAAGAATTAACTGCTGGCTTTGCTGGCAGCAAGTGTGCTCAAATTTACTCATACTTAAGAAAGCTATTTATAACTAGATTGCAATCCCAGGTGTTGGTCATAACAATGCACACAGTAGTATATTTCTTTAAGACTGTAGTGAGAGGAAACTATTCACTTTTTACCTTCATCAATAAGATCATGAAAGAGTCCAACTGATCAGTAATCTCCTGAAACAGAAAAAAAGAATCCGCAAGTAACTGAAATGTCCTATATATCAAGTATTTGTCTATCCAGTTATCACAGTCTAGACTGCAATCTGATGATCAGCCATGAAATGATGAGACCAGACATCGAAAATGGATTAAACAAGGGCCATTTATTTCACCTATAGCCAATATATGTTAATTGTGTCTGGAGCTAAATAAAGAAATGGGGGAATTTGATGCAGGTCCAGCTGAGGTACAATATTATGGCACTGTGAGAGTGTACAGTGTTATCCATAGGCAGGGGGACATCATAAGTCTGATCCTCCATTTCAATCAGTTGTTTACGACCAACAAAATTCAAGAAGCTGGAATACTCCTGGTAGCTCCTTTATTTCAGACACACTGACAAGTCAAATCTAATGGAGCTTCCTGTTATAATTTGCTTAGTTTATACAAAGAATGCAATAGGGACAATTCAATGATGATCTGGGGTGCTTCCAGATGGACAGCTTGTAACATCACTCAATACAGTTCTCCCACAATTACGTACAAGTTGAATTGTAACAGATTTTCTACCATGTGGGAATGCATATAAACTTTAACAGTTATTCACTTGGTCCCCAAATTCTTGCAAGTGGGTCAGTTAATTATTGATACTTCACATTAAGTTGATTAGTTGCTCAATTTGTTTCAGGGAGAGGGTTTTCCTTTCTCCATATGTACCTGGATAGAAGCAGGTATAGACTTTACAAATGTTATTTTGTATCACAACCCTGGCTCATTAAAAACAAAACAAAACAAAAAACCTTAGGATTTTGAAAAATATTTGATTTACAATGATGGGGTAATAAAAATATAGAATATTTACATAAGAGCCTATCATATTGTACATGAAGAATGGAATATTCAATGATAAATCTCTTCATGTTATTTCAAAAAAGTTTGCTTCTTGAGCTGAATTACATAAGGCTTTTTCTGGTACCAAATTATCCAAATCTGTCTTTGTCACCTCACATCAGCACATTTTTGCCATGATCTTTTTTTTTGAATCCAGCATGGCCAAGCAATTCCCATTTTTAAGTCCTTCCACTAGATTCCCTACTTTAATGCATCTCCAGTTACTCCACATTTGTCTCCGTACTCACTTTGATTCAGCATCTTTGGATCTTGCTGGTGTTTTAAAAGAACAGCTTCTTTCCAACTCTGGGGCGGGACACTCTACTGTCTTCCACTTAAGGCACTCAATAAAAAACAAATTAACTTGAGTTCTCCAAGTCATAGTTTCACTGACTGATCAGTTGCACACATTGTTCACCAAACATGTTAGAAAGGCCTCTTTCCTATGCTGTCAAGTTACAGTGACCATAATAAGCTGTGTTGTATTACTGATCCAATAACTGGAACCAGGAAATATTGTTTCCTAGTTTTCAACTTGATAGCAAATATACTCCAAGTATCATAAGTGAAGCAATTAGATTTTCATAAAGTACTGATTTACCACTCATTTGTTTTCAATGGGTCCAGTGTAACTGGAACAAACAGTTGAACTCAAGTCTAAAGTTTAATAAGTTGTTAAATTGCTGATTAGGGCCACACAGTACAATGGGAATCATAGTTTAACCAATATATGGCTGATATGTGAACATTTCTTTATAGAACTCAAATCTTTTATCTTGGCTATAATCCAGTAGAGGTGCATGTAAGCTGTAGAATACTATTCAACATCACTTAACTGACATAGCTCAATGCTGTGGAATTATGGGAGTGGTGGTTTTACAAGGTTTTTGGCCTTTCCTGCCACAGGCTGCTTGTGCCTCACCAGATTACAAGTCCAAGCATTCTATAACATTGAGCTGGAGCAGCTAAACTGAAGTAAACTGCATTAATTCTGCAGTGTAGATGCATTTTGGGAGACATTCCCTCATAGAACTGAAAGAGAATGACACTCTCGTGCACCCCCACTCTCACCCCACAATATCGGATCGTACGTCACTTGTTCTCTCCTTTCAGGATGGGGCCCATTACATGATGTATGTTTACTTCTGGCTGGGCTTCACTCAGAAAGGGGAGAGCAAGTGACATATTCTGCTGACACAGCAACACAGGAGCCTTCCCATGTTGCCTTACCAGCAATTGGGGGCAGGGGGGACCCGGGTTGTGATGCTTCCCCCCATGAAATGGGGGCAAAGGTAAATTGTGTGATGCAGGGCATGGAGTGATGGGTTCTCCACTCTCCCCAGTGAATCCACGAGCCTTTGCGATGAGGTCCAATGTCTCTGAAGAGCTATGAAATTTTCAATAGCTTGCTTTTGTGTGGTCCCAAGATTTGAAGTGAGGAGGGAAAGAAACTTGTGACATACATTTATGTAAATCCCACATGATAAACACTTGGGATTACATTCTGCCTTTCTTTATGAGAGTATCTAAATATATATTCTTTTAAGACAAGTCTATTCTTATCTGAATTTTTTTTAAATGCTATGTTTCCAGTATAATTGTTTTTCTTTGAATTTCAATCTTGCAATAGTAAATAGGACCCCAGGGAACATGATGTAGAACTTGATATGATTCCAAGGCTTTTAGTTCCCTGCCTTGTGTAAAGGCTTTCTTTGTCTATATCACTGAAATACTCTCCTTACTGATGATGTAAATCATGATACCAGATTTTCCTTCTCAATTAAGAAAACATGGCCCATTTCTCATGCATAATTACATTCAAGGATATTTATATTTGGAGAAACATTTCAGATTTTTACAAAAGAAAAAAATAGGACTAGATAAAACTACTATTTCACTTTTTACTTCTCCTTACAAAACTAGTCCATGCATGCAATGATGACACAAAAGAGAGTTTTTGCACATGCAGAGTTTACTTTTTTGCCTTACTAAAGATTCAGCATATGTAACCCAAGATTACTTTATGCATGTTCTATGGATATTAATTAGTAGCAGAATTATTTTGCTTAATTCCATCAAAATGACTGAAAAAGGTGTCTCTTCGTTGGAAGAGAATTAGATTTTTTAAAAGTTTTTAAGCAACACTGAATCCTAATTTGGGGGAAAAACAAAACAACAACTTAAAGTTCCAGGAAAACTTACAGACATTAGGTTTCCAATCTTCTTTCTCTTCCTTTGTAGTCTTTTTGTAACAAATGAGACTACAGTCTTCAACTCAGAATCTGATTTATACATAAAATAAGTTTGATTTCCCCCTTCAATATCAGAGTGTGGATGGTAATAAATCAGACAAACCAATGTGGAAGAATACATTTTTCCTCTACTTTCTGTATACATTTTGATCCTGGTGTCCACTCTCCTCCACCCCATTTTCCAGTTCAAGCAAGCAATGTCAAAGTATTATCACATCATGAATGACTTCACCATGCCATTATGTTCATTCTACTTAAAAGCAACATTCTGATTGCAGCAAGTGACCTCATTTTCAATGAAATGGTGAAGCCATTCAGTATTTTAATCAATATTTAAATAAAGCTTTTCAACCTATTCGGGGGACTGGACTCAGCATTGCAAAATACATCCTTTAAAGTTAAGACTAAAAGTTGAAACAGGTTTACCACTACAGTGATATGGAAGCCACCAGCTACTGCTGTCTGCTCCATATAACCACAAATGCTTACTTGTTTTTCTATTGAAGAAGGGAAATATGACTGCCACACTAATATTTCTTGCTCATTACAATACTATAAACTTTAAGCAGGAAGTGCCTTTGCATTTTTACATATTCTTTTTCGATTGGCAATTGCACATCACTCAAAGGTTTTGCTTTGCTTCATTTCATTCAGATTCCTGGCCGAAAGGGACAGCCTGCTTGTTTCTTTTGACCTAATGACCATGAGGCAATTAGTGCAGTGCTCTCCAGCATCATGTCTCTATTAGCAGCAGAATGACTCTACACATCCATTTTTAGTTTCCCAAGAAATTAATAACCAGTTTCAGCCGTGGTTTGCCTATTTCTTTTAAACAAATCCCAACTGAATGACATAATTTTCCCATCAAACTTATTCTCCACCATGCCCCTTTTCAAGGATGCAAAGTCTTTTTGAAGACTTTTTTTTTGACATGAAAAGAAATACCTTGTTTTCTTCAAGAATGAAACTAGGGGCCCTTCTACATATGGCCAAGAATCCGGAAGCAACTGGGTTAAAAGAGGTGGGGTGAGGTAGTTAAACAATGAATCAGGTTAACAGCTGAAAAGCACTGTTGAAAAGGTGTGCTTAAAACCCAATTTAACCTGAAAAATGCACACCTTTGCATGAGTATATCCCTGCAGTCATGCAAAACATGTGCTTTTCTTCCCTTCCCCCTGTGTGGACTGCTCCAGTGCACATGCACTTTTTAAAAATCCGAAACAGACACAGAGGTGGCTCAAGGGAAGCAGAATGGGGAAGCAATTAGAACTCTCTGAGACTCTTTCTTTTAAATGTGATACTATTAAAGAGAGCTTGAATTAATAATTGGGTGAAGAGAGAGATGTGCCAGTGTTGTTGTTTTTTTTAAATCACTCTGTTATGTGCTAGACCTCATATGCACACATGTGAATCTGCTTGTGTTTACATTAAGATATTTTCATGTGCACATATGAGGTCCAGCACATAAGAAAGTGATTTAAAAAAAAAAAACCCGTCCTGCCAGATGTCCTCCGTCTGCTCTCCATCTTGATCCATTACAAAGAAATGCTGTGAGGATGACGAAGGACCATTACCCGGGACTGACAGGTCTGTGTGTGAACCTGCTGTCAGGTCCCAGGATTTTTGTCCTAGATTTTTTGGCACTTTCTGGAAGTTCCCTAGGAAAGAATTACATCCCTATTGTAAAACTCCTGGCCCCTCAAAACAGCTCAATGAAGGTTTGTGTGGAGCTGGAGGTATCTGGTGCTCCAAACATACCCATTGCTGCTATAACACCTCAAGAAAGTAATAATAAAAATCACATTTTGAGCTGAATTTACAAATGCATAATATCTTTGATGTCAGTAATTGTCTAAGTCCTCTTCAATGCCATGGTTTCATTATCAATATGATGACAGCACACATCTGCAGCTCTTTGTATCTCAACTACTAGCATGTTTTTAGACCTGTTCTGCCTATGACACTCCAATAATCCAATGCCATGGTTTACCTTTAATCCCCAATGGTTTACCATTATGCACCTTCTTTCCTGGGATATCGTAAATCCTTATTTTTGTTTGTATTACTTTCCTCCAGATCCAACCTCCATTCACATCCCATCTGTTGTATCAAGTTACCCTTCAAATTACAGAATCTATGAGGGGGAGTGATACAGAAATGTTTGCCTAAAACCACCCATTTAATTTCATGGCAAAAGAGAGATTCAAACTTGTGAATTTCAATTTGCAATTCAGCTTCGTAGTTATGATGCTACCAAAGCTCTTTAAAGTATGAGAAGGAGATCCACAATAAGAGGCATATTTGCCTTGTGTAATTACATTTAGGTTTTTTTCCTAAGCAGTTTACTTTTTGAATCATGGGGCAACTCTGTGTGTGTGTGTGTGTGTGTGTGTGTGTGTGTCTATGTGTATTGTGTGTGTGTGATTCTTACCTTGACTGCTTTCACATTTGGCTAGTCAGCATTTTATCTGTAGCTGTCCCCACCGGTAATAGTATAGCTGCTGGATTCAGTGAAATTGTAAGCTATACCAGTTCAGAGCCTAGCAAAAGCTGACATTTGATTTAGCATTGTAAGCAGCCTAAAAAGAGCTGTGCGAGCTCTCTCTCTCATTGCTGTTGTTCTGAAACATCAATATGGAGTTATTCTAGGAGATATATTTCTTATGTTGGAGTAAAAAGCACAGTTTGTCTTAATTATCCCTGACGTTTCAAGTTTCATACTGGCATTTCCTCCAGGGACAGAAACAACTAGTCCTCTCCAGAAACCAAGTGTGAAACAAATAATATTCTGGTTGCTTAAAGTTCTGGTTCTACACGAGACTTTGAAAACACACACATACACACAATAGTTTCTTTCCTTTGTTCCACTTGCACTCTATGCCTTATCAAATGTAATTAATGATATTAATAAGAAATGGTAAGATATTTTATTACAATCAACACACCATAAAAAACAAATAATCTTTCATGTAATAAAACTGTAGACATTTGGTATTTTGAAAAACATCAATTTAGCCCTCCTGGTCATATCTCACCAACATTAACAATTTGTCTTTTCACCCTCATTACTTCTGATAGTTTTCCACAACTAGTAAAATGGCAAAACTTGTACCTGTATCTTACAATGAAAATTCGGGTAAAATTGTACAGTATGATCATTAAAAGAACAAGCATTATTTGAAAAAAATTATGTTCTACTAATTTACCTTATTGTTTGTTTAAATATGCACAGTCTTTCAGGAGGCGAACTACCAATATCACAACCATTTTAAAAAAGAGAAGGCAACCCATTAAGGCCCCATCTACACTTTTCATTTAACAGGTATTGAAGAAAGTGGTTTCACTGTGCATATTTTTACATTGGAAATCCTGGAACCAATTTGAGGCCTGGATGGTGATGACACAAATCACAAAATGCTAAAGCACATTAAGGACTTCCTTTCACATGCTTTTGTGGAAGTTTGTTGCCTGGCTGCTCTGTAATTACTTTGTAATTCGAATAGGCTTATTGCACTCCTATGCACACTTTCCCAGCTGGCTACATAATTCATAATGAAAGTGTTTGTATGCACACTGCCATTGCTTGTGCCTCACCAAACTACAAATTCCAGCATGCCAGTGCATTAAGTGCAATGAAAACCAGAGGAATGAGCGGAGAGATGGTAAATGCAGTCATTTGGCTGCTTCACCCCTATTTGGAGAAAGACAGGGAGAACAGTGTCAGCATTGAAAACCACGATTTTTGTTTGGCAACCGTAGTGAAATGGTTTAGAGGGAAAATCTGCAGAGGCCAGTTTTTAAGTCGTTGTGATATTGATGTTTTTACCTCTCCGTCTTGGGTTTCTATAATACCAGACTAGCTGGGATTTACTTAAATTCTAGGTCTGTTGTGCTTCTGCATATTTCTACAATCTGCTGATCTAGAAACATTTCTGGAGCTCCATTGCGCATCAAAAATACCCATCTTCAAGAGCCAGTTCCTGAGAAATAACAAGGTCTCACCTTTTGGCTCTCAAATATCAGAGAATGGGAGGCTGCTTATCTGACAATTTATTTTAAGGCCAGAATTGAAAGCAGAAATACATTTGAGGGCCATTCTGCTTTACTGCAAGTATTTCCACAAATTCATTCTGGTTTTATTAATCAATGCAGGTATGTTGCAGTTTATTTTAAAGAAAGAAAGTATATGGGATTTGTCAATTTATCATGTAAAATCCACATTTTAGATACAGAATATAACCAATCATGAATAAGAAGTTTTGATGAACAAATTTATGCTTAGTCTTCTGGTTTAGAATATATTTCTGCTGCTTAAAAATTCGATTACAGAGCTGACTGAAAGAGGCACCAGCACATTCCATAAATAACTGAAGAAGTATTCAATCACTGTGTTTCTGATTGACTATGTTTTTCTAGCTTGAATTAAATGACACAAGGTGAATGGGTTGTTTTAGCTACTTACCATCAGCAGAATCTATAATTTTCTGGCACCATAAATATGTCAAATAAGTGGTGACATACAAAATACCTATGGCAATCACTACAGATAATTTGTTTGCTACAGCCATCTGGGCAGGAAAGAAAGCCTCCATCTTCATACAATACATCTTTATCTATGTGTAAGGTACTATATATACATTCACCATATATATTAGTGTGTGTATATATACAGAGAGAGAGAGAGAGTGCACATGATAGTAATAAATGCAGATACAACACATCATAAATGAGAAATCAATGTGATGGGATAGCTGCTGCCATTTGAATATATATCTAGAAGCCAAAAAAGTGTTATTTCTGGTATCTGGTAGACACTGTTCACATTTTTTTTCCATTTTGGCTTTGAGACGTTTGCAGGTGTGACTGCATTCATAAAAGGGCCTATCCCAGCATCCTCTGATGTAGAGTAGCTGTGAGGACTGCCAGCTATGATGCAACCAAATGCAAAAAGAACTCCTATGCATTTTGGAAAAAAAATTAAAAGAAAAGACAAAATACACAATTTACTTTTTTATATGTATAAAACTACAACTGTAGAACTTTCCACTATAACTAAACAACTACTGAATACAAACAAATAAAAATTAGAAAATACTTGAACAAAACTACAAAACAAAAAGAATTCAAACCTCACACTTGTCATCCCTTATTGGTTTAATTCCTTTAAATGTTAATTTAATCACACTTCTACTTTAGGCAACACTCTACTAATTCATCAGTCATCCAGATGATAAATGCCCCATAGTTGTTGTGAAAAAGCGATGAACAGGGTTCATTTTTTCTTTAAGTTAATCTTAGATTTCCCCTTTAATTGCCATAGTCAATTTGTCCATCTCAGCTGATTCACAGATGTTCATTGGCCATTCTTCTTGAATTGAGGTAACTGGTTCCTTCCATCTTTGGGTGCATACAGTTCTTGCAGCAGTTATCATATAGTGTAGCAATCTCCCAAAGTTTCTTTCTAAACAATTGTCCATCATTCCCAAGAAATAAAATTCTCATCACACCTTAAATTTAACCCGCATCAAATGTATTTGGGTTCAATATTTCTGGGCCATTTCTCAAGATCACCACTGGAGCATAAAGAACTTCCTCACTGTGAGAGCTGTTCAGCAGTGGAACTCTCAGCCCTGGAGTGTGGCAGAAGCTCCTTCTTTGGAGGCTTTTAAACAGAGGCTGGATGGAGATCTGTCAGGGGTGCTTTGAATGTGATTTTCTGCTTCTTGGCAGAGGGTTGGACTGGATGGCCCACTAGGTCTCTTCCAACTCTATGATTCTACCACATATGCCCCAACATTGTGCTCACATTTTCAATATTTGTTAGAGTTGTCCTTATACATTGCAGAAAGCCTGAAATATCATCTGTACACCATATAAAAAGTTTCTTGCAAGGAGCAAGAACCCCAGGGAGATTTATAAGAGGCTGTCTCTGGGCACCAAATGCTTGATTCCTCAGTATTTTCTATGGGTCTATTAAAAGGCTGATCCTTCTTTTTCACTAGACTTCAAAGAACTGGGATATCTGAGAAGCAGGTCCATTTATTTATTTATTTACTATACTTCTACCCCACTCTTCTCACCCCGACTGAGACTCAGGGCAGCTTACAGATTATGGCAAAATTCAATGTCACATTATAAACACAAAAAGCAAATACAACACACTGAACAATAAAACCAATAAAACATATAAATATGATTGAAACAGATTAAAACATAATGCCTAGTCTCATAATCATTATTTGTAATGCTGCATTTAGGTCGAATTCCATTTTGCCTACTCCCCAAATGCCTGGTTCCAGAGCCAGGTCTTTAGCTTTTTCCTGAACACTAGGAGCGATGGGGCAATTTAATGTCACTAGAGAGGGAGTTCCACAGCCGAGGGGCCACCACTGAGAAGGCCCTGTCTCTTGTCCCCACCAGTCACGCTTACAAGGGGGTGGGATCGAGAGCAGGGCCTCCCTGGCATACCTTAATGCTCTAACTGGTTCACAGAGGGAGATACATTGGGCTAGAACCGTTTAGGGCTTTATAGGCTAAAGCCAGCACTTTTAATTGTGCTTGGTAGAAGACCCCAAGATCTCTCATAATGCTGGACAGTCCCAGAAGTTTCAGCCAAATTTATGGGAGTTGTAGGCCAAAAACATCTGGGGATCCCAGGTTGAGAACCACTGTTCTAAGATCATTTATTTAGCAATCCAGCTAACTCTTCTCCAGCAGCACATCTCAGATGAGTTTATTTGTTTCCTATCACCTTTTTTCATGGTCGATCATACCCTAATACAGTAATGGAACACTCTTGAATTTGTCATTGAAGAAAAAGATGGTTAGTTTAAGCATGCTTGGTGTAGATGTCCATTGATAAAGCTTCAGAGGATAGATGAAGTGATTCATCAATTGATATTTTGGGGATATTTATATTGATGGTTACAAGTTATGGGGAAAATAGAATAAAATTAAAATCTCAAGAAGCTTCAAACAATCACAGGGGAGCAAAAATACACCACTACCTTCATTCTTTTAAGGATTAAGTTTTTAACTGTACTACGAGTATATACACGCTATACATTGAAATTAGAAATGGAAAAAAAATCAAACAGAAAATTTAACAGTTACTTGCCTTTATGATGCTTACATAAGTATAAGCTAGATAGTGATAGACATAACTTTCTTTGTGATAAATGGTATTAACTATTTATATTATGATCATCTAAATATTTGTGTGTTTATGTATTATATACTTGTAATTATGAGTGTGTTTATATAACTAGCTCATTGGTTTTTTATTTATATGTCAGGCATTTTTTTTTTAAAAAAGAAATAATATTTGTAAATAATTGTATATAATAGCAGTATGAGGCACTATAATATGACCTAGATATTTATGATAATTTTCTGAGCTCTGTATGTCAACTGTTTCACAAACATTTTAAAAAAAAAGAAATGTGCCACATAGTAGAGTAAAATACAGACAGTAGATTTTCAGTTGGTATAGCATGCAAACATTGTGTCCAAAGTCATACATGCACATCTGAATTCTAAACTCATGAGAATGTTCAAGCACTTCTAACCCCAAATAATGGAAGAGATTATCAGATGCACTTGGTGTGAAATGAATAAAATGCAAAGCAGGATGTTGTGCTTTGAAAGGTCCTTGCCTGGAGAGAGAATTTGAAGAGAAAACATTCGCCTCTGGGAGAAATCAATACTTTGGTACTTTAATATTTGAATTTTTAGGGATGGTCATTCAAAATCATATCAATTTTCATATCAAAAAGATTTCAGGACTAATGAAAGGAGAAAAGTGGGTCTTAAAACTGTAATTCCACTTTAGTTCAGTACTTTAAATGCAATATCATGAAATGCAATCAGTAAAAGCTTCCAATGTGGTTATTTCTGTGCCATTTTTGCCACTAAGATAATTGATGTGCTGCCTGTAACAAAAGCAAGGCTTTAGCAACTTTTCTCCATGGCCATGGAGTTGCTGGAATTGTGTGTAATAATGTAATAAATTGCACCATATGCAAGGATTGTGTGCACACACACACACACACACACAAAATGCCTTTTTTTTCTTTTCACAACCATTGTGCCAGAAGTCTTATGCCATGAGCAGATTTTGTGTCAGGAAGACATATTTTAAAGTTTAGTTAGGTAGAAATAGGATACGCCTCCTCCACCACCCCCACATCTATCTATCCCACAATATAATTATTTACTGGTGGTGGAAAGAAATGGGGGTTAAGGCAGAGACTGAGGGTCCTTCCACACAGCCATATAACCCAGAATATCAATGCAGGAAATCCCCCAATATCTGCTTTGAACTGGGTTATCTGAGTCCACATTGCCATCTAGTCCAGTTCAAAGAAGAAAATATGGGATTTTATTCAGGTGTTTAGAAGGGGCCTGAGAAATATCCAGTTCCATTCTGTAGTTTGACTTAAGCTTATCGGACCAAAGATACTTTTTGTCTAGCTAGAGGAATGGAGCTAGATGCTTTTTGGCCATGTCTCCCATACTTTACACTGGTTAGCAAAGTCATGTGGGTGGGGGCTGCACAAGGTGAGTAGGGGAGAAAGGAAACTTGATGGAACTTTTTGATGGTACATCTTCCTGATCTAGGACATGCAAAATATTGAAGTTACAGGATCCATGTCCTTTATTCACATTGGCAACCCTACCCTCCTGTCACAACCAGCAATAGCTCAGTACTTGTGGCAGGATGGTGCCTGAACAGTCATGGCAGACTGGTTGAATTAGTGAAATCTCAGATATCCATGGCTGACTAAATCTGTATGCAACCAACTGTTTTGTTTTTTCACATTTGCTATGACCCTTATTGATGTGAAGCCTTTCTACTACTTACTTTTCTTTTTTATATGAAGGAATTCCAAATCCTTTTTAAAATAGTCTAAAATTTTGTTGCGACTTAATATTGTCATGGACTATAGTTCATTTTTATACTGAAATTATCATTCCTATTTCTGAAAATTTTGGTGACTTGGACTCCAAATTTAGTTGCTCTAAATTGTATATAAGAATCATAATCCGTTTGTTACACTTAAAAATGTACTTGTTCCAACTTACAAATAAATTCAACTTAAGAAAAAAACCTACAGAACCTATCTTGTTTGTAACTTGGGGACTCCCTGCATTGGGAAACCATACAAAGCATATTTCTGGGTGGTGTAGATAGTCTGAGATGTGGAGGAAAAAAGAAATTCCTGTGTACAAGCACATATATATGAGCACAGTATTGATAATGGCCAGATATCATAGTAAAGTTTGATATTCTTGTTTCATTCAAACCTGAATAATAATATAATAATATAACTCACATTAATGGGTATGAATCATTGTAATTGCTATATAAGTATATAGTATCAGAAGCAGTATGTTTTTCAATACCAGTTGTTAAGCAATTTCCCTGGTGATGTTATGCTCAGATTCTGTTTGTGGGCTTGCCATCAGTGTCTGGTTAAACATGTGAACACACTGCTAGAATAGATAGGCTTTTAGTGTAATCTAGCAGGGATCCTCTTATGTTCTTAATTTCATCGGTATCTATGCTGCCAAAAGGCCCTCTGTCTAAACATTAGAACTAAATGAGTTTAAAGAATAAAAGGAGAGAAACTAAAAAATGCACCTTAAATACAGCTTCATCACAATATACAACTTATTCTAGCTACAACATTGGCTACAACAGCTTAGTTCTTAAATCATAAATAAAATGAAAAAAATTAAAAATCTCTTATATTTTTAAAAAAGAAAGCTTTAGTCTAGTTCTCAATAGCCTTCTGTGTGGAGGAAGGAGTTGGAAATGAGAAGTACTCCACATTTCATGGCCCTCCAGATATTGTGATACTTTAGGTCTGAACAGCCCCCATTCATACAGCCATTGGCATATCATGTTGGGAGTTGCATGGATCCCCATCCCTGCTAAAGTAAAAAAAGGAAAAGACTAATTGTGATTTGTCCATTGCTTTAGCCAAAACTGGTGAATATAGTTAAAGCAAAAGTGCAAAGTAAGATGGCACAGGGCAACTAGACCTGAATAATCTTTACAAGGAGAAGCCAGGTCCATTATGCATAAATATCCCAGCCACTTTTCTTGGAGTGATAACTGGAATCTGTAGATTAAGGACCTCATCACATCATGGCGAATCTAGCCAGCAACATGGGGAACCCATTGGCCTGCACCACACATTGCCTGTGTCATCCCTTACCCATCCTACCACTTGTCCTCCCATGTTCTCATTGCTCCTGTTATGACATTTTCACCTCTGTTCAGGGACAGAACCTGACCAGAAGTAAACTATGTTGTTTGATGGGATCTGGCAGGCTCCATTCCTGAACTGAGGTGAAACGTAGAATGGGCAAATTTGCTTGTGTGATGAGGTCGTAATTCTCTGCAGAAAAACACCAATTATTTTTTAAAGTTAAATGTGATTACATACAGTAATGATACTGTTTGTATTTTGAATCCTTCAAACAAGTTTTCCAAAGCCTTCAAAGTGGAAACATCTTGTCCTTGCAGATTTACCTTTATGTCACCCATTAAACTAGATCTGGCATAAGTGTCCTTTCTTTATGGAGATGTGATAATGAGAAATTCATGCAATACCTGTTTAGCATTATCAAGATCACTATGTGTATTTTGCAGTGGCAAGCTTTTTCTAGACCCCTCCCAATGATTTATTCCTACCTCCAGTATCCTTGTGAAATCTCAGACCACTCTGACAGCATCTAAGTATCCTTTCAAATAAGATACTGACTGAAATTACATGTTCACTTGATACAGCAAAACTAAGGCTAATAACTCTTTCTACTCCAATGCCAACAAATGCTTGAACTCTGGGATACCCAAAATGATTAGATATATATTGAGGATCTATGGATAGTGAAGAAGGCTGCTGAACATTTCTTGTAACAATTTAGTAGTGGTGAAATGCCAATTTCATTTTTGTATCCTTTCAGGATTCTTGCATGGAAACAACCATGTCTTCAAAATTTAGAATTTGGGATAATAGAGTTCTCATTCATTAACTGTCAAATTATTTAAATACTTTATTCAATGCATTAATTTGTTTTGAAAAATTTAAAGCCAAATCCCCAGCTCAGCCAGATTTTTTGTCTATGTTTGTTAAATTTGTATATGTGTGTGTAAATGAATGGCTGTTCAGTTTTATCTTTCTTTGCAAAATGACAAGAATTTGAAAGTGCCTTGTTTGACTACTGTCTTACAAGACTAAAAGAGAAAAGTAAATGTGTATATACTTCTATATCTAATTAGTAGAATGGTTCTCATTCAGATGAGTGGCATATGTATTGAAATAGTCTCTATGTGAATAAGTCCAACTGCATAGACCCATTCAATCAGTGAAACTTACATACATGTGAACTTACAATTCAGCAATTAATCCAATGTGACAAGTTTGGTTGGAGTTAGCAATTAGATTTAGGTCATTTTACTATTTGTGAAGTTTCCAACAATGAGTCACGTGTTGTAAATCTATGCATAGGCACCATTATGCATGGACACTACTTGACCTGGGCAAGTGTGAATGTCTGCCGTCCCTGCACAATAACAACTAAACATGCAATCAGACACCCTGATAATCTGTAACTAACTTTATTTAGTTAGTTTATCAAGGTTGGCACACTCTAATGAGTCATGGATCCCATTTTGTCTGGCATACTTGCTATTCACATAATACCTTGCTCCCTGAGACAATTGCTTTAAATTAGATGATGAAGACATTAAAATAGTTAAAATACTTTTCATATCACATTTTAGTCATTAATCAAAATGGAGGTTTCAGTCTAGAACTTAGAAGAAGATGCTGTAGGTAAGTTGTCACTTTGATGATATCCTTGAATAGAAGCTAGGATAAAAGGTATTTGGCACTAAGTGCCAAGATACAGCGGTCTCCCCCCTCACATTCTTCTCTTCACCTTTGGCTTGCAATGAACTCTCACTTTAGATCCAGGAAGTAATTTTCTTCCCTTTACCTGTTGTTTCCCTCAAAGGAGGCTGAGGAGTCAGTCAAAAGATGGTTCCTAGTATCAGCCAGACGTGAGGCAGGTTGCTCCTCAACTCTTTTGCTCATCTGCATACATAACTCATGTAAAGACTTGACTCATTAGAAAGGACAGCAAAGGTTGGTAAGGTAGAAAGCAAAAGGGAAAGAGGAAGACCACATTAGAGATAGATGGACTCAAGGAAGCCACAACACTAAGTCCACAAGACCTGAACTGGGGTGTTGATGACAGGTAACTTGGAAGACTTTCATCCATATTGATCACCAAGAGTCAAATACTGGAATCTAAAGACCAACATCTTCAAGGATGGGATTCCAGATATGGTTGGACTTGATCTCCCAGAATCCTTCACCACTGCATATATTGACCAGGGCTTCAGGAAGTGACAGATCCACAAACATCTGAAAGAGTGCATTTTCCTACCACAATCATAGAGAATGGTGTTCAATACATTTTTGACAAGTATGTCCTAATTGATAGTGACAACTCTTGTACCAGACAAGCTACACAAAGAGATATACATTGTCTGGCAGATCCCTTTGTGTTGCTATGCATTTATTTTTATGGACTTCTATAAAATTAGGATGAATGCCTGATTTTTAAATAGGGAAATTAGATTTGGTTTCCCAATTCTACTACAGTGGTTGGTATATTAAATAATCCATATGTACATTATTAATTCATTCATATATTGTTAGAAAGAGAGTCTTGAAGCATGAGACAGATCAAAAGTTCCTCAATTTTGATGAGACTGTGTGTGAAGTAACCCTCTAAAATGAGGGAAGTGAGAAATGGTCACAGTAGCAGAAATTACACTGTGCTGATAAAAGAAACAGCATTTATTGAGATCAAGAATCATTATCAGTGGGCCATTGTTAAGCTTAAAAGAAGGAGCTCGAAAGGTGCAGAACAGCTTCTTCAGCAATTGCTAACTTTCAACCAGCATAGTTGAGAAAAGCTGTCAATATATCTTTTGAATTTATTCATACTTATTAGGGTAGAGGTATATTCAGTTTAAATATGTCACAGAGGTACAAAATAGTTCAAAAAGCATAGAAGAGTCTAAAAAAATTATATAGCAATATCTTCTATTCATCCTGAACCAAATATTTCATATTTTACAGCTTTTATGATAGTGAGTGATCTCTATTTAAATGAATTGTAAGGGAAAAAACACTCCTGTACTATTGTCGAATTAATTAATCTAATGATATAAAGCACAAATCCATCACATTTGTTTACAATTAAAATGAAAATACAGGTATAAAATTACAATAATCCAATGGCCTACATTCAGTTATTAGTTTAATAATATAATAATAATTTTATTCTTATACCCCGCCACCATCTCCCAAGCAGAACTCAGGGCGGCTTACATATGGGACAATGCCCATAGACACAATACAAATGACCCCTCTAGTTTCTGCTAGA